>NC_135618.1:59532882-60732882 GCF_053574225.1 Canis aureus | reverse complement strand
CTTCCCTGTGAAGACTGGGAAGCCTTTCCCAAGCTGCTGTCCTAACTTGGGCTCAAATAAAATTCTCTTTCTTACTTTTAGGGATTCTGAAAGGTTTGTTCATTTTGCATCAACATACTTAAAGGAACAAACCCTATTTTTCAGGTCTGCTGAGTTGGAGAAAGGGCTAAGAATTATTGTCTTAGGGGCTTCTGAAATGACTAAGACAATAGAGCATGTGACTCTTGATCTCAGGGGCTTGAGTTTGAGACCCAAATTGGATGTAGTTTACTTAAAAAGAAAAAAATTGTTGTCTTAGAGCAGCAGTTCTCAAATATGGTCTGGGAACTTCTGAAGCGGTTCCCAAGACCATTTTAAGGGGTGCCTAAGGCCAAAAGTATTTTCATGATGTCAAGTGTACAATACAGGTTTCAAAAGGCTACTTGACTAATGATATTTCAAAAGGCTGGCTGCAAAAGCAGATATGAGAAATCCAGCTGTAGTCTATTCATCCAGACACTAGCGAGGTTTGCAAAAATGTCTCTATTTTCACTTTTTTTTCTCACAGATTTTATTTACTTTTTTTTACATATTTATTTATTTACTTATGATAGACATAGAGAGAGAGAGAGAGGCAGAGACACAGGAGGAGGGAGAAGCAGGCTCCTTGCCAGGAGCCCGACATGGGACTCGATCCCGGGACTCCAGGATTGCGCCCTGGGCCAAAGGCAGGTGCCAAACCGCTGAGCCACCCAGGGATCCCCAAGATTTTATTTATTTATTCATGAGAGACACAGAGAGAGAGAGGCAGAAGGAAAATCAGGCTCCGCATGACCTGAGCCAAAGGCAGATGCTTAACCACTAAGTCACCCAGGCTCCCCTGCTCTTTTCACTTTTAAAACAATGTCATTCTTTCACTATTTTTTTGAAAAAATATCTTTCATTAAAAATGTTACTTACATTAACCGGTAACAGATTTTTTTTTAGTGAATTAATAAGTAATTTTAAGTGTTTCTGAGTTTTAATTTCAAAGGCAGTAAACATTGATAGAATCCAAATAAACAAAAATTCTGGTTTCCTCAATAATTTTTAAGATTGTACAGAGGTCCTGAAACCAAAGTGTTTGAGAACTACTGAATTGCAGTAGTTTGTAGGCTAGTGTGTTCATGGCATGCGTGTTTTGCTTTCACCAAACTATACCCTCTCTCTTCTTTCCTATCTTTGTCCATTGCCTCATTTTGCTGAGTGTTTTGTTGTATAAATGGTCCTTTATCCTTGGAGAGGCAAATGCCTACGAATGAATGTCTGAGGGGACTTAGAAACCCCAAGAATTGCGACTCTTGATCTTGGAGTTGTGAATTCAAGCCCCACGTTGGGCATAGAGCTTCTTTTAAACAAGCAAATCGAAACTCCAGGATTAAAAAAAAGGAAACTCCAGGATTGTGTTAATGAGTCTGCCACCAAGTTTACCTTCATTGTCTCCGTGGACTTGCTAAAGTTAGCAAGTTTATCAATTAACTCCAGTGGATTGTGCATCCCTGTGTTTGTATTTCCTCCCTTCCTAATCACATCTCATCCCCTCTGCTCTTGCTGCCCTGGGATTGTACCTCCCAGTAAGGCACAAACATGTGGGCTCTGCCCAGACGTCTATTTTCTAGGGAAACTGGACTACTAGAGTTGTATATTATTAGCCTATATTATTGGTAAGAAAATCAATATATGGGTATCCCATGCTTTTCAAAAGTTTGCATTATTCCACTTGGCTTTTAGGAAAGGCCTACGTGAGTACTTGTTTTCGCTAACCGAAAGAAATCCAAAGAGGATCTTCACTTTTTCGAAAAAAAAAAAAAAAAGGTGAAAAGTGAAAATAGCCCTCAGTGTTTGTTTTGCAGCCAGCTGTACAGAGGCAGCAAGCACCCTGAGATCTCCTACCCTGGGAACTACACTCAGCATCTTAGCAGCAAGCTGTCATAGTGTTGAACTGTACGAGCACCTGTGCTTGATCTCAATTTATACTGTGCATTTGTTACCAAGATATGTCCTAAGGTATCAGAAAAGCCTAAGAGAGGGGTGCCTGGCTGGCTCAGTGAGTGGAGCGTGCAATTCTTGATCTCGGGGTTGTGCATTCGAGGCCCACGTTGGGTGTAGAGATCATTTCAAAACAAAATCTTTGAAAAAAAAAGAAAAAAGAGCCCAAGAGAGGTGATCTTTGGATCTGGGAATGTTAAAAATATTTTCCATATAAACTGATAGTAATTGTTTCTTTGCTTTATGCCATTTCTGCTTCCAAAAGTTTTCTTTTTTAAAAATATACTTATACATTTTTTATTTTTTAAAGACTTTATGTATTTATTCATGAGAGACACAGAGAGAGTCAGAGGGAGAAGCAGGTTCCATGCAGGGAGCCCGACACGGGACTCAGTCCTGGGTCTCCAGGATCACACCTGGGGCTGAAGGTGGTGCTAAACCACTGAGCCACCAGGGCTGCCCCAAAAGTTTTTTTTTTTTTAATTTTTATTTATTTATGATAGTTACAGAGAGAGAGAGAGGCAGAGACACAGGCAGAGGGAGAAGCAGGCTCCATGCGCCAGGAGCCCGATGTGGGATTCGATCCCGGGTCTCCAGGATCGCGCCCTGGGCCAAAGGCAGGCGCCAAACAGCTGCGCCACCCAAGGATCCTGCCCCAAAAGTTTTTGTAGAAATGCTTTACTTGGGAAGCCTGGGTGGCTCAGCAGTTGAGCGTCTACCTTCGGCTCAGGGCGGGATCCTGGAGTCCCGGGATCGAGTCCCACATCAGGTTCCCCTTGAGGAGTCTGCTTTTCCCTCTGCTTCTGTCTCTGCCTCTCTCTGTGTGTCTCTCGTGAATAAATAAATAAATCTTGGAGAAGAAGAAAGAAGAAGAAGAAGAAGAAGAAGAAGAAGAAGAAGAAGAAGAAGAAGAAGAAGGAGGAGAAGAAGAAGAAGAAGAAGAAATGCTCTGCTTGTGGGTAGCAGGGGAAACCTGAGTGTGGCTATTCTGTGACTCTCCAGGTCTACTCTCCACCCCTTCTCTATCCTGATCTGCTCCCCCAGAGCGACCTTCACAGGCCACATCGCAGGCTCCCCATCACTTTGGCTTCTGGGAAGTTTCAGGGACGGGAGGAGCTGGCAGGTGATCAGAGGGTAGGAGGAAAGTGAGATGGGGACTTTTATTTCCCAGCTCTCTGCCTACTGAGCCACAGGTTGATAAAGATTGCATTCCTCCATGGAGGGAGCTCCCGACTCATCAGCCTCTCCTCCAGCTACAGCTCTCCCTTTGGGCTTCCAGCGTGTGCTCCCTCTCTGCGTCTCCATTACTGCTAACCTCAAGATGCTTCACCATCCCTTGGTGGTTCCCTGAACCCTGCCTATACCTCTGTAAATAGTTCCTTCATTAAATTCCTCTCAATTCCTCTTTGAGGCACCACATGTTTCTTAGGTGGCCTCCTACTGAAACACACAGAGGGGTTGAGTGACTTTCCCAAGGTCACACAAAGAGTGACAACACTTGAGAGTACTCTAACACAGAAAAGGGTGCTATCTTTTTGGCTTTGCCAGCCTGCCCAGCCCCCTCCCAGAATCCTCAGCCCTGCCCAACCTGCCGGAAATCTGTGATCCTTTTGTTGGGATGGGATTGAATTCCCTAGGGCTCCCTTCCCAGACCTGGCCAGCAACTCCAGTAACCAGAGCTGTGTGAGAAGAAAGGACCAAGCCTTTGGGGTAAGGCACACCCTGAACAGAGGTGAGGTCTCAGGTGAGTCACGCCACTGAGGGGCCACCTCCTCTGTCCCCAGGGCCTGGGTTCACCCACGGCCTGGCCTCACCAAGGAGCCAATACATCAGCCTCCCAGCACCTTGGTTGTCCTCTCCTCCCACCTTTGCCCACAGGGTTCTCCACTCTTCCATCGCCCACTCAACAGCGCCGTGGAGCTAGGACATCTGCCTCCCACCCCCACCTTGGGCCTCCAGTGATGTGAGATGCTCACAGGGCTCTGGGTGGGGCCTACAGGCTCCCTAACTTCCCCTTCCAGCCCCAGATCCTCTCAGATTGCCAGAGATGGGCTCCAGCCAGGGAGGGTGGGGCTGCTCCTGGGACCATCAGGTGTCACACGGGCTGTCTAGGCAGTGACAGAGCTGTGACTGGGAGCAGACCTTCACCCATCTCCGTGCCTCCAGCTGACTCAAATGTGCCATGTCCCACCACCTGCTCCTTCCACTGGTGATCCTCGGTAACTTCAGGAGACAGGAGATGGCTACAATGGGCCAGGGTCCTAGTATCTGGGGAGCTGGAAACCAGGACTCCTGGGTTCTGTGTGGGTAATGGGGGGGTCAGAGGAGGAAGGGGAGGAGGGAGTGAGATGTCAGAAGGGAGAGGAATAGTGTTTGAGAGGGGAAAGAGGCTTGGGTGTCATAGGGAGATGGAGCTTGCTGGGAGGGCATCAGGGAGGGCTTATCAAAGTGTAGATCTCTAGCCTCTCCCTGCTTCCCTCTTTCTAGCCATCAGCCCCATCCCAGGAGCTTTCCAGAACTCAGGTAAGGCAGTTGCGGGGTGGTGGGGAGTCATGTGGGAGGCAGCGAAGACAGGAGGGGTAACATGCCTACTGGCAGGGGACTGAACGCCCAGGGACTGGGAAGGGTAGGGGGCAGGGGCCTAAGAACAGGAAGGTGGGGCTGAGCAGTGTCGCGGGCTGGAAGTCACCAGTACCTTCCTCTCTTTACCTTCTAACCCTCAGCTCTCAGTTCCACCCAAGAAGAACCTGAAGATCTAGGTAAGGAAGAGTGGGGAGTTCCTCAGATCCTAAGGAGAGTCAAGGCTGGCTAGGCGAGGAGGGCGGTGGAAGTCACTGGAAAATTAGACGTGCCAAGGTCCTCACTGTTCTTGTTCAGAGGGGCAAACTGAGGCCGGGTGGGAGACGGCTTCGTCTTGAGCTCCCTGGGTGCCCCGGCGTCGGGCGGCCGGCAGGCGACAGCCTCCTCGGTGCCCCCATGCAGACTGCGGTCGCCCTGAGCCCTCTGCCCGAATCATGGGGGGCTCGGACGCGCGGCCGGGGAGCTGGCCGTGGCAGGTGAGCCTGCATCAGAGCGGGAGCCACATCTGCGGGGGCTCCCTCGTCGCGCCTTCCTGGGTGCTCTCGGCGGCTCACTGTTTCGTGACGTGAGTATCGGCCCGCAGCCCACCCGGGTCCACAGCCAGCCCCGCCTGCCCCGCGGCTTGAGACGGCGCGGCGCGGGTCCCCGCCCTACCCCCCCCCCCCCCCCCCCCGGCCCCAAGGGCTCTGCGGGGCGGGGTCGCCCTGGTTCCCAATGCGGTGGGCGCCGCCTGCAGGCCCGCGCCACCACTCCACCAGACATCCGACCCTGAATCCCGTCTGTCCGGGTCCCCCAGCCAACCAACCAGCTGGGAATCGGGTCCACGCCTCCCTCTTTCTGGGAGCCTATCTGAACCCGGATCTCTCCAGCCCCGAATCCCGACCCAGGTTTCCCGCCGGCCCCACCTTCCCGCGGGCTCCGAGCCACGGGACCCCCACGACAGCCGGCCTCCCCCCTCCCGCCCGGGCCTCCGCGCAGGAACGGGACCCTGGAGCCCGCGGCCGCGTGGTCGGTACTGCTGGGCGCGCACTCCCAGGCCGCCGCCCCCGACGGCGCGCACGTGCGCGCGGTGGCCGCCATCCTCGTGCCGCGCGACTACAGCGGCGTGGACCGCGGCGCCGACCTGGCCCTGCTGCGCCTCGCCTCGCCCGCCAGGCTGGGCCCCGCCGTGCGGCCCGTCTGCCTGCCGCGCGCCTCGCACCGCTTCGCCCACGGCACCACCTGCTGGGCCACCGGCTGGGGGGACGTCCAGGAAGCGGGTGAGTGTCGGGGACGTGGGTCCCGGCGGCCGCGGAGCCCGCTGAGGAGTCCTCGGGGCCGGGCCTCGGGAGGTGGAGACCTCGGCCCGGTGAGCGCCCCGCCCGTCTCCCTCTATCTCCCCGCCAAGGGCTCGCAGACCAGGACTACTGACTCACCCAACCCGTTACCTCTTCACCTTTCCTGCCAGTTTTTTTCTTTCCCGGATTTAGGATCCGACCAGGGTTCCCATCCTAGCTGGGCTGTTTCAGACAAAGCGCTTCACCCAATCCATTGCTTCCTCTGAAAATTGAGGAAAATCGTGCCAGTGCATGGGGTTGTCGGGTGGATTAAGTGAGGAAATCCATGTAAAGTTGATAGCACGGTGCCGAACATACTAATTAATGCACTTTAGGTACTTTTACCCTAGATAATCGTGCACTAAAGCACAGCGCCTGGCATATCCTAAGCGTTCAGCAAATGTCCGTTTCTGCCCTCCTTTCTCCGGTCCCTCTCCCCCCATCCTACCCTTCTCTCATTCATCCTCTACTTACTCACCTCCTGTCTTTTCCCTACTCACCCTCATTCACTCAGCTCATCTTTCATTTATTCAACAGATATTTCTTGAGCACCTTCTCAATGGGCTGGGCACTGAGGCATTAGAGATACGCCAGTGAACATAACTAGCAAAAGTCCCTGCCTCAGAGCTTAAATTCTAGTAGGTAGACAAGCTATACATTCAGTAGATTGAGCAAACATTACACTAGAAGGTTTGGAAGAGGGACGCCTGGGTGGTTCAGTGGTGAGCGTCTGCCTTCGGCTCACGGCGTGATCCTGGTCCAGGGATGGAGTCCCACATCTGGCTCCCTGTGAGGAGCCTGCTTCTTCTTCTATCTGTATCTCTGCTTCCCTCTGTGTCTCTCATGAATAAATAAATAAAATAAATCTTAAAAAAAAGAAGAAGAAGAAGAAGAAGAAGAAGAAGAAGGTTTGAGAGGAAATAGAGCACTTTCCCATTCCCTATCATCCCTATTATCCAATGCTACTTTTCCATGTTAACAAGGCCCCCACAATGCATTTACTGTGATCAGACCTGTGCTGTGCAGTGCCCAGGGCTTTAGCAAGGGTGCTTCAGGAGGAGATACCACAGCCTGTGCTTAGAGGGGCCCCATCAGGGCAGGAGATGACATGAAAGGGTCATTCTGAGGACATAGGAAGTCCATGGGGATGGGCCCCCAAACCATCCTGACAAAGGGTATCCAGAACAGGAGATTTCTGGGGAGCTGTTGTAAAGAGGACATGAGTTAGCATAACAGGCTAGTGTGGGGAGATGGAGGCCACTCTGGGGACTCACATGAGACATGACATGGAGAAGGGCCAGCTTGCCAGGCTGGAATGGAAGAGGCATAGGCAACAGAGGTCACAAAAGTTGCTAGGGCTGGACTATGAAAGCCCTAAGGTCAAACCAAGGGCCAGAGTACTCCACCAGCTCCCAGGATCCCTAGGACAATCCCCAAACTTGCCTGGATAGCCCTCAAGTACAGCCTCACCATCACCTGACCTCTCAGGATTCTGGGTGGGGAGGCAACGAGCTCTGTCCACACCCTCCACCACACGTTCCTGGATTCTGAGACGTTGTTTCCATCAAAGGCAGGTTTAAAAAAAAAAAAAAGGCAGGTTTACCTCAGGAAAGGGGTAGGCCTCGGATGTAGACAGTAGGATCCATTGATTGTTCTTGATAAGATCAGAGCTGAGCTTTAAACACATTCCTCTGTCATGGGGCACCTGGTGGCTCAGTTGGATAAGTATCTGACTCTTGATCTCAGCTCAGGTCTTGAGCCCAGTGTCGTGGGTTTAAGCCCCAAGTTGGGCTCCATGCTGGGTGTGCAACCTACCTAAAATTTTTTTTTTAAAGATTCTACCCATTTATTCATGATAGACACAGAGAGAGAGGGGCAGAGACAGAGGCAGAGGGAGAAGCAGGCTCCATGCTGGGAGCCTGACGCGGGACTCGATCCCAGGACTCCAGGATCACGCCCTGGGCCAAAGGCAGGCGCTAAACCGCTGAGCCACCCAGGGATCCCCCCTACCTAAAATTTTTTAAAAATTAAAAATTAAAAAAAAAGAACATTTCTCTGTCAGCAACAACTGAAGGGTGAGTGAGGAATGGACCAGTGAGGAACCTGGGCCAATCATCCAGACCCAAAGTTGTGCTTTCTAAACCAGGACAATTGCAGTGAAAATTGCAAGAAGTCACAATGAGAGGTTTTCAGGATTTGGGAACTGATTGGAGAGGGGAAGCTGAGTCAGGGGTCAAAGCTGACACCCAGACTCCATGCTCTGTAACTTGGTACAGGGCCATGCTAGTCTTTATGGCACCTTTATTGAAAAGGGTACCCTCTCAAGATTGGCACAACCCATATCGGGGCACAGAGCTCAGTGATTTTAGCCCCACATGCATCATTTATTGTCTGGATACCTTTCTCCACTGCACTACCATCCATGGAAGCTCTCACCAGGTGCTTGATGGGGCCACTCCTGAGATGAGGGTGTAAGAAGAAGTTCTCTAATAACTGGTTTTGAATTCAGCAGGTGAGGGTGTCCTGGGGCGTCTAGATAGAGATGCCCAGGAGGCACCTGGAGGACATAGAGCTGAGCTAGGGAACAGAGGACTTCATATCTGCCTCACAGCCTTTGCTCTCTGGTTCTGCCTGCAGACCCCCTGCCTCTCCCATGGGTGCTACAAGAAGTGGAGCTCAGGCTGCTGGGAGAGGCTGCCTGTCAGTGTCTCTATAGCCGGCCTGGCCCCTTCAACCTCACTTTCCAGCTATTGCCAGGGATGCTGTGTGCTGGCTACCCGGAGGGCCGCAGGGACACTTGCCAGGTATGGAGGGGGGAGGCCTGCATCTGCCCAGCAGGGCCAGGCAAAACCCTGATAGGAATCATGGGGAATAGACAAATCTCATCTCTCTCTCTGCAAAAAGAGGGCAAGATTGTTAATGATTGCTAAAGAGGATTGATGAGAAGATTATAAATGGACAGAACTTGGAACTTGACAAGAGGGTACTGTTACTTATGGCAGTTCACCGTGCAGAGGTTACGTGTCAGACTCTAGAGTGAGTCAGCCTGGTTAGAAGTCCAGCACCACCACTTATTAGTTCTGTGACCTTGGCTGAGTTATTTAACTTCTGGATGTCCAGACTTTCTCACCTGGCAGATGGAGATGATAGCATTATTGACCTCATAGGGTAATTATGATGATCACATGAATTTATAGATATAAAAACACTTAGGACAGTGTTTGGTTTTTAATAAGAGCTTAAACAAGTATTAGCTATTATTATTATTATTATTATTATTATTATTATTATTATTCCACATCCCAGTCCACAATACAGCACCTGTTACTTAGTAAATATTCAACACATAGTTATTTTTTTTAAAAAATGAGTTTATCTGGGGTGCCTGACTGGTTCAGTCCATAGAATGTATGACTCTATTTTGTTTTGTTTTTTTAAAGATTTTTATTTATTTATCCATGAAAGACACAGAGAAAGAGGCAGAAACATAGGCAGAGGGAGAAGCGGGCTCCCTGCGGGGAGCCTGATGCAGGACCCAATCCCAGGACCCCAGGATCATGATCTGATCCAAAGGCAGATGCTCCACCACTAAGCCACCCAGGTGCCCCGAGTGTACAACTCTTGATCTCAAGGTAGTGAGTTCAAGCCCCATGTTGGGTGCAGAAATTATTTAAAAATAAAATTTAAAAAAGAAGGATTAATCCTTTATAAAAGAGAATTTCCCAGATATCTTGCCGAAAGCGAACACATACTATATTTTAACTATTTTCCCCAGAAACTTTCCTCCAATGGCACACATTTTTTTGTGTGATTAATTGATTTGAGGGCAGCCCCCGTGGCACAGCGGTTTGGCACCGCCTGCAGCCCCAGGTATGATCCTGGAGACTGGGGATCGAGTCCCACGTCGGGCTCCCTGAATGGAGCCTGCTTCTCCCTCTGCCTTCTGCCTGTGTCTCTGTCTCTGTCTCTCTCTCTCTCTCTCTCTGTCTGTCTCTCATGAATAAATAAAAGCTTAAAAAAAAAGATTGATTTGAGAGAGAGAGTACAAGTGGGGGGAGGAAGAGGGACAAGCAGACTCTGCACTTGATCCCACCATCCTGAGATAATGACCTGAGCTAAAATCAAGAGTCAGATGCTTTGGGGTGTCTGGATGACTAAGATGGTTGAGTGTCCAACTCCTGGTTTGGGCTCAGGTCATGATCTCCTGCTGGGAGATCTCTGGCATCTGGGCTCCCTGCTCAGCTGGCGAGTCTGCTTCTCCCTCTCCCTCTGCCCTTCCCCCCAACTCATGTGCTCTCTCTCTCTCTCAAATAAATAAAATCTTCAAGTAAATAAATAAATAACTCTTTTAAAATATTATCTAAAAAAAAAGTCAGATACTTAACTGAGTCACCCAGGCACCCCCAATGGCACACATTTTTGAGGATGCTCAAGCATGCATGGTGGCAATGGATTCACGCTAGATAGCCTTCCTTCCAGGTTCCCCCCAGTTATAAGGTTCCAGGACCCATGGACATAATCCCCTGCCTCCTTATTTATTTGTTTGTTTGTTTGTTTGTTTGTTTGTTTTTGAGAGACACACAGAGAGAGGCAGAGACGTAGGCAGAGAGAGAGAAGCAGGCCCCACTCGATCCAGGATCATGCCCTGAGCGGAAGGCAGACGCTCAACTGCTGAGTCACCCAAGCGTCCCCGCTTGCTGCTTTCTAACAGCTTATTTCTAACAGCCTCTTCCTCCTGACTTGTGGCATCTCTGATTTGCTTCAACAAGTGGTTGCACTTAGAAATCCAGAACGGGATTTGAGGCATTTATTGAACAAGAATCATTTGGCTCTGAATGGGCCCTGCAGGTCTCTCTAGCATGGTCTTGAATGCATTAGCTTGGTGCCCTTGACTTTGGCTGCTCATCAGCCTTTCTGCCTTACAAGGCTTTCTTCTGCTTAGAGTTGTAGGGAATGCAGAGGACAAAGCTCAGACAGGGCATATTTCTAGAAGGTGGCTCTTTGTTGGGCAACAAGAAGAGGTCTAGAACCTTTGTGAGGTGACCCAGTGTAAGCTGCTGGGTCCCTGGGCTGATCCCTTGACACTGAATTATCTATCCTCAGGGAGACTCTGGGGGCCCCCTGGTCTGTGAGGAAGATGGCCGATGGTTCCAGGCAGGAGTCACCAGCTTTGGCTTTGGCTGTGGACGAAGGAACCGCCCCGGAATCTTCACCGCTGTGGCTCCTTATGAGGCATGGATACGGGAACAGGTGATTGGCTCAGAGCCTGGGCCTGCCTTTCCCACCCAGTCCTGGGAGCCCCAGTCAGGTGCCTGGGAGCCCACGGATCAGAACTGCAGCATTGCTCTGCCAGGTGAGGGAGCAGGACCCCTAGATGGCAGCTGGACATGGGAGATTTGAGTTGGGGTAGGGGTCTGGGAGGCCCCCTGACCCAGGCCTCTCACCCCTCAGAGTGCGGGAAGGCCCCAAGGCCAGGGGCCTGGCCCTGGGAGGCCCAGGTGATGGTGCCAGGATCCAGACCCTGCCATGGGGCGTTGGTGTCTGAAAGCTGGGTCTTGGCACCTGCCAGCTGCTTTCTGGAGTGAGTGAAAACCCAGTCTCAGACAAATTCTTGCCCCTCCTCCCCCGACCTGAGACACTATTTACCTGTCCTCAGCCCTTCCCCTGTGTAGGGTAGGAGTAGGGGTGGAGGGGCACATCTATCTGGAGTGTGGGGTCTCACTGGCAGGTGTAGGATCCAGCTCGCAGAGTAGGATCCTAGTCTACCTGGGGCGGGTAGGGGGTAGTATGAGTTTGATCCGGGATGCCACGAGTCCAAGCCAGATGTGTGTGTGTGTGTGTGGTTTTGAGCTGAGTGTGCAGGATCCGGCCCCCGGCCCCAGTTTCCCCCATCCCGCAGCCCCATCAACTCAGACGGCCCGCCCCGCGACCTGGACACCTGGCGCGTGCTGCTGCCCTCGCGTCCGCGCGCAGAGCTGGTGGCGCGCCTCGTGCCGCACGACAACGCCTCGTGGGACGACGCCTCGGACCTGGCGCTGCTGCAGCTGCGAGCGCCGGTGAACCTGAGCACGGCCCCACGGCCAGTGTGCCTCCCTCACCCAGAACACTACTTCCTGCCCGGCAGCCGCTGCCGCCTGGCTCGCTGGGGCCGCGGGGGTGAGCAGGGGGCGGTGCCGGGCTGGACGGAGGCGGCGGGACTCACTCCTAAGCCGCGCTGGCGCGCTCTCTTCTCGGTTCCAGAACCTGCGCCCGGCCCCAACGCACAGCTCGAGGCCGAGCTGCTGGGCGGCTGGTGGTGTCACTGCCTGTACGGCCGCCAGGGGGCGTCCGTGCCGCCGCCGGGAGACCCGCCGCGCGCGCTCTGCCCCGCGTACCAGGAGGAGGAGGAGGCGGGCGGCTGCTGGGTGCGCGGCGGGGGCGCGGCGGGGGCGCGGCGGGGGCGGGGCGCCCGGGCCCTGAAGGCCGCCTGGAGCACTTCGGGGAGGGGCCTGAGATGGGCCCTGGGCGACGTCTGGCCCTGCTACACCTAGGTTCACAGAGAATCCTAAGGCGAGGGCTGACTTCTTGTGCAGACTAGTATTGGCGAGTGGCGTGGAGGAGGTGGGGCTTGTCATGTCTGAGTGGGAGAGAGAGAGGAGGGAGAGAGGGAGGTGCAGGAAAGCCCCAGGACCTTGGAGAGCCTCTCACTGGCGCGCACACACTCTTGATTGCAGAACTACTCTCATCGGAGCCTCCTGTGCCAGGAGGAGGGGACTTGGTTCCTGGCTGGAATCAGCGACTTTTCCAGTGGCTGCCTGCGTCCCAGAGTCTTCCACCCCCTGCAGACCCATGGCCCGTGGATCAGCCACGTGACTCGCGGAGCCTACCTAGAAGACCAGCTGACCTGGGACTGGGGCTCTGAGGGGGAGGAGACTGACACACAGACTTGTCCCCCGCACACAGAACATGGTGGTGAGGGCTCAGGGCTTAATGTCTCCTGAGGCTTTGGGGCTTAGGGGCTCCTACATGAGCTAAGACCCGTGGTTAGGTCTTCATGGGTCAGCTGCGAAGCCCCCGTTTAAGTGGTCACCTCCTCTCCCTAGCCTGTGGCCTGCGACCAGAGCCCGCTGTGGTGGGGGTCCTGTGGCCCTGGTTGGCAGAAGTGCACGTGGCTGGAGATCGAGTCTGCACTGGGATCCTGGTGGCCCCAGGCTGGGTTCTGGCAGCCACTCACTGTGTCCTCAGGTGGGTCTCACCCATCTCTTGGACAAGAAGGAAAAATGGAGAGATGGGCCTAAGGGCTCTTAACAATAGTGGGACTCTCCATTTGGGGCTCTTACGGTGCAGGGGAGTGCCTCAAGTGTTTTGAGGTAGAAGAGAGATCTGGCAGGAGGAATACTCAATGGAACGACCCATTCTGCCCTGGGAAGGACTTTACGGCCACTGGGAGAGCAGGGGATGACACTGAGCTTTGTTCCAACAGGCCAGGCTCCACGACAGTGCCTTATATCGAAGTGTACCTGGGCCGGGCGGGGGCCAGCCCCCTCCCACAGGGCCACCAGGTATCCCGGGTGGTCACCAGCATCCGCCTGCCCCGGCACCTGGGACTTCGGCCCCCTTTGGCCCTCCTGGAGCTGAACTCCAGGGTGGAACCCTCCCCATCAGCCCTGCCCATCTGCCTTCATCCAGGGGGTATCCCCCTGGGGGCCAGCTGTTGGGTGCTGGGCTGGAAGGACCCCCGGGACCGAGGTGAGAGCCCAGGGTCCTGGGGGTGAGGAGTGACTGAAGGCCAGAAGCCCTGCGACAACCCTCTCTCCTCTCTCTAGTCCCCGTGGCTGCAGCTGTCTCTATCTTGATGCCACGACTCTGTCACTGTCTCTATCAGGGCATCCTGCCCCCTGGGACTCTCTGTGTTCTGTATTCGGAGGGTCAGGAGGACAGATGTGAGGTAAAGGGGCCTGGACATCCCCATCCGGGGAGAGGGGAACCAGGCAGCACTGGGCAGCCCAGCAGGACCCTAGAGAGTGAGCTGGGTTGGAATTCCTTTTTTTTTTTTTTTTTAAGATTTTATTTATTTATTCATGAGAGATACAGAGAGGCAGAGACATGGGCAGAGGGAGAAGCAGGCCTCCTGCGGGGAGCCTGATGTGGGGATCATGGGATCATGCTGCGATTGTGACCTGAGCCAAAGGCAGACAGACGTTCAACCACTGAGCCACCCAGGCGCCCTTGGGTTGGAATTCTTGAGTGCTGGGCCCCAAATAGGAAGAAGCAGTGCTTCCCATCTGGACTGTAGAGAGAGACCAGGGGCCCGGATGCCTGAGGATAGGGACAAGCAGCGCTCTGTGGCTGGACTCTAAGAAGAGATAGAGGAGCAGGAGGAAGGGTAAGAGACCCTTTGGGGCTTGGCTCTGATACTGCAGGTGACCTCAGCACCTCCGCTCCTGTGCCAGACGGAGGGAGGCTCCTGGGTGCTCATGGGCATGGCTGTTCGAGGGAGCCGGGAGCTGTTCGCTGCCATTGGCCCTGAAGAGGCCTGGATCTCCCAGATGGTGGAGGAAGCCCATTTCCTGCCTCCCAATGGCTACCCCCACTGGCCCCCTGAAGGCAGCAACCTTTGCCCCCCTGAAATGGCCAGGGCCTCAGGCTCCCCTCGGGTTGCCCTCTTCCTGCTGCTCCTGACCCCCCTGATCCAGGGCTGAGGGGGCCTGGGTCCGAGAGCCACCCCTCCTTCTCCTCCCCCCACTCCCTCCAGCCTTCCACTTCCCACCCAGTACAGCTGGAATGTGGCCCAACCGGCTTTGTTCCCTCACCCGCCACTGGCACCGAACCTCCAGGCCGCCCCACCCACCTGGACTGCAGCGGCTCTGGCTCTGGGTAATTGGGCCTCCCCAGCTATTTTGGGCTCCGGAATCCTTGGGGGCACCGGGAAGCGGACAATAAAGGTGTAAACACGGACACATGGCCTTATGTCATTGCTGGGGGCAGGCCAAGGGGCTGGGGGAAGCCCACAGGGTAGGGCCCATCCCTGCTGGGGCTCTGTGAGTCAGGCTTTGGGCTCCCAGGAAATGTGTCCCTGATAACGTGGCAGCTGTCCTTCATTCCTGCCCCAGGGCGGGGGAGGTGGGGTGGCAGCTGGGTGTGTGTCACCTCCCCGGTGGAATCAGCATCCCTAGCACCTGCCAGACACCTCAGCCCAGGCTCAGACCCTACTGTCCTCCCCCCAACCCAGAGCAAGGGCTAGGGTGAGGGTTGAAGAAGGGTCCTGGAGTCTGGGAGTCCAGGGGCTACCATATCCTGTATCCACAGACAGATGCCCCCTCATATATACACCCTGTTGAGTGACCCAGAGTGTACACCTCCAGTGTCCCCAATACATACATGACACACGCTTAACAGTTCCCCACCTTCACATCCTGCCCAGTGTCCCCAGAGTTTGGGCATCATCATGTGTCCTTGTGTGTGTACATCCCACTACCCCACTCACCATTTTTTTTTTTTTAAGATTTTATTTATTTGAGGGATGCCCGGGTAGCTCGGGGGTTGAGTGTCTGCCTTCTAGCTCAGGGCATGATCCTGGAGTCCCAGGATTGAGTCCCGCATCAGGCTCCCTGCGTGGAGCCTGCTTCTCCCTCTGCCTGTGTCTCTGTGCCTCTCTCTATGTGTCTCTCGTGAATAAATAAATTAAAATCTTAAAAAATATATATTTTATTTATTTGAGAGAGAGAGAGCACAGGCGGGGATGGGGTGGTAGGAGTGGCAGAGGGGGGGTAGGAGTGGCAGAGGAAGCGGGAGAAGCAGGCTCCCTACTGAGCAGGGAGCCCTGAACTCCCAAGATCCAAGTCCAAGCCAAAGGCAGACGCTTAACCAACTGAGCCAGCCCCCCTCACTCCTCAAGTATTAGTGCCCTCCCAGCATGAATACAACCGCATTCCCTGCTTACTCCGAAGTCAGGGGGTCTGGGGTCTGATGGATCAGCCCATGAAGTAGTGCTCTGTGTCCAGGGAACACATATGGGGACATCCCTGGCTGGGGATTAAGAAAGGGTCACAGAAGAGATTATGTCTGAGTACAGAAAAAGAGCAAATGGAGACCCAGGAAGGGGGCAGTGCTTGGGGTGCAAGCCACAGATGAAGGTGGCAGAGGGGTCACCTTTGGGGCCAGAGTCACCATCTCTGGGTGGGGTGGGCAGAGTATATGGGAGAGGAGGGAGGAAGTTCTTGGGAGATAGAGGAGATGGCAGAGGTTCTTTAAGGGCCAGGGTTGTCATTGGCTGCCAGAGCCCCAAGAGGATAGCCCACCTGTACCAGTACCCGGATGCCATCCCCCACAAACATTTAAACACCCACCCTCGGGTAGCCTGGGTGGCTCTGCGGTTTAGCGCCGCCTTCAGTCCAGGGCGTGATCCTGGAGACCCGAGATGGAGTCCCACGTCGGGCTCCCTGCATGGAGCCTGCTTCTCCCTCTGCCTGTGTCTCTACCTCTCTCTCTCTCTCTGTGTCTCTCATGAATAAATAAAATCTTTTTAAAAATAAAATAAATAAATAAACACCCACCCTCGACCCAAACCCACCACAGTGTCCAATGTCATCCCCTCCTCCCCAGCTTAGACCCCTTCCCACTCCACTCCAGGAGTTCCCTACCCTCTGGGGCCCTAAAATTTTGGCTATGAGGTCCCAGTCTTAGGGAAAGTAGGTGGGGGAGTGGGGCTCTCTTCTGAGGCTTGAAGCCAACATACATGCCCAGGTGCAAACCCGAGGACAAACCTGTCCCCTGGCTGGGCCACTGGGCCTTCCTTCTCCCCCTGAGCCTGTGCCTCCTCCCCGCTGCAACCTCGACCCGGGAACGCTTTCCCGGACCATCCTTCGACTACCTTTGCCACTTCCCATCGCCTCTCGGGCCTCTGTCCTAATAGCACCTTCTCTGGGAGCCCTTCTCAGTGCCGGCCGATGTCAATCTCCTGTGATCAGGCCTCCAGAGCCCCCGTGCCTAGCCTGAAATTATTCTAGAATTCCTGTGTGATGATTTGATTCGAAGCTGTCACCCCTATTTCACTGTGAGCTCAGTGAAGGCAGAGATGGTGTCTGCTTTGTCTCCTGTGCCTGGAACATAGTAGGCACTCAGGAAATATTTGTGAGATGATCAGCATGGCCAGTCACGCTGCACACAGATGATGCTGCAGTCTCTACAGGAGGGCCTGAAAAGACAGGGGTCCTGGGCTCAGAGACCAGGCTGAGGGAGAGCAGGAAGGAGGAGCACAGCGGCCCCAGGACAAGAAAGGCTGGGCCAAGCCCTGGGGGACATAACTGGTCTGGGAGACCTGAAAGACCTGGGCCAGATGCCACTTGGGTCACATTCTAGGGAGCCTAGCTATCAGGGATTTCCAGTCCCGCCTGGAGGGCACACACACATACACACACACACACACACACACACACACACAGAGCCTGGGGATCTGGGAGGACTTAGGACCATGTAATCCAGAAAACCTGGTGGAGCTAAGTGTGGAGGGCGGGGCCAGGGGAGGGGCAGGCAGGTAGGTGCCTTTCTCCAAGGATCCACATTCTGGAAGGTCTCCGCGTAGTTAGGCCGAGTTGCAGACGTGTCCTTACGGCTGTGGAGACCCCAGCGTCTCCCTTTGCGCCTTACCTCTGCCTTCAAATCTGGTCTTGGACATCTCTTCTCCCTTCCCAGCGCGGATTCCAGGATCTCTTCCCTCTGGGCCCAATACCAGGAACTTGCCGTTGAAACCAGCCCTAGGTACCTTCCCTTGGGTGCCTGGTGTCTCCCCGGGGGCCCTGGTCCTGGGCCATGGCCCACAGGGCAGGTCTGGGGCCTGGGTGGCTGGAGGCTGTGGCCATTCTGCTTTTACTTGGATTATTCCGGTCCGGACTTGGTGAGTATGTGCGGTGGTCAGACAGTGTGGGGCTCAAGGGAGGGGTGATATACATAGGCTGGGGTATAACCCTTTTTTGGGCACACCCCTTATCCTGGACTCAAGAACCCCCAGTTTCAGCAACTTAGCTCCGGGCCTCTCCCTCTCCCTTCGGCGTTGGCCTCCCAGGGCGGGGTGGGACAGCCTCTGGAGAAGTGGTAGGTGCTAAGGGATCTGGGAACTTTTTCTCAGGGTCTTTCCTGTTTACCCTTCCCTCTTTCTCTCCCTCCTGGAGCTGAGGGGATGAAGGTGAGGCTTGTGTGGGGGAGGGGGAAGGAAGGGGACGTGGGTTCAGATTCCAATGGAATGTTTCATGAGTGCCTGAGCCTCTCTCTATAGGGCCCTCTTCCTTACCCTTACGGCTTTATGTAAATCCTCCCAGTAGTTCTGTGAGATGGAGGTTACAGCCCTCATTCTATGGAGAAAGAAACTCCGATGCAGAGAAGTGACTTACCCAAGAGTACACAGCCAATAAGAGGCATAGCTGGGATTTTAAACCCTGGTCTGACTCCAAAGGTACATCTTTTCAGGAAAACAAACCAGGGGTTTCCTTCCTTGCAAGGCACACCACTCGACTCTGAGTCCGGTTTTCAGTCCCCACTTCACCGCAAACCACTGGCTGTGGATTCTTGGCCAGTCCCCTCCCCTCAAAAATGAAGTCAGTTATGTTTGTCTCCTGGGGCCCAGGGAGGACTCCTGGAGATAAAGGAAGTGAAAGCCCTCCCGCAGCCTGGCATTGCTGGACCGTCACTAAATAGTAGCTATTGTCATTATTATGAGGAGCGAAGGAGGAGCTTGGCTGGGCAGTTTTCTCTGCTCGGGGGGAGGTGACTTTGTGAAGGGCTGTTGGGTCCTGCTCCAAACAGAGGGGAGGCCTCCGTGGGGTGAGGCCGTCCTGGAAATCAGATGTTCAGTGTGGGAGTCCTGTTGTTTGTTCGACACATATCCACGACTCCATCTGTGTGCCCAGCCCTGTGCTCCAGTCCCTGTCACCAGGGACTTACCCAGATTAGTGCAGATGAAGCAGTCACAGACACCAGCACAATAGCTGTATGATAGGGCAGTTGGGGGTGGGGGGAGCATGGGGGCTCTGGGCGTTCCTGCCATTGTCCAACCAGCCAGCAGGGTCAGGGCAGGTTAAGGAGAGGCTGGCATTTGAATCACCTCCATAGGCAAATAGGTTTGCTGAGCGGAGTAGGATGAGGAAAGAGGGATGGAGGATGCTTGGCAGAGTGGCCTGGCTGAGCAGAGGTCTAGAGGCAAACAAGTGTGTGGCCCTGTGTGTGTGACAGGAAGTGTCTGGAGGGATGGCTGGAGCAGATGGTCCTGTCATGGAAGGTCTGGAATGTATGTTAAGGACCATGTGGAGCCCGGAAAGGATTTAAGCTGAGGTGTGACCTGATCAGATTTGTGGCTTATAAAGATCTTCTGATGTGTAAGGAGTGGACTGAGTGGAAGGCACTCAGTGGCCTGAGTGGAGGGCCTGAAAGAAAGGAAGCTGGAAGAAACCCAAGTTAGGTAATGAGCTCGGTAGGGGGGGCAGAACTAACCATGCCCGCTGAGCAGTGGGATGAGGACAAACCGGTGGCTGGCTCCTGGGAACTCACTTCCCAGACTCCAAACCAGATTGTTAGCAAGTAGCAGGCCTGAGGCCCCAGGAGGTACAGGGGCCCCAAGAGGACCTGACCTCCTGACCTTCCTCCCTGGACAGCCTTCTGCGGTGTGGCCTCCCAAGCACGAATCACAGGCGGCAGCGGTGCAGCCGCTGGCCAGTGGCCCTGGCAGGTCAGCATCACCTATGATGGCGTCCACGTGTGCGGCGGTTCTCTTGTTTCTGAGCAGTGGGTGCTCTCAGCTGCTCACTGCTTCCCAAGGTACCAGCTGGGTGGTGGGCGAGGGGCATGGGGTGGGGAGTCAAAAGTGGGCTGAGGTCCAAGTTAGGGATCAGTCTAGGCCAGAGGTTGGGGTCCTTGGGTGGGATCTAGGGATATCAATGATTCAGTCTGAAAGGATCAGTGAGGAGTGAAGGCCAGAGGTCACAGGTCACAGGATAAAACTGTGGTCTGTGACCTGAAAGGCCATTTGCCTGGGACCAGACAGACTGGGGTTGGGTGGAACAGGGCAATGCAGGATTAGGGAAGTGGGAGAGGTCTCCTGGGTCCCAGCCTTGGCCCCTCTACCTGCAGGGAGCACCTGAAGGAAGACTATGAGGTAAAGCTGGGTGCCCACCAGCTGGACTCCTATACCCCTGAGGCCGAGGTCCGCACCGTGGCACAGGTCATTTCCCACACCAGCTACCAGCAGGAGGGCTCCCAGGGTGACATCGCACTCCTCCAACTCAGTAGCCCGGTCACCTTCTCCCGCTACATCAGGCCCATCTGCCTCCCTGCAGCCAACGCTTCGTTCCCCAATGGTCTCCAATGTACCGTCACCGGATGGGGCCACGTGGCGCCCTCAGGTGAGGTGGGCACTGATGTCCAGAGCCATGGGGGTGGTGCCTAACTCAGGGCAGAAGGCCCCAGGCAAGCATCTTTTGCTCCTCCAGTGAGCCTCCTGGCACCCCGGCAACTACAGCAACTCGAGGTACCGCTGATCAGCCGCGAGACCTGTAACTGCCTGTACAACATCAACGCTAAGCCTGAGGAGCCCCACTTTATCCAGCAGGACATGGTGTGTGCTGGCTATGTGAGAGGGGGCAAGGATGCCTGCCAGGTAAATGCAGGGGGGTCCAGTGAGACAAGTGCGTCTTGGGGGGAGATGAGGGCCTAATGGGGCTGGTGTGGCTGACTAGAGGCCTGGGGCCTCATCCTGATAGTTACTGTACGGCTCTTCTCTTCAGGGTGACTCTGGGGGCCCGCTCTCTTGCCCTGTGGCGGGCCTGTGGTACCTGGCAGGCATTGTGAGCTGGGGCGATGCTTGTGGGGCCCCCAACAGGCCTGGCGTGTACACTCTGACCTCCAGCTATGCCTCCTGGATTCACCATCAAGTGACAGAGCTCCAGCCTCGTGTGGTGCCCCAAATCCAGGAGTCCCAGCCCGATGGCAATCTCTGTGTCTACCATCAGGCCTTCAGCTCTGCCCCAGCCCAGAACTTATTGGGGCTCATCCTTCTGCTGCCACTAGGCCTGACCCTCAGCCTCCTCTGCTAAGCTAGTCATCTAAGGAGCTGACCCTGCTTCCAGGACTTCCACACTGCACCCAAGGACAGATGCCTGCCTTGGGAATGGACCTGGCCCTTCCCTGACATCTTTTGGGCCTAGGGACCGGCTTGATTCACTCCTTCCTCCCAGGACCTGTGGGAGTACATCCTGACCTTTGAGCCCCCTCTTCTGGGTTGGTTCTTTGGGACTACAATCCACAGTCGGGAGGCTCACTACCTGTGGCATTGGCTAGAACCTCTGGCCGCCTCCACCTGCTGTCCACAAGCCTGCCGGTTGGGATTCTATGGAGCCCCTGAGGACCCTTAACTATGAAAATGAGCCCTGGCTCCCTGCTGTTTCCAGAAGACTAGGCTAATTGCTGCTGAAAGGCTGGCCCCAGCGCCCCACCAGTCCTGCCTGATAAGCCCCATCACTTCACCCTCTTCCTATCTTCTGAACTGGGGCTGCCTCTGGGCAGCAAGTTTGCAAGCAGAGAAAAGGCCCCAATCTTGCCCCATCGGCTGCCATGCTCTTGAACCTCGATTCCTAGACTCCGGAGGACTGAGCCCCCACCGGAACTGGGCTTGGGCTTGGATCTGGGGTGAGGGCTAGAAGGAACAAGCAGGAGTAAAATGTTTTCGAGCACAACTGCTGTGTGTGTGACCCTCCACGAAGAATGTCAGCTCTTGGCCTCTCCCTCTCACCTCCAAAGTCCAGAACCACTGGCAGAACTCACTTTATTAAAAAAATGACGAAATAGGTCTGTACATATTTACAGGCAAGGGGGCAAGGAGGCACAGGTCCGGCAGCGGGGGCACACAGGCTGCTCACTTCTTGGAGAGTTTGACTTGCTTGTGCTTGGGGGGTGCCCACTTGAGACAGACAGAGTCCACTGCGGGGGGGTGGGGGGAGGAGAGGCGTTAGAGGCGGGGCTGGGCCTCTGGGCCCAGGCCAGGTTTCACCTCTAGGTGAGAACAAGGACATACTGAGTCCTGGGGAGGGGGCAGGGAAGCCTGGGAATGAGTAGCCTGCCTCAGGCTTCCGTCTGTCCTTCCTGGGGAGCTGGTCAGACAGGTTTGGGATCATGTAACAGCAAAAAGGTAGCCTTGGCTCCCAGTAGATCTCAACACCCCCCCACCACTACCACCACACACATCCTGGGCAGCCCCCCACTTACCTGTGATGGGTGGTTTTTTATACTGGGCACTTTTGAGGTGTTCTTCTACCAGCTTGGGTGTGACACAGATCACATGCTGGCCCTTCCAGTACTTGACCATGTTGAGGGACTGCAGGGTGCTGATGATGTCATTCTGGGTGATGCTGGTCATCTGGCTGCAGAGAGGGACAAGAGAAGATGCTGAGGAGAGTTCTCTTGAGGGCTCTAACTGGGACAGCAAAAAGGGACAAGGACCCAGGATCATGGCCAGTCTTAGAAGAGTCTTTCCCTCTCAAAGGGTCCCAAGACCCTCACCTCAGGTCCTTGATGGACAGTGTGCCCCGGAAATCTCGCAGAATCTCCAGCAGGACCCAAGACCAGTAGCTGCGGTAGCTAAGCTTGCCCAGGTCAGACAGCGGCTTCTCCGGGGAGCCGACTGTGCTCTCGAGCTTGGAGAGCTCATAGCCTGGCAGTGATAGAAAGGAGGATTCTGCAGGCCCAGCCCCCCTTGGCACCCACCCTGCAGTACCCCTCCCTCTACAGGCCGGGAACCACTCACTGAAGGCAATGAGAAATTTTCCATAGCCGCGCCGCTGGTATGGAGGCAGGGTCAGGATGCAGGCCACATTGTTCCCATCTGGAGACTCCTTCTCCTACAGGGGTGTGTGGTCAGGACCTCTGGGGAGGCTCAGCCCCTCCTGCAGTCCGTAGTCCCCACCCACCCTCAGCCTGGCCTTCCCAACCCAGCACCTTGGAGAAGTAGCCAACGATGTGGGCTCCCTGCCTGTCCACCTCAGTCAGGATGTAAAAGACGAAGGGCTCCACATCGAAGTACAACGTCTTGTGGTCCAGGAAGAGCTTGGCCAGTAGACACAGGTTCTGACAGTAAATCTGAGCAGTGGGGAAGGTGGAAGCAGCCTCAGGGAGCGGGTATAACTACCCCCACCTGGCTTCACTGAGGCCTGGCAATGGCTGCCATCCTGCTCTGCAAATGCCAGGCTCCAGAGGGCAGCTGGTGCTGGGCCGGTGAAAAGTGGGCGCCTTCCCAGAACAGGAGTATTCAGAATTGAAAGGACTCTTATAGTCATTATCTGATAGACAAGGAAGCTAAAAACCAGAGAGCTGGATTAAACAGTGACCACGGCTTTTTTTTTTTCTGGTGCAAAAAGGTGGGTTTTTGTTTGTTTGTTTGTTTTTAAGAGAGAGTGTGCGAGTGATGGGGGGTGGTGGCAGAGGAAGAGGGAGGGAGAAGCCCAAGCTGACTCTACACTGAGGGCAGAGCCCGATGTAGGGCTTGATTTCATTACCCCAAGATCATGACCTGAGCCAAATCAAGAGTCAGGCACTCAACTGAGCTAACAGGTGCCCCAAAGGTTTTTGTTTTTGTTTTTTTAATTATAGCATGGGACAGGACCCATGGACAGAAAAAGCTCTCTCACTCTCTTTTTTTAAAGATTTTATTTTGAAGTAATCTCTACACCCCACAAAGGGCTGCAACTCACAACTCTGAAATGAAGAGTCACCGCTGAGCCATGCTCCACCGACTGAGCCAGCCAAGTGTCACAATCACTTCTGAGTGCTAAATAGGAGTTCAATCTTCAGGGACATTAACTCTTATGTTTCAGATCAGGAAATAGGCTCAGAGGAGATAAGTGGCTGGTCTAAAGTCCCATGGCTGGGGACTACTAGGACCAGATTCAAACTGGTATATGAGTTATGTTTTGTTCACAGCTGCATCTCCAACACCTAGTACAAGGCTACGCATGAAGCTTGGTGCTTGGTAAATGTTTGCTGAATGGATGAGTTTTAAAAAACCTGATCACAGAGGATGAGCTGTTTCCCCACTTGGCTGTACTCCTCTGCTGCACTTCAGCAGCCTTCCTATAGGCCCAGACACTCACCCAGGCTAGAGACCAACAGCAGGAGGGACAAGAAGACCCTGAGGCCCTCTGGCTTATGACATCTTTCACATCCACTCTTATGTGACCCAACGATGATCAAGTCCAACATTGCTAGCCCATTTTACTCGGAGGGAACTGAGGGTTCTGGAAAGGGGAAGTACTTGGCTGAGGCTTCAACGTGCAGAGGGACAACGTTGCAGAGCTAGAAAGAAGACCCACACCTCCTGCTGGAACCCTTTCTGCCACTCCCCCTGTTCATGCTCAGAAAGGCAAAGCAGGGGACCCACTCCAGGCTAAGAGCAAATATTCTCCTTGAGTTATTTAACTCAAGGCTGACTGAACTGGACCGAAGGAGGTCACCAATAATAACAAAGGCCCATGTTTACTAAGCACCTACTTGATGTCAGACACAGTGTTAAGTACTTGACATTGCTGTCTCATTTGTGCCATCAACAGTCCTATTAGGTAAACATTATCATGACTCCTATCTTACAGATGAGGAAACAGGAACAAACAGTGTTAAGTAACCTGTCCAAGGTCAGCTAGTAAATGACAGCACAATTTGAAGCAGGAGCCACTCAGAATCCTGCCCTCTCTGCCTTACCCTCTACTGCCCTTCCATGGGAAACAAGGAGATCTGGTGAGGCCTTCCCAGACTGACCAGGCAAGGCCAGGTGCTCCGTGGCAGCAATGCAGGCCCCAGATGCCCCACCCTGCCCCATGGAAGTCCTGCCAGCAACAAGGAACTCGAAGGGCAAAGGGAAGGGCGGGAAGGGCGAAGGGCGGTCAGAGCCACACAGCTCTCAGGCAGAGTCTCGCACAAAGCAGTCCCCTCCCAGGAAAAAAACCTTTCCTTCAGGCAGAAAGAGAAAGCACTTCTAGAAGCAGCCTCAGGCGTGACAATTTCTACCCTGGGTGCCAGAACCGCCCAAAACTAGTAAGTTAGCCCATTAGGAGAAAAGTCTTCAGGGACAGAACAGAAACCTAGTCCCCAAGGCTGGTACCACAGGCCCATATGTTTACCATGCACCAACCACAGGCCAAGTGCCAGGCTAAACATGATCCTACAGGCTTTTCCCTGGGGCGGGGGGTGGGGGGGTTGTCCTAAGACTGGCCTCTACCCTTTAGTGACAAGGAGGATCGTTCAGGAGGTGCTAGAGCTTCTCCCCATCTCCCCACAGCACTTCGGCCACCTAACTCACCTTGTGGTCTTTGCCGTCTACCTCATACACAGAAATGTTGCTCTTGCGATAGATCTCCTTCCCTGGAGGCTGCCGCCACTGACACTGGCCCTGGGGGTGGGGATGGGGAAATAAAGGCTGGAGACCTTGAGGTTTTCTGCTAGGTGTCCCCATCCCACCCTGCGTGGCTTGCAACAGGTCTCCACTGCTCTTTCCCAATCTACAGACCCTGGGCTCCATGCCTTACCTACATCAAGCAACCCTCCCAGCTACCTGAGGAGACAGAGCCTATTTTACAGATGAAGAAACTGAGGCACAGAGAGGCTAAGTAACTGGCTTGAGTAGCACACGGCTGGATGGTATCAAGTTCAGGTCAGCCTGGCTCTGGAGGGCTCTGATCCATGACAATGGCAATGCCTACACCGTAAAGGCTGGCCTCAGGTCACCCCTTTGGGACACAGCCTACCACACTAGTGCTGCGAGCCCCGGGCATCCCAGCCCCATCCCACCCCTGCCAATGCCTCCCATCTGTCCACACCTTCCAGTCCCCACTGCTCAGGGGCTGTGCTTGTTTCCTCTTTTGCACTGAGGAATCTGGCACTGGGCTGGCCTTGATAAACATGTAGTGTTGGGCTTGACCTGAGGAGGCGGGAAGGGTAGGAATTATTGTCCCCATTCCACAGAGGAGGAAACTGAGGCCTGCGCAAAGGCAGCAGGCTAGCCAAGGTCAACCTGGCAAAGGCCAGGCCAGGCCTAGCACCCGGGTCTCTAGCATTTCCTCGGACCCGGCTCCTCTGGACCTGTCTCTCCCCCCTATCATTGCAGCCTCAGCCCCTCAGCCTCCACACCCGCCTCTCTCGCCAGGCTGGGCCAGCACCGGCTCACCAAGTGGAAGCGGTAGCTCTTCTCAAATTTCATATACTTCAGGCAGTACTCGCAGAGCCACAGCTTGGGCTGTTTCCCATAGTCCTCAGGGAATGGGGAGAAGTACCAGGCGTCGATTTCGTAGTTCCCGATGTGGATCTTGTCCACATACTTCACCTTGGTGATCTGCGGACAGGGCAGGAGCAGAGGGCGGCAGCTAGCTCAGCCCAGGGGCCAGGAGAGCCGGCGAGGGGCCGCCCACAGTCAGAGCCCTGCCCCAGCTTACCGCCTCATGCTCCTTCTCCAAGGCTGCAGTGGTGGGGTCCATCTCGGCATAGGTCTGGGCAAGGACAGAGCCATGAACAGAGGTGAACAGAAGTGGCGGTTGAGCTATCTCCCCAACCCCCGTACCCCCCGTGCCCGAACCCAGTGCTTCCCTCCTGTCTTCCAGGCCTCAGCACCCGATTGGCAGTGGAACCACAGGAACAGCTAACTTGTTTTACCTGGTTTTGAAGCTGGCCAGGCCAGGCTCCTCTCCTACCTTCCCATCCACTCTCACACCCCTGCATCCCTGATGCCCACGTGTGAACCTTTTGCTAGATGAACAGGGCGGGATCAGAAGGCCTGGTTCCAGTCCTTGGGCTGGTAAAAGCTTCGGCTATACAAAAGGATCAATCCAGCTCTGCCAAAATTGCCATGAGACACATGAATAATAGACTGGATCTTCTGTCCCCAAAGCAGGAACTGATGCTGGACTCCCCAGCGTGATTGGATCTCTTTCCCGAGCACCAGATCCAGGGATCCGCCTGCTCCTGGGCCTGCTCCCCGACGTTCCCTCCACAGGTATCCCAGGCTCTAGGTGTCCAGAAAGGAACTCAATCTGTACCCGCACAAACCTATTCATCCTCCTGGGGTCGCCGTCTCACTGGGTGTGTCACCCCCAGTCCAACTTCCCAAGACCGATTGCAGGTCTGCTCTTAAGACTCCTCCTCTTCCCAACCCAGCACTCAAGTAAGGGCCAGGGTCTGTTGATTCTACCTCCTTGATGTCTCTGCTATCAGTCCCTCTCTGGAACTCTCTTTTGTCCAACTCCAAATAGCCACCACCACCATCTCAAGTCCGGATAATGAACTAAGCCTCTGCAGAGTCCCAGCCTCTGGTCGCAGCCCCTTCATGTCTACACTTTCCACACCCCTCTTTTTGTGGTTTTTCCACATTGAGCATGCAGTTCCCTCTCCGGCTGCCAACAAAAACTGCATCCTCAACCTCAAACAGAGTGTGAGCCAGCGGAGGGTGGGATGAGGCAGTTTTGTGAGCCACGGTGTCTAACTGTGCTCTTTCCTGTCCTTCAAGGCCTCGTGCCCTGCCCCCGCCCCCCCTTCCCTCCTTTGGGAGGCCTGACTGAACTCTTCTGACACAGAATACACCCTCTCCTTCCCAAGCAGCGGTGGCTAACCATGATCCCCTCTGCCTCCTCCCATTTGCTTCCCCTTAAGTCCTTAGAAAGCAGGGACTTAAAGTCATGTCACTCACAGCACATCCTGTTCCTAAGCCAGACTCTGTAGGAGCAACCACAGCCTGATAATAGAGAGGGGACCCAAGGTCTCTGACCTATACCAGAGCAGACAGCAGCCTTGCCCTGCAGTTGAGAAGGGAGAAAGGACCCAGAATTTTACCCAGACCCCCTTCCACCAAGCACTTTGCCTGTATGGTCTCACATAACCTTTCAGCCACCCTGAGATGTAGCCTTCTTATTTCTAGTTTACAGAGGAGAAGTAAACAGGCACAGAGGTCACTTGCCCTTGGGGACTAGCTAGCTGCCATTTATTCTAAGTGCCAAACACTCCACAGGCATTATTTCCTTTAGTCCTCACAAAGAGCCTGAGACAAGAGTGCTCATTCTCCACACTGCACAAAGAGGAAACTGAGGCACAGAGAGGTGAGGTTACAGAACTGGTAACCAGCACCGCTGAGCACAGCACCGCTGAGCACAGGCCTCTGGTTGGTCCAACTCCCAGTCTCACCCTAGCAAAGATGAGGGAAGAAAGATTTTCCTCCTCATATGCCTCTTTAAAAACCCACTTCCCAACTCTCACAAAAGCCAATCCTCTTCTGCAAATGAGTTAAAGAACTACAAAAACACTACTTTTCTTAAATGCTGCAATTTATTTAGAATTAAACATTAATTAGGCTCTGATGAACCTTGCTGATTATTAACTCGCAGATTGTCCTTCCTTTGATTTTATCACCACCAGGCCACTGTCATCCACCCTGCTGACTACCAGCTTTGAGGTACATTTTGAGATTTGCCAGTGCAACCTGGTTGAGGAACTGAGAGAAATTGAGACCCAGCCATATGTGGCTATTTGAATTCATTAAGTTTAACACAAATTTAACTTTTAACCACCCTAGACACATTTCAAGTACTCAGGCACCACATATGGTTAGTGGGGCTACTCCATCAGACAGTACAAATGGATTTCCACTTATCACAGGAAGGCCAATTGGACAGTGCTGCCTTAGACTTCAAGGGGTCTTTCTAGCTCAGGGTATTTCTTTCTTTCTTTTTTTTTTTTTTAATCACAACCCACAGTAGGAAGCCCTGTAAACCAGTTGACATGTTTGTATATACACCTTACGTGTATTTGTATGTGAAATAAAAGCTTCTCAAAAACAACACTTACCTTTAATAAACTACGATGTACTCTGATATTTCCTATCTTAGCCTTTCTTTCTTTCTCTTTTCTTTTTAGTAGGCTCCACATCCAGTGTGGAGCCCAAAATGGGGCTTGAACTCAAGACCTGAGCTGAGATCACTTAACTGACCAACCCATCCAGGCACCATATATATGTGTATATATACATGTACATATATATTTTTTAAAGTAATCTCTCCACCCAACATGGGGCTAGAACTCATGTCCATGGAATCAAGAGTTGCATGCTCCACCAGAAGAGCCAGCCAGGCACCCCTCTTTCTTTCATTTCTAAATTTCAAAGCCTGTTAGAGCCCACTGAACTAATTTGGTTGTGCCCCACAGTTGGAAAAACACTGCCCCAAAGCACACAATGAGCACTCAGAAGGATGAAACTAATGAATGTCTAAGTGCCTTGAGAATTCAATAAACCCTGGTCTTGTTTACACTCCCCATTTTACAAATCAAGAAACTGAGGCTCAGAGTCGGGAGGACATAACCCCTAGGAGCAACATGGATTGGGGAAAAGAATCCAGGTTTTGGATCAAGAAGAATCCTTCTAGGTTTTGGAACAAGTGGCCCAAGCTTCTAGGATGTGGCAAAGTAATGGTTAAGGGCCGAAGTAGGACAATCCAGTTGGAGAATCTAATTCCTGACTGGGTTCTTAAACCTCTCTGTTCTTCCCCTATAAACTGGAGATAATGATGATGCTTACCTCACAAGGTTGCTGTGAAACTTCAGTGAGATCATGTATTCAAATACTTAGCCTATAACTTTGGCTCGCAAGCCAATAAATATTTGCCATTATTATTCTAATTCCAACCCACCCTTTTACTAGCTGTGTAACCTTGAGCATGTTACCTAACCTCTCCAATCCTGCTTCCTCATCTACAGAAAGAAACCATTATCCCTGTAGCATTGACTTGTTAGGAAGAATATGATGAGCTTATGTATGTGCATGGCTTAGCAAGGTGTTTAGCAGAAGCAAGTGCCCAATATCATTCATTCTCTTCCTTCTTTCTGGATTTCAATTCTTTGTCTAAGGTGGCCCAGCAAATAGGAGAAAAAGGGGGCTACTGGTGCACAGGTCTAAGTTCCAGTCCCAGCTGTGCCTGGGTGAGACTGTAGCCAAGTATTTGCCCTCTCTGAGCCTCACTTTTCTTCTCTGTGAAGAGTATCTGATAAAACACAGGTAAAGTCCCTGATACCCTGTAGGAGCTTAAGAAATGGGAGTCGCCAAGCGCCTGGGTGGCTCAGTCAGCTAAGTGACTGCCTTCAGCTCAGGTTATGATCCCAGCGTCCTGAGATCAAGCCCTGAGTTGGGCTTCCTGCTCATTGGGGAGTCTTCTCTCTCTCCCCCTCTGCTCCTCCCCCCACTCATTCTCTCTCTTGTAAATTAAGTCTTAAAAAAGAGGGAAAGAAAGAAATGGGAGCTGCTTTGATTTTGGCCCTGGGACCCAAGGGAGTTGGCAGAGGCAGAGCTGAGCCTCCTGGGGCCTTGGAGAAGGGGAGGGGGCCCGGACCTTCTGCACATGGTTGATCTCATCATGCTTGCGCTTTTGGTTGCGAGTGATCTTGCGCTCAGGCTGCTCAGCCAGCTCACTCAGGTACTTCTCCGAGTTCTTCTGCACGGCATCTTTTACTGTCTTGGTCAGCGCCAGCCGGTTCTTGTCTACCCATTCGTCCAGTCGCCGGTTAACTGTGAGGATGGGCCATGAGGGGGCTGCCCTTTTACCTCCCAACCCCCACCCAGGCCCGGATACCCGCAAGTCACTCACAGCCCACATAGTGTACATAGAATTCCTCTCGGCCCTCCTGATCATTCACTCGAGACTGAATCACTTCAGCAGAATCTGTGAAAGAAAAAAAGGCTAGGATCATCAGGAAGGCAGGCAGGACTGGAACAAAAAGGATCCCTGACATGGAAGAGCGGTTTCCAGATTCCAGGGCCACATATAAGTGAACATCACATGGCTTCATCTGCCATTTCATCAATCGCTGCCTGCAAAGTGGGCCAAGTTGGAGCTGTTATTCTTACTTTGCAGACGAAAATCAGAGGCTTACCCACATTCACATATTTGAAAAGGAATAAGAAGCTGATATTTAACTGAGTTTAAGTCTGGCTCCAAATTCAATGCTTGTTTTATACTCATCTATTCATTTGTTCAGGAGTCATGAGGGCTGGCTCTGGGTTTATACATTATCCTAGCTCCTCACTTCTTTTATTTAACTGCAAATTATTCTGGTTGAGCCTCGGTTTCTTTGCCTACAAAACAGAGATAATAGTGCTACCTCGGAGGGTGAGTTAATGACTCTAAAGCTTTAAGCTTTTAGCATGGTGCCTGACAACCAGCAGCCCATTCAACAGATGAGTAAGGCACCCACTGTGTGTCTGGCCCTATGCTCGTTATTGCTGGGCAGAGAGGGCACAGCAGTGAATCACAAGAGTTCCTGCCCTCCCCAAGTTCGCACTTTGATAGAAGACGCAGACAGACAATGACAACATCATGTCAAATACACTGTGGCTGACTGAGGTATGAAGAAAATGTTGCAGGCACATACAGAAAGGAACGACTCACTCTGCCTGGAGGGAGCCCATAATGACATCACAGGAGCTATGGTATGTTAAAAGGCGGAGTAGGAGCTGGCCGGCCGGGGCGGGGCGGGGCGAGGCGGGAGAAAGGGGGACAGGGGCATTCAAAGCAGCGGGCACCGGCGTATAAAGCATATGGTCTTCAGGGGGCACCATGTGGTCTGGTCTGGCAATGGCCTTTGCGGGGTATGGGGGGGCGGGCAGAAACCAGAGAGGTCGCAAAGAGGCACGCCATTCTAAGGAATTTGCGGCTTATGTTGAACGGGAGGGAAGGGAAAGGGAAGCTCGTTTCTGTTTCCGGAGGGCCTTCCCGCTGGCGGTTGTAGAAGAGGGCTGGAAGAGGAAGTCGCAGACACGACAGACACCAGCAAGAAACCACGGTTTTGTTTGCAAAGGCAGGGGAGCCTACGGCTGGACAAGCAAGTGGGTTGGGAGCTCTACACAGCACTAAAGGAACTTGGTTGCTGTCCTCACCGGAGTTTGGAGGTGGCGTCCCGGAGAGGCCGAAACTCTGCGTTCTACCCTCAAGCCACGCCCTCATGACGCCCAGCCCCTCGGAGAACCCGCCCTTAGACCCCGCCCCCCTCAGGTCCCACCCCCAGGCCGTGGGCCCCGCCCTCACGCCAGGTGCTGTCCGGGCGTCGGCACAGGTACGTTTCTCCGATCTCCACGGTGACTTCCGGCTCCCCGCGCGCCGGGGTCGGGGGAGAGACTCGGCCCGGGGACGGGGCGGTCCCCTCGACCGCCGCATTCTCCCCGGGCCCGGGATCGCCCTCCCCCGCGACCCCTGAAGTCGCCGCCGCAACCGCCGCAGCTGCTCCCTGTGCCGCCATAGCAGTACTGCAGGTGACGCCAGAATCCCGCGCCGCGCAGCACTTTTAGTTCCGGGTCAGAGACGCGTGGCGGAGACCGCTGCCGGCTCGAGGGTGGGGTCTGTGACGTGGCAGGAGCTCATTGGTCGGTGCAGCCTTCCAGCGGCCCCGGGACGAGTTTGACCTTTCTGAGCGAATTGCCCTGGAATTTTTTTTTTTTTCTTTTTCCGTACGGAAATACGGTTGAACTCTGCGTGGAAAGAGGAGAAAGACTTTCCTGATGTGATGACTCAGCTCGATCTTCTTAAAGGGCCTGGTACCTGAGGAAGCCGGGATATGTCAGTTACCCGAGGCGCTGCCCCCGCTTTACCCGCACCGGGATGGGCCAGAGCGGCCTCCCTGGCGGCCGGGCCTTAGGGCCTTGAGCCTGCGCTTAGCACGCACCTCTGCGCCGCTCATTCCGCCACCCTAGGCCAGATCACCCCTTTTATAAAGATTGAAGAAATTGCCTTGCTTGTTCAAGGTGAGGGAAACAGGACGGCTGTGTTTTGGGATCGCCAGTAAATTGCTCTCCTAGAATAAAACCTTCCTAAGGAAACCAGCCCCCCCCCCCCCCCCCCCCGCAAACGTCCCCTAAACAAACTAGTCAAAGGCAGTGGATGAACATACTAGAGAGCGTCTTGGGCTTAGTGACTGAGGAATCCCGGATACGGACCCTGCTTTGGGTAAATTGTACAAGGGCGTCCGTTCTCAGCGTGGTAAAGGTTAAACTATAGTAACTATATGATCCATATAACTATATAAAGGGCAAGCCATATATTTACCTATCTCGTGTGTATATACGACAAGCGTGTTGCACAGTGCCAAAAAGGGTTGGCGCTTAATAAACATTCTTTTTGGCCATTCTCTGAATCTTCTTTTGACTTATAAATTGGTTATTGGAGGGACGCCTGGGTGGCTCAGTAGTTGAGCGTCTGCCTAGAGCTCAGGTTGTGATTCCCCCACTGGGCTCCCCGCAGGGAGCCTGCTTCTCCCTCTGCGTAGGTCTATGCCTCTCTCTGTGTCTCTCATGAATAAAAATCTTAAAAAAAAAAAAAAAAAAAACGGTTACTGGGATTAAAAGCAATTCTAAGGAGGTGGAATGCTCAAGGCCTAAGGATGGGGGCCAGGCTCCAGATCAAGAAATAAAGGAGTGGGATCCCCGGGTGGCTCAGCGGTTTAGCGCCTGCCTTTGGCCCAGGGTGTGATCCTGGAGACCCGGGATCGAGTCCCACGTCAGGCTCCCGGTGCATGGAGCCTGCTTCTCCCTCCTCTGTGTCTCTGCCTCTCTCTCTCTCTATGTCTATCATAAATAAATAAATCTTTTTTTTAAAAAAAAGGAAAAAGAGGAGTTTGTTGGGGTGGGGGATGAGGTGATGGCAGTGCGAAGTGCTGGTAATTTGGCTTTGGGGAAAATTAGAAAGAATTGGGGGTGGACAGTGAATGCCAAGTGTCTGGCTGGATAAGAATTGGAAGAAGTACGTCAGGCAAGAAAGAATTAAAATTTTAAAAAAATTTTTTAAAAAATGAATTAAAATTGTAAAGCTTGGGGCGCCTGGGTAGCACAGTCGTTTAAGCACTGGACTCGGTTTTAGCTCAGGTCATGATATCAGGGTTGTGAGATGGAGCCCTGCACAGGGCTATGTTCAGCATAGTGTCTGCCTATGACAGTCTCTCCCTCTCCCTCTCCCCACCCTCTAAAATAAATAATTAAATTTTTTAAAAAAGAATTGTAATGCTTTCTCTCACTCCTTATCCCATCCCCTATCTTCAAGACTGTTATTTCCTCCACCCAGGGTTCTGGTGCCTCACTTTTGACTTCACTCAACGTCTTGTTACAAGGCTGTCCTTGCTAGTTGAGGATTAGCCTAGGCTTCATAAATCCCTGATCCAGGTTACTACACCAACCTCCTCACTGTTCTCCCTCTAATCCTCCTTCTAATGTGCAAATCTCCCTGTTCCTTCTAGAGCTGTGTAGATGCTTTACCCAGACCCTCTGAAATCTTTTTGTTGCTTCTTCAGATCTACATTACCTTTGATGTGCTTTCAAAAGCCAGATGCTTTTTGTCAAACTATCCTTTGGGCTAATAGAGCTGTTTTGCCCCCCACAAAATTGAAAAGAGGGTAGGGGTGCCTGGGTAGCTCAGTTGTCTAAGTGTCCATCCAGTCCCGATTTTGCCTCAAGTCATGATCTCAGGGATGTGAGACTGAGCCCTATGTTGGGCTCTGCTCAGAGCACAGCGCAGTCTGCTTAGGATTCTTTCTCTCCTTCTCCCTCTCCCCCTCCTCCTCTCTCTCAAATAAATAAAATCATTAAATAATAATATTTTAAAAGGCTGCAAAGGGAAGTTTTCAGTTTGGAAGCTTAAGTACCTACCCACCCCTGCTTCCCAACACAGACATTAACGAACCATTGTCAAGCAGAGTTCATCCATGACTGTGGAACATATAGCTCTCTTGCCTCCAACTCTAAGGCAGAACTTACTAGCAAACTCTGAACTTTTGCCTGAGATGACATCCTTGTTTAGCCTCCTGCCCTTCCCTTTCCTGCTTCCCCCTACTTCCTAACTGGAGCCTTTTTTCAACAAATCACATGGACATAAACCTCCTTTCAGTGTCTGCTTCTAGGAAATCCAACTGTAAACATCCCTTCCTAGCTGAAAATCTGTCCATGGATTCCTGCTGCCTACGGGATAAATCCCATGCTTCCTGGCTGTACTCCAACCTTACCCCCTGGGCTGCAGCCAGCAGGATTTTCATCCTGGTCACTGTGGTTTCCGCCACGTGGCATCTGACCTCCAGATACAATTCCTGTCTCTCCTCAATCCGCCACCTCATCACCAGTCCCACCAAGCAGAATTTCAGGCCTTTCTTCCCCTCCCTTGGGTCCACACCTGCTGTCTGGAGCCCTTTCCTTCTGCCTTCCCTACCAGGGCCCCACTGTCCCCCAGGGCCTGCCAGGGTATAATCTTATGTGTTCCTTTTCCTTGGCAGAAGCAAGCACAGCTGGCAGGCAGTATTTTTAATCTTACTCAAGCTCAGGAATCAGGTGGCTCAGGAGATTGCCCAGTCTGGTAACCTTCACCTCCAGAACCTGTGACTGCCAGGAAGGGAGGGTCAGAACTGAGGCCTGGAAGCTGTGCCAACTTGGGCTGTTGATACTGCCTGGGGCCCAGAAACATTTGTTAAATGAAGAGATTTGGGGGCAATTCTATACCTGGCCTACTAGACTGTCTGGACAGTTAGAGACTGGGACATAAGCTACTTAAACCCAAGGGCCCAGGGAACCAAAACAGGGTGGAAACAAAAGCTCACCTGCCCTCCCCACACATGGGGCCCAAAAGGGCATTCAAAATGTGAACTTTAATAACAAACAGCAGGTCAAGGTGGGGTTCCCCAGGAACAAGAATAACGGAGCTGGTGCTGGAGGCCTCAGGGGCCCCCACTTCCTCTCCTCCAAGGCCTGGAGGCAGGGAAGCAGGGGACCTCTGTAGAGGAGGGGTGGCACCGGGCTCCATGTAATTCCATCTATTTGGGGCCCTAAGACCCAAGATGCAGCAGCATGTGGAGCAGGGTGGCATCCTGCCTTGCCCAGAAGGTCCTGGCAGGGTGTGGAGCCCAGGCTAGGCAGGCAAGTGGGCCAAGGGCTGTGGGGTCAGATGCGGAAGCTTTCCTCTCGACCATCGATGTGACGGAGCCGCAAGTAGACATCTGTGCCAATGCCCTGCAAGGATTGCAGGTGGAGAGAACCGCCGAGGTACTCTGCGTAGGCCCGTGAGGTGGGCAGCCCGAAGCCAAAGCTGGGATGGGCAGAGGAAGAGGAGAGAGGCTTCAGAGGCTTAAGCCTCCTGAGCATCCCCCCAGCCCTCCACCCTGGCCAGGTGGGGCCTCACCCATGCATGGGCCCCGACTGGCCGCCACTGTGCATGTCCAGGTGGCCAAAAAGGGGGCTGATCCGGGGGTCCTGGGTGCTGGCCTCAGCTGTAGTGAAGTGGTAGTCCATAACCCGATCCAGGTCTTTGTGAGCGATTCCCCCGCCTCGGTCTGAAATCCTGGCAAGTTGTTAATAACATGGGCTTGGCTCAGCTACGGTGAGGGGGCCTCACTACTTCCCAAATAGTGCTAGGTCTGCCTTCCCGCCCCTTCCACCCAAAGATGGAATGTGATCTACCTAGACCCTTGGGCCTTGTTTTTTTATAAGTAACATCCTTCCATCCTCACTTTTCTACCTGGGCCACTGGCTGCTTTTACATTCTCATGGGATTTTACACTTATTGTCAACTCAACATCGTGGACTAGTTACCCTAACTCCCCACTCCAGGTCCCTCGGTTGCTGACAAGGATAGCACTCTGGGACCTGCAGCTGGCCCCAGATCCACTCACATCCAGCTCATGGCATTCTTAGAACCACCAGGTACCAAGTCTCAGAGTAGGGCAGGTACTGGCTCAAGGTCATGCAGGAAGTCAGAGACAGTGCCTGGAACTCCCATGTATCCCAGCCTAACTCTCACTCAGGGCAAACCTGATGACGAGATCGATATCATTGTTGGCGATGGTGATGACCACATCTGGAACATTGTAGGGAGTGTCTAGGTGACTCTCCATCGTGGCTCTATGCAGGAGGAAAGACCAGTAGGTGGTGGTACCCCAGCCTCATCCCAGTTCCTGTCTGCCCCCTTCCAACATATTCAGCCAGCCCACCTCATAGCATTCTTGAGGAGTTCAGGCAGGATGTAGTCCAGCGGCATAGGAATGAAGGGGAAGCGGGCGGCCACATGTCCGTTGATGCGGACACGGGGGGCATTGCCATACTTGTGCTCACATAGGCGTCTGTGGATAGGAGCAAAGGTTCAAACCTAGACTAGTGAGTCTCAGATGAAGGTGATGCTGCCCCAACTATGCCCAGAGAAACTTGGTAATTTCTAGAGATATTTTTCCTTGCCACAACTGGGAGTTGCATTGAATAGAAGCCAGGGATTCTTCTAAAGACCCTAACAAGCACAGGGTAGCCCCTAAGAATAATCTGACCCAAAATGTTAAGAGTGCCACGTTGGAGAATCCCTGCCGTAGGCAAGGCTCAGGCCCAAGCCTTCCCAGCCAAAGATATCCACCCCCTTAGCTGTTCTCGCCTTACCTGGCAAAGTCCACCCACTTTTCAATAATCTTCTTTGGTGACAAGCGAGTGCAGATGATGCCAACAAAGTCGGGCTGGCAGGAGAAAGAAAGTTAGGATTAAGCAGCACCTCGACCCACACCTCAGCCTCCAAATGCTTGCAATCTCTGGACCTCTGAAGCAGCCCAGGCCTCTCCCCAGGCCCTTGGTCCAGTCCTCAGTCCAAGGGGGACCCTGGGTCAGTCCCTTCTGCCCCACCTAGTAGATCTCAGATCCCAGCAGCCCACCTTGTCCTCATGCAGCGCCAGATGATGTGTGGCCAACATGCGGATCCCAAGCCTCGAAGTCAGTGTTTTGTCCAAGAAGAAGCGGACAAGCTTCTCATCCTGTGAAGAGTGGAGCCTCAGAAATGCCATGCCTTTCCCAAGTCCCCCCGTAGGCCCGGGTGCCCACTGTGCTGCCCCTGACCTGTATGTGCTTCCGGCTCTCACGTAGGCCCTCAGCTAAGAGGGTCACCACATCCTTGTGATCGTCCAGCAGCTGTCGCACCAGCTGGCAGTACTGGGCCTCGTCTGCCTGGTCCTTGATCTACAGGCCACAGAGTCATGAGCATGGACGTTCCAGTCCTGACCTCTCAGCCCCTCACCCTGCCCTGGCCCAGCCCTCACCGGAGGGAAGTCTGTCAGCTTCTGGAAGGCACGGATGTACAACTCGTGCTGCAAGAAAGAGGTGTGGGAATTCACAGGGATGCTGTGGGCACTGTATAGAGAACAGCCACCCACCAAGCTTACCCATAGAGATTGCCAGCCACCCCAACTCACTTGGTTTAAATCCTCATCATGGCCTTTCAAGCCTCGATAAATATGCAGCCTTAGCCTCTGAAGGCTTGGGTCTGAGCCCTCTGTGGCCCTGAAACCTTATGGCAGGCAAGTCTCTGCCACCCAAGTCCCATCTCCCAATGTGCCCCTTGGGCAGTGGGGACATTGATCTACAGTCCTGTCTAGAAAAACCCAGAACCCCACACCTCCTGAGGCCACCTTACCACGTGCAGTATGGTGGGGTTGCAGCCAATGATAAAAGGAAGGCTACGGAAACCCTTGATTCGGTGAGCGATCCTCACTGGCAACTCTTGCTGCAAGTACCGGGCACTTTTCTAGGAAAAAGGAGGGAAGTCAGGCACAGGGCCTCAGTGGCTGCACCAGAGCCCCAGGAACCAAGACACAAATAGAGGGCTGGAATCTTACCAGAAGGTGGCTGCCATCCTGAGAGCGGCCTGAATAGAGCATCATGGTCGGAGTGAGGCGGACTGAGGGCTGGAGGGGCAGATGGGCTTTGAGCACTGTATCTGCAACACCCCGCCTCCACCACATTAGCTCCACCCCTTCCCTGGACACCCACTCCAGCCCAGACTGGCCCCTGGCCAGCTGCGCACCTTCTCCGCTGCCACATCGATGGCCGACTGGTTGTAAAAGGAGGTGACAGTCTTGGAGCGCTCCCGCGCCATCTCCACGTGGTGCGTGTCGGTGGCTGACGTGGAGCGGGCCCGGAGAGAGAGTGCAGGCCCCAGCAAGGGCCGGAGTGGAGGTCCGCTCCGGGGACCGCTCCCCAACACGGACGCCAGTATCATCTTCCTGCCCTGTTCCTTTGTTTCTTTGTTAGACTGGGCAGCCGCTAGGGCAGAGGACCGGATGGACGGAGGCGACCCCAAAACGGAGCAAGGGGCTATGTGGGTGGGCAAGGGGCTCTTCTCCGACTTCAGGAGTGACGGCAGGTCAAGGATGCTGACGAGCTCAGCCCCCAGGGAGCAGCTCCCATCTGCGGAGTGGACGGGGAAGGGGGAGTTGTAAGGGTCTGAATCCAGACAATCCGCACCATCTCTCCGCGTGGACACGGGTACCATCAGACCTGGGTAATCTCTACCCACCCATCCAACCACCTCCCCAAACACCTACAGGCCGAGCCTGCACAACCTCGTTTGCCCGGGCTACTCTTCAACTTGAGGCTCTACCCGGTGCCTGGAGGGGAGGGGATCCTCAGACCCGTCCAGTCGGAAAACACCAGCCTCGCTCCCTGTGGTCCTGGGCACCCTCGTTCAGGGGGCGGGGCTGACCCCTACTTAGTGCCTTCAGGCTCGGGCCCCCCACAAGCGTGGCCCGCGCGTGCAAGGCACACAGCTTCGTGCCCCCGGGGGCCGGCTGTACCGAAGCGGCAGCCCTGGAGTCGCCGTCTGGGCTCCCCCTCCGCAGGGTCACTTGGTTCGGCCCGAATCCCCCCTGTATGGTAGATGCCACCCCGGTCCACGCGCACGCCGCGGTCCCGCTCAATAGCGGCGGCTACGAGCACGCGCCGCCGAGCCTCCGCAGGCAGGGTCTGCGCGGGTCGTTCCACTTACCGCGGGGCCAGGGCCAGGGCCGGGCCCGAGGTCCGAGCGGAACGGCCCAACAGTCGACCGGCCGGGCTAGCCGAGCCGCCTGCGCCCTCTGCCGCCGTGACGTCATGTGGGCTTTGGGGGCCCGGTGCCTCCTGGGAGTTGTAGTTCGGAGCCAGACCATCCCAGCTACTCCTCTCGAGGCTCCTGGACCCCCAAGTGAATTCCACAGCTCCCTTTACAATTCTTTCGGAGTTATCTGTGGTCTCCCTGGGTCTCTGTCTGCTGCTTTATAAAATGGGCTTCCTGGGAAAGAAATGGGAGAGGGCGGAAAGACCCTTCGATGTAAAGCACACAGACCAAACCCTACCTGGTTCCCTTCCCTGTGGTCCCATCCTTCCATTTTTTGACTGATTTGTGGCAAATCAGACTGCTGGTTCAAATCCCAGTTCAGCCTTTTACTATCCGGGGCAATTTACTTAAAAACTGCTGAATGGGGCAGCCCCAGTGGCGCAGCAGTTTAGCGCCGCCTGCAGCCCGGGGCGTGATCCTGGAGACCTAGGATCGAGTCCCACATCGGACTCCCTGCATGGAGCCCGCTTCTCTCTCTGCCTCTGTCTCTCTCTCTGTGTCTCTATGAATAAATAAATAAAATCTTTAAAAAAAAACTGAATGCTTTAATAGCTGTGTTGGTATAATGAGGATGTATCAACCCTGGGGTTGTGTGGATATATGAGTTTATGTATGTCAAGTGCCTAGAACAGCGCCAAGGTGGAATTAACACTATGTGAGTGTTTTTTCCCTCCCCCAGAGGAAAGCTTCAGCGTCATTAATCCTGAAGAAGGCTGCACATGATGGAAGCCTCAAATAGGATCTGGGACATTGGTACAGGTGCAGAATGAGTAGGAGGAGCCCAGGTGCCCAAGCTGGAGTGGGAAGGGCATGACAAGACAGAGGATAGCCTGGAAAATCTGAGGGCAGCCATGTGGAGGCTAGGAAGGAGAGGGGCTGAATGGGGCGACCAGAACCAGATCACCAAGGGCAAGGAGTCTGCATTTGTCCTGAGACAGTAAGAAGTCACTGAAGGGATTTAATTTGATCTGCTCCTTAGAACCCTGTGGCTGTAGTGTTTGGGTGGTTGAAACCAAATGCAGAGAAACCAGTGAAAAAGCAATTTACTTTTTCCAAGGAGTTGATGGAGAGACTTTTCAGCGTGTAAGACTGTGTGTGTGTACTTGTATTTGCACTGATCAGATTTTTCTTTACCATAGTAGGTATGTATTTTCTAAATTTTTTTTTTTTTAATTTTTAAATTAAAAAAAAGGACTAGTTGAAGCAGGGAACATCTTCGGAGCCGTCTTTAAACTTCAGCAGAGGTGGGGCCCTTTACCACAGCCGGCCAGCAGGCCTGGGGAAGCCTGGGGAGGTCTGTATGCGGCGCAGGAGGAGAGGGCTCCCTGAGGCTCGGGATTTCCTCCTTTCCGCCGCATCCGCACACCATTCCCACCCTTTCTTTCCCAGCAGCCTGGCGACATCCGGGAGCGAGGCCAGGAGGCCACTGAGCTCTGGAGGAAGGCGCGCCTCGAGCGGGGGACGAGGGGAGAGGGGTGGGTGGCCCCGGTGGGGAGGACAGCACCCGCCGACACGCAAGGGACTCGCCGGGCTCGCAGGGTGCCAGAACCCGCGCTCACGCGGCCGCGGCGTGGCCCGAGACGGCCCGGAGGCTGGGCAGGACTTCACCCCATTTGACCCGGCGCGCTCCAGCCGCGCTCGGCCTGAACTCGCTGCTGTCACCCGGCGGCGGAGGTGGGCCATGCACCCACGGGGTTCCTAATAGTCACAGTTCAGACTGGTCCGGCCCTCCTCTAAGGGCCTCCTGTTGGATTAATCTCATCTTCGGAGCAACTCTCTGAGGCAGTTTCTTTCTTTCTTTCTTTTTTTTTTTTAATTTTTATTTATTTATGATAGTCACACAGAGAGAGAGAGAGAGGCAGAGACACAGGCAGAGGGAGAAGCAGGCTCCATGCACCGGGAGCCCGACGTGGGATTCGATTCCGGGTCTCCAGGATCGCGCCCTGGGCCAAAGGCAGGCGCTAAACGCTGCGCCACCCAGGGATCCCTCTGAGGCAGTTTCGATCACTATTCTCACTTTACAGTAAGATCCAAAGACTCCTCCCCCTCTTGTCTCCCTCTGTCCTTACCCCACACGCAACGGCTCCAGCCAGGCTCATCTCCCTGTTGCTCCCTAAACATACCAGGTATGTTCTGCCTCTGAGCCTTGCACTGGCTGTTCCCTCTGCCGGGAACACCCTTCCCCTAGATATCCACATAGCTTACCTCTCCCCTCCTTCAAGCTTTTGCCCAAATGTCAACTGAATGAAGCCCACCCTCACCATCCTATTTAAACTTGCAGTCACCTCCATTCCCCTCACCCCGTTCAATTTTTTATTTTATTTTTAATTTTTTATTTTTATTGTAGCATTTGTCACCAACATACTACATACTTTATGTGTTGATTATATTAATTGCTCATTTTTCTCTTTTTTTTTAGTTTTGTTTGTTTGTTTGTTTTGTTTATTTATTTATGAGAGACAGAGAGAGAGAGAGGCAGAGACACAGGCAGAGGAAGAAGCAGGCTACACTCAGGGAGCCGGATGTGGGACTTGATCCTGGGACTCCGGGATCACACCCTGAATCAAAGGTAGACGCTCAACCGCTGAGCCAGCTAGGCGTCCCTCATTATTTTTTTTAAGTAAACTCTAAACCAACCGTGGGACTTGGACTCATGACCCCCAGATCAAGAGTCACATGCTCTACCAACCGAGCTAGACAGACACCCCTACAATCATTCTTTTTTGAAAGGATCACTTTGATTGCAGTGTGGATGAGGAACAAGTATACCCAGGAGAATAGTAAGGAGACTACTGCATTTATCTAGGAAGGAGATGAAGATAGCTTGAACCAGAGTAGTGGTCTGCATAGATTACAGGGATTGAGAGAGTGGTCCAGGAGGAGTGGCTTGGGTGAATGAAGGGGGCATATTTAAAATGGGAAATCCCGGGGATCCCTGGGTGGCTCAGTGGTTTAGCGCCTGCCTCTGGCCCAGGGCGCAATCCTTGAGTCCCGGGATCGAGTCCCAGGATCGAGTCCCACGTTAGGCTCCCGGCATGGAGCCTGCTCTCCCTCTGCCTGTGTCTCTGCCTCTCTCTCTCTCTCTCTCTATGTCTATCATAAATAAATAAATAAATCTTTAAAAAAAAGAAATAATAAAAAATAAGATGGGAAATCCCATAGGAAGAACAGGTTTGGGGAAGTTTAAGGGGTTCACTTTTGGGTGAATTGCATTACATCTGAATGACCTTGAGGCATCCAGGTGGTGACATCCAAGAGGTATTTCTATTATGGGGTTTGGAGCCGAGGAGAGAGATCTAGGCTCAGGTCAGAAGTTGGAGGCTGTGACCTGTAGGGAGTAAGAGGAGATGGGAGAAAATAACGCTGTCCCATGTGGCAGTCTGTATTTCCAAGAATGGCCCACTGCACATGAACTTCTTATAATATTACTTTGACACTTCTCAAATCAAGAGATGGAGTTCTAGGGCACCTGGGTGGCATAGTTGGTTAAGTGGCTGACTCTAGTTTTTGACTCAGGTTATGATCTTGGGGTCCTGGGTTGGAGCCCCAAGTCAGACTCCATGCTCAGCGTGGAGTCTGCTTGGAATTCTCTTCTCTCTCTGTCCGTCCCCCATGTGCACACTTGCTCTCTCTCTCTCTTAAATAAATAAATAAAATCTGAAACACCTGGATGGCTTAGTGGTTGAGTGTCTGCCTTCAGCTCAGGTCGTGATCCTGGGGTCCTGGGATCAAGTCCTGCATTGGGCTCCCCGCAGAGAGCCTGCTTCTCCCTCTGCCTATGTCTCTGCCTTTCTCCCTGTGTTTCTCATGAAAAAATAAACAAAATCTATAAATAAATAAATAAATAAATAAATAAATAAATAAATAAATAAATATTTTAAAAAATGCAATTCTATGTTCCTTCCCTTGGAACTGAGGAGGCTTGTGTTACAGTGGAAGGGATACCATGTGACTTTGTTTTAAACGTTTTATTTTTTTTAAGATTTTATTTTTATTTTTTCACGAGAGACAGAGAGAGAGAGAGAGAAAGAGAGAGAGGCAAAGACACAGGCAGAGGGAGAAGCAGGCTCCATGCAGGGAGCCCGATGCTGGACTCGATCCTGGGACTCCAGGATCACGCCCTGGGCCAAAGGCAGGCGCTAAACTGCTGAGCCACCCAGGGATCCCCTAAACATTTTATATTTAAGTAATATGTATGCTCAATGTGGGGCTCAAACTTACAACCCTAAGATCAAGAGTCAAATGCTCCACTAACTTAGCAAGGTGCCCTACTATATGACTTTTAAAGCTACATCATAAAAGATGATTCAGCTTCCACTTCACTCCCTGGAGCGCTTGTACTAGAATCCTGAGCTGCTATGCAGGCAGTTTGACTGTCCTGTATCAATCACCTATCACTGTGTAACAAATCACCCCCACAACATCCCGGCTCAAAACAATAAACATTTAGTATCTCATACAGTTTCTTTGGGTCAGGAATCTAGAAGCAGCTAAGTTATGTGGTTCTGGCTCAGGATCTCACATGAAGTTCCAGTCAAGACGTTGGTTAAAACTACAGTCATCTGAAGGCTTGACTGATGCTGGAGGATCCAATTCCAGGGTGGCTCTCACATGCCTTACAAGTTCATGCTGGTTGTTGGCAAAAGGAATCAGTTCCTTACTAAGTGGTCCATTCCCTAGACTGCCTGAGTGTCCTCATAACATGGCAACTGGCTTCACACAGAGCCAGTGATCTGAGAGGGCACAAGATAGAAGCCGCAATATCTTTATGACTTAGCCATTAAAACAATACACCATAATTTCTGTATTATCCTATGGGCTCAGGTCAGCCCTGTCTAGTGTAGAAAGAGACTACATAATGAATGAAATGAATACTAGAAAATGGAACTCATTCAGGACAATTTTGAAAGCTGGCTATTGTAGCCTCGAGACTGCATGCTGTGAGGAAGCCCAAACTAGCCCATACAGAGAGACTATATGGATCCTGAGACTACAAAAAAAGAGAAAGAATTGCTAGGTTAGCCCCCAGCTGCTTCAAACTCCCATTGTTCCAGCATTAGCCATCATTTGACTGCAGCTATGGGAGCCAGCATTCTCAGCCAAAATTCTCTTCCCAAATTCCCAACCTATAAAATCTGTAAGAGAAAATAAAATGAGGGGATCCCTGGGTGGCTCAGCAGTTTAGCGCCTGCCTTTGGCCCAGGGCACAATCCTGGAGTCCCGGGATCGAGTCCCACGTCAGGCTCCCTGCATGGAGCCTGCTTCTCCCTCCTCCTGTGTCTCTGCCTCTCTCCCTCTCTCTCTCTCTGTCTCTCTCTGTCTCTCTCTCTAAGTCTATCATAAATAAATCTTTTTTTAAAAAAGAAAAGAAAATGACCATTTTTATTTCAAGCCATTCTTTTTTGTGATGATTTGTTGAACAGCAGTACACCCTCAATGATTCCCACCTTCTGGTATTCACACTACTCTGTATTCTCTTCCAGAACTGACTAGGGCTGATGTGTCCCCACAGGGTAATGGAGATGAGACAATGGCCTAAGGCTGCTGTGACAAATTACCACAAACTTGGGATGCCTGGGTGGCTCAGCGGTTGAGCGTCTGCCTTCAGCTCAGGGCGTGATCCTGGATATCCAGGATCGAGTCCCACATCGGGCTCCCTGCATGGAGCCCGCTTCTCCCTCTGCCTGCATCTCTGCCCCTCTCTCTGTGTCTCTCATGAATAAATGAATAAAATCTTTATTAAAAAAATTACCACAAACTTAGTCACTTAAAACAACACAACTTAAAAAAAAAAAACACAACTTTATTCTCTCATAGTTTTGCAGTTCCGAAGTCTGACAAGTGTCTCACTGGGCTAAAACCAAGATATCAACAGTTCCTTTCCAGACACTTTTGGGCAGAGTCCATTTCTCTGCTTTTTCTAGAGGACACCCAACATTTCTGAGTTCATGACCTCCTTCCTCCATCTTCAAAGCCAACAACATTCCAACCTCTCTATGCCTTTTTTCTGTAGTCCCCTCTCTGATTCTCTTCTTCTAATACCCTTTCTCATTTCGCCCCTCAACCTTTATCATTTTTAAGGATGCTTGTGATTATATTGGATGCACAGGATAATCTGTTTTAAAACCAGCAGATTAGTAATCTTAATTCCATCTGCAATCTTAATTCCTGTTTGCCATGGAACCAAACATATTCATAGGTCCTTGGGATTAGAACATGGGCATCTTTGGAAGCCATTATTCTGTTGACCATGCTCCCTGGAAGAAGAGTGGGTCTGAGAAGGAACAGCCAGAGAGACAGGAGAGCCAGCAGGAGAGTGAAATATCACAGAATCCAGAGAAAGTTCCTGGGCAGGAGTGCTCAATAGTGACTAATACTGTTGATAGGTCAAGCATGATAAGCACTCAAAAATATCCATGGGAGGGGTACTTGGCTGCTCAGTAGGAAGAATATAAGACTCTTGATCTTGGGTTTGTGAATCTGAGCTCGATATTGGATGCAGAAATTACTATACACACACACACACACACATCCATTGGATTTAGCATTCTGATGACATCAGCTATTAGTTGTCAGGGAAGAGTTTGGGGGCAGGAACTAACTTATGGTGTGGTGGGCAGCAAGGAAGAAGTGAGTAAGTACAAAGTAGAAGTGTAAAATCTTCCCCAAAACTTGACTGTGAAGGGAGATTTGTTACTGTTTCTAAAATGAGGAAAGAGAAGCAAGTTTCAATGCAGAGGAGAAGGAAGGAGAGGTATAGGAGAGATGGGTCTTCATTAGATGTGATGTCTGCAAGGGAAAGAGTGCAGCTAACCCAGGGAAGGCTTGGAAAAGAGGTATCCTTGGGTCGATCTAGACTCAGGTTTGCCAGGCTGGCACGACAGTAGAACAGAAGTTAGGATAATGTCTGGGACGCCTGGGTGGCTCAGCAGTTGAGCTTCTGCCTTTGGCTCAGGTCATAATCCCGCCATCCCAGGATCAGACTCCCTGCTTGGAGCCTGCTTCTCCTTCTGCCTCTCTGTGTGTCTCTCATGAATAAGTAATAAAATATTATTTTTTTTTAGTAATAAAATATTCTTAAAAAGAAAAAAGAAGTTAGGATAATGTCAAGAGTGTGGCGGTGGTAATGGACCTGGGAATTTAAGGGTGAGAGAAGTAGGGGAAGGAGAGGAGGGAGAGGCGGAGGAGAGGGAGGGAGGGAGATTGGCCTGCAGGTGGCGCTGATGAGGCAGGAGGGAATGGCTGAGCAAACTATGAGGATTGGAGATTATAGACCTAATAGTATCTGAAATAATAATTTCAGCGAAAATGCTGGTTCTTAATTGGATCGCAGCGTTTTCTGGATTCCCTGATCCCTCGGTCCCTAAGCCTTGGATGTGCCAAGGCTTAAAACAGTTTGGCGTAGCGTAAACGCTAAACTGTTAGCCGCAGTAATATAATTTTTTAAAACTCGGAGACTCCATTTCCCTTGAGGCACTGCGGCCGCTCCGACTACAAGTCCCATCATGCCAGGCAGGCCGTGTGCGCTGAAATTCCCTGGTCCCCCAATCTGGTTTTCCACTCCCAGCATTCCTCCCTGTTTTCCTACCCTGCCCGCACGCCTAAACGGGTTGCCGGAACAACCAATTGGGTCAAGGAGTGCAAGGCCAGGCAGGCCAATCGCCTCGCCGGAGGGGCGGGAGAAGGCGTGGCCACACCCTGGCCCCGCCCCTGCTCCGTGGCTCGTTCCCTGCGGACTAGCGCCTCGGGCGTGACCAGGAGACATGAGCGCTACCTGGGGGAACCCGGGATGGGTGAGGCTCGCGCTGTGCCTCGCGGGCTTAGTGCTCTCCCTGTACGCGCTGCACGTGAAGGCGGCGCGCGCCCGGGACCGGGATTACCGTGCGCTCTGCGACGTGGGCACCGCCATCAGCTGTTCGCGCGTTTTCTCCTCCAGGTGCGCGCGGGAGTGCAAGGCTTGGGGGAACGGGGCTGCTCGGCTGGGCGGCCAGGTTGCCAACCGCTTCTGGAGCCTGGGATCGGGATGCCCCGTGAGCGGACCCGTGGGGGCGGGGCTGCTTGAAGGGTCGTTGCCTGGAGATGGAAGTGTGGGGCCTGGGGTGAGGGGGTGTAGACAGTGTTGTTGGGCACTGGGTTTATTCCGGGGAGTAGCACGTAGATCCTGATAACAAGGAATAAGGGTAACCGGGTAGAAGAGGGAATGGAATAGCGTAGAGCGACTGATGATGGGCTTGAGGATGGCTGTGACTGGGGATAAGGGCTGGGCTGGCTATGCATGAGGGCCTGGGGTTGGTCGAATACAAAGTGGGGAGTGGGCGGACAGGGAGCTGGAGATTTAGAGGTCCAGGACGGAGAGATTCTGCACTGTATGCCCAGTCTCTGGTAACTCTGTAAAAGCAAGGTCAACTTTCTATCTACCTTGCCATCTTAAGAATTATTAAAGGTCTAGGATGCAAAGAGGGGCGTGTATGGTGGAGCCATGGCCAGGCTGGCCTGGCCTGGAGGTAGGGGAGGACAGGAGTGACATGGAATCCTGATCTGGCCAAAGGGAGGCTAGCGAGGAGGTCATTGACCGTTGGACTCTGGAGGGCATGGGGAGGGAAGGGGGAAGTACAGCCTAGGTGGCTTTTAGAAAATCACCCGTCCAGGACAGGGCCAAGGCACTGGGTTACCACTCCTCACCTGGGCCCTTCCCTCCACCAGGTGGGGCCGGGGCTTTGGACTGGTGGAACAGGTGCTCGGCCAGGACAGCATCCTCAATCAATCCAATAGCATATTCGGTTGCATCTTCTACACTTTACAGCTGTTATTAGGTGAGTGGTCCCGCCCCTTCCCTGTAGGCCCCGCCTCTTCCTGACAGGCCCCCTCCCCCTTGGCCAGCCCAGCTCAACCCCATCCCTGGCAATCTTGGTGACCCAGACGGGCTGAGCACCTGGGGGCGGGAACTAACAAGTCTCACTTGGTTTAGGTACTGTCAAAGCCAGCAGGGCTCTTAAAGGATCCTAAGACTCCACACTTTTGTGGAAAAGACTCCGTAGTTACTCTCTGAGGGGACTCCAAGGACTGCTTCTCTTTCATCTCATGTAGAGCTCAGCGGGAAAATTCACTATTTGGGTTCTAGGGATCATTGAACTGATAGGAGAACAAAGGCCTTCGTGAGGCCCATCAGAGCCTCTCATTTTAGAGACTCTTACCCAGCAGAGTCTAGGGGGGTACCCTGAAGTCAAAGCAGTGTTCTAGAGGTGGCCAGTCCCTGAAGCCCATGCCTGAGCCTTGTCTGCCTTGCAGGTTGCCTCCGGGCCCGCTGGGCATCTATCCTGCTGGTGCTGAGTTCCCTGGTGTCTCTTATCGGTTCTGTCTACCTGGCCTGGATCCTATTCTTCGTACTCTATGATTTCTGCATCGTTTGCATCACCACCTATGCCATCAATGTGGGCCTGGTTGTGCTCAGCTTCCGGAAGGTCCAGGAGCCGCAGGGCAAGGTCAAGGGGCACTGAGCCCTCACCCAAGCCAGGCTGACCTCATGCCCTGCCAAGGGGGCCATGTCTGGGTCCTTAGAAGAGTCTGCAACCTAACACCACCATACTCCCACACAAGACAATGGACCAAATGTGCCACACTCTTTCCTCCACCCTAGTGCCTCTGGCTCTGTCCCCAAGGGCTGGTTTCCAAAGTTCCTGCCATCGCCCAAGGAGGGAAGGTTCTGAGCAATAAAATTTCTTAAATAAATTGGCTAAGTCTGAGCCATCTGTCTGCGAGGGACCCTAGTGTTGGGCCTCCCCCCGTCTTGCCTCCTCAGTACTAGAAGCATATGAGTGAGAGGGAGAGTGGAGGACCTACCTAGAAAGGATGGTTAGTCCCTTCTTCAGCGTGTATAGTCAGTAAGAGTTGGTGTACCATCAGCCCCACCCCTAAGAAACAAGCTGGCAGCTCATCCTTGCTGCCCAATGAGAGCCAGACTTTCTCTTCGGGGACAGCCTGCATGGGCAAACTACTTTTCTACTTCTGCACATGCTTGCTGGCAAGTTCTTCCTGTGGTCTAACTGTAACCCCTTCAGCTGCCTTATCTATCACCCCAAGTCAGTCTTGGCAGCCCTGGAAGACCAGGGACACATTTTGAGTATTTTTGTTTTATTTTTCCTAATATATACCAAGCACTTAGCCACATGCCAAGGACTGCTTAAGAACATATGTTAACTCATGTAACCCTTATATATCCAATTGTATTATCCCTATCTTGATGAGGAAATGGGGACAGAGAGGGTAAGTAATTTATGTAAGACCACACAGCTAGTGCCAGGGATTAGTGGGCTCTTAGGATTTGGATCCACAGGGGCCATCTGGCTCGTGTCTATGTTCTTTTTTTTTTTTTTTTTTTAATTTTTATTGATTTATGATAGTCACAGAGAGAGAGAGAGAGAGAGAGAGAGGCAGAGACACAGGCAGAGGGAGAAGCAGGCTCCATGCACCGGGAGCCCGACGTGGGATTCGATCCCAGGTCTCCAGGATCGCGCCCTGGGCCAAAGGCAGGCGCCAAACCACTGCGCCACCCAGGGATCCCTCGTGTCTATGTTCTTAACACAGCTGCATCTGTGTTGGGGTCAGGATTCCCTAGAAGTTTGGGCTGACCTGAGTTAGAAGTTGGGAAGAAAAAAAGAGTGCACTCTGAGTGTTCTTCCCTCCCAACTGAGTCTTCCACCACCTGCAAGAAAGGTGGGAACCACTATGACCCTGGTCTCTGGGAAGGCAGCAGAGAGGTGTTGAGATTCGTCAGTCTCATTGCCAGCAAGTAACAGTGAGCCCCGGGCCTCAATACCCAGCCCTGCACACATGGCCTCTGGGAGTGGGCCTGGGAGAGAGGTGGGAAAGCTGAAATCAAGTGAGTGCCCCTCCCAGTTCCCAGAGGACAGCTTCCATGCTGGGAGCAAGTCTACTCTATGTCAGACTCTGGTCCAAGCCCTTTGACCTTCAACAATTCTGAGTTCACAGACAGGCTAATTGTCCAAGGTCACTCAAGCAGTAAATGGGGGCAGCTAGGATTTGAATCCACAAAATGTGGCCATGGCTACAGCCCAGAGGGGGGTGGCGAATAGCCCAGGGTAACACAGCCACAGCCCCAGAGCTGGGAGCTGCTCAGGCTCCCTTCCAGGGCTGAGGAAAAGCAAGGACACCTGACTCTGAGCCAACTTGGGGGCGGAGCAGAGGTGGAGCTAGGGAAACCCAGGTGGCCTCTCTGAAACCCAGAGCTTAGGCAGCAGAGTGGCCTGGAGCAGCATGAAGCAGAGCTGGGGACCCGGGCTGCTCATCCTGGGAGCAGTGGTCCTCATGAAGGGTGAGCACCCCTGTGTTTGTGTGGGTAGGGGAGTGGTGCAGTGGGTGTTCAGGGGCCACCCTCTGCCCCGGCCGCCTCACATCTTGGTGCGTGTGAGGGAGCATGCCAGTGGGGTGGACAGGCTGTCTGTGGTGATGTAACTGTGTCTGGCTGTGTAGCAGGGGAGGTGTATGCGGCCACTCATGTCAGAACAGGAGTGACTTTCTTGGGCTAGACTTGAGTCTGTATCTGTATGTGCCCGTGTGCGTGTACCCTGTTCCCCTCTCTGCCTCTCCTCTTCCAGAATGACCTTTGGCGAGTTCTGGGAGCTCTTTGGCTCCTTTGTCTCCCTGTCTCTCCGTATGTCCCATCTCTCCTGGCCCAGATGTTGATATGCCTGTGACGGGAAAGAGGGAAGGCAGGGGATCCTTTAGTAGAATTTCTGGCAGTTTCTGGGAAAAGTGGGGGTGTCTGAGTTGTCAGAACAGGGGTGGGGTGAGTCTCCATCTCCTGGAGCCCTCCCCCACTTGGACGTGACGTTGGCCTCTAATCCTTCCTCTTAGGCATCACGGCTGAAAGCACAATTAAGCTAATGCTCACCACATTTATGGGCCGCCTCCCTGACTCAGTGGCGGGGGCTGGAGTTGGGGGTTCTGAAGCCTGGAGGAGGGTTGGACTGGTCCCAAGCTGAACCCTGGCCCAGGAGTGCTGAGCACAGCTAAGGGAGGAGAATTAATTACTAAGTGTACACTCTGAATAGCTTCCAATAAAAGCTGTTTCTTGACCTCATATATTTTCATTCTGGGAGGGGCCGGTGAGGTAGCTGCAGTCATAGGCAAGGACCCAGGGCCCGACCCCCAAAACCTATGCCTTCCACCAAGGCTGGGCTAGGCAGGTAAGGCTCCCCCAGGTCTCACCTGTGTCTCTCTCTTCCCAGGTCTTCGAGCAGCTCAGCATGGTAAGCTCTGGGGACATGGGGCCAGGCCTTTCTTGGGGCTCCGTCTGGCCTTGGGGAGGACAGGACAGGCCTTCTGCCAGTCTGATCTGCCCCTCTTCACAGTGTGTGGGCAGCGTGGCCCTGGCCCCCCTGAGCCTCAGGAGGGCATCACGGTACCTGGCGAGTGGCCGTGGCAAGTGAGTGTGAGGAGGCGGGGAGTCCACATCTGCAGCGGATCCCTGGTGGCGGACACCTGGGTCCTCACTGCTGCTCACTGCTTTGAAAAGTGAGTCGTGGCTGGAGTCAGGCAGAGCTTCTGGCTTTTGCCACTGTCCCCCTTTGCATTCAGTGCCTCGGCCTTGTCCCTCCTCTTTCAGGGCAGCAGTGACAGAACTGAACTCCTGGTCGGTTGTCCTGGGTTCTCTGCAACGTGAGGGGCTGAGCCCAGGGGCTGAGGAGGTAGGAGTGACGGCTCTGCAGCTGCCACGGGCCTACAGCCACTACAGCCAGGGCTCAGACCTGGCCCTGCTACAACTTGCCCACCCCATGGCCCACACACCCCTCTGCTTGCCCCAACCTACCCATCGCTTTCCTTTTGGGACCTCCTGCTGGGCCACTGGCTGGGATCAGGACACCAATGGTGGTAAGTACTGGCCCAGACTGAAGCCCAGAGGCCCTATGCTTGCCCAAGGTCACATAGCCTCAGCTGCCAACTGTCCCTCTACTCAACGTCTCTTGGTCTCCCAACCCCCTTTCTTTTGCCAGCTCCCAGGACTCTGCGAAATCTGCGCCTGCGTCTAATCAGCCGCCCCACATGTAACTGTCTCTACAACCGGCTGCACCAGCGTCTGCTGGCCAGCCCAGCTCGGCCTGGGATGCTGTGTGGGGGCGCCCAGCCTGGGGTGCAGGGGCCTTGTCAGGTCTGATGGGGAAGACAAGGGAAGGGAACAGAAGGGGAGGGGGGACCTAGCCCTGGGCTTGGTACTCAATCCATAGGGATGGGTGGCAGTGCCACTGTTAGAGGGTGTCTGCCCATGGCTGGGGCTCAAGTGTCTATCCTTGACTCCTTTGCCTGGCTCCAGGGAGATTCCGGGGGCCCCGTGCTGTGCCGCGAGCCTGACGGATACTGGGTCCAGGCTGGGATCATCAGCTTTGCATCAAGCTGTGCCCAAGAAGACACTCCCGTGCTGCTGACCAACACAGCTGCTTACAGCTCCTGGCTGCAGGCTCAGGCTCAGGGGGCAGTCTTCCTATCCCAGAACCCAGAGACCCCAGAGATGAGTGATGAGGACAGCTGTGTAGGTATGAGCAGGGCGCATTAGGAGTGGGGCATGTCGGGACACCCAGGCCTGCATAAGGACTTCTGGGCAGCAGACAGAAGCACAGTGAAGCAAGTTTCAGCTCAGAATAGAAAATTGGGACAAAACGTTCATGTACTAATTAGGGGGCTTTTAAGGCCCCTTTCAGCCCCTAAGATAGTAACACCCCCATTTAGGGCTGAGAGGCATAGTTACTTCAGAACTCTGTGCATTTAGAGTTTAGGTGATACGAGGGATCTGAGATCTAATTGAAGGTTGTAGGGGTAAGCTGCAAGTTTCCAAGCAGGGACCCAGTGAGATTGGACAGGGCAGGGCTCCCACTCAGAATTCTAGCATTAAGTGACTAACATGCAAATTTCATGAAAAGTAATTCTTAGGATGGAAGCTGTGTCTTGATGGTAAGAGCAGTACTAGTGAGCCAGAATTCTGGGGCCAGTCCAAGCCTGGAGGGGTACAGACAGATGGGGTAGGAGAATGATGAGCAGGGCCACTCCCATGAGGCTAGACCATCAGGGTTTAAGAGCTTAGGTCTTAGCTTTTGAGTCTCAAGTCAGCAACCTGCCTGTGTTTAATGAGCTAGAAAGTCACTTGACCTCTCTGGAACTTTGGTTATGTCGGTAACGAGGGTAACAAGATCCAGCTTAAAGGATATTGTGGGCAGTGCTTAGCACAGGGCCAGGCATGCAGTAAGCACTTAGCAAGAAGGCAGGTGATGTAATCCGTCTGTTCCAGCCTGTGGATCCTTGAGGAGAGAAGGTCCCCAGGCAGGAGTCCCCTCCCCATGGCCATGGGATGCCAGGCTGAAGCACCAGGGGAAGCTGGCCTGTGGTGGAGCCCTGGTGTCAGAGGAGGTAGTGCTGACTGCTGCCCACTGCTTCATTGGGTGAGCCATCTCTCTTGCCTTTGTGCCCACCCCCACCCCCTCTCCTGCCCTCACTGGCAGCCCCACCACCCGATGCTGCCTCTACACAGGCGCCAGACCCCAGAGGAATGGACCATAGCACTGGGGACTGGAGCAGAGGAGCGAGGCCTGAAGCAACTCATCCTGCATGGGGCTTATACCCACCCAGAGGGGGGCTACGATGTGGCCTTCCTGTTGCTGGCCCAACCTGTGACACTAGGCCCCAGCCTTCGGCCCCTCTGCCTGCCCTATTCTGACCACCATCTGCCTGACGGGGAACGTGGCTGGGTCCTGGGGCTGCCCCGCCAAGGAGCAGGTATGTAGGACAGGCCCCAGCAGCTGTCCATCCATCCTAGAGGCTGCTGGGACAGCTGGGTCTTTACCTTCACCCTACAGGCATCAGCTCCCCTCAGACTGTGCCTGTGACCCTCCTGGGACCCAGGGCCTGCAGCCGGCTGCATACAACTCCTGGGAGCGACAACATCCCCATTCTGCCAGGGATGGTGTGTACCAGTGTTGTGGGTGAGCCACCCCACTGTGAGGTGAGCCCCAGTCCCCCAGACCTCACTCCACAGACCCCGGCATCTTTATCCTGTAACTCACAGACCTTCTGCCAGGCTTGGCCTCCAGGCCTGCCTCTCACTTGAAATCGGGCCTTTCTGCCAGCTGGCTCCCAAGCAGCCAGAGCCTCGGCCCAGCCCCTAGCCCCTTCTGCCCCCACCGCTGCCTAGGGAGAAGAGGAAGTCACCCACTGTCACCTGACCCCTTACAGGGTCTCTCTGGGACACCACTGGTGCATGAGGTGAGGGGCACATGGTTCCTGGCTGGGCTACACAGCTTTGGAGATGCCTGCCAAGGCCCGGCAAGGCCCGCAGTCTTCGTGGCACTCCCCGCCTATGAGAGCTGGGTCAGCAGTTTGGACTGGCAGGTCTATTTTGCTGAGGAGCCGGAGCCTGAGACTGAGCCTGGAAGCTGCTTGGCCAACATGAGTACGTGGCCCTAGGGCTTCCCTGCTGACACTTCCCTCTTTAGACCCATCCTCTCTCCATCCAGGGAAAGATCTGTTCTGACCCACCTCTAGGTTGCCCTGGGATAGGACAGAATCCTGGTTCTTCATTATTATGACTTGGAGCAGGCCTCTCAACTTCAAACCTCAGTTTTCTCATGTCATGGGGGTTAAGTAGCATCTTCTTCCTCTTCTTCCAGGGAGGGAGGAAAGTTCTGAGGATGAGGCCAACCCCGTCCTCCTTCCTCTTCCTGACAGGCAAACCAACTGGCTGTTAACAGGTGGCTCTGGGATACTGCAGACACAGTGAGACAATCCGTGCGTCACTGCCCTTGTCCCTCTCCCACTTCCCCAACCCACATGTGACGCCAGGCACGGGGCAGGCCCAACAGCCCAGGGGGCTCTGGGAAGAAGCCTGCCCAGACCAGCTGCTGCCCTCACTCCCTACCCTGCAGGACAGGGAGGTGTCACCTGTGGATGCTCCCCTACACCCAGCTCTGCTGTCCGACGCAGGCGTCCCCAGCCTTCCCTAGTCTTCACCCCCTCAGATACAATCACACCAGCCACTTACTTTGAAAATTCATTTTTTGGGGGTTGGGGGAGCAATTTTCCTTTTTTTTAAAACTTAAATAAATTGTTACAAAATAGACTTTAGAAAATAAGTTACAAATTGTAGCAAAAGGCTCCCCTTCCACAGGCAACATTCCCACCTGTGGCTCTCTGAATGGCCTCTCCCTGGTGTTGGAATCTGGCTGGTGACAGTGGCCCCACATCATGGCAGAGCCTGGCACCGGGTTTCTTGCAGGGCTGGTCATAAGGAAGAGCATAGTGACAAAGAATGGGGAAAGGAAAGCCTTCAAGGACAGGGACATGAGGGATACCTCACCCCCTCCTAATGCAAGCAGCCAGATCTGGGTCCTCTGCACAGTGGGAGAGAATAAGAGATGGGGAAGCCTAACTACTCCTGAGCAAAACATGGAGATCAAGCCTTTCCCTGCAACCTGCCCCCCCTCCCCGCCCGTATTCTGATCTTTGGAGACTTGAAGTTTAGAGGGAGAAGCTGAGGTCTGCAGGCCACTGGGGTGAAGGATCCAGAAGTGAGGTCGTGGGGGTGGGTGGAGGGGGCAATGACAAGCCCCCTCTGCCTGCTGCTGGTGCCTTTGGGGCTCCTGGGGAGAAAGAAAGGAAATCACTGACTCAGGGCAGCAAACCCCACACAGCTTGCACCCCTTGTTCCCTAGCCCCACAGGCCATCCTGACAGCACCCCGCGGGGCCCCAGAGGCCTGCGTGAGAACTCCTAATTATTTTTCTAGGCCTCATTGACTGGCCTCTCGCTCATTCCCTTGAGGTCACGAGAAATCTTTTATTCTGAAAGCCATCGTGTCAGCACTCTCTCAGGGCACTCTCACTCACCATCCCCTCCTTCCCTGAGTCCCTGGTCAAAGACCAGCCATCTCAGGGACACCCGCCCTTGGTGGCCACTATATGGAGGGGTTCTGGGACAAGGCCTACAGATCTCTAGAGGAGGCTGACGGCATGAGCCGAGGGCCCAGGAACAGGCTGAGGAAACAGGCTGCCCCACTCCCCCATAGCCTCCTCCTCCAGCAGGGCTGGGTGGGGTGGCTTTCCATGGAAATCTTCCCTGATAGACGATGGGAGATAGGGGCTAATGGCTGCTGTTGCTACAGCTGGGCCTGGCTTCAAAGAAACAATTATCTGTGACTCAGTCCTCCAGTTAAAGGTGTGCTGGTGGGAAGGGGGGATGCAGGTAGAAAGAGTGGTTTGGTTGGCTCCTAAAAAGGAGATGCACAGCAGAGAGAAGAAAGGGTTCAATAAAGGGGAGAAGAGACAGGGGGCAGTATCAGTAGCAAATGACCAGAGATCTAGTTTCCAAGCAATGAGGAGGGGGACCAGAGACAAGATGCAGGGAAGAGGGACAGCAAGCTGGGGGGCTAACCAGTGGCCCAGCTTCCCTGGCCAAGTCAACACAAAAGCCACAAAACCCACAGAGCAGTCTAGTCTGGGGGTGCCTCCCACACCCCATTCCTCACTCTTGCTACCTGCCTCAAGGAAAGAGCACCACCTTTCTCTGGAGACCATTCTCTCTGGAAATCATTCTTTGACTGGCTGGATCAGGAGTTTCCAGATGTAGTAGCCAGATAGCTGCCTCCTCTCCTCAAACAAAACACCCCTTCTTCTTTGGTTCCTGCCCTGCGGCTGCCTCAGCCTTTGCCCACACCCTACCCCACCCCACAGTTCAGCCCAGCAGGCTGTTCACCTGACCCAGAGGTTCCAATGTCAGTCCTCCCAAGGTGGCATCCTCAAACTGATTTTCTCCATATCCAAGCTGCACCTGCCCCACCCCCGCTAGGAAGTCATGTGACCTTCCCCCCCTCATTCCTTGCCCCCCCACTCTGTGCCCATCTCCTCTGGGACCCTTCCGTTCTCTGCCCAAGCCATTCATGCCCCCGTACCAGAGCTGGCCACTGTCCACTCCTCCTGGTGCTGCTGCTGGTGCTGCTGGAAGCTGATTCGGCGGCGGAAGTGGCGGGAACAATGGGGGCAAGTGAAGGGCCCCTCCCGAGGTGCATGGACCCGCCCATGACCCTCCAGCCGGGCAGCTGTCCGGAAGGCCTTGCCACAGATGCTGCAACGGTGGCGCTTGGGGTCTGTGTGGGTCCTGCCATGGTTTTTAAGGGACAGCAGGTTAGGTAGAAGTTTGGGGCAGAGGGAGCATGGGTAGAGTCCAGTGGTGTGAGCCTTCTGATGGTTTAGCAGGCTACCGGCATGGCGGTAGGACCGCCCACACTGGGCACAGCGGAAGGGCCGTTCCTCGTCTTCAGCCACCGTGGACTTTACTCCTTGGCCCCCATTAGCTCTCCCAGCATTCTCTCCTGGGGCTGTGTGGGGTTCTGATGGGGACTTCTGGATTCCCCCTTGGCCAGAGGGATCTGCCTCAGCTTCCACAATCCCACTGGCAGTACCTCTGGCCTCCTGTGTCTGGGGTGGCACCTGACTGAGGCTGCTGGCATGAGTGTGCAGGTGACTGGCTAGTTCATGATGGGACTGAAAAGCCTTACCACAGTCAGGGCAGGCAAAGGTCTGGGCAGCTATGTGGTTGCAGCTGTGGCTCCTTGTGGCCACAGGATTTGAGACCTCCTTGGAGCAGAGCAGGCAATGGTGGCAGTCTGTCTTGGGGGTGCTGTGGCAGTTCAGAGGGCCTTCTGACTTGCAGTACATCTTGCCACAACAGCTGCAGGAAAAGGGGTGACTCTCTGGCTGGAGCTGAGGTTTGCTATCTCCATTGTCCCAGCTCTCCACAGGACTCAGACTAGGGCCATTGGGCTGGCTGTTGCCAAGGTGGCAAGAACTCTTGGGGATACTGTCCCCTGACTCATCTTCTGGCTTGGTCAGTACATGACCCAGAGGAACCCAACCTTCACCATGATTCACCTGTCCCCCATCTCCTTGCCTCCCTTCGACATTCCCCATGTCCCTGGATACTAGCTCAGTGGGTTCTGAACCTGCTGCCCCAATGGGGCTCTGATTCTGCTCCTCCAGCCTCCCGGGTCTGTCCTCCAGCTGGAGAACTGCCTCAGTATCACCTGATCTGTCTTCTAGTCCCTGGCCATCAGCCTGGTTCCCCTCTGGGCCCTCCAGGCCCCTCTGATCCCTTTCAGTCTCTGCTTCATGCTCCCGGAGGTGCCGCTCCAGAGATCCCCGGCCAGGGAAACCCCGGCCACACAGGGCACAGCGCACGGCCATCCGCCGTGACAGCCCTGCTCGCCGCCGCCGGCTCTCTGAGTGCAGCCTCTGGTGGTCCTTCAGGGCCACGCCATTGGAGTAGGTCTTGGGGCAAGTGGGACAGCTGTAGTGACCTGTCTCGTGGCTGCGCCGGTGGTTCAGAAGGCTGCCCGCGTGGCGGTAGGCCCGCCCGCACTGCCCACACCTGAAGGGTCGATCTTCCCGAGTCAGCTTCCGGGCGCCCCCACTCCCACCTCGCTCGGTGTGGACCCGTTGGTGGCTGGCCAGCTGTTTCCGCAGGCGGAAGGCCTTCCCACATTCACTGCAGCGGAAACGCCGAGGATCTGCATGGATGCGCCGGTGGTTCTTGAGGGACATGAGGTTGGAGAAGCCCTTGGAACAGGCCTGACAGCCAAAATGGCCAGTCTGGTGGCTCTGTCGGTGATTGATGAGGCTGCCAGCATGCTTGTAGGACCGGCCACACACCTCACAGCTGAAGGGACGCTCTGAGCTGGCCTCAGTCTGGCAGCTCTTCTCTGCCGTCTCCAGCCTCGGCTCTGCCTCGCCCGCCTTCACAGAGGCCTCCTCCCACTCCTCCTCTTTCACCTTTGCCTCCTCCTCTGAGGGCTCTGCTTTAAGTTCTTCCTGGAATTTTCCCATGTCTGCCTGCCCCGGTCCTTCTGCCACTTTCGGAGGCTCTCTGCTACCTCCGGCCTCTGGCACAAGCCCCACCTGGGGCTCAGAGCCTTTGCAGCGTGGGTGGTTTCGCAGATGATTACGGTAGGCAGCCAGGTTGGGGTAGCAGCGGGAGCAGACAGGACAGATGAAGTCTCCAGTCTGGTGGATCTTGCGGTGGTTTACCAGGCTGCCGCCATGGCGATAGGTCTTACCACACTGATTGCAGCGAAAGGGGCGGGGTTGGGTCTCAGGTGGGCTTTCCCCGCCCTGCAGGCAAACGCTGTCTACAACCATGGCACCTGCTCCCTCTCCAGACTTTGTGTCCCCACCCTCCCCAGAGAGAGAAGCCACTGCTGTGCCCTCAAAGACACAGTCACCATCTGCAATCCTTCCCATGGCATCATCTGACTCTCCTAAGTGGCTGGGAGCTTTGTCTGTGGTGTTCCCAGAACTCTGACTCTGGTGGTGACGCTCCAAGCTCCCCAGGTCATCATAGGTCTGACCACAGCAGCCACAGATGTGCCCATAACCAGCTCCATCCAGTGCCTCCACCTCCCGCTGCAGCTGATTCAATAGCTCTGCTTCCGAGAGCTGTAGCGGAGGGCTCTGGGTGGAGGTTGCCCCTGAGGCTCCTTCCTCTTCCCCCTCCTCCTCGGAGCCCTCAGTCAGACCAGAAGAGTCATGAGCCTGGCGTCGGTGAAGCCTGTAGCCAGCCCGTCCTGGGAAGATCATGCCGCAGAGGCAGCAGAGGAAAGGCTGCGCAGGGGCTGCCTCCCCGGGCCCGTGGTTCTGGAAGTGGCTGCGCAGGGCAGGCAGAGAGTCGAACTCCTTCGGGCAGAGGGAGCACTGATAGATGCCTGGTGGATGGCAGGGCCTATGGCTCAGCAGGCCAGTGGCATGAGGGAAAGAATGCCCACAGTCAGAACACGTGTGGGAGACCTCAGCCTGCCAGCTGGTGACAGCTTCAGGAGGTCGGCGAGGGGAGCTGCACTGGCCAGTGGCTGGTTTCTGGTCTTCATTCACCCCTGTGGCACCATCACAGAAGCGAGTCCCATTGCTCTCCTCATGGCCTGGGATGTCTGAGTTGTCAAGGAAACATGCCTCCTTCCTTTCCAGCCCTTCCTCACTACCGCTGCTCTCTTTATCACCCTGGCTATGGGCCTCAGCCCGCTCAAGCCCACATCTATCTCTTTCGGCTTCAACCTGCAAAGAGCCCCTGTCGCTTTCCAAGCTGCCTTCGGCTCTGTTAGGACCTCCGCCTGGAGGCTCTTGCGGATCGTCCAGGCCCTCATTGCTTTCCACCAACTCCTGCGCCCAGTTCCCGCCTGATGGGAGTTTGGCTTCCCCGCCACTGCCAGCACTGCTAGCCCTCCTCCGGTGCTGCCTGCTCCACCGCCCACTGTGGCGTCGCAAATGGTTCTTCATGGCAGCCATGGTGTGGAAGTGCTTGGCACAGGCCCCGCAACTGAAGTCCCCTGTCTGGTGGGTCTGCCTGTGGTTGATAAGGCTCCCTGAGTGGCGATAGCTCTTCCCACAATCTTGGCAGGCAAATGCCCGAGGAGGGGACACCCTGGTCTCTGTCCTACTGTCTTCCCCTTCCCCATGAGTCCGGCCATGGTGTTCAAGGCTCTCAGGGTCTTCAAAGAGCATCCCACAGAGGTTACACATCTGTGGTGCTGTCCTCTCTGCTGCTGGGGAGACACCTGTGGCCTCCTCTTCATGTTTGCACCCATGCCCCTGATCCATATGCGGGGCTGCCTCTGCTTCCACTTGGTCAGGAGGGAGCTCTACCTTGAGGTGGCTGGGGGGTCCCTCAGCCCCTGGTCCTGCACTGCGGCGAGCGGCTTTGCAATGGACTCGTACATGGTTGCGCAGGGCCATAAGGTTGGGATACTTGCGGGGACAGAGGGAGCACTGGTATTCTCCAGTCCGATGGCTGTGGCGGTGGTTCACCAGGCTCCCCCGGTGGCGGTAAGCCCGACCACACTCATCGCACTTATAGGGGCGGTGGTCCAGGGTGGTGGTGGGGACTTCTTCCTCTTTGTGAGTTCTATCTGCCAGAGGCAGGGGAGTTGATGGCACTGATGGCTGCCCATCTTCCCCAGCTCCTTGCCGGGGTCTGTGATGAGCCCGCACGTGGTTTTTGAGGGCAGCTGCATTGAACAACTGCTTCGAACAGATGGAGCAGGGGTAGACACCTGTCTGGTGGCTCTTACGATGGTTGATGAGGCTCCCGGCATGGCGGTATGTACGGCCACAGTCCCCACAGCGGAAAGGCCGGTACTCCTCAGGGCCGCAGTCCTCCAGCTCCCCAGAGGTGCTGAGCTCCCCGGAGCAGTTCAGCATCTGTGTACTAGGGAGCTGGTCCTGGCTGCTCTGATCTGTGTGCCCATTGGTTGTGGGCATCCCTTTCTCTTCCCATAGCTGCTCCTGCCTTGCCCCCTCATGGGACTGTTGGTGGTCCAGCAGCTCTCGGGGGAGCCGGAAGGCACGGGGACAGTGGGGACACTGGTAAGGCTGATACTGGGCATGGAGTCGGGAGTGGTTCTTCAGAGCCATTAGGTTAGAAAACTCCTTGAAGCAGATGGCACAAGGGTAGATGCCCAGGGTGTGGCTCTGCCGGTGGTTGGTGAGGCTCCCGGCATGCTTGTAAGTCTTGCCACACTGACTGCACTTGTACCGCCGTTCCTCCTCAGCAGGAGGTGGCTGAGCCGGCTCCTGGCCCCCTGTGAAATTCACAACTGATTCAGCCAAATACTGTTCCAAATTGCTAAGGAGGCTGCTGGCTGGGGTGGGCAGCGGGGTGGCTCTCGCAGAATTGGTGGTGGGCCCCCAGCCCTCCGCACCCTCTTCGGAATCTGGCTGGCTTTCCCAGCTTCTTTGTCTGGTGGATGGATCTTCCCTGGGCTCAGGCCCAGAGCCAGATGTCTCTTCAACAGGTTTTTCCTGGCTTGTCCAGCTTTCCCCAGGGCTGAGCCTCTGGTCCCTGGAATCAGAGGATGTTGTTTCTCCCTGCAGGCGTGGAACAACTTCCTTGGAGCGGGGAGGCCTGCGCCTCCGGCGGCCCTCAGGAGCATGAGTCCTCATGTGGCTCTTGAGGGCCACAGGGTTGGTAAAGTCCTTGCCACAGGTGGTACAAGGGAAAAGGCCAGTCTCGTGGGTCCGCCGGTGGTTGACCAAACTCCCTGGGTGACGGTAGCCCCGCCCACACTGCTGACAGCGGTAGGGCCGAGGGATACTGTCTGCCTCCTCACTGTCCTGCTTGGAAGATGGATGGAGCAGCTCTCGGTGCCGGGACAGCTCTGGGAGACTAGGAAAGTGGCGCTGACAGTCAGAGCAGCTGAGTGAGGTGGGTGTGTCCTCCATGGGGCAGTGTGGCAGAAACCTGGAGGTTCAGGAAGAGCAGGCAGGTGGCAACAGCATCTTCCTCTGGTGGTGGGACCAAGGCCTAGGAAGAGGCGGGCAGCGGTCAGAAGGCAGGCCTCAGTTAACTTTGCCTCTTGGCTCTATAAGCAACAAGCTCAGAGAGGTCACAGAGATGTTCCCCAAGCAGTAATCCCCAGGGACTTGCTTTCTTCTGGATCTAATCTAAAAGCATCATTTAAGGCCTCCTTGCACACAAGCTCCTAGGCCTAACTCATCCCTAGAGATATAGATAAGGAAACGAGTCTAGAGGGATGCAACCTATCTCTGACCACAGTCCTACCTACCTCTGTTCACAGACCGAATCCAAAAAAACCTACTGTCTCTAACCCTCTTTTCTGTATACTTCTCAACCAACCAACCAACCAACCTATCTCCTGAGAGCTCTTCAAGGAAACCTGAACCTTTTCTAGGACCTTCAATATGAGAAGTTCAGTCTTCTCTCCCTGATCCCTCAGCTAAACAGCACACAGCCTAGAGACACTGAAAAGCAGCCTTTTTCTCCAGGTGACAGCGGAGGACCTGAGAAGTAGGGTAGGAGCCCTCTTCAGAGAAAGGGCTGGCTTGTTCCCCCAACCTCTTATTCCTTCAGGGTCACTGAAAGACTATGTGAGCCACCTCCTTCACCTACTTGCCCCTGAACCCAAATTATCTTACATCTTGGAAAATTCCAACCCATTTCTGGTTGGTCTTCACCCCCTACCGTTTTCTTTCTTACACATCCTCACTATACCCTTTTCATTTTTTTTCTCCTATCCCCTTTTAAAATACTTATGTTGACATCAACTCACGCTAACTGGGCATTACCTGGGCATTACTGGGCATGCGCGGGGTCCTGTGCTAAGTAAAGAATATTCTTGTGTCACTTAATCCTCGCAACACACTGCTGCTCCTCTTATCCCAGTTTCACAGGAGCAAACCCAGTGACTCCGGCGATCTTCTCTCCGGAGCCCTTACTCTCTCCATAGCAGGCCCCCATGCCCCTTCCATCACCTTGGCCTTCGCGGACTCTGATTCTTCACTCTCATGGGACCCCTACGCGCCTACAACTCAAACCTCCGGATCTAAACCCCCTCACTCAACCTGCTTCGCGACTTCTCACCTCACAAAGCTCCTTCGCTCGAGCCCCTTCTCCTGATCAACCACCAACCAGGTGTTCTCCCCTCACTCATCTCCTCGGCCAATTTCCTCTCAGGACCCCTACCTCGCTCGGGTGGCCCCTTTTCGTTCCCGCCGCGGGTGAGTCCGTTGGGGACCGCGAACGGGAGCGCGCCTGCGCACTGGGACCCTCACCCTAACTGCAGCCGCGCGCCCCAAGGGGTGGCTGTGGGGGGCTCTCGCGCTCCCACACACGCACACTTCGCCAGGGCTCCTGGGAGGCGGGAAGGGATGGAAAGAAGGAAAGGAGAAAAGGGAGAAGGAAGGAGGCAAAGGAAAGAGGGCGCAGCTGGCCGGAGCCAGAGTCTACCCCCAGCTCCGCGGACACTTCCTATTGTTACTAGGAAACAGGAAGTGTCCTAGCCGCAAAAGGTTCCCCCCGAAACCTCTGCCTCGAGAACACTTCCTGTGCCGCCTCCAAGCAGCGCTTCTACACAGACACAGTTCCGGGGCTAAGGGAGAGGGAGCCGAAGCGCGATTCTGACCCCGCCCACGAGGGTCAAAACACGGCGCTGTTTTGCGCTAGTCTTAGCCACACTTCCGGCAAGAGCTGCTAAAATTGTTCCGGTGCATATTGATTCAAAGCAGAAGAGGAAAAAAAGGGTTCTGCTGCGCTAGCCTCGGTACTTTAGCGACGCTTTTCGTGCGGCTCCCTGAAAAACTTCCCAAGGCAGATGGAGGGAGTTTCATTCACTCCGTGTACTGAGGGAAACGTGGTGGAGTATAAGCGGATTTGGGTACTACAAAGCTTGCGCATGGCCCTTCTGTCCTCCCGCCTTCCAGTTCTTGGTGATCTGGCCCCAAGCTAGCAATGGCCCGGTATATACCGTAAACCTGCCTGGCGTCCCCTGTCATTAGCACCCACAGAAACCCTTGCAAGATGTTTCTCCGCCACCTTCGCCTGCTGTGTCCAGGTAAACTTTGCCTTCCTCCCGGGCGAGAAGAGCTCCCGCCCACTTCCGCTTGCCAGCCCCGCCTCCCCCTCCCCCCCCCCCCCCCCGCTGGGTCCTAGTGCCTGCCTCTCCCTGGCAGTGTCCCGGGCTCCGTCGGCGAGAGCGGCCGCCGCTGACGCCGCGGAGCCAGCCCAAGTTCGTTAAGGTAGGAAATGCCAGTGGGAAGCCGCGGGGACCCCCGGGCCGCCCCAGCCCGGACGCAGTCTGAGAGGCCTCAGTTTCTCTGTGGTTGCAGAGGGCGGATGGGGTTGGCCTGGCGCGAGCAGCGCGGGCGGGGCGGGAGGAGTGCGGCCCCGGGAGGGCGCCGGCGGGCTCCGGCCCAGCGGGTCCTAGAACCCGCCGGCTGTCCCCGCGGGCCGGCTGCTGCGGACGCCGGGGCTCGGCCGGCGCGGCTGCCCGCCTTGCGCGGTGCGGGCCTTGGGGGTCCTAGAGCCCGCCATGTTGCGGGCTTTTGTCCCAGGCGCGCGGGCTGCCTAACCAGGTCCCCGGCGTCTGCGCCACCCCTCCCCGGCCGAGGTCCTGGCCGCCCCTCCCGCGGTCCTAGAGAACGCCATCTTGCAGGCCTTTGTCCAGCGCCCGGCCCTTGGCCCATTCATTTGCTCGTTCTCTTCTTCGTTCGCTCTTTCTTGACTCGTTCTCCAAGGCAACGTTTTGCTAGCCTTCCGAGACGAGTCCGCCCAGGGCTGTGCCCTGCGGGTCTGTCTAGTGGGGGCGGCGACGTGTGGACAGCTGCAGGGAGCGGGAGGCGCAGGGTTTCTGCAGCCCTAGGCCCCCTCTCAGCGCGTCTCCTAGGCCCTAACGCCCTTCAAAAACTCCCACGTACTTCAGAGACCGCATTTTACTGATGAGAAAACTGAGGCCCAGAACGCCGTGGCACCCTTACCTCTACTGCCTATTAAGTATTCTTGAGGGCACTGGGGAAGGGGGGCATTTGAAGGATGCAAAAGAGTTTCCCCATAGGAGAAGGCCAGCGAGGCTCCGGAGATAAGAGAGAACTGCAGGTGGAGGTGCGTTTAGGTGACAAAGTTTGAGAATTGAGGCTGGAGCTTAGTTTGCTGTTGGGACGGAGACACTGCTGCGGGAGCTGAGGCTGAAGAAGTGGGTTAGGGTTAGATTGTGAATTGGCCAGTTTGGAGGTCTAGGAGATGATTAGCACTCACTTCTGCATGGTTCACAGTTCCCTATTCATCTCAGCAGGTCTCAGGGCTACCTGTGTACACATGGGGAGACCAAGGTGCAGAAGGGATAAAAAGTGATTCCTTTTTCACTTCATGCCAGCTTGCAGGGTCCTAGCCTAAGTTGTCTGGGAATGAAATCAGTGCATCTCTGGCATTTACAGGCTGTTCTGGCAGCAGGCAGCAGGCCTGCATCTCCCTTCTAAGCCAGTAGTGAAGGAAGCAAAGTCAAGCCTCCCTCACCAGAGCAATGAAGCCACCGTGGGATATTGGGGTGATATTTGGACCTTGTGAACTTGGATCAGCAGAGAAATTCAGCTAATAAATAGTTGTTGACAGATATTCTCACAAACCCCTACTATGGGGGAGGCAGAGAACATACCACCCCACCTGAGTTTGAATTCTGTCTCAGAGCTTGATTCATTTACTTTGTTCTGGGGCATTAGCCACAGTTCTAGGTGTAGGGGATACAAAATAATAAAGGTTCCTGGCTCTTTGCCAGCCTAGACTCTGGTGCTGCTGGAGACCAAGAATTAATAATCCAGCCATAAAATGTGTAAGTGCTACCAAAGCAACAATCAGGAGAGAACGAAGAAGTTTGAGAGCCAGACCACCTGGCTTTGAAAACTAGTTATGGCCATGACCAGTCTTCATTTCTGTGTGCCTCAGTATCCCTGTCTATAAAATGGGGGAAATAATACTGTTTAACTTTGTTCAGGCCAACCATAACAACAACAACAAAACCCCACACAGGCTGAGGGGCTTAAGGAACAGAAATTTATTTCTCACAGTTCTGGAGGCTGGGAAGTCCAAGATCAAGATGCTGGCCAATTTAGCTCCTGGTGAGGAGTCTTTTTCTGGCTTGTAGATGTCCACCTTCTTGTTATGTCCTCACATGGTCTTCTCCATGCATGTGCACCTTCAGTCCATTGGAAATTTCTAGGCAATTGTGAAGCTTAGCTTGAGTAATACAAACAAAATGCATAGAATGATACCTGGCCCGTGATAAGCTTGCAAGGAATGTTATCCAGATGAGCACCATAAGAGAGACTAAAGAGGAGGGGACAGTGATGAACAAGGATGCAGATAGCGTTAAGAAAGGTGGTCAGGAAATCCTTTGAGGAGGTGACAGGGCTGAGGCCCAAATGAAATCAAAGAGATAGCTACACAGTGATCCTCCGGGAACAGTGTTTCTGGCAGAGGAAACTACTGGTACAAAGGCCCTGAGGTGGAAAAGAATTTAGCTCTTTTTGGAAGGGAAAGCGAGCCTGTGTAGGTCAGGCCTAGTGAGACCACAAAGAGGAGTGAGAGTGAGGTAGGCAAGAGTTAGAGCCTTGCTGGCCAGGGAAAAGATCCTGGCCTTTGTCCTAGGAGCAGTGGAAAGTCTCCTGAGTTGACTCATAAAACCCAAATGAATACAGACTGGTAGAGAAAGAACCCAGCCCACGCACCTGAAGACTTGGATTTGAGTCTGGGCTTCTTGACTAGCTAGGTGTCCTTGAACAAGTATTGTCCCTTATGGGGGCCTTAATCTCCATATCTGAAAGAGAGGTGTAGTAAAAATGCCTCTCTCAGAGGCTTTGTGAAGACCTAAGGATAAGTCTTTGGTTCTTAAGTCTTCTGTGTTGGCTGGCATGACCCCAAGAGTGTATCTGAAGTACAGATTTGTGAATCTAACCCCAGATTCCCTGATGATTATTCTCATGCGGGGGCAGGGGGGTCACAGATCTGACTTGGAGAAACATCAGTCTAGGGAGTGATGGGTGGAAGAGCCCTTAGTGAACAATGAAGTGAGCTAATGGTAGGATTTTAATTAGGGCTTCGCCTATGTGGTCCTCTGCTCTTCATGGAGCTGGGCACCTGGTGTGTCCCTTCCTTTTCCTCAGGGAAGTGCTTTAGGAGGAGAGATGTATACCTCTAGCTATCTGGTTTCTGGTTCACAGAGAAATACTGAGGCTTGGAGCTTGGAACCCAGGGGTCAAGCCTTCTGAGAGGGAAACAGCAGCATAAAGGGTGCTGGTTCTGGTCTCAAGGCAGTTCCCTGGGAATGAGAGAAGATAAGATGTGGCCTGAACTCAGTGTTCTGGTAAGTGTAGGGCTGGCCCAGGCAGCAGACAAGTGTGGGAAGCCCAGAAAGCCAATCAAGAGCCCAGCAACTCAAGGCAAGTTAAGCAGTTGGATTCAAGTCCCAGCTATGAGTCTAGCTTTGTGACCATGGGCTAGTCACTAAACCTCTTAGAACCTCAGTTCATTTGTTCATAAAATGAGGACAAGAACCTCCATCTTAGGAAACTGTGAGAGAATTAAATAATGTAGCAACACACTCAGCAAAGTGTCTGGCTCTAAGAAGACTCCTAATAGTTTAGGGCAGTTATTGATATAACTCACCCAACACTGTGAAGTAAGTACTAATATTACTTCCATTTTTCAGATGAGACAATTGAGGTACTATGGCATGAAGTAAATGGCACAAGGTTACAGCTAGGAAGTGAGTGAGACAAGATTGGAAGCCTGGCAGTTTGGCTTCAGAGATGGGACACTTAACCACAAAGCTACATTGTTTCTCTGGGCCTGTTTCCTTCTCTGTAAAAAAGGAATATATATAACAGAACTCTCATGGTGTTGACATGAAGTTTGAGTTAATACATATAAAGAGCTTAGGATACTGCCTTTTATTTAGCAAGTGCTCAGTAAATATGAACTATCATTTTTATTAAAGAGAAACTTCACCAGTCAGACTGTCCAGAGATGTCTGGAAAGGAGGTAGTGACTGCCTCCTCCAGAGATAGCGAAGGATCCTCTGGAAACTCTAGGGGGTTTCAAGCCCAGGGAAGGTTAAGCCTCATGCCCTTTAACTCACCTTCCAGCCCCAGCATTTAGTGGGAAAAGTGTGGGGGAGGGAACATAAAACAAAACAAAACAAACAAACAAAAGAAAAAACAAGCTGAGGTTGGAACAGAGTTGTGTGGGATTGGGGCCGAAAACCATAGAGGAGATGCAGGAAGAGCTTCCTGGGGAAAGTGGGGCTCAAAGGAAGGATTGGTGGGATTTGTAATAGACAGGAAGGACCTAAGGGTTTGCATGATGTGATGGAAGTCATGGAAAGTTATTGAGCAGGGGATACATGAAACTTTACGAAGAAGATTCTGGCTGCCTGTATACATAGCATGTATGTGTCTAGGGGCAGAAGACTGATGCTGGGCCACTAGGTAGAAGAGTGCTGATTTTAAAGATGCAGCAGCCCTTGCCACTTACCCCAAGGGCTCCTGTGGGTCATAATTTTGAAGCTACCCACCTCTGAGGTATACAGCTGAGGAAAGAGGTCTAGAAAGGAGCACTAGATTCAGGCCTTCTGCCTCCCAGCCTAGCTTCTGGACACACCTGGCTCCCTCCCCTGCCTATAGCTGCATCCTTCCCCCTCACCCTGGCCGCCCCCAGCAGCTGGTGCTGAGCATTCCCTAAGTGGATCTGCCCATAATCCTCTTCTTTTCATCCCCTAGGGAGGATGAGCTGGTGTTAAGACTAATGCATCCATTAATCCTATTTCCTCCCAGCCATGATCCCCAGGAGCAGCTGGGTGGGGGGTGTCTGGGCACTGAATGAGAAAGAAGCTGCTTTAGCTAGAGCAAGTGCCCCAGGAGACCAGGCTAAATCAGATATATTGATTATGACTGAGACACTTCTAACTTCTAGAAATGGCTCAAGCTGCCTTGAGAGTAATGAGCTCCCCATTACCAGAGCTATGGGAGCAGGAGCCCAACAGCGATGCCAGAGCAGAGGGTGGACCAGGATTCCTGTCTGGGGTGGAGTCCCTTACAGCTGTGCAAGGCCAGAATTCAGTGGGAACAGTTGCTGCCTCTGACTAACCAGAGGGGAAAGACAAAATACATCCGCTGGGGACCTATCACTTCAGACAGACAGTGCCAGTCGCCAGTTAGCCCACTAGCTCTGCCTTCTTCTGGACCTACCTCTGTCTTCCCTGGGCACTTGACAGCCTTCAGGGCAGACCCGCATCTGGGTAGCCTCTGTGCCTGCAGCCTGTATAGGACCCTGTGCCCTGGCACAGGCCTTAGACCCTGAGCTGAAGGAGGAAGATGGTGAGATGGATGGAATCTGGGCTGTCGGGGAATGCAACGGGGTTTAGAGCCCCTCTGAGGTTACCTGGACCAACTTCTTTCATCAATGAACAGACCAGGGAGGACATCCAGGGCAGAGTGTACAAGCCAGGAATGTTTGGAAGGAGGGATATGGCCATCCCTGGCAGGAAATGCAGATAAGACAGAATTTTCCCCCTTTGAGGCCTTAGCAAATTGCAGAGAGATGTGGCTTGTGTCTCACTTTGCTTCTTTCCTAGAGAAGCTCCGCCCATTGAAGCCATGGAGGTGGAGTCTGCGGAGGCCCCGTCCTCTGCCCCTGGCTACAAGCGCTCCGGCCGCCGCTACAAGTGCCTGTCCTGTACTAAGACATTTCCAAATGCGCCCAGGGCAGCGCGACATGCTGCCACACATGGTCCTGCAGACTGCGCGGAGGAGGTGGCGGATGCGATGCTGAAGCCAGAGACAGAACCCAAAGCAGAGGATGCGGGCGGGGACAAGGTGTCAGGTGCATCGGCTAAGCCTCGGCCCTATGCATGCCCGCTGTGCCCCAAGGCCTACAAAACAGCACCCGAGCTGCGCAGTCACGGTCGCAGCCACACTGGCGAAAAGCCCTTCCCTTGCCCTGAGTGCGGCCGCCGCTTCATGCAGCCCGTGTGCCTGCGCGTGCACCTGGCCTCACACGCTGGTGAGCTGCCTTTCCGCTGCGCTCACTGCCCCAAGGCCTACGGCGCGCTCTCCAAGCTCAAGATTCACCAGCGCGGTCACACTGGTGAGCGGCCCTATGCTTGTGCCGACTGCGGCAAGAGCTTCGCTGACCCTTCGGTGTTCCGCAAACACCGGCGCACGCACGCAGGCCTGCGGCCCTACAGCTGTGAGCGCTGCGGCAAGGCCTACGCCGAGCTCAAGGACCTACGCAACCACGAGCGGTGAGAACACCTGAACTGGGGTGACCGGGCCCTGGGGGTGCGGGGAGAGCTGGCCAGTGGGGCGGAGGCGGGGCAAGGCTGCCCTGTGGCCAATAGGGCCTGGGGCGGAGCCTCAGTCTCAGCCAATGGGAAGGTGGGCGGGGCGGGGCAGACTGCGTCGGGAGGGAGCTGCTGGGACCTAACTGGCCTGGGTCCCTGGACAGCTGGAGAGAGGGCAGGGCTGGAAGTTGTGCAGCTCAGAGGATCGCTGGTGGAGGCCAGTAGGTGGGAGTGGAGCCTGGCTGTGGTGTGCAGAGCGGGGTCTTCTCTGGGACCTAGGCACCCATCCTGAAGGTTTCCTACTCTGGGGTGCAGCCTCGTGGTCCCCAGGGATGTCGGGAGCCCCTGCCGTACCGTGCAGACAGGCAGCAGGGGTCAGATGATAGGCCTGCCACCTTCACGTCCCGTCCTCCGTACTCCGCAGGTCCCACACGGGTGAGCGCCCCTTCCTCTGCTCGGAGTGTGGGAAGAGCTTCTCCCGCTCATCTTCGCTCACGTGCCACCAGCGCATCCATGCGGCACAGAAGCCCTATCGCTGCCCAGCCTGTGGCAAGGGCTTCACGCAGCTCAGCTCCTACCAGAGCCATGAGCGCACGCACTCCGGCGAGAAGCCCTTCCTGTGCCCACGTTGCGGCCGCATGTTCTCCGACCCCTCGAGCTTCCGGCGCCACCAGCGGGCGCACGAGGGCGTGAAGCCATACCGCTGCGAGAAGTGCGGCAAAGACTTCCGGCAGCCTGCAGACCTGGCCATGCACCGGCGGGTGCACACGGGTGACCGGCCGTTCAAGTGCCTGCAGTGTGACAAGACGTTTGTGGCGTCTTGGGACCTCAAGCGCCATGCTTTGGTGCACTCAGGTCAGCGGCCCTTCCGCTGTGAGGAGTGCGGGCGAGCCTTTGCCGAGCGAGCCAGCCTCACCAAGCACAGCCGGGTGCACTCAGGTGAGCGCCCCTTCCACTGTAATGCCTGTGGAAAGTCCTTCGTGGTATCTTCAAGCCTGAGGAAGCACGAGCGGACCCATCGAAGTAGTGAGGCTGCAGGGGCTCCCCCGCAACAGGAGCTGGTAGTGGGGCTGGCACTGCCGGTCAGCGTGGCGGGCGAGGGCTCTGCAGCCCCGGGGGCAGGTGCAGGCCTAGGGGACCCTCCGGCAGGGCTGCTGGGGCTGCCCCCGGAATCAGGTGGGGTGATGGCCACCCAGTGGCAAGTGGTGGGCATGACGGTGGAACACGTGGAGTGCCAAGATGCTGGGGTTGGGGAGGCTCCTGGTCCCTTGGGAGGGGCAGGCGAGGTGGGGGGCGAGGAGGTGGATGAGAAGCCACCGCAGTTTGTGTGCCGGGAGTGCAAGGAGACATTCTCCACTCTGACGTTGCTGCGACGGCATGAGCGCTCACACCCAGAGCTCCGGCCCTTTCCCTGCACCCAGTGCGGCAAGAGCTTCTCTGACCGGGCAGGGCTGCGCAAACACAGCCGCACCCACAGCTCTGTGCGCCCCTACACCTGCCCCCACTGCCCCAAGGCCTTCTTGAGTGCCAGCGACCTGCGCAAGCACGAGCGCACCCACCCTGTGTCCATCGGGACCCCCACGCCCCTCGAGCCCCTTGTGGCTTTGCTAGGAATGCCTGAAGAGGGACCAGCTTGAGGCCCATGTCCCCTACACCTCACTCCCAGGAGCCCAGACCTCCTAGGAGGCCTCCTGAACCTCTCTGCCCCAGCTCACTCTTTAAACTCCAGATCCTTGCCCACCCCCCCCCCCCCAGGCCGCTAGCTCTTCCTTGCCAACAAAGAGCTGGGGACAATGGAGGCGGGCAGCAGCTGTTGAGAGACACGTGTCACTCTGAGTAACACTCATTAAAGCATTTACTTTGACACTGAGTTGTCTTCTGTGTTTCAGTTGGGGGAAAGGGAGTGGGATTTTGGGCATCAGATAAGGTTCAGTGAGACTGCTAGAATGACAGATTAGAAACTAGAGGGTCTTTGGCTGCAATGTTTCCCAAAATATATTTTCAGAATATCTTGACAAAAGGTTCCCTGGTCAGGGAAGTGCAGGAAATTCCCTGTGCCCTTCTTGGGGATTATTGATGATCAAAAGTGTATTAAAGTCACTGATAAGTCCAAAAATGAACAAATCTACTTATCTTTGTTTAGTCCATTGTTATTTCATCATGGAAACCTTTTACTGAGTATTTCTGTCCTTTTACAGATAATACACTGAGGTCCAAAATCAGTACATTTCCTGTATACTGCAATAATCTACTCGTGGGATAAAAGGGTTCCATTCATAGTGACAAGAAAACCCATAAACGGTGAAGGAATAAACCTTATAAGAAATATGCAAAACACATATGAAGAAATGTATATCACTAAGTCTTTTTTTTTTTAAGATTTTATTTATTTATTCATGAGAGACACAGAGAGAGGCAGAGACACAGGCAGAGGGAGAAGCAGGCTCCATTCAGGGAGCCCAATGTGGGACTCAATCCAGGGTCTCCAGGATCATGCCTTTAGCTGATGGCGGCGCTAAACCACTGAGCCACCTGGACTGCCCCTATCACTAAGTCCTAACTGAATGGAGACATACCATGTACCTGAATGGAAAGACATTATCAAAAAATGTTGATTCTTGGGGTCCCTGAGTGGCTCAGTTAGTTAAGCGTCTGCCTTTGACTTGGGTCATGATCCCAGGGTCCTGGGATCAGGCCCTACATCAGGCTCCCCGCTCAGTGGTGAGCCTGCTTCTGCCTCTCTCTCTGCCTGCAGCTCACCCCACTTGTGCTCTCTCACTTTCTCTCTGTCAAATAAATGGGTAGAATCTTTTTTTTTAAAAAGGCAGCCCAGGTAGCTCCCTGCATGGAGCCTGCTTCTCCCTCTGCCTGTGTCTCTGCCTCTCTCTCTCTCTCTCTCTCTCTCTGGGCCTCTCATTAATAAATAAATAAAATCTTTTTTTAAAAAAGGAATTTTAATCCTTAAACTCAGTATCATCCAAAAAGGGTTTTTTTTTTAAGATTTTTAAAATTTTTTATTTTATTTTTAAAGATTTTATTCATTTATTCATAAAAGACACAGAGAGGCGGACACACAGGCAGAGGGAGGGGAAGCAGGCTCCATGGAAGGAGCCTGATGTGGGACCCAATCCCGGGAATCTGGGATCACGCTCTAAGCCAAAGGGAGCCGCCCAACCACTGAGCCACCGGAGTGTCCTTTTTTTTTTTTTTTTTTTTTTTTTTTTTTTTTTTTTTAAATTTTGGAGAGCATTGCATGAGTGCGGAGGGGGTAAGAGGGGCAGAGAAAGAGGAGAGAATCTCCAGCAGACTCTGCACTGAGCATGGAGCTCAATCCCACAGCCCTGAGATTGTGATCTGAGCCTAAATCAAGAGTCGAAGGCTTAACGGACTAAGCCACCCAGGCACTCCCAAAAAAGTATTTTAACACAACTTGAACACCCAAAATTCCTATGTAATATATTTTTAAGAACAAATGGGGGTGATGTATTTGACATACTAGATAAACACCAACACACTGAAGTTAAAGCAGGTTATTATTGGCACAAGAATAAATTAGCCAATGGAGTGGGGGGAAAGATTTAGAAACAGCCTTATTTTGGGGAGTTTATGATAAATATGATTATTCAAATCAGTAGGGGAAAGTAGGCTGTTAAATTACAATCATATCCATTTTCTGGACTGCTACATAACTAAAGAAAAAGAAGCCCCATGTTTAGTGTAAATTGGTACAACCATTTGGGAAAATGATTTGATCATGTATTAAAAAGTTAAATGCAGGGGATCCCTGGGTGGCTCAGCAGTTTAGCACCTGCCTTCGGCCCAGGGCGTCATCCTGGGGTCCTGAGATTGAGTCTTGCATTGGCTCCCTGCATGGAGCCTGCTTCTCTTTCTGCCTGCGTCTCTGCCTCTCTCTTTCTCTCTCTCTGTGTCTCTCATGAATAAATAAAATCTTTTTTTAAATTTTTTATTTATTTATGATAGGCACACAGTGAGAGAGAGGCAAAGACACAGGCAGAGGGAGAAGCAGGCTCCATGCACCGGGAGCCCGACGTGGGATTCGATCCCGGGTCTCCAGGATCGCGCCCTGGGCCAAAGGCAGGCGCTAAACCGCTGCGCCATCCAGGGATCCCTAAAATCTTAAAAAAAAAAAAAGTTAAATGCATATACCCTTTGACTCGGCAAGCACTCGTCAAAGAATTTACACCAGAGTTCTTTTTCCACTTCCATGGCAAAATTGAAGAGAACATTGTTCAGTGCAGCAAAATTTGTGATAACCAGGAATACCCTAAGTGTCCATTAGCAAAGGACTAATGAAGGCTAGCCACTCTAAAATATATTATGCAGCTGTTTAAAAAAAAATGAGACTTATTAACCCATGTTGTTGAAAGATACCCCAAAAATATGTCAAGTGAGAAAAATAAGGTGGTTAGTATTCTCCCATCTGGGCCAAATTACACATTAGTACTCAAATTCCTATAGAGTATCTTTAGAAGAACACTCAAGAACTGATTTTGGATTATAAAGCTCAGCCACAAGGTCCTTCCCAATTTGTAAGCCAAAATGAAGTCAAAGGTTAGAGTGAAGCAGATCCTCCTTTCCATGCTCTTATCAGCGCTAGACCAAGCTGGCAGCCTCAGGAAGTGACCAGTGCACAGCCCATCTCCAGGCCCACATGCCAGTCGTAGGGGACTTTGCAGCTGGGAGAGTCAGGACTGTTAACACCAGGTGGCTTTCAGGAGCAGAAGTATCAAGGATCTCCCTGATGTCAGGGACTTCACTCAGGGTTGTCATGCCCAGTCCTCAGACGGTAGCTTTAGAAAACGTTCTTATTCTTGCTCCCCATGGCAGGACAGAGGGCCCACATGGCAAGAGCAGGGACTAGGGTGTCATGGCTGCATGAAGAGACACCAGTTTGTCCAAGGACACTCACTGCCCAAAGCAGGATAAGCACTGACCCCAGACCTTCTACCTGTCCAGGTTGGACCCAAAGGCTGACAAGAGTCCAGGACAGAAACAGACTGGACTGGGGTATTGGAAACGGGGATTTTGCTAATTAGCAAACTTGATTTGTGACCTTGAGCAGGGTGATTTATGTTGGGAATGATTAGGCACCTTTTTAAAAGTTGGAATGGAGATACCATATACCCTGATCAACATATACCCATGAGTATCTACAAAGAAGGATGAACCGGGTCCTATGAAATGTTTAGAAGGGGTCCACAGCCTCTGCTCCCTTCCTGGGACCAGACAGCGCACCCATCCCTTGGTCCTTCTCTGATACCCCAGACATCCCATACCCCAGCCCCAGTTCCTGCTTTCTAAGGACTCAGACAATCTGACTTTTTAAAAAAATTATTTTAGCAGCTTTATAAAGATATAATTAACATGCCATACAATTAACTCATTTAAATTATCCAACTCAGTGGTTTTTAGTATATTCATGGGATTATGCAACCATCGCAATCTAATTTTAGAATTAGATCCATCGCTTGAAAAACTCCATATCCATTAGCTGTCACTACCTATCACCAACCTCCCCCTCCCCGCAATTCCTTTCCCTTAGCCATAGTCAATCACTAATCTACTTTTTCTCCCTCTAGAGTTGCCCCTTGTGGACATTTCATGCAAACAGAATCAAACAATATGTGGTCTTTGTAACTGGCCTCTTTCACTTAGCACGATGTTCTCAAGGTTTAGCCATGCTGTAGCATATGTCAGTACTCCATTCCTCTTCATTGTCAAATAATAGTCCATTGCATGAAGATACATTTTTTTTAATTTATTTTTTTTGGGGGGGGGCGGCAAAAGAAGGGGGAGAGAGATTTTTTTTAAAAGATTTTTTGTTTATTCGTGAGAGACAGAGACATAGGCAGAGGGAGAAGCAGGCTCCCTGCGGGGAGCCAGATGTAGGACTTGACCCCAGGACCCCGGGATCACCACCTGAGCCAAAGGCAGATGTTCAACTAATGAGCCATCCAGGTCACAGAGAGAGAATCTAAAGTAGGCTCCACACTCAGCACCTAAGTCTAACAAGAGGCTCGATCTCACCACCCTGAGATCATGACCTGAGCTAAAATCAACAGTTGGCTGCTTAACCAACTTTTACTTTCTGGATGCCCTTTGAAGCACAAACGTTTTTAATTTTGAGATCTTATTTACCTATTTTTTCTTTTGTTGCTTCTGCTTTGTGAGCCATATGTAAGAAACCATTTCCTAACCCAAGATCATGAAGATTTATGCCTATGTTTTTTTTTTTAATTTTTATTTATTTATGATAGTTACAGAGAGAGAGAGAGGCAGAGACACAGGCAGAGGGAGAAGCAGGCTCCATGCACCGGGAGCCTGACGTGGGATTCGATCCCGGGTCTCCAGGATCGCGCCCTGGGCCAAAGGCAGGCACCAAACCGCTGCGCCACCCAGGGATCCCTATGCCTATGTTTTTATCTAAGAGTGTTAGAAACATTTATAAAGTTTACAATCTAGTTATAAAGTTACAAGCTTAAAAAATTTATAAAATTTTGGGGGCACCTGGGTGTCTGAGTCAGTTAAGCAGCCAACTCTTGATTTTGGCTTAAGTCGTGATCTCAGAGCCCTGGGATGGAGCTCCAGGAGTCAGCTTGAGGATTCTCTCCTTCTCCACCTGCCCCTCCCCCCACCCCCACCCCCTGCACACATGCTCTCTCTCTAAAATCTTTTAAAAAATTATAAAATATTTTGTAAACTATAAATGTTTTATAGCTAAAAGCTCTTATGCTTGGATCTTTGATCCATGTTGAGGTAATGTTTGTATGTGTTTGAGAGGAGTCTGATTTCATTCTTTTGTACATGGATATCCAATTGTCCCAGCACTATTAGTTAAAAAGACTGTTCTTTCTCCATTGAGTGGTCTTGATACCCTTGTTGAAGATAAAGTAACTGCACACATAGTTTATTTCTGGAATCTCAACTATATTCCATGAATGAGTGAATCTATCTATCTATCTATCTATCTATCTATCTATCTATCTATCTCAATCATCTACCTATCTATATCTTTGCTTTCTTTATGCTAGTACCACACTACTTTGCTTATTGTAGCTTTGTAGTAAGTCTTATCAAGTGATTCCTCCAAATTATTCTTCCATTTCATTTTTTTCTGGATTCCTGCGTTTCCATAAGAATTTTGGGATCTACTTGCCAACTTTTTCAAAAAAGAAAAAGAAGCCAGGATTTTGATGGGGATTTCATTGAATCTGTAGATCAGTTTGAGAAGTGTTGCCATCTTAACAATATTAAATGGGTCATTTAATGGGTCACAGGACCCATGAACTTGAGATTTAAAAAATCTATTTCAATTTTAAATTTCTTTTCACAGGGTGTTTGTCATTTTCAGTATATAAATCTTACTCCTTTTGTTAAATTTATATCTAAGTATTTTATTCCCTCTGTTTCTATTATAAATGGCATTATTACTTCATTTTTGGATTGTTTCATTGCTAGTAATGAGAAGTAAAACAGATTTTTGTACATTAGTCTTATATTTTGCAACCTTGCTAAACTAGCTTATTAGCTTTAATAGTTTTTGTATGTGTATTCCTAAGGGTTTTCTATATACAAGATCACGTCATCTGGGTAATCTACTTCTTCTTTTCCTTTTTTTTTTTTTTTTTAAAGATTTTATTTATTTATTCATGATAGTCACACAGAGAGAGACAGAGAGGCAGAGACACAGGCAGAGGGAGAAGCAGGCTCCATGCACCGCGAGCCCGATGTGGGATTCGATCCCGGGTCTCCAGGATCACGCCCCGGGCCAAAGGCAGGCGCCAAACCGCTGCGCCACCCGGGGATCCCTACTTCTTCTTTTCCAATCTGGATGTCTTTTATTTCTTTTTCTTGCCTAATTGCTCCAGCTAGAACTTTCAGTACAATGTTAAAGGGAACAGATACCCTGATCTCAGGGGGGAAACATCCAGTCTTTCATCATTTAAGTATGATAATAACTATGAATTTCTTATAGATGCCCTTTGATACCTAGAAAGCTAAGGAAGTTTCATATTATTCCTAGTTTCTTAAGCCTTTTTATTTTTGTAATTAAAGAGTGTTGGATTGTGTCAAATGTTGTTCTTTATTATATTCAGAATTAGGGGTGCCTGAGCGGCTCAGTCAGTTAAGTGTCTGCCTTTGACTCAGGTCATGATCTTGAGGTCCTGGGATTGAGCCCCATGTAGGACTCTCTGCTCAGTAGAGAGTCTGCTTCTCCCTCTCCTTCTGTTCCTCCCTTCCGTTCATGTTCTCTCTCTCATAAATAAATAAATAAATAAATAAATAAATAAATAAATAAATAAATAAATAAAATCTTTAAAAACATATTCAGAATTACATTAATTGAAGGGTGCCTGGCTGGCTCAGTTGGAAGAGCATTCAACTCTTGATCTAAGAGTTATGAGTTCAAGCCCTACATTGGGTGTAGAGATTATTTAAATAAATAAAACTTTAAAAAATCACATTAATTGATTTTTGGATGTTAAACCAACTTTGCATTCCTGAGGAAAAAAATCCCACTTGGTCATGGTGTATAATAATTATTAGATATTGATAGATTTGGTTTGTTAGTATTTTGTTTTTTTTTTAATTTTTTTAATTTATTTATGATAGTTACAGAGAGAGAGAGAGAGAGAGGCAGAGACACAGGCAGAGGGAGAAGCAGGCTCCATGCGCCGGGAGCCTGATGTGGGATTCGATCCCAGGATCGCGCCCTGGGCCAAAGGCAGGCGCCAAACCGCTGCGCCACCCAGGGATCCCCTTGTTAGTATTTTGTTAAGGATTCTTTTTTTTTTATGATAGTCACAGAGAGAGAGAGAGAGAGAGGCAGAGACATAGGCAGAGGCAGAAGCAGGCTCCATGCACCAGGAGCCTGACATGGGATTCGATCCCGGGTCTCCAGGATCATGCCCTGGGCCAAAGGCAGGCACTAAACCTCTGCGCCACCCAGGGATCCCTTTGTTGAGGATTCTTATAAGAAATATTGATCTGTAGTTTTCTTGTGATGTCTTTGTCCAGTTTTATTATATGGAAAATGTCCAGTCTAACTTCTGGCCTTCATTTTTCTTCTGTCCTAACTTCATTTGCCTCCCTGGCTATCTACCAGGATGGTCCCAGGTAGTGAGTATACCTTGGGAATGCAAAATCATATGCCCTGCAGCTGGAGCAGTAGCATCACTTCTCAGTCTGTATTATGGACTACGGTCATCATCCCCTTCCCGGCCAAATGGCTGGATGAATTACAGGCTTCTCACAAGAGAATGCTCCAGGACCAGAGCCAAGGAGGAAATAGGGGAAGGCATCAAGCTTTGTAGGTGGGGCAGTCATTCTGGATTCAACCAAGGAAATTTGGAGGCCAGTTCTCAATTATCTACACATAGTCCACTCTCAACAGAAATCCTTCCACCTGGGATCCTTCCTTTCAGCCCCTATCCCTGCTCTGACCTACCTACCTACTACTACTTAGCAGACTCCAGCAAACAAAGAAATTTGTTTGTTTCTTCCCATTCTTGGGGCCTTTGCACTTGCTCTTCCCTGGGGATAGAACACACTGCCCTAGATTTGCTCATCCCTGATGTTCTTTCTCTTCATTCAAGTCTCAGCTCCAGTCACACTGTATTAGGTTTCTATTCCTACATATTAAATAACCACAAACTTAGCATTTTAAGAACATTACCCAGGGCATCTAGGTGGCTCAGTCGGTTAAGTGTCTGCCTTTGGCTCAGGTCATGATCCCAGAGTCCTGTGATTGAGCCCCCATCTATGGTCCATCCCCAGTGGAGAGCCTGCTTCTCCCTCTCTGCAGCTCCCCCTGCTGGTGGCTCTACCTCTCTGTCAAATAAATAAACAAAATCTTTAAAAATAATAATAAATTAAAAAATAAAAAAGATTCATTTATTTACTTGAGAGAGCACCAGCAGGGGGGCAGAGGGAGAAATATACTCCCCGCTGAGTGCAGAGCCCAACGTGGGACTTGATCCCCAGACCTTGAGCTCATGACCTGAGCTGAAATCAGGAGTCGGAAACTTAACTGACTGAGCCACACAGGCGCTTATTTCATAGTTCCGAAGGTCAGTAGTGTAGGCTGACTCAGATGGGCCCTCTACTTAGGGTTTCACAAAGGCAAAATCAAGGTCTTGGCCAATCTGGGCTGTTATCTGGAGGCTCTCCCAGAGAGTCCACTTCAAGATTTATCCAGCTTATTCACTGAACTCAGCTCCATTTGTCTATAGAACTCAGGTCCATTTTCTTTTTTTTTTTTTTTTTTTTAATTTTTATTTATTTATGATAGTCACACAGAGAGAGAGAGAGAGAGGCAGAGACACAGGCAGAGGGAGAAGCAGGCTCCATGCACCGGGAGCCCGACGTGGGATTCGATCCCAGGTCTCCAGGATCGCGCCCTGGGCCAAAGGCAGGCGCTAAACCGCTGCGCCACCCAGGGATCCCCTCAGGTCCATTTTCTTTGCTGGCTGCCAGTCAGAGGGTGTTCTCAGCTTCTAGAGGCTGTCTACATTACTTGGTGTGTGTTTGGGGGAGGTGGTTCAAAACTGGCAATGACACATCGAATCCTCCTGTTTTGAATTTCTCTGACTTCTGTCTTCCTCTTCTGTTGCTAGCTGGAGAAGCTTCTCTGCTTTTAAGAGTTCGTGTAATTACATTGGGTCCACCTGAATAATTCAGGATGCTCTCCTTAAGTTTAACCAATTAGTAAACTCAATTACATGTGCAGAGTCCCTTTTGCCATTTAAGGTAATATGTTCACAGGAGATTAGGGCATGGAATCTTTGGAGGCCATTATTCTCCTTACTACAGTTCAATCTCTAGCCCTCAAAGCTTTGTATCTGTTCCACATGCAAAATACATTCACTTCCTCCCAAGTCCCTAAAAGTCTCATTCCAGAGGCACCTGGGCCGCTCAGTCAGTTCAGTGTCTGCCTTCGGCTCAGGTTGTGATCCCGGTGTCCTATGATTGAGCCCCACAACCAACTCCCTGCTCAGCAGGGAGCCTGCTTTTCCCTCTCCCTCTGCCTGCTGCTCCACCTGCTTGTGTTCTTTACCTCCTCTCTCTGTCGAATAATAAATTTTTAAAAATAGTTTAAAAAAAAAGGTCTCGGGACTCCTGGGTGGCTCAGCAATTGAGCATCTGCCTTTGGCTCAGGGTATGATCCCGGGGTCTGGAATCGAGTCCCGCATCGGGCTCCCTGTAAGGAGCCTGCTTCTCCCTCTGCCTGTGTGTGTCTCTGCCTCTCTCTCTGTGTCTCTCATGAATAAATAAAATCTTTAAAAAAAAGTCTCATCCTATTACAGTATGAAGTCAGAGTCCAAAAAAATCCCATACAAATATTATCAAGCCCAAAGTTCTAAATTTCATTACCTAAAAGTAAATGCAGATGAGGGCTCTGGGTATAATCCTTCCTGGAGCACTATTCCTGCCGTCTGTGGACCTTTGACACTAAAGAGACGAGTCATGTACTCCCAATGTGCAATGGTGGGACATGTATAGGATAATATAGACATTCTGGTTCAAAATTAGGAGAAATGGAAGGTAAAAAGGAGTCACTGATCCAAAGCAATTCCAGAATCCAGCTAAGCAAATTCCCTTACGTTTCCAGGCCTAGAAGGAATCCTCCATAGCTCTATTCTGCACTGAGCTCTCAGGTCTGCCCTTTGGATTAGTCACATTCTCTAAGAAACCATTTCTGACTACCTATTAGCACAGACATCTCCAACTCCTTGTCATTTTTTGTCATAGCATGCTGCTTAATTTTTAATAACACATGTCATGGTTTTGATACCTTAGTGCTTTCTTTCCTTTTTTCAAAGATTTTATTTATCTATTTATTCATGAGAGACACAGAGAGAGGCAGAGACATAGGCAGAGGGAGAAGCAGGCTCCCTGTGGAGAGCCTGATGTAGGACTTGATCCCAGGACTCCAGGATCACACTCTGAGCCAAAGGCAGACGCTCAACCACTGAGCCACCCAGGTGTCTCTCTTAGTTATTTCTTTGTCCTTCCAAAATATAAACTCCATGAGAGGCTGAGACCTTGTCTGTATTTTCACCTTTGATTCTCCAGCACTTTCCATAATACCAAGTACGTAACTCTTGCTCAATAAACCTTTTATGAATAAGTGAATGAATGACTTAAATGTAGAATGAGGCAGTACGGTAGGCTAACAATGACCTCCTAAACATGTCCACATCCTAATCCCTGGAACCTGAGAATATCATTTTATGTGACAAAAGGGACTTTGCAGATGTAATTAAGCATTGTAAAATGGGAAGTTATCCTGGAGTATCTGGGTGGGCTCAAAGTAATCACAAGCATCCTTATAAGAGGGAGACAGGGGGCGTACCTGGGTGACTCAGTGGTTGAGCGTCTGCCTTTGGCTCAGGTCGTGATCCGTGATCCGGGGCCCTGGGGATAGAATTGCGCATCGGGGTCCCCACAGGGCGTGTGCTTTTCCCTCTGCCTCTCTCTCTGTGTCTCTCATGAATAAGTAAATAAAATCTTAAAAAAAAAATAAGAGGGAGACAGGAAGGTCAGAATCAGAGCAGAAGGTGATGCGACAATGGAAGCTGAGGATGGAATAACGTTCTTTGAAATGGAGGATGAGACCACTAGTCAAGGGATACAGCATCCAACAGAAGCTGAAAAATGCAAGCAAATGTTTCCTCCAGAAGGAGCCAGCCCTGCTAACTCCTTGACTTTAGTCCAGTTAAACTAATTTTGGATTTCTGATCTCGGGAATATAAAAGAATAAATGTATGGTGTTTTAAGCCACTATGTTGATGGTAATTTGTAACAGCAGTAATAGGAAACTCCTACAACTGGGATGGGCTAACACCAATGGTGTATGGCTGTAACTGCTGGTGGCCCCCCAATATTCATTCTTCCACAGTTAGATTGTTTCCTGGGAATAGTTCCCCTGTTCCCCTAGAACTTTTATCTGGACAAAAAGCTTGCCCAGGGTGAAGATTCTATTTCTTGGCCATGTGACTACATTCTGGCCAATAGGATTAGAGCAGAAATTCTGGGTACAACTTCTGCAATTTAGGGTAAAGGACAAGCCATGCCCTTCACTTTTCTGCTTTACAAGGGCTAAGCTGTGGAAGTGGTGGTGGACCATCTTAGACCATGTGAGTGAGGGCCATATCAAATAGCAACGAGAGAAATACAAGTATTATTATTAGTATTATTTTATTATTCATGGGTCCTGATGACTTCATGCAAAAACCCACCATACTATTTTGGACTTTTATGTAAGAGATAAATAAAACTCTTACCTTGTTTAAGCCATGGTTAGCTTGGATCTCTGTTTCATGTAGATCTACCCATAAACAAACACAGAATTTCCATTTACTATCCATGATATTGGGGCCTCTTGGAAGGGCAGACATCCATGCATTTAAGGCAAGTTTGAGTTTTACTTTCTTTTTTTTTTTTTTCCTTTAGGACAAGTCCTTTGTAATAATGCCATTGTGGTCTTAGGATATATGTGAGATTGGCATTTACTAGGCACCAAGTTGATGTTAGAAGGTCTGGGACCCCAACCCCCCGGATGTTTTTCTAGTCCATGTAAACAGCTACCACAAGTTGCCAACAACCAGTAAGAATCAAGAAGGCTCAGGCACCTGGGTGGCTGAGTAGGTTAAGTGTCTGCCTTCTACTCAGGTCATGATCTCAAGGTCCTGGGATCGAGCCCTGCATCCAGCTCCCTGCTCAGGGAGGAATCTGCTTGTCCCTTTCCCTTTGCTCCTCCCCCTGGTCATGTTCTTTGTCTCTCTCAAATAAATAAATAAAATCTTAAAAAAAAAAAAAAAATAGAATCAAGAAGGCTCACTGGACCTGAGGGTAAGTACCTCCAAACAAGGGGCAAGCCTCAGACCTCAGAGTGCCACCACAGCTCTAAGGGTATGCCAACTGTCCTGATGATAGGAAAGGAAAACTGAATACAGAATCTCTACAACATGGAGGGAGCTTTATTAGTCGGCTAGGATCAATTATGCTGTAGTAATAACCATCTCAAAATTTCAGTGGCTCACAACAAATGTGTTTTTCTCACTCATATTCCATGTCCTCTGTTGGGGGAGGTCATCAAGAGGATGTGACCACCAGTGGATCTATGAGTGGCACCCTCATAATCAAAGGCTCCTCATACCCCTCCCCCATCCCTGGGATATACACTAGGCTTGCCTTCCCTGCCCCCAGAGGCTGCCCCAAGGATGCAGCCTTGAGAGAGCAATGGGTTGTTGAGACCATTAGGATGGTATACGTGAACTCAGTTAAGGCCCATATAAAAAAAAATTTTTTTTAAGATTTCATTTATTTATGAGAGACACAGAGAGAGAGGCAGAGATATAGACAGAGAGAGAAGCAGGTTCCTTGCAGAGAGCCTGATGCAGGACTCCATTCCCCGACCCCAGGATCAGGCCCTGAGCTGAAGACAGACACTCAACTGCTGAGCCACCCAGGCATCCCTAAAAACATTTTTTAAAAGTAGGTTGCATGCCTAATGTGGGGCTGGAACTCATGACCCTGATGTGCTCTACTGACCAAACCAGCCAGGCACCCTGAGGCTTCTATATAAATTTTTAATATTGATGGGAGATACAAAAAGAAAATAAGAGATATGGGAGATATGGTGGGAGGTGCAGAGATCTACTCATCTGGTAGTTGCCCAAGACAAGCGTTATATGTGAGTCCCCTTGCTTCTTAACCCTGCCACCTACCAATCTGCAGGGGCCTGTCTCTTTTTTCAATCTCTCCCTGCCCTCTGCATACAGGGGCTGGTTTCAGATTTCACTTGGTTCACAACATCCTCAATGGAACAGCTATGGGTCTTTTCTACATCATCTTCATTCTAGAATCTAAAGGAACAGCCTCAATCTGGAATTCTCAATCTCAAGACAAAGAAGAGAAGAAAGGTGTTAGGCCCCACGATCGCTCTTAAAGCTTCTTCTTGGAAGTGGTACATGTTACTCCTACTCGAGTTCCATTGCCTAAAGCAAGCCACATGCCCAAAGCTGATGTTGGTGGACTAGGGATATATAATCTTTTTGCATGAGGTGCCCCACAGAGAGGGTTAATGAATGAGGATTTTTGAACAATTGTGAAATCTTCCTAGTCTGCCATCTTTGTCACAAATACAACCTTAGTGTTTCTTCCACATGCAAAATAAATACATATCCTTCCCAAGGGAGACCACTCAAATGACCCATTTAATCATGGCATCAGGCTCAAGTCCAGGACCACTAATAGTCTCTGTATCAGGTCCAGAGGTGGCTTCTCTTGATCCAGAGACCTATGAACCAAAATCATCACCATCATCATCAACATCATCACAACTTATCTCTGCCCCACCTCCTCATACACATCCAATACATGAAGTGGAACAGGGACAGGATAATAGCAGTAAACATCCCCATTTAGAAGGAAGAATGGAAGACACACAGCACTTACTGGTCCATAGTAATGGCAACATCCTCCTGGGCAGACGTTGCAAAGGCCCCCCACCTTTACCCGGGACTAGGAGTGCTTCCTGAGACTGGTTCTCTAGTTCCACAGAGTAGCTCATCCTTTCCCATTTATCCTCCTTGGCCACATTTGAGAAAACACCAGAGGTTATGCCCTTCTGAAGCAAAGCAGCTGTTTCTTTCATGCTCATAGAAATTTGGGAGCCTTCAAGGTCTTGAACACTCATGGTCTTTTAAAAATCCAAGCTGGTGGCTTTTTGTGAAGAGGGAAAGAAGCTTCTTATCTCTTTGATTCCAGTCAGTTCTATGGGCTAACTGCCAAACCACAATTCTTTTCAGATATGCCTCTCTCTTTAGACTTAATTGTAAGCAAATGGAGCCTACCAGCTCCTTTGGGAGAGTTGTACTCCTAATCTCTCTTTTCTGAATCATCCTGACTAAATGAAAGGCTTTAAGGGAAACCACTTTGACCAATTCAGAGGTTTCTACAAAAGGCATGAGAGCCATACACTTGATAAGGCCCATGCTACAAAGATGAGTTTTACTCAAACTTTGTGGTTTAATGGCCTTGTCAATTGTATGGTTAAAAATGTAGATCACCTGCCTGGAGTTTCTATGATATCTTCCATTTCTGCTTAAAAACTGGCCAATGATTTTCGGAGTCATCTCTTTCTTACAGTAGCTTGTCAAATGTACCCCCAAAGCAATCAAGTCATGCTACTAATATTCTTTCTCAAAAAATGTTCCCCCTAGGGACACCTGGGTGTTTCAGTGGTTAAGCATCTGCCTTTGGCTAAGGGCATGATCCTGGGGTCCCAGGATCAAGTCCCTCATTGGGCTCCCTGCATAAAGCCTCCTTCTCCCTCTGCCTTTGTCTCTGCCTCTCTGTGTGTGTGTCTCTCATGAATAAATAAATAAAATCTTTAAAAAAATTTCCCCCTAAAGCCCCAAGCTCATTTGTACATTATTTACAATTCTTACTTATTTCTGGCTTACAGTTTAACCAAATGCTTCACCACTGCCTAACACACAACACCATCTTTCCAATTTCCACTGATGGTTTCCTCATCAGCCGTCATCCAGCTCCAAAGCCAATGCCACTTAATTCAGGTTAATTTTTAGTGTGGCAGCACCCCACTTCTGGGTACTAGTTCTGGGACAGTTGGTTTTAACTTATTCTGATGTGGCAACAACTAGTCTCCAAATATCAGCAGTTCGCAGCAAGTGGGAAAAGAAAAGGCAAGCTACCAGACTACTCACTGATGCTTAAAGCTTCTATCTGGAAGTGATACTTTACATCTCTACTCATATCTCACTGGCCAAAGCAAATCATATATCCAAGCCTACTGTAAGTGAGGCATGAATGTGTATTATCCTATAGTGAGTGGTCCAGTAGGAAGGACAGTATAAATTTGGAACAACAATACAGTGTATCACAGGGCTGCACGAGAAATGCTCGTCTACTCCTCCTTTATACACACTCTGCTGCAGTGTTTTGTACCATGTAAACACTTTACATACATCATGATCAAAGTTAAAGTCTTGACTTGAATTAGACAATTTATAGGCTGGTCAAAGTAGCCTGACTCAGACAACCATGTTCCTTTTCCTGGTAATTTGAACCACAAAATGTTGAATGAATGAGGCAATAACTGGGGGGAGCTACAGCTGAAAAGTTATGATGCAAGATGGATTCGGAAAAGCCACACCCAACCAAGACCCTGTTCCCTGAAAGTTGGGCTGACAGCAAAGACAGGATTTCAGTGCAAAATCTGCCTATAACTCCTCATTCAGTTCAGTTTTCCCCAGCGAAAGGGTATATACAAGGGAACCTGTGAAAACTCCAATGCATGAGTCCACCTGACCTCTAGGTCTGCCCCAAACTTGCCACTCACCTGTTCAAAAACCTTGCATATGTCCCCTAGCCCACAGGAAAAGTTCAAATTACTGGGCCCGGCATCTGAAGCCTCACTCGGCCATCTAGATACTCCTGTCAGGAGGTTCCACACGGCTTCCTGGGTAAGGCGGACAGGTAAGCAGGCTTTCAGGGGTGGCGCCGTCCCGCAAAGCCAATCTGAAGTCACATAACGCACACTGACACATCTGATAGTCTCTATCAGATCCCAGTAGGTGCCACGGGTGGGGCAGTTTTCCTCTGAAGGCAGAAAGGTGAGGGGTGGACAAAGGCGACCTACAGGACAGGATTCCGCCGAAGATGCAGGCCGCAGGGGGGAGAGCTGGAGATTCAGGGAAGCCCAGAAGCCCCGTACTCAAATCAATGTTTTACGGGGGCAGGATCTGTGCCGCCCAGCAGTTTTCCCCTCGAGCGCACATCCAGATTGTGTTTGCACACTGGGGAGAATGAGGAGCTCTTTCCTGTAGGTATCTAGGGCTTCATCTGTACACAGGATCCCAGGGTACCCACGCCCGTGACGAAGGCGTGGGTACCCTCCCAGCTGCCAAGCTCGGCGGCTAGGGAGGGGGACCCAGCCACGCCTTCTCCGGTGAAGTCCCTGACTCACCTACCCCCGCCAGACTCTCACAAGCCAGGGCCGCCTCCGCCTCTAGAGGTTTGGTCGTGCCTCGCCCTGCGATCCAATCACTTGTGGGTGCGACTGAGGACTCGCCGAGGCTCCTCCCACGTCAGTTCAGGGAGGCTTGCGGCTGAATAGCCACTCCTCACTCCCCCAGGAGGTCCCTGGACGTCCTAGGGACCAATCCCGCTGCTCCTCAGAGGCGGCGTTTACTAGCGCGCCCAATCGTGTTCCACTTGCGGCCAGGCCACGCCCCCTACACGCGGGGCAAAGCGGACCCTCGGACCTGGCGCAGGCGCCTTGCAACTGCCAGGCGAGGGTCGCTCTAAGCCCACTGGGAGGCGCTGCAGGAGGACGCCCAGGTGGGTGGAGGCAAAGCAGGCAGGGGTCTCTGGAGCCTAATCCCGTCCTCTGGCTCCTGCCCTCCCCCCCGCAGGTCCAGGGGCTGGGTCCGAGACTGCACCCAGGGCATCGCGTCCACCCCTTCTATGATTCGCGTCACCCAGCACCCACATGTGTGGTACTTTGGCCCGACGGCCCAGGCAAGGGCAGCTTGGAGTAGCAGCGACGACAGCAGCAGCAGGGGCCTGTGGGATCGAAAGTGGGATGGGCTGTGGCAGCTGGAACCCGGCCACAGGCCAGGACTTGATTGGGGTCAGGCGCTGCTCCACTCCAACCAAGCTTCGGAGCCAGGAGCTAGCTTACCCCTTGAAACCAGGTGTCTGGCGACAGGTGCCACACCCAGCTCTGGAAGCTAGGCTTCTGGACTCGGAACTCTTAGAAATTTAGAGTTGGGGCCCAGAGCTCTTAGAAACCAAGGGTCAGGCTCCTCTGTCACCTCTACTGCTTCAGCCACCTAACTCCCTAGAAGCCAGGTGTGTTGATCCGGAGTCCCCAGTGCTTTAAGCTAAACTCTTATGTCAAAGGCTATGCCTTTTTCTGGGCTCTGCCCTGCAGCCTCTCCCCCTGCTTCTTCTCATAACTGGCTCCTCCTCATTTAACAGCCCACAGAAATGTCACCCTTTCTGAGACAGGACTTTCCCTGTTCACTGTATCTGGAGTAACAGCCTCCATTACTCAACGGTGCCTCGTGGCCTCAGGAAGGCCGATGGATGCCCACACACACCTCACCTATGTCCCAGCCTACCAGGCCCAGCTTCACTGCTTTGGGGTTAGGTACTCACAGTAATCCTTCCCCAAGGACAATACTGAGCCAGATGTGGGTGTTAGCCCCTCCCTGCCCACCTGTTCCTAAGGGAGAGTAGAAGGGCAGTGCTAGCCTGCTGTGGTCACAGCACCTGAACAGTCTGATTTGAGCTTCCTCGGATGGGCCTGGCCCCAAAGATGGCCACGGAAAGAGGAGGCCGCCTACGTAGAGGCCCTGGGCCAGCTCTTCCAGGAACATACATGCACGGGGCAGTCTCCAAGCTCATTTTTCTGTTTGTCTTTTTTTACTTTCTTACAAAACCATGTGTCCCAGCCAAACAGGACGCTGCAGGCCTTCCCCCAGGCATTGTGGCCTGAGTGGAGAAGCCCCCATGAATGAGTGGCTGCCAACCCCAGAAGAACTGTCTGCCCCTCTGCACAGGGCCAGTGTGAGGAAGGGGGTCCAGTTGGAGGCTCTGTCCTGCCCTCCCCCCTCAGCTGCTGGGAGAGAAGGCGGACCCGGGTCCCCGGTGTTCTTAGAGCCTGTAAGGGAAGGAGGGAGAAGAGGGTCTGAGGGGAGGAGGAAAGGCAGGGGCCCAGGACGAGGCAGGCCAGGGGGCAGGCCCACAATAGCTCACCAAGAATGTGCAATGCTCTCAAACCAATGTGGCGATACCAATGATGACTGCCAGAATGACGACAGTGACAGACACACAAATGGCGATCAAGACTTTCTTCTGTGGGAGAGTTCAGGGAAACAAACTCAGAAGGGGAGGGAAGGCAACCAGGGCCTCAGACTAGAGAGGAGGGAAGGGGTGTCAAGGCTCACCTTCCGAGCCTTCTTCTGGTTCTCCAGGGCAATCTTGACATGTTCCTGCCCGCGTTCCACATAGTCTGCTGAGCTCAGGATGTTCTTCTCAATCCGGTTGATCATCTCCCCCTGCTCAGAGGAGGGGACAGTTCAGGCAGGTAGGGATGACTGGGGGTGGAGAGCCCATCAGCTCCTCTGCTTGCTCACACTAGCTGCCTAAAGGACATTTTGTGGCAGGAAATACAGCACTAACAAAGGTGTGGGGGCAGGACCACATCTGACCAAAGTGCACACTCCTGAGGGTGGCTTCCAGGATCCCTTTTATTATGTAGTCCCTTCTGCCCTGCTCCCTTACCCCCTACAACTTTCATTTGCAGTGGTGGCTTGGAGCCAAGCGCCTTAAGAAGCTCATACCTTGTCACAGAGGGTGAACTTCTGTCTCTTTGTAAATCTGTCTGAATTTGCTCATTCTTCTAGGCTTGCCTCTCAACAGCTGTGAAGCCTTCCCCAACCCTGCCTCCTCATGGCACTGCCAGGCTTCAGGTCCTGGTACTCCTACTGAATGAAATGCCTTCCCCATGAATCCCAGCTGCACAAGGGCATTGGCTGCAGCACTAGAGGCCAGCAGCTTACCTCACCTCACACAACGGGGGCAGCAGAAGAACACCACCTCCCACCCCAACCTCATTCAGATCTGTGGAGGCATGCCCCCTAAGGAGCATCTTTGAGTAGAACTCTTAGAGGTATAAGGGTGGATTCTATTGGTGGAGGAGGAGCCAGAGTTGGGGCTACATCCTGGGTAGCTCAACTGGGAGACAGGGTAAGATGGTGAGTGTAGAGGAGTGGCCATCTGCGTAATGTGGAGGTGGAAGCAATTCCGGGGCTCAGCTACAGATGGGAGTGAGGGCCAGCCTGGGGGCATGGCCCAGCCTGGAGGGGGATGAAAGCCTCGGGGAGAGAGGCTAGAGAGTGGAGATGGACTGACAGACACAGTGGGGTTTCTGACTGAACACGGTCTCACATCAAGCCCAGCCAGCTGTCTTGCCCACCTGCATCTCCACTTCTGTAGCCAGGAAAGTGAAAATCTCATGAAGTTCACGGATGCTGCGTTCAAGCTGCTGTATCTCACTGTGCCGGGCTGAGATCTCATTTAGGGCCTGTCGAGTCACCTGCGTGTCCTTCAGGATCTGGGGAGCAGATAGGAATGGCCAGACAGGTCACAGGGAATCCAGCAGCAGATCAGAAGTTCCTGTTGAGCTTTCAGGCAGCCCTCAGGCTTAGAACTGGGGCCAGGACCTTGATGAGCGACCCTAGGCATGCTAAGTCATTCCCTTCCAGGCCTCTGTATTCCCTCAATCAAAGGGGACCAGGCCTCAGCGAAGATGAGAGTCCCAGAAGAGGGAGGCTAGCCATGACCACTCACATTGGATACAAACACCTCGCTTTGCCCACTGTCCAGCATCTGCTCCAGCTCCTCATCAGACACCATTCCAGCATTTGCTGTGAAGGAAAAGGTCAGGCTCAGAGCTGGGTCAGGTTACCTGACCCTGTAGGCCAGACACCACAACTCACTGATCTTCAGCTGCCTCCGAATCCGCTCCACATTCTTCTCCCGGTACTCAGACTGCATCAAGTTGCACTTGTTGATGAGCTCCACGAATTGCTGGGACAGGACCCCATGCTGATGATAGAAAATATAGGCTGGGCACCCCGGAAGGATTTGGCCTTAACATCCCCATAAGTATAGGGAACAAACAGCATAAGCTGTTCTAGGAGCCTGCTGCCTTGACCACCATTCTCTCAAGGTCAAAGCCAAAGCCTTTACTAGGGCTTATAAGGCCCTATTGGACCTTCCCTTCCCCATTTCCCCTCTGACTTTATGTCCTCCAGCTGTTGCCTCACTCGCACCCTCTGACCACAGTGGACTCCTTCCTCCCCCCACCAAAGCCACCCCTACTTCAGGCTTTGGCATTCACTGCTCTTTGGGCCTAGAATACTCATGCCTCACAGAGGACTTTATTTATTTATTTATTTATTTATTTATTCACAGAGGCCTTTAAATCTTTATTCCAATGTCACCTTCTGAATGAAGTTTTCTCTACCTTATTAAAACTGCAACCTGCCTTCTCCCGTCACTCTCAATCCTCTTCTCCTCAGTTTTTCCCTTAATACTTAACTACCATCTGGGCAGCCCGGGTGGCTCAGTGGTTTGGCGCCGCCTTTGGCCCAGGGTGTGATCCTGGGGACCTGGGATCGAGTCCCATGTTGGGCTCCCTGCATGGAGCCTGCTTCTCCCTCTGCCTGTGTTTCTGCCTTTCTCTCTCTGTCTCTTATGAATAAATAAATAAAAAAAAACCCTACGTTCTAAAATAGTGGGCATATTTATTATGGTGTGTGTCTCGCCCCACCAGAACATAAGTTCCATGAAGATTGGGCTCTTTGGTTCACTGCTGCATCCTAAACAGCTAGAAAAGGGCCTAGCACACAGTAGGCACTCAATAAATACCTTTGAATGCTTGCTGAACACCAGCCTTGCAGCTTAGACTAAAGGTATGCCTGGAGGTCAGCCCATTGCCCAGCTCTTACAGGTCCGGCTGGACCCTCAGCCTCTCACACCAATGACTACCACAGTTTCCCCCTGAAACATCCTCTTATCTTGTCCATTCTCTTGCTTCCTTCAATGTGCTCATTCCTTGGAGTTCCTTCCTTAGAGACATATTTGCTCTCCTGCCTTCACCACATCATTGTAAGATACCCAAACTGCCCTATCTTCAATCCAGGGTACTTTCTGGGCCCACCTACACCAACTCTGACCTCCAGGAACTCCAAATTACTCCTCCCTGGGCACCCAGACAAGGGCAGTTAGATCGCCTCAAATCTCCTCACTAAGATGTTGATTCAGTGACCTTCTCCCCTCCAGGGAAGTTCCTCTTCTTGATTTCTTGAATTCTGCCCATGGGGCAGAGGATGACCCTGTCATATGGGCAGGAAAGCTCCCTGTCATTTATGACCTTTCCCTCTTCTTCCCTGGGCGGGGTTATTAGCTACCACACCCTACCTGAGTAATGTCTTTGTCATCTAGTCAAGCTTGACTCACCATGTTGGTTTCTAGAAAGCATGCCTTCCACAACCAAGCCCAGATCACATCTGGGGATTCAGCAACTTCTCATGAATGGAGAAGGCGACAGGATGTTAGGTGGATTGGGAGTCAGGAGACTTTGGGTGAGATTTTTTTTCTCTCAGCCTCAGTTTCCCCACTTGAAAATCATTAGGTTGGACTTGATGATCTCTAAGGGCCCTTTCCCCTTACTTTTGCCACCTAATGGTCTATGAAACCCTGCAAAATGTCTTAGTTCTGGGAATAATAAACCCACCTGGGTTTTTCTCATCCTCGTGTTGACTGAGTTATAATTCTCATCAGCTTCTTCATTCTGGGGCTCTATGGCTGTGGGAAGACACAAGGGGATTGGTGGGGAAGGAGATTTGATCTGTGTGGCTTCAGAAAATCATGTGGGAACCAGGACACAGGGCCAGGGCCATACCCCATCCATACAATAGAGAGGTGCTTATCTCCACAGAATTATTTTGGGAATTATATTTTATCATAAATGACTAATTATGAGCCTCTGACGGTAGCTCAAGTGTATTTTTCTTTGCAATACTGAGCCACACAGTCCCCAGATATACCAGGAGCTGGGCAGGACCACAGGGAAGGGTCTGTCTGAGGTCCTAGGGGCTCACCCTTCAGCTGTGCTCGGATCTCCCTCCCCAGCTGTTTGATCTCCTCACGCAGGTTCTGCAGGTCCTGCTTCATACCTGAAGAAGAGAAAGCCATGAGTCCCAGACAGCGGCTCCTACCTCAAACCAACCTGCCTGGCCACCACCTGCACGGAACTACAATCCCCACAATCCCTCTGGCTGAGCATGCGTTTGCACTTGGGGTTTCACTCACTCTCCTCGGGAAGGGGCGTGGCCAGGATGGTGACCTGCTGCTTCTCCAACTCCCGGACTTTATTCTCCAGCTTGACAATAGTCTGTCGAATTGTCCGGACCTGGGGAAGGTGACCGAGAGGGCTGAGGGAGATGCGGGATACTCCGGACCGCGCTGCTCCTCGGATCATCCAGCCCCCTCATGAAGACAGGCGGAGACCCCAGCCTCTTACCTTTTGGAAGAACTCCTCGTCCGGGCTCCCCAGCCGTGCCGTGCCCGGGTGTACCACCAGCGCGACCCGCTCCTTGTCCTCATCGTCCGAACTGTCATCCCCCTGCCACGGCCGGGGTGGTCACTGGCATCACTTCCCTGCGGTTGCTCTCTCCCCGCAGGACTCACAGACTTCCGGGTCTTTCCTTCCTAGCCCTCAGCCACCCCTCCCTGTCCCGAAGACCGGGAGTCCTGTATGCCAGCCAGACCCCAGCCCGTCCGCCCACCCCCAGCCCTGCAGCCCCCTCTCACCTGTCTCAGTTCGTGGGTCCGGTCGCGCATGGCGGCCCGAGCTCCCTCTTCCCGGCGCCGGAGCCCCGAGGGCCTCGAGACTAAGTTTGGAACTCCCGTACCCCACTCACACTCTGACACTGACACTTCCCTCCGCCCTCACCCTGCGGACCCCCGGGCCCCCCCACGAGCCACCAGAGGCTCCGTCCCGGGCACCATCCACAGTCAGTGGGAAGCAGCCGACCCCGGGGACCCCCCAAGATTCCACAGGTTGGAATTCCCTTTTCTTCCCCCCCTCCCGTCCCCGTAGCCTCGGCCCCGCCCCTCTGGGATGATCGGGGCATGCGCACGGGGTCGCGTCTCTTCCTCGCCGGAGGGAGCCTGAGGTCGGAAGCTGCGGCGCCCCGAACGGAAGCAAAGCTGCCAGGACGTGAGAACCCGCCCCCTTCGCCGGAACTGTCGCATCTACCAACGGAAATCTAGTTGCCAGACCGGGTGGGAGTGCGTCATTGATACGTAATCTCAGAGGCCCTGCATCTCACATCACCCCATGGTGCCCCCCCCCACGTCACATGACCAGCCCGGTCCCACCCTCGCGGACCTCGGAACGTGACACTTTGATTGTCACGTGCCGCGGCGCTGTCAACTCCGTCTCTGGAGCACCTTTCTCCCCACGACGTCTCCGGGACCCTGGCGCCCAAGCTACGCCCCTCCAGCCCTCGCGAGGCGGGGCGGGGGCTGCTGACTACCCCCAGAGACCGTTTGAGGCAGTGGGTGGTAGGACCCTCGCTGAATTCGGCTTCATTTTCTTTTGGGTCCAGGGACGTGGGCAGACGGAGAACTTAGAATTCGGGGCTGTCAGCATCATGGGACCTTGAGATTCAGAAAATAATAAGATCCAGCGTCAGAGAATTGCAGGGTTTTGTAGGCAGAGAATCTGGGGGTGGAAAGTGACCTCACCCAAGGCAGAAATCTCTCCTCCCGCATCCTCCTGGCGCAGCCTCTGACAGGTGGGCGGCTGGCGCCCTGCATGAACACTGCAGTTCCGCCGCACTCACCACCTTCCGAGCATAAGACCATTTCAGGGCAACTAAAGCTGAGAAAAGTGTCTGTATTACATTGAGGAGTCTGCCACTTAACATCTAACTCCCTCCCTCCCTAGCATCTGGGTCTACCCTCTGAAGCCCGCAAAAAAATCTGCACACATTCCCCATTATAGTGGACCGTGGGCTCTTGAGGTCAGGGCGCCGCAGTCTTGTTCTTACCTGAATCCCCAGGGCCTATTTCAGTACCTATCACATATGGGCCCTCAATAAATATCTGTGGACAGAACTTTAACCTTTCATGTATCTGAAGATAAAGCTTGTCTTTTGGGCTTCAGCCTCTCACGGTGACACTGCCCTAGCCCACTAGATGGTCATTCATTCAATGGATATCCATTTATTGGGCACTTATTATGGGCCAGAGACTGTTGTAGGGGTCGGAGATAAATCAAGGCCTAACTGACAAAAACCTTTCACTTGTGAAACTTACATTATGTGAGAGCAGTCTCCAAGGCCACTCAGTGAGTCTCAGCATAGCCAGAATAAAAATCAGGTCTCCTGGATCCCAGGACTCTTTCCAGAGAACTTACATGAAGGTTCAAGCAAAAGAAAGACTGGCCCCTCTCTAGTATGTCCTGGTAAGGAAATCTATATTGTGATCAACTCTGTGATTGAGTTGCTATGGATTTCCGGAAAGTCATGTCTTTGTCTCTGGGCCTCAGTATCCCATCTGTAGGATAGATGGCATAGCAAGATGGAGAGATCATCTTTAGATCATCTTTCCCTGCTCTAAAGTCCATTGATTATGAGGTTGGAAAGTATAAACTGCTGTCTGATTCTATTAGAAGGGCTTTGATCCTTCCCTTCCCTTCTGTCCCCTTCAGAACCCAGCTCGCCTGGGGTAAGGAACAAAGGAGTGAAAATGGTGTGCTGCTCTGATCAACCTACAGGAGAAATGAAGGGTTGGAGGGTTTTTCCAGAGGCCAAGCCCTGCTCCTTGGGGTCTCCTGGAGATCATGAAAGGTTTCCCCACTCTTGGGTCTTCAATGTCAGCCTCCCTGCCTCCCTGCCTCCCTTTCCTTCTTTCTGTCTGTCTGTGTCTCATACTCTGTCTCAAGGGGCGGGGGGGGGGGAGGGCAGTGGAAGGGCTTTAGGAACTTGGACTCCCAGTCCTGAATAACTTAATGATCTTGATCTTGAATAACTCGTTGCTCTTCTCTGGGAATTAGTTTCTCCATTTGACAACTTGGTCTGGTGATTTCTAAGGTAAGAATTGAACAGTATCAGGAGGCCTGGTGGCTCAGAGGTTGAGTGCCTGCCTTCGGCTTAGGTCATGATCCCGGGATCAGGGATTGGGTCCGCATTGGGCTCCCTGCGGGGAGCCTGCTTCTTCCTCTGAGGGTGTCTCTGCCTCTCTATCTCTCTCAGTCTGTGTCTCTCATGAATAAATAAATAAGTCTTTTTTTAAAAAAAAGAATTGAACGGTATCAAGTGAGGTGAGAAAGACTCTGGAAAGCTCCTATGAACTACCAAGGGTTGCCCACTCTCGGGGCTGTTATGATCATGGACTCCAGCTATCTCTAGGACCGCCAGGCCCACTTGCCTCTCTGTTAGTCTCTTGATGGTTTGCTTCTTGGTTCCCAGCTTTGATCTAGAGTTGTTGGTGCCTTTGTTAAATTTCCCAGGACTATAATATTCATTATTGTATTTGTGGTCTCTGGGTGGGATCACAGGGCTTTGGAATGGTGGCTTAAGGTCACAGGAGGCTGAGCTTAAAGCCTCATGGAGTGGTATGTAGAGACAGTGGGGAGCACCGTCTCCTGTGCTCCTGGGGAGCACAGGCCATGCAGGGAAAATAGCTCTGGGGATGGAGCTTCCAGAGCTGAGCCCTTATCTCTATTTCATGGTTTTGGGCGTTATTCCTCTTGGCCCCTCTGAACAACCTTGATGAATGTATTAAGCATACTGGGTCTGGGAGGGGTAGATACTAGGGACGTGTGTGTTTTCCTTCCAGCGTGCAGGAAGGTCAGGCCCTACCCAGTCCTGAGGCATGGTGGTCTGTCCTGTCTTCTCCACTGCAGGTCCATCCTACCAACATCCTACCTATACTGGAGCCAGAAGCCCCGGGCTGGAATCCCAGCTCCTTCACCTCATCACACAATTCTCCAAGGCAAGTTACATAACCTTGCTATGCCTCAGTTCCCTCATTTGAGAAATGGGAACCATAACAGTACCAACCTCATAGGATTGCCAGAAAAATTAAATGAGATGATACGTGTAAAGTGAATAGAACAGAGTGTGGTACAGAATAAATGTTATGTATGTGTTTGCTGCTGTTATATGCTGGTGATGATGGTGATTGTTGCCTGAGGGTGTCAGCAGTGCCAGTGTCTCCGCAGGGATTCCACTCTGTGGGTTGTTCAGATTCTTCTTCCGCTTTCCATCTGTGCCTGACTGTGCATCAGATACCAGGCTAGAGGCCTTGCCATGGTCTGCACGTCTCTCCTGTTTTGCCCTGGATCTGACACACCATATATTTTAAAGTATTATTTATATTTATTTTATATGTTGTCTGTCTTTACCCCTTCCTGTCCACCTACCAGAATATAAGCTCCGTGAAGACAGGGATTTCACCTGCATTATTCACTGCTGTGTCCCCAGTACGTCCAACACTGCCTGGCAAATGGTAGCTGGTAAATAAATATGAATGAATGAATGAATGAATGAATGAATGAATGAAATTACTTTCTAATTTAATTTTTATATAGCATTTACTATGTGCCCAGCACCAACATAAGCACCTTGGAAATACTAACTCATTTAATTTTCATAGCAGTTCTATGGGATAGGTACTGTTACTGTCCATATTTTACAGAGGAGGAAACTGACCCACAGAGGTATTAAGTCATTTGCCCAAGGCTTCACATTAGTGCAGGACAGAGTTGGGATTTGAACCCAGAGAGTGGAGCTCTGGGTTCTGTGAGGTTCTTTTGAGCTCTTATCCACTCCACTATGATCCAAGGAAAACGTGGGTTCCCTGTGTCCACCTACCTTTGGTAACTTGCTGCCACCTATTGATGCCCTGCTCATCATCTGTGGGGAGGAGGGGGAAGACTTTGCCTGCAAGACTGAGCCTTCTCCCCTCCTCTGTCACAGGGTCTCTCTCCCACACCTGCTGGGTGGGGCTGACCGCTGGGGAGGCTGTTTGTCCTCTCCCATCTCCCTGTTTGCTCTGTCCCCAGAAGCCAAGGATATCTATGCATGTTTCATATAAAGGGCATCCGTTTATCCTACAAGTCTCTGAGGCTGTTTTGTGCCAAGCCCCCACAGCTCTCTCTTCGTGATTATGTTCATGGCCTGACCTTGACCACTCCCTAGAGTTCTACCTGAGAACTTCTAATCAAACGCTACATACACTCTTGTGACTTTAACTGGCATGCATATGCTAGCTCCCAAATTCGTGTCTCCAGGCCTAAGTTTTCTCCTGAGCTCCAGACTTCTGATTCCACTTGCCTACCGGACATCTCCTCCTGGAGGTCCCATAGGCACCTTAAATTCAACCTGTTTCAAACAGGATGCATCGTCTCTCCCCTGAGACTCTCCTAAACAAGCTTCTGTTTCTCCTGTTGCCTCTCCCTGTGGGTTATTCCCGATCACGTGTGCCATAACCTTGGCCTTGAACTTCATTTTAAAGGGATGGATCACACAATTTGTCATGATAAGCTCCCCTAAAAATACTAGAAGAAAATATGGAAAAATCCTTTCTAACACTTGGAGTGAGGAAGCCTTTCCAACTCCATCTCAAAATTCTAAAGCTATAAAAGATTAATACAGTTGTCTACCTGGAAAAAATCTGCATGGCAAAAAAACATTAAAGCAAAATCAAAAGACAAACAACAAATGTAAGAAAAAATATTTGCAATTCTTATCATATACAAAGGGTAATCTTTCTACTATTTAAAGAGCTTCCTCATATTGATAAGAAAGACCAACAATTTAATAAAAACTGGGCAAAGAACATGACAGATCACAAAAGAGAAAATACATAAGGTCTTAAACACATATGCAGATGTTCACTTTCACACATAATGAGAGAAATGAAAAGACAATACTGAAATAACATTTTTCCTTTATTGCATTAGCAATTTTAACCCATTTGTCTGACAAAACACTCTTTTGGCAATACCATGGGAAACTTGTTGGTAGGAATGCAAAATGATACAAATCAGACAATATTTATCAAAATTATAAACTTATGTACACTTTGAATCAGCTTTCTCACTTGTGAAAATCTATCTGAAAATCTATCTGGATCACTTAGCTATTGCTTCCCAGGAAACCACCCTAACACTTACTGGCATAAAATAACAATGATTTATTGTTTCTCCAGATTCTAAGAATGGTCAGATGGTTTTTCTGCTGATCTTACCTTAGATTACTCAAGTGGTAGCAGTCAGCTGGCACCTCAGCTGGGGCTGGATGGCCCGTGATGGCTGTCACTCACTAGTATGAGACCTTAACTCTGATGGCTCAATCAAGGGATGGCTAAGCCACTCTCTCCATGTGGTATTTCATCCTGAGTTTGTTTAATTGTTTGTTTGTAAGTAAGCTCTATCCCCCATGTGGGGCTTGAACTCACAACCCTGAGATCAAGGGTTGTATGCTCTACTGACTGAGCCAGTCAGGTCTCCCAGCCTGAGTTTCTTCTTAGCACAGTGTCCTCATGGTTCCAAAAAGGTGAGAGGAGAAGCTGCAAAGTCTCTTGAGACCCTGCTCAGAAGCTGTGTGACATTGCTTCTGCCATATTCAATGAGTCCAAGCAAGTCACAAGTCCATGCCAGCTGCAAAGGGGGGGGAGGGGAGAAACAGAATTTTAATTCACTGTATATTCCTATATTTCCCTATATATCTTTCCTATATTTCACTATAAGAAATGACGTATACATCGGTGTTATTCTTTGGATATTGTTTGCAAATTTGTCCATCAGCAGGTAGGCAGCTGTCAAAAAGGATGAGGATATTCATCACAAATAATGTGAGAGTGCTTTAAAATATCATTAGTCAAATACCAAGATGTGGAATGAGTTATCATGCTACTGTGGTATAAGAAAAAAGTGTGGGGATGCCTGGATGGCTTACCGGTTTGGCGCCTGCCTTCGGCCCAGGGCGTGATCCTGGAGACCCGGGATCGAGTCCCACGTCGGGCTCCCTGCATGAAGCCTGCTTCTCTGTCTCTGCCTCTCTCTCTGTGTGTCTCTCATGAATAAATAAATAAAATATTAAAAAAAAAAGAAAAAAATGTGTCAGTGTGTGCATGCATGCACACACGTGTGTATGTTTGCTTGTATCGTTAAATCCTGGAAAGTTACAGAAGAAACTAATAAAAGTGGTTCCCTACAGATGTTTCCTGAGAACAAGCTGGCAAGAACAGCTGTCAAAAGTAAGAATGTTCACTGTAAATCTTTTATATTATTTAGATTTTTGAATCACGTGCAAGTATTACCTATTTTAAATAATCGTATCAAAGAAAGAAGGTACCTTTGAATAATTTCAAACAAAGAAATATGTCTTAGTCAGCTTGGGCTGCTATAACAAAATACCACAGGCTGGCAGGCTTAAACAACAGACATTTATTTCTCACGGTTCCGGCGGCTGGAAGGAGAAGATCAAGGGGCCTGAAGATTCGGTTCTTGGAGCGGGGTCTCTTCCTGGATTGCAGATGGCTGCCTTGCTGCATGTTTGCAAGAAGAAGCCCTGAGGTCTCTTCCTTTTCTTAGAACATCTCTAATCCCATCAGAATCTCCACCTTGTAACCTCACTTAAATCTAATTATCTCCCAAGGGCCCCACATCCTGATACCATTACAGCAGGAGGGGGGGGCGGATATTAGGGCTTCAACATATGAATTTGGGGTGGAGGGCACAGACATTCAGCCCACAATAGAATACTATGATCAAACTTTCATTTTACAAGGACTCTGCCAGTGGCCATGTGCAGGGCCATACAGATGGCTGTGCCTATGTACGCATGGGGGCTATCACACAAGAGAGGCACCAGCCACATCTTAGACACCTACATATTTGAATATTTATTACAATTGTCTGGCAGATGGAGGTAGAGCATATTGAGGAAGGGATACCTTTTTCTATTTGCACAAAGGCACAATAGGGGTTGGCAATAGCCCTGGTCAGGAGAAGATTGATTGGGAAATCAGTTATGAATCACCCCCTGGCCAAAAATAATGAGGTGATGGGACGCCTGGGTGGCTCGGTTGAGCATCTGCCTTCGACTCAGGGCATGATCCTGGAGTTTCAGGATCAAGTCCCACATCAGGCTTCTGGTGAGGAGCCTACTTCTCCCTCTGCCTGTGTCTCTGCCTTTTCTCTGTGTCTCTCATGAATAAATAAATAAAATCCTTTAAAAAAATTATAATGAGGTGGTTATGGAGCATCCATTAAAGTAACAGAGTCTATCAGACATTGTTGCAGTTTGGAAAAATTGGTAAGGGAATCAGAGGGACCTAGATCACTCCTGGATATCTGGCTTTTGCTATAGGTGGAGGCAAGTTTGCTCAAATAAGAGAAATTATTTAAATAAATCACCCTATAGGGGCGCCTGGGTGGCTCAGTCAGTTAAGTGTCTGCCTTTAGCTCGGGTCATGATCCCTGGGCCCTGGGTTGAGCCACATCAGGCTCCCTGCTCAGCAAGGAGCCTGCCTCTCCCTCTCTCTGCCCCTTCTTCTTATGCTCTCTTTCTCTAACAAATAAAATCTTTTTAAAAAAATAAAATAAATTGCCTATTAGGAAATGTAAAAATACTATTTATAGAAATATATACTAAAAAAAAAAAAAGAAATATATACTGCCTAAATAAACCTTTTAAAAATATGTTAATAGGGTCTCCTGGGTGGCTCAGTTGGCTAAGTTAGGGTCTGCCTTTGGCTAGGGTCATGATCCCAAGGTCCTAGGATCAAGCCCTGCATCAGGCTCCCCCTGCCTGCTGCTCCCCTGCTTGTGCTCTCTCTCTGTCAAACAAGTAAATAAAATCTTTTTAAAAAAATGTTAATGGGGATCCCTGGGTGGCGCAGCGGTTTGGCGCCTACCTTTGGCCCGGGGCCTGATCCTGGAGACCCAGGATCGAGTCCCACATCAGGCTCCCTGCATGGAACCTGCTTCTCCCTCTGCCTTTGTCTCTGCCTCTCTCTCTCTCTCTCTCTGTGACTATCATAAATAAATAAAAATTTTTAAAAATGTTAATGTCTTTTATGACAGAACATTTTACTTTTTAAAAACAGATTTTATTTACTTATTTTAGAGAGGGGGGAGGGGGCAGAGCGAGAGGGGAGAGAACATCTTAAGGAGACTCCTGCTGAGTGGGGAGCCCGATGCGGGGCTCAATCTCATGACCCTGAGATCATGACCCGAGTTGATTCAAGAGTCAGATGCTCAACCAACTGAGCCACCCAGGTGTCCCATGACAGAACATATTAAATTTTATTGAAATATTTTTAAAGAAATCCAAAATTAGGGATCCCTGGGTGGCGCAGCGGTTTGGCGCCTGCCTTTGGCCCAGGGCGCGATCCTGGAGACCTGGGATCGAATCCCACATCGGGCTCCCGGTGCTTGGAGCCTGCTTCTCCCTCTGCCTGTATCTCTGCCTCTTTCTCTCTCTCCGTGTGACTATCATGAATAAATAAATTTAAAAAGAAAAAAAATTAAAAAAAAAGAAATCCAAAATTAGTGGGTAGATACACCATGTAAATGAACAGGGAGAGTCAATATTGTAATGACATAAGTTTTTCCAAAATATTTCTCCAAAGTCAGCACCATGATTCAGTCTCTGCTGCATGATGTGGACTCTGGTTTGGGTGGTGAGAAGGGCTGGAATAAGGTCCCTGGGAGCCAGATACCAATTGGCTAAGAGAATGTTTCAATAGTGTAGGATTTCTGCCGGGACTGGATCCCAGCTCCTGCCTGGAATAAATTACTTAAATTCTTATGTTTCCGTTTCCTTGTCTGTGAATGGAGATAATGGCAGTAACCTCTGATGGTTGTTGTGAAGATCAAGTAATACACATAAAACACATAGAACCGGGCTTGGCACATGACCAGCACTATGTAAGACCCAGCTCCTACCATCACTACTATTATTCAGGTTATTGACATATTCACTTTCCAGGTTCACAATGGTTCAAATGGGCTGTGGAAATAGGGAGAAGGCTTGTGCAGCCAAATTCCAGGGCCCTGATGAATAAAACTTGAAAGCTGGATATGAGGGATGGAAAAACAGGACAACAATGCTCTTTCACATCTGCTTCACTGGAGATTTTCTAGTTGCAAATGGCTTCCATGCTCATTTTCTCAATAAACCCTCACACTATGCTAGGGTGGGGTGGGGGTAGCGGATATCACAGCCCATTTTGCAGATTTGGAACCTAGGACTTAGAGATATCAGGTCACTGGCTCCACAGGCTGATGTTTGTCTTACTCATCACTGTATCTGCAGCACCACAGCATAGTCCTGGCATAAGGAGAAGGTTCTCAATAACTACTCACTGGTTAATGGATGAATAGGTCAAACGGGTATTCATTCTTCTGTTCCTGAGCATTGCAGGTGTGATAGACAGGTCCTATGCCAGGTACCACAGGGAGGCAGAGATTGATCACGTGGGATCCTTGAACATGAGGCACTCAGATTCAGAGTCCAGTGGGTGGACTTGTCAGCTACGTATAAATTTCTCCACCCGGAGTACTGAATCTTCCTTGAAGGACAGGAAGTAACCCAAGCGCACTGCAAAAATAAGCCTGGGCCCTATTAAATCACTGAGGGTTGGGGGATGTTGTTATGCAGCGTAACCTAGGCTTGGCACTGCCTGGATACACTGTTATTCCCAAACTTGACCAAACATAAGAATTTCTAGAGGTAGTTGCTCAAAAACCTGGATTCCTGGGCTGCAACACAGATCTACAGTATCAGAATTTCCAGGGAAGCACCCTGGTAATCTGTGTATGTAACAGGCTTTCTCTTCCGACTTCAGAAGGGGTAGGAAAGACTGAGCAGCTAAACTTGAAGGACAGGTAGGAGTAAGGCTTGGGGGTTAGCCCCAGTGGCTCAGCGGTTTAGCACCTGCCTTCAGCCCAGGGTAAGATCCTGGAGACCCAGGATCGAGTCCCATGTCAGGCTCCCTGCATGGAGCCTGCTTCTCCCTCTGCCTGTGTCTCTGCCTCTCTCTCTCTGTGTGTGTCTCTCATGAATAAATAAATAAAACCTTAAAAGAAAAAAGGAATCACTGAACCATGAGAGGAATTACGATTGCTCCCACATGGTATATTCTTGTGTCCGTTTTTAGAGCCACAGCCAGATTTAAGATGTAAACCTTTCACTCATTCATTTATTTAACAAATATTTTGGCACATTCTGTGCTCTGGGTGCCATCATGCCACTGGAGAACTAGCCATGAGCAAAACAAACAAAAGTCCCTGCCTTCATGGAACTTATTTCCTTTGTCCTTTTTTTTTTTTTAAGATTTTATATATTTATTCATGAGAGACACGTCGAGAGAGGCAGAGATACAGGCAGAGGGAGAAGCAGGCTCCATGCAGGGAGCCCGATGCTGGACTCGATCCCAGGACCCCAGGACCATGACCTGAGCCAAAGGCAGACACTCAATTACTGAGTTATCAGGGCACTCGTATTTCCTTTGTCTTTATCCCTGGGGCATGAAGGAATATGCCATTCATTCATTCATTCATTCATTCATTCATTGAGATTTTTAGTGAACATCTGCTCTGTACCTGACCTTGGTTGTTGGAGAGAAGCAGACATGAGTCAGGCCTGGTCTGGTCTAGTGGAGAAGCTGACTCAGCCCACACCTCATGAGGTTATTTGCCTAGACTGCTGGGAGAGGCCTACAGGATGGGAAGTCTGACTATCCACGAAGGGGCAAAACAGAAGCAGGCGGAGGAACAGCAGAGGGAAAGACCCCGAGGTGCCTGGGGTCCGGAATCCCTTGGTGTGGTTAAAGCTTAGGGTCTGCAGCCCAGGGAGGGAAGTGGTAGGAGAGAGGAGGTGAGGGTGGTGGGATTCAAATACCAGGGCAGTGATACGGAAGGCCATGGGGTGGGGATGGGGGTGGGGGTGGAGTCGTTGGGGTGGGGGATTGATATTATCACATCCCTTTAAGGGACAATCACTAACACCCGGGGAAAAGACTGGACGCGCAGGGCAGGGGCTGCAGGTGGGAAGACCACAGAGAAGGCTGTTGTGATACCCCAGGTGAAAGCCAGTGAGAGTTTAGCCTGTCCCCAGGTGGCGAGCAAGGAGAGGACCCAGGGGACAGCTCTGGGTTTGGCAGTTGAGGGATGAGCGATAACACTGTGGTTTTACAGGAATAGGCTTTGTAATCAAGATGCCCTTGAGAGCCCCAGCCCTGCCCTTTGCTAACCTTGTGAACTCGGGTCCGTTATTCGAGCATTCCAAGCCTCAGTTTCCTGATCTGTGTGCACTTGGGATCATGGCAGGAGTAGCTACGTGGTCAGGAAGATTCTAGGAGTCACTCAGCCTGGCACCTAGGACACAGTGGACACTCAGGACAGGGCAGCATTACGGGGACAGGGGAGGGAGCCAAGGTCAGCTTTCCCTCTGCTTTGAGTGGCTGGCTGACTGAGGTGCCATCTCTCATGGAGAACACAGGAAGAAGCACTATGGGAGGAGAAGGCAAGGCCACCACAGTCTCGGAAGTTCCATCAAAGCCCTGGCCTCACTCACTTCGGTTATGGATCTACTTATGTCTCTGAGGACATCGCCTGTGTCCTTGGTGCTCAGCTCAGTCTCTGGCTCATAGTAGGTGCTGCCTCTGAGGAGGAGGATCTGGCTTGCAGGTGCAGATGTGGGTACTGCGGGCAAGTAGGTGCAGCTGACCCTGGGAAATGATAGAGTAAAGAAAGCAGAGAAGAGAACCCGGGGTGGTGGTGGTGGTGGTGGTGGTGGTGGTGGGTCCCCAGGGAACCCGGTTGTAGAGGGGTTGTGGGAGAAAGGATGGATCTGGAAGGAGGATGGAAAACAATGTTCAGAGGCTGGGGGGTTGGTGGGAAGGGAGGCAGGAAGCAGGCTGAGAGTCAAGAGAGGTCATCAGGGTCATATGTCGTTCAAAGATCATGAAGGGTCAGGCCTGACCACTGGCCGATGGATTTGGCATCAAGGAGGTCGTCGGGTAAGTTGGCAAAAAAAGGTTCAAGGCCTGCAGGGGCCAAAGCCCCGCTGCAGGGGTAGCGTAGTTGACATGATGTTAAAATATGGAGATGGGGAGAGCAGAGGTGGGCATCAGGAAGAACAGGGGTACTTGGACCCTCAGAAACACCACCATTCCTATCCCAATAAGGGCGATTTTCGTTTTCAACAGTCAGAGCCATGTAAAGATGGGCCAAGGGCTCTGGAAAGGTAGTGAGCCCCCTGTCCTCGGAGGTAGACAAGCAGAGCTCTGAGACCCACTGCTGCCTAGAGAAAATTGTCACAGTTAGATTGGGGAAGGCTGTGCAAAATAACCCCCAAAACAAACAAGTCCCTGTCCTTCTCAGGCTCGGCTGATTCCTTGCATCACAAAAGCCACCTAGAGGGTCAGTTTTGCTATTTCTAGTGTCCAAAGAACCTCCTGCAGGGACACACACACAGAGGTGGTCGTGCCCTGGCTCCCACAGATACTCGCGGACACCACACATAAAATCTACCTCTATCTCCTGGTATAAAGGGATGCACAGCACCCCTCCCCGGGTTATTCCCTGAATTCACCCGCGTACCCCCTGTCTGCCGGCCCCCCACCCCCCGCCCAGCAGCTCGCTGCCTCCCGCCGCCGCATCTCCTCCGTCTTTCTGCGAATCTCTCCCTCCTTCTCCGGCTCTGCCCTTCCCCACCCGCCTCTGGGCCTCTCCACCCCCTCCCCGGGGGCCCCCCTCCCCCGGACTACAACCCCCAGGCGCCCCCAGCCCCGGGCGCTGCGCATGCCCCCTGCTCCCCGCCCCCTCCCGGTTCCCCCCTCCCTCCCTTCCTCCTTACCTCCCTCCGCCCCCCTCCCCCGCGCTTCGGCTCCCGCATCCCTCCATCCGAGCCTGTGCCGCAGCCGCATCGCCACCGCAGCCCCGGCAGAGCCGAGCCCGGCCCAGGCCCCTGCCCCTGCCCGGCCTTCGGCCCGCCGCCCCCGGCCCCGCCCCCGCCCGCGGGCCCCCCCCCAGCGGCTCCGGTGCCCCCCGGCGCCCCCAGACTCCGGCCTCCAGCACCGAGGCAGGAGGCAGGGAGCAGCAGCAGAGGCAGGAGGACGAGGAGGAGGAGGAGGAGGAGCCGTCGCAGGATGAAGGATCGGACTCAGGAGCTGCGGAGTGTGAGCTTGGGGGTGGGGAAATGGGGGGGCGGGACCCCAATATTGGGGAGCGCGTGGGGGTGGTGTGGGGGAGGCGCTGGGACATGGGGCCAAATGATGGGACTGGAGGTTGGTGGTAGGGGCACCCCGCTATCTGGAGGCACCTGATGTCTCCAGTGAACCTGCATTTTGGGGACAGTGGCTGGAAGAGGTTGGAGGCCATGAAGACTCAAGGGGGCAGGAGAGGTTTCAGGGGCTCTGGGTACCCACCTTCCCGGAGGGCCCTGGGGTCTAATCTGGGGAGGGGAGAGAGTGAATATCAACAGAGAATTGGAGGGTCCTCTCATCCCCTGGGCAGATGTGCAGAATTAGAAAGATGGGGGCGGTTACTGGGCCAGGCTGTCTAGGGGACCAAGATTTGGGGGGTGCTTGGGGAAGGACACAGGTTGGGACAGAGATGCCAACACCTGGCAGTGAATGAAGTGTCTGTGTGTGTGTGTGCACGCGTGTGTTGCTCCCGGTGGGGAGGGGGCACTGCTCAGAGGTGAGGAGGGAAGGGGTGGCCTCAGGAGCCGACCAGAGGGCCAGGGCCTGAGATGGGGTGACCCCAGGTGTGGGAGATGGGATGCAGAGGAGGGGGGAGCAGGTTCCATGCACAGGGCCATGGAATTGGGTTGTGTGACATGGACTGTGCTCTGCTGGGGGGAATTGGGGCATCCTGAACAGTCAGGGGCAGGTTGCTGTGGCCTCCTGCTTGGCAGGCCTGAGGAGGCCCAGCTCCAGGAGGCCGGCCAAGGCAGTTTGTGTTTGGGTGACAGAGGGAGGAGGGCCGCATGGATGTCCGCAGTGAAAGCTGCTGTTTGGAGGGGCTGGGGAGTGGGGGCTTGATGAGAATGGTTTCTAGGGTAGGGAGAATGTTGGGGGATTTGTAGAAATGACCTGGGGGCCAGGGAGGCGCTGGGAGCTGACAGCCTGCTGTGTGCTCAGGGCCTGTGGTGGTGTGTTAAAGCACTAGCCTCAGCCAGGATGCATCCTCATGCGCTAGGTCTTTACCAGGAGGAGCCTGTTGGTTGCCTCCCTTCACCCAGGGTTATTTCCCCATTTGACAGATGAGGAAGCTGAGGTCTGGAGATAGCAGGAGCTTGGCCAAGGTCACCAAGCCAGTGGGTGGGAGGATCCAACTGGAATCTGGGTTTCCAGTCTGGCAAATTGACATGTGTCTCTGCTTTTTTGGTCTTTGAAAGAGAAGCCTCAACCCTACGGGTAGAAATCTCGTCTTTGGAGAGCCCCTGGGATATGGGCGTGGGAAACCAGGTGACAAAGATGAGAGGAAGGGGCTCGAAGATAAAGTGACTGTTGTCTCCTGGGAAAGATGGGCTGACAAATGGGAAGGAAGGAGAAACTGGTGGTTGAAGGAGGGAATTTTAAAGGTTTCTGAATTCAACTTTCACTGAATATGGGGCCAAGCAACCGTGAAGTGACAATAATAAAAAGAATCAACCCTCTAGTCCCAGATACTGTCCTAAGCGTGTTATTCATATTTACCCATTTTGATCTTCGCCGCAACCCATTTTATAGGTAAGGAAATTGAGGCCCAGAGAGGTTAAGTAACTTGATCAGCGTCACATAGGCAATAAAAGGCTGGCAGGCTGGCTCCAGCATGGGTGCTCCAAACTCCCCTTCTTTCACCATGCAGTTTTTAAAGCAGGTTGCCACCCATAATCTCACTAGACCCTCACTGACCTCTTGGTAAAGTATGTAGAGTGAGAGACCACCTCATCTTATAGTTGAGGAAACTGAGGCCCGGAGTGATTAAATAACTTGCCCAAGGTCACACAGCTCTCCAGTGAGGAATGCAAATTTGAACCCAGGTCCCCTGCTGCCAAGACTATTCCATGACTCCAAAACCCAGAGAAACGGAAAGCAGTTGAGGTGAGGTGGTGGCGAAATTGTGGTATAACTACAGTGAGGGAGGGAAATCTCTAAGATGTAGATGGAGGGGGAGGCACGGCCTGGAGTCCTCATCCGAGTGGGTCAAGGAGCCCCGGCCCAGAGGCAAGGAGTCTTGGCTGCTGGGGCTGCAGGGGGTGGGCAGTCAGTGGGGGAGGTGGGAGGTGGTGTGGAGGGGTAAAGGGAACTGGGTAAATGGCTCTGGTGTTAGTCACAGCTCAGGGAGACGAGATTGGGGAGGGGGTGGGGAAGCTGCCAGATGCAAGGAGTGCAAGGGTCTCCCCACCAGAGTTGAAAGCGAGGAGACTAGAAGGCAGGAGAGTGGGCAGAGTGTGGGAGAGGCCTGGTAAAGAGGTCTCTGAGAGGCTGAGAGGGATGAGGGGGCAGTGGCAGGAGGGGATGTCAGCTCAGGGGACCTGATCATCTTTCCAGCAGTACCTCCGTGTTCCCAAGGGGTTCTCAGATCTGTTTATCACACAGCCGGTGAGGGCACAGATTTGGGAGCCAGACTGTCTGGGTTCAGATCCTAGTTTTGCAACTTCCTGTGTGACCTTGGGTAAGTTTCTTAACCTCTCTGGTCTTCAGCCTCTTCACATGTGAATTGGGAGTAAGAATAGTACCTGTTCGCAGGGTTGTCCTAAGGATTGAAATTAGATAAGATGCAAAAAGTGCCTAGAAGAGGCCTGGGCAGAGCAGTGCTCTATGAGTGCTTGTTGTTCTACGTGGACTTGCTTATTTCCCTTCAACCTCACCTCAGCCCCCACCCCGGGATGGGCAGGATGTAACCCCTAACTTATTCTAGAGTTGATTGAGGGCCAGAGAGGCAACCTGACCAAGGTCATACAGCTGGTAATGGCAGAGCTGGTGTGGTACCAAGGTTTTCTGTTCTAGTTCACCTAGCACCTCTGGGCGCCAGCTCTGGAGTGGAGTTAATCAGCTAGACTGGGGTCCCAGGGCCCAAGGAGTGGTGGGGCCAAGGATGGGGCTCACGAGGAGAGAAGGGAGAGCAAGTGAGGCAGAGAGGAGGGCTGGTGAGAGAGCGAAGCATGTGGGGTCGCGTTGTGGACCGTGGAGTGGGAAGGCAGGAGGCCTGGGGAGTGGGGAACGTGAGGCCCGAATTTGAGTCCGGGTGGGCATGGGGGCTGGTAGGGGACAAGCCACGCACCCTGAAGGCGGAGACTGAGTCATCTGTGTAGCGCTTGGGCATGGGATAGGCACCGAAAGGGCTAGAGCTGGTACGGGTACGCCTGCATGACAGAAGGGAAGAGCGGCCCAGCGTGAGTGGGCAGGGCCCAGGAGGGCCGGCGAAGGGCTGCTGTCGCCCGCTGCACAGGGCTCATTTCTGTGGCGCAGACACACCAAGTTCACCCCTGCTTCGAGGCCTTTGCACTTGCTGTTCCCTCTGCCGGGCCCTGTTTTGAGCGCTCTTCTCTCCACCTGGACCACTGTTCCCTCCGCCTTAAGTTCTGTGTCATTGAATGTTAAAACGTCACCCACCCCCCGGACAGGCTCTCCCTCATCATCCAAGAGCCGTTTCTGTCTCTCACGTTGGGTTCATCTCCCTCCACTTGGAGGCAGGACCTTCTTCCTGTCTTGTCCACCACTGTGTTCTCAGCAGCAGCCAGAGAACTTGGCTCGGCTCAGACATATCCGCTAGGTGAATGAATGACTCAGTGGGGCGGAGGGAGGACCAGGAAGGGAGTAGGGGGGTCAGGATGGAGGGCGGAGTGGTGGGGAGGGCAAGGCCGGGTGCCGGGAGGGCGGAAGGGCCCAGTCAGGAGACAGATGGACTGGAGCAGGGGTGCAGTGGAGAGAGGCTGCTGCCTCTAGATCAAATGATGCTTGTACCCCTGAGGAGCATGCACGTGTATGCCGTGTGCATGGGTGCACATGTGTTTACACACACGCGTGCGCACTCTATGACTTTTCTGTCACCCAACACCAGGCTCTTTCTGCCTCTGTGTTAGTCACCTTCTCACCATCTGTCTCTGGTCCCTGACTTGCTGGCTCACTGTGTCCCTCTCCTTCCATCCACACATCTGTCTATGTTGTCTCCCCACACCGACACACACGGGGGCCCCTGGTATCTCTGATGGGAAGAGGCTGAAGCTGGATCTGAGGCCTCCAATGCCCAGGGAAGTTCCACAAGGTGCCTGGGCCCTCTGCACTCTCTCATGTAATCCTCTCCAGCGCCCGAGGAATTGGTAAGCAGGAAGAGCGGAGGGCCTGGGTTCAACCCAGGTGCCAACCTGCCGCAACCCCAGACAGCACCTGCTGTATCATCTTGAGCAAGTCGCTTAATCTCTCCATGCCTCAGTTTCCTCCTCTGTCAAATGGGTATAAGAATAGTATCTGCTCCGTGGAGTGCTTCGAAGGGTCAAACGAGACACACAAAGCACTGGTCACAGGGCCAAGCTCACTGTAATCAGTACACATGTGTTAGATTTCTTATGTTCTTCATTTTGCACATGAAGAAACTGAGGCTTGAACTGTCCATAAAGTGGATCATGCACCTGCGATCACCTTTTTTTGGGTGATCTCTTTTGCCCACAGCTTGCATTCTTTTAAGCTGGCCAACTTCTTCCAGGAATGGAGGCCGTGCTCATTATTAAACATGCACCCCTCAGAGCCGGGGGCGGGGGCCCTGGTGCACCAACCTGCCCTTTCTGCAGATGAACGGGGGCACTGAGAAGGGCTCCGATTTGCCTCGGATCACAGAGCAGGGCGAGAGGAGGTAGGACGCCTGGCTTCCTATCTGGGCACTTCCTGCAGCCCAGCCCATCTTCCTGGTTTTCTCTCCTGGCCACAGGAGTTCCACAGTGCTGGGGACAAGCAGAGTGGGACAGGGTGGGAGCCTGGGATGAAGCACTGGCAGGTCGCATCCCACCTCTGGCCTTCTTTGCTGTGAAGCCTTCGGCAGGTCAGGCAACCTCTCTGAGCCTGTTTCCTCAGCTGTAACATGGGAGGGGCAGGGGGCACTAGCCAAGCCTCACCAAACACTGTGTCTTCTGGCAGCATTAGGCATTTTCCCCACCTCGTCTCATTGCCTCCACCTGCCCCGCGTTTGGGGCAGACGTTATTACCATCCAGCAGAGGCTGAAGCTCATGTGGCCTTGTAGCTGCTAACCTGGGCAAGTTCTCTACCCTCTCTGTGCCTCAGTCTCCCCATCTATAAAAGGGAGCTATAATAATACCTTCCTCGGGAGGCTTTTGTAAGAGTTAAGTAGACAAATATTCACAAAGGCATAGAACGGTGCCCAGCTCACTATAACATGCTGTGTAAATGTTTGCCACAATTATAATTATGCTGGCCAATGGTCCTTTTTTTTTTTTTTTTTTTATGGCCAATGGTCCTTATAGAGTTTAAATAAAGATTCAATGAGATAACAAGAATGTAAGACCCACGTAGAAGATGCTGTTAAAAGATATTTTCCTAGGATTTCAGGGCACAGAGCCCCACCAGATTGGGCCTTAGCAGGAGCTGACCTGACAGGGAGAAGAGCTAGTGGCAGAGTTGCTGGAAGGAGGTGGCCTGGCCTCGAGCCCTAGAAGGGGCTGTGGGGGAGGTGTATTTAGATGCTTATGATTTCCAGCCGAGGTGCCCTTGGACAGGTCACTTCCCTTCCACCCCCCACCCCCGACCTCCTGTTCCCTCATCTGTGAAATGGGGGCAATGATATTTGCTCAGCCTTTCTTTCAGGGCCGTGTGGTGAGGATCAAAAGGGATTATAGATGTAAAAGTGTTTGTGAACTGTAGAGGATTATTAGCTCTCAGCTCCCTGTAATTATTATACCAAATAAGTCATACTTGGGTCTCTACCTTTCTTCCTTTCTCAAGGACAAGTAAACAGGCAGCCCGGGATGCCCCAGGGTAGACTCTAAGGGACCTGGCTCTGGGAACAAACAGGAGAGAGGGAAATTAGACTTCAGAAGGTGGGAAGTCAGCATGGGGAAGAGACAAAGACCGGGAAAGCTTCTGGGCACCTGGACCAGAGAGACACCTCAAGACCTGTGTACAGAGGGGCAGAGGCCAGAAGGTAGGGGAGGGGCAGGAGGAATGGCTTTGGCTCCAGGGGCAGGAGACCCTGTAGGGTGGCCAGCTTGAGGACAGGGCATCAGGGGAAGCCGGTGGCTCCTCAGAGAGGGGCTGAGCCTCTCGGAGCCAGGGTCTGTCGGGGTAGCCCTGGGTCCGCCCTGGGTCTGGTGGAGACTTGAGAAGCCAGAAGTGCTCTCAGAGTACCCAAGCCCCCCCTGGTGCCAATTCGCCTTCTGAGGGCAGCTGTGGGCAGAGACAGAGGAGCCTCCCTTTCCTAGCAGATGTTTGCGATTGTCTGGAAATTAAATGTAAATGCTAAATACATTTTCTGCCGTGGGGTGGGGCCCAGCATCTGTGGGGAGAATCCCTCAAGTTCCATGTGGGTAGGAAGCCGGCACGGCCTGAAGGGCGTGCAGCCGGGGGCTCCTCCCGGAGCTATTGGGGCTCTGCTGATTTCAAGTTCACTTGGCTGCCTAGGTTGCATCCAGGTCCCATCTGGCCCTGTCTAGGTTCGATCCAAGCTGTCTGGGATCTGTCTGCCCTGAGTCTCGTTGGGTCTGAGCCTGTCTGGTTTCCATCAGGTCCTGTCTGCGATCGGCTTGGCCCCTGTCGAGGCTCCATGGGAGCCTTTCCCTTTGGGTTTCAACTGGCGGTGCTCCAGGTGGACACTTTGGGGTCCTGTCTGGAGATCATTTGGGCTCTGGGAGTCTGAATCTGTCTTGTTTGGGCTAGGTTCTTTCTGGAAGTCAGGGGGAACTCTGTTCCAATTTCCACTGAGGCTGATTAGGGCTGCGCCTCTAATTAAGCTTGATGGGCTCAGCTTTTATCCTCAGATTTCTGCCCCAAGCAGAGAAGTGTGTCCAGTTAGGAGCCTGCAGCACAGGGGAGCCCACTCTGTCCCATCTTCTTTTCCTGGCTCTGGATGAGTGTTCCGCCCTGAGGCTCAGGGAGGCTGGGAGAAGGGGCCCAGTGGGCCCTCCTAAACGTCCCCGGGGGTGTGGGTGACTGTGTGGCCACGGGTGGCAGCAGTGGCTTCACTGTGGGGCCATGTGTGGGTGCGCATCAGCGTGGCAGCGTATCTCTGTGTGGGCGTCATTGGGCCTATTTCTGTGTGCCTTGTGTGTCAGCCCTTCTGTCTGTGTCACTGGTCTGTCTGGCGGTGGCGGTGGCGGTGGCGGTGTGGGTGGGTAAATCCCTTTGTGTCTCTGAGCCCTGGGGGTGGAGGGCTGAGCAGCTGCAGGTTGCAACTGGGAAATCCAAGCAAGTGAGAGTAGGTGGGTGTGAAGTTGGGAGAGGCTAGATGAAAGCAAGTGAATACACGAGAGGGGCAGAGCAGCGGAGGGGGTGGAGGCGGGCACGGGGAGCTGGGGCTCAGGGTGCTGCCCGGGTCCCTCCTCCAGCCCTCCCAGGGCTTCACTGTGCTTGCTCAACTTGGCTCCCGCCCCCGGCCGTGAAGTGACCTTGCATAGGGGACGTGGCCGATTGGGTGGAAGCTGGAGGGAAAGGGATGGGGGAGCAGAGTGAGGCCTGGACAGAAGGGGCTGGGGAGACAGTGGACAGGGTCAGCCTCCTGGGTGTCTAATCCCAACCCCTTCTGGGAGCCCAGAGCCAGTTCCTGCAAGGCTGACATTTAGCTGCTCGGGAGGATACCGGTTAATGGCAGCTGTCCTGGGTACCACCCACCTCCAAGGTGACTGCCTTCACAGGGCCACTTCCACCTTTGAAGGGGTGCCTTTTGCTAATTCCCTCCGAGGCGTCCTTTGGGCTCTCAGCTGCCTGGCCTCTGGGACCCTGTTTCACAAGATATTGGGGGTTCATTCTGACTGCATGGTGCCCTTGCATTTGACCTGTGTGTGGCCTGCCCCCTGCATAGGACCCCTCCCAAGATTTCTGCTCTGAACCCAGAGCTGGGAGCATCCGATTCAGGGTAAGAGACCGTTCATGGAATCTGCCTTTCTCTGCCTCCCAGGCGAAAGACAGTGATGATGAAGAGGAGGTGGTCCATGTGGATCGGGACCACTTCATGGATGAGTTCTTTGAACAGGTAACCGAGCTTCTGATGCTCTTGGACTCAGGAGCTGACCCCCAGCCAACAATTTCCTTTGCCCTGTTCCACCCCTGCTCTCCACTCCTGGAGCATCTTGGCCTTCTACTGATCCCTTGCCTCTGGCCCATTTACCTGAACCCTGACTAAGCCCCCAGGGCCCCTTGCCTGGCTCAGAGACTTGGCTGGGTATAGCTGATTTGCTGGCCCAGGTGGAAGAGATCCGAGGCTGCATTGAGAAGCTGTCAGAGGATGTGGAGCAAGTGAAAAAACAGCATAGTGCCATCCTGGCCGCCCCCAACCCAGATGAGAGTGAGTACTGCTGCTGGGTGGCTAGAAGGGAGGGTGGGGCTGGGCAGTGTGGGGGGTGGGGGTGAGGGATGGGGTCTGGGCTCCCATCCAGACATCTCATCCACTTTGGCTGTCCCCTCAGAGACCAAACAGGAGCTGGAGGACCTCACTGCAGACATCAAGAAGACGGCCAACAAGGTTCGGTCCAAGTTGAAAGGTGAGGAATGCAATCCCCAGACTAAGGAGACAAACAACTCTGCCCTCGTTGGACCAAACATGCCTTTCTATAAGGAATGTCTACACGTTTCCAGGGCCCAGATTCCTAAACAGTGAGAAAGCACAAAACCCCAGATTTCCCCCCTTGTTCCAGATTCTTTGGAGAAACAGACATGACAAAGAAATGAGGGAGAGGAAACTTTCTGTCCAAGTTGCATCTGAGCTTTGCTGGATCCACCAGCATGAAGGTCCACCAGAAAATATAGTCTTCCAAGTGGCTTCAGTTTCATTAAATCCTTATTTCTCCAGAACAGGTGCCGGGCATAGTGCTAAGCACCCAGTAGGTGGGCTCAGCAAATGCTTCTGAACTGGTATCCTCGGCTCAGGACAGATTGGACTTGTGTGGCTGACATCAGGAGCTGGCAAGCTTTCAGGAGGGACCTGCCAAATGCTTATGTATTCACTCTAATTTAAGGACTTGGGTGCTGGTAATAACTACCTTCCCCCAAAGCATTGTGGGTTGGGAACCTCCTTGTCTGCTGGTGCCAGGGGAATAGCAGTGTTACCATGATGTGGTAATTCAGTAGCAGAAAACATTTGCCAAGCACCTACTTTGTCTGAGGCACATTGTGGGGATGGGGGGACAGGTGCCATGTCAGATGCCTGGCCTTGAACACACTAACCTTGGTCCAGAGAGACAAGAATAGCGACTCCATGCTTCCTGGACTCAGTGGGAGGTCATGTGTGAGCCTCCAATGCTGATCTGTAAAAATAAGCCCTTTACACTTTTGTCTTGGAAAGGAAAATGACTTAAGCTGGGAGTACATTAAATCCAAATCCAGGCAGAGGGAGTTCAACTTCCATCATCAGCTCTATTCTGGACAACTTCCATCAGCAACTCATTCCTACCCTCGGCTTCCTCACTGGTACAGTAAGAAAAACAGAAGCAATTTCAAAGCTGACTTTTTTTCGAGGGAGGAATAGTAAATATGTTTTTTTCCTTAAATGGCATCTTACAAAGAACTCCAATATATACAACACGTAAAAGACAAGCTGTTCTGGCTGTCCTGGGGTTCAGTGGCCCAGGGCCCCACCTGGTCTCCCCTTTACTCCCAGCAATAGCCCCTGAGGTTCTTTCTCAGAAGCAGGGTTCCATGGAACACCGTTAAAAAAATCCCTGGGCTTAAAGACTTCTTTGGGCCCACTGAGCTCTGACCTCAACACTCTCTGTAAGACCATAAGGTGGGCTCCATGGATTATGAGTCCAGGAATAGACCAAGAAAGAAGCTAGGAAAAGTAGCAGGATGTAGAGAAGCTGACCTTCCAGACCTCAGAAAAAGGGAAGATTTTTTTCTCCTCCATTTCTCTCCAGCTATTTGGTGGCATGAACCTGGAGTTTTGTGTGTGACCTTAAGTGAGTTGTGTTACCCAGTCGAAACTCAGTTTCTGATGTGATCCATGGGCTGGTATCACTGAACTCTCAGGATTGTTGTAAGAAGTCAATGAGACCCTGTAAAAGACCTTTCACTACAGGGTTCGGCTGCACCCTTAAGTTTGACGATAGGGTCTCCGTATGGGCCAGAGGTTCCGACATCCCTGGGTGTGCTGTGTGTTCCTGTGCTTTTCCGGTGGGCCACAGGTGTCACTGTCACTGTGCCCACCATTGCTGGCAGGGGAGCGCTGGGGTATGCTGTTCAGTCCCAGACCTCCCTGCTACCAGCAGAACAGAGAACTGATGTTCTCAGGAATGGTCTGGAGGCCCTTCCAGGTCTGGAGGGCCTGGTGATTCATCCCTGTGCATTTTCAGAGCGCTGTAGATCTTATCGCTGGCAAGCTCTTTTTTTAGAAAATCTGAATGATAGATGTCAGGAGTGCATGATCCAGAAGCAGGAATCCCAGTTAATCTGTGAGCTTTTCCAGAACATCCTTTAGAAGTGGGAATTCCCAAAACAGAGATCACCTTGCAGGGCTGGGGGAGAGCTATTTTCTGTTGGAACATACCCCCTTACCCTAGAATTTTCTGAGAAAAGGGCGGCCACTAGAACCTGACCCATCTGGAAGTGCTTGCCTCCCGCCAGAAAAACCACAGGATGGGTTCCTGCCCTCTTTCCAGAGGCTGTGGGAAGTGGCGAGGTCCCCACATAACGGGGACCCTCCAGGGACCAAGCAGGAGTTACCACGGCGGGACTCGCCAAGACCCAATCCTTCCACCAGAACACGTAGCGTAGCCCCTTTCTGCCTGGTGACCCACCAACCCTCAACCTCCCCTCCTACTTGCCTTCCGGACCCCTTGAAACGTCTGTCCCTCTCTTCACCCGCCTCCTGCCCCCTCACCCTGGATGCTTTACCGTCTGCCCTCGCCATGGGTGTGACGTCTCTTCACAGGCCCCAGGCCTGCCTCGGGGTGTCGACCCCTCCTATGTCCCGGACCCCCGCCCCACAGGCCGCGGGTCTCCCGCCGGTCACTGCACCCTCTCTCCCGCAGCAATCGAGCAAAGCATTGAACAAGAGGAGGGGCTGAACCGTTCCTCCGCGGACCTGCGCATCCGCAAGACCCAGGTAGGAAGGAGTTGCCTGGCGGGGCGGGAACCGGACCGAAACGGAGGGAGAGGAGCCCCGGGGAGGGGGAGCCGCGAACTGAGAGCGGGCGGGCGGGCGCGGGGCGTGGCCAAGGCGGAGTCTGGGCGGGGTCCTGGCGGGGGCGGAGCAGGGCCCCATCTGCGCCGGTGGGGCTGCGGCCGGCTGGGGGGTTCCGTGGGGGGCTGGGGGCCTGGAGGGCCTGGGGGGCGGGCGGCCAGGGACCCAGCACCTGTTTGAGCTTGGGCGCGTAGGCCAACTCCGCCCCCTCTCCCAGCCCCATCCCTCCGCTGGGCTCCTCGCCTCCTCGCCTCCTCGCCACCTCGTCCGGCCTCCTAATTGTCTGTCCCCGCACCCTAGCACTCCACACTCTCCCGGAAGTTCGTGGAAGTAATGACCGAATATAACGCGACCCAGTCCAAGTACCGGGACCGCTGCAAGGACCGGATCCAGCGGCAGCTGGAGATCAGTGCGTGTGCCCCGCTGCAGAGCGCCCAGCCTTGCCCCAGCCCTCTCCGTGGGGGAGGGTGGGCTCCTGGGTCTCTGCCCCGTCCCACCACCTCAGGTCCCCAGACTGGCCCAGTCCCTGAGCCGGGAGGCCTTTCTCCCCACAGCTGGCAGGACCACGACGAACGAAGAACTGGAAGACATGCTGGAGAGCGGGAAGTTGGCCATCTTCACCGATGATGTGAGCCCCTGGTGGGGGTGGATCTAGCTTTGGAAAACATTTACTTCTCCTCCCTCCCCAAGCTGAGGTTAAACTAAAGTCCTAAGTCCACCTTGGAATCAAAAACAGTGGGACGCCAGGACCTGGAACTGGGGATTTCCGTGGGAACAAGAGCAGGAAGGCGCTCCCATACAAATGGCCAGCCTTTTTGAGAAACCAGCCAGACACTAAGCACTTTACATATTTACGTTTACCAAATGCTACTTCATTTAATCCTCATCGCCACCCTCTGAGGGAGCCGGATTTCATCAATGAGGAAATCTGATTGAGAGGTTAAATACCTCCGCAGAGGTTAAATACCTAGCCCAAGGCCTCAGAGACAGGATTCAGATCCATGGTCTCCTGTCAGGGCTCTAAAGCACTAAGACACACTACTCCCTACTGAAGCAGGTCATTTCACCAGATGACTAATTTGCCTATGTAATGAAATTAAAACAAAATACCAGTTTTAGTTTTGCTAAAGTTTTATGCCCTGTCCTAGTCATCTTAGATGTGAGTGGATGGGCTTCCCCTACTATAGTTCTTCTTTCTCTTTGTAGATTTTGCCTTAGCCTGCCCAGTTCTGTCTCCGCTTCTGATGGCAGAGTGGCTCTGGTTAGGATTTCTAGACCAGAATTCAAGTATGTTCAGTGACTGTCTAGCAGTTTTCAGCAAATTGTCATTTCGAGAACTGATCTTTGTTAAATTAGCTTTGAGCAAATCTATTAGGACCAGTTAGCCTGGAGCCCTCCCAAACAGCTCTGCCCAGGCTGGCTATCTGAGAATAGAGGGGAGCCTGGTGGGTTCTAAGAGGACAGAACTGATCCCTGCCAATGAACCCACCATCATTGCAATGGAAACCCATCATTACAACAATGCAGGCGGTTGGGGTCTTGCCTGAGGGATGTGCACCCTGCTGACAGGCCCTAAGGTAGTGGTTAACTACTGCCATCAGGGAACGCTTCCTGGGAGAAGTACTATTGAGCTGTGCTTTAAGAAACAAGGAACATTTGGACATAGTGAGTTGGGCAAAGGGCCCACTAGACAAAGGGGACGGATTGAACAAAGACAGGGAGAGTGGACCACTTGCCAAACAGCCAATACTAGTGATGACTCTGCACCTTTTTTGCTCTTCCCTGGTGTGTGTGTGCGTGCGTGTGTGTGTGTGTGTGCACGTGTGTGAGAGAAGAAGCCCTGGGTGGTGGGCTCAGGACAATTGTATTTCTTGTAACTTAAACATCTTTTCACATTAACTCAGTTCACAACAACCTTGGGAAGTGGGTACTGCTATCATCCCCCTTTCCTAGGTGTGGAAACTGAGGCCCAGAAACATTGCACAATTTGCCCACAGTTAGAGCTAGTAAATGACAGATTTGAACCCAGCCACTCTGGCTGTAGAATCCAAACTTTTACGGGAGTAAGAGGGGAATCTGCAGCTCCTCCCCCTGCCCCCACCCCCATTGCCCTAGATCAAAATGGACTCCCAGATGACGAAGCAGGCACTGAATGAGATTGAGACGAGGCACAACGAGATCATCAAACTGGAAACCAGCATCCGAGAGCTGCATGACATGTTTGTGGACATGGCCATGCTCGTGGAAAGCCAGGTACTGCCCCTCCTGCACATTCTAGGAGCCTTCTGTAGGTCCCTGGGGTTCCCCCTTCTCCAGCCCAGCCCCCACTTCATCCTCTGCATGTCTCCTCTGCAGGGTGAGATGATCGACCGCATTGAGTACAACGTGGAACATTCTGTGGACTATGTGGAGCGAGCTGTGTCCGACACCAAGAAAGCTGTGAAATATCAGAGCAAGGCCCGGAGGGTGAGCCAGGGGGCTGGATGGGCCTCTGGGACAGGATGGCGTTGGGAGTGGTTAGGGGGAGTCGGAGGTGGGGAGGTGGGGAGTGGGCTGGTGGGGGGCAGGAGAGCCTGTGGGGCAGGTGGGCTGGAGTGAGCTCTTGGGGTTGGGCTCAGGCCAGGGCTGAGGTGAGTGATGAAATCCAGAGGGAGGCCTTATCTCTGGCTCTGACCTCTTCCTTTTTCTGTTTTCTCTCCCCTCCTTTTTCCTCACACCTCCTCCCCCATCGTCCCCCCCGCCCCCCCCCCCGCTCCTCCCCCCCCCCATCTCTATCTCTCCGACTCTCTTGTCCTTCTTCCCTGTCACCCTTTCTGCCTGCAGAAGAAAATCATGATCATCATTTGCTGTGTGGTGCTGGGGGTGGTCTTGGCGTCATCCATTGGGGGGACGCTGGGCTTGTAGGCCCCTCACCCCTCTCTCTCCCAGACCCTTCCCCCACCACATTGGGAGCAATACCCCCACCACCCCTTTCACTCTCCCCTGCTCCAGGCTCACCCCCAAGACAGACCCAGGCAGCCCCCCCTTCCCCCCTTCCTGTCAGACCCTGGAGTCCCTGGACCTCCCCCCACCATGGACCACCCCCGCCCCCGCACGTAGATAGCAGCAGGCGTGATTACACATGCACACCAACATGCATGCCGCCGCCGGCACATGCTCAAGACGTGTGGACACCCCAGCGTGTGTGTGTATGTGTGTAGATGTGTGTAGAAGCACCAAATCACCCTCTGGCCCCCACCTCAAGTCTGTGTCATCTGAGCTTCCCCCTTCACTGGGGTTGTTGTGTATAGATTGTGGCCAGGTGTAACACAGCAGCCCACCGAGCCCTCCTCTGTCTTCTGTGAATAGATGTGTGTGTGTGTGTGTGTGTGTGTTTGCGCGCGTGCGCACGCATGTGTATGTGTGTGTGGCCACGGATCCACAGACACAATTTGTGTGCGTGGAATTTTGTGTTTGAGTGTTTGAATCCAATACAACAGCACTTCCTCCACTGATCCCCGCCGTCCCCACATCTGCTATAGATAAGGCGGGTTGGGAGTGTGCAGATGCTTACACTCGTTTTCAGAGGATCCAGGTAGGCCCAGATACACATAGGCCACGGCAGACACCCCAGTGTGATGTTGAGCAAAGCTTTCTGGCTTCGCCACCCCAGGGAGTGTGTGTGTGTATGTGCATGTTGTGCATTGTGAGCCTGTGGAGTCTAACCAAGGTGAGTGGAAGCAGGTAAGTGGAAGCACACACGTATAAACAGCCTAGCTCAGCCTGTATATACATGTGCATTTCTCCCAGCAGGTAATGTGAAGAATGTGTGTGTGTGTGTGTGTGTGTGTCAAAGATGTGCTTGAAATGTTGATAGGTTTCCTCAGAACCTTCCATGTTGTGCACTGGACAAAAATTTATATTTCTGTGCTATGTAGATATGTCTGTGTGAGTGTGTGTGTATGTATAGAAGCTTTCTGTGTAGTGTATTTTTGCCCGCCTGTGTATTATATGCACACACGTGTTCTTCTTTAAAGACACGTGCGCCATCCAGGTTTGTTTATCCAGACGTATTTGCCCTCTCCCTCTCTCCCTACAGCTGCCGACCAACATCTGGTGTGGCTACACACTGTTTCACCAACATTGTGCAACTGGAGTTTCCTGCCCTGCCAGGTCTCAGAGCCCCTGTGCACACAGGCCCACATGCCAGTCTTTCTCTGTGTCTCTGCAGAGGGTAGACCTTCATTTGTGAAAGCTGGTATACCTCAGTGTGCTCACACAGGCCCAGGCTGAGGAGGCCTCATGCAGCAGGCCCACCCAGGCACATGCATGTCCGCTGGAGCACAGGTGCATGCTGACACGGGCGTGGTGCCCACAGAGGCTGCACTCATTTGCACGTAGATGCCCCCGGAAGGTCAATTTGTGGGAAATGTTATTGATGAAGTGAATGTCGAGGGCTGCCCCAGACAGATTGAGAATTAGGGCGTTCTTGCCTTCCACACATTTACCTCAGAGCTGGGAGAGGCTAGCGTTTGTCTTCACCACCCCCATTTGATGCTCTGGGCTCTGCCTCAGGGACTGGAATGGTAATTTCAGGCAAACTGAAATGGCCAATGTGGCGGGGCTGGGGAGCTGAGTCCTGTGCCCTCTCCCCGGGGCACATCGCCTGCTAGATGTTGGGATAGGTGTCCCCACCTTTGCCCACCCCCGAGGGTTGAGACTGAGACAAGGAAAAGGCCAGCGCCTCGCTCACCATGTAGACAATATACGCACAATGCACAGGTGGGTTTGCGAGGTTGGTGGCAGGCAGAAGTCCCTGAGCAAAGGACCTATGTGTACAGGACTGAACACCCAGGGTGGGACATACGTGTGTGCAAAGTGAAGGACTTGGGTATGTGTGTGCAGGAGGTTTTCCAGGGTCCCACCTCATGTGAAGTAAGTGCATGTGTGCATGTGTGCGTGTGTGTGTGTGTGTGTGTGTGAGAGAGAGAGAGAGAGAGAGCGAGAGAGAGCGAGAGAGAGAGAGACGGAGACAGGGAGACAATGCAGATGTGGCCTTCCAGAACACAGTACCCCTCCCTCTCCCATCCAGCTCGTGTAGCTGACCTCTTCCCTACTTGAGCTGTTGAAGTCCTGCCTGTGTGAGGCCTGTATATGGGACAACCCCCCCAGGTGGGCTTTCTTGCAGAGAGGAACCTCCCTGTCCCTTTCAGGAATGTCCTGCAGAACAGGAAGTTGCCCCCGGTCTCTGATCACAACCCTCCTGCTGCCCTCTCAGGCTTCTTTGGGGACATCAGAACGGGCCCCAGCACCCCCACCCCTTTTCCTTCCTGCTGCCGAGCCAGGACACCCTCGCAGCCCAGGTGTTTCCGGAATTCCCACAGCCCTGAGGCCACAAAGGCCAAGGCTAGAGCCATGGCCGGAGTGATGCCGTTGCCTCCTCTGGTGGCCTTAGACCCATAGCTGCCCCTCTCCGGGTCTCAGCTGCACCAGATCCCTGAGGGTCTGCTGTACCCCAGCTCTTTTGAGTCCCACGTGTCCCGTGATGTGTTTGCTCATGGGCTGCCGTGTCCACCCAAGTCCTGGAACGTTGTCTGGGGGCCGGTGTCTTTTGCATGTTCTTGGACGAGTGTGTGCTGCTCCCCCTCCACACACCTACCACCACTAAGCCCACTAAGCCCGAGTGTGCCCTGTGGGTGGTCCTGGGCCTGGCCAGGGCTCGCTGCTCCCCCTCCCTGCCCTCCCCAGCCCTGCCTCTCACGAAGCACACTGCGTGTCCATCCCATGTGCCTGTGGGTCGATGCACGCTCTTGCCACGCCTTGAGCGTGTGTACATGATGTGTTCTATGCATTCACCCTGTCCCCCCAGCCCGCCCCGCAGAGGACAAGATGGGTGGCCCCCGGCTCCCTTCTCCCCCTGCCCCTGCCCGCTGTGCAGCCGTGTGCGTTGGCGTGTGTTTCCGTGTCGCTGGCGTGTCACGTGATGTAGCCGTGTTTGCTGACATGAGCCCTTGCCCCTTCTGTTTCTCCGTTGGTTTCTAGAGCTCTTTCCTTTTCCTCCCCGAGGGGACAGGACTCCTGGGGCCTGGCTGGGGGCCCAGAGCCAGGCCTCCCTCTCCTGTTAGCCCTCAGAGTCCCATTTCTCTCTATTGGTGACCAAGTTGCAAATGGATAAAACACAGGAAAATTCTGCCCCCCCCACCCCACCCTGCATGTCCTGTCCCCAGAGCCCCCCACCCCCACCCCGGGCCGGGTCGGGCCCCGTGGGACGGGAGAAATAGCAACCAATCCAACAGCGGGCGTGCTGTGTGGTCACTTCCTTCTGTCGCCGTGTGGGACAGGCGCCGTGGGGAGGGGGAGACGTGGTGGGAGACAAAGCCGGACAGGTGGATAGACCCAAGCTGGGTGAGGAGCTTTAATCCAGGGCTCGGCCAGGTATATCATTCCTGGGGCAGATCCCTCAGGCAGAGCTCTGACAATATTATAGGAACAAATTTGGGTGGACGGGTGGGAAGAAGGGAAAGTACACGGATTTGCTTAGGCTTCACAGGAAAGAGAGCTGTCCGAAGGTAATAAAAATTTTAAAATAATGGGATGCTGACTGCCAAGGAGGGCCAAAGGTGGTGGGAGGAGCCACAAAGCAACTTCAGTCCAAATGCAGGCCCAAGGGTCCTGCCTGGACGTCAGAAGGCCAGCATGAAGCCCGTGGAACTCTTCACTTCCTGCTTGAAAAGCCAGAAATGGGACGGGGCAGGTGGGAACATTAGGGGAATCAGACATTTGCCAAACCCTGCCCTAGAACTCAGAGGTACCGGGACCAAACCCACAGCGCGCTCCCGTGGATTAAAGATGTGGAGGGCTGTGGGCGCATCAGTGCGGTGCCAGACGCCCCTCCAGCGCTAGGAGGCAGGCCTCCCTCCTTGCCCAGGGTTTGAGGGCTCGGGGGGCCTCCCTCTCCCTGCTCCACCGTCACCGGGCCGAGCCCTCCATGGCCTGCACCCAGCGGATGGTGCGGGTCCGGCTGTCCTCCCACGAGAACAGGGGCTCATAGCCAAAGTGGCGCCGAGCCTTGTCGGTGTTCACAGTGAAGGCGGTGTTGGCCACAGCCAGCGTGTAGGGGTTGAGCAGGGGCGCATAGAGAAGCAGCGGCCGCAGCAGCCACTGCAGCAGGGCGTTGAGAGCAGCCAGAAGCATCAACAGCCAGTAGGGCACCAGCGGGCGGGTCTCCACCAGCCGCAGTCCGCAGGGGCCCAGGAACTCCATGTTGAAGTCCTCGTAGCTCTTATAGGGCGACTGGTCATAGCAGAAGTACACCTGGCCGCCCATCAGGGCAGCTCGCTGCTGCAGCTCTCGAGCCACCAACACGTGCATCCAGGCCACGTTGCCTGTCAGCGGGGGAAGGGGGGCAGATGTGGCCCTGAGTGCCCTGGAGGCTGTGGAGACCCTGTGCTCTCCTGAGCCAGCCCGTGTCCAAGCTGCCCCTTCTTGGGGCTCACGTAGGTGTGCCTGCGAACCAGGGTCCTGGTGAAGGCTGCTTCCTCCCCAGGCCCTGTGGCCACTTGCTCTCCTGGGCCAGCATGTGTGGATGCTGCTATTTCTGTTGGTCCTGTGTAGACGCTGCCCCTCACCTCTCCTGGAGAGATGCTGTTCCCATAACCAGTTGGCCTGTGATGTGTTTTTTATGTTAGCCTTCCCAACTCACACAGCTGGTGTGTCCTCCGTGGTCATGCAGATAATACCCGAGTATCCGGCTACTCTGGCCCATGTGTGGCTCTCCCTTTGCTAGCCGGGGCACACACTGCCCACCCAGGACTACGTGGGTCCTGCCCCGTTCTCAGCCTTCCCCGCCACCCCCCCCCCCCCACAGTGTAGCCCAGGCCTTACCCACATAGACCCGGCCATGCTCCACAGAGGCAGGGATGGTCCGGAAGAGTCGACCCCCCAGACGAAGGCCCTGGTGGTAGAAGTCCCTCATGATCTGGTGGCCTTCACCGTAGATGCCAGTGGGACGCAGGGCGCATGTCACCAGGGGCAGCCCCCCATGGACCTGGGGGCAAGAGGTAGGCATAGCTAAGACCTAGGACCCAGCGGCCTGCCCTCTGCCCTGGCCTCCCGAAATCGATGATTGGGGCAGGATGTAAAGTAGTCCCTCTGGCCTCGGCTCTGCCTCTGACTAGCAGCCCTGCCCACCACGTCTTTGTCTCTTCGCCTCCTATCTCACCTTCCTTCCATTGGCTTCCAGGACCAGCCGCTCAGCTTGGGCCTTGCTGCAAGGATAGGGGTGCCTGTGTACTGCTTCATATGGGGTGTCCTCATTGCCCCTAGTTGAGGAAGAGGAAAATTCTTTTTTTTTTTTTTTAAGATTTTATTTATTAATTCATGAGAGACACACACACAGAGACAGAGGCAGAGAGACAGGTAGAGGGATAAGCAGGCTCCATGCAGGGAGCCCGACGTGGGACTTGATCCCGGGGCTCCAGGATCAGGCCCCGGGCTAAAGGCAGCGCTAAACCACTAAGCCACCCAGGCTGCCCAAGAAGGAAAATTCTTAATGCTGAGGGGAGATGGGGCTCTCAAGTACTGGGGGGAAACTAAGCTTACCTGTAGAAGTGGTGGCCTTTAATGTTGGGCCCCACAACTTCCATGCTGCTCGTGTAGACCAAGAACCGTGTTCCAGTCTGCACACAAGCCTCAATCACGTTCTTTGTGCCTGGGAGAGGTGGCAGGGAGGGAAAGAGTGTACTGAAGCTAAAACTTCCTCCCTCGCAGCATCTTTCCCACCCCCCATCTCCACTCTGGATGAGGGCCCGTGGCTTCCTTCCCCAGGTCCAAGGAAAACTACAGCAGGTCAGTGAGGGTAGCCAAATTGCCATTACAGGGGCAGGAGTGTCCAGAGGACAGGTTTTCACAAGAGAATCCCAGAAGTCAAGGTCAAAGAGGGGGTAGGGAACAAATAGCCACCTCACCCTGCACGTTGACCTCATAGATGGTCTCAGGGCTGGCCCTCCCAAACACATCCACCAGCCCGGCTGTGTGGATGACTACGTGGGCTCCAGCCACAGCCGCTGCCACCTCGTGGGCTTGGGTCACATCCCCCTGGATGGCAGTCACCTGCACAGGCCCTGGGAAGGATAGGAGAGGCAGCCAGAAGCAATGTCTTGAGCTGGGGCCGCTGGCCAGCTGCTGGGTTCAGCCTACACCCTTAGGAGCCACATATTCCCAAAGTGACTCATTCATCCCATCCATGGGCACGGAAGTTATAAACAGGCATCATCTTTTCCACCACGGCAAAGGGAGTCCGCCCACCCCACTCCTTCCCTCCCCACTGTGATTTACCTGTCTTCAGCTCCTCCAGCCAGGCACCCAGGTGCAGGTCAAAGACCCGCAGCTCTAAGAGCCGGGGTTCCCGCTGCAGAAGCATCCGCACCACATGCTCCCCCAGGAAGCCGCAGCCACCTGTGACCAGGTACACCAGCTCCCGGACCTCTGTGGAGTCTGCCATGCCTGGCTCGGGAAGAGAACCTGAGTTACCTGCCACCACCCACCCAGCGCCAGCAGCACACCTGCGACCCTGAGATGGGGCCTCTGGCCTAGGGGACGGGAGCCGAGACACAGGGGCCAGAGTGGCTCCCAAAAGCTGGGGCTGTGGGCACAGCAGCTAGGCTACCACCTGTCTTCTGACCCTGCCAGCTGCAGCTACTGCGACTGAAAGGGTGAGGGATTGGCGTTTTAGGAAGGGCTCAGGGGTTGAGCTGGAGGGGAAGGTTCCAAGACAAAAATGGAGGGTAGGAGGTGAAGGGTTGAAGAGGAAGGGAGAGGGAGATGGGAAGGGCTGTGACTAGGGAAGGGGACCTGGGAGCCCTGGCATCACCTCTGCCTACCTGCAGCCACGGTCCCGAGATACTCAAATTGGCCACCGGAGGGGCCGTCTTCTTTCGGAGCCCCAGCCGGTCGGCCAACACACCGTCCCCTTCCGCTTGCTCCTCCTCCCTCCTGGCCCATTCCAGGAACAGACACCAGCCCAGCCTCCACCCCTCCGTCCCCTGAGCTCTTGCCATAGGGCGCCCCCTGGCGGCCACTCTGCGCTCCGCGGGCGTCTGCTTCCGGCAAAGAACTTGGGGAATACGGCCCGGGGAAGCCAGAACACGCTGGGTGGGCAGAGGATGGGACAGGTGGGATGACCTCACTCCCACCTCATGACGTCAATCCTTCCCCTTTGCTGGATTTCCCAAGATACCAGAAGCCCAGCAGCGGCTGTGGTTCTGGGAAGGAAAGGGAGGCTGACCTTGGCCCAGCTCTGGCTGACCTTGATGGGGGATTTCTGGATGACTATTCCAGACTAATAGGTGACCCAGAGCAATGGTGGTTGAGTCTGCAGGTCTACCCACCCAACCTGCAGGCCACCCATTTCCCCTTCTCTTCACTTGCAACCAATCCTCTGTCCTGAACCCCCAACCCCCCGCCACCCACCTACTCTTCCCCAAAGATACTGACCAAGCACTTTTGTACAATAAAGTTTAATCACAATTATAAAAATGTGGCGTTGGGTTTGCGCTATTAACATATGTACAATCCAGCCCAATAGGAAGGGCCCACCCCCCACCATCCTGGTCTGGCAGAGCAGAAGCTTCCAGGAACCAGGGTGGGAGGGTGACCCACAGGGTCTGGCAGGAACAGAAGATGAGGCAGGGTTCCAGGCACGGAGTCCCTAGGACTGGGGGCACAGGGCACCCCCCCCAGGGGGAGAACATGGCCGCTGCCCCTAGAGACCCCTGAACTGGGGAGGGGTGCACGCAGGGCACAAAGGGGAAGTCCCCATTAACACAAAGCAAGGGGGCTATGCAGCCCCCCAAGAACAGGATCTGTACAGGCCGGCACCCCAGGTTTCCACAGGAAACAGCTGCTGGCAGCTACAAAACATTTACAGCTTCTTCTCCGCAAAGAAAAAAAAGTTAGGAGGTGGGTGGGCAGGGGCGACAGGGGAGGCAGGAGTTACCTCCGGGGACTGAGGCTCCCTCACTGGGCTTAGGGCTCCCCAGACCCCGGGGAAATAAATAGAGGCGCGGGCGCCGGTCCCGCCCCACCTCAGTTGAGGGAGCCCCGGCAGCTCTCGGTGCCGCACAGACACGGGATCTTGTTATCCTCCAGAGGGAACTTGTAGTCGTACGTGATCTCCTCGTCCACACCAATCGGCTGCTTGGAGTAAATCACGATCTTCTTCTGGGACTCGATGGTGATCACCTTGGCATAGCAGTTGGGCTGTAGGAGGGGAGGGCCATGTGAGCTACGCCCTTGGTCCTGGAGTCTCCGCCCCACCCTGAGCACCTCCCACCCCGTTCCCCCACCCCCCTGCGCACCGTGCAGCAGTGGTTGATGAACCGCGCCAGGTTGCCGCACTTGGTAGCGTCGATGATGGTGTCATGGTCTACCCGGAACAGGTAGCTGCTGCCAATACCCTCCTGCACGTAGCGCTTCTCCCGCATGTCAGCCACCATCTGGTAGGACGGGGTGCCGTCCCAGTCAGCTTCCTGCCAGACTGGGCCTGACCCCACCAGCCCCAGTGAAGGGGACCCGCTTGGCCTTCCAGCTACCACCCTGGGGTGGGTGGCACATTGACCTGTCTTGGTGAGCAGCTCCTCCTCTGGCTCCCACCCACCCAAGGAGTCAACCACCTGCTTCCAAGGGCCCCCTCCTCAAGGTTCCCCCCACACCGACACCTTTGGCTGCCACTTTAAGTCTCCCAAAGGGGATCTCAGGAAAATGTGCCGGGCTCAGTGGGCATGAGCAGCAGCCACTGGCTCCTCCTGGAGCCTCTGCCTGGCCCATGGTGGAGCCCCCAGCCTCCTGTGAAGCCATGCTGGTTCCTGATGTGACATGGTCATTTTGGGGCCCGAACCCTATTCGTCTCTTCTCCCAGGACCCTCTGTCCAAGACAGGCACCCCCAGGCTGCCACTTGATGCCCTCAAGGTCCACATTCTTGTGTGAGGAGGAGTGATTCCTATTTCCCAGAACATGGCATGATAAACCCTCTGTGCTCTCTCCTTGGGGTGATCTCATTCTCTTCCAGGGCTTCAACTGCCAGATAAGTGGTGGGGCCTCCTCCCAAACTTCCATCTCCAGCCAAAATCCACCTCAATGGAGCTGCTAGGCGTCAATTTCTAGATGTCCCTGGGGCCCTGCAGCTTTACAGGCCCTGACTGGAACTCCTCTCCACCACACAGCTGCTTCTCCTCCTCACCCCCCTCACCAGCAGCCCAAGAAATGGCCTCCCCTCTTTCCCTCCCCTACTCTCCAGAGCCAACTTGCTGCTCAGTGCTGCCAGCTGCCTTGGACCCACAGACTCCTGTTACCTTGGCTGCCACTGCCTAGTCTGGGTCCCCTGGGCCTCTGCTGGGATCTCTGTGACCGCACCCCCACTTGTCCCCGCCTCTGGCTGTCCCTTCACACTGCAGCCAGAGGGAGCCTACTGACTGCAAAGCCTGTCACTGCTGGGCACTTGGCCATGGCTTCCCTCCCCTTATCGCTGGCCCCAGCTCAACAACACAGCTTCTAAGCACCTAAGGTCCACGAAGTGTGGCCTCCACCTGCCTCTCTTGGTGGCCACCAGTCCTGGTTTTTCCATCTTGCCATCCTGACCTCCTTGCCCTACTGAGACTATCCTACCTCCAGACCTCTGCACATGCTGTCCAGTGGCTGGGAGCACCCTTCCCCTCCTCTGAGTTGGGGAGTCATCATCCTTCAGCTCCCGGCTTACACGTCATTGTGCCCCACCACCTGTGCCTCCCCAAGCTTCCTCTTCCCCATCAACCAGACATCATCCTTTGGTGCAGTTCTTTATGCAGTGGCTCTTCCCCCACTGAACTATGAGACCCTCATAGCCAGAGAGAATATTGGCCCTTCCTCCTTGCTGGATTGTCACCACCTAGTTTACAAGGACCCATCACTAACTGTCGAAGGAAACACAGGCAGGTTTCACCAACTATGTCTTGGAACTGCGAGGTTATGTGGACCTTTATCCAGAGATGAGGTGTTTCTCATGCAGCTGCTATGCTGCCATCTTACTGGGAGCCAGGTACAGGGCCTTACCTGGCGGATGTTCTGACCCACGTATTCGATGACCATCTCGTCAGCTGCAATGGGCTCCATGGCAAACAGACCCCACTCGTGGATCCGGCTGCGACCAAAGCGGAGTTTCTTCTTCCGGAACTAGAGGGCAGAATGCAGGCTGTGCTGCTGGGCGCCTCCCTCAACCTAACTCCTTGCCTTTGCTGCAGTCCTCCAAGGGGAGAAGTGTGCTTCGGCCACTCACCTCCATGCCCAACCCCAGGAGACCGCATGATGCTGCCCGCCCACCGGGCCTCTCTTCCCCTAAGTCCCTGCTCCTCACCTTGAGCTGGTTTAGCTTTAGCAGATCACTGTCCATGATGGCGGAGGTGCCGATGGCACTCAGCAACCGCCGCTGCTCAGACCGGCGCTCCGAGAGCACACGGTTAGTCCCCTGGGAGAAGCAGGATGCAGGGGGGAGGTAAGTGACAGGGGCAACCGTGAGCAGTGACGCCAATGGGCCAGGTATGAGGGCAGAGCCTTACCTGAGTGTCTGCTCCTTCCAGCTGCCGGGCCGAAACAGGGCACACATCCAGGTACCTGTCTTTTTCCTTCTTGCTGATTGGGTAATAGCCTTCACTGCGGGCTGAGCCTGTCTGGTGCTCACGGGGCCCATCCTGGGGCCGCCGTTTGCGTTTTGGAGTGCTCAGGTTGGTGAGTGCAGGGTGTTAAGGAAGAAAATGGGTTCCTTGCTGGCCAGATCCCTGGGGCCCTCTCCCCTCGGTCCACCCAGTCCCAGCCCATGGAAAGGGTGACTGACCTTAGCAGGAGGGCCCAAGCATTATTTAGCATGAGGAGGGCAGAAAAATGGAGAGAAGAAAGCCTTAGATCTCACCTTTTCTGCCAGAAAAAACTCTGGGAGGTAGAGAAGGGGCAAGAGGCAAAGAGAAAAGAATGGCCTGGGGGCCAGAGGAGAACAACCAGGCTGAATGTGGCAGAGAGAACAGGGAGGGAGGCAAACAGAGACGCTAGCTGCGATGTGAGAGGGCTGCTCCCTAGCTGTGCGACCCCAGGGCAGCCTGCCCCCACCCCTGGGGCCTGCCTTCTTGTGCGGAGCAAGCTGGCCTCTAGGGCCCAGGATATTGGTGTGATGGACCCAGTGGGTGTCATTCAGCCAGTCAGCCCCGCTTGTCTGCTGCAGCAGCCGCTCGTACGTGAGCCGCAGATAGCCCATGTCCTCCAAGTCCAGGCCCGAGTTCCAAATGTCATACAAGATGGTCATCTGTTCAAACTCACTGCGGGGTTCGAAGGAAGGGGGTGGAGGGGGTGGAGGGGGCGGGGGTGGCCGCCTGCGCCGGGTGTGGGAGCGGAGGCTGCGCCGCCGGACAGCGCCCTCCCCGTCACTACTGCTGCTGCTGCTACTCTCGGAAGACTCGGACTCCTCCTCTTCCTCCTCCTCCTCCTCTCCTTCCTCTTGCTGCTGCTGCTGTTGCTGCTGCTGCTTTGGCTCCTCCGCCTCAGCCACCACCACCTCGGGGGCCTCCAGGACCTCATCTGCTGGAGAGCTGAAGAGGGCCGCAGGGGCAGGAACTGGCTCCAGAGGCCGAGGGGCCGGAGTGGAGGGCGGCGGCTTGACAGCCAAGGCATAGTTGTGTTCCAGGAGGATGTGGCTGAGCAGGGGGCCTGGGCGGTCGGCCTCATCCGATGTCTCTGTGGCCTCCGAGTCGTCACCTGGTGGCAGGGCAGTCAGCCCACGACGGGCTGGGGTCAGGGCCAGGTCGGCCAGCACCGCCAGGTCCACTTCGGTCCCTGGGTCAGCTTCCTCCTCCTCAGTAGAACGGCCTCGGCCTCCAGCCCGGCTCCGACCTCCTCGGGACACCTCCTCAGGCCAACTCTTGACCAGAGATGCATGGTCCAGGGGCAGGTTTCGAATGGTCCGCTCCACAGTCCGGGGGACTTTGCGGGACACAGGGCCAGGAGACTTGATCTGTGGCGGGGTGGCTGGGGGAGGCTCTGGCGCTGGCACCTCCTCCAAGGCAGAGAAGGAGACCGTTTTCCGGCGTTTCTTGGGTGGGGGCAGGAGGGGGATAGGAGAGGAGGGGCGCTCATCAGGGCGGGGAACGGGGGCCAGGGGTCCCGCTGGCGGCTCAGGGGGAGGCTGGGGCACACTGGGAGGTGGTTCCTCAGTGGAACCTGGGGAAGGAAGCACACAGGGAAAAAGAGAAGGTCAGCAGCTTGCGGGCAGGGTACTGGCCTGTCTCACTGGGGAGTCCACACCAAGGCTGCAGGCTCTCCTCTGCTTCTGGCACACATGTGCTCACCCAGCAAACATGCTGCTGCCTCACAGCTGCAACAAGTCCTCTGCACCTTGGGCTCCCCTTGGCAGGAGGTTCTGCACCTGCTCATTCATATATTCGACAAACATTCACTGAGCACAAGTGTGTCAGGCATAGGGCCGACACGCTGGGCACTTTCAAAGCCCTCACAGAGATTACAGTCCGATGGGGACTGTGACAGGAAACCAATGTCCAGCCCAAACTCTGGAGAGTTGAGGTGGGGGCTCTAGGGAGACACACACTTAAGTTCTATCTTTTTTTTTTTTTTTTTTTTTTTAGATTTTATTTATTTATTCATGAGAGACACAGAGAGAGAAAGAGGCAGAGACACAGGCAGAGGGAGAAGCAGGCTCCACGCAGGGAGCCTGATGTGGGACTCGATCCTGGGTCTCCAGGATCACGCCCTGGGCCAAAGGCAGGCGCTAAAGCGCTGAGCCACCTGAGCTGCCCAAGCTCTATCCTTTTAACCAAGACTAGTGGTGACTGAATTATGTCCAAGGACTAGGAGCACAGAGGACGGACCACCGCCTGGTATGATGATGCAATTAACCCTCTCTGAACTAAAGTATCCATTATTTCAACTACAAACAATGTTCTCTGTTCAGTGAGGTGGTAAAGATACAATGTAAGCATTGAGTCTTTGTATTGAAACACTGCATAGTATTTGTTTCCTTGCCACCACCTGCCAAGGAGCACCAGGGTTTGCCAAAGTGGGGAGGGGTCAGGAAGACTCCCCTAAAGAAGCTGAGGGTGAAGGTGAGACCCCAAGGTTAGGGAGTGGTCTGAGGAGGGGACACACCATCTTGAGCAGGTGGCATTCTCTCTCCCCAGTCCCCCAGACAGGAACCTGTCCTCCCTCTGCTGGGGCCCTCAAGTCTGGTACTGAATGTGGGAGCCTGAATACAGCTCAAGACTACACTGCCCTTTCTCTGGGGCAGACCCTGTGTTGCAGACTAACCCTTTCCCCTCCTAGGTTTCAGCCACTTGGAACAGCCGCGGCCTTTCACACGTGCCTCTCCCCTCCTGCCTACTGGGAAAGCTCACCGAGCTCAATGCCATCTTTGTGAAGGCTATGCTGGTAGTGACTTCCTCTCAGAACCAGAAGGCCGGCGGCTCTCAAGTGCCAGTCTTCAGGATGGCAGCAGCAGATTAATAACTAATACTTCATGCCAAGCATCAATCCAAGACTTTCTTTCACGTATGTTAACTACTCATTTCATTCCTCAAAAACTACCCTGTGAGGTGGGTACTATTATTAAACCCAGCTTACAGAGAAGGAAACTGAGGCAGAGAAATGTTAATAGCTGGCCCAAAGTCACACAGCTCACAAATGCCAGAACAAGATCTGCACCCCAGGCAGGCTGGGTTGAATTTCAAGCTCCATCTACTGCCCCATGCTCCCCTGGACATCCTGCAGTGGAAAGTCAGTGGTTTCACATCTGGCTCTGGCACTCCCAGAGCTAAAAGGCGGCCAGCTCCAGGTCTGACCCAAGCAGGCAGTGAGCAACACTTGTCTGCTGCCCTAACAGACACTCCCCAGCCAGGCACCCTGAGCAAGGCCTTCAGCCCCATCTGCCAAGACTGCACAGCAGCTGGGGTCTCAGCCAGCAGTGAACCACGCTCTGAAGCTAGTGAGGCCCTGGGTGCTTGTCCCAGATCCTCTAGCTTCTCCAAGTCTCCTTGCCTCTTCTCTTCTCTGTTTTGGGGCAGCCCTGCCTTTGACCCATCATCCCAACCTAGCCACGGTGCCCTCTGGAAGCCTGGCTCTTAGGAACAAATTTCTCTCCTGGCTTAGCTTCTTCACACAGAGTTCTCTTTGCTTCCTGTTCTGAAAGAAACCTGGCCATGTCTTTCATTTAGGGAGATAACTTCTGGGGTACCTACCCAGTCTATATATCTCCCAGAAGCCAAGGTTTCTACTACATGACCTGCCCCACTCCCTGCCCCTGGCGTTCATTAACTGATGACTACTAGACCCAAGCCAGTGTCACGAGAGACTTCCGTGGAAATAAGGATCTAAGAGAGGAGTGGGTTTCTCCGTAGGGTTGGACAGAAGCAGGGGAAGCCCATCTTCAGGAGAGAGGAATGAATCAGACCAAAGACAGAAGAAAGGCAAATCCCAAAGGCATCCAGGTCCCATCTCTGGGTTCCACCACACAAGCCCTCTCTTGCCATCGGGCCACATTTCCCTCTTTCCAGCTGCATCCATGGAACATGAACATCCTTACCCTTCCTCTCTCCTCCCTACTCTGCCATCTACCTCTCTCCTCCCTACTCTGCCATATACCTCGTTCCCCTTATTCTCCCTTCTCCCGTGCCTTCCTTTACTCGTTCTCAGCTAGCCCCCCAAGTCACACACATGACTTCATTAACCCCTGGAACAGCCCCAACTGGGACCTCTTCCCCTCTGATCACAGTTCCCCAGGTCCCTTCAGTTCACCCCACCTCCTGGCTCCCTCTAGCCGGTCACCATCCTTCTAAACCAGCTGCTTTCCTTCTTGTGCCTGCCCACAGGGCCCTCACTCTGCCATCTCCTTTCACAGCACTTTCCACATTCTTCAGCTACTGCCGCCACCCTGGAGACCCCAACCCTGACCTGACTCTGCCCAACCGACCTATCTGCATTTTCTCCACCTTTTCCCCTGAACCCCCAGTCTCAGCAGGGAATCTGAGTCACAAGCCTTTTCATCCTCATTCTCCTTCCTTCATCAAGGCTCCTCCTCCATCCACCCCCTTGTGCTGAGAAAATACGCTTCTTTCCTACTGCAGAGTGAAACAGGGGGTCCTTGGGCATGAAAGCCCACATCTCCCTGCCATCCCAATTATAGGCACATGTGTATCAGACCTCGAGTCCACCTGTGCACCCCCAGGGAGGCCACTCCAACAGGTACTACACTCTCTGCGTGTCCCTCTTCCTGCCCCATATCTGTATCTCAAGCCTCACCTATTTGCAAAAACTAACCCTCCATCAACCCTGCCTTCTCCTGTCTCTCCAATCCCAGCTGGGTGACCTTGAGCATCTCACTGAACCTCAAATTCCTTATCTGGAAAATGAGATTAACAGGGATGGTATGAAGACTACATGAGAAAACAAATCTGCAGTGTGCTAGGCCTAGAGCCTGGCACACAGGAAGCACTCAAGCACTTAACTAATAATATTCATCACAACCTTTCAACTCTCTCTTCACAGGAGTAGTCTATCCTTCCAGAAGACTAGTTTTCTCTGTCACCTGCCCTCACTCCTTTAACACTCCTAACTTGCCTCTGATCTGATCTTCTCTACTGAAATTGATAAGGTCACCAGTGACCCCCTAACTGCTAAATCCAACAGAAACTTTTCCTATCTTACCATCTCTCTTTTGGCCTACTGATACACACCACTCCCTCCTTTTGAAAACCAAGCTCCCTGGTTTTCTTTCCTGTCCTGCTAATAGTTCCTGCTCGGCCTCCTCCGGCTCCCCTTTGCCCATCTATCTCTTATAGATACAATGCACTGGCACCTTCTCTTGATCCATGAGTTGTTCTAGGGTGTGTAAATGTGCTCACACCCACCCCTGGGCTCCTCTCAAATATCTGCCTACCTCGTTTCCAGCCTGCTGTTGTTGCCAGACCCTCAGATCCATTGATCCAGCTGCCTGTTGGATGTTTCTTACCTGGAGGTCGCAAAGGCATATCAAACTAAACCCCAAGGAAGTGCATCAGCTTTCTTCCTAATGCCGCTTCTCCTCCTCCTCCTTTATCTTCCCTTTCCTGGGAAGTAGTTTAAGCAAGTGGTTCTATCTCCTAAATGTCTCTCAAATCCTCATCCCTACTTCCGCTCCATGCAGCTCATTGTAACCTGCCTTGCTTGGGTTCATGCCCTTCATTCACCTGCATTCTCTTAAACTCTCCCATAGGTCATCCTACCTCCTTCCCCACCTCTTCCAATCCCTCTCCTTCCTACCAGAATGATCTTTCTGGCAAAATTCAAAATTGACCACGCCCTACTCTTCCTACCTCCCTGAGAGCGATGCCCTCTGATCACCAGCTCTTCTGCTCCCAGTGGGCTCAAAGAGGCCAGGAGAGGCATCTTAGATCACTGAGAACCTCAACTCCTCTTGCAAGGTCTGCACCAGAAGAGTGTAACAGGGCTGGGGGTTCTTCCCGTGGTCACTGCTCATTTCAGACCACAGATTCTCAGTTACGTTTGGGAGGGCTATGTGGAAGGCCATGTCCAGTCTGAGAACTGACAGACACCACCTAAGAACACCTGACTCCCAGTGCCCGCCGTCGTGTGCCTTCCTCACCAACCACCATAGCCTCCTAGCTGCCCACACGGGCTCTAGCCCATCTCCAAGTCTTCTCTGTACTGCATCTCCTCAAAACACAAATAAGATCCTGTCACACCCCTCTGATGGCATTTTAATGCCTTCAAAATAAAGACCAAATTCCTAATATGGCCAATTCACCTTGAACGGCCCACTCCTTGCTCACCTCTCCAGTTTCAGCCATCCCAGTTTCCCCTCACTTCTCACCATCCGTAAGGTTTCTGTCTTCCAGCATGCTGTTTCCTCTGCCCTCTGGCCTTTGTATGTATTACTCATGCCCGGCTGCCTGCTCTGCCTGTATTTCAGTCTGATGAGGCTTCAGCAGAAAAGACCAGCAAAGACATTCCTGCAGACGTACTCAGGTTTTCAGAGCACCCTGCACTTTTCTCTTGTTGTGCTTGACAGTTTGCCATCACAGACTTTCTTAGGTATTTATTACTCAACTCAACTCTCTCTCCCTATAGACCATAAGCTTCAGGAGGGGAGAACGGGGCCCCCTGCACCTACCGTAAGTACAGATGATGCCTGAACAACATGGGTTTGAACTGTGCAGGCTACTTATACACATGCTTTTTCTGACAGATATAGTTTTGTAAATGTATCTTACTTAAGATTTTAAAGACTTTTTTTCTCACACTTATTCTCTCGTGAGAACATAGCATACAATACATATAACGTACAGGAAATATGCTAACCGACTACTTACTTAAGTCATCAGTAAGACTTCCAGTCAATAGTAGGCTATTTAACAGTTAAGTTTTTGGGAAATCAAAAGTTGTAGACGTATTTTCAACTGTACAGGGGATTAGCACCCCTAAACCTCGCATTGTTCAAGAGTCAACTGTACTCAGTAAACAAATACATACTGCCTGAACAGTTCACTCAGAAGGACAAATTACGTGTATGTACTACAAAACAACAAAGGAACAAACTCACAAAGGAAAAGCAAAGGTAAATTTAACTTCTGAGTCAATACTATCAATATCTATCTTCCACCTGTTTGTCCATGTAATCACCTGCAAGCACACACTACATATTAAGGCACAAGCTCAGGAAAAATCAGTAGGAGGAATTTGTCATGTTGGGAATTTTCTCCTTAGTTAACTTACAAAGAGACCATTCTGGGATGGGTGGGGTAGGGGGTGAGACCACCGTTTTCCTTAGTAGATGTATACCCTGCTATGGCTCTGTGAGCTGCTCAGAGCAGCACAGTTTGAATGTGGCTGTTAATGTCTCCAAGGGAGGACTGACAGGAGATAGTGATTTCAGTCCAACTTGCACACGTTCAAACAAAGCCCTGCACTTGTACGTAATTCACAAATACTGACCCCACCATTCTCACAAAGACCGATACCAGCATCAACAGAGACCAAATCACCAGCTCCGTAGTACCCACCTGCAGGTCTTGCTGGAGACTTCTCCTGTTCAGGGAGAGGCATAGCTGGGGAGCCTGCAACCCGCTCTGGCTCAGGCTCTTCCGCAGGCGCTGGTGGGGGCGCAGGGACATCTCTGGGGGGAGGTGATGCTGAGGGTACAGTTGCTGGCGGCTCCTCTTCCTCTTCCTCTTCCGAGGAGGACTCAGATGATGATGAGGATGATGAGGATGATGAGGACGATGAGGAGGAAGATGAGGAACTGGAGGAGCTGCTGCTCTCGGAGTCCGACGTGCTATCATTTTCACCATCTGAGTCAGCATACAGAGAACATTTGGAGGACGAATCGCTTTCCCCGTCCTCGCCTAGAAATCCAGAAGGGGCAATCAGGCGAGGTGGGAACACTCCTCACTTGGTCAAGCCATGGATTCATTCACTGACTCACTACTACGGATGGGTTACACTCTTTGCTGGGAAGTCCAACCCTCAAGGAGTTGGGTAAGCACACTCTTTGTTCACAGTTGAGACCAATTTCAGTATGAAAGAGCAGGGGAGGGGATCCCTGGGTGGCTCAGCAGTTTAGCGCCTGCCTTCAGCCCAGGGCGTGATCCTGGAGTCCCCGGATCAAGTCCCACATCAGGCTCTCTGCATGGCTCTCTGCTTTTCCCTCTGCCTGTGTCTCTGCCTTTTTCTCTGTCTCTCATGAATAAATAAATAAAATCTTAAAAAAAAAAAAAAAGAAAGAAAGAAAGAAAGAAAGAAAGAAAGAAAGAAAGAAAGACAGACCGACCGACCCCGGGAGCTTGGCCAAGGGAAGTCCTAGATTCTGCCTGGAAGATCCAGTCAGGGAAGGGATCCCTGTGAGGGAGATGCTGAAATCAAGAAACGACAAGTAGAAGAACACGAGGAAGACCTGAAGGCTCAACAGGGCAGTCAGACATGCAGGGAGATGGGAGACCTGGAAACCGTAAGTAGTCTGCTCTAACCACTGAAGCTTTTCCCAAGGTGGGTCTCAGAGATGCTACCCGGATGAGACTAATAAAAAAGATTCCTGGGATCCCTGGGTGGCGCAGCGGTTTGGCGCCTGCCTTTGGCCCAGGGCGCGATCCTGGAGACCCGGGATCGAATCCCACATCGGGCTCCCGGTGCATGGAGCCTGCTTCTCCCTCTGCCTATGTCTCTGCCTCTCTCTCTCTCTCTGTGACTATCATAAATAAATAAAAATTAAAAAAAATAAAATAAAAAAGATTCCTGGGGGAAAGTAAGCTTTAAAAATGTTCTGGCTTTATGCCTCTGGGAAATGGCAATATGTCAGAAGGACTTTTAAGTTAAGAACCGTGAAGTGTCCGAGGAACACACCTGGATGAATTTAGAACAGATGGGGTGGCCAGGGATGGGTCTGGAGAATGGCAGGATGGGAACTGAACAGATAAACAGAAGGTAGGTTATAAATGGCCTACAATACCGGGCTGAAGAGTCATCTTCTAGAAAACAGGGAGCTAGAAATAGACTTTATGGAGGGAAGTCACAGGGTCAGGTATGCAATGGAGGAAAGAGAATTCCATCAGCAGACTAGAAAATGGACTGGAATGGAAGAGGAATGATGGGACTAAAGACACGGAAGTCAGTCTAACTGCTGCAGAAGACTCAGTGAGAAAGGCCAGCAGGAACAAAGAAGGCAACAAATCCCAGGAACACTGAGGTGGTGCAACAGTCAGAAAGTGGTGACCAAGCAGACATGCAGCAATCTGCACCCTTAGAACAGCTGACCCTGCCCTCTGCCTTCCTGAAAAGGCAGGCTCTCAGATCATCACTATCTCCATCTGGCCTCCACTGAGACAGTACCTCTCAGAGGCGCTCCTTCTCCAAGAGATCTAGAACAGCCCATCTTTCCCCAGCTCCCCCACCCGTTATTCTACCCCAGTAACCTAGTTTCTCTTCTTTAAACTACGTATCTCTATCCGAGGTGCTACTATTTGTTCATCTGTCAAGTCTCCTCCTCCCCTCCAACTGATCCCAAGTCCCATAAAAGATGTGTCCCCAATACCCAGAATGGTTACCAGTACCGAGTAAGGGCTCAAGAGCTAATTCTGAACAAATGGACGAGAAACAAGACTAAACTATGTACTCAAGACTCAATGGATGCATATGGACAAACAGGTGTTCAACTGAAGAGTGGAGTCGTATCTGGTGATGGCAGCTAAGGGGAGAGGAGAGGAAGGGGAAGCACGGCTTGGTGGCTGGGCCTTCTTCTTTGAAGGCAGAAAGGCACAGTCTGGTAGTATCAGTGGGGCAGGGTAGCAGGAGAACTCGGGACCCCACGTCTTGAGGAGTTGGGAAAAGTAAGGAAGTTCTGCTGGGTGGTCTTCAGGGGACAGCCACATGTCAGTACAGAAGCTAAGCAGAAGGGAACTGTTGAACATCAGAGTTAACTGTTTACAATAGGCCAAGGGTTCCAAGAGATGGGGCTAAGAGACAGTTACTTTGGAAGGAGCAAAGGTGGCTAATAAATCCAGCATGAAGTTTCTGTGTGGACTCAGGAAAGGGCGAGGAAGGCAGTGGAATCCCTTCCTCCCCAAGCCAGAATCCTCCCCTCCTGCCTGTACTTACCATCAGACGCCTCCGTCTCCTTCTTTGCAGCGTCCATGGCCTCCTCACGTTCTTCATCTTCTTCATCTTCCTCCTCCTCCTCCTCCTCCTTAAAAAAAAAAAAAGGACAAAAAATAGGGACTAACAAGTAAAGGACAATGGTCCTCCAGGAGGCACCGCTGCCTAGGCTCCAGCCCAGAGAGGAAGCAGCTATGGGGACGGGAACTCAGGAAGTAGGCTTCTGGCAGGGACTGGGCGTCATGGCCCCTCACCTTCTCGGAGGAGGACTCCTGGGAAGCCTCCTCCCCCTCACTGTCCAGAGCAAAGGACTTGCGGTGCTTGCCCTGGGTCTTGCTTCGCTCTTCGTCTCGCTTTGGGGGCTTGGTCCCCGGACGCCCGGGCTCTCCAGCCTCCTTGTCTCGCTCAGGGTCTAGACCCAGTGGAGTGGCAGTTAGGGCAATTTACCATCAGTAGTAACAGTTCCTGTTCCCCTGGCCTGAAAGGAGCTTTGCACCCACCACTGCTGATCTTCCCAACGGTCCAACAAGACAAACCTCATTTGACAGACAAGAAGGTGAAGTTCCACAGGAGAACACAAAAACCTCAGAGCTACCTAACAGTTCTATAGCTTGGCCACACTGCACCCGTGTAACCTTTTATCCTTCTCTGGGTTAGGTGGAAGAGAGAGCCTGCCCCAAGAAAACAGCACTAAGGCCCAAGGGTCTCTGGGGAAGCCAATCAGACTAAGAAGTTTCCTAGCCATGTAAGCCATCAACCAACAGCTCAGACTTAGACAAAAGTGGAAGGAAGGCTGGAGAAGAGCTTAAGCACTGGATGGGAAACCTGGGTAAGTGACCCGTTTAACCTTGAAACCCTAAGATCCTAGATGTTGAAATTAACCATTTCCACTTTCCATTGGAAAAATGAAATACAGGAAACTTCTATCAGCACACAGTGAGAACCACAACTAGGACTCAAGGATGACCCTCTCTTAAGCTCTTCATACTTCTCAGCACTTTACTTCAATCTCTCTACTTGGCTACTTGCCCCCAGACACCTTCCCCCTTTGTCCCTGCCTCCTGTATTCCTATCAGCAGCAGGCACCCTCTCCTGTCTCCTCCCACCTGACCCCTCACTCACCATCTTCATCTTCCTCAGCTGGAGTGGAAGGACGGGGCCTCTTTTCCTCACTGGCCTCTGAAATTTCCGAAGGCTCTTTTCGCTTTACCTGGGGTGTGGGAAGAGATAGGGCTGGTTTCGAACTCAAACGGTCACAGATCCCAACCACCTCTCCCCCAAGGAAGGGAGGTCCCCACCACACCCTCTCCTCCCTATGAGGCGAGACCAGCTCTGAGTACCTTGAAAGAAGGCAGCCGCAGGGCCCCTCGCAGCCCTGACCCAAAGGCGAAGGCCTCGATGCCTGTGGTACCCCCACTCTTGGCCCAGTCTACGAGGGACAGCAGGCCCGGCTCTTTGAGTTTTGTCTTCTCTTTATCCTCCTCCTTGGCTTGCTGTTTGGCTGCGTTCTGGAATGGCTGCAGGCAGTAGGGGGACTGAGCCCCAGAACCTAGGCGCTCCCTCCTGCCTCCTGCCTGAGAACTACTCCCAGGTCCCAAGAATACAGAAATGCATCTACTCACTCCTCTATTTGACACAGATCTATGCCACACCTCCCTTGCACCAGCCCCTGTACAGGCATTTTCTCCAAAGTCTGCTCATTCAGTCCACCCACCTTACAAAGCAGCTATCATTCCCACTCTACAAACGGAAATGTTGAAAATCCAAGCTCATTGAGACTTAAGGGCCATATAAGCCAGAAATCTACTCTCTCCAGCAAAGCCCCAAGAGTTCCTCAGTCCCAGGCATTGTCCCTCACCTTGGCCTTCTCTTCTTTGCTCTCCCACCACTGATCAAAGGCTCCAAAGGCCACATTCTCCACCATCTTGCGGTTGAGGTCTCGCTGCATGATGCTCTTCATCTCTTGGACGAGGGTGGCCAGCACACGCCCCACGGTGCCTGCTGATGGTAAGGCCTTGCCCTCTGCCAGCTCTGCTTCCTCCCTGGGAGGCAGCCGGGCCTCTTCTCCCGACACGGAGGAGGAGGGCAGGGGCTCAGCTGCTACAGGCAAAGGCAGGTGGTAGGCTTCCCGGGAGTATGCCCCCCGGCCTTCTTGCCCTTGTGTGTACAGAGCATAGGGTAGACCATAGGCTGCCTCCTGGGGGGGTGGGAATGGGAGGAACGCCTCCCCAAAGGCGCCACCAGCTGAGGCAGCAGTCAATCCCTTGCCCTGCCGCAGCTGGTGCAGTCGAGTTAACATCTGGGTTTGCATCTGGAAGGACATGGGCATCCCCCCCCACTGAGCCCCAAGTCGATCCATGAGCTCTAGGGAGTTCACAAAGTCATAAATGTGGGGGGGTGGCGGAGGAGGTGGGGGGTACTCGGGGGGAGGCGGCCCATCAGGGCGCGGTGGGAGGAGGTAGGCGGGCTGGTGGGGAGGATAAGCAAGGGGCAGGGAAGCCAGGTATGGAGGAGGAGGAGGGGGTGGAGGAGGAGGGGGTGGAGGCTGCTGGGGGGGTGTCGGGGCCGGAGGGGGTGAGCCGCCCCTGTCGTCATCGGAGATCTCCATGTCCTCTCCAGAAGAGCATGGAGAAGCCTGTAGGGATGCAGACGAGGGTCACAGAAAGCCTCTGTCTGCTCCAGGGCTTTCCCTCAAATACCCGCTCTCATGTCTAATTTCCTGACCCCCACCTCGGGCCCAGCCCTGCCTCCCGGAACCCGGTACCTCTGCCAGCTGACCCCAACCTCACCTGGTTCTGTCCGTTGGCCTTGGGAGACTCCCGGGGAGCCCCTGGTTCCCCACTTCCTGTGGGTGCCACATCCTCAAAATTAGCAGGGGCTGGAGGGGGTGTGCAGGGCCCGTGACCAGACCCAGGAGGTGCCTCGCTCCCTGTGTCTCTAGAACTAGGGCCTGTGGTGCTGCTCTCTTCCTCTTCCTCTGTGTCAGACGCCAGGAAAGAGAACTTGGAGCGCTGCTCCTTCAGCAACATCTCGATGCGGGAATCCAGGCTGCTATGTTGAGCGAAGGGCACGCTCTCGTTGGTGGTCTCTGGGGCCGGGGAGCCGGAGCGGGCAGGTGAAGCTGGGCGGGGGGAGGTCCGAGCTTCTTCTCTCTCAGGGCTGGGCCCCCCCCCACCCCCACCTCCACCAGGTTCTGGGGGCTCCGGGGGTGGTGCTTCTGAGGCAGGTGGCCGGTAGTCCTGGTCAGCAGGCCGGCTGGGCTCCGGGGGCAGGTAGGAAGTGTAGGAAGGTGGGAAGCGCTCAGCTGTGTTTTCAGCAAAAGATGCCCCAGGGGGCTCTTCCCGTGTGGCCCGACGGGGAGGGTAGGAAGCATGGCGCTGGTAGCGATTCCAGCTTTCATAATACGCCGGGTAGTTTGAGTCAGTACCACGAAAATGAGAGGATGAAGATGAAGAGGACGACGAGGAGGATGAGGACAACGAAGAGGAGGAGGAGGATGAGGACGAGGCAGTGGCTGCAGTAGTGGCTGAGACAGCTGCGGAGGTGGTCGTGGGGGCTGAGGATGCAGAGAAATGGCGGCGGGAGAAGGAATCTTGGTAGCTGTTCTCTGAGCGCCGGGGCTTGAAGGAAGTCGAAGTGGTGCTGGAGAAAAAGCGCAGGAGTCAGTGGGGTTCAGCTCCAAAGGACCAAACCCTAGCGTCCTGGTTCTCAGTACCCAAAGCTCCCCAACACCGCCCCCATAGGAAAATCTACACACTGCTGGGTGTCTGGCTAGGCAGTGAGTTCCCTGACGACAGGCTGAACCCACAGAGAAACCAGGACAAATTACTCCCAGCTCCCTTCTAGAGAGACTCCAGGTATCTTCTTCCTAGTGGCGCTCCCAGAATCTGGGGGCCCCAGAGGGTGTTTACTCTGTACCTGCTGGAGTAGGCAGAGTCCTGAGAGTAGGGGGTGCTGCCCCGAGATGTGTAAGGGGTTCCTTGGGAGGACTGAGGGGTGAATTGGCCAAAGGAAGATGGGGTGTCTTGTCGGCTGCTGGAGAAGCTCGTGTCCTGGGAGCAAGGGGTGCCATTTCCAGGAGTGCCCACGCCTGTGGTGCCTGCCGGGTAGGCAGCTGTGTCAGAGGAGGAGCGGCGGCGGGATTCAGTCTGGAGGGCAAAAGTAGAGCAGGGAGGAAAGAAGATCAAGTACATTTGACAACTTGCCCTTCCCTGAACCAAGAACCTCAGGCCCCTGCCTTTTGAAAGTATCTCAACATCTTTTCTTGGCTCTTGTTATCCTTAACAAGGAAGCCCAGAACCTCCCAAATAGTGTTCCTGGCACCCAAGCACTATGCCCATGTGGCTAGGCCTACGGCAACCACCAGCTACGTACCGTCTCAGTGGCTGCACCAGAGCCCTGGAACTTCTCACTCAGGGCCTTGCCCCCGGTGGGTACCGTCTGAGGGGTGTAGGAGCCATTGACTATCAGTTCATAGTACTTCATTCGCTGTTGTCCTGGAGGAAGAGAGGTGGGAAGTGTCAATGTCGGAAGGAAGAAACTCCTCTTCCTGATTGGTCTTTCCCCTTTCCTTCTCAGACCTCAAGCTTCCTATGATTTCTTGGAGTCCTGGGTGCGGGGATTTCAGTTCTACCTCGTCTCTACCTTTGGGACTTTCTGCCTCATCTCCACCTCATGACACTATAAACAACATACCGAATGACACTTCACGGCTTAGAAATAAACGCCTCTACTTATACTATGAAGCTGGATGATCACCAGGAGAGAGAAGCATCAGTACCCCTGTTTCACAGACTCGAAGAAAATTGACCTGCACAAAGTCACAAAGTTGGTCAGTGACAGACTGGAACTCAGCCCCAGGTGGTCTGATGCTAGATCCCATCACACTCTTCAGCCTACAAACTAAAGGGTGCAAAGTGACAGCCTGAGAGCTAACTCTAAGCCACGTCTGTGGCTTCTTCGCCCTTTAAAATCTCTTAAAAATTTTGGGAAGGGGATTGCAGCATTTAAAAAACATGAGACAGCACACAAAAACCTAGACTTCTGACAATAAAAAAACATTCCTTGGTAACACGAGTCCTCGTTCCCACTTGCAAACTGGCTAATGCCAAGTAACAGCTGCCTCCTTCCCGTGGCACAGTGCTCTACAATCCCCCAAGCCCCCCACTCTTCCTTGCTGCTTCTGAACACAGAACCCCAGGCCACTTCACTCATCTGTACGGATCCCTGATTCTTCATCCCAAATTTCAAAACCCCACGAAACTCCAGACGAGCATTTTTTTTAATTCGATCTCAAAATCTGACCCAAGCTAAAGCAATTTACTAGTTAGTTTTTATTGATCCTTCTTAGTGGGACCCTTCACACATTCCCAAATACAGTCGCATGCTAGACCAAAAGATGCTACGCAACCTTGCAAAAGATCATACACATGCGAAATGCGTAAAAGCCATAATTCCTCTATAAAATTCTAATTTCAGAAACACATGTGGCCTCGAGTTTCAGATGAGGGATCATGAACTTGATCGTTCATCTGGCCCCATAGCAGGCATTTGCACGTACAGTCTCTACTGGAGCTCAACCTTAGGCAGCAGGCAAGAGAACCCTCACCTTTGATGTCCAGCTGGGCATGGATGATGTTGCCCATGACGGAGGTAAGGTGGAGGTTTTTGACCGTTTCCTTGGCTCCCCGAGTGCTGGTGAAAAGCACGCGGGCCAGGCCCAGGTGCTTGCGAGTGCGGGGGTGAAGAAGGATCTCTACCTCTTCCACCTCACCGTACTTCCGGCACATGTCCTTCAGGAATGTCTCCCGCACGTTGTCATTCAGCCTTGCGAAGGTCACCTCCTTCAGTGGGATCTGTCCGATATAGAACTCATCCAGCTGCGGAGAGGACAGGGAGTCTTGAGTCGGGGTCTCCATACTGGCCACTGTTCCCTTTGGGAACCTTGGGTCCAGACAGAGAGAGGACCGGGAAACACAGGCACAGAAATGCAGGGAAGTGCCCCAACAAGTGACACGGGAGTCTAACCCCTCTCTGCTCCGAGTTCTTCTCGTTGCAGAATAACACAAGAAATAAGACAAGAAATGTACAACTGAGAAGTAAACATACTTGGAAGAAACCGATTGTAGGGAACAGCTCACTAGCTCAGTTTTTGCCACAGACAGGGCACTACGAATATAAAGATGGAAAAAAAAAAAAAAAAAGACTTCTGACTTCTGTTCAGAAAAGCAGGTTCAGGCAGACACACACAGTTCCGATAGGGCACAAGGTCAGTGTAAGTGCAGACAGGGTGTTTAGGAGCCCAGAGAAGGAGTGGAGGCATGGAAGAATTCATAAAGATGGTGTCAGTTCCCATTTAGCTTTTTGGGTAGCAAGAGTTCAACAGATGATAAGGACTTGTGGGACATGGAACTATAAAATAACCTGGAATTTTCTAGAAACTACAATATGTATAATAGAGTAGAACACACTTGTATACCTGAAGGTGGGAGACAAGGCTTGGCCAGATCAATAACCATATGTGCCAATGCACAAAAACACGGATTTGGCAACTAAAGTAATAGGAGTAAAATAAAAAAGACAAATGGCAGGGTGGATCATGAAATCGGAGAAGAGAACGCAGACGAGGAAACTTGGCAAAATGAATACAAGACATTAAAAAAATAGCAATAACAACAGAAATAAAAAAACTAATATAAAAAGGAGATGGATTTGGGAAGAAGAGTCAGGAGGACTTGGTGACAGATTATGTAATAAAGAAGAGGACAATCACAGGAGAAATCCCAGGTTTCCAGTTTGTGCAACTGAATAGATGGTGTTACCCCTCATCAGTAAAAGAGAAATAGAAGGAGTAAAGATAACTTGTTTTTAATCTCGAGTCTGCAATGTCTGTGGGGCCTCCAGATGGAGCTGTCCCTCTACCAGGCATACAAGTCTGGAGTTCAAGAGACTGATTTTGGCTGGAAACAGAAATTTGGAAATCACCAATGTTTCAGTAATAATCAAAATTACGGGCATGAAAAAGACCATCCGGAAACAATATACAAAGCGAACAAAATGCAGTGAGAAAAACCTTCCAAATAGTTTATATAAAAAGGCAGAAAGATAAAGAATTAGTGAAGGAAACCAAGAACCATCAGTTTTCAAAGGCCAGTCCAAGGCCTTTGATGAGTATTCAGGCTAGACAGGGAAATAGGAATCTTCTGAGGAAACAAGATGGATGATCAAGTGGCCAAATGAGGAGTGAAGAGTAGAGAACTCAAAGGATGGAGTCCTTGGCCTTGTCACTCCTCTTAATTGCTGAGAAATGGGCATCACACCAGGGCACTGCCATGCTGTGCATTTCTAGGAGTACAGAATGATGGGTACAGCATCAAGCATGCCTTTACTTCATCCTTCAAGAAGTCAGCATCCCTGTTTGGAACACCTCACCTATACCTTTCTAGAAGATGAGCACAACTCTTCTCCAGAACAACTCAGTCTTACACCCTCAGAGATTATAAGACCTGGTTGTTACCCTTTTATAGGACTCCCTTCCCCCTTTTATTAGCTTGAGACTAAACTACCAGAATGGATCTTCTGCACCAACCGCCCCTCCAAGGGCCATCACAGCAAGAGTCTAGCAGATACATACCTTAAACTTAGGGACTGGGAGGGAAAAGTCTCTGTTTTTGGACCTGACATGGCAACGGGGGTCTTGGAGGTCTTCCACTGGTATATACTTTGAGTCCTAGGAAGGAAGGCAGGAACAGAAAGACAGCTCAAGGTGAAACCAAGCTGTTGAGCTCTAGGAAGCCCATTTGGAGTCCCACCTGCAAAAGAGCTGGGTTCTGGTTGCCTACTTTTAAGAAGGCAGACCAAGGGTATGGGAGTTCAGGGTGCCAAACAGAGGTAACAGAGGAGAATGGGGCTTGGAGTTCCCTAGATGGCAAGGCCCGGGGCACTCACGTTGACACTGAAGTGGACTCCATCGTAGCGGTACACCTTTTGAGAAGGCCTGCGCAAGGCAGGGTCCAAGGCAGGATCCACGATGAGCTTGTAGTTCCGCCACTGGAAGCTCGGGGCTTTCTGCCCATCTCCCCCACCTTCCTGATCCATCTTTGCTCATTTACACTGTTAGTAAAGAGGGATACGCAAGGGTGTTCAGGACTTAGGCCTGACTCCCTAGCTGCCCCTCACCGACTAGCCCAGACTTCAGGTCCTCTTATCACCCCAGTTTCCACACCTCACCATGACCCGTGGCTCCCCTAGATTTTCCCCCAAGTACCCTCTTTCACCACAACACCCCATTCTCTCTCCACCTCCCAACTCTCCCTTCAGGCCCCCAGGCCCATCTCGCGCCCCCTTACCTTCCCGCTCTGCCTAGCGCGCGCCCCACTTGGCCTCAGAGCAAGACCCCTCCCCCGCCCCCTGGCAGGCCCCGCCCCCTCCCGCCTCCTCACCGGCCAGCGGCCCGGGCCGAGCCCGGCTCTCGCTCCCACACACCCGCTCGCGTCCCCGCGCCCCGATCCCCTGGCCAAGAGGTGGCACCTCTTCGGGGCGTTGGAAACACCGCGAGACCGAGCCCGAGACCCGGCTTCGGCCCCGAATCCGGGCGGGGGGGTGGGGGGAACGCGCGCCGCTGCCCTCTCCTCCCGCCCCGGCGCGATCTGCCCCCCCATCTCCGCGCACGCGCGGCGAGGCCTCACTCACCCGCTCGTGGCGAGCGGCTCCCCCTCCCCCCACCCCGCGCGGCACCTCAGCGGCGCGAGGCGGCGGTGGCGGCGGCGGCAGCGCGAGACCCGGCCCCGCAGCGGTGGCGGCGGCGGCGCCCCCCCACCACCACCTCCCCGGCGCGCGCACCAAACACCACCGCCACCTGCGCGAGGCCCAGCGGGCACAGCGTCTACATTCGCACTTTCGCTACGGGTGCCGCCAGGAGATCCACGGGGCCGAGGAAAGCGGCTTCGCCTCGGCCGGCACCCTTTAAGGGTCGAGAGTTGCGGCCCAGGGAGCCTGGAGATTGGCCGCATTCCCCGGAGAGTGGGCTTCACCAAGACTATCCCTCTGCTCTGGCCTGGGGTGCTTGACGAATCGGCGGCGACGAAAGCAGCGACTAATCCCTGAGGAAAAGGGGGCGGGGCGGAGGGGAGGAGGCCAGCCAGGGCTGGGGAGATTTGAGTGGCGCGTTGAACAGGCGCAGATTCGTCAGGCGGGCGGGGCGAATCGGTGGACGGAATGCGAGCTCCTTCGCTCCTCTTTCCTGCCTCTTCTTCGCGCGGCCAAAGACCTAAGAGGCTGCAGATTCGCCACAGATCCTGGCCTCAGTTGTCGCCTCCCTTCGCCCGCTTTGGTGGAGTCAGGAAAATAATGCCTGGTTAGCCAAGCCCCGTTGGCAAAGTTGGCCACCTTTTCTGGATCTTTCTTAGTAGCACAGCTTAGGGGATGCCCAGCTCCGACCCTGGGGAGATGGCTACGGCCCAAAGCCTCCCTCGGAGTACGATGAGAAATTTCGGCCCCGTACAGAGAGGCCCAAGTAATTCTGAGCCGGCCTAGCGAATCTGCGGACCCTCCTGTGGGCGGGGCCAAGGCGCCGCGCACAGAGGGCGTGGCCAGGGCGTGTAAAGCCCGGCGTCGCGGGGGCGCTTCCTGTAGGACCCACCTAAACCGTGCGGGCTGGGAGGGGCGCCCAGGAGGTGGAAAAATACAACCAGCAGCGGTGACTCAGGCCGTTTGCCTGGCGTCGCACATATTGAAGGGAAGGTTTTCCTGTCGCTATACCCTTTGGGCCTCTAGCTGCTTAAGATGCCCATTTAACAGATTGGAAGACTGAGGCCTGCAGAAGAAGATTTTACCTATACTCAACCCACCATTCGTGACTAAAACGGAGACTGCCTCAAAGTGATGTTATAAGACTTGTGGGGCCTAAAGGCCCTAGAACAAGTCTTGTGAAAAATAACTACGTACCTGAGCTGGGCTGCGCTGGGCTGGTCGATTCTCCAAGCATCAAGGTCCCAGTGCCCGCCGTTTTCAGCCTGGGGGGTGGGGGTGGGGGCTCCCTATGCTTACATGGTCCTGCCGCTCGAGGGCAGCACCAGCCCAGGCGCTGAGGTCCCCGAGGCTGGGCACCCTTTTCTTTCGCTGGGACGAAGGGCATCCTGGTTTTTGGGTAACGGCACTCCCAGGAGGTCCCTCGGCTTGAGCTGAGGATGCCCTAGCTTTCAGACAAGTCGGCCTGCATTAGTCCCTCGCTATGTGACCTTGGGCAAGCTACTGACCTCTCAAAACTTAAGACTCTTCCTCTGAAAAGATGTTCATTCCTGTCATGCAGGACTATTGTAGGCGTCAGAACACTCCAGGAAAGGCCCCTGAGGCCTGGTTCCTGCAAATTCAGAGTTCTGTGCAATAGGAAAAGAAAAAAGGGACTTGACCAAGGTCTCACACAGTAAGAATAGATGGGAGGATTAGAACCTCTAAAAAAAAAATTTATATGAAATCATAGGTGAGGAGAGCAGATTTCTTTCTCAGTTGAAATGTATTGGCTTCTTTTCTAATATCAGAGAGATTCCCCATGTTATGGTAAAAATAGTCTAAGTTTTCATTGGCTTTGGGCAAGATCCTCAGCTTTCTCAAGCCCGTTTCCTTATCTCTCAAATGGAAACGGTTAAAACTTGTCTTTGAGGTGGTTGTGAGAGTTAAATAAGATAACCAGCTTCTAGTATGGGGAGTCACTCAAGAAAGAAACTTACACCAAAAGAAATATTCTAAATCCACAATGGAAGAGATGGAGAGCCTGGGCTCAGGAACAAGAGTGCAAAAATTTTTAGCCTTAGATTAACTCAATCTCCAAAACAGGAGCTACTGGCCCATGTCAGCATCAGAAGGGGGTCATATCTGAAACCATTCTTCTCCACCCCCAGGTACACTTGTTTGTACCTGGCTCTTAGGAATAAGTCACCTGGGGGCGCTTGGGCAGCTCAGTTGGTTAAGCGTCTGCCTTTAACTCAGGTCATGATCCCATGGTCCTGGGATTGAGCCCATGTCAGGCTTCCTGCTCAATGGAGAATCCGCTTCTCCCTCTCTCAAAATCTTAAAAAAAATCACCGAATGAATCACTCGATCCCAAGGAGGCCTCCCCTTCACCCCATTCATAGCCACAGGGACATCTGTGAAACACATTTTATTATATAAAACAAAGTGCACCAAAAACTCAGTGTCAGAATAGCTCTGTATTCCAATGGCTAGTGACTGGACCTTCTACCTTAAAACCTCCTCACCCTATAACCCTTGCTAGGGAGTTAGGTGGGCACACAAGCCCTCAGTCTCCAAAGATCTCCAACCCTGGCCCAGGAGAGTGAGAACCAGACATAGAAGCTTAAGTGTGGGTCTAGGGCAGTAGGGCAGGCACTTGAACCTCCAGAAATAGGAAGGCTCCCCCTAGGAAAGGCTGGACCTCTATCTGCGATAGATACACCCAAATCCTTCTCTACAGCAACTAAAGCAAGAATGTGGAACCCATCAAAATCTGGAGATGGGGAAAAGCTTCCCCCAAATGCCAGCCATAAAGTAGATTGTACAAAAATAAAGGGTTGGCTGCCTTCTGAGGCAGCTGGGTGGGTGTGTAACCTTCTGACCTCCACAGCCTGTACAAGAGTAAGTGGCTAAGGGTCAGCACCAAAGTCTGACCAGGGTCTCCCTGCCTCCCCTCTACCTACTATGATCCTTAGACTGAGGACCTACTACTTCCTCCCTTGCTCTTCCCAGCTCAGGTGTAGATTGACCGGGATAGACTGGCAGGGAGAATCCCTGGGATTGTGGAAGCTGCCCCAAGGCCCAGCCCAAAGGACCCTGAAGGCAGGAATCTGGGCTCTACCTAAGAGCAGCCACAGGAAGTGGTTCCAGACCAGGGCAGGGTATGGGGTCTGTGGACCTGGGTCCTCTCGCAGACCAGAGGGAGGCAGTGTTTGCAATGGTGGCTAACATCAGCCTCACACAGCCTGCAGCTCCCCCTGCAGGCGACTCAGCTCCTCCAGCTCCTGCTTGTGGCGGTCTGTCTTGTGAGCCACCAAGGAGCGGTAGAAATGCAGGGCGAAGGCCACGAATACAAGCCCCACAGGTACCATGATTGCCGTGGAGGCCATGGCTGCTTGCCAGCCGGGTCCATGGGCCCCTCCACCAACACATGCTTGCCAGGGTGGGCAGGCCTCAGCTGGCTCAGCCTGCGATGGAGCTACAGGAGTAGAGGATGGCTTGGGAGCTGGACTAAGGGAGGTGGTCAGTGGTAACAGAGTCCCAGGCACCTGGGAGGCAGGCACCACAGGGGCTGGTGTAGCTAAGGGCGTCCCAATGGGCACAAACTTGACCCAGCCAACCAGGACAACTTCAGCGAGGAAGAGGAAGGTGCCCAAGGCAGTGGAGAAGCCCCAGGCCAGCTCCACATAGCGGTGGAGTCGCTGGTGTGGAGATTGGTGGACAGAGTTGAGGTTGTGGATGTTGCTAACGGCTTCTATATGGGGCAGCAGACACGTGGAGACCATGAGTGCAAAGAGGTGCACAGCTACTAGCACGGTGGTGCATGCACTAAAGGCCACCAGCAGGCCTGGCGGGTATTCATGGTTGCTCTCCAGCTGTACCTCCACCATGGCCACCTGTGGGAACAGAGGAGATGGATTGAGTGCCCATAACCTCTTTGGCAGTAAAAGGTTGTTTTGCCTGTTGGTATACGTCACCAGTGTATCCCTAGAACCTAGAAGAAGGGTGCCTGACAGGAGAAGGTGCTTAGTCTCTGCTAAATGAATGAATTGGCAACCCTGGTAAGGCTCTGTGCTGTTCTAGCTTTGGCTTCTGCACCTGGGTATCGAGAGAGCTGACACATTTCCAAAAAGCTTACCTTGTTATAGGGTTTACAAGGCAGTTTCTGGAGCTGGGCTGCCTGGGTTCACTCTCAGCTCTAGAAGTTGTGGAATCTTGAGCAAGTGACTTAGTTCTTGCCTCAACTTCCTCATCTGGAAAGTGGGGATTGATAATGGCACCTACTTGCCTTACAGGGTTGTTGTGAAAATATGAGATAACATACACCAAGCGATAATAGTGTAAGGCGCATAGTAAGCGCTAGGTGTTTGTTACTATGAGTGTTAATAACTAATAACACTAGTGTTAATAACAGTTACTAACACTGTTAACAATGTTAAGAACACAAGTCCAAGCCAGAGGTTGCAAATTGATATGGCATGAACCCAAGCCAGCTTTGCACACGTTTTGCTTGGCTCATATGGTGTATTTTTTGAGGAATTAGAAACTCAAGAGATTTCATGAATTATCCCAATTTCCAGATCCTCTCAAAAACTGGAAGATCTGGGGACCCCTGGGTGGCTCAGTGGTTAAGTGTCTGCCTTTGGTTCAGGTCATGATCCCAGGATTCTGGGATTGAGTCTCACATTGGGCTCCTCGCAGGGAGACTGCTTCTCCTTCTGCCTATGTCTCTGCCTCTCTCTGTGTGTCTCTCTCACGGATAAATAAAATCTTAAAAAAAAAAAAAAAAAAAAGGAAAGAAAAAGAAAATTTGGAAGATCTGGTTACACCAGGTCACGTTCCTACATGTCTGGTATCAGCTAGAGCAGTCATGACTTGCTCCCTTTGGACAGGTCATGGGGTCTCCTCATAGTCACAGTCTCCACTCAGCCAACTTGGCAACTGTAATACCTGCGTGTCCCTTGCAGACATTTGCATTGGTGATCCTATTCTAGGCTTGTATAAATTCGGATTCTAGAGTCAGACTACCTAAGCTCAAATTCCTGCCACTTATTTGCTGTGGGATCCTGGACAGGTGTCTTAACATCTCTGATCCTGTTTTCTCATCTGTAAAATGGCCATAGTAGTGGTACCTACTTCATAGAATAATCAGTGTGATACACATTAAAGCTCTAAGCTCTTACCTGATACTGCATGACAGGGCAATACAATTTGTATAATGTTATTCTAACCCAGTCTACCCAGATACCAGGATCTGGATCTTTCCCCATGCCTGGTTCTTGCAGGATCCATTAGATTGCTCTGGGCCTGGGGGAAGGAAGAAGGTACAGAGCCTGGAGGGTGGTAGTAAGAAGACAAGGCTAAGTATTTTGGGAAATTGGGCCATGGCGAGTGTTAGCAGTTTTCCAGAGAGATCTGGGCCAGGCCCAGGCCTGGTTTCTCCCAGAGCCTGACCCAGCCTTGCTCTCCTCTGGTAGGACTGGGGCCAGTCCTGCCCCCAGAACCTACTCATCTGGCCTTTTGATCCTGCAGAGAAGGTCCTGGCATTTAAGCTGTCACCCCAGCAACGTGCAAGCCCAGCAGCAAGCTGGATTGTCCCCTTGGGAACAGGCGGGAACGTGGGATGGATGGGGGTGGGGGATCTCCCTCAGCTAGGTCCATGGAGATGCTTCCTTCCCTGTGCAGTCTGTATAGGTTAAAGGGAGCCACTTCCTTGTCCCTAGCTGACCCCACATCAGGAAAAGTGGGCTGGCCTGTGGATACTGGGCCCCTACCTAGAAAACCATAGACCCTGGATGACCCTCAGGGACTTTTCCTCTCATCATTCAAATACAGAGGCTGTAGTAGAGAGCGGGGCAGTGATGAACCCAAATCACCTACTGCTGTGGCCCCTCCATCCCCATTTCCATATGTTCCTCTGAAGACCCCCTCCCTTCCAGCTTGCTTTCTCCTTGCTGTCATAATGGTGGAGAAACTTTGGGCCATTAGTTCAGTGATCCAAGGTCCTAGTTCATTCTGCAACCTTCATCTGCTGGGCACTCTTGGCAGAGACACTGCCCCATTCTGGGCCTTGGTTTCCAATGCCTGCCCAAGAAACTGATAGCCTGAGCCATCTCTTATGTGTCTTGCTCTGACATGCTGGGATCTAGAGTTTGACAAGAATTAGCTCATCCTGGGGCGGGTACTTGCAGGCTACAGAGGGCGTACTCTCTGTGATGTCACAGTTCCCAACTGGCCCGCGAGGGGCTGGAAGCCTGACCAGGGTCACACAGCTGGCCACAGGCCCAGAGGAGGCAGGGTTTGTGTCTGCTGATTCTTCCTGACCCTGGGACTCCCTCAGTCCCATTTCCTATGGGGCCTCTGCTGGGACCGTTAGCTGGTATCCTCCCACAGGTGCAGTTTATCAGATCAGGAATCATGTATCAGCTTCCTAATCACCCTCTTTCCCCAGCAGCTTCCTCACAGGCATCCTCTCTGCCCAAAGTGTCCACTAAGCACTCTGTGGCTGCTAGGGACTGGCCCCGGGGATGGGGCCACCTTCAGTTATGGGGACTACTGCGACCAGTTTTCTTGGACTCTCCCAGCCCTGCTTAATAGCCCCCACATGGCTCTGATTTCTTTGAACCTCTCATGGGAACCTGATGATGACTTCTGCCTGGAACCATGCTCCTTCTGGATCTCTTTGCCCCACCCTTACATATGCATTCCCCCTTGGTGATTTGTCTCCCCTCATGACACCTGTGGGACTTGCTTATCCTCCCTACAGTCCAGTTTATTCTAGAGGTCTGTAACGCACGTACCCGCGCAGGCACACGCTCCCATAAAAAGGGACTTGTATGGTCCCTTGGGACCTTGCTTGTACTCCTCCACCTCTTAACCCTTCTTTCCCTTTCCTCTGTCCCATCTCCCTTGGGTGCCCCCGTCTACTTCGCCCACGACCCCATGCCCCCATGTGCCTCACCCCCACCCGGTGCGCCCCTTCCCTCCCCTCACCATGGCGAAGCCCGAGAGCAGGGCAGACGTGCGGCTGGAGGCTTTGAGCTTGGCCCGGCTGAGGTAGAGGCGGCGCCAGCTGAGCGCCCGCAGCGAGTGCTGACTGGCCCCCATGAGGTCCAAGTAGCCACGGTGCACGAACTCCCGGTACGTGGCCGAGCCCGCGGGGCTCTCGGCCTCCGGGTTCAGCGGGGCCTGCTCGCCCGCGTCCCCCTCGCCGCCCTTCATCCTGGGGGCCGCAGCACGGGGCGGGCCGGGGGGTCACGGGGGGGCCGAGTCGCCCCGGGAGCCCCACAAGGGCCGGCCCAGGCCGGCGGAAGGCCCCATCCCCCGGCCGGGCGAGCGGCGATGCGGTCGCCCAGGAAGAGGAGCCCGGGCGCAGCAGGAAAGCAGGCGTCTGCGGGTAGCCCTCGGGGCCGAAGCGGGATCGCAGAGGCCGAAACCGGAACTGGGGCGGAGGCGGAGCCCGAGCAGCCACATGATGGGGTGGAGCCGGGGGGAGGGGGCGCCGTCGGCAGAGATCCCGAGGGATCGCGACCCCAGGCCACTTCACTACCAACCCGGCGCCCGAGCCCCGCCCCGGGGAACGCCCAGCCCCAGCCTGTGACTGGGAGTTCCCGGGCCCCGGACAATTCGGCGTACGCGGACGCCCCTAGGTACCCACCTCCAAACCCCTCCCCGTGGTGAGCAGGGGGAAGGTGAATCCATCCACCTGTAGGGACACCAGGGGGTCCGGCATTCCCCGTCCCGAGAAGCCGTAGGAGGTTCTAAGGACCCCCAGAAGCATCCAAACAGACCCCTTCTCCCAGACGCCCAAAAGATGAGCGAGCACTCGGGCCTCTGGGCGTTCTACCCCCACCTCAACGCCGAAGAGAGACACACGAACGCGGCGGCCCTGGCTGGAAGATTTTGAGTTTTATAGCAAACCGTATTGTACAGACCCGGGGCCCAGGGGCCCAGCCCGGCTGGGAACCCCCACTTGACCCCGCCGGGCTGCCTCCACCCCCTCCCTCCAGCGGCCCCATCCTCAAGCCTTTCGCAATACCCAGAACCCCCTCCCCTCCGGCCTTTGGTCCGCCCAGCCCCTCCCCCCACCCTCGCACCTCCCTGTTACCTGAGGTATGTGGATAGATTCCCCCCTCCCCTACATGGTACAACCCGGCTCCCCCGGGAGGCCTGGGCTGAGGGGCGGGATCTGGTCCCAACTCCTCCCCCCTGGCTCCCCAAGCCCCGCCCCCGCCCTGGAGGAGGGGCGGGCCAAGAGTCTGTTACTAAGTTCCCATGGCAACTAAGAGGGGCCTTTTCCAGCCTTAGCACTGGCGTCGGGAGGTGTCCATTGGCTGCTATTTCCATGGCAACCAGGAGTGGCAGTTCCCTGGGCAAATGGGATACAAGTTTCCATGACGATGAAAGAGTGGGAAGAGCCAAGCTGGAGGAGTCCCATCTTCCCCATCATTGGGCTGGCACCCCACCCCCACCCCCACCTCAGGTCAGGAGGGGTGGAGCTGCTCAATACAGTAAAGCAAGAGAGAGCCTGGGGGTGGCGCAGTCCAAGCTGGGTGCCCACCAGTCCAGTCTCAGTCCAAGCGAATCAGTCCCCTCACTCCGGCTCCCCCAGGTCCGAGGTTCCCCCGGTTCAAGTAACACTTCAGTACAGATGAATGTTCAAGTATTGTGCGGGGAGGCAGGTAGGGGGCTGGGGTACCCCTCACCACTCCCCTGGGCCACGCTGAACAGCGGGAAGGCCGGCGGCCCCCACTCCTCGCAATAGCTGCCATTGTCAGTGACGTTCAAGGAGGCAGGGTTGGGGGGGGGAAGGAACTGAAATCTGGGGAGGGAGTAAGGAGAGGGGTGTGACCCCCTGAGGGGGTGCTACTGCCCCCACACCTGCTCTTTGCCCTCACCCTTCACTCAGCCCTAGCTTTCCCCTGGTTCCCCAAGTCCCCCCCATCTCTGACACTTGGATCCCCAATTGCTCCTCTCGTTTCCCTTTTTGGCCCCACCCCCACCCCCCAACTCCAAGTATCTGGTCTTGGTTCCCTGAACCCTTGGTGGTCTGCTTTCTGCCCCCCTCCCCCAGCCCATCCTCCACCTCCCCCAGCCCCCTGGCTCCCAGTATCCTGTGTGCAGATACCCTTTTCCCATTTCCCTCCCTCAAACTTGCACCTTACCCCCCTCCCACCATCCCTTTGGCTCAGCACCCCCCAGTACCTCTGACCCACTCCCCCCAGGGGATGGACAATGAAGCAGGTGGAAGGGAGAGGGGATGGGAAGGAGAGACCCCCAGAGATATCAGTGCAGGGGGTAGAGAAGGGGGAGGCTGGCTCGAGTCCCTGGGCAGGAATCCCAAGTCATGAGGTGGGTAACCTGGCCTCCTGGCAGGGATAAAATGAAGGCCCGAGGTCCAGGCTCCTGATGAGTCCTGGGGGAGGGTGGGGGGCACCCAACTAGCTGTCCTTGAGAAGTAGCTTCTCCTCTGGGCAGCGGAAGGGGCCAGGAGGCCCAGCGGCTGCCAGCCGGGCACAAGCTTCAGGTGAGAGCTGGCGACAGGAGCGCAGGTCTAGGCGGCGGAGGCGCGGGCAGCGGCGGAACAGCGGGAGGCAGTGGTCCGTGAGGCGGTGGCACCCTGGAGGTGAGGCAGTGGGAGCTGAGACCATGAAGGTGTGTAGGAAGTGGACACTGGCGATGGGGACTTAACACACTAGTGGGATGGACACAGAGAATACTTACCAGCAAGATTGAGGTGCACCAAGGTCTCGCGGAGTGGGGAAGTGGGGGCTGTGAGTAGGTGGACACTGGGGTCCCCGACGTGGGCGCAGTGGCTCAGGTCCAGGGCACTCAGCTGGGGTGCGTGGCGCAGCAGGAGCCGCAGGGAGGCATCTGTCAGCTCCAGGCCTGCCAGGCGCAGCTCTGCTACGCCCTGCAGCCGCCCACGGCTCTCCGTTTGCCCTGGGCAGGTAGTTAAGAGGTTAGCACTCCTGGCTGTTACTGTGCCTGCACCGAGGCATCCGGACCAGCTGTCTCCACACTCTGAGTCCTCACCACCCCCTAAACCTGCTCCCACAAGAGAGCCTCCACCTGCTCTTCTCCCAAACACCCCCATAACCGACCTCTTTTAATCTGTCCATTGCTCACATCACCTCCTCAGTGAGACCCTCCATGATTACTCTGTTTGATACGGTAACATTCCACACAGTCCTACCCCTTCCCTGCCATTATGGTTCCCCTTCTCTCAACATGTGACTTATTTTTTCCTCTCTTCCCACTAGAATGTTAATTCCAAAAAGGCAAGAATTCTTCTCTTGCTCTTGCTCTATCCCTAGCAATCGGGACAGAGGTGCTCCATATAGATTCACTCATCCAACAAGTGCTGTCCCTAATGGAACTGCCACCCCAGGCTCCCTCCTACTTCCCTCTCCTTCCATTTGTAACATCACCTGCTGGATCACTTGCTCTCCATTCCCTGGTCACTGCTCTGGGACAACCACCACTCTTGCCTGAACTCCAGCCTCAGCCTCCGCACTCAGTCCAGCCTCTCCTGAGTCATGCCCAAAAACAAGTAGGACGCCATCCCTCCTCTACTAAAAACTCTAAGGGCACTTCCTTAGCTAGAACATTCCAGTTCCTATAAGGTCTCATCCCTGTCTCTTTCTAACTCCCCTCCCGCTCTCAAACACTGGGGCCAGATTCCATAGGTGACACTGCCCTTAGACTCTGACCATGGAAATCAATGTTCTGTCCTGGGCTTTGACAGTGTCCCTGGCTTTTAGATTTGAGCTTAGAGACCTCTTCTTCCCTCATCTCCAGGGTAGAAGAGCTCATGTCCCTCATCTCTACATCCAAAGCATGTGGCATGTGGCCTGCTTTTCTTTTATTGTGTCTACCACATTCCTGCATTACATTTTTGGGGTTTTGAGAGGAGGGGGTAGGGGCAGAGGGAGAAAAAGAATCTTAAGTAGGTTCCCCTGATATCACCTGAGCCACCCAAGCCAAAATCAAGAGTCAAACGCTTAACTGGCTGAGCCACCCAGGTGCCCCTATGTTTTGTTTTGTTTTGTTTTTAAACTAAGTGCCTCTGGTCCACTAGCCACCATTAATTGAGCACTCAGTTTGGGCCAGGCACCAGCTAAGTGGGCCAAGTGGCAACCTACTCCTAGGCCAGCAGCTCTTCTATGTCCCCAGGAGGGCTGCCTAGGATGGTTGCTGGTCCCACCATCAGAGGTTAGGGAATCTAAGGTAGGACCTCAGAGTTTATTTTTCTAACAAGTTCTCCAGTAATGGTGATGCTGCTGGTCTGGACCTTGCTTTAAGAACCACAGCTGTGCGATTACCACTCCTGCTTACAGATGAGAATTCTGAGGCTCCAATCATTAAGCAAGCTATCCAAGGTCACAGGACCGAAGAAACAGAGTAGGACACCAGACCAAACATACCACAATACTATCTGCCTCCCAGGCATGAGCTTAGCCCATAGATAAACTAGATCAGATATCACAAACTCATTAAACTAGCCTATACAAGTATTTTATGGAATCTGAAATTTTTATAGTGCTGAAATTTTTCTTAATGACTAATTTCCATAAAGAAATCTTTTTTTTTTTTTTTTTTCATAAAGAAATCTTGATAGAGCTTTTCTCTGAAAAGCTCTAAGATCTGGCACCACTGGGCTATCCCTTGCACCTGAAAATGACTAGATGGAAACTGGGTTGCAAGATGCTACTCCCTAAAGTCATTCACCAAGCCCCTCCTGTCACCTGCCTGGCCACCTTCATGGGCACTTGACTTGGCAAACTCTGAATTCCACCTCGTTTTTTTCCTTCAAAGAGCTGAGGGCCTTGGAAGGGGATACATCTGCAGATACCCTCAATCTTGGGCCACAGCTAAAAGCCATTAGAGGGAAGCAGAGGAAAGACAGGTCACTTCTGGCCTGGGCAGGGGAAGTGGGCATCTCAAGGATTTCATCAAGGGGCCAGCATTTAGGGTGGCCTTCCAAGGATTTGAATGTGCAAAGAAGTGAGATAAGAGCAGGCCAGGCAGAGGGCAGTGGGGACAAAAGCAGGGAAATAGAAGAACTTTAAGTTTTGCTCCAGGAATGCTGCACAGAGCCAAAGAGCCAAGGTAAGTAAGGATGGTGAGTGTAGAGTCCCAACACTAAATGCAATCTTGGTCTTAAGTGCCTGGAAGGCTCATCTCTGTAAGCTCCTGAGGTAGATCAGGCAGGAGGAATTGGTGTCAGTGTGCCAGCCAACCAGCACTTTCTCACCTCATGGAATCCATGGTTCCTAATGCCCACCCTCACCTCCACCTATATCTTCCTGGCTCAGTCCCATTCCACTAAGAGCAGGCAACAGAGGAGTTCTCCAGCCTAGCTATACCCATGTGACTTGTAGCTGTCAACCCCTCTGAGCCTCTGGTGCCTTGTCCAGATAGTAAGAATCCTAGATGTTGCTCTATCTCCTTCCAAGGCTGCTGTGAAGGGGACTAGAGTGGAAAGAAGGGCACTGAAAAGTGAGCTGTGAAAACAAGGCTCTGGGCTAAGCACAGTCCCTGCCCTCCCAAAGCTTACGAACTCAGGGAGAAGAAATGGGTTTTCATTAAATCACTTCACAACCATGCAGGGACAGCTGGGAGAAAACTGCTCTCAAAGCTCTAAAGGAACCTTGATCTCAGTGGGAGGAAGGATCATGGAGGGCTTCTAGGAGGAAGTGGCATTTATGCTGAAGCCTGAAGGATGGTTAGATGTTAAATAGACAAAGGACACAAAGGGGGGTAAAACATTCAGACAAAGAGAACTAAGCAAAGGCCCTAGGCTGGAGGGACCCTGGTAAAGAGGCTGAAGAGGCTGAAATGTGGGGATGGCATAGATCAGTGGGAGCCATACCATGCCAGGCCTTACCCAAAAAATATCAGTCTTTATCCAGAGTACTGGGGGGCTATGAGAAAGTTTAGAGCCTAGGAGTGACATGGAGATTTGCCCTTCTGGAAGTTTTCCTGGCATCAGTGTGGAAAATAGACTAGTGGGGGCCAGAGAAGCTGTTGGGAGTATCCCATCTCCTGGCTAGACAAGGAATCCCTAGGCCTCAGCGCTTCTTAACCTGCACCTCCTGTGACCAGCCTATGCTCCAAGCATGCCCCTCTGCCAGTATGGACCTCATGCCCTACGGAGGTGCTGACTCCTGCCTCACACTCCCTGAGACACCCTTGCCCTTTTTAGGACTCCGTTCCAACAGCATCTCCTCAGGCAGGGATTGTCTTACTGTCCCCCCTACCCCTAACCACAGACTCAACCATATCACCCCATAACCTTCTATTTCTGATCCTCTCTTTTCTGCATTATTGGGGTTCTACAGGGTAGGGAATAAGGCTGTTTGAAGTCTCTAGGGCCTTCCACCAGGCCAGGGCCGGAGTTTGTGTTCAATAGTAAAAGCTGTCTCTACCTGGCAGGGTACCTGGGCCTGACCCAGGGGTGGAGAGGTAGCTAGCCTCACTTGGGAGAGGACACCACCACCCCTATGCAACTTTCCAAGGCAACTGGCTCTGCATTTCTGCTCCATTCCCTCAGGAAAACCCTTACCTTTCAGTGTAGGGTAAGGGGGGCAGAAGGGCCAAATCTATTCTCAGCCATATTTGTACTGGTCCACACACGAATTTTTAAAGAATGTTAAATTAACTGCTATCATTTAAAATTAAGGATATTTCAGGGAGCCTGGGTGGCTCAGTCAGTTAAGCATCAGCTCAGGTCATGATCTCAAGGTCCTGGGATCAAGCCCCACATCAGGCACCCCACTCAGCAGGGTGTCTGTTTCTCCCTCTGCCTTTCCCCTTGCTCATGCTCACTCACTCTCTCATTCTCCCCTTCTCAAATAGAATAAACAAATAATAAAATAAAATAAAGGATATTACAGAGAAAAATCCACGTGTCTGGCTCTCCTTGACAAATGGAAGGGACTCCCATACTGGGCCTGCGCTCTTCCATGTCAACTGATGCTGCTCCCTTTGGAGGAAGCTCCCAAGTAAGGCCCACCATACCCTATGACTTTACTCTCATCTGCCATCAGCCATGCTCCTGGCTTATCCCAGAATTCTTCTGTCATTCTCTTATCTTATACCATGTTTCCTCCCATCATCATCTCCCCTCTAGAGGGCAGAAGCTACATCCCCTTCATCCCTGTTCCCTCACAGTTCCTATCACAGGGCCCAATGCACAGCAGGTGAGTAAATGAACAAATGGTGGCCAAGCAAGGCCTTCTAACCAAACTCATGTGTTCTACCCTTTCTTGACATCTCTTAACATTCAGCATGAGTCAGAAGAGACCTTGGAGGCCTCATACCTCCCCCTGACCCTTGCCCAACCCATTTTACAAATAAGCCACCAGAGGCCACACCTGGTTTGGTGTCTGGCGGAGGCAGCAGCAGCTCGCGGAGCTGTGAGTCTTTAACATCCTCAATCCAGCGGAGGTCCAGGAGCCGCAGGGCCGGCAGTGGGGCAGAGCCCAGGGCAGAGACAGAGAGCCAGGAGCAGCCGGAGAGCACCAGCTCCTGCAGGCCTGGACAGGGGGTGGGGAGGTCAGGAAGTTGGTGGGGAGGTCAGGACCATCTCCCTCTTTACCCTCTCCTACCTTGCCATCACCCCCTACCTTGCAAACGGTTCAGAAGCCACATGAGCTGCTTCTTGGAGACACCTGTCCAGCTGAGGTCCAGGGCTCGGGGCTGGCGACGAACCACACCACTGAGCATGGGTGGGGTCAGTGACTTTCGCCGGCTCAGGTCCATTCGAGGCCACAGACGCTTGTCATAGCACCTGCCAGCCACAAGAGGGAGACAGAGCCCTTAGCTCTTCAGGAGCCTGCCAAACTCCCTACTTCAAGGGTCCCCCACAGCTCTGCCCTGGCTCACAGAGACAGCAGGGGTGGCAGAAAGTTCCCAGCCTCAGGCCAAGAGCACTGGATTTGGGGCTCAACTTCATCACTAACTGGATGCGAGACCCCAAGCAGGTCCATTCCTCTCCCTGAGCCTCAGACGCTCTATTTGTAAAATGAAGATAATGATCCAGACTCAGCCTGCCCCACAGGGCTACTGTCAGATCAAATGAGGTCACTGCAGTTCACAGACCTTACAGCTTATAAAGCATTTTGCCAAAGACACAAGCACCCTACACATTGTATTTGATGTAACATCAAAGGGATCTGTCAGCAGCCCCCACAAACCCCCCACCTTGCACTTCTGGAGTTCTCCTTGGCTAAGTTATGGTGACTCGTGGGAACTTCTCATCTACCCTATTAATCTCTGCCGCTGAGCCCTATCTGCCCCATTCTGGTGGCCAGCTGCCCAAGGCCTGACTTACAGCCCTGTTATCTCCTCCCTTGGATTGCTATGTCCCTCCAACTAGAGCACAGTCTCAACAAGGGCAGGTATAGCTTTTCTTCTCTGGTAGCACCAGTGCCTAGCCCATGCCGGGTGCATAGCAGATCATCTACTGCATGTGTTCTGAATGAATGAATGCTGCGAAGCCCATATGAGGTCCCTGAAGCTTCCACTGAGCACTCCCCCACAATATGCTTCGTCTATAGCTTTTCATTTGTTCACTCACTGTTTATGGAAGGCCTGGTAGGGCCGAATCAAAGTTTCAAAGAAACATGAGGCCTACACAAAGTTAAACAGGTTTCCTGATCCCTGACAACTTTGACTGGTCCGCGGTACAGCAAACCAGAGATGGGCTTCCCAAAATTATTTCACCAGGGACCCCTTCCCCTCCTCTCCCAAGGTCATCTGTGAACACCCTGTGGCCACTAAAGCTCCTCGAGACTTAGTTTGAAAAGCCTCTTCCAGTTCTCAATGCATGTCCAGAAATTCCCACTGGGCTAGAGGGGCTGTTTCAGAAGCAGCAGAGGTGAGGAAGGCCCAGGAAGCTGTCTCACCTCCCTCCCACCCCTCCCCTCATCCTGAAGGGTTCCCCCTTTGAGAAGCCCTGGGCTGGAGCAGTGCTTACCAACTCCAGTTAGTTGCTATCTCCTTCTCTGCAGAACATGAATTCATCTTTAAATGGATCCCCTCCTTGCACTTAAAACCAGTATTGTTTCGCATAAAAATGTTAACCTTAGAAATATGCACAATAAAAACACACTGGGGCTATTAAATTCTAGGCAGGTGTTGGTGCGGCTTTAGGCTACCACCTGAAGACTATTTTTGTTAAACAGGGAGATAAGTATTAGAGAGGTGTTAAAGATACAATAGCACCCAATGGTGAGACTTCCTTTTCAAAACTAATAGAAGGATTAAGGCATGGTTTTGTGCCACTTGAAACTGCCAGGCATTCTCCATAGAGCCCTGTACAACATTTTAGGGAATCACTGGGGGCACAAACACTAAGGCTTCAATCCCAACAAATCCACTTCTTGTTCTGCCTGCTGCTTCTTACCCCTTCCCTGCCTCTTCTGGCATTCTAGCCTCTCCCTCTCCTGGTTCCTTCCACTCAACCAATTAACATTTGCAAATCTCTCCCATTATAAAACAGAAAAGGAAGGGGTGCCTGGGTGGCTCAGTGGTTGAGGTCTGCCTTTGACTCAGGTCACAATCCCGAGGTCCTGGGATCGAGTTGCGTATTGGGCTCCCCATGGGGAGCCTGCTTCTCCCTCTGCCTACATTTCTGTCTCTCATGAATAAATAAACAAAATCCTAAAAAAAACAGAAAAGGAAAAAAACTCAACCTACCCTCAACCCAGCTTCTGTCCCTAGGTCCTGCCCGTTTCCACTTTCCATCCAGTGGAATTGCCCATTCCAATCCAGTCTTGAGTCTCAGTTCAATTGTCACTATCCCACCTTGAAGAAGACCTGGATCTTCCATGGCTAGAAAGGAACTCTTCCCCCTAGGGGCCCACACAGGCCCCCCCCACCAAGTGTTTCTGTATCATATTCCACAAAAGCCAGACCAAACCACCTGCCTGCCTATAGACACACATTGCTGCCTGGTGCCAACATATATTAGCACATGTTGTGCTTCTGCCCCAAATGCCAACCAACCCAGAGCTTTCAACACTCAGCTCCAGTGTTTCCTCTTCCAGGAAGTCTCCCATGACTTTTCTTCGCTTGAACTAATTGGTCCCTTTGCCCTTGAACGATTAGGACACTAGGTTTAAGCCTCAGTTGTGGCCAAAAATCCACTCGGGGCCTCCACTGGGCTGTCAGGAAACAAGGGAAATGTAGGCAGTCCACGGTAACTGAAGCAGCAAGGGACAAAACAGTCAATGATAGGAACTGACAGAGAGCTTCCTAGGGAGACCGTAAGGGGAGGGAAGAGAGAGTACATTCCAGATGGGGAAGAACCAGCGTCCAGGCCTAGGACACAGACAGAAAACTCTGAGAAATCCAGGCAGCAGGAACAAAGGGTAATTCATTCCCTTGCCTTAATAATGAAGAAGATGGGGCTGACTATGGCATTAATACCTAGTGTTTATCAAGGGTTTACTATGTGCCAGGTACTGGTCTGTGCATAGCCAGTTAACCTCACAACAGCCCTAGGAGATAAATACTGTTACTATAATCTCCTCTTTCAAATTAAGAGAAATAAGGCCCATGGAGGTCAAGAAACTTGTCCCAGGTCCCACAGCTACTAAGTAGCAGCAAAGCCAGGCTTTAACCCAAGCTGCTCTAGATTGAGAGCCTGAACCATGTCTGGGGAAGAGGCAGGGACAGGACTGCAGAGGAGGCCCAGGGTGGGCACACCAAGTCACAGCAGGCTGTAATGCCAGGCTAGACTGTCATCTAATGCACTCACTAAGGTACTGTATGTGTCCAAATGTCCAAGAGGGCTGTGGGAGTTCACTGTGAAGGTAGCAGGTAACCATGGATTGGTTCTTTCTAAGCTGTGGAATGACTACGGTGAGAAGCAGGAAGAATTCTTAAGAGGCACGGCATGCCCTCATCCAGGGGCACCAGGGCTCGAGTCTGAGTTCCCTAACCCATTCACTTTTTCCTAGACTCCAGCCACCCCAGCTGACTCAGCTGCCTATTAAGCTCACCTCCCAAATTCGAAATTCTGGGCCTAAACCTGTGTTGCAGAGGCCCTTTAGGGATGCAGATGCAGCAGCCCAACTGGTGCCTGTAAGGAGCTCCAGCCAAAACTGGTTCTTGACTTTCAGCTCTCTGGGTTCCTTGAGAACCCACTGTCCTCCTATCCACCCATCTTCAGGCCTTTATTCCCAGATCCACTGGTCCTCACCCTGTGGTCCAGTCCCTTTCTTGTCACCCTCTCTGCTCAGTCCTCCAAACTCCAACCCTTTTTTCTACAACTAACAACTCTGTCCATGCTTCCTCTGCCCACCCCCCTCCCTTCACTCTTGGTATGTTCACTTTGCCTCCCAGTTCCGAGAGAGATAAAAGCCACCAGACAGGAAAGCCTGAAACTTCCTGCTCTCCCACCTACAAATTTCTCTGGCTCCACCCTCACTACCTCTTTCCACACTCCATCCTGATTTCCTCACTTCCATCCATTCATCCATCCATCCATCCATCCATCCCTCCAACAAGTATTGTCTTAGAATCTATTGTATGCCAGGCTCCATCTTAGGAACCTGGGACACAGCAGCAAACAGATTAAGTCCCTGCCTTGGAGCTTATGTCCTTAGCTTCATGAGACTGGGCTTGGTCTCCTACTCCCACGTAGCACACCCAAGGATACCAAGACCTCTTGTAGCAAATCCAACTGCCATTTCTGGTCCTGGGTCTCCCACGACCTCCTGCCAACATCCTAAACTTTATCATTCACTCCTTCCTCGTCTCTCTTCTTCAGGACACCTCTACCATCTCCCTGTCTCTGGTTGCTCTTTCTCTAACTCACAGATACTGACATTTTGTCTTCTCCCTTTCTGGAAGCTGCTACCTATATGGCAAGAACTTCCAAAGCTGGATCTCTTAAGTGTCAGACCTTTACACCCATCTGCTGCCCTGCTAGCTCTGACTGGCCCACAGGCCTTTTGGACCAAACATGTCAAATCTGAGCACTTCGCTTTCCTGGTACCTGGTCCTCCTCTGGTGTCCCTGAGCTTGGGGAATGGCACTGCTGCCCACCCAGGCTTACGGGCCAGAAACTCAGCTGAGAGATAACCCGGAACTCTCATAGCCATTTAGTCACCAAATGCCAAGCCATTCTGCTTCTTAAAAAGTTCTCAGCCTGGGCAGCCCTGGTGGCTCAGCGGTTTAGCACTGCCTTCAGCCCAGGGCGTGATCCCGGAGACCCGGGATCGAGTCCCATGTCGGGCTCCCTGCATGGAGCCTGCTTCTCCCTCTGCCTGTGTCTCTGCCTCTCTCTTTCTCTCTGTCTTTCATGAATAAATAAATAAAATCTTTAAAAAGAAAAAAAGTTCTCAGCCTGAGTCCCTCCTCTCCTCTACCCCTCCTGCCCCTATGTCTGACAGAGCCTCCTCCCTGTTCCCACCGTAGCTCTGCTCTGCCCTACCTTCACCCCTATTGGAAAAACCACGATTTTACGGAGTGTTTAGTCCCTTTCAGGTACTGTGCTAAGTGCCTTGCAAAAACCACTCATTTAGCCTCACGAGGTATTAGTATGAACCCTAGACCACAGATGAGAAAACAGGCCTTGAAAGGTACAGCTATCTACCCATGGCCATACATCCAGGCAGTACAGGAGTCACAGCAGAGGACACCCACAGCTGGCAGACTCCAGGGCCCAAGCTAGAAATCACTGTGCAAGCCAGCCTCTCTGCTTCGTCCACTTTTGGTCACAAGTCTCTCCTTGAAGTAGAAATCAAGTCCTCTTCAGTTCTGGATCCCATGTGCCAAGCACAGAGCTGGCCTCAAAGAGGTCTCAGCAAACATGCCCTCAACCACTATGTGAGCAGAGGCAGTAATCTCTGGCAATTGCTCTCTTTGCTTCTATATTGCAGGCTGATTGGGAGCTCCTCAAGGGCCCAGACCTATGTTCTGAGGATGTAAAGTCTGTGCTTCCAGCCAATATTTGCAACTGTGAGTGAATAACACTGGCTAAAGCACTGAGTAGTTTCTATTTCCTGGGTACTGTCCTTGGTTCTTTATATATGTTAGCTCACAAAGATGCTATGAAGTAAATGCTTTAGTTCTCCTGGCTTAACAGAGGAAGAAACTGAAGCACAGAGAAGTTAAGAAACTAGCCCAGCAGCCATCAGCTTATCAGGGGAAGAACAAGATTTGCCTCCAGAGCCTGCACTCCCATGCTCTTAGCTCACTAGCCTCCAGAGATCAGAGCGGTGAATAGTGCCCCAGAGTCCCAAGGAAAAAGAGTGGAGTTTGAGTTCAGCCACCAGCGTGTGCTGTGACTTCAGGCGTCCCTCATTCTCTCACAGAGTTGCTATTATGAGGAACAAGTCGGCCAATAATCTACAAAGTGTCCACCAGGATGCCTGCCCCACAGTAAGTGCCTGGGAAAAACCCTGAATGTATTCATTTAATAAAATACTTCTTGGGCACGTACACTGCCCTCATCCCACATCCCACGCTGAGGAACATGCAGATAATAAAGACACGGTATCTGCCCCACTCTGACAAGCGATATGAACGGGAGGATGAATAAATGAGTAAAAGTTCATCAACTTGGGGAAGGTCTCTACGTGCTCTGTGAGGAGGACAGGGTACTGTGGCAGTTTGATGGGACTGGGGAGGGATTATGTCGGGGGCAGGATTGAAGAGGAAGACCAGGGGCTTCGGAGGATGACCAACATTTCTGAACAAACAGGGTTCAGGAAGCAGTGGGAAGATGAGTGGAAGAGAGGCAGAGGGAGCTTGCAGTGGCTCTGGGGCATAGAGAAGTGATGGGGGGGAGGTCAGGGGCCTCATGTATGGCTATCTCTGAGAAGGCAGGGGCCACCTCCACAGAGAGCTTTCTTATGTGAAAATGGGACCTCTAATAAGACTGTCTTCAGGAGAAGAACTGTGAAAAGCAAATCAGGTGACACATACATAGCATTTAGTGCTATGCTTGACACACACACACTTATAAATGATGGTTATGAAGAGAAAAGGTGCTGGAGCCACAGTGCTTGGATTCAAATTCCTAGTTCTACTATCTCCTCTCCACAACTTTGACCTCAGCTTCATCTTTAAAAGGGAACCTACCCTGACAAAGTTGTTACAAGGGTCAAACGAGCTCAAAGATGTAGTTTGTGCACAACAAATATGGAAGACTTTAACGTGTACGTACTATAGTACTACCAACCTAACACCAAGACCCAGAGAGGTCATAACCTGCTGTTACAGGGCATTCAGCAAATGAGAACCCAGGCCTGTCTAGGCCACTCACCAGCGGCTCCAAGTCCGGCAGACTCGCATGCAAATACACAGCTCTCGGGGCCCGAGGTGCTGGAAGACACGAAGCCAGGCGGCACGGGGCAGAGGGTGGTCGGATCCAGCAGCCAAAGGCAGCGTGTCGGGCTCGGGGCTTCGAGGTGGGGGCCGTACCACGTGCCTCTCCAGCTGTGGGGGCCGGGGCGGTGGGGCGGGGCCCAGGGGCCAGCTGAGGAGGGGCCCCCCACTGCCAGGGCGCACAGCCCGCCGCCCCCCGCGGTTCTCCTTCTCGCCCGAGCCGCCCCGGGCTGGCCGTCGCCCATTCCGGGCCTCGCCAGGGGCCTCATCCTCACTCAGCGATGTGCCTGAAGAGTCAGAGTCGGAATCCGAGTCCGAGGAGGACGAGGAGGTGTCAGGCACCCGCTCCAGCAGCTGGCACATGCGCTTGAAACGCTCTAGCTTCTCCCTCTGTGGTGATGGGGATGGTACTGCCGGGCCCTCAGCAGAGGCCAAAGGCGGCTTTGGTTTCTGCAAGGAGAAAAGGGGAGGCTGTTCTAGGGCCTGACACACACTCTCCCACCTCCCTGCCCTGAGGAGTCAGCAGGGGATGAGCAGCCCAAGAGAGTCCCGAGTTCTAGCCATAGCTCTGCCCCTGAACAATGTGAGGCCTCAGCCACATCATCATGTCCCTCTCTGGACCTCAGTCTCCTTATCTGTCACATGAAGGCACTGATTCAAAGAATTAGAAGCCTTACGGGTTTCAATAGCTTATGAATCTCCAAAGGCAGTCAAATATTGAAAAGAGCTGGAGATAGAGTTTTGAGTATCAGCTTGGCTATCAACTCTCTGTGGGACCTTGGGAAGCCCCGGCCTCATCATCTATAACACGGAACACTGGACTAGATGATTCCACTAGATGTCTGTTCAACAACGTGAGAGTGACAACGACATGAGAGTGACAGAGCACCTCATACTCACGGACTCACATCTTCACAGTGCTCCAACGGAGTGGCAACCTGGGCCACTCTTACACTCAAAGAAACTGAGGTTCAGACAGACTAAATGACTTACCCAAGGTTACAAACTGACCAATGCCAGAAACAGAATTTGAACACAATCAGGCAGACCCTTGCATTCACGTGTCAGTGCAAAGTGACAAGTGAATTCTAACTTTGCTGTGTGACCTTGGGCAAGTCTTTTAACCTCTCTGGGCCTCGTCTTCCTCAAATCTAGGTACATTTCACAGTTCACAAATCTCATTTACTTTCATTAGATGTAAACAGTTCTGTGGAATGGGTGGATAAAGTAGGTAGTATCATCTCCTTCACAGATGAGGAAGCGAGGCTCAGAGCAGCTGACAAGTTGCCAAGACCACACAGGGAGTCAGTGGGCAGGGATTTGAACTCAGTTCTTTTCCCTTTAAGTTTGGAAAGATGACGCAAATGGGTCAGATGATACCCCAAGGGTTCTTGGAAAGTCCTGTGGCCTGGCCCCAACCCACCCCTCCCCCTCCACTCTTCCCAGGGGTCCAGATGCCCAGTGTAGCCAAATGGGGCAGGGGCAGGACAAGGTGAGTAGGAAGGGACAGATCTCTTCTCCAGGGTGGAGGGTGGGGCAAGGAAAGGTGGGAGGGGGAGGGAGGAGGTCCCCGGCACACCTCCCAGTTCTCGGGAGGGAGCCCAGGGTGGCAGGACGAGAAAGCCTGGCTCGGATTCAGAACCCTGGGGGGCAGAAGGCCGGGGCCGCCTGGGTCCGATCCTCGGAGGAGGCAGGCGTCTCCACCCACCTTCTTCAGGTGCCTCTCTCGGCCTCCTTTCACCTACCAGAGCAAGAGGGAAATATGGGGAAAGGGAGAGACCCCATTAGCCCCTTACTGTCCACAAAACTAAGATCCATGCTGTCTTCTTCGACTACAAATCCCAGAAGCCCCCATCTCAGGAAGAACTCTGAGCATGCTCACCTTCCAACCAGTGTCTTGACTCACTGAGCATGCTCTCCTCTTCTCTTTCTTCCCCCTCAGGCCCTTTCCAGCCCCTCCTTCCTCTTCTGTAGCAGCTAATTTGAGCATGCTCTTTTCCTCCTACCTGAAGCACCCAAGACTCCCAAACCTTCCCTGCCCAGTGCCAGTTGCCCCTCACCTGTACCTCTCCTCCCCATTGAGCATGCTCCATCCTCCCCCACTCCTATCTCTTGAACTACATCTCCCAACACCCCCTGGGGAACCCACAGAGCGCAGCCTCCCGGGCCCACCCTCCCTAAAAAGGAACTAGACTACTGCTCCCAGAATCCCTTGGGCTGGGCTTCACGAGCATGCTCCCTTGCTCACCTTTTTCCTTGGGGTGGGGGGCTCATTCCCTGCCTCCCTCTCCTTTCTTTTGGGGGGCCCAGGCACGTCCTCTGGGGGGGGGCCAGCAGGTAAGGGGCCCTTGCGCCTGGGTGGGGGTGGTGGAAGCGGCGGCTCCTCCGTCAGCTTCCATCCACTCCCCAGGCTGGCGCCCTCCTCGCCGTTGTCAGCCCTGCGGCGGCCTGGTCCCTCACCTGAATCCTGGGGAGATGGAAGCTGGGGGTGAGGTTCTCTCCAGCTCCCCAATCCACTATCTACCCAGAACCCAGCACCCAGCTCAGCCCCTACCCCTACCTTGCTGGTCCGGCCTTCCTGGGTGCAGCGAGGGCACTCCCAGCAGTTAGGGATCTCCGCATTGATGACACCCTCAGCTTTCCCCATCTGTAGGCAGAGGGCAGGGAGTGCATGTAGGGCGCCAGTAAACCCAGAGGCAGTGCTCCCCAGGGCCATCACCTTCAGACTCCAGGGCCCCCAGGCCCATCACCTTCAGGCAGCCAGGGTGGACGATCTCATTGCAGATTGTACACTCCATGAGGCTCAAACCAAATTTCTCTTCCTCTCCCTCCACTGTGTCCTCCTTCCCAGCCTCCCCACACAAGAGGCACACAGCTGTGTGTGGGAGCACGGGCTGTTGGGGAAGAGGGAGTATTAGGGACCCCGAAAGCAAGCAATAGGGGTGGGGAGACCCTTCCTTCTGGGAAGCCTGGCCAGCCACTGGATGAGGTTCAGAACCCATGGGTCAAACTAGGTCAAATCTTGAATTTGTTCCTTTTTGGCAGTATGACCTTGAGCAAGTGATTTAACCTTCTCTTGTCTGTTTGTGCATCTGTAAAATGGGGCTAGGCATTTTTCTTTGCAAAACCTTTGGAAGAATGAGATCATGTTCCACAGACACTGGATACATAGTTGTTATCACTGTTGAAAATGTTGCAGCTGGAATCAGAGTCTGTGTGTGTGACCCTGAAACTGTAGCTGGCTTTGGGGAAGGATAAAAACCACAGCAAACAGGACAATACTGTTGAGAGAGAGAGCACTGCAGGGCATGTGGCCGCAGCTCTGGGTGATTCTGAGTTTAAACAGGGGGCAGCCCAAGGGTTGCACCGGACCCTACAATGAATCAGGTTTTGGCAAGACTCCTGGGAACACTAAAGGCAGCTGGCTGGTCCTAGGGGGGAGAGCAGCCCTCAGACAATTGGATTTGGGGGAGGGCAGGGTAATAGAGAATCATCTGAAGGATGCTGACAGTGGGGAGACAGACCCAAGGATAAGGGAGGTAGGGCAAAGAGGAACAGGAAAGTGAAGCAAGGGTTGAGGGACAAAGGGAGAGAAGAGGGGGGCTGTGGGGTACCGAGGTAGCAGAGGGGCTAGAGGGAAAGGGGCCACGTTCTGGAGCCCTGCAGAGCTCAATGGAAGAAACTCCTGTTCTCCGATACCTACTGTGTGCTGGGCACACTGACATCCGTGCTATTGCTGAATCTTTACAACTCAGCAAAGAAAATGTTTCACAGAAAAGGTACCTCAAGGTTCAAAATGTTTGTTCAAGGTCACACAAAGGGTAAGCCTGGCCTCAAATCCAAGACCACTCTGGCAGGTGAAGATGAGGCCAAAGAAGGCTAAGATCTGTTCACTTGGGCCAGCTCTGGAAGTGGGCCCCTGTGTACAGATTCCTCTAAGGAACAGTATGAGACAGGCAAGCTCTCTAGGAGTCTGTGCCTCTGACGCTGGGAAAAACACAAAAGCAAGCACTACATTAGATACTTCTGGATGCCTTCACATTGGCCCCAGCTTGGAAATGGAGGCAAAAATGGGTCTGGAGAACATCTGAACAAAACACTGAATGAACGCGTGAACAAACAGCAACTCTACAGTGTGTGCTAGGAAGCAGCCACCCCAGAAGGACACCCAAAGCCCCAATGTATCCGATGCACTGGGGGCAGAACTCACGGCAGTGCACTGCCGGAGCAGGCACGACTGCTTCATGCGCCCGGGCCCCCCGAACTTCTTCATGTCTCGGCAGAAGTGGCAGTCCCCGCACTCAGTTCGCACACAGGCCCGGCAGCGGCGGCAGCGGGTTCGGCGTCGGCGCGCTCCGGCCCCCGGCCCTCGGCTGCTCGACGACATTGGGGGCGTCAGCAACGCCGAGGGCTGTGGGTGAATGGTGGCAGGGTCAGGTGGGCCCACTGAGGCCCCAGCCTGGGAAACTCCTGGCAGCTCCCCCCATTCCTAGGCAGCCGGAGCTTGCTCTCCTGAGGGAGGCAGGGAACAAGGAGATCATCCCTGGGTGGAGAGGGTTGGGTGGGTGGGGGGGCACCAGTCCCTCTACTCAAAGCCTCTCTCTCCCAAAGCAGCTCACCTGGCTCCTCAGGAGAACTGGCTTCCAGACCTCACTCTTTTTACTCTAACACTTGCTCAGCAGCCCCTTGCCTAGCCCAGGGAGGAGGAAGGGAATGGGGCCCCTGCACTGACATTCCTACACCAAAGTTCCTTGGAAATCCAGGGCTCCTTGTCTGTGCAGTTACCTTAGAGAGGCCCCACTCTTCCCCCGTTACCCAAATCTACTACACCTCATGCATTTCCCAACCTAAAATTCCCCAGACTTACCTCTCTCCAAGATACCCAAATTCCCGAGTAGAAGCTCCAGACCTTTCTTCCTCCCTCCTTTCTCACTCTCACACACAACTACCACCCAATCTCTCTTCCCCCAAAACCCATACGTTGTCAACAGATCCAATGGGATGCTTGCCCTCCCCCATCCCTAGGGCTCTGAAACACCCCCCCCCCCATGCTGCTTCAGAGCCCCTCCTCAGTTCAAGATCTCAACTGCTTGTTCCCCACAGAGCTCCTTCTGCCCCAAGACACCCTCCTCTTGGATCTCTCAGGTCAGCCTGGGCAATCTCCCAGATTCCCTGGGATTCTAGAATCCACCCTGACATCTCCACAGAACTCAGTCCTACATGTCTTCCCCCCCACCCCCAAGCTTCCCAAGCTACTTTCCATCCCTAATTGTCTAGAATCCCTCGGGCTCCCCTTCCCATGGAAACCAGATCCTCCAAGATCCCATACAGACTCAGCAGGCCTGGAGGGGTCTCTTCGTGGCCAGAGTCTTACCCTAGCTTCCCCCTTTCCAGGGACTTCCAGCCCCATCCATGGGGGGAAGGGGCCCTCCAGCGCTCCAGGGGAGGGGCCTGGAGGGCGGCGACTGCAGGCGGGGATGGGGGTCTGCAAGGGGAAGCAGGGTCTAGGAAGGAAGGCCAGTTCCCCAGGGTTGAGAGGTAACAGGAAGGAGGGCTGGAGATGAGGAGTTTGGAGCAAGGAGAGGGCGAGGCTGGGGGCGGGGAAGGTAGAGAGAGGCCGGGCTGAGGATGAATGGGAGTGGGAGCTGCCCAGGTCTGGGGGTGAGGAGGAGCCGCATGAACCCACCTCACACGTGTCCCGGGAGCCATCTCTCCCTTCTCGGCAGCTCCCGGCGGGTCGGCGGCCATCGGCGGCGGGGGGGCCGGGCGGCGCGGGGCGCGGAACGCTCAGAACGCCGGGGTCCACGGCCCCCCGAGGGCGCTCGGCCCCTCCCTCCGGCGGAGGCCGGGACGGCGGCGAGTGGAGATGGGGGGCGCCGGGGGCGAGGCCCTCCCACGGGCTGCGGCGCGGCCCTTCCAGGGGGAGGTCCTGCTCTGGGGGGCTCAGTCCCTCAGCCCCCCCAGGCCAACGGGGGCTCCTCGGGCGCAGGGTGCTCAGCTTCTGCCCGGGCCCCACTCAGTCCGGGGTCCGAGTCACAGCTCCCCTCCCCCCACTCCGCCTCTCCCCAGCGCCCCCGGCCCTTTAACTGGCCCCTTCCCGGCCCCCACTGCCCAGGGGTCCAGGGCCAGGCCTGGGCCCCCCACAGTTTCCGGGGTTCAAGCCCCGCCCACCGCCGGTTCCCGGGGAGGGGGGGGTCCCTGTAACCTGCCCCCCTCCCCTGGGCCCGCCCCTAGACTGCGGCCCCCTGCCCTAGGGCTACGGGGCGAGTGGAGGGGGGTGAAGGAAGCTGCTCCGGCCCCGCCCCCCCAGCCTGCGCGCGCCCCCGCCCTCTTCCCCCTCCCCCCCAGCGCGCGACCCTCCAGAGATAGGGATTTAAATAAAATTTGAATAAATCCCCTTCCTCAAGCCGGAGGGTGGAAGGAAAGGATGGAAGGGGGCAGGGAAAGGGGGAGGGGGCAATTGGGGTGCCTCAGCCCCCCTGGTCCCCCGGCCCCGCGCTGCTTCGGCCCGGGGCCCTGGCCGCCTCTCTCATCCCTCCTGAGCTCCTTCCTCCTTCCTCCTCTCTTCCCCCACCCCTCCCTCCTCCTTCCCTCCTCCTCCTCCTCTTTACTCCCTCCTTCTCCCAGAGGAACCCCGCCCCCTGCCCCCTCCTTTCCCCACCACCTCCACTTTCCAGGACGAACACGCGCAGGGCACGACGGAAATCGTAGTCCTGCGGCCGCCGGGGATACCGTGGGAACAATGGGATGCTGGGGCCAGCGGGGACTACAAACAAGATGGCGGAGGGCGTGCCAAGCCTGGAGCCAAGGATGCCGGGAGTTATAGTCCGGTTGCCCCGAGGCTCCCCGTTGCAGACGATAGAGAAGGAGCGGGAACGATGACTACAAACAAGATGGCCTTCTCCCCGGACCCGACCTCCTTCCCAGGCACTCACACGCCCTCCTATCCACAACCCTCCGCGTGTGTGGTACCTGACGGGAGTCGCAGTCCATCTGCTGCCTTCCCGCTGCCATTTCTACTGGTCGGGAACAATGGAAAGGTGAAAAGGAACGAGGACTACAAGCAAGATGGCGGAAGAGGGGCGTACACCTAATAGTCGGTCTTATGAGGTGCGATGGGAATAGTAGTTTTCTAGCCTTCTAGTGTGCCTTAAGAATGGCGGAACCACGAGAATAAGGAGACTACCATAAAGATGGCAGGGTACCTGGCCTCTCCCCGTCGCCTCATTCTACTCCCTTGGGCACCTCGCCCGCCTGTAACATCGAAATCCCCCTCCCGGTGGCGCAGAGCCTGACGGGAGTTGCAGTCTTCCCAGCTCCGCTCTATTATCTTTGGTGGAGACAATGGAAGGGGAAAGGGGCGGGGACAACCAGCAAAAATGGCGGCCGAAGGGAAGGGGAGGCGGCGATCTGGGATTTGTAGTCCACGCACTAGGGCCGCTCCCTTGGGAAAACGGGGGGTAAGGACTACAATAATGATGGCGGCCCATCACTTGCTCTCTGCGGCAGTGCCTGCTGGGGGACGTAGTCCCTTCATTAGCTCGCCAGAGAAAAGACGTTGGGCTGTTGAAATGTGCATCACCGCGGACACGGCAAATTGCGAGCCTACGGGAAGCGAGAGTCTCTTTCCTCCTCTCCCCACCACCTCTTTCTGAACGACCTGCCGGGAATTGTAGTCCCACGCCTTCACTCGCTAGTGGAGAGGGAGAATTTATGTCACCAGTGGGGTTCAATGCGGGTGAGGGAGAAAGACGTCCAGGAGATCTAAGGAATATATATAATGCCCGCCCCCGCGTGTAGCAAGGATTTCATATTTGAGGGCCAGGCTCTTAAAGGAAAGCAACAGTAATCAGTATTGTCGCGACAAGGGAGGCGTGGTTCTCCCCGAAAGTACCATCACGCTCCTATCCCTGGGCGCTCACACCCGACGCTTGTTCCCCCAAACCTCATGGAATCGGTACCTTCCAGGTCGTGAGGACTCCAGGGAAGAGGCTCTGAAGTCACACAAAATCCCCTACCCTCCTCGGGAAGTCACCAAACCTCGATTTTCTCATCTGAAAAATGGGGATAAGGATACCTACCTCCAAGTAGATTTAGGTGTGTTAGGACAGTGTTCACGAAAGTGCCCAGTTCAGGGCCTGACACAGGGCACGTGTTGGTAGTTCCTTTTTCGAGTTCCCTTCCTGCCCAGCTCTTCTGGGATCCCAGGAATCCATCACGCCGGAAGGGGTTAGCTCCTGTGAGAAGAAAACTGTGGCAGGCAATCTACCCCCATCTTGAACCGCACCCCCTCCCCCGCCCTCCCCTCGCATCTGGGTCCTCCAGCGTCCACTACCGAGCACTGCTCCCAGGGGGCGCCCATTCTCCATTTGACTGAGGTCCTGAAGCCCGGTCAGATTCCTCAGCCTGAAGTTGTAGGTTCTGCGTACTGCCCAGCCAGGCTTGGAGGCATCCCTCCAGACATCTCAGCTGCCAAAGCAAATGGGAATGCTTCCCACCTTTGTGCCTTCTTACCTGCCTTCTTGATCTTCCTCCTCTGCCTGGAAAACTACTCACTTCTGACCCCAAGGCAGCACCCCTGCTCCCCTCTCTCTTCTGTGTTTGATAGAAGAGGGTTAGGGGGCCCTGCGGAAGACTCGGTGGGTGTGGTCTTTCTGTCTGGGAAGTTAACGCTGGCCAGTTTAATGTGGTCTTAAGTTTGTAGGGACTGGCCTGAGGCTGAACTGAAGCTCCTTCCAGTTCCTTACTTGTCTGGAAATCCTTGGCCCCCAGATGATTGTCTCCTCCGTGTCCTCACTGCTTTAGCATTGGCTCCCGTGATCAGGACTTTCTCGAGGGCTTTTCCCGCTGCCTGTTAGGTCCTTCCCCTTCTCCTTCCCACTTCTCTACTCTTCATCCTTCAGGTTTCTGTTTAAATGCCACTGTCCCAGTGAAGTCTTCCTGTAATTCCCAGATGAAATTTATTTACTGACTCAATACATTGTAAGCTTTATGAGGTGTCCACCTCACATGTTAAGTCAGTGTTTTCAACATCTCATCTGATCCTCAGAAGAATCCTATGATGTAGAAATCCCATTTTATAGATGAGGGCTATAAATGGACTGGGCTATAACAAATGGGTGATAGAGCCAGGATTCAAACCCAGAACTCCAGACCCATCCTGAGGACTACTGCAACATCCACAAACTGATCAGCCAAATGTGTGTGCTTAATGTGACACAACAGCAACAAATTTCTTGAAATTTCCACTTTCACTTGAAATCCTGAAATCTAGCAATACCGAGCCCCGTTTCTTGGACAAGAAACAACTGGACCTGAGCAAACGGCTGCCATTTTGGATAAGACATGTACTTACCAGTTCAACACCATTCGTTCGTCGGGTCCACCACCACCCACCACCACCACCCAGCCCCACTAGCTTGCTTTAGTTCTAATGTAAGCATTATGGGCCCCACTCCATTAACTGAGACAACCATAATAAGCCTATTGAGGGTCAGGGCCATTTCTTATGCTGTATATATAGCACCCCTGTGCCAGACCCCATTTCTATACCCACAGCTAGGTGGTTAGGGGGGTTAGGGGGACGGCAGAATGAAATTGCATATAAAAAATATAGAAAAACTTTTACTCGGGGCACCTGGGCGGCTCAGTGGTTGAGCGGACATCTGCCTTTGGCTCTGCCCTGGGATCGAGTCCCATATTGGGCTCCCTGAGTGGAGCCTGCTTCTTCCTCTGCCTATGTCTCTGCCCCTCTCTCTCTGTGTGTCTCTCATGAATAATAAGTAAGTAAAATCTTAAAACCAAAAACAAACTTTTACTTTGCACTTTGTACCCCACTCTACAGCTTAACATTTTTACCATGAGCAGATATTATTACTATAATAATACTATACTATAATCCAACCATGTTGACATTAAAATATAAAAATGACAGACCTCAAAATAAGTGAACTCAAGGAATCCGGCACTCATGAGTCCTTTTCATTTGTACAAAAATGATGGTTGTTTTCTGTCAACCTTATTTATGCATTTTGTATAAGACACTTTGGAAGGATGGCTTATGACCACTCAGTGGTGGTGGTTTTCTTTGTGAGGGCCTGGGTGGTAGAACTACAGACCAGTTTCAGAAACAGGTCAGACCACTCAGTCTCTAGTGAGGAACTGCTAAAAAGGAATGAAGGGTACCTTCCTACTTTCAGAACTATCTTGGGGCGCCTGGGTGGCTCAGTTGGTTAAGCATCTGTCTTTGGCTCAGGTCATGATCCCAGGGTTCTGGGACTGAGCCCCACATCAGGCTCCCTGCCTGCTTCTCCTCCCTCTGCCTGACTCTCCCTCTGCCTGTGTTCTCTCTCTCTGTCAAATAAATAAATAAAATCTTAAAAAAAAAAAAAAGAACTATCTGAAATCTTGGAATGAGCACACTGAATTCAGGAGCTGGAGCAGCCCATTTATCTTGGAAGTTCTGAAGTAGCAATGGCTACTCTTCTCTTCTCGATCTCTTCTGGATCTCTGTATATGTTCATAGCTTCTGTATCAGCCAGGATAGGCTAGGTTAAGTTGCAATAACAACAAGCTTGGGTGGCTTATAACAACAAAGGTCTGTTTCTTGCTCCTGCTGCATGGCTAGTGGGGATGGTCTGCTCATTCTATTCACTCAGGGGAGAGGCTCCATCTTGATACGAGCTTCCATGTGACAGTTCTGCTCACATTGTACCAACCTGTACATAATCTCACCTAACTGCAGAAGGGGACAGAACAGAGATCTCTCCATATGCCTGGAAGAAGAACTGGAATACTTGTGAGCAACCCCAATAACAAATACAGCTTCCTAAGGGCCCTAGGAGAAAGTGCCACCATCTAGAGCATTTTCTGGGCAAGCATACACTAGGAGACACCCAGTGAATGAGCTCTTTTGTTATCATATGGTATGGGGACATCCACATAAAGTAGAGAGGAATCTGATATACATTGAACTATAATGGACAAATGAACAGAAAATCCCTCTGTGAGAGGTTGATGGTCAGCTCTGGGATCAATCATCACAAAAGGCAAGGTGCGGTTTCCCTGGGTGGCGCAGCGGTTTGGCTCCTGCCTTTGGCCCAGGGCACGATCCTGAAGACCGGGGATCGAATCCCACGTCAGGCTCCCGGTGCATGGAGCCTGCTTCTCCCTCTGCCTGTGTCTCTGCCTCTCTCTCCCTCTCTCTCTATATGACTATCATAAATAAATTTAAAAAAAAAATTAAAAAAAAAACCAAAAAAAAAAAACCAAAAGGCAAGGTGCCCCATGGGGTGCCTAGGTGACTCAGCTGGTGAAGCATCCAACATGGTTTTGGCTCTGGTCATGAGCTCAGGGTCATGAGATTGAGCCCCACGTCAGGCTCCACATTCAGCTCAGAGTCTGCTAGAGATTCTCTCTTTCCTTCTTCCTCTATCCCTCCCCCTGCTAAATAAAGAAATAAATTAATTAAAAAAAAAAAAAAAGGCAAAACAGCAAAGTGCGCAAAAGCTGCCTGGATCTGATTAGTGAAGATCCCAGAAGTGAAATGCTCAGCAATGAGCGTGGCTTCAGGTGGCCCCACAACCCTTCAGTAGAGCTCTACTAGTGTTCCCAGAGGATCTGATGTCAACAGCAAACTGAGTTTCTACTGGAAGCATGGGCTTAAACTTCTTTAAATTTATCATGTAGATAATATCACTTTTTACAGATTTATCTATTTATTTTAGAGAGAGAGAGTGAGTGGGGGAAGGAACAGAAGGAGAGGGACAAGCAGACTCCCTGATGAGTGAGGCACCCAATGCAGGGCTTGATCCCAGGACCCTGAGATATGACAAGCCAAAACCAAGAGTTGGCCACTTAACCGACTGAGCCACCCAGATGCCCCATAATATCATTTATTTTTGCAGATGTACCTTTCCATTTGGGAACCAGGATCTGTGCTCTAAGTGGGTTCCTGCAGCAAGGGCTCTGGACATTGTAAAAGTCCCCCCTTTTTTTAAATTTTTAAATTTATGTTTGAGCCCCAATGTGGGGCTCAAACTCATGACCCCGAGATCAAGAGTTGCATGTTCTAACAACAACCACCTAGGTTGATGCAGGACTAAATCCAAGGACTCTAGGATCATGCCCTGAGCTGAAGGCAGATGCTCAACTGCTGAGCTACCCAGGCATTCCTAAATAAAATCTTTTTTTAAAAAAAGCTATTTGAAGATAAAATCTAGCTAAACCACAAAACAGGTACTCACAAAAAAAAATTGTTGGTTACCAAAAAAATATTTAATTATCGAGATGCCAGGGTGGCTTAGTGGTTAGGCATTTGCCTTTGGCTCTGGGGTGGTCCCAGTGTCCTGGGATCGAGTCCCACACTGAGCTCCCTGCAGGGAGCCTACTTCTCCCTCTGCCCGTGTCTCTGCCTCTCTCTCTCTCTCTCTGTCTCTCATGAATAAATAAATAAAAGCTTTAAAGAGAAGAAATATTTAATTATCAGTCTAATCCTAAACAATTAAGGAAATCAAGGTTGCAGAATAGAATATACTATAGATGTTATAAATATCAGAAAACTAACAATAATAATATAACTAAAAAATTTGGACATAGAGGAAGACAGTGAGAGAAATATTAGGAATTAACTGGCAATGGCTACTGGGGCAGGAAGTCAACTAGCCTGTTTACCTTGAAAGCATGTGATTAATAATAATGAGTCCATCCTCCCATGTTTTTCAAAATCTTTTTTGCTTAACTTCAGAGGAATATTACAGGAAATGTCATTTTGTAATGAGGAAACATTTATCTAAAGTTCCACCATTCTTTCAATTTCATTTCGATCTCTTTCTTCTATTAAATTCAAATAAAGTTCAAGGTAATGTTTTTGTTTTAAAATAGAACATAGTATGAATTGATAATTTTTTCTATTTTTTTAACCTATGAGATGTCTAAAATAATGTTCATCGAATGTTGGTACAATAATGGCTATTTCTCAGTGCTAAAATAGGATGGTTGGTTTCTTTTTGTTCTTTTCTAGTTTGCTTGAATTTTTATGATGAACATGTATCACTTGAACAAAAATGATAAATTCCTTAGGCCTTTAGATGTATATTTTTAAGAATGTAATTACAGGGGTGCCTGGGTGACTCACTCAGTTAAATGTCTGCCTCCCACTCAGGTCCTGATCTTAAGGTCCTGGGATCGAGCCCTGTGTCGGGCACCCTGCCCAGCATGAAGTGTCCTTGTCTCCCTCCCCTTCTACCCCTCCTTACTGCTCATGCTCTCTCTCTCTCTCTCTCTCTCAAATAACTAAGTAAAATCTTTTTTTTTAAAAAAAAAAGAAGATATAAAAAAAAAGAAGATATAGGCTTAAATTATGCAATGAACTCAGAATATTACTTGGAAACTTTTTTAAAAAGATTTTATTTATTCATGAGAGACACACACACACAAAGAGGCTGAGACATGGGCAGAGGGAGAAGTAGGCTCCATGCAGGGAGCCCGATGTGGGACTCAATCCCGGGACTCCAGGATCACTCCCTGGGCCGAAGGCAGACGCTAAACCCCTGAGCCACCCAGGGATCCCCACTTGGAAACTTGTCAAATTTATATTCCAGTCATGTTCACTTTCTTGCAAAAATAGAACAAATAGATAACATTCATTTATTTTTTTAAGATTTTATTTATTTATTCATGAAAGATACAGAAAGAGAGGCAGAGACACAGGCAGAGGGACAAGCAGGCTCCACGCAGGGAGCCCGATGTGGGACTTGATCCCAGGACTCCGAGATCACACCCTGAGCTGAAGGCAGTCGCTCAACCGCTAAGCCACTCAGGTGTCCTGATAACATTGGTTTAAAAACAAACAACTAGTATGAGATGATTTTGAGCAGCATTTAAAAATTTTTTGTTTTTTTAAAAAAATTGTTTTTAAGTGTTTCTTTTAATTCCAATTAGTTGGGATCCCTGAGTGGCGCAGCGGTTTGGCGCCTGCCTTTGGCCCAGGGCGCGATCCTGGAGACCCGGGATCGAATCCCACGTCGGGCTCCCGGTGCATGGAGCCTGCTTCTCCCTCTGCCTGTGTCTCTGCCTCTCTCTCTCTCCGTGTGACTATCATGAATAAATAAATTTAAAAAGAAAAAAAATTTAATTCCAATTAGTTAATATACAGTGTTGTATTAGTTTCACATATAAAATATAGGGATTAAGCAATTCCATACGTCATCCTGTGCTCATCAGGACAAATGCACTGCTTAATCCTCGTCCTCTATTTCACCACTCTCTTTTCTGCTAACAACGTTTGTTCTCTATAGGTAAGAGTCTGTTTCTTTGGGGGCATCTGCAGATCATGAGATGAAACCTCTCTCCCCATATGGCTCCCTGCTCAGCAAGGATTTGGCTTTAAGATTCCCTCCTGCTCCTCTCCCCACATGCGTGCTTGTGCATGCATGTGTGTGTGTGTGTGTGTGTGTGTGTGTGTGTGTGTGTGGACTCTCTCTGAAATAAAAAGAGAGTGTTTCGGGGGCACGTGCATGGCTTAGTGGTTGAATGTCTGCCTTTGACTCAGGTTGTGATCCCGGGGTCCTGGGATTGAGTCCTGCATCTTTTCTCTCTGCCTATGTCTCTGCCTCTCTCTGTGTGTCTCTCGTGAATAAATAAAAATTTGAAAAAAGAGTCTGTTTCTTTGTCTTTCTCTTTTTTCTCTTTGCTTGTTTGTTTTGTTTCCTAAATTCCACATTTGAGTAAAATCATATGGTATTTTTCTTTCTCTGGTGTATTTCGCTTAGCATTATACTCTCTAGCTTCATCTATGTCGTTACAAATGGTTGAGCAACATTATTTAGTGAAAAAAGCAAGATGCAGAATAATGTGTATGGTTTGCTACTGTTTGTTTTAAAAAGGAAAATTCAAACATATGTATTTGATTACATGTACATAAAACGTCCTCAAAAGTATTCAGAAGAAACAAGTAGCCTTGGTTGTGTCCAGGGAGAGGAACTGGGTGGCTGGGGAGCAGAGGTGGGAGGAAACCCTTGTACTAATCAAATGTCTTTTGACCCTTTTGCATATTGAACCAAATGAGTTACCTGTCCCCAAATAATTACATTACCTACATTACCTTGTAAAGAACCATACACAATTGTAAAGAATCAAAATGTATTACAATCTTTCTGGAAAATTCTGAGGTACCCATCTGGTTAAGGACTACTACCACTGGATTGAATAAATGGATATTAAACACATCTTGTATGCCAAGCCCCATGCTAGGTAGCTATGATGCAAAATTCCTGGCCTAATTCAGAATGTCTAAAGAGGAGAGTTTGGAATTTATTCTCCTATACTCTAAGATCTGCAAAACAGACCATGACCTCCTGCATAATATGGCATCCTTCTAAAGCACTATGAAGAGCCCTGAACTCCCATGTAATACCTCCCCACCAGCTGCTACTGGGCCTCCTGCCTCCATGCCCTTTCTGAAATGAGTCCAGCTTCCCCAACCCTCTAGGCTCAAGGCAAATTCTAAATTCCAGTTGGTTCCTCACAGATATTAGAAATCCCTGAGGACTTGGATTTGCTGCTGTCTAAAGCTCTCAGTTCCACAAGAATGACCTGAATCCCACTTCCTTTGGTTAAACAGAGGTCAGGAATCAGCCACCTTCCATAGCAAGCTACCTGCCAAGCCTAATTCCATCTTCCTTTCTTTTTTTCCACTCTTCCTTTTTTTTTCTTTTTTCATATTTATGGTCATCTAATATTTCTTTTGTTATTGTCTTTTCTAACGATTAAAATACAGTTAATATGCAACAGCTTTAGAACCTATATGTTCTTTCAACTTGCGTGTACCAATTTTAGCTTCAATTCACTTTGATTTTTAATAATTTACTGTGGAAAGTTTTGAACACATGTAAAAGTAGGAGCAGTATAACAGCCCCTCATTCCACATAACCATTACCCACATATGACAAATCCAGTTTCAACTGTACCCCCAGGCCTCCCCTCCTCCAGCCCCTATTGTATTATTTTAAAGCAAATCCCTGGGGTGCCTGGGTGGCTCAGTCAGTTAAGCATTTGCCTTCACCTCAGTCAGGATCCTGGGGTCCTGGGATCAAGGGTCCTGGGATCGAGCCTAGCCAGCATCTTCTGGCTCCCTGCTCCACGGAGAGCATACTTCTCCCTCTCCCTCTGCCTGTTGCTCCCCTTGTTTGTGCTCTCTCTATATATCTCTTTCTCTGTCAAATAAATAAATAAAAATCTTTAAAAAAAAAGCGAATTCTACACTTCAAAACATTTCCTTTATAATGTTCTTCAGGATAGGGACACCTGGGTGGCTTAGTCTGCCTTCAGCTCAGGTCATGATACCAGGGTCCTGGGATTGAGCTCAGCTGGGAGTCTGCTTCTCTCTCCTTCTGTACCTACTCGTGCCCCCAACCCTGTAGCTCACGTACTCTTTCTCAAATAAATAAATAAAATCTTTAAAAATATATTCTTCAGGATATATCTCTAAGACATAAGGAATTTTTTTAACATGACCACGGAAGTTTGTCACATCTAAATAAGTAATGGTAATTCCTTAATATTATCTAATACATAGTCCATGTTCAAATTTCTTTGATTATCTCATAAACGTCTCTGTACAATTGGTTTATTGAGATCAGAATCCAAAGCAAGTTCACACATTGTATTTGGTTGTTGAAATAGGGAGCTTCTGGGGTGCCTGGGTGGCTCCATGGTTGAGCATCTGCCTTTGGCTCAGGTCCTGATCCTGGGGTCCTGGGATCGAGTCCCACATCAGGCTCTCCATGGAGTCTGCTTCTCCCTCTGCCTATGTCTCTGCCTCTCTTTGTGTCTCTCATGAATAAATAAATAAAATCCTTTTTAAAAAAGAAAAGAAATAGGGAGCTTCTGACATGGCTCCAATGATCCTTGCTGGCTGGTATTCGTCTCCCCTTATTGTAGGCTGGACCTAGTGACTTGCTTGTATGATGAATAGAATCAGAAAAAGTGATGGACCACACTTCCAAGATAAGGCTACGAAAGACTGTGACTTCCATCTTGGCACTCTTCTTTGGCTCTTCTCTGCTTCTCTGATACAGCAAGACATCAGGGACACCTGGGTGGCTTAGCAGTTGAGTGTCTGCCTTTGGCTCAGGGCGTGATCCTGGAGTTCCGGAATGGAGTCCCACATCAGCCTCCCTGCATGGAAACTGCTTCTCCCTCTGCCTGTGTCTCTGCCTTTCTCTCTGTGTGAGTGTCTGTCATGATTAATAAAATCTTTTTAAAAAATTAAAAAATAAAGCAAGGCATCATGTGAGCTGCCCTATGGAGAGGTCCACATGAACTGAGAGCAGCCTCCTGCTAAAAGCCAGGGAAAGACTGAGGCCCTCAAACCAACAAGCCTTGAAGAACTGAATCCTGCCAACACCACGTAAGTGAATTTGGAAGCAGATGTGTGTGCCTTGAGATGATTGCAGCCCTAGGGGCACCTGGGTGGCTCAGTTGGTTAAGCATCTGCCTTTGGCTCAGGTCATGAAGTCAGGGTCCAGGGATGGAGCCTGTTTCAGGCTCTCTGCTCAGTGGGGAGCCTGCTTCTCCCTCTCCTCCTTCCCACTTGTGCTCTCTCAAAAATAAATAAATAAATTCTTTAAAAAAGAGAGAAATAACTACTACAGTCCTGACATTGTTTGCAGGCTTGTGAGAGCCTCTCAGCCCAGATCCCTGACTGACTGAAATGGAAATAATGAATATTATTTTAAACCACAGGGTTCTGGGGTAACTTGTTACACAGCAGTAGATAACTAACCCTGTTCTGATGCCTCCTGAATCTCTTTCATCTACAACAGTTCACTTACCTCTTGTGGTCTTTTTCTTGCCAGGCCTGGTCCTGTTTGGAAGACAAAGTTGTATTATTCAGTGTCCTTCAAAGCAGGACCCAGAATCCCCAGGGAGATGGGGTGGCAGTGGCTCCCATACTAAAAATACAGATGCCTGGGCTCCTTGGAACTTCCTGAATCTCTGAGGGGACTAGGACTCTCTACTGCTAAGAGCATCCCAGGGGATCCTTTTGTCTGCTGAAGGCTGGACTCAGACAAAGTTGGTTTGGAGGCTTGGCTTTAACACTACCTGTGGGGCACTGTGTGGCCTCACCTCTCTCATCATCTGAACCTCTGTCTCCTCACCTGCAGGATAGGATCCTCATCGCATTTACTCTGTAGGAGGATGTGCCTTGCTGTTCCCTTTCCTACTCTCTTGGTTCACGGATTTGCCCTCTTTCATGAGAGAGAAAGGGATTAAGTTATAGGTAGAGTGGGGCAATTGGGCCTAGAGATGTTCTCACACACATCCTCACATGCTCAGTGTTACTGGTTCACACACTCAGTGTTACTGAATAACATGTACACACTCAAGTAAACATGTACACACTCAAGTCCTTGCACAGGAGAGCCAATTTGGTTTCTCAGTTTGCTGAAGTTTCTTCTACGTTCTAAGGCAATTTCCACTATTTATGGGGAAATAGACCCAATTGCATGTGAACTGTTGAAGACTTAAGAAATTCTTGGGAGTCTGAAAAGTTAAACACCTTTTTTAAAAAAATTTATTTATTCATGAGAGAGAGTGAGAGAGAGAGAGAGGCAGAGACACAGGCAGAGGGAGAAGCAGGCTCCAGGCCGGGAGCCCGATGCGGAACTCGATCCCGGGACCCCAGGATCGTGCCCTGGGCCAAAGGCAGGCGCCAAACCACTGAGCCACCCAGGGATCCCTAAACACCCTTTTTAAAATATATATATTATTTATTTATTTATTCATGAAAGACACAGAGAGAGAGAGAGAGGCAGAGACACAGGCAGAGGGAGAAGCAGGCCCTACACAGGGCGCCCTGCACAGGGCGCTCAGCGTGGACTCGATCCCGGGTCTCCAGGATCCCGCCCTGGACCCAAGGCGGCGCTAAACCGCTGAGCTACCGGGCTGCCCCTAAACACCCTTTTTTGAACTTCTTTGGATGCTTTCTGCAAACTGCTACTGAATCTATGTCATTCAATTATTCTTCATCTTTATGCCAAATATTTCACACAGTCCTTCTTTTAGTTTTCTATTGTTTCCTAAATTTAATGACTTCAAAACAACAATCTTTTATGATATCTCATGCAGGTCACGATTGAGTCAGGGCATAACAGAAATGGCTTGTGTCTGTTCCACCATGTCTGGCGTCTTAGCTAGATTTGAAAGCAAGAGGACTAGAGGCATCTGAAGGTTCATTCACTTACACGTGTGGCTGTGAATGCTGGCTGCTGGTTGAAGGTCTAGCCTAGGGCTGTCACCCACCTGTGGCCTTTCATGTGGCCTGGCTTTCCTCACAACATGGCCTGGGTTTTAAGGGCAAGTGTCCAGAGAGACATTTCTCATGACTTAGCCTCAGAAGCCACACACTAGCACTTCGGCCTCATTCTGGTTGTTACTAGTGAGTCACTCAAACAAGTGCACATTCAAGAGTGGGAGAATTCAGCTTCCTCCTTTCGAAGGGAGGCATACCAAAGGATTTATGGACATATTTTTTTTATTTTTATTTTTTATTTATTTTTAAAAAGATTTTATTTATTCATGAGAGACACACACAGGGAGAGAAAGAGGCAGAGACACAGGCAGAGGGAGAAGCAGGCTCCACGCAGGGAGCCCGACATGGGACTCGGATCCGGGGTCTCCAGGATCACACCCTGGGCTGAAGGCGGCGCTAAACCACTGAGCCACGCGGGCTGGCCAATGGACATATTTTTAAATCTTTTTATGAACGAAAATATCAGTAGAAGCATAACCCATCAGTGTTTCTGTATTGTGAGACAGTGCGTGTCAGTAATTATGAGCAATATTTGGATGTACTGACAGTAAAACAAAAAAGAGAGAGAAAGAAAGATGTGCTTAAATTTATCAACCTTTTATTTTTTACATTATGGGTGTTGCATTTTATGACTTGATTTAGAAGGCTTTCTCTTAGACTAAGCTTTTCTTTGATTTTTCTTCTTCCAGTTTTTTTTTTTTTTTTTTTTTTAGATTTTTATTTATTTACTCATGAGAGACAGAGAGAGAGCGAGGCAGAGGGAGAAGCAGGCTCCATGCAGGGAGCCTGACATGGGACTTGATCCCAGGTCTCCAGGATCAGGTCCTGGGCTGAAGGCAGCGCTAAACCGCTGAGCCACCCAGGCTGCCCTTTTCTTCCAGTTTTAAGATATTACTGACATATAACACTGTACAAATTTAAGGTGTATAGCACAATGACTTGACATCTATATATACATTTTAAAGATTTTATTTATTAGGATGCCTTGGTGGCTCAGCGGTTGAGCATTGGCCTTCAGCCCAGGGCATGATCCTGGAGTCCTGAGATCGAGTTCCACATTGGGCTCCCTGCATGGAGCCTGCTTCTCCCTCTGCCTGTGTCTCTGCCTCTCTCTGTGTGTCTCTCATGAATAAATAAATAAAATATTTAAAAATAATAATAAAGATTTTATTTATTTATTTTAGAGAGAGAGCAAGCAGGGGGGAGGGCTGAGGGAGAGAGAGAATCTCAAGCAGATGTTGAGCTGATGTGGCTTGATCTCATGACCCTGAGATCGTGAACAGCTGAAACCACTTAACTGATGGCGCCACCCAGACGTCATATATATATGTAAATGATTACCACCATAAGTTTAATTAACATCCATCACCTCATGTAGTTACACAAAAATAATTTTACCTGTGATGAAAAATTTTAGAATTTACTCTCTCAGCAACTTTCTAATATATCACACAGCAGTGTTAACTATAGTCATCACGTTTTACATTATATCCTCACTATTTATTTATCTAAACCAAAGTTTAGACCTTTCGACCATCTTCACACAATTCCTCCACTCCCCGCCCCCCTCCCAAATCCTACCTCACAACACAAATCTGATCTCTTTTTCTTCTTTTTTAAAGATTTTTAATTTATTTATTCACGACAGACACAGAGAGAGAGAGACAGAGACACAGGCAGAGGGAGAAGCAGGTTCTATGCAGGGAGCCGGACGCAGGACTCGATCCCCGGTCTCCAGGATCACGCCCTGGGCTGAAGGTGGCGCTAAACCTCTGTACCACCGGGGCTGCCCTGATCTCTTTTTCTGAGTTCGGTTTTTTGAGATTTCACAAATAAATTAGATCATACAGTGTTTGTCTTTCTTGGTCTGACTTACCTCACTTAGGCCAATGCCCTTCAAGTCCATCCATGTTGTTGCAAATATCAGGATTCCCTCTCATTTATGGTTGAATAGTATTCCATTGTATGCCCATACCACATTTTCTTTATCCATTCATCCATATGGACATTTAGGTCATTGCCTTGTCTTAGCTATTGTAAATAATGCTCAAGCCCAAGCTTTTAAAATATTCTTCTATATTTTTGCTTAGTAATTTCAGAGATCTCTTTTACATGTAAATCTTTAATCACTTATTTATTAGCTTTGGTTTGATCCTGGAGAAAGCTCTGAAGCCCAAATTGTACTACCAGGTTAGTTCCACCTGGAGGTGAGGCCTTTCATACATCTGTGCCAGTCTGCCATTGACCAAGGTATGCCAGGAGGAGGAGGAGTGCTAGGCAGGTATCCAGAGATGGGAGCAGCTGGGCGATGGGTGTACTATTGTAAAGGGATCTGGCGGGGCACCCACAGCGTGCACTACAGTTCACTTTTGCACCGTTCACACCTACTTGCTTTCCCCGTAAAGTTCACTCCATGCAGGTACAATTTCTCCAGGAATTCTGATTGGTCACAATTTCTTTTTTTTTTTTTTTAATATTCACATCCACACTCATTTTTTTTTAAAGATTTTATTTATTTATTCATGATAGACACATAGAGAGAGGCAGAGACACAGACAGAGGGAGAAGCAGGCTCCCCGCAAGGAGCCAGATGTGGGACTCGATCCCGGATCCTAGGATCACACCCTGAGCCAAAGGCAGACGCTCAACCACTGAGCCACCCAGGCGTCCCTGATTGGTCACAATTTCTAGGTAAACTTAGAAGAGGAGAATTAGTTCTACAACCTCCCCTGATAGTCATCATCTCCTTCCTCTGACACTCACTCATTCTAGCCCTCCCTTCCCTTCTACTCCTGGCTTCAGCTAGTATTTCTGCTGGTCTCCATAGCCTACCTGGTGGGTTGATCCTGGCCCTCATCTGAAGGGTTGAGTCCCTAGTTACCATGCCCTATCAGGCCATGGCTTATAGTACTTGCCCATTTACAATTAAAACTCAGCATGGCTATCTGGAGATATCCCAGTGGATTACCTGAGCACTAAACATATTCTTGCTGACCGCACTGCATAGCAGCAGTCCTACCTCCTGGTGATGACTGAGATCTATTAACCCTGCCAGTACGGCAAGTCCTTTCTTTGTCTGCTGGTCTGTTGGCATAAGGAGACCAAACGGACCAGGTGGCAGATGTAGCTCAAAAGTAATAGGGACTCTTTCCATGGTCTGGCAGAAATGTCCTTTCCTACTCTGGGAATTGTGATCTCTAGACACAGGGCCTAAAGTTAGAGGGCTGGCAGTACAATTCTTTTAAGGAGGTTACTGGGAGTAATGGTAAACAGGGCCACTCCTGCTTCCAATCCTAGGTTTCCAGACTCATATACCTATGTTCTGGGGCACAGCACCATAAAGCAGCATTGCTTTAAGGTATATATTGCATCCTAAAAGACATTGCAGTGTCCTCTTCATGCTGGCATCTCAGCTTCACCTTCCAGAGGTTGTTCCGTTATCCTAAGAGGCCAGCAGCTTCTTGATGGTACATCAAATGGCAGTGTGTCCACCACTGCATTTCCTTTACTGTAAATGTGTCCCTTGGTCAGACAGAGGAGGCAGCTATGAGTCCTTGGTTGCCTGCAGTCCTATCAGCCAGGAGATAGGTGCCCTGCTAGGAAAAGGGATCTGGGGCAGCCGGGTGGCTCAGCGGTTTAGCACCTTCTTCAGCCCAGGGCGTGATCCCGGGATCGAGTCCCACGTCAGGCTCCCTGCATGGAGCCTGCTTCTCCCTCTGCCTGTGTCTGTGCCTCTCTCTCTGTGTCTCTCATGAATAAATACATTTTAAAAATCTTAAAAAAAAAAAAAAGAAAGAAAAGGGATCTGAGTGGGACACCAGTTGCATGCATTACAGGATCTCATTCAAACTTTTCCCTATAACTTTCCAGCTGTCCTAATACCTTTTATTTTATTGTTTCATTTCATTTCATTTTAAAGATTTACTTGTTTATTTGAGAGAGAGAGCATGAGCTGAAGGGGCAGAGGGGAAGAGAGAGAGAATCTCAAGCAGACTACTTGTTGATCTTGTTGCCCAACGTTGGGCTCAAACTCACACACTGTGATCAAGGGCCTGAGCCGAAACCAAGAGTTGGACGCTCAAGGGACTATGCTATCCCAGCACCTTGCCTTTTATTTTAATGGTTTATCCTTATTCTCCCTTATTTTAAATGGCCCTTTTATCACATCCTAAATTGCAATGTATACATGGGTCTATTCCAGTTTCTTCTATTCTATTCTGTTCCATTAACCTACTTGTCCAGTTCCTTATCTCCATCACACAGTTTTAATATAGTAGAGTTTTGGGGTAGTTTTTCTTTTTTAAAAGATTTTATTTATTCATGAGAGACAGAGAGAGAGAGAGAGGCAGAGACATAGGCAGAGGGAGAGGCAGGGTCCCTGTGGGGGAGCCTGATGCGGGACTCCATCCCAGGACCCCAGGATCACAACCTGTGCCAAAGTCAGATGCTCAACCCCTGAGCCACCCAGGTGTCACTACCCTGGGTAAGTTTTCTTTTTGGTAGAGTCTGCTCATTTGATTAGACTCTGTTTATGTGTTATGTCTTTGGGAAGTTCAGGTCACAGAATGAGAATTCAGAGTGTAACCTCTGGATAAAGGACAGCCCTGCTGGCTCTAACTTCACTTTCTCCTGGTTTTTAATCCAACACCCTAACCTACCAGAAGCCTCTGCTCCTAAGACAGGGCTTGTTATACCTACTCCCCTGGCCTTCCTCCTCAGGCCTTGGGCTGCTCAGGAAGCAGAGGCCAAGTTTGGCTGGATTCCCAAGGTTGCAAAGGGCCGAGTTGGGACTGGATTAGGACATATGGGCAGATCACTGGAGGATCTGTGGGTCTTGCTTGGTCATTGTGGTGTCCAACCACCTTGGGGACAGACGGGGTGCAGATAATGGGAGAGCAAAGGAGCTTCATCTGGGGATGGCAACGAACAGCATCAGCTTCTGGTGATACTACAGAGATGGAGACAGATGGGCTGTGAGGTGGGGACAGTCAGGGTGGCAGAGCTGATGACCTTTACCAAGACAGATGTCTTGGGATAAATCAGGGCCTGGGTTGGGGGCCAATCCCTCCAGCTGTGAAGGGTACCTAGGGATCCAATGAGAGAGAAAGTGAAGCCCCCATGAGAGGTAGGAGGCAGTGGAGTTGGGTGAGGGTAAGCCTGCCCTCTGGGGTGAGGCCCAGCCCCACGTCCACCGTCTACCTGTGAATAGCACCAGATCGAGTATCTGCCTCCCTCCTGCCCTCCTCCCTTCCTGCCCTCCTCCTCCTCCACCACCTCCCCCTTCACCACCTAGCCTGGCCTACGCCTCAGTGCACCCACTCAAAGGGCCTAGTCTAATCCTCTGACATCACCGCTGCCCAGCACAGGCCCTTTCTAGCAGCCCTGGCAGCCCCCCCCCCCCACCTCAGAGATCTCATTTAGGATCCCCTACCTACCCCAGAACCCATCTTTCCTTCAAACTCTTCCCTCCTTTAGCTCACAGTTCAGATCAGAGACACCCCAGATCTGGTCCCGAGCTGGGGGGCAGGAGTCTAGGATCAGTTCTGTCCTTGCTGTGTGACTCCAGGTAAGTAGCTATCCCTCTCTGGGCCTCAAGCTCCTTATTAAATCTCCTTGCTTCCCCAGTAAATCACAGCAACCTATGTTGGCTTCTTCTCAGCACTTTGTTGCTTCAGGACATTTTGTTTTTATCAGCTCACACCTTTGTTATTGCTCTCCCCCTCTGGACTGTGCACTCTTGTGAAGCAAGGACCCGGCCCATCTTACATCCACCCTGGTACCAGCACACAGAAGAGGTTCCGTTAGTATCTGCCCACTGAATGCATACATGGGTGAATGAATGAACAGATGTATCTCCTGCCTTTGCAGGAAGGGTGTGGGCCTTCTTTCTCCACACCAGGGAGGAAGGTAGAGCAGTAGTCCATCCATAGAAGTGGGGTGGGGGTCTGACTGAGCACTCTGACCCAGTGAGTGGGCAGGGACTGAGAACTGAACTGCCCCCTCATAGAGAGACTGGCAAAGTTTTGAAGAAGGATCAGAACCCAGCACCAATCTCCCCATCTCCTCCTCTGCCACAAGTCTTCCCCAGGTAGAAAGGGCCTTAGGTATGTGTCTGTGGTCTGTATGTGCTGTGTCTGGGCAGAGGGCAGCCACTGGCCCAAGATCTTCCAGGATAGCAGGGACTAAGACATGGCAAGATCTCAGGATTCCTGACCTCCAGCCACAGGTGTGTCTGTGTGTGCATGTGACCATGATGTGTGCACACCCCACGTATGTATGTGTCTGCTTCACGCGTGTACTTCTGGTGGGGCCTCTGGGTGTGGCTATGTGTTTGCATGTCTGCATGTGTCAGTGGGGACACGTGTGCACTGTGCCTCTGTAACACGTGCAGGCCTGGCAGGGCGTGTGTGATTCCGCACACGTGCAGGCTGAGTCCCCGAGGGTGTCAGGTCCACGAGGGCAGGGCTTTTTGTCTAGCTTGTTCTAGGTTCTACCCCAGCACCTGGAACAGGGCCCAGCACATAGTAGGCACCAGTACTGCTTAAATGAATTAAGGTAGGGAAGTGCTCACGTCTGGTGTGTGCCCGTGTGCCAATGTATGTGTCTATGCCTCTGTGTGTGTGTGTGTTGTGTGTGTGTGTAGACGTGTGCATGCTGCTGTGTCTAAGGGCGTACCTTGGTTGTGGGTGATGTTGCTCACATGCCACCACTCCCATTCCTTTTCCAAACTCCTAGGGAAGCCAGGGCCCAATGCCTGGGTCCCAGTGGGGCGGAGCAGGAGGCCGCCTCCTCACAAGAAACTGGATCCCAGGACGTGCGGAGCAGCAGGGAGCAGGGCGGCCCCTTTGTCCCCCGATAATCCCCTCCCAGCCTTGACCCCTCCCTCCTAGCAACCAGGGTTTAAGGTCGAGTTTGGGGACTGTTGGGGACTAGGGTGTCACCTCAGTGTCCCCTTCCTTGCCTGTCCCTTGTTTCTGGAACTTCTGCACCTGTGCCCCCCCCTCACACACACACACACACACACACACACACACACACCCTAGGGTGTGACTCCTTCCCTCCTTGGGCGGCCTCAGCACTCAGCTCAGGTATAAAGCCACCTGAGGGGTGGGAGGACAGGTGCCCCAGAAGGATCCTGAGCCTGGAGAGAAGAAGGAGCCAAGGAGAGAGCATGAGCTATCAGCTAGGTGAGTGCGGGGGATGGAGTGCCAGAGCCTAGAGACCAGGAGGGGGGCTACTCACTAGGTTCTCTGGTCCTTCAAAATCCTGTGCCTGGCCATCTTTGAATGCTAGGAATCTCCAAATCCTTACACACAGAAGGCTTCATTCCTCACTCATTCATTCATTCATTCATTCATTCATTCAAGAAGAATTACTGAGCACCTATTATGCACATTTGATACAGCAGTGAACAAACAGACTAAAATCTACGGCCTCATGGGGATTTCATTCTGCAGACAGACAATACACATCATCGTCATAAGTAAGCAAATTACAGGGCACCTGGGCAACTCAGTCGGTTAAGCGTCTGCCTTCAGCTCAGGTCATGATCCCAGGGTCCTTGGATCAAGTCCCCTATCGGGGCTCAGTGGGGAGTCTGCTTCTCCCTGTCCCTCTGCCCCTCCCCACGGCTTGTGTCCTCTCTTTCTCTCCTCTGCCAAATAAATAAAATCTTTTTTAAAAGTAAGTGAATTATAGTGTCAGTGTGATAGAAGGTGAGTGGAACGAGCCAATTTTTGGAATGAATGAATGGGCCTTCACTGTCAGCCTTCTCTTAAGTTCTGAACTTAGGGAACTCAGAAATGTAGAAAGGGGAACAATGGAGGCCATCAGATTTGCCTCTCATCTCCATTGCTTCCTGCTGGTGACCTTAGGTAACCATCCCCCAGCCTTATGCTGGGAATATAATTGGCCCTGACCTGTAAGGGGACAATTCCCAGCCTTTACTCAAATTTAAAATGGGCATATCCCCATTTTCAAAAGTACCCAAAGAATCTGTGATATGGCTGTTTACGGCAGCACTCAGTCATGCAACAAATATTTATTAAGTTCTGTGCTAGGTGCTGGGGTACCAGCAACAAATGAATCAGGGGAGGTCTCCTCTTTCCTGGAGCCAACATTCTAGGGGGAGAGACAGTAACAAACAAGCAGACAAATAAATAAATAAACAAAATAGCAAAAGTCTCTGAAGACTATAAATCAGGGAGGGGGAAGGGGTTTTTGATATATGGTCAGGACAGCTTATCTGAGTGGAGGCCTGAAGTACAAGAAGGGGCCAAAAAAAAAAAAAAAAAAAAAAAAGAAGGGGCCAGACTTGGGAAGGTCTGGGGTTGGTCCTGGCAGGGCCTGAGGAGGAATGGGATGGGAGGCCAGTCCAGTGGGGCCAGGCCTTTGTAGGCCACCAGAGGGCTTTGGCTTCCACACTTCCTCTGTGTGAGGTGGGAGCAGAGGGGGTGTTAGGGCACAGGAGGAATCTAATTGTTGTGGGTTGGGCCGCAAAGGTGGAAGCAGAGACGGGGTGCAGGGAGGCTACTGCCTGTAACAGTCCAGGTGAGAGGGCTGGTGGCTGGGACTCAGGTGATGGCAATGGAAGGAGGGGGGAAGTGGGTAGATTCTGGATACAGCTTTTCAACTTTTACAACTTTTTATTAAAAAGAACAAACAGAAAAGGACACACTTATAAAGTGTACAGTTCCATGAATTTTCACAAAGTGATCGTATCCGTGTCATGAGCACTCAGATCAAGAAACACAGAGCTGTGCTGACTACCTTTTAAGGACAGAGCCGATGGGATTTACTGTGGGGGTGAATGTGGAGAGCAAGAGAGAATGAGGCACCAAAGAGGACCCCAGGTTTTGAGCAACTGGAAGAATGGAAGCACCCTTGTGTGAGATGGGGATGACTGTGGGAGGAGTGTGGAAGGGGAATCCAGAGTTGAGTATTGGATATTTTGAGTTGAGATGCTTATTAATATCCAATAATGTCAAGCAGGAAGCTGAATAGATCGGGTCTGGAGTTCAGGGGAATGTCTGGGCTGGAAATAATCTACTTACAGGGTGATGCTGCCCCGACTTGGATACACCAAATCATTACAGGCCACAAGGACTGTGCCCATTTGAGGAGTTGTGACAAAGAATCAATGAATCAGCAGGCAGGCTCGGGGATTTGATATAACCTTTGATTCCCTCTGCCAGCCCCGCTCTGTCTGCTGACCCTGCTGCTGCCACCTCCCAGGCCGGGGGCCCCCGTCTCCCCAGCAGAGCCCATCAGTCAAGCCTACAGCCTGGCCCTCTACATGCAGAAGAATACATCAACACTGCTGCAGACTTACGTGAGTGACACGGCGCCAGCAGCGGCTGAGGGGAGAGGGACACTGCCCTCCTGGCCCAGCCCCGGGTAGGGGAAGCAGAGCAAAGCCAGGAGAAAGCTCTTCTCTGAGTTTGAGAGTACAGGAGCTCTGTCAACTAGAGACTCACTCAAACACTGTCACTGATGGCTGGTGACCTTTAGCTAGTCATTCCTTCTCTCTCTCCGTCTCAGCTTCCTCATCTGCAAAATGGAATTGTGATCCTGCGTTTGCTCATCTTTCAGGACTGTTACAAGATTCAAAGACAGCCCATGCAGAGAAAGACTTTACAGGGTTATGATGACTTCTCCAACCACCTTGTGCCGGGTGCTTACTGGAGCCACATGCTGGCACTAGGCACTCATCCCCGTTATATTGCTGACTCTTCAAACAGTTCTGAGAGATGGAATTAGAATCCAGTTGAGCAAACTGAGTCTTAGAGAGGGTGAATAATTTGCTCAAGGTCACACAGCTCATCACTGGCAGTGCCAGGATCTTAAACCAGGTCTGTGGCATTAGATGCCAATCCTCTCCCACCCCCCACACTGTCCAGAAGTTCAAACTAGCAGCCCAGGCTGAATCTGACCCACAGATGTTTTCTGTTCGGGCCATGAAATACTTGTTCAAATTATGAACATGACAGCCTGTCTACAACAGGCCCAGGGACCCTCCTGGCCCCCCTCCTCATCCCATCTTAGTTCTGCTTTCTTCCCCAAGTTACACAATCTGCTTGGCCCCTAGAAGCCCTGGGGTTTGTGATTCCTCTGCTGTACTATATTCCAGGACCATGTGAAGTTACTAAATCTAGTTTCTAGTCCCATAGATGCCACCATTCCTTGGGTAGCTTTGGGCACCCTTTTGGGCACACCTGTGAAATAGGGACATGGGACCAGGTGGTCTATCCATTTGGGGATTTATCAGGATGCACCAAGATTCCATGGGTTTAGGTTTGTGGAAGCAAGAAGTTTAATGGAGAAGGCACTCAACTAAATTTAATAATATTAAGAATTATTTATTAAAGATTATAATAAAATTAATAAACATAAATGACTAAATGCTATAAATAGAAAGGAACCATATAGACTATAACCACATTGTCAATTATCTAGAGTGAAAATAGTATATAATAAATAATATAATCATAGCATCATGATATATTATATATTATATATATATTATAAACAGTGGCTTATCATGCCCTATTGTATGCCAGGTGCTGTGCTAAGCACCTTATATATATGACTTCTTATCACTGGCACAATAATGCTGATGCATGGGAATTATGGAAGCTGTGATTCAAAGTTGTACAACTTGTACAGGAACCTGGAACCCAACAGAGGCCGGGCTCTATGCTAGGAGATGGCCACCAACACCCCCTGGGAAGATGCCAGTCTTATAGAAGACAGATGTGAAGTCAGGGGGAGCCCCAGGAATTAGTCTGCATTCCTGTCTGTCTCTCTCATACAGCTCCAGTACCAGGGCAGCCCCTTCAGCGACCCTGGCTTCTCAGCACCTGAGCTTCAGCTCAGCAGCCTGCCTCCTGCCGCTGTCTCTTTCAAGATCTGGCATGCCCTGGATGACGAGGAGCGGCTGGGCCATGCCCAGGGGGCCTTCCTGGCCTTGACCCAGCACCTCCAGCTCGTGGGGGATGACCAGAGAGACCTGAACCCTGGCAGTCCTATCCTGCTGGCTCAGCTTGGGGCAGCAAGACTCAGGGCCCAAGGCCTGCTGGGCAACATGGCTGCCATCATGACTGCCCTGGGCCTGCCCATCCCCCCAGAAGAGGACACTCTTGGGGTTGTCCCCTTTGGGGCCTCAGCCTTTGAGAGGAAATGTCGAGGCTATGTAGTGACCCGGGAATACGGCCAGTGGACGGACAGAGCTGTGAGGGACTTGGCTCTGCTCAAAGCCAAATACCCTGGATAGAGGAGGCAGGACTTCCTGTCAGAGGCTGTAATACTTCTTTCCCAATTACTCTTTTTCTGGCTTGCTTCTTGGCTAGAAAGGAGACACGTCTTGTCTAGCAGACAGGGCATGTATATTTGGGAGCATTTCCTAGGAACCAGGCCTCATGTCTCTATTGCCCCGGCCTTTCCTGCCTAGGTCCTATGGCCTCCCATCCAGATCTGGGTGGGACTCTACAGACACCATTTTGTGGATTCTCAATCCAGTGGTCCTGGTTCGCCACATCTTGGGTGGAAAAAAAGTGCCTTTTTGAAGAGGCTTCACTTCCCACTCCACAGGGAGAGGACAGTTGGTCTTCTTCCTCTTCCTGTAAGTTTTTGGGAGGTCCAAGGGCTGCCTTCTTGTCTCTACCTCACTTCCTGTACGAAGCTATGGGCTTTCCAAGCAGAGAGGCCTCCCTTCTTGCTGGAGTTCATTGCCTCCCCTAGTCTACCTCCCTGACTACCGCCACTGTTCCAATTTTCATCTTGAGGGACTTCACTTCCTGATCAATGGAAGTCCAGTTGAAAAAACAAGGACTGGTGTAGATGTTTCCTGCTCAGGACACATCTACTTCCTGTTCTAGAGTGACTGATATCCTTGTCCTGGGGGCATTTGTGAATCTCCTATTTATACTGTGGCTTTCGGGTATAGCGGGGGCATCAGCTGTGCCCCAAGGATCCTATTCTCCTCAAATGTCTCCCCATTATCAACAACTATATATACTGGTAACTTTAGTGTTCTTTTTATTTTTAAACATTTTATTTACAAAAAATTAATTTATTCTCAGAAATAAAACTCTTTTAAGGTGTTGGTTTTCCTCTCCATAGACCTGGCTTGGGTGGGGAGGCAGGGGAGGGGTAGGGATGGGGCAGAGGAGGGGAAGGGCATCCAAGGGGGAAGCAAGCAGGGCCCACCCAAGGGGCCCGGATGGATCGGGGAGCCAGGGTGCAACAGGCGGAGTGACGCTGCGGGCAAGTGGCTGAAATTTGTCTGGAGTAGCCCTCCAACCAGGGCTGGCAGGCAAGTCCCCTGCCAGCCTGCAAAGGCCAGAGCGAGGCACTGAGGGAAACAAAGCTGATGAGAGGTTCCCTCCTGGAGATGAGGCTGAGAGGTACGCCTGCTCACGTGGGGCCCAGGGAAGCCCAAGGATGGATAAATGGGGAGACAAAGAGGCCCCCCCAGAGACGGGTAAAGGGGGAGTCAAAGAGAGGGGGAGGCAGGCCCAAGCGACGGGGAAGAGGAGGGGGAAAGCAAGAAAGCAAGGGACTTAGAAGTCACAAACGCAAGTTGGTCCGATGGAGGAGACACGGAGCGCTTACAAAGCGAAGGGAGACGACAGAGACAGACAGAGACAGACAGAGACAGAGAGACGGAGACGGCCGCCGAGCGGACAGCGAGCTCAGCCCCGCGCCCCGCGCTCAGGCCGGGCCCCCGGGCACCAGCTGGCCCAGGTCGCCCTCGGTTCGGCTCACCCACTCGCGGTAGAGGCCGCACACGCGGAGCCCCAGCACCTTGGCAGGGAAGACACCCGCGTCGGTGGCGGCGGCGGCGGCGGCGACGGCGGGCTCGGGCCGGGGCCCCCGGGTCTCGGCGCCCAGCGCGGCCAGCACGGCCTCCACCGCGGCGCCCAGAGCCCGGGCCTGGCGCGCCGCGTCCTCCAGGCGCCGCAGCAGGCGCAGCGCGCGCGGATTCAGCTCAGCCTGGTGGCGCCGCACCACGTCGAGCAGCGGCGGCAGCGCGCTCAGCGCCCCCGCGTCCAGCTGCAGCCGCTCGGCCGCGGGCAGGCCCGCGTGGCCCGGAGCCGGGGCGCTGAGGCCGGCCACCGGCAGCCGCGGGGGCGAGAAGCCGGGGAGCCCGAAGGGGTCTCCCTGGTGCTGCACCTGCGGAGACACAGGCAGTCAGGGGGGAGCCCCCGCGAGGAGCGACGGAACCCCTGCGCTCTCCGCTCCTCTATCTCTCTGGAGCCTCAGTTTCCCCGCTTTCAAATGACGCCTTCCTCCCAACACAGCTGTTGTGTTTGAGGTACTACAAAACAACCACAAAATAAGTGGGCTTTACACCCATCTCTAAAATGGAGGTAACAGTCTGAACTTCATTAGGATAGTTAGGAGCACGTTGAAATGGTTCAGGCAAATCCTGGCCCACCGGAAGGGCGCAACAAACGTTAGCGATTTTATTAATGCTATCTTACAGATCAGGGTGAAAATCGGTCTCCCCCATTTGCTAGCTGTGCAGTTTCATACAAAACCATTTCCCTTCTCTGAGTCTCAGTCTTGTCATCTGTAAAATGGGGGATCAGATCCCCAGCCAGTCTTTCTATCAGGGATCTCCTGAGAATCACACAGATACTGCAGAAACTCGACCTGTTTCGCTCTCTCCTCCCATCCGCTACCACCTCTGCACCTGCCTGGCACACAGTAGGGGCTCAATGAATAACTGATATATGAATGAACAAATTAAAGATGAAGGAGATTGGTAATTTGTAAAAATCTACAACAATACCATTTATTCTTTGCTAACATCTTGTCTCTGGTTCAGGCATGCTTGCTGCTTTAAACACATTATTCTTAATCTTTCCAATAATGGGTATGGTGATTATGATGCCGCTGATTTTATAAATGAGGATACTGAAGCTGAGAGGTAAATTGACTTGCCCTAGGTCATCCATCTAGGAAAGGACAGTGCTGGATTCTGAACCAAAGTTCATAGAACTATAAAGCTAGTTCTATTATCCCACTTTCATGATTGTTACATCATCATTTTTTCATTTTATCATTAGTACCCAACATCACAGCAAGTTAGCAGGTCTACAAGTCTATTTGACTCAAAACCACACCCTTCTTCCATTACGCCAGAGTAACTGATGGAAATACTCTCCTTTCTTGGGCAGGGCCCTATGCCCCACCAAAGCTATTGACGACAGATCCTCCTCCTCTGTAAAAGTCCCCTCTTGGCCTGGAACTTTTGCTCCAGATTGAAACTCCTTCTTGGTCTCTCTGCATAGCATAGGTAGAAGAGTTCACAACTCATCTTGTTAAACTGTCTCCTTTTATAGTTGGGGAGACCAAGGCCCATGGAGGGGAGGTGACAAGATCATAGAGAGCCTGGAACCTAGGTTTCCTGACTCCCAGACCAGAATTCTCTTCACTCTCTCAGCTTCTGCCTTAAGGCACTGTGGGGGGAACCTCCAAGCTGAGACAGAGAGAGGGGCATTTGGAGCACAGAGAGGGTCCTCCAGTTTGCTGTATGGCCAGGAGCCCCAATTTCTGCATCTGGGAAATGAGGTTGGAGAAATGGGTGGTCAGGAACCTCTGTGATCTGTACTTCCCCATTCCTCAGGCCCCTGGCACCCTCGTCCCCATTCCCACTCACATATTCCTGGAGCAGCTGCTCAGCATATTTGGTGAGGAGGCGGGCGAGGCTGTGTGTCTGATGGATCTTGGCCTCCAAGTGGGGAAGGGGTGAGATGGAAGAGTCAGCCTGTGGATCTTCTGGTGGTGAAAAGGGGGATGAATGAGGGCAGCCCAAACCCCTGCTCCTTGACTATTTCTTCCAGGCTAGCTCTTCCTTCCTGAATCCAGAAGTTCTGCTTTGAATTCTCCAACTTTTAAGCCAGGCAGCCTCTGTCCCATTTCAAGTGATGGTAAATGAGGCCAACATTTACCAAACCGGACATTTGCCAAACAGTTGTCCTGCCTGATATGTATACTCCAAATCACTGTTGAAATCCTATTAAAGCCAAATTCAAATATTGCCTTCTCAGTGTGGCCTCCAGATTCACCCCTCCCCTAAATTAACTTTTTCCTTTTACTTAAGGCCATTTGTTCACACTCCCAAGGTAGTTTTTTTTTTTATTGCTCTTTTATCTGGGTGCATCTGCTTCAGCCTGGGAGCCCTTTGAGGTAAGGTTTCACATATCTCCATACCTCACTGATTGTTGGTGAAATTTACCATCACTGAAGCACAGAACTTCAAATCAGAATGCTCCTTTAAGCCCATCCTACAGATTGGGAGACTGAAGTCCCATTTTCTCCCGGATGGACCGTCTCTGCAAGACGCCGGGCTGGGCACCTGCAGCATCAATGACTAGCCTTTCTTAGTGCAAACTAGGGGGTGGAGCCCCGGAAGGATGACTACATTTTCCGAGATGCCCAGCGCGTGTGCCCAAGGCATACTGGGGACTGTAGTCCCGGCCCAGCAACCCCCGCCCCGCCCCGGTCCTTCCCCCCCGTCCCCCGCCCCCCGCCCCCGCGCCTGAGTTTCCCACCGCTTGCTCTATTCTTAACAGCCTCGACTTTCGTCTCCTGTTGTCACTCATTAGCTCCTGTGGCCCAAAGACTTCCTTCCCTAACTCTATCCTTCCTCTGGTCCCCAGTTGGATTCTTTCTCAATACTCAGAGGATTCAGGCGTCCAGCCCCAGCTGCGACCCCAGTCCTCTCTCTCAGGGTGTACTCGAACCTGTGATCTAAACCCTGAGCCCAAGTCCCTGAAGTCACAGCCCAGGCCTCTGCTAAACTCTGGCGCTTGTCCTGTCCCATAGCTCACCGGCTCGTTACCTGACACCAGGGCCCTGCTCTCCCCAGCTCGGGCCGCTCCCTTCCCGGACCCGGGGGTGGCGGGGACCCAGACCCCAAGCTTCCAGCCCTTCTGACCCCTGCTCCCCTCGGGCACTCGGCATCTCGCCCTTAAGCCCCTTACCCAGACTTCCCTCCCTCCGGCTCATGCTGGCCCCAGGCTGCTCCCGGTTGCCTCCACGCCCCCCTTCCGAAGGGGGAGATGGGGAAAGGGGTAGGGGCGTGGCCCGGGCGCAGCCAATCAGGGCTCAGACCCCAAACAATCCCCCCCCCCCACCGCCCGCCCCAGGCAGGATTCCTTGGCTCTGAGCTCAGCTCCTTCCGTGCGCTGCCCAGTCAGGAAAGGGGCCGGCGGGGGGTTGGCAGGTTGTCTGCGTAGTGGGCTCAAAACCTTGAGGTTGCGTGTGCTGGGGCCTGGGAGGCAGCCCTGTACCGGCGAGAGGAGGAGGCTCAGGCTCTGACCTGAGGCAAGGCTTAGTGACCGAGCTTCTTTTTGGAGAAAGCAGGCAGGGGGTGGGGGTAGGGGTGGGGGTGGGAGGAGAGGGCTTGATAAGAGAGGGTGGAGCTGGCAAGACCGGAATGTGCTGGTCGTCCCTCCTGTCTAGGGGGAAGGGGGAAGCTGGGTGCGAGAGAGGCTAGGTCGCGGAGGGCCGTCAGGCTTGGGCCACACCTGCCCAGACAAATACCTCCTGGCCTATCTTAGATACTTTCTGCTCGCCCTCTCTTGTCACACTTAAAAGGGAAAGAGATACATCAGCTCACTTCACTTTACCAGGCGCACTAAGAGAACCCTCTGACATAGCCACTTCTACTGCATATAGACCTTCATTCTCACCCAGGAACAAACTTCAGAGACAGGTACAGGGGGTCACACTGACATGTCAACCCCTGTCCTGGTGCAGATAAATGATGAAAGGTCTGTGCACACTTAAACGCATAAATGGCTCCCAAGCACCTACTTGTCCTGGGCTCTGGGACCCAGAGATGATCCATACGTGGTCTCTGGCCCCCTTAGGGGCCCACAGTCTTATGGAGGCAACCATAAACAACAGCAGGTAATGGGGTTTATGAGTGAAGGGACTGGGAAGGAGGCCTGTGACCATGAGCAGACAATTGCCAGAATAAAAGAAGATATTAACTAGAGGAAGTGGGTGCAACTGAAGCCAGACTGTTGGTAGAGGCCACAATCACACAGTCATTAACAGTGAATATTTATTGGGCATTTACTATGTGCGTGGCATGGCTCCAGGAATTGCATTAGATATTAACTTACTCTCATGTTACAGTTGAAGGAATAAAGATAAATGAGTTGTCCAAGGTCACTGGACATGAAGAGCTGGGATTTTCCCAGGAGCAGTTAGGCTCTAGAAATTTGGTCATAATCACCCTCCTATACCTTAATCCCTCTGGACATAATCACACCAAAACACACAGAGACAAGAGCCACACACCCTTGAAACACACACATAGAGCAACACACACTGGCAAACAGATTCAAATAAAATCAACCAAAACACACGCATTTTAAGTAAACTTTTAATTGAAGCATATAATATACATAGGGAAAAGTGTACAGTTCGGTGAATATTCAGAGTAAATGTACTGGTGGTGGTGGGGGGATCAGCACCAGATTACCAGATTAAGAAACTGAATGTGACCAGTCCAAGAGCTCCCTTTTGGCCTCTCCCAAGAGTGACCACTATCCTGAGTTCTCACACCACAAATTAGTTTTGTTTTGAATTTCATATAAAAGGAATCATATAATGCGTACTGTTGTATCTGATTTCTTTCATGAGACTTGTCCCTGTTGTCTGTGTAGCAGGATATCACTCTCTGCTGTGTCCACTGTGTGAACAGGCTACAATTCATTTTCCACTCTACTCCTGATGGGCTGTTTCCAATTTGAGGCCGTGCTCTACGGTGCTATGAAGATTCCAGTACACATCACTTGGTGCTCACACCTACGCATTTCTCTCAGCTTCTCTAGAAAACTGCCAGTTTGGGTGGCCCCGGTGGCGCAGCTGTTTAGCGCCGCCTGCAGTCTAGGGCGTGATCCTGAAGACCCTAGATCGAGTCCCACGTCAGGCTCTCTGCATGGTGCCTGCTTGTCTCTCTGCCCCTCTCTCTTTCTCTCTGTGTCTCTGTGAATGAATAAATAAATAATTAAAAAAAAAACCTGCCCGTTTTCCAAAGCATCTCTATCCATTTTCACTACCCCAGGAACATGAGAGGTCTGGTTGCTCTACTCCTTTGTCTACACTTGATATGGTCTGTCGTTCTCATTTTAGCCATTCTGGTGGGTGGAGACCTACTCATATTTGCAGCATCTGGCCAGAAATGGGCACTCTGAATAGACTGCTGAATGAATGGCTGAGGAAGAGCTGGACAGGGCGGGAGCGACAGCCAGGGGAGGCTGGACACACGCTCTGCACGCAGCACGAGGGCCACCCCCGCGCCACAGACGCTCGCCGTGAGAGTGACCCTCTCGCGCCCCCTCCTCCTCCCCGCGCCCACGTGGTCTGAACGCACCTCCCCGGCCCGGCGGCGCGCGCCCCGGCGCCAAGCTGTCCCCAACCCTCCCTCTTGGCGGCGGGTAGGGGGCGCTGCGCGTCGGGGCGCCCCGAGGGGGCGGGCCCGGTCGGGGCGGGGCCGGCCGGCTTCCAGGCCTGGGCTTTGGCCGCCCGCACCGCCGGGCCGCTCCGGGGACGGGCCGGGGCGGGGCGCGGCAGCAGGAAACGGGGCGGGGACTCGCGGAGGCGTTGGGGAGCGAGGGAGGGCGCGGCCAACTCCCGGAGGGACGGCAGGCCGAGAGAGCGGCGCCCGGGTCTGGCCCGAGCCTGAGCCCGCCGGACGGGAGGCGGCCCAGCCGCGGGCTCGGCCTCGGCCCCAGTCCCGCCAGCATGGCCGGCCGGACCGTGCGGGCCGAGACCCGGAGCCGGGCCAAAGATGACATCAAGAAGGTGATGGCGACCATCGAGAAGGTCCGGAGATGGTGAGCGCTGCCCGGGGGCCAGGGATGGGACCCGGCGGGACCACTCCTCCCCCAAATGCGTCTAACCTCCCCTTCGCCGGCCGTGGCCGCAGGGTGTTAGGTGTGCCCCCCGGAGCTACAGGGCTCTGTCCCCCTTCTGGCTACACCCTAGGGTCTACAAAGCGTGTTCCCAAGCCGTACCCTCATTTATGCCCCGCCCCCTTAAGCTTTGACACTCCTCCCTCAAGTATGTCCAGGATCTTCATTGCTATGGTCCCCAGCCAGGCCCTCAGCCTTGCTCCCTTGTATACCCCAGGGGTCTGCAGAGCCATGGCCCCAAACCGTGCTCTCTCCTTAGAGGCACCCCTGTTTATGGCCTGGGGTCTGCAGGACTCTCTTTCTCCTTCTAACCATATGCCCCATTAGCGAAACCGCAGCACCCCCAAGTCTACAGGTCTCCCCAGATGTGTTCAGCTCCTGGGGGGGGCTCTCTCCTCAGAATTCTGACCCAGTCCCCCCCTCCCACAGGGAGAAGCGCTGGGTGACTGTGGGCGACACTTCCCTTCGTATCTTCAAGTGGGTGCCAGTGGTGGACCCCCAGGAGGAGGTGAGCAAACTCCCCCACTGTGCACCCTCAGGCAAGCCCCTTCCAATCCCAGCCTCCACCTCCAGTCCTGCTCTGAGACCTCAAATGCAGCAGCCAAGACAGATGTTAACAATTATTAGCAACTCCACCCCCTTCTCCCTTTTTCCTGCTTCAGACCCCTGAGTTCAAGCCCTAATCCACTGTGCCAGCCTCCTGTAGGGCCTTTTGCTGCTCTGTGCCTCAGTCTCCTTATTTGGACAGTGGGGGCTTTGCAAGCACTAACTGGAAAGCTGGAGCTGACCCTTATCCCTCTAACCCCCAGGAACGACGGAGGGCAGGTGGCGGGACAGAGAGATCCCGAGGCCGGGAGCGGCGGGGCAGGGGCACCAGTCCCCGAGGGGGTGGTCCCCTCATCCTGCTGGATCTCAATGGTATGTAGGGATCCTGGGATTTGGGGGGGTGTTGTGGGATGGGGAATTGAGGGAGCAGATTGGGGCTCTCAGGCCCAATGCTCTCGGCTTTTGCTCCCACAGATGAAAACAGTAACCAGAGTTTCCATTCGGAAGGCTCCCTGCAAAAGGGCACCGAGCCCAGCCCTGGGGGTACCCCCCAGCCCAGCCGCCCTGTGTCACCTGCTGGACCACCAGAAGGGGTCCCAGAGGATGCTCAGCCCCCACGGCTGGGCCAAGAGAGAGGTAGGACCAGGTGCCTCCCTGCAGCCCTCTCTTCTGAGTTGGCTGGTGGCTGAGTTGGAGCCATCAGCTTACCCCTACCTACACCTGCTCCCCTCCTTGTTATCCCCTTCCAGAGGCCTTCCCTGACTCCTGCAGAAAGTCACCATCCTACCTCCAGTAGCTAACTGTCTCATTCATCCGGCTTCTTTGGGTCTTTTTTTTTTTTTCCCTTTGGGTCTTTATGTAATTAATCACTGTCTGAGATTTTCATGTAAATTTTATTTTTTACTACTCAAATTTCTTCCCCCACTCCCACCTCATGTTGGCTTCCTGAACTTTGGGCCCATGTTGCTCCTGTCCATTACTAGATCCTCAGAACAATGTGGAACACATAGAATGTACTCAATAAATATTTATTAAGGAATGAATAATAGTGATATTCCTGAGGGTGATTAATAAGTGATAATGATAGCTAAGACTTATTGAGCTCTGTGTGCCAGATACCATTCTAAGCACTGAACATGTTTGATTTCATTTAATCCTCACTATAACCCTATGAAAGTTATAATCCCCACATGTGGATGAGAAGCTGAAACCCAGAGAAGTCTCCTAAGCTCACATGGCCAATGAGCCAGCATCTTGGGCATAATTTTGCCTTAGCTCCTCTTTCTTCCATATAGTCAATCCCCTGTCTGGTCGGAACCACCTTGCAAATGTGTCTCCCTTCCTATAAGAGCCATCTCTTACCTGTGCCTGGCTCCAGCCTCCTTGTGGGTCTCCTCTTCCCTAGTCACCTCTACACAGCTGCCAGAGCAACTTTTTCTAAAGCATAGATATGGCAGGCTCATTTTCCTGCTTCAAAGCCTTCAATGGCTCCTATGGCCTTTGACTCCTCCACTTGGCACTCACGGCCCTTCGTGAACTATCCCTGTTGGTCTCATTGTTCCTTTCCAGGAATACCATGACTTGGGCCTATGGGCTGTGTCTAGATTGTACCGTGCACTTGGGTACCTTTACTAATACAAAAACAACAGGCATTTATTGAGCGCTTTCTATGTGCTAGACACTGTACTGAGGGCTTTACCTGTATTATCTCATTGCATCCTCACAACAGTCTCATGTGGTAATTACTATCATTATCCCCACTTTGCAGGTGGGGAAACTAAGTCCAGAGGAATTAAGTCACTTGCCCAAGGTCAGGATTTGAACCGGAGGAATCCAACCTCAGAATCTGTCCTCACAAACATATAGTCTGTCTGCCTAAAATGTGCTCCATCTCCACATTTGTCTACCCGATCAGATCCTACTCACCCATCAAGATCCCACTTAAATGTCCTTGCTGTGTCTTCCTCTGGCCAATAGCAAGGTTCCCAGCTCACTCCTTGGTGTCCCCAACCAGGGTCTGTGTTGTGGCACGGAGGAGCCACTCAGGGAATTCTGTTAACTTGATGTTCCAGATCCTGGGGGCATCACTGCAGGCAGCACGGATGAACCCCCAATGCTGACCAAGGAGGAGCCTGTTCCAGAATTGCTGGAGGCTGAGGTGAGAGAGGCCAGATGGCTGGGCCCCCTGGGTCTCAGAGGCAGTGGGGGGTTCTGGGGCAGCTGAAGGCTTGGGGGCTGCACTCCTGAGGTCCAGGCAGGAAATATAGACCTCAGACACAGCTCAAAGTCTCAGAGGCTGGGTTCTTGGGTCTGAAAAGGAAAGGGTGTTTTAAGACAAAGTCCTGTGGGCTGGATCGGGGCTGATTTAAGACCATTAAAAGCCTGAAAAGATTGTGGTGCTCCTCCAAGTATTTTATTTTTATTTTATTTATTTTAGTCCTAAACTATAAAATTAGCTTAAGAGAGACCCCCACAAACTTCTGACTTTTCCCCCAAGGACTCCCTTGAGGCATTTTCCAGAAATATCAAGTATCAGTCTCTTTCCCCAAAACAGTGTTGTTATTTCCAGTGCCCTATTCATCTGCTTCCTGGGTCCCTAGCCCTGGGCTAGACTCCTAGGTGCAGAAGGGAAGTGGAGTGGAGGCTTGGAGAAGGCAGAGGCTAGGAGGCTGCACTCCTGGGTTTGGGTGGAGCTCACGCCTGTCCGCCCTTCCTCTCCAGGCCCCCGAAGCTTACCCCGTCTTTGAGCCAGTGCCACCTGTCCCCGAGGCAGCCCAGGGTGACACAGAGGACTCGGAGGGCGCCCCCCCACTCAAGCGCATCTGCCCAAATGCCCCCGACCCCTGAGAAGCCGGCCTGCCTGTCCTGTTGCCCCAAGGGCCCCTTTGGCTTTTTACAAATAAAGACCCTTTTGTAATTTTGTGTCATGTCATTTCCCCTTCAGGGCTGGGGAGGGTCTTTGGAGACAGTTTTGTCTCATGCTCCATTTCTCAGATGGAGTCACTGAGGCTCTAAGGGGACTTTTCTGTAATCATACCATGAGTCAGACATAGAATGGGAGCTTGAGCCCAGGACCCTGCCTCTCCAGAACTCCCTCCACCCTGCCCTGTCCCCTTACCTTTGACCCTTCCTGACCTTCAGCCCTCCTCCTCTAGGAAACCCAGGACTGGTCTTCTTCCTGTTCAGCCCTCCCCTGGGCTCAGCAATTACCAAAGCTCTGGGAAGCTGGCCCATGATTCCTGTTCATACACAGGAACACAGAGGCCCAGAGGGACTTTGGGGTCTCAGATGACCCAACCCGTTCCATGTCCTCAAGAAGCCACAACATTGTACCCCTGCCCCCACCTCCGTTTACCCATTACTCCACTGGAACCCCTCCTCACACTTACTTGTCCTCACCTCAATCACCACCTCCTCCAGGAAGTCTTGGCCAGGGCCAGACTGACCCCTAGCTCAATCAGTTTCCTTTCTTTTGGGCTTCCATCACCTGCTGTGCTTCCTCCCCCTTTGTCTTGGCATTTATCAGGCTGTTTGGGATGGCTGGTTTGTGTGTCTGTCTTGTCCACTAGGTTTTGGGCTCCTGACAGCTGAACTTGGTCTCCAGCCTTATCTAGCAACCACACTGGGCATAGAGCAATCATAGCAACTGTTTGGTGAATGAATGAGTAAATGAATGTGCTGAGGCTATCCAGGAAGGCTTCCCTGAGGAGGTGGAATGTGAGATATGAACCTCAGTGTGGTAGATATGAAGTCAGAAGTTCTGGCTCAAATCCTGGCTCTGTTTACTCACTAGGCGTATGGCCCTATGCGTGCCTTTCCCCCTCTCTGAGCCTTAGTTTGTTCATCTGAGCAATGGGGACAATAATTAGGCCTCATCTGCCCTAGTGGTTTGTGGAAACCTTCAAATAATAGAAGGTACGTTCACTCTGTGCCTGGCAAAGAGTCTTAGGTGTATTAGCCCTATTTTTATTTCTAACAAAGAAAGAGACTGAGGTTCAGAGGGACCAAACTGGAACTTTAAAGAACTATATTAAAATGTAGGGCTGTTTACTGATAGCGGCTGAAGTTGTAATAGTTGAACCAGGGCTAGCCAGAGGAGCCAGATGTAGGGTGACATGGTATATTCATTGCTCCTGCAACAGATTACCATAAATGTATTTAGTCACTTAAAGAAACACAAATTTATTATCTTACCCTTCTGGAGGCCAGAGGTCCAAAATTAGTCTCAGTGGGCTAAAGTCAAGGTATCAGCAGGGCTGGTTCCTCCAAAAGGTAGGGGAGTATCTGTTTCCCAGCCCTTTCCAGCTTCTACACACCACCCATGTTCCTTGACTTGGGCTCCTTCCACAGGTTCTGAGGATTAGGTCGGGGGCATCTTCTGAGGGCCATTATTCAGCCTACTACATATGGTAATCTCAGCATTTTCGAGGTATGGAGGTCATTATTGCCTTCAACCACCACAGTAGGTGATGGGAGTCCTTTGTAAACTGTAAGTGCCTTGTATGGGTTAGCAGTACAGTGTTAAAGCCCAGACAACAGGCTCTGGGTTTGAATATCAGCATCTCCATTTGTTCGCTTATAACCTTGAGCCAAGGGACTTAACCTCTCCGGGCTTCAGTTTTCTCATCTGTAAACTGGGGATAATATTAACAGCCTGGTGAGCGTGTTGTAAGGATTATGTGAGGAAGTATGTGGAGAGTGTCCTTGGCTTGACACACAGTGAGTATTCAATAAATGACAGCTGTTTTCCTATTACTCCATTTTACAGGTGAGGATACTAGGGTGTAGGGATAGAGGCCAGAGACTTGCCTGTCACTGAGACTGGGGAAGAAGAGTCCTTTTCTGAGCACACTTGAAAGGCTAAAGTTTGAGTCACCCCCATTGATTCCTGTCCCTCTGTTGGCCCCAGACCCCAGGCATCTGTCCCTATTCCCAGGCCTCTCCCCTCCAGCTCTGTGATCCACTCTGTAACTTGGTTTAAAATCCACCTCTTCTGGGGCCCCTGGATGGCTCAGTCAGTTAAGTGGCTCTCTGCCTTTGGCTTAGGTCACGATCCCAGGGTCCTGGGTTGGAAGCCTGCATCAGGATCCTTCCTCAGTGGGAAGCCTCCTTTTCCTGATTGCTGCTCCCCCTGCTTCTGTGTGCACGCTCTTTCTGTGTGTCAAATAAATAACAACTTAGAAAATAAAGTAAAATAAAATCCACCTCTTCCATAGCCACACCCCTAGTCATCACCTTCCCTCTCCCTCCCTGCCTCCCCTCTTCCCATTCCTTCCCAATGTTCATACTCTCTTTTGGGAAATTCTTCCACTCCTGGCTCTCAGACTCTGGCCTCTAGTGCTCCCCCCTTCTCTTCTGCTCTGTCACTCTCGCCTCCTCCTGAGCCCTTAAATATCTCTTGTCCTGGCCTAGCTCTTCTCTTCATGAATACTCCCTGCCAAGTCCGCCTACTCTTTGAATTAATGGCTCCCAAGTCTCAGCATCCAAGCGCTGCACCCCACCTCTAGACTCAGAGACCCCTGGGATGTCCAGACCCTCAGCCTCCTCCTTCTCCCAATCTGTCCCTACCATCGCCTATACTCAGAAATGGCCTGTTAATCCCAGGAGTTGGCCCAGATTGGAGCCCCCAGAAGTCAGAGTCCTGTGAGTGACCATGTTTCATTAGGTCTCTTCCCTGAGTATGTCTCCCATCTGCCCCTATCTCTAGGGTGCTCTCGATTGCTAGATGCCTCCTGGTGGGTTTTCTGCTTCACTCTTGCCCACCTCCAGTCCATTCTCCCCCCAGCAGCTGGGCAGTCTCAGAAACCTACATGTGCCTGCCCTGGGTGAAAACCCCATAGCTGTCCTCCTTCCCTGCAGGATGGAGCTGTCCCTGCCACTTCCACCCCATACCACCCTGCTTCCCCAGAACTGTTTGTAATCCACTCTGCTGTGCTCACCTCTAGATTTTTGCTAATGCTGTTTGCTCTGCCAGGAGTGCCCCTCTCTTCACCTGGAGATGCATTCTTTTTTTTTTTTCCTAACCTTGGTTTCCTGGTGATTTCCTTTGTCACACCCCTGCCTCCTCCTCTGCCTCCACCTCTGCCTTTTCCTGGAACATCAGATATTCCCTTGTGATGGTCCAAGTTGGCTTCGATCTTTGGTGCCAGATAACCTGCTCAACAAAGGCAGGAGAATTCATTTATTCATAGGGATATATATTTATTGTGCGCTGTTTACTGGGGACTCTTCTAGACCCTGGGAACAAAGTATTAACAAAATGGAAAAAAAAAATATTTGCCTTCACGGAGTTTAACTTCAATAAATTATATCACCTTAGGAAGTACTTTTTACTTTGTAAAAAAAAAAAAAAAAATCAAGTCAGGGAGATGGAAAAAAATAGGGAGATCAGATGCCCTACTGAGGAAACATCTGAAGAAAAGCTTGAAGGAGTGAGGAAGAGAGCCATACAGATATCTTGGGGAAGAGTATTCCAGGCTGAGGGAATAGCAAGTGCAATAGTCCTGAGGTGGAGTGTGCCTGGAAATGAGATAAGTGTGGCTGAGGCACAGGGAAGAAGGGAGAGAGCAGTGGGAAGTGAGGTCAGGTCATGTAGGACCTCATAGGCAGAGCAGGTACATAACATGTCTATCAAACTTCAAGAATAAAAGAGGATATATTAATAATTATGCCCGATAATAGCTAATACCTGTGATAACCAGAATGTATGGCTATCCTGTTTGGAGGCCATTGTCAAGACTTTGGCTTTTATTCTGGGCAAGATGAAGAGCTATTGAAGAGGTCTGCGAAGAGGGGTGACATGATCAGATTTAGATGCCCCCCTCCAATATTTTATAAAAGTTTCAAGAATGCAGCAAAGTTGGAAGAATTATAAAGGTGACACTCATATACCCACCACATAGATTCTATAATATCTTACTGTATCTGTTTATCATATCTCCTAATCCATCCATCCATCTAGTGTATTTTCTTGATACATTTCAAAGTAAGTTGCAGACAGTGGTGTGCTTCCCTCTAAGTACTTCAGTATGCCAGTCATTAACTTATAGGTTTGTCTTTCTTTGCCCTTGAAACAAAATATCCACATAGCAAAATGCATACTTATTAACTGTATGATTCAGTGAGTTTCAACAAATGCACACATCTGCATAATGCAAGCTCTTATCAAATACATCATTATCCCTCCTGGAAAGTTTCCTGTTGCCCCTCATCCTACCCCCAACTCCCCAGAGGCAATTACTGTTCTGGTTTTGTTTTGATTAGGTTAACCTGTTCTAGAACTTCATATGCATGGAATTATACAGTATGTACTTCTTAGCATCTGCTTTCTTTCAGCATAATGTTTTTGAGAGTCATCTGTACCATTGCTTAGATCAATAGCATGCTCTTTTCTATTGCTAGGTTATAGTCCATAGGCTTTGCTTTGACTAGGAATGCTCTGCTGGATGGAGAACAGATAGGTCCAAGTCCTCTCCCTGTTTCTAGCTCCCTGCACAAGCCTGTCAAGCCTAGGGATCAGAGCACTGGATGACTATATCCTAGGAAGACAGATAGCTTGTTCCCCACGACCTTTCCAGAATGTAGTTTATGACCGCAGTCCCCCAGAAATCTGGAGAGACAGAACTATTTCAGGAGCAGGATGTAGGGTGACCAAGCATCCTGGTTTGCCCAGGACTTTCCGAGTTTTAGCATTTCAAGTCCTGTTCCTGGGAATCCCTGGGAAAACTGCAATGGGTGGTTGTCCTGGCAGGATCCCACCACTGTCCCTAGGGCCTCAGGCCTTTTCTCACCCCGGACTATACTTTGTTCCTCCTAAGTTTTGATTGTCTTTAAATTCTAAACTGATCTGCTTCTTCCCTGCTCTAAAACCTCCCATGGCTCTTCATGGCTTTGCCTGGCAACCCAAAAGATATACTGAACCTATGGCAGTGGCTCTCGAACTTTGCTGCACAATGGAACCACCTGGGGAATTCTGATGCCTGGCTTCTACTCCAGACATTTTAATTGGTATAGGATGTGACTTGGGCATTAGGAGTTTCAAAAACAAAACAAAACAAAGTTTCAAGAGCTCCATGGGTGATGCTTATATGCCACAGTTTGGGAACCACCTGCCTATAGATATGATTTGCTTGCTTATGTTGTCAACATTTAAAATCAAAAGATTCCATAGAAAAATCTAGACTCCTAGCTACATTTTTAAAAAAGATATATGTATTTATTTTAGAGAGAGTGAGAGAGAGCAAGCACGTGCATGCACATGACAGGGGAGGGGCAGTGGGAGAGGGATACAGAGAATCCCAAGCGACTCCTCACTGAGCACCGAGTCCCAAGCCCTGGCACAGCACAGGATTCGATCTCACAACCCATGAGATCCTGACCTGAGCTGAAACGATCAATCAGAAGCTCAACCAACTGAGCCACCCAGGCCCACCAACTCCCAGCTACTTTTGACAAAGCAGGTCTGAGACATAGAGTGCTTCCAAGTATGGTAACCACCAGGGGGTGTGGAGCTCTGCTGCTCTTGGAGACAAAGCATGTGTTCTCTGATCACCACAATCTCCACCACTCCCTAGTGCTTACTCTGCTCCCTTTATGTTCCTTTGCGTGGCCTATAGGCTAACATCCTGGCTCCACGGCCTCTTTGCTAACTGTACCAGTACCCTCATCTCACTTCCTGCCCTCCAGCCACACAGGCCTCGCCGCCATGACCTATGTACCTACCTTTCTTTCTTTCTTTCTTTTTTTTAATTTTTATTTATTTATGATAGTCACAGAGAGAGAGAGAGGCAGAGACATAGGCAGAGGGAGAAGCAGGCTCCATGCACCGAGAGCCTGATGTGGGATTCGATCCTGGGTCTCCAGGATCGCGCCCTGGGCCAAAGGCAGGCGCTAAACCGCTGCGCCACCCAGGGATCCCTCTTTCTTTTTCTTTCTTTCTTTCTTTCTTTCTTTCTTTCTTTCCTTTCTTTCCTTTCTTTCTTTCTTTCCTTTTTTTTCTTTCTTTCCTTTTTTTTTTTTTTTTTTTTTTTTTTAGATTTTATTTATTCATGAGAGACACAGAGAGAGAGGCAGAGACACAGGCAGAGGGAGAAGCAGGCTCCATGCAGGGAACCTGATATGGGGCTTGATCCCGGGTCCCCAGGATCACATCCTGGGCCAAAGGTGGCGCTAAACCACTGAGCCACACAGGCTGCCCGACCTTTCTACACCTGCTCTTGCCCATGCAATTCTTCCTCCAAACTCCTTATCAAGGCAGACAAGGCCTTGCTCTGTTTGCCCACAGCCACCCCTCTCTCCCCTCTTTCCCAAATTCATCCAACACACAGAACTTCTAATACTGAGGCTGGCCAGGCTAGCTCCCTCTGCCTGGATAACTCTCCCCTTCCTCTCTTCTTTCTTTCTTCCTGGCCAATGCCTGCTTACCTTTTAGGCCTTGGCTTAGATTTCACCTCCTTCAGGAAGCTTCCCTGACCCTTGAACTAGGTCAGGTCACTGGTTAGTCACTGCACTTCCTCTTTTGCTTGACATCCCACTTCCCTTGCTAGAATAAGGCTACATTGCTCATCTCTGTACTCCTAGGATCTAGGTAAATAATGTAGTGTCTGGTAAATAGTAGGTGTTCATCAATGACAAATGAATATAAGAAGGAAAGAAGCACATCTTCCTTTCTCCACTGGCAAAATTCTACCTTCTGGTTGCACTTCTACTATAGTATTCAACTCTGTTCTCCTGGAGACCCAAACCTCACTAAGCTCAGGTCTATCTCACAATCCAGTGGGTCCCCAAACCCATTCTGTGGTTGTTTCTCAGTGTCAGAATGCATAATTAGAATAGGCATACTCAGCAATGGGGAGAATCCCCACATCAGTTGACTGGGTCTCTGCGTGCCTGTGAAGGCAGGGCTGTGTCCGGTTGGCCACCCAGGCCCCATAGGGGATAAGCACAAGGGTAGAGCCTAATAACTAACTTTCCATTCCCTTACGATTTATTGATTTTCAGTTGGCAGTGGCTTTTCTTCCAGTCCCTTCCTTTGTTCCTCTGATCAGCTCTGAGAGGCAACTGTGGGGTAGTGGATGGTCGGGATAGGATAGGAATGGAGGTTTTTTCAGATGCAATTGATTTGCATGAACTTGTGTGATCTTGGGCAAGTCACGTCCCCGCCTGGACCTCAGTTGCCTCATCTGAAACTTGGAGCCAATAATCTTTTCCTCATGTTTGGGGTCCAGCATCCTTGAACATGTCAGGAACAGTGGGAACCAATTGCAGCACACGAGAGAAGCTGTATGTAAACCAAATTTTTGGAAAGTACTAGTTATTTCCAACCTTTAATTTTGAGAATCACGGGTAGGATTGCAGGCACTCTAGGAAATTAGGAAATTCAGTGCCAAAGAAAAATAAAAGCTCGTGGTAATCTGTAATAACCCCAGTTGAGGTTTTAATGTGTATACTTTTAAGATACTGTAAGGGATGCCGAGAGAGGCGGTTGGTGTAAATGAAAACAGCTCCAAACAAGGCGCCTGGGCTTTGGTTCAGCTGCGGTGTGACTTCAGTGCCCTCACCTGTAGAATGGGATCCCCAGGCCCTCTCCCCTCACAGCCTTTTGTGAAGCTCCGAGGAAACAAAGGAGGGACGCGTGCCTCCGAAGCGGCCGAGCGCGGGCGAGCCCGCCCCGGCGCCGCGGGGGTTAAGGGCACCGAGCGCCGCGCTCCAGTCCTAGAGCGGCCGCGGGCGGACTTCCGGCGCGGGGCGCCCCGGGGGCTGGTCAGCGCGCCGCCGCCTCGGGAAGGACGCTGGCTGGCTGTGGCGCTGCGCCGCGCGCTCGCGGTTTCCCCGTAGGCCGGCGGCGCCGCGGCGGAGGACTGTGCCTCTGAGGCCCGCCCCGCGGCGGCCTCCCCCCGGGGCCCTTTAGGCCGGGCCCCCGCCTCCCTGCCCCTGAGTTCCGGACTAGCGGTGTTCGACCGTGGGCGGCCTTGGTTTCTCCTGCTGTAAGGCGGGGCGTGAGGAGCCCGGGACAGGCCGAGGAGAGTCGGTTTCTTCAAATTACTTGCAGCCCGGGATCCACTGTATTCCCACCGCACAGTCAAGGAAACTGAGGCCGCCGCAGGGGGGAGTCTAAGGACATCTCTGTGTGTCGGGAGCCCTACCTGAGTATCTCCTCTCACCCTCTTTACAACCTCTTGAGGCAGGTGCTGTTGTATCCACCTTTACCAGTAAGAAAAGTGAGGCTCAGAGCGATTTCCTCCAAAGTCATGATGATGCAGGTCAGTGGCTGAGTAGCGAGATCTGTAAGCTCAGGTTTGTCTCCCTTGACTGGCAGATCTGTTTGGGGGGGGGGGGCAGGGGGAATACTGAGGGCTTATGACCAAATCCTTTCACAAAGGGCAAAAGCTGAGAGGTGAAGGGGGCGGGAGGGAGTGTCACAGACCTGGCCAGGTTATAGAATAGTGGGCTTGGGTCAGGTGTCTGCATCCCTTCATTTTCCTCAAGGTGAAAGAATCAGATTTAACACCTTTAATAACAGTTTTGTTAAAATAAGGTTCACATATCATACAGTTCACCACAGTTCAGTGGTTCTTAGTATATTCATAGAATTGTGCAGCTATCACTATAGTCAACTCTAGAACATTTTTATTACAACCCCCCCTTTCCTGTCCCTCAGTCTTAAACTATCACTAATTTACTTTGTATCTCTAGATTTGCCATTTCCTATAAGGCCATAAATGGCCTTTTGTGACTGAGATAATCTTTTTTTAAACAGAGTCCAGGCCTCAGCTCAGAGCTTTGGCCTGTAACCATACCCAGCTAGAATTGAATAGTCTTGCTTTGATTTTGTTGTACTTGTTTTTACCACTCTGGGATGAATGATAGGTATTTCCTTTTTATGATAGTGATATGAAATTTCCTTTCTGAATAAATTTGCTTCCAAAAAAAAAGTGAGTTAACATTTTTAAAGGACAAGATTAAATAAATAGTAGTAGAGATAGTACACAATTATGTCCAAAAGTTGGGAAGGTAAGACATGAATGAAGTTTGGGAAACACCAGATTGATTTGAGGTTCTCCAGTACATCATCTTACTCATGAAACAGGCGCAGAAAAGTTAGTATGGTAACCTGTCCGAGGTCACCCAACCAGTGACAGAACCTAGACTTAACCTAAGGTCTAATTCCAAACACCACTACTTAACAAATCTGGACCTAAAACTGAGGGAGAAGAATGGATGAGCAGGCTTGAGAGAAGATTCTATTTTTTTTTTTAATTTTTATTTATTTATGATAATCACAGAGAGAGAGAGGCAGAGACACAGGCAGAGGGAGAAGCAGGCTCCATGCACCGGGAGCCCGACGTGGGATTCGATCCCGGATCTCCAGGATCGCTCCCTGGGCCAAAGGCAGGCGCTAAACTGCTGCGCCACCCATCCCTTGAGGGAAGATTCTAGCCAAAATAGCAAAATATGTGGGAACCAGGCTGGTTCTTTTTTTTTTTTTTTTTTTTTTTTTTTAAGATTTTATTTATTCATGATAAATGGAGAGAGAGACAGAGGCAGAGGGAGAAGCAGGCTCCATGCAGGGAGCCCAATGTGGGACTGGATCCCAGGACTGCAAGATCATGCCCTGAGCCGAAGGCAGATGTTCAACCGCTGAGCCACACAGGTGTCCCCAGGCTGGTTCTGTTATTCTTGGTATCCCAACAAATATTCACGTATTTCTATAAAGTAACTTAATTTGTGATTAAACAGAAATCCCATCTCAGTCACTGTTGGGGCTTTCTTCCTCTCTTAAGGGCACATCAAAACCCAGGAGGTGCCTGGATAACGAGGGGTATGTGCGTGTGTGAGAGCGTGCTTGAGCACTCATGTTTTGGTGCTGAGGAGACTCTAATCTCTGGTTCATCTTGATTGCTGTTGGTAATCACCATCCAAGCCCATAGTGGCTTCTGCCCTATATTGTGTGGGACACCAGAATCTCTGGGTGGGCGAAGACTCCTTATATGTAGGGTTCCCATGTTTCCTGGAATACCAGGCAGCCATCTGCTCTCAAGACTGGCTACTTTCTGGAGCACAGCCATGGCATGCACCAGGACTCTGCCTCTCCCTTTAATATACCTTTCTTATTCCACTTCAATTTTTTTTACTCTGGGTTTCAATAACACATTAAACTCATAGCCCATTTTCCTTTTTTATTTTATTTTTTAAGATTTTTATTTATTTGACAGAATGAGAGAGCACAAGCAGGGGGAACAACACAGGGAGGAGGAGAAGCAGGCTCCCCATCGAGCAGGGAGCCTGATGTGGGCCTCAAAACCAGGACCCTGGGATCATGCCCTGAGCCAAAGGCACCTTCTTAACCGACTAAGCCACCTAGGTGCCCCTCAAAGCCCATTTCCAATAAAACTAGTTTCCTTTTCCTCAAGGGCAGAGAGAGTTTGATTTTTAAACTTCAACTTAAGCAAAAAACAAATAGAAGACAAAACAACCAAGTCCTGTCACACTGCTGTCAACACCTTTGTAACTCAGTCCTCTCATCTTGTAGCTGTGCAATTCAGCTTGGACCCAAACTTGAAGTTAACTATACCCTGTCCTCCTTCAAAGGCAATCAAAAGTCCATCTATTGTTAGCTTGAGTGAGTCTCAGCCCTAACTCCCAAACAGCTTAGATCTAAGAGTAATTCTTGACCACTATAAAACAAGATAACTAACTTTGATCCAGGTACTATTCTAAGAGCTCTATATGCATAATCTCACAAAAATCATTTCAACAACTCTATGAGGTAAGTACTATTATTGTATCCATTTTACAGATGGGAAAACTGAGGCACAGAGAAGTTAAGTCTTTTGTCCCAGGCACCAGAGGTAGTAAATAGTAAAGACAGGTTTCAATCCACATAATCTGACTTCAGAGTGTGTGCTTTTTTTTTTTTTTTTTTTAATTATTTTTTTTTTATTTATTTGTGATAGAGAGAGAGAGAATGAGGCAGAGACACAGGCAGAGGGAGAAGCAGGCTCCATGCAGGGAGCCTGACGTGGGACTCGATCCCGGGTCTCCAGGATCGCGCCCTGGGCCAAAGGCAGGCGCCAAACCACTGCGCCACCCAGGGATCCCGAGTGTGTGCTTTCAAACACAGAGCACATACTCAGAAGTCAGACTGTCTCCTCCATCATTTACAGCAATACTTTAGTATTCCATATATTGGAAAGTAGTTTGTAGCTACCTGGGAAGCAGAATTGAGGACTCTCCTCCCCAAAGAGGAATCAGAGCACTTTGAGACTTGGATCTCTCACTCAGGACACTTTTCTCCCTCCCCAGCTCCTGCCTCTGGGCATAAATTAACTAAAGCTGTTCACCCTGCCTCAAGACTGCTAACCCAAGTTACTGTTTTGTGTCCACATGGGTGGGTAAATGTGTAATTTCTCTGTTCTTTGGTACAGCCCAATAAGGACTTATCCTCATTTTATAGACAAGCAAACAGGTTTAGGAAGGCCAAGTGACTTGCTCAGGATCACACAACTAGTGAATGGAGCAACAGGATTGGAACCTGAATGCCCATCTCTGAGTCTCCTGCTCTGTTAATGCTTTAGTGACCTGACAGAGTTGAGAACCACATAAGTGGGTTCCTGGGAGGTGGTAACTGGCTGTGGCACCCAAGTGAGCCTCTCACCCTCTCTGGCTCCATTTCCTTATTTGCAAAATCTCTTTTTACCCGCCTCTAGTTTCTCAACTAACTAACTTTTCTTTTCTTTTCTTTTCTTTTCTTTTCTTTTCTTTTCTTTTCTTTTCTTTTCTTTTCTTTTCTTTTCTTTTTTCTTTTCTTCTTTTCTTTCTCTCTCTTTCTTTCTTTCTTTCTTCTTTCTTTCCTTCCTTCCTTCCTTCCTTCCTTTTTTTTTTTTTTTTTTGATTTTGTTTATTTATTCATGAGAGACACAGTGAGAGAGAGAGAGGCAGAGACACAGGCAGAGGGAGAAGCAGGCTCCTTGCAGGGAGCCTGATGCCGGACTCCAGTCCCGGGATCATGCCCTGAGCTGAAGGCAGACGCTCAAGCGCTGAGCCACCCAGGCGTCTCTCAACTTTCTAACAAAAGTTGGAGAAAGTTTTTTGTTTTGTTCTTTAAAGATTTTACTTATTTATTTTAGAGGTAGAGACTGCACATGTGCAAGTGGGGGGTGGAGGAGGACAAGCTGACTCAGCGCTGAATGCTCAGGGGAGCCAGGGCTCATCTCACAACCCTGAGATCACTTGCCCAAGCAGCTGAGCCTCCCAGGTGCCCCTGTTTTGTTTTGTTTTGTTTTATTTTCAATTTTAAAATTAGACTCAAAGACTACTATAAAGAGAGAGCTCTTTTTTTTAATTTTTTTATTTTATTTTACTTATTAATGATAGGCACACAGTGAGAGAGAGAGAGAGAGGCAGAGACATAGGCAGAGGGAGAAGCAGGCTCCATGCACCGGGAGCCCGACGTGGGATTCGATCCCGGGTCTCCAGGATCGCACCCTGGGCCAAAGGCAGGCGCTAAACTGCTGCGCCACCCAGGGATCCCAAGAGAGAGTTCTTATAAAGGAGTTCCTTTCCTTTTGGGGGGAGTCATACGTTCTAAAGAGATTTTCTGCCTGGGTTCTAGAACAGCAACTAGGCTGGGGGGCTGGAGTTTGGAGAAGAGATGGGGACACTTGAGCCTGTGTGGTGATAACAATGCTTATCTGCTGGGTCTTTTTTTTTTTTTTTTTCTGCTGGGTCTTAATAAGGTGCCAGGCCCTGGGCTAAATGCTGTGTGTGTATAATGTGTATGCATACACACACACACACATATATATATATGCTAGAGGTCATATTTTTATCCACCACCCTACTTTTCTAGATTTTTAGATGGGAGTTTTGTTGAGATCACTTCATCCTACTTCTTAACTTAAAGGGAAGGAATAATTTCTGTCCACTCCTTCAGCAGTCATGGAGTTCTTTTTTTTTTTTTTTAAATTTATTTATGATAGTCACACAGAGAGAGAGAGAGGCAGAGGGAGAAGCAGGCTCCATGCACCGGGAGCCCGACGTGGGATTCGATCCGGGATCTCCAGGATCGCTCCCTGGGCCAAAGGCAGGTGCTAAACCACTGCGCCACCCAGGGATCCCAGTCATGGAGGTTCTAATCTCTGCTAGTCTCCATGGCAGGCTCTTAGAAAAGACCAATTCCAGATGTTAGCAATAGGGATCACTAGGTGGTATGACTATAGTGTTACTCTTATTTTTGTTTATCTGTGTTTCTTAACTTTCTACAATGCACGTACACTGCTTTTATAATGAAATAAAGATCAGTTCCCTTTCCTTATAGAAATGCCTCTACTGGGATCCCTGGGTGGCGCAGCGGTTTGGCGCCTGCCTTTGGCCCAGGGCGCGATCCTGGAGACCCGGGATCGAATCCCACGTCGGGCTCCCGGTGCATGGAGCCTGCTTCTCCCTCTGCCTATGTCTCTGCCTCTCTCTCTCTCTCTCTCTGTGTGTGTGTGTGTGACTATCATAAAAAAAAAAAAAAATGCCTCTACTTATTATAGTACCCTTTCTCCAATTTAAATGATTACATGCCTCCAAACCCCCATGGTGGGAGAAGTCCCAGTTAAAGAAGTCAAGGCCTTATATTAGGTGTCTCCTTAATTCAAGGGGCAGCCACATCTGCAGTTCATTCGGAGTAAAGGAACCATTTCTCTCTCAAATCACTGATAGGCTTAGGAACTCAACTTTCCATAGCAAGGATTCTCAACAGGGTGGTCCTAGCCCTGAGCGTTAGGAAAGTTATGAGGGGAGACTTGATTGTCATAAGTTCTGAGCATGCTAGAGGTATGTAGTTAGCCACATATTTAAGAGTTTTGTGTAAGCAGACTTTGTGATTGGGAAAGGATTATACTCCTGAACAATGCCTAGCTAAATATTTTGTTCACTTTATAATTATAATTACAAATCCAATTAAAATAATTAAAAGTTATGGGCTCAGAGAGGGAAAGCAATAGGCTGAGTTACTTAGCAAGTCCCCTTCAGGTTTGATGCTTTCTCCACTTGTTCTCTCCCCTTGACTGCTGCCTCACAAAGCTATGGTCATGAGAAAACTGTAAATTAAAAGTGATGCTGAGAAGAGAAGGAAGGTGAAGCAGAAGTCCTAACAAGAAGATAATTTTTTTAAAGATTTTATTTATTTATTCATGAGAGAGAGAGAGAGGCAGAGACACAGGCAGAGGGAGAAGCAGGTTCCCTGCTAGGGAGCCCGACATGGGACTCCATCCCTGGTCTCCAGGATCAGGCCCTGGGCTGAAGGCGGCGCTAAACCACTGAGCCACTCGGGCTGCCCCAAGAAGATAATTTTTTAAAAGATGTATTTATTTCAGAGAGAGAGAGAGCATAAGCAGGAGGGGCAGAGGGAGAGAGAGAAGCAGACCCTGATCAGGACCTGATCCAAAACCAAGAGTTCGTTGCTCAACCTATTGAGCTACCCAGGAAGGCAAAATTTTTAAATCGTTTTTTGGGGACACCTGGGTGGCTCAGCAGTTGAGCATCTGCCTCCTGCTCAGAGCTTGATCCCAGGATCTGGGATCGAGTCCCACATCAGGCTCCCTGCAGGGAGCCTGCTTCTCCCTCTGCCTGTGTCTCTGCCTCTCTTTCTCTGTATCTCTCATGAATAAATAAATAAATCTTAAAAAAAATAAATCTTTTTTTGTTGTGAGATTAGTATTTTATTGTTGTAACAAATTACTACAAATTTAGTGCCTTAAAACAACACATTTATTATCTTATAATTCTATAGTTCAGAAGTCAAGATGTGGGCGAGGCTATGTTCCTTCTGATAGTCTAGGAGAGAATCCACTCCCTTGCCTTTTCCAGTTTCCAGAAGCCACCCACAGTCCTTGGCTTATCGTCCTCTTCCCCCATCTTCAGAGCAGCAATGTCACTTCCCTGTGACCCTACTTCCACTGTCACATCTCCCTTTGTCCATAGCCAGAAAATGTTCTCTGATTTTAAGGACCCTTGTGATTATACTGAGCCACCTGGATAATCCAGGATAATCTCCCTATCTCAAGGTCTTTAACTTAATCACATCTGCAAAGTCCCTTCTGCCATGTAAAGTAACACATTCTCCGGTCCTGGGGTTTGGGACATGGGCATTTTAGGAATTAGAGCAAGGGCGATTATTCTGCCTATTGCTGTTATAAAATATCATCCACATGCATAAACATTCATAGGAAAATACACATTTTAGCATAATATTATTAAAGTAACCTACCCACCATTGTCCAAACCAAGAAATAAACATTGCCAGAATCTCAGCAAACCCCCTACATAATCATGTTTTCTGTTTGCATTTGCCTGAAATTGTTTTGTCCATCTATTTATTTGAGATATTTTTTCACTTTTGTTTTATGTATGTTTCATATAAATTGTTTATGGCAGATTAAAGGAATTTTTAACTTTTTCTTCTGCTTATAGCAGATCTTAAAAGTAACTTAGTCTGACAAGTTCTGTCATGATATTAATTCAGTGTGTTCCTGTTTATTGAATTAATCTACATACTTTTTTCATGCCACTTTATTTTATATTTACTATTCATTTTTTCATTAATGTTTCCCTGTTTGCTTAAAAAAAACTTTTATGGGTTTGGTCAATTTTCTATTTACTAACCTTTCCCCCTCTTTGTGAACCTGCTAGTGTTTATCTTCTTTTTCCCAATGATAATATTGTTTTTATTTTTTTTAAAAGATTTTATTTATTTTATTCATGAGAGACAAAGAAAGAGACATAGGCAGAGGGAGAAGCAGACTCCCTGCAGGCAGCCTGATGCGGGACTTGATCCCAGGACTCTGGGATCACGCCCTGAGCCAAAGGCAGACACTCAAACACTGAGCCACCCAGGCATCCCAATCATAATTGTTTTTAAACTGTTTTATCAGTGCATGGTCATAATCTTTCTCCTTCATCAAGTATTTTACTTGCCCTCTCTTTCACAAACCCCCAAAAAAGATGATAGTTCTAGAATGCTTTGACCTTCCTCACTCTCCTAGAGTACTACTAAGATACTTTACAATTTTTTTGTCCTTATCTATTATTAGGTTCTTCATTAAAGTTAATCACTTATGCAAAAGAATCCTTATTTAACACTTAAGAAAGCACAAATTCCCAGTCTACCGCTAACATTTAAGCTGAACTATATATATATTTTTTTAATTTTTATTTATTTATGATAGTCACAGAGAGAGAGAGAGAGAGAGAGAGGCAGAGACACAGGCAGAGGGAGAAGCAGGCTCCATGCACCAGGAGCCTGACGTGGGATTCGATCCCGGGTCTCCAGGATCGCACCCTGGGCCAAAGGCAGGCGCTAAACCGCTGCGCCACCCAGGGATCCCTGAACTATATTTATATGTATGTATGTATGTATTGCAAGATTCATTGCTCACCTCTGCTACTTCACTTCTTCATCTGTCATTTCTCGAGCTCTCCATCATTACTGAGGAACTCTTGAGCACTTCCCTCAGAAAGGTCATGCACATGATATATGCACTGAATCTTGTATGCTAGATGTCCTTCTTTTGCCCTGGCTGGGTAATGATATGATTGCCATTTTTGATTCTTGGCTTATGTTCTTTTCTCCTAGAGTCTGTATTCTACTGTCTTCTAGCTCATAGTATTGCAGATGGGTGGCTTTAAAACTAGTCTGATTCTCATTCCTTTTTTAAATAACCTAGTCCAGAAGTAAGTTTTTTGTTGTTATTGTTTTTTCTATTTCTGAAGTTCAGGAATTTCATCAGGCAATGTCTAGATACTTATCTTTATTCATGTGATTCCTTTTAATCCCTAGGCTCAAATCTCCCTTTCCATCCATTACTTTTCTTTTCTTAGGGGACTCCTATTTGCATGTTAGGTCTTTTGGATTTGTCCTTAAAATTTACATGTAATGACATGATTTCCTTTCCTTTATATGTCTGAGGTGTTGTAAGATTTCTTCCAGCATCTTTGAGTCTCTCATTTGTGTCTGTGTCAATTACCAAGTGTATCTATTCTAATTATAAATTCAGGCATTGAGGAAATAACCACAGCATGGGGCGACCCATGAGCCACCTGGGCCTACTAATTAGCCTGGAGTGAAAAGACTCCATCTATCACCTGATTGCAGTAAGCCCCTACTTTGAATGGTGGACCACAGTGGCATTTTAGGTCCCCAGGAATACTTCTTATTTAGAGCCAGATGTCTAATAATCCCAGAAATATCTGGGATTTTTCTTTCCCCAGTGCATAGATACCCTACTAAATAGCTGTAGGTCCTTCTGGGGAAGGCTGGGAAGAAGGTTTATGATAAGTACTTGCAGCAGTGATGCAGGTTCCTTCCTCTAGGAGACTTAGCATCACCTTCAATCAAGGCGCTCTCAGTCTATGATTGACTTGTGTCTGGGAACTGGTAAGAGGCTGTGACTCTCCACTTCGTATTTTGGCTGCCAGACCTATGATTTCTCCTATTGTATAGATAGATCAAGCAGGAGAGAAACACTTCCAGAATAGTGGAGTAAAGACTTCCAAAAATCTACTCCTCCATTAAAGCAACAAGAACTCTGCAAAAACATTGTCAAAATAAGCTTTTTCAGAACTCTGGAAATGAACCAAAGGTTAGCTCCAATTGAAGGAATGTTTATTTAAGAAAAATAGCTGTATTCTAATGAGAGCAGTGAACTCTGTGAAATTTTAACTTGCCCTAGTCCCATTCTCTCTCCAGGTCCACAGAAACCTTGAAAACTAAAAGCCTTATAACTAAGGGAGCTGTGAAAACCAATGGCTTAGCAGCCACCAGAGGAGGCAGAACAGGTTTGAAGCTTTCCAACAGCTCCATCCTCAGAGAAGTGCCACTATTTGACCTGTTAGCTCTCCAGAAAGCCTGTTCTCAGAGTTTGTCTTTATTTGACCTAAATCAGAATTCTATCTATGCTAATGGCCATAACTCTGGGGCACGTGTAGAAAACAATCAGTGGCAATTGTTTAACATTTCAGCTGCCTAAGGTGACTGGTACCAGTTTGTGGTCACAAGAAGCTGACCAAACAACTTAAAAGGAATGAGAGAGATATGTAGGCCCTTGAAAGCTTTGGCATATTACTGGAAATTCCTAGACATTCATAAGCAAATGTAGGGTTGTGTGCATACCCAGGAAAAACCTGAGGAGATCCTAAGCTCTTACCTCTAGCTAACCTTGAGGGTTTTGTACAAGCAAGAAGTGAAGATTAAAGCAGTACTGCACACACAGACACACAAGGCCCCACAGGAGACTTCTTGGTTGAAGGCATTTAAGGAAATCTCTGTCCGACCATTAGCTGATCACTAAGCTAATTGAGTAGAGACTTCAGTGGCCACACAGCAAAGAATACAGTTTTTTACAGAATTACTCTAGGAAAATCATTAAACAAACAAACAGCAACAACAATAAAGTCTGGGGAGGGGTGGAATCTGATGTGCAGAGTTGCCACATTAAAATATTTAAGATGTCACTTTCAACAAAAAATTATGACATGCAAAGAAACAGGAAAGTGTGTAAAGGTAAAGGTAAAAAACAGTAAAAAGAAACTGTCCTAGAGGAAGTCTAGACATTGAAGTTACTAGAAAAAGTCTTTAAATCAGCTATTATAAATATATTCAAAGAACTAAAATCATGTCTCAAAAATTTTAAGTATAAAGATGTCTTATCAAATAGAGAATATTAAGTGGATAAAATTACATATGTACAATCTGTATATAATAAATATAATAATATAAATTATATATATGTAAAATGAAAATTCTGGAGTTAAAAAGTACAATAATTGGAATGAACGATTCACTAAGGCTCAGTAGCAGATCTGACCTAGCAGGAGAATCAGCAACCTTCAAGACAAGTCAACTGAGATTATTCAGTCTGAGGAACAGAAAGAAATAAGAATGAATAAAAATGAATAGCACCCCACAGATTTGTGGGACAACATCAAGTGTATTAACATACATATAATGAGAGTCCCAGAGGGGAGGAGAGAACGGGATAGAAAGAATATTTGAAGAAATAATAGACAAAACCCTCCCAATTTTGATTTTAAAAAATCTACATATCCAAGAAGCTCAAAATAGGATAAACAGTTTCATATCTAAACATATCATAGCCAAACTTTAAAAGACAGAGAATATTGAATGCAGCAAGAGAAAAAAGTAATTCATCATGTACAAGGGCTCCTCGATAAGATTAACAGCTGACTTTAAAAAAAAAATGATTGATTTGAGAACGAGAGAGAGAGAGAGAGAGCATGCAGAGGGAGAAGGCAAAGCAGACTCCCCAGTGAGCAGGGAGCCTATATACCTGACTTCTTATCAGAAAATACAAAGGTGGGATGCCAGAGTGGCTCAGTGGTTGAACATCTTCCTTTGGCTCAGGTTGTGATCCTACGTTGCTGGGATTGAGCCCTGCATCAGGTTCCCTGCCAAGAGCCTGCTTTTCCCTCTATGTCTCTGCCTCTCTCTATATGTCTCTTATAAATAAATAAATAAAATAAAAAGTCTGGAATCCCTAGTAAATACACCCATATTGACGCATTTGGCCCTATTTAGTGCTCTACTCTCATTGGTCTAAGACCCCGAGAATCCATTTTCACACACTTCCCAGGTTTCTGCCAACATATTAGCAACATATTGCAATTCTTTTTGGTATATTAACTGTTTTCTCCTGGACTGTAGTGTGTACCTCTCCTCCTGGAACATACTAAGATTTGATCCTTGTTAAAGGTCTTGTTAAAGGTCTGATGGCAACAGGGAACTTGTGATAGATTTTGAGGGGATGAGCATCCTTTGTTAAGGCACTTGCCTCAAGTGAAGTTATCACAGTTTTCAGACAGGAAGGCTGGTCTCTTCAGACAGGAAGGTAAGCTATTTCCCCAGCAAGAGAGATGCAAAATGACTTGGAAGTTTAATATTGTCCACTTCATTTTTTTAAAATTTTATTTATTTATTCATGAGAGAGAGAGAGGCAGAGACACGGGCAGAGGGAGAAGCAGGCTCCATGCAGGGAGCTGGACGTGGGACTCTATTCCAGGTCTCCAGGATCACACCCTGAGCTGAAGGGGGTGCTAAACCGCTGAGCTACCCAGGCTGCCCAATACTGTCCACTTCATTTGGGTCCAACCAGATGCACCATTCCAGATTCCTATTCTTTTTTTTTTTTTAAGATTTTATTTATTTATTCATGAAAGACACAGAATGAGAGAGAGGCAGAGACACAGGCAGAGGGAGAAGCAGGCTCCATGCAGGGAGCCTGACGTGGGACTCTATTCCAGGTCTCCAGGATCATGCCCTAGGCTGAAGGTGGCGCTAAACCGCTGAGCCACCCGGGCTGCCCCCTATTCCGGATTTCTAGATCCTATTCTTTCCTGATCAATGCCCTAGTTTTCCCATTACAAATTTGATAATACTGAATTCAACTGTCATTATAATTCAGCAACCTGCACAATCACATTTTGTGTTTGACTTTTAGCAGTATTAGCACTGGATCTATGTAATTAAGAGATTGTTTTAGGACTGTCATGGAAGCACCCTGGTTCTCAGACTGACTTGTGTTGAGAGTTAGTAGACCTGAGCTTGTCATTTTCTGTGATCATGCAGATGCACTGAAAAGAATCCATCCCACTCCACAGTCATTAGTCATTACTACTGCCATTGTAGTCAAGGGTAGAAGTCATTTGGGTTCCTTCATCACAACCACAATCAACCACAGGTGACAGCTTTAACTGTGATGCTGCTGCATACTGTGGAATATTAGCATACCAGTTCCCACTGGCAAAGAACTCAGCACTGCTGAAGCCCGGGTGTGGCCAAATCAATTGCAAAACCCCATCTTTGTGGGTCTGTCTCCTAGGACCACTCCCAGTACCAATTATTAGATCATTCAAGATCCAATCAGGGGACAGAAGCCACAATGGGAAAGTTTAACATAAAGAATTATTAATAGGGGCCTGGAATATTAGAGAATAGGCTAATGAGAGCTAAAGACAAATCTAGGGATCCCTGGGTGGCTCAGCGGTTTGGCACCTGCCTTTGGTCCAGGGCACCATCCTGGAGTCCAGAATCGAGTCCCATGTCAGACTCCCGGGAGGGAACCTGCTTCTCCCTCTCCCTCTGCCTGTGTCTCTGCCTCTCTCTATGTCTATCATGAATGAATAAATAAAATCTTAAAAATAAAATAAAATAAAGACAATTCTAAAGAATATAGAAGTAGCAGGCATAAAGATCAGCTACCTATCCCTAGGGCTGAGATAGAACACCGATAGAAGAGTCCTCTTCCACCAGGTAACATCCAAGCTTTATTTGAAAGGGCTTGGCAGAGGGGCTCCTGTCTGGCTTAGTCAGAAGAGCATCCAACTGTTGATCTTGGGGTTGTGAGTTTGAGCACCATGCTGGGTATAGAGACTACTTAAGTAAATGAAACTTAGGGAAAAAAAAGAAAAAAAAGGTAAGGGCATGGCAGGAAAGTCAGCAATGTTTCCCCCACAATAGAACTTTCTGGAAATCTGTCCTCTAGAGTGTCAGGTGAAGTTGTTAATTACTGGGTATTGCTGGAACTAAGACTATAGGAAGTGTGTTTTGCAGGAGCCCAGGGCGCGCGAGAGCTTTGCTAGTGCAGGGATTAAGCACTGCAGAGAGTCATGCCATTACCGGTGTCAAGAGCCAGGGCATGACTACTATGCAAGAGCCTGGTGCTGGAGAAAACTGCGCCAACACAGGAGCCCAGCGCTGTAGCAAGCCAAGCCATTGCGGGAGTCAAACAGAAAGTGCATTTGGTTAAAAAAAAAAAAAAAAAAAAAAAAAGAGAGAGAGAGAGAGAGAAAGAAAGAGCACAGTGCAGGAGAAAACCAGATTGCTATAGAAGTCAAGGGCCAGACAGAGCTTGCTCTGCAGAACTTCAGTGCTAGAAAAAGCTGTATGAGGGTCAAGACGGGTGGGTGAGTGTGCAAAAGGAGGAGGTAAGGAATCCACTTACCGCAAAGGCAGCATGTGGTCTCCGGCTTTTGGTGTCTGAGTCCGGGAAGAGGAGGTGCAGCAAGGCGGTTGCAAGCTGGGATCTATGGGGTCCACCAAAGAACTCCTTACTCTGGACACATATCTAAGGATGTGCCCACATACATGCGGCAAAACTGCGCAGCAAAAAAACGAGAAAACTGAAACCTCAACAGAACTAGAACCAGGAAGGGCATCCCTTTCCTCGTTCAATGGCCCTCGGGTGCCCTCTACTGGCAAAGCTTAACATCACGTTCAGTGCGCCAAGAAATGCGTAAATAGTCCAACTGATTATCTCAGGGCAGATACTGGAGGGTGAATTTGGAGATGAGAGGCAATAAATTAAAAACTGACATAGTAGCAGAATCCCCATATAGGCTCTCTTATCCATAGACTAGGAACCAACAGAGTAGGAAGGACTAAATGAAAGCCTTGGAAATTTCCCCTCCCTACAAAAACAACCCAGTAAAAATACCACATCCCTGGAAAAAGTGCATCATGCCACAGATGCCTCAGTCAAAGAGTTGAAAGAAGCAGTTGTAGTGAGACCTATCACATACCCACTTAATCCACAGTATGGCCTGTGCAGAAGTCAGATGGATCTTGGAGAATGACTGGGGACCATCATGAACTTATGTCATTTGCAGCCACTGTCCCAGATTTAGTGTCTTTCCCAGGGAAAGTCAGCACAGCCCTGGATATTTGGCATGTAGCTATCACCTGGCTTCCTCTCAGTGACAGTGTGAAGGGTTCACCAGGGCACTTTCCTTTTAGCTGGCAGGGCCATCATGTATCTTCAGGGCTATGCCAGTTCTACCCTGACATAATATAATATGCAGAGATCTTGATCACCTTAGCACTCCACAAAACATGACACTGATCCATTATATTGGCAATATTATTGGAGCTGATGAGCAGGAAGTAACAAATACTTTTTTTTTAATACTTTAATTGCCATAGTAAGACAAATGCAAACTAGAAAGTAGGAGATAAACTCCACAAAAAAATTCAGGGGCCTACCAACTCAGGAAAGTGTCTAGAAATTCAGTGGTCTAGAGTATGCAAGGATGTCTTCTCCAAGGGGAAATACGAGTTGTGCCTTATACAACTAGTTACTCCAAAAGATGCACAAAGGTTGGTAGGCCCATGGATTTTGGAAATAACATATCTCATCAATAGAGTCACCGTGAGGGGTCAGTTTTGACTAGGGACCAGAATAAGAATAGACCCTACAACCAGTTGAGGCTGCTGTACATGCTGCCCTATCATTTGGTGCTGATCTAGCAGGGCAAGTGACACCCAAAGTGTCCATGGCAAACAGGGATGCCATATCGATCCTTTAGCAGAAACCAGTCAGTATTCGTTAATAGCAAAATTAAAGGAAAGACTCACAGGATATTTGATAAATGGAGGCCCTCTTCTGCAGACAACCATTCTTTTGAGAAACAGTTTCTGGTTTGCTATTGGGACTTGGTAGGAATCAAACACCTACCTGGGTGACTTCAGGTGACCATGAAACCTGAGATTCTCATCACAAATGAAGTGTTGTCTGGCCAATATAACCGTATGGTTGGGTGTGAACAGCAGTAATGTATTATCAAGTGAAAATGATATCTAAGAGACCAGGCTTGGAAAGATCCAGATGGCATGAGCCATTTACACGAGCAGGTGATTCCTGTTGCATCATCTTTTCTCCCTCAATCAGTACCTGTGACATGCTGGGGTGGCCCTTATTCCCAGCTGACTGAGGAAGAAAAAACTCAAGCCTATACAGATGAGTCTGTCTGATATGCTCTTGTGACCTGACAGGGACAGCTGTGAGACCGCAACCTGACTTGGGTGAACCTGAAGGATGGCGGTGAAGAAAAGTCCTTGCAGTGGACAGAACTTCAAGAAGTGCTTTTGGTTGTTCAGTATGTGTGGCATGAGAAAGGGCCAGAAGTACACAACTATGCTAATTCAGGGGCAGTTGCTAATGATTTGGGTGGATGGTCTGGGACTCAGAAGGAATAGGATTAGAAGACTGGTGACAAGGAAGTTTGACCTCTTGTAACCTTTTTTTTTTTTTTTTTTTTTAAACAGACCTTTTCAAACAACTTTTATTTCAATTAGAACTGTTTCATCCAGGGGTCCGGTGTGGTCCCCTTAGGTGGGCTGTTAGCTTTTCTTTAACTGTTCATGATTTTTTTTTACTCTTAGCAGCCAGAACAGGATACTAGGTCCTTGCCAACAGGGAAGTGGTATGGGGGCCAGTGTATTAGTTTGCTAGGGCTACCATAACAAAGTGCCACAGTGGTGACTGAAGCAACAAAATTTATTCTCTCACAGTCCTAGGGGCTAGAAGTCTGAAATCCAAGTGTCAGCAGGCTTGGTTTCTTCTGAGACCTCTTGTCCTTGGCTTATAGATGGTCATCTTCTCCCTGTGTCTGCATATGATTTGTGTCTGTGTCTTAATCTCTCCCTATTAAGGACACCAGTCATGCTGGCTTAGGGCCCTCCCTTATGACCTTATTTTAACTTAATTGCCTCTTTAAACACCCTCTCTCCAAATACAGTCACATCTGGAGGTACTAGGGGTTAGAACTTTGGCATATACGTTTTTTTATGTAGGCAGCACACAGTCAACTGTAAGCAGTTTACCTATAGAGCTCCCTTCCAGGTGAGCAGGTTAGGTAGGCTCTTCCAGGGTTACATGTCAGGGAAGGAGGAGGGATCCCATATTTTTACCCCCCTTCTTGAGTTCTGAGCCATGTTATTAATTCCCAGAATGAATGATTTATTTGTCTACTGTCACTGGCAGCACTGGACCATGACCACTCTCCCCTTGTAAAACTTGGAAGGTGGAGGAGTAGAAGAGAAACCAAGTTTCAGCCAGCCGGTGTACCCTCAAGGGAAAGTAGAGGAAGGAACTGGTATATGAATATATTTCTCCTTCGTAAGTAGGCCAGGAGATGAGGAAAGGCAGGAGTATAGACCAGTTGTCCTCCCTCTATGTGGAAAGAAATATTGGGAGTGGGGAAAATGTGTCCTCCCCACCAGTGTTATGTTGTAGTCCTTTCCTGAAGGGGTTCTGTTCCCATGTTCTTTCCACTGAGCTCTTTCATGAAACCAAGCCTATTAGTCTTATCTGGCTGCATAACAAATCACCTCAAATTTAGCAGCTTAAACCAACACCCCTTTACAGATGCTATGGACTTTGCTGGGTTTTCTGCTCAGTGTCTTGGTTTGACGAGGTTCTCAGCTTAGTCTCTTAAGGTCAAAGTCAAGGTGTTGGCTGGGCTGGGTTCTTACTTAGAAGCTTAGGGGAAGAATCCACTTCCAAAGGAGTTCAGGTGGTTAGCCATATTCAATTCCTTGCTGTGTAGGGTTGTGTTCGATGCTTCCTTGCTGGCTGTCACATTCCTCATCCCATGGCTCCCTTCATCTTCAAGCCAGCAATAGCTCAGTCTCCCTCCTGCTTCAAGTCTGCTTCATGTCTCTGACTTCTTTTTCTGCTACCAGCTGGAGAAAACTCTGCTTTTAAGTCACTAGTTGATGGGGTAATAATCTCCATATCTTCACATAAGCTGTCTTGGAACTTTTTTTTTATAGTACTTTTTTTTTTAATTTTTAAAAGTCATTTATGATAGTCACACAGAGAGAGAGAGAGAGGGGCAGAGACACAGGCAGAGGGAGAAGCAGGCTCCATGTACTGGGAGCCCGACATGGGATTCGATCCCAGGTCTCCAGGATCGCGCCCTGGGCCAAAGGCAAGCGCTAAACTGCTGCGCCACCCAGGGATCCCTGTCTTGGAACTTTAATTACACCCTTAGTTATATCCTCAGAATCCCTTTGCAGCAGTGCCTAGCTTAGTGTTTGATTGAAAAACCAGGAGCCAGGAATTTTAGGGAATTATCTTTAGAATTCTGTCTACCACACCAGGAATTCTCATCTTTGCTCTAGACCTTGTGGGAAGGCAGTTCCTCTCTGCCACAGGTTTCTTAGATCCTGGCCTGGTACACAAGGCAGTAAAGTGTGTTATATGCCCTCTCATCTGGACAGACCACAATCAACTCTTCAAATGGTTCATAAATTCCTAACATGATTGCATGAATTAGGAAAAGGTACCCTTTCCTTAAAACAATCTACTGCCATCTATTGGAACTCTGTTGTAATAACTATACAGATTTCTGGTTACCAGGAAGCAGAGTTGTGCCATGTGTAGGTTGCAAAGCTTTCAGCAGTGGCCCTGGTCCCAGGGAGATCAGATACATCCTCTACATTCCAACCACTTGCCCACACTGTCGTCTCTGGAGACATGTTTTCCCAGAACCTTCTTTCTGACATTCTTCACCTATTTTTATCTGTTGTTGATTTGGGGAAAATGTGAACTAGAATAGCCATCAATTGGCCTGAATAGGGTGATGAATTAATACTCAGGAAAACAAACAATACTTTTTGCCAGTGGTTTGATCTAATCTATTTGGTTATATCCATAAGCAAAGATATTTTAAGGAGCCAACTTTGAAGTAATAATATTAAAGTAATAACAGCCACTAAAGTTCCTCAGTGCTTATATCTCTACCTACATAAAGATATAGATCAGATATAGATATATTACATATTATTACATATTATTATAGATATATTATAGATATATTATATACATATATTACATATTATTATAGATATATTACATACAATCACATATATACATAAACTCATGTAATCCTCCCAGGAGGGGTGCCTGGGTGGCTCAGTGGTTGAGCTTCTGCCTTTGGCTCAGGTCATGATGCTGGGTTCTTGGGATCAAGTCCCGCATCGGGGTCCCCACAGAGAGCCTGCTTCTCCCTCTGCCTATGTGTCTGCCTCCCTATGTCTCATGAATAAATAAAATATTTTTAAAAAATCTTCCTGGGAACCCTGTTGAGTAGGGATCATTACCCTGATGAGGTAGGCAAGAAAACAGGCCTAGTGATGTTATATTACTTGCCGGAGGTCAAGGATAAAAGAAGCTGAGCCACCTAGCCCAAAAACCCAAACCAAAACAAAAAGTTCAACTGAGTCAGGACTCACTCACTCACACCTATGCCATTGGATCCAAAGCCCATGCTTCTAACCACTTAGATGGAGATTAGGTAAGTTCCCAGGCCCTGAATTGAGACCTTAACTCTCTGCCTCTTGACCAGAAGCCAGGGCTTCTCCTCAGTGGCCTGGAACATCGTAGCTGTATTCATGAGAGTGGCCCAAAGGGAAAAAGTAAGGTAGGTTGATGTTTGTGGCTGAAAGACAGGGATGGCCAGTGGGATTTGGAAGGAAGAGAAATGGTGGGCCTCTCCTTTTAACTATGACATCTCTGGCACCTGGCACCTTCTTGGTGCAGTTAGCATTTGCTGAAGGATCAAGCAGCTACTCAGTCAACCAGACACACGTCTGTGAGAGCCCCTCTCTGTGCTTCACCTCTCTGATGTCCACCCCTACCAGCACCCCTTCCCTTTCCCATAAATGAGCTCATCTGAATTGGATTTGAGGTCATCCTATGCTATAGGCCCTGTGCCAAGTGTCCTACCTGCATCTGCTCATTAATGTGAGGTAAGAATCTCCTGATAGATGATTTCATATTTGAGAGTTCTGGGATGGAGAGAAATATGCTCAATTTATTAGACTCTATAGAACAGAAAGAAACAATTGAAAGCCATTCCCACCCCACCCCCCCATAGGGGACTTAGGGTTGATTACAAATTTAACTGATTGAGTTATTTTAAATAATTTAACTAGAAAGACAAAGTTAATATGGTGGATTCTTTTGACTACTCATATACTTTAAGCATATACAAATAGAGTAATTGTAGGGGTGCCTGGATGGCTCAGTCAGCTAGGTGCCTGCCTTCAGCTCAGGTCATGATCCCAGGATCCTGGGATTGAGCCCTACTATGGTTCCCTGCTCAGTGGGGAGCCAGCTTCTCTCCCTGCTTTGATCCCCATGCTGTGCTCTTGCACTCTCGCTTTCTGTCAAATAAGTAAACAGAATCTTTTTAAAAACCCAAAACAAGGAGTAATTACAGAATTTATTAAAACCTGGCCATCAAAACTGATTATAAAAGTGCTAAAACCATGGATTTAACCTTCTCTCTTGTACTTAATTCCAACACCTTCCTGAGGTTCCAATTTTTATACCTTTCTCGGGTTTCAGTAATCCTACAGTCATTAAAGAGTTTTTGTAATCCTACTAGACCCAAAAGAAAAAGGAAACTGTCTCAGAATAAGCTCAAGATGCAGGTTCTGGCCAGAGACATGGGATCAGGTTGCACAGTTATGAAGATTCAAAATTGAGGATCTTTAGCCCCGGTTCCTGTTTATATCAAGTTTTCTTGTTACCTTGGGTAGCTTTTACGTTTCTTTCTTTTTCTGTCTTTATTTCTTGTTTATTCCTTCTTTCTTTTTTCTCTTTCTCTCTCTCTCTTTCCTTTGTATGTTTAAAGAAACACTTATGGAAATGTCAAACAAATGGAAAGGTAAATATAGGGCTCCCTGGGTGGCTCAGCGGTTTAGTGCCTGCCTGCGGTTTGGTGTTCTTTGGCTGTGATCCTGGAGTCTCGGGATCAAGTCCCACATCAGGTTCCCTGCATGGAGCCAGCTTCTCCCCCAGCTTGTGTCTCACCTACTACTCAAACAATTTCAACTCATGGCTACTGATTCTCCTCCCTTATTATTTTGAAGCAAATCTTTTTTAAAAAAGATTTTTAAATTTATTCATTTGACGACAGAGAACACAAGCAAGGGGAGTAGCAGGGAGAGGGAGAAGCACGCTCTCCACTGAGCAGGGACACCGATGCGGGGCTCAATCCCAGGTCCCTTGGGATCATGACCTGAGCCAAAGGCAGCTGCTTAACCAACTGAGCTACTCAGTCACCCCCATGTTAACCATTTTTAAGTGGAAAATTCTGTAGCATTGAGTACATTAATCTTGTTGTGTAACCATCACCACCATCAATCTCTAGAACTCTTTTCATCCTGCAAAACTGAAACAGTACACATTAAACAGTAACTCCTCTTTCCCTTTTCCCCCCAGTTTCTGACCCCCACTCTTTCACGTTCTGGCTCTGAATTTGACTACCCTAGATGCCTCCTATGAATGAAATCATGCAGTACTTGTTTTGTTTTGTGGCTTAATTTCACTTAACAGAATATCCTCATAATCTACCCATGTTGCAGCCCATGTCAGAAGTTCCTTCCTTTTTTGGAGTGGATAATATTCCATTGTATATAATATCCCATGTTTTGTTTATCCATTCATCCATCAATGGACACTTGGGTTGCTTCCATCCCTTGACTAGGTGTTCAAACATTTCTTTAAGACTCTGCTTTCAATTATTTTTGTTTACCCAGCAGTGGAATTGCCAGCTCTTCTCTTTTTTTTTTTTTTTTTTAAGATTTTATTTATTTACTCATGAGAGACTCAGGGAGAGAGAGACACACACACACAGGCAGAGGGAGAAGCAGGCTCCATGCAGGGAGCCCGATGCGGGACTCAATCCCGGGACTCCAGGGTCATGCCATGGGCTGAAGGCGGCGCTAAACTGCTGAGCCACGCGTGCTTCCCTGCCAGCTCTTTTCAGGCCTGCCATACTGTTTTCCACAATAGCTGCACCATTTTACATTCCTGCCAACTGTCTGCAAATGTTTCAATTTCTCCATACCCTCATCAACATTTGTTATTTTCTGGGGTTTTCTTTAATAGTAGCCATTCAAATGAGTGTGATTTTTGTGGTTTTGTGGTTTTCTCATTGTGGTTTTGATTTGCATTTCCCTAATAGCGATGTTGAGCATCTTTTCATGTGCTTGTTAGCCATTTGTGGTGTTCTTTGGAGTAATGTCTGTTCGAGTCCTTTGCCCATTTTTTAATGTTTGTTACTTTTGTGGTTGTTAAGCTGTGAGAGTTCTTTATCCTGAATATTAATCCCTTATTATAGAATCTGGGGATCTTTTGTGATGGGACCTGTAGCTCGGTATTTTTTTTGTAGCCCAATATTTTTAAAAAATATTTATTTATTTATTATTTAGGATAGACATAGAGAGAGAGAGAGGCAGAGACACAGGAGGAGGGAGAAGCAGGCTCCATGCCAGGAGCCTGACGTGGGACTCGATCCCGGGACTCTAGGATCGCACCCTGGGCCAAAGGCAGGTGCTAAACCGCTGAGCCACCCAGGGATCCCCAGTAGCCCAGTATTTTTTAAGCTCCTCAGGTTGAAGACTATTCTCTTTTTTTTTTTTTTTAAGATTTTATTTATTTATTCATGAGAGACACACAGAGAGAGGCAGAGACATAGGTAGAGGGAGAAGCAGGCTCCTTTGGGGAGCCTGATGTGGGGCTCGAACCCAGGACTCCGGGATCATGACCTGAACCAAAGGCAGATGCTCAACCACTGAGCCACCCAGATGCCCCTGAAAACTATTTTCTTAGGAGATGAGGTAATAAGTATGTTGAAGTTAGTTCTCATCAGGACAAATGGGTACATCATCAACTCAGAACAATGTTGACATCTCCTCCTACCTGGCTACTATATGTATTTATCAGTGCTGTACAGTCATGGTAACCTGTTCTTCCCAGGGTCACTGGGCTTACAGTTCTCTGGGTCTATTCTTCCCTCCTTGCACAGATAGAAATGAGTTCATGTTTATGCCTTATAAATAGAAGTAGAGGAATAATAGAAGAACCAAAATATCATATATTGGGCACCTGGGTGGCTCAGTGGTTGAGCTTCTGCCTTTGGCTCAGGTTGTGATCCCAGGGTCCTGGGATGGAGTCCCACATAGAGCTCCCTGCAGGGAGCCTGCTTCTCCCTCTGCCTGTGTCTCTCCCTTTCTCTTTGACTCTCATAAATAAATAAAATCTTTAACAAATATATCCATATATTGATATTCTCCTATTTATAAAAAAAATCAAAATTATATATATCTATTCTCATCACCTTTCTAGTACAACTACTTTGAGGAGTACCTCTAGTACCTATAGTAGAGTGTACCTGTAGTACATTTGCCTTTTTGAAGATTTTATATGACCTTTCTACTTTTTTTAAAAATTTTTTTATTTATTTATGATAGTCACAGAGAGAGAGAGGCACAGAGACACAGGCAGAGGGAGAAGCAGGCTCCATGCACCGGGAGCCCGATGTGGGATTCGATCCCAGGTCTCCAGGATCGCGCCCTGGGCCAAAGGCAGGCGCCAAACCGCTGCGCCACCCAGGGATCCCTGAACTTTCTACTTTTGAGTAGGTGAGAGACTCACAGCCTTCCCCAGATATTTCAGTTGTGCAGAATGATTGTTATAGATTTTAGGGTGCTCAAATCGTAATAGCTTTGAAAATGGTAGTCCATTTAATTAGGATATTTGTCGGGACGCCTGGATTGCTCAGCGTTTGAGCATCTGCCTTTGGCTTGGGGCGTGATCCTGGAGTCCTGAGATCGAGTCCCACATTGGGCTTCCTACATGGAGCCTGCTTCTGCCTGTGTCTCTGCTTCTGTGTGTGTGTGTGTGTGTGTGTGTGTGTGTATGTGTCTAATGAATAAATAAATACAATCTAAAAAGAAAAAAATTAGGATATTTGTCTTTGTAACACTACCCTAACATGCTTGAAAATATCCTTGTTTTTTGGCATCAACAAGATGCTTGTAGATTTTTCTTGTTTAAGAAATGGAATCAGCTACTCTCCAAGGACTCCTAGTTATTTTAATGCTAAATAATATAAGACACTGATATCTGGGCATTAGGGGTATACATGATAGTTTGTAGGGGGGAGAGGATATTGGACCTCATCTGGTAACGACAGAATTGGAAAAAGTTTTAAGGCACAGATTTATATTTGACCTTTCCAATTTAAAGTATCACTGCTGTGCCCTGCCCTCCTGAGGGTCTGTGGACTCCCTGAACACTGACAGTCCTTTGAAGCTGCCTTCACCATTATCCCCACTAAGACTGTAAGAAGTTGTGTAACCTGCCTCCAATCACATGGCAACAAAGTGTAGAGTGGCCCAGCTCTGTCAAATTTCAGGATCTGGGTTCCCACAAACCCCTACCTCAACCTCCACCTGCTGTCAGAAACACCAAACTCTGTCCTTGGCAGATTTCCCACCAAGTTGCTGCACTGAAGATTCCCAAGGCAGAATTTTCCTAGTATTGGGTGGAGGGAGGAGAAAACAGTAAGTACCCAGATTCTTCTCTTCCTCCTGCAGGATTCGGGAGTGAGAATGACCAGAAGAGCCCTCCATGAGAAAGGTCTGAAGACAGAGCCCCTCAGGAGGCTCCTTCCCAGAAGAGGCCTCCGGACAAATGCCCGGCCAGGTTCCATGGTGCTGCCAGACACCAGAGCCCCCGGGGGAGGAAGCAAGACCCCTAGGGCACCCAGGACGATCCCCCAGGGGAAGGGGAGGTGAGTGGGCTCCCCAGGCAAGGTGAGGCCCCTGGGTCTCTCTTGGCCGCCCCAAGATCCAGCCACCTGCCCATGCCCTAGGGTGGAAGGAGCCTCCCAGCCCTACAGTTACAGCAAGAACTTTGGGTGGCGAGCTGCCCTAGCCTGCCCCGCACCTAAGGTCACAGCACCCATCTTGCTTGCCACTGACCCCCGCGCAGTGAGCGGGTTCCCCTGGCACCCCAAGTGTGAAAAGGGCTCTGGCACAACTGGGACCACACCCAGCGCCTGAGGACACTTGGCCGCGAAGGCTCCGCCATGCCCACCTCCTCTGTCACCAGTGCCCTCACCCCGCGTCTGCTGGCCTCCAGCCTCCTGCGACACCGCCAGCCACCCCCCTGGGCGGGGGCACACGTGGAAACCATGCAGCACCCCGCCCCCACTGAACCCCCATCTCCCACCCCAAACACCACCTCCCTTCCAGCCCCACCTCAACCCCAAACCCAGCTCCACCCTGGGTGGGCCCACGGATGCCAGGCCTGGGGCAGGGTTACCTCAAGCACCAGAGGACATGCTTCAAGAGCTTCCACCTGGTGCCAAACTCGCCAGTCCCCTGGGAACCACGTGGGGCAGAGGCCTTTCTGCCCTGGTGCCCACTCGCCTCACAGCCTGGCCCCGCAGGGACCAGAGAAGGCATCCTGGGCTAGTGTGTGTGTGTTGGGAGGGGGTATCCCAGGGTTCTGGCAGAGCCCAGAGACCTGGAAAATCCTCACCTGCTGAAGGATGGGGGCACAGGAGCCCTGAGTGGTTCCAAGAGCTTCCACGGACTCCACCACTGGGCCTGTCACATTAGCAAATAATGTCTCCCATTTATTGAGAGCTTACTCTGTGCTAGGCATTGTGATTTACATCAATTATCTCATTTAATCCTCACAACATCCCAGTGACACCGGTGTTTTCATTATCAACATTTTACAGATGGAGAAACTAAGTCTCAGAGAGGTTAAGGGACCTGCCCAAAGTCACACAGCCCATATGTGGCACAAAACCAGCATACAGATCCAGGTCTGCCCGCCTGATTCCACAGCTCACCCTGCTTGCTGTAGCCCTTCTTCGGGTACAAGAGTGAAAGTGCAGGTTTGACAGGGCATCCATTTATGGAGCATCCATTTTTCTCATGATAATTGCACAAAACTTTGTATATTAAAATGAGCAGATACTCTCTGGAATGAGATTGAGATAAAACTTGAGCCTTCAGACATCCCACATTAAGACCAATACTTCAGGCTCAGCCCATGGATCCCTGAAGTAACCTCTTCTCAGAATCTTTGCCTTTAGAGGGATATTGGCCAAGGAAGCTCTATTCTTGGATCTGCTCCTATGCAGAGACTTCCTGAAAACCAAGAAAGATGGCCTCGTAGTTTGCCATCCCAGAAGCTGCTTGGAAGCTCATCCACTTCCTCTGGGCTAAGGTTTCTAATTTCCCAACAGATGCTCATCTTCAGGGTTTGGAAATGAGAAATTGGAATTCTTTGGGATTCCTGAAATCATATTATTCTGTATTTTTCATAATTTTCTGTATTCTTTAAAATAAATGAGAGTAGTTACAAAGAACTGTAGGCTAGAGCAAATATTGAAAAACCAAAAAATATCAAAGAACATTATTGGGTAGTATTTTAATAACAAAATGTTAAATCTTCATCAAGATAACTGTACCACACAGAAGTATGTGTTGAAATTGCCAATTTGAAGACTTGTTTCCAAAATTTATTTCTGGGAGCATCACTCATAGAATTTGTATGAGATATATGATGCATGTAAACAGATTAATATTCTGTTTACAATATCAAGAGTCACATGCTCCTCTTACTGAACCAGCCAGGCACCCCCACTTCTCTCCTCCTGACCCAAGTTTCCGACACGTCTGCCTTAATCTTGGACTCTGTATATCAGCATTTTCTTCTCATGCTTTCTACTGGATGTCAGTGATTCTTTCATACCAGGAATGCCCCTATGTTTATTGCTAAGCATGAATTCTCACAGGAGAATTAGAACACTTTTTCCTATTTTCCCAATCTCTTTACTGATTGGTCTTGGGATTCAGAAAAACACAAATTTCCCAGAAAATATCAGGAAGGACTTCCTGCATAGAAATACTATCCTGGGCTGAGCAGGATTGGCAAGGCAAATTGACTACAGAAATAGTTACCTAGTATATCATCAGGCCCAGTCACTGATGCTCCCTGGTTTCAGGGCTCTCAGAGCCAGAAGATCCAATTGTGGATCTCAGCTCCATGCTAGTTCCTGGGTGTGAGACTTTGGGCAAGTTACTTTACCTCTCTGAGCTTCAATTTAATGGGTAGGATGGTGCCTGGAAATAACATACTTGTTTTGTGAGGCCAGACTGTTGAAGGGTTAAGTGTGGCTTTAGAGTCAAATAGATGGTCTGAGGGTTTGAACCCATTACTTACTACCTCTTTGATATGGGCCAAGTTCTAGCCACTCTGAGCCCCATTTTTCTCCTCTGTAAAATGGAAAAACTGAGCCCACTTCATAGGATTTGGGTGAGTTTAAATGAGATCACATATGAAAATGACTCACACAGAGCATGGTACAGTGTAAATACTCAATAAACGTGGGCCAGGGGAGTTATCATCTGCTGTATCTACCTCACAGGGCCTTTGTGAGGATGAAAGGAGAGTTATGTTTGCTTTTTAAGCTGTGAAGTGGTATCCACATGCTTCTCTTTCCTTCAGAGATGGGATGGTCAGAAGTTACTGACAGACATTAGAGCTGGGAGTAAGAGGCCTGGGAATACTTACTGATATTCACAGAAGGTGGCTGTGTTGAGGAAGAGGTGTCACCATGGTTACTTGGGAAACAGGGTTTAGTTGCAATCAAGTGGACAGACTCTGGCATCGTCTGACTTGGGCACGCTTTGGAGGGTGGAAGGAAAGAATTTTCAGAAAGAAGCTTTGGAGAAGGGACTGTGTTAAATGGAATCTGCTCACTATAGGTTTGTTTAATAGGGATTGGATCAGGGGAAGGGGACCTGGATAGAAGGTGGTGAGGGGGTTCTTTGACTATTGTCTGAAGCCCTATCATTGGCTAATCCTAGGAAAACAATCCTCTTAGCTGGGCCGTGCATCCGGCTCCTGCCATGTGTGCACCTATGATGTTCATTCATTCCCCAGACTATAAACCAAACATGGATCAAAGAGCTCTCCAGAGATGAGCTCATGTAATCCTGGCAGCAGCCCTGAAAAGTGAATACTAGCACAATTTCTGTTTTACAGACAGGGGCTTGGAGTCTGGGAATTAAGTCCATGGCCCCAAGTCACACAGCCTATTTGTGGTCGAGTCAAGATTCAGGCAAGAGTCCAAGCCCTTAGTCCCCACCAGTCCAGCTTAACTCATGGGATGCCAGATGCTGAGCTTGAACAAGGAAAAAGGAAACACAAATGTATGGGGTTTAGCGCCTAACTGGCCTCCTCTCTGGCCTTCTATGACAACTCTTTCTCTTTCTCCTTCCCAATATTACTCCTACTTTTCTGGACACTGTTTCTTTGCTTCCAGAGACATTTTTCCTGTGTAGCCCTTAAGTCTGGGTCCTTCAGGCCCCATTCCTTGGACTCTTTTATCTTTCTTTTGCACATACAGGTGTGTGAGGGATCCTCCTGATGATGCCCACAGCTTTGGCCATGGGTCACCTCTCTAATCCCAACTGCCCCTCTGAGCACCAGCTCAATCCAGCCAACTACCTCCTTGACATCCCCCTCTGAGGTTCCAGGCTCTCAGCTGAATTCATCAGCTCTCCATTAACATACGCCTTCCCCCAAGTCCCCCTTCTTCCTTACCATGGCCTCTTAGTTTCAATCACTGGTGTAGTGATAGGGAATCCAAGAAGCCTGAATAGACAGAGCCTCATGAATCCGTTCCTGGAACTAGATGTGGATTGTAGGGTATGTTCTCTGAGAGCTGTCAACAATTTGCGGGTGAACTTGGAGGGTGGAATTCATCATTTAATTAGCTGTGTCCTAAGTGCCTGGCAGTGTGCCAGGTCCAGTAGCAGGGATGGAGGACAACATTCAGGAGTGAAACAAATGAGATCCCTGGCTTTAGAGAGCTTTCAGGCTACTAGAGAAGATGGCATTAGGAATCCTCCCAAAAAAAAAAAAAAAAAAAAAGGAATCCTCCCAAAATATGAACTATTACAAACTGTGATAAGTATCATGAAGCAAAAGTCGAGGAGCTATGAAAGAATATAATAGGTCTGTGTTAGGTCAGAGTGGGGGTCAAAAACCATTTTGAGAAATGATAATTATTGTATCACTGAGAACTGAGTTGGGGGAAGAGAAGTCCTTATAAAGGCAATAGTAGGTGTGCGCATGAAGACCCAGGGGTGAGCAAGAACTGCTATGTTGGGGAACCTGAAAGGCAACCATGTCAATGGATTAATGGAGCTGAGTATGCTGGCTGTTATAAGACTGGTCAAGATAAGACTGGACAGGGTGGCTGGGGGGAAGGGGGTGGCAGGTGCCTTGTGGGCCATGTTAAGGAGCCTGGATTCTTTGGGTTAACTTTTTATTTGGAAATAATTTCAAAGTTACAAAGAGAGGTGAATAGTACAATGGGCATCCGTCTGTCCTTTGTCCCAAATTCACCTGTTAAAATTACCGATTCTTTCTCTATATGAAGTGTTACATGTGACCCTTATTTTGAACTATAATGCAAAACAATATCTCATTTACCACCCTTTTTTGTCAATTAGCTCAATAATGTCCTTTACATAGCATTTTCCCTCTAGTCCAGAATCCAGTCTAGAAATGAAGTGATGCATTCCATTGTTATTTCTCTTTAGTCTCTTTTTTTTTAATTTTTATTTATTTATGGTAGTCACAGAGAGAGAGAGAGAGGCAAAGACACAGGCAGAGGGAGAAGCAGGCTCCATGCACCAGGAGCCTGATGTGGGATTCGATCCCGGGTCTCCAGGATCATGCCCTGGGCCAAAGGCAGGCGCCAAACCGCTGCACCACCCAGGGATCCCTCTTTAGTCTCCTTTAATCTGGAATAGTTGGCTTTGTCTTCCATGACATTGACATGATGGGAAAATTTAGTTTTCCCCGTTAAGAGAATGTTCCTCATTTGTCCTCTATTTCTTCATCACACATTCCTGCTGGAAGATGATAGAAATGTTACTGTGTCTTTCCTGTGAGACAACAAAAGGCATACACAGTCTATCTCCTCCTCCTTGGTGATTTAAATTTTGTCTGATTAAGCTGTACTTACTGTTTTTCCCTTGTCACTGATAAGCAATCAGGGAGATAGTTACAAATGTGCAAATATCCTATTCCAGAGATTACTAAGTAGATGAGATTTAATATCCAAGGAGGCTTCTTGCCTGGAGCAAATCAGTGTTAGGAGGGTTACAGAATGGCTTCAGCTCTCTCTCCCCTTGACATTTTCCTGCCTATTTATTTATATATTTATTATTAGCCGGGACTTTTGGGTTCCTACTGCTTTCCAATAATCTTAGTTATTAACCTTAATTATTTTGGTGCTCAAATTATCCCAGATTTGGCCAGTAGAAGCCTCTTAAAACTAGAAGCCTGGATTTTACCCTGCTTTGTTCAATTTGCGTATTAGACTCTGACTGTGTGTAAGAATATGTTGTAGGGGCTCAGAGGAGGAAGCAGGAAGACCCGGCAGGTGGCTCTTGTGTAGTCCAGGTGGGATATGTGGCTTAGATCAGAGAATGAATTTGGATGTTCAAGAAACTTTGGCTATAGAATCGGTGGGAACTCATGGTGTGGGAAAGTGCAAGTGGACAGAGAGAGAATGACCAGGGAGTAACTGGGTGGTTGGTGGAGATATTTACTGATATGGGGAAGATAAGCAGAGTAAGGGAGTCAGTTGAGATGGGTATTTTAGATAGTTGAGTTTGAGATGTCTTTGACATCCAGGTGAAGATGTCAAGTAGTAATTGGATATGTTTTGTTCTGGAGAGAAGTCCAGAGCAGAGGACAATTTAGGAGTTGCCATGTATGGGTGATTTTTGAATGCATGGTCCTGGATGAAATGCTGTAAGTATAGTGAGGAAAGAGAGGCAAGACTAGGAATCCTAAGGGAGTTCACTGTTTGGAGGCATGATGTGTGTAGCAGGAGATGACAATGGAGAGATGGGGGGCCAGGTTGTGTGAAGCCTGTAATGTCAGACCAAATACTGAGGGCTATGGGGAACCACTGAAGAGTTCTGAGTAGGGGAGTGAATGCCACAGTATGATCTGAGTTTTAGAAAGACTGTTCTGACAGCCAAGTAAAGAGGGAGAGTCATGGCAGTGGCTAACACTATGGTTCTTTCTAAAGTAAATTTGCTATCCTCTTGCCACTGACAATTGTTCAGATGGATCCCTGTGTCTGGAATGCCCTCTCCTTATCCACCTGGGCACAAAAGATGATCAACACATCTGCCTCAGGGCTATTTCTCAGCCTCTGGTAATGATAGCATCCCTCATCTCCCTGGCTCATTCTAGCTGGAGCTGCACAACTTCCCTCTGGGATCTTTTCTAAGCCCATTGAAAAGGTGAAAAGGTGCATTGTAGGTGGAAGCTGATCCTGAGGTTTGCGGGAGTCTGTTTGGTCACTGTGATTCTCTGCCCTCACATGCTTTGAGTTCAGTGTAGTCTGTCAGCCAGGCAACCAACCACCCATTCAAAGTATGCTGTCCTGTCTGCACCCCTACCACATGCCAAGGAAAATGGGCTGAGTCTGGATGAACATCCTAGTGCATCCTTCACTTCTCAGGGGTGGTGCTATGCAGAAGACCCACAATCCTGTCTAGAGAATATCCACAGCTCATGGAGACACAAATAAGCAAAGGTAGAATTTCAAGAGACCAGAGGGAGGGGCAGATGTTCTGGAAGGCCAGAAATGGCAAGATTATTACTAGTTGGAGAAATGAGAGAAAGTTCTCTGGAGAAGGTGGCATTTGAACTAAGCCTTGAGGACAGAGAGGACGATTTTCCATTTCACAAAGGAAACATTTGATCATTCAAGCAGAAGAGAAAAATAAGGGAAAAAATCAAAGCCCTTTTTCCTCATATATTTTTTTTCCTTTTTTTTTCTTTTTTCCTCATATTTTATTGACATTGTCCACACAATCATTGTCGGTTACATAAATATCCCATTAGTCAGCTACTTTATGGTTAGTCCTCTTACTGTTGGAATAACTCATTTCCAGGCCTCAAGACATTGGCTTGGAGCCTGTGGTTGGGTAGTGGGGACAGAAGCAACCCACGACCAAATGTAACTCAGGAATCAGTGCTTGAGCCCATCCACTCATTCCTTCATTCAACAAACATTTATTAAGGACTCACCTGTCCCAAGTCCTGAGGATACACTGATGATCAGGACATAGTTCCTCTTCTAAAGACTGCAAGTCTAATAGAACAGGAATCACAGTGGAGAGAATTTGTTGTAAAGCATGTGAAAATGCCACCATGCAGGCACATTGTGTACAAGATGTGGTGCTGACATAGAGAAATTGTTACTAGTTGGAGAAATGAGAACTGGGTAACTGAACTCAGCAGTAGATAGCACACCAAGCAGAGCATGCACAGTGAGGAGGGGGAGGATTGAGGACACCTGTCAGAGGACCAAGTTCATGCTGAGTGCTGCTATATACCTCTCTGTCAACAGGCTGGAAGGCACATCTCTCCTACTCTTAAGCTTCTGGGTGTGTGTTTTTTTTTCTGTTTTCTATTTCAAGTATTTCCTTTCTCCATTTTTTTTAGGGGAGGAAAGGCTATTTTTATGCTCTTTTCCAAAATCTCAACTTATGTGCTTAATTCATTTTATTTTTCTCTTTTTGACCCTAAAAGCATTTAATGGTGTTAATTACCTCTGCAGATAGTTTTGACTGTATCCTGTTTTTAAAATTATTTTCTAATGGTTTGTTTTTTTACTCTTGATTTACTTCTTGTAATTTGATATGCTATTCATGTTTTTCCATTTCTAAGTGGCGTGTTTTATATTATTGTTAGCTGTATTGCATTTTGATCAGAGACTGACTTTTAGAATTTCCACTTTTCAAAATTTACCAAAATATTCTCTGTAACTTAATATTCTTGTTGAATTTTGTCACTGTCCATGGAACTTGAATAGAAGGTACACTATTTGTTTTCAGGTTAAAAAACTTTGGATGTTCATATCTGCTATGTCCTTATTTATTTTTTGATTTCTTGTTCAGAAAATGTATTAGAATATTTCCAATAAAACTGTTTCTCATGTTTCTCCTAATATATATTTTTAAAAGATTTTTTTAATCTATTCATGAGAGACACAGAGAGAAAGGCAGAGACATGGCAGAGGGAGAAGCAGGCTCCCTGAGGGGAACCGGATGTGGGACTCAATTCCAGGACCCTGGGACCATGACCTGAGCCAAAGGCAGACACTCAACCATTAAGCCACCCAGCTTCCCCTGTTTCTCCTAATATTATTCAATATTTTATTTCATGGATCTTTGTTATTTAACACATGATAAATTAATTAAATTGTGGAGTCAAGACAACCTGGATTTAAACCCCACCTCCATCATTTATTAGCTTAGATTCCTTATCTGGAAAATGCAGATAATAATGGTATCTCCCTTGTTTTTTATTTTTGTTTTTAAAGACTTTATTTATTTATTCATGAGAGACAGAGAGAGAGGGGGCGGGGGGGCAGAAATGCAGGCAGAGGGAGAAGCAGGCTCCTTGCAGGGAACTCGATCCTGGGACTCCAGGATCACACCCTGGGCTGAAGGCAGGCGCTAAACCGTTGAGCCACCAAGGGACGACCCCCCCCCTCCCTGGTAACTCCCTTGTATAATTATTCAATTAAATGAGATGAATGTAAAGCATAGTACATAGTTTAGTGCTCAATAAAGCTAGAATTCACTATTATAATCATTGTTATATTGCCTGGCTGACCATTGCTGGCATTCAGAGCCTTTGCTGTGGAGGCAGAAAAGGCCTTAAAGAACCTCTTTCTTTTTCTCTAGCCAGTACACATTTGATAAACAGAATGCCTCATGTAGAACATTAGAAGTCACTGTGAAAAACGAGGAAAAGCTGACAGCTTCCCAGCATGCAAACACAGAGTGACACACATCAGTTTTGATGATGGATCACTGGGTCAGCCAGTTCATGGATATGTGAGTATTAATGGCAGTTCCAGCCTTAACGGGGGGGATGGGGCAGGTGGGCTGTGAGGAAGAGAGAGAGGCCCAAGCTTTCCCCAGATGTCACTTCAAACACTGTGTCCTCCATCTCAGATCCTCAGATCCTTTTTACCAGCACTGTGAGCCAGAATTCTGGGTTTCCCTGCCAATGGCTTATACCTGCAACCTTCAGAGGTTTGCCCTTGGATATAGAACATACTTATCCATGGGAACTTTCATGTCCTCACACCCTCCCTGCTCCAAGGGGGCTTATAGTCGGTGACTGGTATGTCAGTGCTGGAGTCCAGCTCCTTGGACTGGAGCAGGACAATTATACAGTGCTATTTCTTTCTTTTTTTTTAATTTTTATTTATTTATGATAGTCACACAGAGAGAGAGAGAGAGAGGCAGAGACACAGGCAGAGGGAGAAGCAGGCTCCATGCACTGGGAACCCAACATGGGATTCGATCCCGGGTCTCCAGGATCGTGCCCTGGGCCAAAGGCAGGCGCTAAACCACTGCGCCACCCAGGGATCCCTACAGTGCTATTTCTACTCCAGAGCTGCGCACACACACTTTATAGTCTTCTTCACCTGCTTACCTCACTCATCCACCTACTTCATTCCCTTAATGGTTTTTCCTGAGACCACTGCTTTAATAAATCACTTGCCCTTTAATCCTTGGCCTGGGTTAAGCTTCTAGGAGAATCTAACCTAAGATAAACTGCTTTACTCCTTCCTGACAGGAGGAATTCTGACATGGACCGAGCAGAGTAGTGAGTTCACATCTTTTTTTTTTTTTTTTTGAGTTTATGTCCTTTTGGTTGCACACGACATAAATCCAAAAGGTGCTAGCTTAGGCAAGAGGATGAGAGGGATATTGGAGTATCCAAGTCATCACAGGAAGGAAAGAAGTACACCTGGGCCATGGAGGCATCTGGAATCAGGGCATCCTCTCCAACTCTCTCAATACTTTATGTAGGTGTGCTCTATTCCCTGAGAGTGGAATTTCCAAATAGCTGGTGGTAAGGCTGCAAACAGTGTCCCTACCTCACTTTCCTCAGCTCCGCCCTGCTTTGTTCAGCTTGGGACCAAGTGACCACAATTGGGGCAGAGGAGATATTTCACACAATTGGGGTGATTGATCCCTGATTATAGATTCTCTTCTTTTCCTGGGGAAGAAAGGGCCATGACAGAAGGGAGGGTCACTGGACAGAAAAAAGCTGATGCCCACTACATGGTTCCTTTGATGAAAAGAACTGTGAGCGGGAATCCCTGGGTGGCTTAGCGGTTTGGCGCCTGCCTTTGGCCCAGGGCGCAATCCTGGAGTCCCGGGATCAAGTCCCGCGACGGGCTCCCAGCATGGAGCCTGCTTCTCCCTCCTCCTGTGTCTCTGCCTCTCTCTCTCTCTATGTCTATCATAAATAAATAAATCTTTAAAAAAAAAAAAAGAACCGTGAACTTAGAAAGGCATGCCTTACATGTACTATATACCCAAGTCCACAGCAGCACTATTCATGAAAGCTAAAGGCAGAAACAACTCAATCTCCATCAATAGACAAATTGATAAACAAAATGTGATACATATACACAAAATGGAATATTATTCAGCCTTTAAAAGGAGGGAAATTCTGACTCCTGCTACAACACAGATGACCCTCGAGGACTTTATGATGAGTAAAATGAGCCAGTCACAAAAAGACAAACACTGTATGATTCCACAGATATGAGGTCCCTAGAATAGGTAAATTCACAGAGACAGAAGATAAAATACAGGTTACCAAGGGATGGTAGGAACAGGAATAGAGGATTGTTATTTAATGAGTACAGAGTTTCTGTTTAGAATAATGAAAACGTTCTCAAAATGGGTAGCGTTGATGATTGCACAACACGAGAATGTATTTAATTGCCAGTGAATTGTGCACTTATAAAGGGTTAAGTATTAGAATTCTCTAGAGAAACATAATCAATATATCTTAGGAAGAAATTTGTTTAAAGGGATTGGCTCTTGCAATTATGGAGGCTGAGATGTCCCAACCCAGGAGCCAGTGGTATAAGTTTCAGTCTAAGAACAAAAGAAGGAGAAGACCGATATCCAGTTCAAAGACAGTCAGGCAGAGAGAATTCTTTCCTATACAGCCTCTTATTCTATTCAGGTCTTCAACACATGGAATGATACCCATCCACATTAGGTAGGGTAATCTGCTTTACTCAGTCTACCAACTCAGATTTAATATCACCCAGAGACATCCTCACAGACATACCCAGAAATAGTATTTAACCAAACATCTGGGTACCCCAAGGCTCAGTCAGGTAGATGCATATAATTAACCATCACAAATAGTAAATTTTATGTAACATATATTTTACCACAATAAAAAACAAAGGCATTGGCTTAATGTTGACCTCTGGCCAATATGGAGTGACTGAGACCAGATTACCCTCTTGCCTGAGATAACAATAACAGGACAAAATAGATGAAACAATGATTTTCAAGACACTGGACACAACAAGAAAAGCCAGTGATCCCTGATGGCTTCGTTGTTGAATTCTACTGAACATTTAAAGAAGAATTAACACTAATTCTTCTCAAACTCTTAAAAAATATGAGAGGCAGAAATACTTCCTAACTCATGAAGCCAGGATTACTCTGATACCAAAGTCAGACCAAGACAACACAAGAAGAGAAGATTGTAGACCAGTATTACTTATGAATATTGGTATAAACATCCTCAACAAAATATTAGGAAAACAAATGCAATAGCATATTAAAAGGATTAGGGCAGGAGCACCTGGGTGGCTCAGTCAGTTAAATGTCTGACTGTTGATTTCGGCTCAGATCATGATTTCAGGGTTGTGAGATCGAGCTCCATATTGGGCTCTGCACTGAAAGTGGAGCCTGCTTAAGATTCTCTCTCCTTCTCTCTCTACCCTTCCCCCCCCCACCCACTTGCATGCTCCTTCTCTCTCTCTTTCTCTCTCAAAACAAAACAAAACAAAACAAAATAGAGGATTGTTATTTAATGAGTACAGAATTTCTGTTTAGAATAATGAAAACGTTCTCAAAATTTGGGGGATTGGAGTGCCTGGTTGGCTCAGTTGTTGGAGCATGTGACTCTTCATCTCAAGGTTGTAAGTTCAACCCTCATGTTGGGTGAAGAGATTACTTGAAAATAAAATTGATCGATCAATTGATCGATAGATAAATGGATTAAACACCATGACCAATTAGGATATATCCCAGAAATGCGAACATGGTTCAATACACAAAATTAATAAGTGTACTACAGCACACTAACAGAATGAAGGGGAAAAAATACATGATCTTCTTAACTGATGCTATAACACATGATAAATTTCAATACTTTTCAATATAAAAACATTCAGTACACTAGGAATAGAAGGACTCATTTTCAACATCATAAAGTGCAGCTATGAAAAACTCTCAGGTAACATGGTGGTGAAACTCTGAAAGTTTTCTCTCTAAGATCAAGGGCAAGACTGGGATGCCCACTTTCACCATTGCTATTCCAAATTCTAGCCAGAGCAATTAGGCAAGGAAAAGAAATGAAAAGCATGCAAACTGGAAAAGAAGTAGAACTATTTCTATTCACAGATTATGTGATCCTATGCATGGAAAATAAATCCCAAAGATTCCACCAAACAAAAATCACTAGAACTAATAAACAAATTCAGCAAAGTTGCAGGGTACAAGATTAATACCAAAAAATCAGCTGTGTTTGTATACATCAGCTATGAATCATCCAAAAGGAAAATTCTATTTAAAATAACTTTAAAGGGCAGCCCCGGTGGCGCAGCGGTTTAGTGCTGCCTGCAGCCCGGGGCGTGATCCTGGAGACTAGGGATCGAGTCCCACGTCGGGCTCCCTGCATGGAGCCTGCTTCTCCCTCTGCCTGTGTCTCTGCCTCTTTCTCTCTCTGTGTCTCTATGAATAAATAAAATAATAAATCTTTTTAAAAAAGAAAGTGTTTAAAAATATATTTAATAAATAAATAAATAAAATAACTTTAAAAAGAATAAAATACCTAGGAATGAATTTAACCAAAGAAGTGAAAGACCTGTATGCTAAAAATTGTTAAATATTGTTGAAAGAAATTAAAGACCCAGATTAATGGAAAGACACCATGTGTTTATGGACTGAAAGACTTAATATTGTTAAGATGACAATGCTACCCAAAGTGATCTACAGATTCAATGCAATCCCTATAAAATGCCAACGACTTTTTTTTTTTTTGTAGAAATAGAAGAGCCAATCCTTAAATTTATATGGAGTTGCAAGGGTCTTTGGAGAGCCAAAAGAATTTCAAAAAAGGAGAACAAAGTTGGAGAATTCATACTTCCCAATTTCAGAACTTATTGCAGTGCTTCAGTAATCAAAACAGTATAGTACTTACCTAGAAATAGACACATAGATCAAAGGGATAGAAATGAGAGTCCAGAAATAAAGCCATACATCTGTGGTCAATTGATTTTTGTAAGGGTGCCAAACCATTCAACGTGGAAAGAAATGGTACTAGGACAACTGGATATCCACATGCAAAAGCATAAAGCTGGACCCATACCTACATCATATATAAAAATTAACTCATAATGAATCAATGACCTAAATAAAAGAGCTAAAAGTATAACTCTTAGAAGAAAATAAAGTGGTAAATCTTTATGACATTGAATTTGGCAATGGAATTTTATTTTTATTTATTTATTTTTAAAGATTTTATTTATTTATTCATGAGAAACACAGAGAGAGAGACAGAGACACAGGCAGAGGGAGAAGCAGGCTCCATGCAGGGAGCCCGATATAGGGCTCAATCCCGGGTCTCCTGGATCACGCCCTGGGCCCATGGCAGGTGCTAAACCACTGAGCCACCCAGGGATCCCCTACAATGGAGTTTTAGATATAATACTAAAATCATTAAAAAATACTAAAATCATGAATAACAAAAGAATAGATAAATTAAATATAATGTAGGTACTTATATCTGTAAAATTCCCTCCAAACACTGTATTAGCTGCATCTTATATATTTTGTATGTAATGTTTTCATCTTCATTCATTTCAAAATGTCTTCTAATTTTCATTATAATTTATTCTTTGTTCCATTGGCTATGTAAGAATATGTTCCCTAATTTCCACATATTTGTGAATTTCTCAAATTTCCTCCTGTTACTGATTTCTAATATCATTCTACTTTTGTCAAAGTTTTGTGATTCATTTCACAGTGTATACAAACACCAAATCATTACATTACACACTGAAACTAATATAATATTATGTGTTCATTATACCTCAAAAAAAGTTGTTTGATTCAATCTTTTTAAACTTACTAAAACCAAAAATAAATTTAAAATTTACTGAGACATTTTAAAATTATTTATTTATTTATTTATTTGAGAGAGAGAGAGAGCATGAGCAGAAAGGAGGGGCAGAGAAAGAGGGAGAGAGGGATCCCTGGGTGGCTCAGCAGATTACTGCCTGCCTTTGGCCCAGGGCATGATCCTGGAATCCCGGGATTGAGTCCCGCGTTGGGCTCCCTGCATTCCCTGCGTGGAGCCTGCTTCTCCCAATGCCTGGGTCTCTGCCTCTCTCTCTCTCTCTCTCTCTCTCTCGAATAAATAAATAAAATCTTAAAAAAAAAAAAAAGAGGGAGAAAGAATCCTCAAGCAGACTCCCAGCTGAGAATGGAGCCTGACATAGGCTCAATCCTAGGATCCTGAGATCATGACCTGAGTCCAAAGAGTCGGACACTTAACCAACTGAGCCACCTAGGTGCCCTGAGACATATTTTATGACTTAACATATGGTCTCTCTTGAACAACATTCCATACACACTTGATAAAAATGTGTATTCTGCTATTGTAGTATGGAGTGTTCTACAGATTTATGTTAAGGCTAATTGGTTGATGGTGTTGTTCAAGTTGTCTACTCCTTTGTTGATCTTCTGCCTAGTAGCTCTATGTATTATTGATAGTGGCGTATTGAAGACTCCAATTATTATTATTGAATTATCTATTCTTCCTTCAATTCTGTCAAAAAATAAACTGTCAATCAAGATTTCTATACCTGGAAAAATTACCCTTCAAGAATGAAGGAGAAATTAAGATATTTTTAGATAAATGAAAGCTGAGGGAGATCAATATTAGTAGACCTGCCCTAAGAAATGCTAGAGGGACGCCTGGGTGGCTCAGTGGTTGAGCGTCTGCCTTCGGCTCAGGGTGTGATCCTAGAGTCCCAGGATTGAGTCCCACATTGGGCTCCCTGCATGGAGCCTGCTTCTCCCTCTGCCTCTGCCTCTGCCTCTCTCTCTGTGTGTCTCTCATGAATAAATAAAATCTTTTTAAAAAAAGATATCCACTTTATTTTATTTATTTATTTATTTTGAGATCCACTTTAAATATAAGGATATAAAGAGGTTGAGAGGTGCCTAAGTGGCTCAGGCGGTTGGGCATCCAACTCTTTTTTTTTTTAATAGTTTTTTTAGAAGATGTATTTATTTATTTATTTATTTATTTATTTATTTATTTATTTATTTTTACAGAGAGTATGTGTGTGCATGTGCATGTGTATGCAGGGGAGGAAAAGGGGCAAAGTGGGAGAGGGAGAGAATTCCAAGCAGCCTCCATGCTGAGCTGGAACTAATGTGGGGCTCAATCCCACGACCCCAAGATCATGACCTGAGCCAAAACCAAGAGTTAGAGGCTTTAACCAATTGTACCACCCAGCCACCCAAGTATCTGACTCTTGATTTCACCTCAGGTCATGATCTCAGGGTCATGAGATGGAGCCCTGCTTCAGCATGGAGTCTACTTGTCCTTCTCCCTCTTCTTTTCCTCCCACTTGCACTCTTTTCTCTCCAAAGTAAATTTTAAAAAATCTGAAAGAGGTTGAAACTAAAAGAATAGAAAAGGATATTCCATGCAAACAGTAAACAAAACAGACCTGGGGTGGCTAAATTACTATCAAGATATAATTTTTGTTTGTTAGACAAAATAGACTTTAAATTGAAAAAGATAATAAGAGACCAAGGACATTATATATTGATAAAAGATTCAATACAAAGGAGTCACAATAATTATAAATATTTTCACATTTAATAAAAGAGCCTCTAAGTGTATGAAGCAAACATTGACAGAATCAAAGGAAGAAATAGACAATTTTATTTTTTAAGACTTTATTTATTTGACACAGAGAGAGAACATAAGCAGGGGGAGCATCAGGCAGAGGCAGAGGGAGAAGCAGGCTCCCTGTGGAGCAGGGAACCAAATGTTGGGCTCGATCCCAGGACCCCGAGATCATGACCTGAGCTGAAGGTAGATGCTTAACTGACCGAGCCACCCAGGCACCCCTAGACAATTTTATAGTAATAATAGTTAGAGATTTCAATACCCTACTTTTTTTAAAAAAATATTTTATTTATTTATTCATGAGAGACACAGAGAGAGGCAGAGACACAGGCAGAGGGAGAAGCAGGCTCCATGCAGAGAGCCCCATGTGGGACTTGATCCCAAGACTCCAGGTTCACGCCCTGGACAGAAGGCAGGCACTTAACCGCTGAGCCACCCAGGGATCCCTCAATACTCTACTTTCAGCTGTAGAAAATAGTTGGGTAGTTACTTAAAAGGATACACATAGAGTTGCCATATGATTAAACTATTTCTTCCTTCCAAACAAACTGAAAGCAAGGATTCAAGCAGTCACTTGCATGCCAATGTTCATTGCACCATTACTCATAATAACCAAAAGGTGGAAATAACCCAAACTATCCACGGATAAATGGATAAACAAAACGTGGTGTATACACATAATGGAATTTTTTCAGTCGTATAAAGGAATGAAGTTCTAGTACATACTACAACACAGATAAAACTTGAAAACATGCTAAGTGAAATAAGCCAGATGCAAGAGAACAAATATTGTGTGATTCCACTTATATGAGATCTCTAGAATAGACAAATTCACAGGGAAAGGATATTAGAAGTTACCAGGTTCTGAAAGGAGGGAGAAATGAGCAGTTATTGCCTAATGATTATAGGGTTCTGTCTAAAAATGTTTTGGAAATAGTGGTGAGGATTGTACAACATTAATGCAACATTGAATGCAATTAATATCACTGAATTGTACATTTAAAAATAGTTAAAATGGTAAACTATGTTACATATAACCAAATTTTAAAAAATTAATGACATATAAAGAGCCTATTGAATTGTACACTTTAAATAGATGAATGTATGGTATCTGAATTATATATCAATAAAGCTATTTTTAAATTTTTAAAAAAGATTTTATTTATTTATTCATGAGAGACACAGAAAGAAAGGCAGAGGGAGAAGCAGCCTCCATTCAGGGAGCCCGATGCGGGACTCGATCCCAGGACTCCAGGATCATGCCCTGAGCCAAAGGCAGACGGTCAACCATTGAGCTACCCAGGCTACCCAGGCGTCCCTAAAGTTTTAAATTTTGATGTTCATTTATTGTTTTTTCTTTTATGAATCATGATTCTAGTGTCAAGTTTAAGAATCCTTAGTCTAGGGGATCCCTGGGTGGCTCCGTGGTTTGGTGCCTGCCTTCAGCTTGGGGCATGACCCCGGGGTCTCGGATCAGGTCCACGTCGGGCTCCCTGCATGGAGCCTGCTTCTCCCTCTGCCTGCGTCTCTGCTTCTCTCTCTGTCTCTCATGAATGGATAAATAAAATCTTTTTTTTTTTTTTTTGGATAAATAAAATCTTAAAAAAAAAAAGAACCCTTAGTCTAACCTTAAAGCCTGAAAATTTTCTTCTATGCTTTAAAAAAAATGTTGTATAGTTTTTACATTTAATATTTAAGGCTATAATTCATTTTGAGCTAATTTTTGTGTATGGTCTTTTGGGGTTTGTTTTTGTTTTTGTTTTTGCCTATGGATGCCTAATTGCTCTAGCACCATTGAATTGCTTCTGTACCTTTGTAAAAATTAGCTGGGAAGCCTACTTCTCCCTCTGCCTGTGTTTCTGACTCTCTCTGTGTGTCTCTCATGAATGAATAAATAAAATCTTTTAAAAATTAGCTGGGAATATTTGTGTGCATCAATTTCTAGCTGTATAATGTCTTAAAATCTGGTAAACTGACTCTTTCCATTTTATCCTTCTTTTTTCAAAATTGTTTTAGCTATTCTAGTTCCTTTGCCTTTTATATACATTTTGGAATAATCTTGTCTATATCTACAAAAAATCTTGCCGGGACTTTAAATAATATATTTTATTTATTTATTCATGAAAGACACAGAGAGAAGCAGAGACACAGGCAAAAGGAGAAGCAGGCTCCACACAGGGAGCCCGATGTAGGACTCCATTCTGGAACTCCGGGGTCACACCCTGAGCTGAAGGCAAATGCTCAACCTCTGAGCCACTCAGGCATCCATCTTGCTGAGATTTTGATAGGAGTATAGTTGAACCTGTATGTTAATTTAGGGAGAATTAATATTTTTGCTGTTGAGACTTCCAACCCAGAAACACAGTATGTCTCTCCATTTACATAGATCTTCATTGATTACTTTTTTAAAAATTTATTTATTTTAGAGACAGAGAAAGTGTGTGCATGAGCTCACATGAGTGAGGGGAGGAACAGAGAGGGAGAGGGAGAGAATCCTCAAGCAGATTCTCCACTGAGCATGGAGCGGAACACGGGGCTTGATCTCATGACCCTGAGATCACAACCTGGGCTGAAACCAAGAGTCAGACACTTAACCAACTGAGCCACCCAGGCACCCCAGATCTTCATTGATTTCTTTTATCTGTATTGGGTTATTTTCAGCATATAAGTCCTACACATGTTTTATTAGATTTACACCTAAAATATTTATTTTTTGTTGTTTTGAGAGAATCTAAATGGTATTATGTTTTTAACTTCAGTGTCCACATGTTCACTGCTAGTATATAGATGCACAATTTATTTTTTTAATGTTGTTACATTCTGAGACCTTGCTGAATTCTAGGAGTTTTTTTGGTAGAGTCCTGGTATTTACTCTGTAAACAATCATGTTATCTACAAGTAGAGCATTTAGTTTCTTTCATTACAATCCAAATGCCTTTTATTTTATTTTCTTGCCCTATTGCATGAGTTAGAACTTCCATTATTTTGTTGCATATGAGAGGTGAGAATGGACACTTTAAATGTTATTTTCCAAATGTTGTTAACGTTATAACAAAAACTCCAACTTAAAAAAATACAATTGATTTTTGTATTTTGACCTTATATCCTAGACACAGCTAAATTCATTTATTAGTTCTAGTAGCTGTTTTTATGGTTTCCTTATAAATAATGTCAGCTCCAAATGGAGACAATTTATTTCTTCTCTTCCGATACTTATGCCTTTTGTTTTACTTGCCTCATTGCACTAGCTAGTACCTCTAATAAAATCAAATAGATGTGGTGAAAGTGGTCATCTCTGGCTTGTTCACAATCTTAGAGTGAAAGCATACGATATTTTACCTTTTTTTTTTAAAGATGTATTTATTTATTTATGAGAGAGAGAGAGAGAAAGAGGCAGAGACACAGGAGGAGGGAGAAGCAGGCTCCATGCCGGGAGCTCGATCCCGGGACTCCAGGATCGCGCCCTGGGCCAAAGGCAGGCGCCAAAACGCTGAGCCACCCAGGGATCCCATATTTTACCTTTTTTAAAAAATATTTTATTTATTTATTTGACAGAGAGAGCGCTCAAGCAGGGGAAGTGGCAGGCAGAGGGAGAGGGAGAAGCCAGCTCCTGGACGAGCAAGGAGCCCAAAGCAGGGATCGGTTCCAGGACCCTGGGATCATGACCTGAGCTGAAGGCAGATGCTTAACTGACTGAGCCACCAAGGTGCCACCCCACAATATTTTACCTTTAAGTATGATCTTGACTATAGATTTTTTTTCTTTTTTTAAATTAATTATCATTTTCTTAGAGAGTATGTATGAACAGGGACGAGGAGGGGAAGAGGGAGAGGGAAAGAGAAAATCTTAAGCTGGCTCTGCACTGGGCATGAGCTCATGACCCCTAGATCATGACCTGAGCAGAAATTAAGAGTCAAATGCTTAACCAACTGAGCCACCCAGGTACCCCTGTAGATTTTTTTCTATACATATTTTGTGAGATGAGGCAGTTCCTTTCTATTGAGTTTTTAATTTCAGTTATTATATTTGGCTATTTGTATTGTATTTATATTCTATTTGGCTTTTTTTCAAATCTGCTAGGTTATTTGGTGGTGGTAGTGGTGGTGTTTCCTGATTCTTGCAATTATTTTTCAAGTTTATATTTTATTTCTTTGAACATAATAATCAGAGGTGCCTGGCTGGCTCAGTGAGTAGAACATGTGGCTCTTGATCTTGGGGTTGTGAGTTCAAGCCCCATGTTGGGGTGTAGAGATTACTTAAATACATAAATAATACATAAATAAATAAACATAATAATCAGAGATTATAATTTTTTTAATTTTTATTTATTTATGATAGTCACAGAGAGAGAGAGAGAGAGAGAGGCAGAGACACAGGCAGAGGGAGAAGCAGGCTCCATGCACCGGGAGCCCGATGTGGGATTCGATCCCGGGTCTCCAGGATCGCGCCCTGGGCCAAAGGCAGGCGCCAAACCGCTGCGCCACCCAGGGATCCCAGAGATTATAATTTTTATGTAATAATTCCAATATATGAAATACAAGTGTTGGCTTCTGCTTTCTATCATTTCTGTATGCTGGGATATTTCTAACTGTATATTCTCTTTGAACTTATTTGAAGTAATTTGCTTCTACTAGTTGCCTAAACGCTTCCAATTTGTGGTCACTGTAAACTAAATATACAGCTTGAGGAGTTTTTGTTTTGGAGTGTTTTTTTGTTTTGGTTTGGTTTGGTTTTGACTACAAAATGATGTGATTTGAAGCTACATATCCACTCCAGGCCTGCCTCCCTATCACAACTCAGAAATAGTTTCTTCCCTATGTTGTGCTCAGCACCTAGAAACTTACTTTGCAATTCCCCTAGGGCAGGGGGCCTGGGTTAGGTCACTCTTGGTTAACTCCTTTCTTAATCCAGCAGGGGGCATCTCTTCTTAATCACTGGGAGGAGGATTGGATTTCTGTCCTGAACCGCCTGCTCAAGTTGACCTAGTTTAGCAAATGCTTTCAGGGTGAAGGCAGTATCAGTGCTTAGGTTTCTCTCTAGGTTCACATTTCCACCTAGATTTTAGGTTGATACTTCCTCTTTGTTCTTCAGTACCTTTTTTTTTTTTTTTTTTTTAGATTTTTATTTGACAGAGCACATAAGCAGAGAGAAGGGCAGTGGAGGAGGGGGAAGCAGGCTTCCCTCTGAGCAGGGAACCTCATGCAGGGGGCTCCATCCTAGGACCCCAGGATCAAGACCTGAGCCAAAGGCAAATGCTTAACGGACTGAGCCACCCAGGCACCCCTGTTCTTCAGTACTTTTCTTTTTTTTTTAAAGATTTTATTTATTTATTTATGAGAGACACAGAGAGGCAAAGATACAGGCAGAGGGAGAATCAGGCTTCATGTAGGGAACCTGATGTGGGACTCAATCCTGGGACTCCAGGATCACGCCCTGGGCGGAAGGCAGGTGCCAAACCACTGAGCCACCCAGGGATCCCTCTTTCTTCGGTACTTTTAAGAAGTTTATTATTATGTGGAATTTAGAAACAAAGTAGATAAACATTGGGGAAGGGAAGGAAAAATAAAATAGATAAAAAGACAGAGAGAGAGAGAGAGACCGTAAGAGACTTTCAACTACGGGAAACAAACTGTGGAGGTGGGGGAAAGGAGTAACTAGGTGATGAGCATGAAGGAGGGCATGTGATGTACCTAGCACTGGGTGTGATATGCAACTGATGAATCACTAAGTTCTACCCCCGAAACTAATAATACAGTAATGTTATTTTTTTAATTATTATTTTATATCTTTTATTCTGTATTTTCATTGTTTTCAGTAAGCAGATTAGTTTGAATAGCCTGCTATATTTACCCGAGCGGGTTCTCTGCTTTTAAGCTTAAAAAAAAAAAAAAGTTATCTCTTACCAGTTCTCATCTCCTCTATAGTTCTCTGTTTTTGTGTCCTTAGACCTGTTTAAAAATTCCTGGGACGCCTGAATGGCTCAGTGGTTGAGCATCTGCCTTTGGCTCAGGGCATGATCCCAGAGTACCTGGGTCAAGTCTCGCATCAGGCTTCTTGCATGGAGCCTGCTTCTCCCTCTGCCTCTCTGTCTCTCATGAGTAAATAAATAAAATCTTTAAGAAAAATTCCTTCCCTCTTATTTTTTTAAAAGATTTTATTTATTTATTCATGAGACACACACACACACACACACACAGAGGCAGAAACACAGGCAGAGGGAGAAGCAGGCTCCTTGTGGGGAGCCGGACATGGGACTCGATACTGGGACTTGATCCCGGGACTCCAGGATCACGCCCTAAGCTGAAGGCTGACGCCCAACCGCCGAGCCACCCAGGTGTCTGGTTTCCCTCTTATTTTAAAAGACTTTCTGGAAAAGCTAGAGATAAGTGCCTGCAGACTACCATATTTAATAGGAGTCTCCTGATAATGTCTTATTATACCATTTCTACAAATAAAAATGTGACTAAAAGAATGAAAGTCTAGAGACTGAACAGGATGCTTCTCTCCAGTCCTGTCACTTGATGGCTGATTTCCAACTTGAGGGAAATACTTGTTCCACAAGATGAGCCCTTTACTAAAGAGTAGATACCCTCCTGCCCTCCCTCCTTGTCACCCTCAGTCCTCATTGATGGACATACTGCACACACTCCGGCCGCCACTGCTCCCACCACCCCTTCCAACCCCCACCAGTAAACAAGATTCAGGGGAGTAAAGATAGTCTCAGTGGTTTTATTGTTTGTTTGTTTGTTTGTTTGTTTGTTTGTTTAAGAGTGCATGCAAAAGAAGGGGGCGGGAGTTGAGGAGAGAAGGGCAGAAGGAATGGAGGGAGAGAATGTTAAGCAAGCTCCATGCCTAGTGCAGAGCCTGACATGGAACTCAGTCTCATGACCCTGAGTTCATGACCTGGGCAAAATCAAGAGTTGAACACTAAAGTGACTGAGTCAACCAGGCGCCCCTCTCAGTGGCTTAGATGGAAAAGATTTCTCTAGTGATTCTGATAGGCCACTATCACTCATTAGAGACTCACTGGCGTAACTCCTATCCCTTACAGAGGTAAGAGGAAGCCTTCTTGACTATGTTACCAAACCCTGTTCTGTGCCTGGTCACTTCTGTGCTTCTCTGATTGAAACATTCTCCTTGGGCAGCCCTGGTGGCTCAGCAGTTTAGCGCCACCTTCAACCCAGGGCGTGATCCTGGAGACCCAGGATCTGGCCCGTTGGTGGAGCATGTGAACTTTGATCTCAGAGGTTAGAATTTGAGCCCCACATTGGGTGTAGAGATTACTTAAAAATAAAATAATAATAATAATAATAAAGACACTCTCCTTGTAAATATTGTAAACATTTATTTTCCCAAGCCCCCAAGGCTGCTCCCTCTCAGCCTTTTCTATCTCGATTGATGGCAACTCCTCCTTCAGTTCCTCACGTCAAAAACCTCGGAGTGATTCTGAATTTGTGTCTCTATCTCATAACCCATTTCCAACATTTTTTAAAAATTTTTTATTCATTTATGATAGTCACAGAGAGAGAGAGAGAGAGAGAGAGAGAGGCAGAGACATAGGCAGAGGGAGAAGCAGGCTCCATGCACCGGGAGCCTGACGTGGGATTCGATCCCGGATCTCCAGGATCGCACCCTGGGCCAAAGGCAGGCGCCAAACCGCTGCGCCACCCAGGGATCCCCCATTTCCAACATCTTGAGAAATCCTGGGGGCTCTACTTTCAGAATACATCCAGTATCTGACCATTTCTCACTGCTTGTATCATCATCAATCTGGTACAAGCTACCGTCACCTCCTGCACGCCATGGCATGCATTATTGCAATAATCTTCTAGCAGGCCTGCTGATTTCTCTTCTTGTCCCTCTGGTTAGTTCTCAACCTAGCAGCCAGAATTGTTGTTTTAAAATATAAGTCAGGGATCCCTGGGTGGCGCAGCGGTTTAGCGCCTGCCTTTGGCCCAGGGCGTGATCCTGGAGACCCGGGATCGAATCCCATGTCAGGCTCCCGGTGCATGGAGCCTGCTTCTCCCTCTGCCTACTATCATAAATAAATAAAAAATTTAAAAAAAAAATAAAATAAAATATAAGTCAGATGATGTCACTCTTTTGCTCAAAAAGACTACAACGGGTCCCTGTTTGAGAGTAAAAGCCAACCATACAAGACCCAATAAAATCTGCACCCCCCCCCCCCCCCAGTCGCTTCCTACCACTCCCCTCTCACTCACAATGCTCCACCCACACTTGCTGTTCTCCAGTAACACCAGTAGCTGTTCCCTCTGCCTGGCATGCTTTTCCACCAGAAAGCTCATTGGTTAACCATCTTTCCTCCAATTCTTTGTTTGGATCTCACTTTCTCACTGGTATTAAATCTAGCCTTACTGTGCCTAACTTATAAATTAAACTTTATCATAGGTATGTATGTATAAGAAAAAAAATATAGTATATATTAGGTTCAATACTATCTGGAGTTTCAGGCATCCACTGGGAGTCTTGGAATATATTCCTACATGCACACCTACAGATAAGTGTAGAAATCCTTATCTGTACTATGCTTTTCCCCCCATAGACTTGTCACATCTTCTAACACACTACATAACGTATTGTCTCCCTCATTTAAGAACAGAAGCTACCGGATCCCTGGGTGGCTCAGCAGTTTGGCGCCTGCCTTCTGCCCAGGACATGATCCTGGAAACCCAGGATTGAGTCCCATATCGGGCTCTCTGCATGGAGCCTGCTTCTCCCTCTGCCTGTGTCTTGGCCTCTGTGTGTGTGTGTGTGTGTGTCTCTCATGAATAAATAAATAAAATCTTAAAAAAAAAAAAAAAAGATACCAGAAATCTGTTTTCTTTACTGAGCCCAAGAACTTAGAACAGTGTCTGTCACAGTGGCAGGTGCTCAATAAATGTTAAATTTAAATGATTTTTTAAAAGATTTTATTTATTTATTTATTTGAGCACAAGCAGGGGGAGACAGAGGCGGAGAAGCAGACTCTCTGCTGAGCAGGGAGCCCGTTGTGGGACTCCATCCCAGGACTCTGGGATCATGACCCCAGCCAAAGGCAAAGTCTTAATCAACTGAGACACCCAGGCACCCCAAATTTAAACTTTAAATGCCGTATATCTAACATGCGGCGCCTGGGTGGTTCAGTCGGTTAAACCGGGGACTCTAGATTCTGGCTGAGGCTGTGACCTCAGGGTCGAGACATCAAGCCCCTCCCACCCCACCGTGGGGCTCCGCACTCATCAGGAAGTCCGCTTGAGATCATCTCTCTCTCCCTCTTCCTCTATCCCGTCCCCCACTGGCTCACTCTCTCTAAATATCTATTTATATATTTATATATATTTTTAAAGTATGACTAATAATACCAGGTGGTGCGACCCAAAGGTTCTTGGACTCCCACTGCCTTCACACGCATCCAGAAAGGCAGCTACTTTGGATTGCAAACACTGAATTTTTAGTTCACCAAAGCCCTTTCTCTGCTCAGCTTCTGCAAAGCCTGTGTTCCAAGCTTCCCAAGTCCAACCTGGGCGAGACTCCCCTTCCCCCAGCGCCAGGGTCACTCATCCAGCCAACCAATCAAAATCTCCGTCCTTTCTGCCCCTTAAAGGACTTCGCTTTCCGAAAGGTGGTGCCAAGAGGGCTGGACGCAGCAAATTTAGCAGGTGGGCGGTACGCTGGGGCGGTTGCCTAGGTCACCGCGGAGCTCTACCCCCGCCTAGAGGGCAAATGGGCGGGGTGTGGAATCGGGTTTCCCGCCCCTAACACGGCGCGGCTTAGGATTGGCTGGATACTATAGGGCCACGCCCCCAACAGGGCTCGCGTCACGCCCCCAGCGGTTTGCAGCCGGGGGCAGGATTCCGAGGCTCGGGCCGGGCAAGGAGCCCTCGGAGCCCGGGACGCAGGAGCCCTTCCCCAGGTAATCGTCCGGGGCCGGCGCGGGGAACGTGCCTCAGCCCCGGGATCCTGCGATCACAGGTTCTCCGGTTATTCATTCAGACTGCGGTGCCAGCCCGGAGATTCCGAGAAACCTCGGCCCAAGACCGGCACTTCGCCTAAGCCGCTGTTAAAAGAGGAATCAGATTCAGCAGATGATTTCCAAGGAGCCTGCCCTATCTGACAGGTCCTTTTCTTTACGGAAGTCCCTGGGCTTCTGTGGGCTTGGCTTTCTCAAGTGTAAATGAATAGGCATGGGGAAACCCAGAACTGGCCCCAGCTCTGGCACTCACTAGTGTGGCCTTGGACAAGTCACATCTCGTTTGTATGCTTGTCCTCTCATCTCACTGTGAAGGGCATTGGACTAGATGTCCTCTAAGGTCCCTTTTTATTCTTCCTAGTTATGAAGCAGCCTTGATAACACGTGTAGAGTTTCCTTATAAATGTTCAACATGTGTACCTGTTAAAAGCGATTCATGTTGCTCTCTGCTCATCCTCCTCCACTTTCTGTGCCCAGAAGTTCCAGGAATGAAGGGAAAAGTAGAATGGCACCTAAAAATAAAGTAGACTGTCAACAGTTACTGAAGAAGTGAAAGCCTGCAGTTCAGGAGATGATGCTGGAGAGGAGAATGGAATAATCCTCCATCCTTTAACCCTCTCACTTTACAGAAGAGAAAACTACGAGAGTAGCTAAGTCAGGCTGCAAATATGAAGAACCCAGGTTTTCTGACTTGACTGCATGATCAGTCGCTTTGCACAGAGTGTCAGCAAACAGAAGGCATAAACATGTAAAAGCAGATAAAGAAATTGTCCACAGAAATAAAAGCAATTTAGTTTGTAACTTTAAATCTTTTCAATTTAATTAGAAACTTCCCATGTTTGTTTACTTGAGATTTGTATCCTGCCTACATTTGGGTGACCTACAATGCAGGACACAGCAATAAAAAATAAAACAGAAGCAAGTTATTTCCCTCTTCTGCTTTTCCTGTCACCCTTATCTTCCCAGAAGAGCTTCTCAACTTCTCGTGTTCCCAAAGCCCACTCTGTGATATTCTGCAGTGGTCATCCACTTACTTTCTAAAAACAAACAAACAAACAAACAAAAACCCCACAACTAAAAAGCAAAAACAACAACAACAACAACAAAAACACAACTAAATCCCAAACCCAAATGTGACGTTTAGATGAAATATCCAGATGAGGCAAATCTTATAGAGACAGAAAGTACATTAGTGGTTGCTTAAAGTGCATGTGTGTGTGTGTGTGTGTGTGTGTGTGTGTAGACTGAGGAGAAACAAGAAGTGATTCCTAATACATACAAAGTTTGTTCCAGGAGTGATGAAAATGTTCTAAAATTATGGTGACAGTTGCACAACTCTTGAATAGACTGAAACTCACTGGACTGTGCACCACACTTGAAGTCAAAGTGTACAGTACGGGAACCCTATCTCCATGAAGCTGCAACAACAAAGGAGACCCGCCAGAAAGAATAACAGGGGCGCCTGGCTGACTCAGTCAGTGGAGTATGTCACTCTGATCCTGGAGTTATGAGTTCAAGCCCCATATTGGATGTAGAGAACACTTAAAAAAATTTTTTTTTAAAGAAAGCAATAACAAAGCAAACCAAAACGTGCCTTTGCTTCTTCCCTAGGTTCTATGAGTTCTATCCCCTCATTCTTAGGAGATCTGGGTTGCCGTTCTGGGGTATCTGCCCTGGCAGACATTCTTGAATCTCGAAGGGCATCACCCCCAGGTGGTCTACCTCCTGCTCCAACCACCACTTTGCACTCTGCCTGGCTCCATGTAACTGAAGGAAGCATGCTGGTTCTCCTGCTCCCTGCCACTTCATTTCTTGTCTACCCTGGTTGGAACTGGGATAAAGAAAGGAAGGAGACGGGGCGTTTGGCTGGCTCAGTCAGTGCAACTCTTGGTCTGGAGTTGAGTTCAAGCCCCACTTTGGGTGTAGAGATGACTTTTAAAAGTGGCTCAGTGGGGATCTCTGGGTGGCTCAGCGGTTTAGCACCTGCCTTCGGCCCAGGGCGTGATCCTGGAGTCCCCCGGATCGAGTACCACGTCGGGCTCCCTGCATGGAGCCTGCTTCTCCCTCTGTCTATGTCTCTGCCTCTCTGTGTGTGTGTTTCTCATAAGTAAATAAAATATTTAAAAAATAAAAAGCGGCTCAGTGATTGAGCAGCTGCCTTTGGCTCAGGTCGTGATTCTGGGGTCTTGGGATCGAGTCCCACATCAGGTTCCCCATAGAGAGCCTGCTTCTCCCTCTGCCTGTGTCTCTGCCTCTCTGTGTGTGTCTCTCATGAAAAAAAATCTTTTAAAAATAATAAAAATTTAAAAGGAGAGGGGGAAAAAAAGGAGAGGGGAGAAGTATACACACCGCAGTATAGAGGTGAGTCTCATGGGAGAGTGAAGAAGTGGGAGACGTCTAAGAGAAAATCAGAAAGAACAAAAGGGAATGTTGAGAAGGAAAAGAAACCAGCATCAATCTTTTGTGATTTTCTCCCCCTCCTGGGCTACTTCAGAGACAGCAGATAGTGTGTGGGTAGCCTTCCTCCTGGTCTGGGTTGTCTTCTTCCTAGAGGAGTTCTTGGAGGGAGCGTCACATGTCAGAGAAGTCTCCCCTGGCCTCTCTACCTGAGACTTCAACACCTTCCCTACCCTCCACACTCCCCAGCTACTTTTGTTGTTTCTTCTTATTAGCCATCTGTCTTCCTTAGGGTTTAACCTCTGTAAGGACAGGGATTTGGGGGTTTGGGTTTTAATTTTTAGCTGTCTTGTTCACAAGTATATCTACAGTGTCTAGAAGAGCCCAGAACAAGCACTCAATATTTATTGAATGAGCAAATAAATAAATGAATGAACTACAACATGCTGGGGCACTTTTGTTTTTTATTTTTTATTTATTTTTTTTTTAATTTTTTTTTAATTTTTATTTATTTATGATAGTCACAGAGAGAGAGAGAGAGAGGCAGAGACACAGGCAGAAGGAGAAGCAGGCTCCATGCACCGGGATCCTGATGTGGGATTCGATCCTGGGTCTCCAGGATCGCGCCCTGGGCCAAAGGCAGGCGCCAAACCGCTGCGCCACCCAGGGATCCCGCTGGGGCACTTTTGTAACAAAAAGGGAAAGTCTTGGGACACCTGGGTGGCTCAGTGGTTGAATGGCTGCCTTTGGCTCAGGTCATGATCCCAGGGTCCCACATCGGGCTCCCTGTGGTGAGCCTGCTTCTCCCTCTGCCTGTGTCTCTGCCTCTGTGTGTGTGTGTGTGTCTCTCATGAATAAATAAATAAAATCTTTTAAAAAGGAAAATCTTTAAAAAGTATGTGGTAAATCTAACAGATTTGGAACTGTGAGGCAAGAGACAGAAAGAGATCCCCCCCAACCCCGAATCATTTGGGTGATGAGGAACTAGTGTGATGAACTCATAAGTTAAGAGCTTTTTTAACTGAATCATATAGAGACAGCAGAGAGGGTGAATGCTGGTCACCTTTTAAAAAAAATTTTTTTTTTATTTTTTAAAGTAATCTCTACACCCAATGTGGTGCTCAAACCCACAACCTCAAGATCAGGAGTCCCATGCTTCTCCAACTGGCCAGCCAGGTGCCCCTCCAGTCATTTCTCTGACAACCAGGACTGGTTTCCGATCCAATGCCAGCTCTCAGAATCAGTTTAACGTTCACAAAATTACGAAACATTCTAAAGCTTCACTTCCTTCTTCTGCACAATAGGATAAAACCCTCATAGTTGTAAGGATTCAGTGAGATAAAATATGAAAGCAGCGGTCAGTCCCTGGCATATAGTAAACATTTGATTAATTATCGCTTTCCTTCTCTGCCCTTTATTTTGGTTGGGGTGGGGGGGACTACTTTTCTCTCCTGTGACTTTCTCCTGTGAATCCAGGCTTGATCCTCAAGAGTTTAAAGCTACATTGTCAGTTTGATTTTTTTTTTAAGCCAAAATTTTCTCTTTGGACTCTTAGGGAGTTTTGAAGGTATGTATTAATTCTAAAAGTATAATTTTTAATTCTTTAGGTAGGGAGTTAAAGGCCATGGGACAAAATTAATGAATGGGGAGTTGGGTTTGGCATTTGCCTCATGTTTACTACTTGGCACATTATCCAGAACCCTAGTAAAGTGGAATGCTCAGTCCCTGGGACCTGCCCCAAATCCCTCTCCAGCCTGAGTTTTTTTTTTTTTTTATTCGTTTATTCATGAGACACACACATAGAGGCAGAGACATAGGCAGAGGGAGAAGCAGGCTCCACGCACCGGGAGCCCGACGTGGGATTCGATCCCAGGTCTCCAGGATCGCGCCCTGGGCCAAGGCAGGCGCTAAACTGCTGCGCCACCCAGGGATCCCCCTTGAGTTTTTTGTTTCGCTTTTTAAATATCAAATAAAAGTACACATAACATTTGCCACCTTAATATTGTGAAGTGTACAGTTCAGTGGTATTAAATACAGCCTTGGATGTTTGGAAGGAGCACAGAGCTAAGCATAGGAGCCCTGGATTCAGCCCACATGAACTTGAACTCCTGGCTCGGCCCGTTACTATGTGGCCTTAGGCACGGAGCTCTCTATTGGAGACTCAGCCTTGTCATCTGCAAAGAAGAGATACTCACAGCATTGACTTCGCAGCGTTGTAGGGCTGGAAGGAGGCCATGGGTATGAAGCACTTGGCAGTGCTTGGCTCAGAGTCCCTCAGTACATGCTAACCATTGTTGTTATTCTAGAGCTTGGAATTCAGAATCAGAATCGGGTTGGGTTTCACTCACAAGGTCATATGGATACAGCTGGGTCCTGGACACAGCTTCAGCTGAATCCTGAGCAGAGCCTCCAGGTCGAGGGGTCTGTGAAGTGCTCCTGGCTGTCAGGACTGAGTAAGCCCTCTGTTCTCTATTCTCTGGGGCTGCCTTTCCATTCCCCTGCATCCCTCAGGGTTAGGGGAGAGGGGGCGCTGCTTCCAGCCACAGGACTGGACTGAATCTCGGTATCTATTGCTTGTCTGGGGCATCTCTTTATGGCACATGTTTCCTTGGATATTTCCTTTTTTTTTTTTTCCCTTGGATATTTCCAAATGCCCACTACGTGCCAGGCAGTGCGTTAGTCACTAGGGCAGTGCAAAGATGGATACGATTCGGACCCCTCCCTCAAAGATCTTACCACGTAACAAGGGGACTATGATGGGCATGACTATGCCACTTACCCAGTTGATAAGTATTTATCGATCACCTACCATGGGTGCAAGATTGTATAAGATTCTGATTGAGTCACAGTCATAGAAATCCACAGGAGGGAGGTGGTGGTGGTTTGGTCATGACCCAGCTAACTCAGAGCCTGGCCTCCATAAATCATGACAAGATGGATGGATGGAGTTGGTTGGAAGGCTGGCTGGCAGGGAAGCTTTCCCACAGTAGGAGATCTAGCCAAGGACCTTGCAGAATAGAGTTGACTCACTAGAGATGGTGCAAAGATATAGTCCTCAGGTTCATTTGAGAGTCTGTGAGGCCATTAATCTGGCTGTATGTGAGGGATTCCTTTAGGGCCTGATTAGGAAATTTTTTTTTTAAGATTTTTATTTATTCATGAGAGGCACAGAGAGAAAGAGGCAGAGACACAGGCAGAGGGAGAAGCAGGCTCCGTTCAGGGAGCCCGACGTGGGACTCGATCCCGGGTGCCCAGGATCACACCCCGGGCTGCAGGCGGCGCCAAACCGCTGCGCCACCGGGGCTGCCCTTGAGTAGGAAATTTATTTTATTTTTTCAAACGATTTATTTATTTATTCATTCAGAGAGAGCGAGAGAGAGGCAGAGACACAGGGAGAAGCAAGCTCCACGCAGGGAGCCCGACGTGGGACTCGATCCCTGGTCTCCAGGATCACACCCCGGGCTGCAGGCGGTGCCAAACCGCTGCGCCACCGGGGCTGCCCGAGTAGGGAATTTAAATGGCTATGGGATACAGGAAAGAATAGGACCTGCGTGGAGGCTGACTGCTTATCCTCTGGGGTCTTTACACCTGAATGCCTCTTGGTTTACCTTCCATTTGTGCACTTTTGATAGAGACACAGGAACCCAAACCTGCTTCTCTTAGGGGGAAAACATCGGTGCAAGCATGCCAGCTGATCCCCAGGCTCTGAGACAGGGAAGACTTGGGAGTGGAGGGCGAACCAGGGGACGCAGTCCTCCTCAGGGGGACACCCACTTCTCACTTTGAACCCATTCCATAGTGTAAGAACATGAGCACACCGTTTCCAGCTCTACTGATGCATCAAAAGCTAGAAATCTGGCTCTTACTGTTTTTCAAATGAACCTCTCAAATCTAAAGTAAATATCAACTCTAATTTTCCAAAGAAATTGCCTACCAGTTGAAACACACTTTCAAATCGTAGCTACCAGTCTGTACTTCTCCTCAGGGAACCAAGAGAGAGATCGGTTAGGAAGATTGGGTGAAGCAAAGTTTTATGTGGCCTCGAATGCTGTGCTAAAGAGTTTTGACTTGAGCTCATTAACAGCTTCAGTTTTTACCAAAAACCTTCTTTGAACAGGGGTGTGACTTGATACAGAGGTTTGGGGACGGGTGAGGTGTACAGCGGCATGTGAAATAGCGAGGAAGCAGTCAGAGTTGAAGGTCACTGCAGTCAGGTTTGTGGCAATGCGGTTGGGAGAGGGTGGCAGCGGGATGAGCAAAACGGAGCGGACAAGAAGAAGGTGAAGTGTACCAGGCACTGGAGGATGCGGGAAGCCGGGGGCCGCGGGAGCAAAACTGAGCGAGGCTCTCTCACCCCAAAGGGCAGGGCCGGCCAGGTCGGGTGGGGGCCCGCAGAGGTTCCAGAAGCCGGCCCCACGGTCCCGAGGGGTCAGGAGCGCCAGGGCCCGCCCGGCGCCGCGCAGCCCCGCTCCGCTCCGCTCCGGCCCAGCAAGCGGCTCCGGCTCTTTACGGAACAGGCGGTATGAGCGAGTCGCCCATAAGGTGGGGGTGAAGCCACCGGCTTCTCGGGGCGGCTGTGGGGACCAAGGGGGAGGCGGACGGGCCGGCACCGGGGAGGGGGCGGAAGGCGCAGGCGCTCTCGGAGCCGGGGCTCCCGGAGGCTCGGGGTCCCGGGGGGGGGGGGGTCGGGGTCCCGGGGAGGGGGACCGCCCGCCCGCCTGCCTATGGGGAGAGGCCAGGAGCCGCCGGGCGGCCACGATCCGACACCTCCGCGCTCGGCGCTCCCGCTCTGGAGCCCCGGGGGCCCCGCCCTCTGCGCCCCGAGGCCGCCCCGCGCGCCCCGATCTGCGAGCCGGCCCCGGGGCGCCCCGAGTCCCGCGGCGGCCGGAAGTGCGCGCTCCTCCCGCCCCTGGCTCGGCCTCTCTAGCAGCCCCGGGCGCCGGCGTCTCAGTGGGAATAACCCCTTCGGCCCCGCCAAGGGCTGAGTTGACTTGTGTTCTCCCTGCGCAACCGTTCGGTTCGGTCCTTGAACCGAACGTGCCCTTATCTAAAGGACAGCGCCCGACTCGCTGGGCTCGTGGGCCTGCTCGGCTGAGGTGCTGGGCCGCCTCGGGCAGGTTATTGAACCTCTCTGAGCCTCTGCTGGCCGATCTGTGAAATCCCCGTATCTACCGCAAAGGCGGCTGTAAGGATTCAGTGAACGCGTAAAGGACTTAGAAGAGGGTCTGTCGCTTAATCAGTGCTCAGTAAATGCTAGTCGTCATTGCTACGATTTTTACTGCGCCCCTTGGAAAAAGGCAGGTGCGCGAGGGTCAGTCTTGTGGCATGAGAATGAAGAACGTAATGGACATGATAAGAGCTGGTATTTATGGAGGGCCTTCTTTGTGCGGGCTTCCTGACACACCTGTCTCTACAGCCCTAGGGCAGGTCTGTGAAGGCAGTATTAGTATTCCCATGTTATGGAGGGAGTTAGGAACTGAGGGGATGTGGGCGTAGGGTTTGAACTCAAGGCCCTCTGACTGCAGGGCGCATGGTTTTTTTTCTCCTCCACACTGCAGCTCTGATTTTGGAAACCTTTTCTGGAAATTCTGAACCGAAAGCAATAGTGCTGTCAGACCCGGATGCCCTGCTAGTCCAGAGCTGAGGAGGCTGTGCAAAACCACCCAGTTCCCAACCAGGCTGATCTCAGTAATGAAGGCGCTGCCCCAGCAAGGATGCTCTCCTTGCTTAAAGACAAGTATACTGTGACCTTCAAAAGAAGCAAGTTGCAGACATCCAAAGAGAGAAAGGCACTGAGGAAATATATATTTTAAAGTTTATTATTATTATTATTATTATTATTATTATTATTATTTTAACAATCTCTACACTCAACTTGGGGCTGGAACTCACCACCTGGAGATCAAGAGTCGCATGCTCTTCTGACTGAGCCAGCCAGGCACCCCTATTTTTTTTTTTTAATGATTGATTGATTGATTTTAGACAGAGCACGCAGGGGGAAGAGCAGAGGGAGAGGGAGACAGAGAGCCTCAAGCAGACTCCACTCTGAGTGCAGAGGCCCATGAGGGGCTGGATTTCCTGACCTTGAGATCAACACCTGGGAAGAAACCAAAAGTTGGATGCTCAACCAACTGAGCAACCCATGCGCCCCCAGGCACCCTTATTTTTTAAGGATAAAGTAAATTCATGTTTTCATGTGCAAAAATGATTACAAAGCAGTCCAACCTTTGACACAACCTGTGGGAACCTCAGGGACCAGTCCGGCCTGCCACTTCTCCCTGCTTCTCGGGGTCCTTCTGGGCAGTTTCCGCTGGGCTCCAGTGTTTAGTACTAATAGCCTTTCATTAGGGTTCATGGAGCCTGGAGGACATGGTCAGGCTGTCCTTGCCTTTCGTTCGCTAGAGATTTAGTACCTTGATAGTCTTGCAGGAAGGCAGCTGGGGAGAGTCCCAGCATGAGAGCTGTGAGGGCCAGGGGTGGGTGGCCCTGAGAGATGAAGAACCAGAGACTTTCTCACCTCCACACCCTTGGCCACGCCACTCCCTCTACCTAGTTTAAGCTTTTGGACGGCAGGACGTTGTCCATTTTGTCCTCTGCACCCTAATACCAGGGAAGTGTGAGGTTTTCCCAGGGTCACTCCACAAATTAGTGGTTTAGTCAGAACAGGGCTCTGGGTATCTCATGTCACACACCCAAGGGTGCAATGAGGAGTCCAGTGCCTCCCTGGTCTAAGGGCCATATTCACTTTCTTCAGCGAGAAAAATCATGCCCTTACAACACAGGATAGAGGTTTTCTAATAAGGTTACTTTTTAAAATTTTCTTTTTTAAAATTTTATTTATTTGACAGAGAGAGAGTGTGTGTGCAGCAAAGGGAGCAGCAGGCAAGGCAGAGGGAGAAGTGGGCTCCCTTCCCCCTGATGTCGGGCTTGATCCCAGGACCCTGAGATCATGACATGAGCCAAAGGCAGATGCCTCACCATCTGAGCCACCCAGCCGCCCCTACATTTTTCCTTTTCACTTCTTTTTATATTTAGGGGGAAAAATTCACATAATATACAAAGGCAAAAAAGGAAAAACGGGCTGCCCTCCTGCCTCTGCCTGTCCCTAGCCCCCGTCATCATCTCCTGAGCACTGTGACTGATTTCTTGTGTGTCTTTCTAAAGATAGTCTATGTATATGCAAGTGTCTCCTTTTAGAAAAACACAAATATGATAACGCACTGCAGTTACTTGCTTTTCCCCTTGCTTCTTTCACATAACAGCGTATTTTGGAGAATGTCTCGTGTCGGTCTGTACATGGCTGCTTCCTATTTTCACAGCTGCAGAGTATTCTGGTATATGGATATGCCATAATTTATTCAGTTGACTTCCCTGTTAGTGGACATGTAGATTATGTTCAATCTTTTGCTATAGAAGCAACATTTTGCTGAATAGCACTGTGAACACATCTTTGGGTGCACGTGCCACCATGCCTGTAGGCTCTAGAAGTGGAGTTGTTGGGTCAAAGGGTGTGCACATTTTAAATTTTGATCAGTGTTGCCAAATTTTCCTTCCCCCAAAAGAGGCAGTGCAGATGTCTGCTCTCTACTAATGTTTGAGAGTGCCTGATTCTCCACATAGTCTATAAGCAAACTATATTTGCAAACCTCTTAGGTTAAAAATAGTGTTACATGGGTTGTTTTTTTATTATGAGATTTCTTGGGGTTTTAAAAATTATTTATTTATTTCAGAGAGAAAGAGAGAGAGAATGAAAGCATGAGCTGGGGGAGGGGCAAAAGGAGAAGCATACTCCCCAGTGAGCAGGGCCCTGATGCAGGCAAGGCTCAATCCCAGGATCCTGGGATCATGACCTGAGCAAAGGCATTTGCTTAACTGACTGAGCCACCCAGGCACCCCTGAGATTTCTTTTATAACAAACACTGGTAAGAGGAAATAGTTAGATATTAGAGGTATAAAAAATTTTAAAGAGCATTAATCTTTGACTCAATCCTCATCTCCTGAGCTGACTTGGAGAAGTAAAATGAGAAAAATCGCCAATGAGCAATTGACACCTGACTCATTGGAGAAGAGATAGAAAATCTGGAAACAGACCAATGAAGTACCTACCAGTTTTCAAAACAAGGGAAGGATATTAATAACACAAGCCAAAGGTCAGAAAACTTGATGTTTAACTCAGTTGGAATCCTAAATCAGACCGTCGGATAGATGATTCACAAGAATCATCTGGTGCAGGGAAGAATAAGAATCTCGAATCCTACAGAACTGCATTAAATCACAGCTCTTACTAGCAGGGTAACCTTGGGGAAAGCACTTCGTATATCTCTGGAATTTTATTGTGTCAGTGTAAAAAAGGGGCAGCAATAGCTACCTGCCAGAGTTATGGTAAAACTAAAATAATTCATGTCAAATGCTTGGCACAAAAGATGTTAGCTAAAATGAAAGGAAGAAGGTCAAATCCAAGCCCTCTGGGATTATAGGCCCTAGACCCCTGATTTCTCAGGGAGATGATCTGGAGACAGAACAGCTGGACACAAGCACAGCTTGATTGCCCCTGTGAAAGGCAGGCTTGCTCCAAACCAGGTGGTCGGATCTCAAGGGTGAAAAACCAAACAGCGGACACTCCACATATCATCCCCATACAATGGGAAACAAAGCCATCTTCTTGCCAGTGTATATCTCAAGGGCCACCCTGTTCTATTCTTTGTGAATGGCTCCTGGGGCTGGCAAGGAGGAAATATGTGTATCTACCAACCCCCTAGAGCCAAAGGACATATGTTGTAGCTAATCCCCTTATTGGGGTTGCTTAAGGCCGGGGTGTGTGATTTGTAACAGTGGCTTTAAAAGCAGACTGGCTGAATTTATGAATTTAGCGCAGCCATGATCCACCTCCTACAGCACATCTGTCTCTGTGTTGGACTGGATTCAGAATTAGGGGATAGGGTTGAAGACATGGTCCTCTGAATTACAAAATGTCATTTTGATGAGGACTGACAGAACTTTCTCCCGAACCTCACATGAATTACCTAACCAACTTCTGCTTGGGCCTCTGGAAAGCTCAGCAAATGTGTAACTCACTTTTAGGAATTCTATCAGCAGAGTTTTATACATATGTTCTGTGCACCAACTCTGGATTCATGTTATCATTTCCCCCTTTATTTTCCCTCTGCCTTTTCTGGTTTTGGGTTTGTTTTTTGTTTTTGTCTTGTTAATGACCCTTTATCACTACTGCTATAGTCAGTGATAATCGCCGATGCTGAGCAGCTGTGGGTCTTACTAGATGCCAGGCACCTGTCCTTGGATATGTGGCTCTGTAAATGCCTCGGGTCCTTTTTTGAAACCAAGCAAGGTATAAATAAAGAAACAAGCACAACTGCCAGACTCCCTCATCTCCTTTATGGTACCCACTTAAAGGTGGCTTTTTAATATCTGATTTAATATCTTTTAAATATCTATACTGTCGTATATATTAGAGAAAGGCTGCACATCCCTGACTTCATAGTTCTCCTTATGGACCTGTATTTGGAAATGAACAAGTCTACAAAGCAAAACAAAACCTCTTAGCAATCAGAAGCCATTAATCAGGTGATAATAACCTTACAGAAGTCAAATCCTCAGAGCCTGGTAAGGAAAGCAGAGATCACTAGAAGGCCATAGAGACCTGTAGTCCCAGAGTACTCTCACACACTTTACAAGGTGAGAACAAGAAAAAGGAATGCTGGTCGAGTGCTCACTTATGCTGGCGGGCATGTGACAGTGCCTTTAATCCTAGGAAGTAGGAATGATTTTTCATGGTTATAAGGTTACTTACTAGGTTCACAAACCAAGGAAATGTTCTAGATTTCACTTAGATGGACTTCAGCAAAGCATGTAATCAAATCTCTCCTCACATCCTTTAGGCAAGACAGAGTATTCGGCATTTATTTTTTTTTAAGGTTTTATTTATTTATTCATGAGAGATGCAGAGAGAGGCAGAGACACAGGCAGAGGGAGAAGCAGGTGCCACGCAGGGAGCCTGACACAGGACTTGATACCCAGTCTCCAGGATTAGGCCCTGGGCCGAAAGCGGCGCTAAACCGCTGAGCCACCCGGGCTGCCCCATATTCTGCATTTAGAGTCACAACAAATTATAAGGTTGCATAATAATTTGCATCACCAAAGCCAGGGAAATTCTCCTAGATTTGACCCAACATTTCTATTGCTAGGAATGTCTTTTAAGAAAACAGACAAGGGTCCCTGGGTGGCGCAGCGGTTAAGCGCCTGCCTTTGGCCCAGGGCGTGATCCTGGAGACCCGGGATCGAATCCCACGTCAGGCTCCCGGTGCATGGAGCCTGCTTCTCCCTCTGCCTATGTCTCTGCCTCTCTCTCTCTCTGTGTGTGTGACTATCATAAATAAATAAAAATTAAAAAAAAAAACAGACAAAATTTCAGAGATATATATCCTCAGAGATGTTCACTGAAGTTTTATTAGAACAAAAACAGGAGACAGTGTAAATATTCAACAACATGGAAATGACTGAGCAAAATATGGTGTACATAGAAGGAATTGTGTAGATGGCCATTAAAGTTATGGCCGTGAAGACAAGGAGCAACAAAAACCTATAACTAAGTTTAAAAAAAAAAAAAAAGCTTAGAAAGAAATACAACGAAAGGCAAAAATAGTTGAAATAGGAGATGAAAAATGAATAATTTCACTTTTTTTAGTAATTTCACTTTTTAATATTTTCGTTAGTTATATTATTTTTCTAGCGCAAAAAAAAAAAAAAAAAGCCAAAGATGAAAGCTGAAGGTAACTACCAGGAAAAAAAATTAACGGTATGTGCACACACCTCACTCAGTTTTCACACTCTGGAAGGGTTATTTCCCTATTTTACAGACAAGGAAATGGAGATTCAGAGAAGGTCCAGTAATTAGAACAAGGTCTCACAGCTGAATGTGACAGAAACAAGAATTGAAACAAAGTCTGACTGGCAGCTTTCCAGTTCCTACCCTTGCACTGCCAGCTGTCTCACGACAGAGGACCACTGCCAATCTGTGGTGTCTTTCAGTGCTTTACAGAAAGGTGCCCCCTCAGGACAGACAAACTGCGGAAAGATCCCGTCTCTGGGCAGGCAGCCCCCGCAATGTGGCCTTCAGCTGTTGGATTAAGTCTAGGTGGAAATGCCATGGTATCTGTCCCCGGAGCCGGTGACATAACCTGTACCGGCATCCACATGGCAGGCAAGGTGTGCCCAGGTGGCATCAGGTGTCTCTGCCAGTGGGTTGAGACAGCACCAGGAGAAAGGTGGTCCTTCCTGTTCTCCTTCCCAGGAGAACCCTTTGATTCCACCCAGGGCAGGGTCTCAGGTTGGTGCGAGGCTTTTATCACCTCCTAACTCCCACTGTGCCTCTGTCTCTGTCACTCTCACATACACACGAAATGAGCCCCTTCACCAGAGCCTTCCCCTAATTGTGCAACAATATATCGAAGGCACTTATTAACATAATTTAATATTGAATTTTAAAAAAGATTTTAGGGCAGCCCGGGTGGCTCAGTGGCTTAGCACCACCTTCAGTCCCGGGTGTGGTCCTGGAGACCTGGGATCGAGTCCTACATTGGGCTCCCTGCATGGAGCCTGCTTCTCCCTCTGCGGTCTGTCACAGAGGCACAGACCGCCTGTGTGTGTGTGTGTGTGTGTGTGTGTGTGTGTGTGTCATGAATAAATAAATAAAATTTAAAAAAAAAATAAAAAGATTTTATTTATCTGAGAGAGAGAGCACGAGCAGGGGAAGGGGCAGAGGGAGAAGCAGACTCCTCCCTGAGCAGGGAGCCTGATGTGGGGCTCGATCCCAGGACCCTGAGATCATAACCTGAGCCAAAGGCAGATGCTTAACCAACTGAGTCTCCCAGGCACCTCTAACTGAATTTTTAATTGTAAAATTCACATAACATTCATAATTTCAATCATTTTGAAGTATACAATTCAGTGACATCTCATACATTTATCTATAGTCATCATGTCTATCTAGTTCCAGAACACTCCATCACCTCAAAGGAAGTCTTGTACCCTTTAAGCCATCACTCCCCATTCCTACCTCTCCCCAGCCCCTGGCAACCATTCATCTGCTTTGTGTCTCTCTGGATTCACCTGTTCTGGATACTTCATATAAACAGAATCATAAAATAGGCAGCCCCTGTATATCTATTACATTGCACTTAACAAAGTTTTCAAGGTTCATCCAGGTTGTAACACATAGCAGCAATTTATTCCTTTTTATGGCTTAATGATATTCCATTGTATGGATACGCACCACATTTTGTTCATCTATTCATACCTTGATGGACATTTGGGTTGTTTCCACTTTTTGGCTATTACGAATAGTGCTGCTATGAGCATCTGTGTACAAGTTTTTGCGTAAACATATGTTTTCATTTCTCCTGGGTACAGACCTGGTATTGCTCTGTCATAGGTAGGTCCTATGTTTAGGAAATTAGGAAATTTTTTTTTTAAATTTTTTATTTATTTATGATAGTCACACAGAGAGAGAGAGAGAGGCAGAGACACAGGCAGAGGGAGAAGCAGGCTCCATGCACCGGGAGCCCGATGTGGGATTCGATCTAGGGTCTCCCGGATCGCGCCCTGGGCCAAAGGCAGGCGCCAAACCGCTGCGCCACCCAGGGATCCCGGAAATTAGGAAATTTTTTGAGGAACCACCCAGTGGTTTTCCAGTGGCTGCACCATTTTACATTCCCACCAGCAATGTATGAGGGTTGCAGTTTCTCCACATCCTTACCAACACTGGTTACTCTCAGGTTTTTAGAAAGTATTATTATAACTGTCCCTGTGGGCGTGAAGAGGGATCTCAATGGGGTTTTGATTTGCATGTTCCTCATGGCCAATGATGTTAAGCATCTTTTCATGTGTTTGTTGGCCATCTGTAGATCTTCTCTGGAGAAATGTCCAAGCTCTTTGCCCATGTTTTAATTGGGTTGACTTTATTGTTGAGTTTTTACAGTTTCTTTCTTTCTTTCTTTCTTTCTTTCTTTCTTTCTTTCTTTCTTTCTTTCTTTTAATTTTTATTTATTTATGATAGTCACAGAGAGAGAGAGAGAGAGAGAGAGGCAGAGACATAGGCAGAGGGAGAAGCAGGCTCCATGCACCGGGAGCCCGACGTGGGATTCGATCCCGGGTCTCCAGGATCGCGCCCCGGCCAAAGGCAGGCGCCAAACCGCTGCGCCACCCAGGGATCCCTTTCCTCTCTTTTTCTTTTTCTCTCTTTTTCTTTCTTTCTTTCTTTCTTTCTTTCTTTCTTTCTTTCTTTCTTTCTTTCTTTCTTTCTTCTTTCTTTCTTTCTCTTTCTTCCTTCCTTCCTTCCTTCCTTCCTTCCTTCCTTCCTTCCTTCCTTCTTTCTTTCTTTCTTTCTTTCTTTCTTTCTTTCTTTCTTTCTTTCTTTCTTTCTTCTTTCTTCTTCTTTCTTTCTCTTTCTTTCCTTCAGAGGGAGAGGGAGAGAATCTCAAGCAGGCTCCACATTCAGTGAGATCATGACCTGAGCCGAAAACAAGAGTCAGACCCTTAACCGACTGAGCCATCCAGGTGCCCCTACAGTTTTTTATATATGCTGGATACTAGTCCCTTACCAGACACATGGTTTGTTAACATTTCCTCTCCCATTCTGTGGTGTCTTCACCTGCTTGATACTTTCCTTCGATGTACAAAATTTTTAAATTTGATTAAGTCCCATTTACCTATTTTTTCCTTTGTTGCTTGTATTTTTGGTATCATATCTAAGAAGCCAATGACAAATCCAAGATCATGAAGATTAACCCCTAAGTTTTCTTCTAAAAATTCTATAGTGTTAGGTCTTTGAACCATTTGGTATTACTTTTGCCTTGTATTTATTTTTACACTTATAATTAGCAATTTTCTTTTTTTTAAAGTCTTAGTTATTTAAGACCCACCCAATGTGGGGCTCAAATTCACAACCCCACAATCAAGAGTTGGATGCTCTTCTAACTGAGCCACCCAGGCTCCCCAGTAACAAGCAATTTTCTTTTCTTTTTTTTTTTAATTTTATTTATTTATTCATGAGACACACAGAGAGAGAGGCAGAGACACAGGCAGAGGGAGAAGCAGGCTCCATGCAGGGAGCCCGACATGGGACTTGATCCCGGGTCTCCAGGATCAGGTCCTGGGCCGCTAAACCACTGAGCCACCCGGGCTGCCCAACAAGCAATTTTCTATTTATCACACTGATATTGAGTTTCCTTCTCAGATATGTTTCTCTCAGTGAAGACAAACACACTGAACTGAAGAAAAATATCAACACCATACAGGGTACCCAGATGTGGCCAAGTTGGCTAGTAAAACATAGGAATCCCTGCAGTCAGTTTGTGACAAAAGCTGAGGATGGTTCTCTAGGAGACGATGTAGTTTAGGAAAGAAGAGGAGGAATTTAGCTGGATTCTGAACGAGGGAAGTCTCAGACTCGCAGTCAGAAAATCCAAGACCTATGGATCCCAAGTTCTCATGGATGCTCTGTGACTGGAACATGTTGCCTGTCTGAAGTCCTGTTCCCTCATGAATAAAAAGGTGAGGATAACTGCCTCTACCAAGAGAAACAAATGCCTTAATGTGAGTGAAATCATAGGTTATAAAACAATCAATGAGGGTGAATACCAGGGCCCAGACTTAGGTTGGCTGGCATTTGAACAGGACTCTGAAGACAGACAAGATTTGTCTGTGTGGAGGGGAGAAGGAGAGGCCTTCTAGAGGAGGCCAAGGGAGTCAGTGCTTGATGAAAGGCCCCAGAAGCAGGACCATCCTGTGTTGGGGGAGGGTTGGGGTGGAGCCGGGGACAGACATTGCATGACAATGGGGATTACTGGGGGTGGGGGGGCACTGAGCAGAGGAGGGAAAAGGCTGGTTGGTTTCAAACAGGACCAGGTGCTCTGGCATTTAGACTTCTCCAGCCACAAGTCTAGGGTCCTTGGGGTGTGCCAAGGGTAGAATCAGGCTTCAAGTGTTTGGGAGCTTACCGATTTTTTTTTAAGTATTGTAACCGTGTGTGACAATATAATCCTCTCTTCCATCTGTCTTCAATCTCCTTTCCCATGCTTAGGCTGCAGTAGAGCATCTGTTCCAGGGGGAATGGGGACCTCTCTTGAAGGTTAGTCCACGCGTAACATATGGGTAGGAAATCAGTTGAATTTAATTTAATGTGACTTGGATCAGAGCAAACCTGAAAAAGAAATCAATGTGTTATTTTAACCCATGATCTCCAGTCCAGCCTTATACTGCAAACGTTTACCATTTATATACTTTTTTTCTTTTTTGAGATTTTATTCATTTATTCATGAGAGACACAGAGACAAGGCAGAAACATAGGCAAAGAGAGAAGCAGGCTCCCTGAGGGGAGCTGGATGCAGGACCTTATCCCACAACCCTGGGATCATGCCCTGAGCCGAAGGCAGCTGCTCAACTGCTCAACTGCTGAGCCACCCAGGCGTCCCAACATTTACCATTTAAAAAGTGACTTTTGGGGATCCCTGGGTGGCGCAGCGGTTTAGCGCCTGCCTTTGACCCAGGGTGCAATCCTGGAGACCTGGGATCGAGTCCCACATTGGGCTCCCAGTGCATGGAGCCTGCTTCTCCCTCTGCCTCTCTCTCTCTCTCTCTCTCTCTCTCTGTCTCTCTCTCTGTGTGACTATCATAAATAAATTTAAAAAAATTTTTTAGGGGATCCCTGGGTGGCTCAGCTGTTTAGTCCCTGTCTTCAGCCCAGGGCATGATCCTGGGGTCCCAGGATCGAGTCCCACGTCGGGCTCCTTGCATGGAGCTTGCTTCTCCCTCTGCCTGTGCCTCTGCCTCTCTCTCTCTTTCTATGTCTCTCATGAATAAATAAAATCTTAAAAAAAATAAATAAATAAAATAAATAAATAAATAAATTTTTTAATAAAAAAATAAAAAATAAAAAGTGACTTTTACAAATTGGAGATCATCAAACAAAATCAAAGAATCCAAAGTTAAGCCTTCCTCCTATCCCAGATCCTCAGGCCTCCTCCCCAGAAGTCACTGTCCTTTCCAGGCACTTATGTATCCTCTCCAAATAGTCAAGTATACACAAAAGTTTTCCATATGGTCAGACTCTTACCGTTGAGAACATTTGATCTGAAGTGTCATTTTGCAGATGAGGTGACTGAGGCCCAGACACGTGATGACAGAGCTACTTCAGTTCACACCTTCATGAAAATACTTAGTAACAAACAATATACATATATCTTATTTACTTTAATGTTTTATTTATTTAAAAAAAATTTTGGGGATCCCTGGGTGGCGCAGCGGTTTGGCGCCTGCCTTTGGCCCAGGGCGCGATCCTGGAGACCCGGGATCGAATCCCACGTCGGGCTCCCTGGTGCATGGAGCCTGCTTCTCCCTCTGCCTGTGTCTCTGCCTCTCTCTCTCTCTCTCTCTCTGTGACTATCATAAAAAAAAAAAAAAAAAAAAACAATAAAAAAAAAAAATTTGGGGGATCCCTGGGTGGCGCAGTGGTTTGGCGCCTGCCTTTGGCCCAGGGCGTGATCCTGGAGACCCGGGATCGAATCCCACATCGGGCTCCCGGTGCATGGAGCCTGTTTCTCCCTCGGCCTATGTCTCTGCCTCTCTCTCTCTCTCTGTGACTATCATAAATAAATAAAAATTGAAAAAAAAAAAAGAGTTTAAAAAAAAAATAAAAAAATAAAAATAAATAAATAAATAAATAAAAATTTTTAAGTAGGCTCCATGCCCAACGTGGGGCTTGAACTCATGACCCTGAGATCAAGAGTTGCATGTTTTACTGACTGAGCCAGCCAAGTGCCCCATATTTATTTTTATTTTTATTTTTATTTTTTCCATATTTATTTTTAAATTATACATGCCTACATTTACTTAATATATAAATATGTATTATTCACCCAATTATGTGACTTTCTATAGCTTAATCAAAGTTATTGTTAAGATATAAAATTATAAAAGTTCTTAATTTTCAAAAATTAAAAAACAAAAACCTTCTCTACTGATGATAAGGACTGAAGGAGGCATTCTGAGGGTGAACACACTGGTGCTTTTTTGGAAGAACCTTGAGGGACCAGATGGGTGGGAAGAAGCCAAGGGAGCTGGAGGCAGGAGAACCTGTCAGAAAGTTACTGTGGTCATTCAGGGATGAGAACCAGGGCATGACAATGGCCTGGGGCAGGGCGACAGAAGAGGTGGGCAGACTCAGCAAGGTGCCATAGGCCTGAGGACTTTCTAATGAACAGGGTACAGAGGAGAGCCGCTCAGGCCTTGGGGAGCAGGATGCCTAGGTATCACGGAGAGCGATGAAGCTGGTGAATCTGGATGACTGTGACATGGACAGGTCTGTTAGGCAAATGGACAGAAAGAACAAGGCCTCAAGGTCAGGGACAAGGCTAGCAGCTGACATGGAAGGGTTTTTGGAACTGACCACATCGAACAGGATATGTCTGAGGAACAGAATGTAAAGGAAGGACGTGGCTCTGAGCCTTAGGGACATGGTGGTTAGGAGGCACCAGGAGGGTAGGACTCAATGTGAGAAGTCTTAGGGAGCCACGGAAGGTTCTTGAGCAGAGGAGTGACCGATCCTGGACTCTAGAGGCAGACAGGATCTCCCAGTCCTGGGACCCTGCTCTTGTTCTACAGTTGAGGACCACATTCCCAAGAAGCAGCCCCCAATACACCCTGTGGGCATGCACATCTCCAGGAAAGAAGGCCCATCTGGTCCTGGTGGCACTGGCTAGAGGTCCCCTGCCTGGCAGCTGTCCCAGTGAGAAGGGTGGGGTCAGAAGCAGGCTTCTCAGGTGGCAGCTCCTCAGCTCTTGCATCCTGCCTAAGAATGGCCCCTCCATAGAGCAGAGGATTGGAGTCTCAGGTCACGGCCCCAGATCCTCTGAAGTTACGCACTCCCCGTCTCTCTCAGGACACACTTTCCAGGCTCCTGGCTCTCCTGCCCAGCGGGCCGGGGGCTGTGCACTCTGAAGAGAGAGAATGAGGCACCCTGGCTGACTCTGAATTCTCGTATCTCATTTAACCCTCCTGTCCCTTTGGGAACCAAACCTCATCCCCTTTCCAAAGATGCACCCAAATCTCCAAGAGGCAAAGTGAGTTGCCCACGACCACCACACTGAGCAGTGAGGACAGAGCAGGGTCCGGACAGGGTCCAACTACAGGACCTCACCGCTTTCACACAACCCTGGGCTCAGAACACAAGGGCCCACATGGCTAAGGGGCCACGTGGAAGGCTGCCAAGCTGTGGCTGAGAAGAGCATGGTGGTGGTCTACCCGGGAAAGCCAAAGGGAGAACAGTCCTCATCCTTCCAGGTGTACTCTGCCAGGAGGGTCTCCTTTCTGTCCAGCGTCCCAGCTGACTGTAGGTGACAGGACAGCATACTGTCACCTACAGTCAGTGTACCCTTTGCTTCCCTAGGAGCAGGACAAGCAAACTGTTGCTGGAGAATGGCTTGGCCTGAACACCCTTGCCAATTGATTCCTCTCTCCAGCTCCTGGAGTAAGGTGTGGGAGAGGATGGCGAGGCTGAGTGGCTCACGCTCTGGTCCCAGACACACATGAGCCATTCTGAGAGTTGTGGTTAGTAGCCATGTGGTTCTAATGTCAGTGTGCCTGGATCTGAATCCAGCTCTGTCACTTGTTAGCTGTGTACCAGGGACTTACTCTATTGTCAGAATAATATTGGTTTCGCAAATTATTGTGAAGATTCATGGAGCCCTTGGAATAGCATCTGGCACATAGTAAATACTCAATAAATGTAACTACTCAGAAGACATCATCCTCATACTTACCACTCTGAACCTGGGGAGCACACCAAGGGGCACAGAATCAGCACCTACCATGAAGTGGGCGTTGGAGCATCAACAGTGGAAGATCACGGATATACAGAAACCACCTCTCAGCCTCAAGGTTGGAGACACAATAGGAGTGACAGGGACTGACACACTGGAAAGCCAGTGGCCTTGTAAGGAAGGAAGCTACTGCTCAGCCAGTGGCTCCCATGTGCACATTTGGGTCTTGTTGCCACATCTTTGGATTTTCCAAAGAAGTGGGAAATCTGGACTTGCATGTGAAACATACTAATTTTTTTTTTAATTTTGTTTATGAGAGAGAGATAGGCAGAGACACAGGCAGAGGGAGAAGCAGGCTCCATGCAGGGAGCCCGATGCGGGACTCGATCCTGGGTCTCCAAGATCATGCTCTGGGCTGAAGGCGGCGCTAAACCGCTGAGGCACCAGGGCTGCCCTAATGTTTTTCTTTTTAAGATTTTATTTATTCACGAGAGACACGAGAGAGAGAAACAGAGACAAAGGCAGAGGGAGAAGCAGGCTCCCTACTGGGGGGACTTGATCCCAGGACCCCAGGATCTGGACCTGGGCCGAAGGCATACACTCAGCCACTGAGCCACCCAGGTACCCCAAACGTACTGATTTTTAAAGGTGGCGATTCATTCAGTTAAACATGCACACACACCAGAAAGGGTGTAGGCCAAATCAAAATCTGGGAGCCTCCAGGTGCAGCTTCCCTCCTCGCCCCCCAGACTTACTGCCCCCAGGCCAGGTCAGGCTTTTGCAGTGGTTCAGGGGAGGAGACAGTAGCGAGGGCCAGATCCACCACTCGGATCCCGATCCCCAGTCTGCCTCTTCCTCACCTGTCTCTCAGAATGACGGGGGGGGGGTGTGTGTGTGTGTGTGTGAAGTTGTCTGAACTATGAATGTGATTATGAAGCCAGAGCCCAGTTTTACCTGACTTGGCCACATCAGTCCCGCCTGGGGGTTGATCCAGAAATGGATGGAGGAGGCAGGAGAAGGACTTCATCCCACGCGTTGAGTGAACTGAGCACCTACTACATGCTGGGCACTGTTCCAGGAGCTGGGGAGACAGCAGGGAAGCCAAGAGACCAAGCCCTTCCCCTGGTGGTGCTGACGTGACGGTGTGCGGTGTGCGTATGCGTGTGAGGGAGGCACAGGTGCACACAGACGGCAAACTCACAAACGTTCTGTTGGGGTTTGCTGCCTGCTGTGCTGTGAGAAACAGAGCAGAGAAGGGGAGGCCAGGAAGGGCCAAGGCCCTGAGGTGAGAGTAAGGAATCACAGGTGAGGGAGCCAGAGATAAGAGGGGCACGTGCCTGGACGGGAAGGTGGGTGAAGGAGACAGAGAAGCGAGCAGAGGCAGGACCCGGGGCCCCTCTTCTCCTGGTGACCACACTCTCTGCACCCCAGATGTAGCCCAGAGGGACCGCATCCTCTTCAGCAATGTGTGACACACGGTTTGTTCCTGGGCTTGCTCCCTCGCGTCCCTGGACAGCTAGTCCCCTTCACTTTCTCCTGTGACTCTCCTGTGTCTATAGCTTCCACACTGTCAAACTTCTTGAGATCTTAAGGATAGAAAGCTCAATTCCTGTTCCCCTGGGAGATCTCTCCACCACCGTGCTCCCCGCACTGCCCGGGCTTCACCAGACAAATATGGGCAATGGCAGTAACGACCTGGCCTTTAAGTGAGTTACCTCACTTCTCACAACTCAGTTTCCCCTCCTGTAAAATGGGGATGGTCTCAGATTGTGGTGGGGAGGGATGAGATAAAGGCTATAAAAATTGGGAGCCTAGGTCACCTGGGCCTTGGGATTTGAAAGGCTTCTCCTGCTCTGAGCCAGGTGCCCCTGAGTGGCTGGGAAAGCCCCCCCCCCCCCCAGGGCAGGGACACCCCCACCCAACTTCCCTCCAGCCACCAAGGCAGCTCTGAGGGGGCTAACGGGGAAGAGGCAAGGCAGGCTGCAAATCCCTCCCAGCTGGGCTTGTCCCCTCAGCCCAAACTCTAGTTGCCTGGACTTACTACTCCATTTAAGCCATTTCTAGTCTGTAGGCTGTTCCCTGGCGGCACCTGTCGTGCTCCCACCCTACAACCCAGGCATCTGAGCCCCAACCCTGGGTCTGAGTCCCAACAAAGGCAGGCCCCCGGGTGACCAGCAGCCACCAAATCGGAAATGGGGCTTTCCGGGAGTGGCCGGTAGAGCCCCTCCGAGATGGATAGTGGCCAGCAATCCAGAGACCCCCCCACTAGCATCTGGGCTCCCCCGGAGGCCCCGCTCCCGCTGGAGACTGAGAGAGGGGCGTCGTCTCGGCCACCTCTCTGCTCCCCGTCCTCTTTTTTTCCCAGGCTGCGGGAGGCAAAGGGTTAAATCCCATAGAGCTGATGCTCTGACTCCAGGCTAGAGGGGCCCGGGAAGCTGGGGTCACTTCCTGCTCCGTCCCAGTCACCCTGAACTGGTCCCCGGGTCCTCAGCCTGGGATCACCCCTTGAGAAGGACCCCAGAGTCCTCGGCGTCCAGCCCGGCCCCCGAGTCAGGGCATTCAAGGGGTTAAGTCCCCTGGGGCTGGATTCTGCCTTCCGGCCTTCCCCAGACCCCAGAGCCGTGAGTTGGGGACGCCTGGGTTCCTGGGGGGTGGCCCGGAGAGCCCGGGACGGCCGCCGGGAACAATGGGGCGCGGGAGGCGGGGGCGCGCGGGCCTGCGCCCCCTCCCCGCCCCGGGCGCCGGTGGGGTGGGGGCCGGGCCGGGGCCGCGAGGGGCCGAGGATTCTGGGAAGAGCGCGAGGGTCTGGCCGTGGGGGAGGGGAGGAGGGCGTGAGCATTCTGGGAAGAGGGAATGGGGCCGCCGGCGGGCCGGGGCGCAGCGAGCGCCGGAATCCCGGGGGCCCCGCGGGCCGTGGGGGGCCAGGATGCCGGGCTCCGGCCCCGGAGCCGGAAGAGGGTCGCGGGGAGCCGTCCGAGCAGCGGTCCGGGGGTCCGCGCCGAGCTGGTGCGGGCGTTGGGCGCGGGGGGCCGGGCCAGGGCGGCTGCCTTCCCGCAGCCGCCTTCGTGTCAGGGTCACCCTGGGCCGCTCTCCGCACCTCCGTGCGAGGCAGCCGCCTCCTCCCGTCCTTCCCTGCCCTCCGCGGTGAGGCCGGCCGGGGTGCAAGGCCGGTGCCCGGGGCCTGCCCTCCTCGCCTCCCTAGGTGCTCCCACTTCTCTGCTCCATGGCGGCCTGGGCTTTAACCCTTTCCCTTCCGCTCGGGAGCGCTGAGCTTGAATTTCTCCGGACGAGGAGGACGATGAGGCTTCAGAGGCGCTTACCTGTCCTTACTCTTCAGAAGAGGCAGCCCCCAGCTGGGCGGAGGCCCCGCTCCCACGGCCCCGCGCCCACCGCGCCCAGCTCCCACCCTCCAAAGACACCTACAGATGGGGGGGCAGGGGCATTTCGTGGCTTTAGGAGCTGCGGAGGTGAAGAAATTAATTTACTTCCCCAAATCCAACACCTATATCCCCTACCGCTATTTGGCAGGGTTCAGCCTGCCCCTGCTTCACTTTGGTTGCCTCCCAGCTGCCTCCTTGTCTTTGCCATGTCTTGCACCACTGACCCCATACACAGTGCCCATCCCACACAGCCACTCAGAGCCTGGGCCCTCCCCAGGGGCTCTGTTAAAACCTAAACATTGTGGGAACCTAGAATTTAGCTCTGGCGGCCTTATTCCCTCAACTTGGAATCCTGTCACCCTTTCTGGAGCGATAGCTAAGCTAGGTTTTACCTGAAGGCCACTCCGAACTCCTGTTTCTTTGGCACCAACCCCCGTGCAAAATGACCTAAAAGGCATTAGACCAGACAGGTTTTTCAGGAACAAGGGGGTCTCACTCACTCCCCTTCATTTGTTCAACAAAATTTATGAAGCACCTCTTATGTATCAGGCACCGTCCTAGGCACAGGATTCAACAACAACAGATCAAACAAAATAGAAGAAGGGGTGCCGGGATGGGAGTGTTAATGGGGGGCTTCCACCCAGACTGCAGGACATCATCACTGGATGCAATAAGCCAAGGAAAGCTGGTGGTCCTGGGCATTTCTCCATCTTATGACTTGTAGGTTGTGTCCAAGCTTTCCTCCTCAGCTGTCTCCTGCCAGCAGCCCACATTTAGGAGTTTCATGTGACTCCCAAGGTCATCTTCCTAGCAGAGGCCGGGGCAAGCCAGACCCAGAACCTTGCATTTCTGGTCTTAGACCTGCCACACTTACCAGTATGTGACCTTGGAGAAATCTCTGAGTGTTGATTTCCTGATCTGTAAAATGGACAAGCTGCCTCCTGGATCCTCTTGCAGGTCTGTGGGGAGGATCAGGAGAGATAAGGACAGCATGGGCAACCGAATCAACAGCTGGGTGGCCTCCACCCACTTTTCCCTTCTCCTTCCCATTTTCTTTTCAAGGTCATCCCTGCAGAAGCCCCCGATGGCTTCAAACTGCTCCCCCCATCACCACCACAACTCTGGCTTGACCTTTCTGTGCTTGGATAACGGAAAAAGGCCCCAGTCCTTTTCGGAGGCCTTTTCCCCTCAGGGAAATCTGATTGCTTTCTTGCTTTTTGCTTTTTTTTTTTTTTTTTAACCCTTCAAGTTTTCCAGGCACTGTCAGTTCTCTGGGCTCATAAGGCAAGTTTATTGGTCCCAATTAGCAGCCCCATTAAGGAGGAAAATTAGAGTCTTAATGAGCTTCCTCTGATTAGCGAAATAACAGGTTTCCCAGCCTCTGGGCATCAGAGGGCTGGGGTGAGCGCCTCCTTCCCCTGTAGGTGTCAGATACTTCTCTAGCCCCCAGTCTGGGTTTAAAGGGTTATGACTGATGAGCTTGTAATTACACTCTTAAATTCACCTACCGGCTTAGTTGTGATCTTAAGATTTGGAGCCGAATCAGGCCTGCAGAGGGGAGGGGGGGGCCAGGGTGAGAATTCAGGCCCAGAGAAATGGGGAGGTGGGGAACTGAATGAAGTTCACAGGATGAGCACTAGTGCCCGGGCCAGCCAGCTCGGAAGTAAAGAAAAGCAGATCCGCTGCCATTGTGTGTTCCTGTCTTCTCCCCTGCCCCTCCCACCAGGGTCCCTGGAACACTGGGCAGTCCGGAGCTCTGGGATGGAGCCTGACACGGTGCTGTGGAGCTCAGGTCTTCAGGGTCCTGAACAGAGCCCCAGCGATGCTCATAGAGGTGAGGGGCACCAGAAGGGACTGCAGTCCTGACAAGACAGTGGCCCCAGTGCAGGGAGGGGCCCAGATTCTGGGGGATACCCAGGGGAGGGAAGCAAAACCCAACCCCATGTTCTGAAAGGAGATAGGGGCTGGAGACTCCCTTTCTCTCTGTAGGTACCGAGAGTGGAAATGAAGAGGAGAGCCCTCAGCAGGAAAGTTCTGGGGAGGAGATCATCTTGGGAGATCCAGCTCAGAGTCCAGAATTTAAGGACCCCTCAGAGATGCCTTTGGAGAGACCCTCCCAGGATTCCTCAGGTCCTCAGGACCCCCCAACCCCACTGGATCACCCCAGCCCCTTGGACCACCAGACCCCTCTGGATCCCCCCACCCCAGAGGTAGTCCCCACCCCATCTGACTGGACCAAGGCCTGTGAGGCCAGCTGGCAGTGGGGGACTCTGACCACGTGGAACAGCCCCCCAGTGGTCCCGGCGAACGAGCCCAGCCTGCGGGAGCTGGTGCAGGGCCGCCCCTCTGGAGCTGAGAAGCCCTACATCTGCAACGAGTGTGGCAAGAGCTTCAGCCAGTGGTCCAAGTTGCTGCGGCACCAGCGCATCCACACGGGCGAGCGGCCCAACACCTGCTCGGAGTGCGGCAAGAGCTTCACGCAGAGCTCGCACCTGGTGCAGCACCAGCGCACGCACACGGGCGAGAAGCCCTACAAGTGCCCCGACTGCGGCAAGTGCTTCAGCTGGAGCTCCAACCTGGTGCAGCACCAGCGCACGCACACGGGCGAGAAGCCCTACAAGTGCACGGAGTGCGAGAAGGCCTTCACCCAGAGCACCAATCTCATCAAGCACCAGCGGTCGCACACCGGCGAGAAGCCGTACAAGTGTGGTGAGTGCCGGCGGGCCTTCTACCGCAGCTCGGACCTCATTCAGCACCAGGCCACGCACACGGGTGAGAAGCCCTACAAGTGCCCCGAGTGCGGCAAGCGCTTCGGCCAGAACCACAACCTCCTCAAGCACCAGAAGATCCACGCGGGCGAGAAGCCGTACCGCTGCACCGAGTGCGGCAAGAGCTTCATCCAGAGCTCCGAGCTGACCCAGCACCAGCGCACGCACACCGGGGAGAAGCCCTACGAGTGCCTGGAGTGCGGCAAGAGCTTTGGCCACAGCTCCACCCTCATCAAGCACCAGCGGACTCACCTGCGAGAGGACCCCTTCAAGTGCCCGGTGTGCGGCAAGACCTTCACGCTGAGCGCCACGCTGCTGCGGCACCAGCGCACGCACACAGGGGAGCGGCCCTACAAGTGCCCCGAGTGCGGCAAGAGCTTCAGCGTCAGCTCCAACCTCATCAACCACCAGCGCATCCACCGCGGCGAGCGGCCCTACATCTGTGCCGACTGCGGCAAGAGCTTCATCATGAGCTCCACCCTCATCCGCCACCAGCGCATCCATACGGGCGAGAAGCCCTACAAGTGTTCCGACTGCGGCAAGAGCTTCATCCGGAGCTCCCACCTCATCCAGCACCGACGCACCCACACAGGCGAGAAGCCCTACAAGTGCCCTGAGTGCGGCAAGAGCTTCAGCCAGAGCTCCAACCTCATCACCCACGTGCGCACCCACATGGATGAGAACTTGTTTGTGTGCTCCGACTGTGGAAAGGCCTTCCTGGAGGCACACGAGCTGGAGCAGCATCGGGTGGTCCACGAAAGGGGCAAGACACCAGCCCGGAGAGCTCAGGGTGACACCCTGCTGGGGCTGGGTGACCCCACCCTGCTGACGCCACCCCCCGGAGCCAAACCCCACAAGTGTCTTGTCTGCGGAAAGGGATTCAACGACGAGGGTATCTTCATGCAGCATCAGCGGATCCATATTGGAGAAAACCCCTACAAAAATTCAGATGGCCTCATTGCACACCCAGCCCCCAAGGCGCCTCAGTTCCGACCCCCCAGGCTCCCTTTCGGAGGGAATTCCTACCCAGGTGCTGCGGAGGGCAGAGCTGAACCCCCCGGACAGCCCTTTAAAACGCCGGAGGGACAGGAGAGCTTCAGCCAAAGGCTGGGCCTCCTCTCCTCCAAATCCTACATTTGTTCCCACTGTGGAGAAAGTTTTCTGGATCGCGCCGTGCTCCTCCAACATCAGCTCACCCACGGCAACGAAAAGCCCTTTCTCTTCCCCGATTATAGGATTGGTCTAGGGGAGGGGGCAGGGCCCAGTCCCTTTCTGAGCGGAAAGCCCTTTAAATGCCCTGAATGCAAAAAAAGCTTTGCCCTCAGCTCCGAGCTGCTGCTGCACCAGAAAGTCCATGCGGGTGGGAAAACTCAGAAGAGTCCGGAGCTGGGGAAGAGCTCTTCTGTCCTCCTGGAGCACCTCAGGAGCCCCCTGGGGGCCAGGCCCTACAGCTGCTCAGATTGTGGGGCCTCCTTTCTTGATCGCCTGGCGTTGTCCCGGCACCAGGAGACCCACACCCAGGAAAAGTCCCCCACACCTGAGGATCCCCCTCCAGAGCCAGCCACTCTGTCTACAAGCCAGGAAGGTGAGGGAGAGGCCCCCACCCCCACGGGGAGCAGCAGCCATGGGGATGGGGAAAACCCCAAGACCCTCTTGGAAGAAAAGCCCTATTTGTGCCCTGAGTGTGGAGATGGATTCACAGAAGTCGCAGCCCTCCTCCTCCATAGGAGCTGCCACCCAGGGGTCACCTTGTGAAATGGGTCTGGAGACCAGGGACCTCTCTCTCCTGAGAGGAACACTGGATCTCCCCAAAAATCATGTGGGGAAAGGAGGAAAACCCTATCAGGTTGTAGAGAAGTGGAGGATAAAGAACCCTGGGTAAAAATAGTGCTTTTACATCAGTGATGAGAAACCCTATAAAATTGTTGGTGGGAACCACTTATAAGGCAGTAGAGAAAAACTGTTGGGTTAGAAACCCTATAAATATGTAGGAAAAAAAAAGCCCTTAAGTCTGTAGCAGAAAAACCCTATAAACCATAGTGGATAAAAACCCTATTAATTGTAGGAAGAGGTCCCAATACGTCTCTAGACAACCCTATAAAACTGTATCAAAATCCTTGTGAAACTATAGGGTCATGGAAGTGCAGGGAATCCAATGGCATTGACTCAAGAGGAGTGACCCCTGGAAGGTGTAGTAGAGCCTCCCATGAACTTGTTTCACAGTGTTCTCTCCCCCTGGAGTATGGAGGGAGCCTCTCTCCCAGAAACCTTGGACAATGATACTGAGGAAAACGCTTGGGGACTAGTGTGGGGAGAGGAGAAAAATAAGCGATAAGGAGCCCCCAGGCCCACAGAGAAGAAATGACCCAGGGAACTAGGAAGAGAAAGTTCAGCTTGCTGCCCTGGGGGTTCTTTGGGGGATGAGGCTGATCTTAGGTGATTGCGTTTTAGAGGAAGAGGCCCATGGAATTCCTTATCAGGAAGAACCCAAAAATGGGGAAGGAAAAAAAAAGTGATGTCGAGCCTTTTTAAAGGCTGAAGTTTGGGGTGCAGAGAAACTTTAAAGAATATTGGGAAACCACAAAAAAATTAGGGGGCAGGGAGGGATTTCTGTTAGAGTGCTTTGAGGAACGTGAACCAAGGTGAAGCCACGTCTGGAAGGAACCCAGCAAACTCTTGGGGCTGCCCTGTTCCTCCCCGTTTCCGGGAGCTTGTTAAGCTGCAAGTGCAAGCAGATCCCAGCTCAGGCCGCCAGGGCTCCCTCCCTGCAGCCAGGCAGGACTGGGGACTTCCACTCCAAGACGCTCCAGGGATGGAGGGGCCCTCCTGCTCATTCTCAGGTCTCACTGTCAGGAGGTGTCTCCTGAAACCCAACTGCCACCAGTCTTGCTGCCGTGGCAGCTCACTTCCTCGAATTCTGTCCTCAGTGGAGAGGGGAACCGCTGCTAGTCGACCTCCAAAGAATAAAGCCCTTCAGAGACTCCAGGCCTGTGTGTGGTTAAATACTCCCTAGACTTCTCTTCTCCAAGTCAACGAGAGCCACGTGTGGGTTCTCTGTGGCAACGAGGGACAGCAAGTCGACAGAATAGAGCACTCTGAGTAGCCAGCAACCTGCTTTTAAACCTCACTCTTGATCTGAGCTGTTAGCAAGGCTGCTGGCGGGATGAGCCAGCCAGCACATAGTGGTGGGTGTCCAGGCACCCCCGCAGACTGGGGCATGGGTCCCTGAACAGCATATGGAGGCCTGACCACCTTCCTCACCCTGGTACTCGGAGCTCTCTGAGGTGGTGACGACCCAGCCCGATCGTGGCCTTAGGAGGGGACAGATCCCACCCCTGTGGCTCCTCTCCTCCCTAGCCAGAAACCGCCAGAGGGAAATGAAAAGATGAGAAACCCACACCCCTGCCAGGCCCATCTCCTGTCCTCGTACACCACACCGTCACACTCTTTCATTAACCCAGCCAAACCCGCTCACGTGACTGGGTGTGTGTGGCAGGAGGGGAGAGAGGCTGCTGCCCTAGGAAATGGTTGAGTGGAAACTCGTGCAACATCTGTAAAAAGAACCCCACCCCTAACCCTGGAGGCCCTTAAAGAAGGAGAGAACTCTGTCTGGCGCTGGGCCCAAAGGAAGTGCCCCCTGACCTGATGCTGGCACCAGTCGTGCACTGTGGCCCAGGAGTCAGAGAACTGAGATGCCAGGTGAGGGGGCCCTTCGGAAGTCGCATCCCTGGAGAGGGTGGCCCGGATTCCTCAGAGCTGTGGAAGAAACCTCTAATTCCATTACCTAAAAGATCAACAGGTGAAAGCCCTTCACCCTTCATCTCTCCTGCCCCCCAAAGGGATGACCTTAAATTCAAAGGATCAAAATCTAGAACACTGTAAGAGGAAAAACCCAAGGCCTGCTGGGGAGAAGGAAAAGGCAGGCCTTGGATGATTGTGGGGAGACCCTTGTCACCATCTGCATAAACCCCACCCCACCCAAGTGCCAGGTCAGGAAGCACTACTGAGAGGGGAGAAGGAGCCTGCCTGCCGAATCTCTACTGACAGAAGTGTCAACAGAGGGGGGTGTCCCATGAGACTGAGGAACAGGAGACAATCCTCCAAGTCAAAGCAGATTTTTTTCTAAGATGGTAGTAGGAAGAAGCTTCAGTTGTAGAGACAGACCCCCTTGTAAAGCTAGAAGCAGCTCCCCCCGGAAACAGGTCTGAGGAATCTGTCTTCAGAAGACTGGAGAGCAGCCTTTGGGGCTTGGAGGCCAGTCCAGGGCGGGGGTGGGGGAAGTGTCAGTGTGGTCAAAGGCCAACCGTAGGCCTATTGAGGACTAGGGTGTAGCATATGTAGTAGGATGCTCGCATGTTGTAGGGACGGGTGAGGGCCAGCGGTCTTGGCTCCAGTACTGAATGGATGGTGTGGACATGATAAGTTGGGATCTGGGGTTTTGTAGCAGGAAAGGGGCAGAATCGGAGACCTTTGGGTCATGACCTGTTCTCTCTGGCCCACCTCCCCAAACTTCTTTACCCAGGTGCTTCCCTCCCAGAGCTAGCTACATCTTGGGAGGAACTAAGCAGGGAGCTGGCTTGGGGAGGTGGCAGTGGCCAGAGTCCCTCTGACCGGATTAGGCAAAGGCCCAGGGGACGGCCGGTGCATGCCCACCAGAACTTCGTCCAGAAGGCACAGTGTAGCCAAACCCTCTTGTCCAGCTCCATGCAGGCCTGACTTCAGAAGTGCCCTGGTGGAGGAGCCCAACAGACGGGGTCACAGAGTCATTGGTGAAAGCAGAGGGGAGAGTAGACGCTGATCTGAGCTTAGGGTGCAGCTTGAAACTTCTTTGGCTATGGAGGTCACGTGGGAACACGGCAGAACTGGGCATGAATCCTGAATGGTGGGGAAACTTGAAACCATCACAACCAAGAGGTGGAATTCCATGATACTGCTCCCAAGCTGGGGGCCCCCAGACTCCTTTGCCCCCATGAGGGAAGCCCCACTCAACCTGACCTGTTCCCGTGGAGTGAAGAGAGGCCCCACTTTTGAGTGTTGTGTGTCAATAACAGTGTTGTGTCACTGGTGGTCATGTTGATTAGTTGAAGAGAATAAAGGGAATAAGATTTCCCAGGTGTTTTCTGTCTTCTCTTTCAAGCCTGGAGCAAGCTAAAGGAGCCTGTCCCCAGAGCCAGGCTGTGTGTGTAACCTCAAAAGTTCAGCCCGGCCCAGGCACCTGCACCCTTTGCTCAGATGCCCTCAACTCCCCAAACAGTGTTTGCGGGTAGGCCTGAGGGTTTATGGATTTGTTTTAAATCCATGTCCTTGGGAGAAAGGGGGAGAAATGTGCTGAGATGGTGGCAGAGCCAAGCAGGTCTTGTTGGTGCCTGGCTTTGCCACCAGCATGACATGGCGACTGCTGGGTGGCTGCCTGGTGACCCTGGCCACAGCTGGCTCTAGTCCAGCCATGCAGCCCCAGGGGAGGCCTCTCTGACCACAACCACTGCACTCTTCCCAGATGGCCACAAGGGAAAGCTCTGAAGATCTAATTCCAGAAGCTGGTGGCACCTTCCCTGGTTCACCTGGGGCCTAGTCAGCCCTCCTGTGGACCAGAGCCTCCTAGACCCCAAGGAGATGAGTGGAGACCTCACTGTCAGGATGTAGCCCATGAGCCCTCACTGTATAGGGAGGCTCAGAGAAGGGAAGCCACTTGCCCAAGATCACAGCAAGGCAGTGAGGGAAACCAGAACAGCCGGGAGCAGGCTCTGCACCCAACTGAGGCTCTCCTCCCCCAGCACAGGGCCTGCCTGGGCCTGGCCTGGGCTCCACACTGTCTGGTCAGGCAGGACTGCTCTTGCTGAATTCTCAATACCAGGCTTGCTTCAGCACCATCTCCTGGGCCTACGCCTGCCCATGGCCCCCTGAGATCAATACTTGCTCTAATCTGTAGCCTGCCTCTGTCCCACCCAGGAAGCTTTGTCTCCAGTTTCCCTGTGTCTCTCTGACCCAGACTTCTGGGACAGGGTCACTCTCTCCCTCTTCCCCATCTGGAAAGCAAGGAGTGGGGTGAAGTCTATCCTGCATTCTGTGTTCCCTGCCCTGATCCCAGCACAGGAGTCTTTAGTGAAGTGAGGGGACTTCAGGGAAAGAACAGGCACTGGAGCACAGTTATCGGTTCAGACTTAGCAGAAAAGGCTGTGGACCGAGACATGGTACCTGCCACAGCAGGTCAGGCTGGCTGGAGGAGGTGACCCGAAGCAGAGAGGAGGGGTTAGGAGTGGAGTGGGGGACAGAACGTATATAAGTTACTTGGTGGTAGAGGAGATGGTTAAAGCATAGAAGGGTAGAGATTGAGGTAGAGAACAGAAGCCAGAGTGTGTTGCCTGGAACTTGGGGGATAGAGCACCATTGGGAGGAGGAGAGTCACGACCTTACCCGCCCCCCCCCCCCGCCCCCCCCCACGGTGTTGTTTTTCTAGGTCTGGAACTCAGGAAGGAGAACTGCGCTGGAGCACTGGATCTTAGCAGCTTAACTGTGGCCAAAGCCACGGATAAACATACAGGGAGAGTGGTGGAGAGGAGAGGAAAGGGTGGAGCTTAGGGGTGGAGAATAGGACCAGCAGAAGACAGTGTGAGAACAGTCAAGAGACTGTAGCACCACAGTCCAAGGAAGTTTTAGAGAGTGGTCAGTGTCAGATGCTCTGCTGAACTCTGGCCAATCACACAAAAGTGGCCCTAGTTCTGGCTAAGACAGGCACCTTGACCGCTGAGGCCAACATCTGCTCACTCACCCCTGAAGCCAGCTAAGGTCAGGGTTGTTCAGGAGGAACTTTGGTCTGCCCATCCCAGGGGCCCAGGGTATCAGAGCTGCTGAGGCCACCCGGGACTGCTGAGGGCTGTAAGGGGTCAAACCTGAGTGAAGGGATCTGACCAGCCCCTCAGGCAGAGCCCCCTCAGAAACTCTGGCATCTTTACCCCACTCCCTTGGGCTTGAGCTTGAACAAGGGGTTTAATGTCTACTTTATTAGACACAAGGACCTGAATTTTTACTTTTTCGGATATGGAGACTGACCAAAGACATTTGGGGAGGTAATGTGTAGAGACTTGGATTTACTGAAAGAGCCCGTGCAGAGACTCCTGGGAAAGAGAAGAGTGCTCACATTGGATCGGCTGACCCGGCCCGCTCCGGGCGCCCCCCTTCTCTCAGAGCCGTCCCGCATCTCTATGATGCAATATGCTGCGTTTTTTCCCGGCCTGGCGTCCGCTGCCCTTGGGCGGTGGACACTTCCTCGGCGGCCCGATGCCATCCCCCGCCGCGGCCCGGGTCTCGGCGAGCGTACCCGCCGCGGCCACCCCGGCGCCGGAAGTCACCGTTGCCCGCGTGTCGGTCTCCACTCCAACCTGGTCCAGCCGCTGCTATCCCGCTGAAAGCCTGGACGCCAGGTGGGGCCCGAAGGCGGAAAAGGCCGCGAGCCCCCGCGAGGGTGCGACCGCTGGAAGGGCCGCGCGAAGGCACGACTGCTGCCAAGCCTGCGGCCGCCACCACAACCATGGGCCCAACTCCGGCACTTAGCCGGGTCGGCGCCGGCCCCGGCGCGACCCCCGTCACGGCCGCAGTGAAGGCTCCGCCCACGGACCTGACAGCAAGCTGAACCCACAGACGCCACTCGACACGCGGTTCTCGAGGACAGGGCCAGCGCCCGATGCCAAGTTGCAATGAAGAAAGTCACCCGCTGCGCTGCTCTAATCTGTCCGCCCGCGGGGGAGGGGCGGCTGAAGCCGCTGGGGAGGGACAGCCCACAGCCTGGGTCCAGGCCTGCGTTTGGCCGGCACAACCCGGGAACCAGCTCTCCCCACCGAGGACCTTGTTGCAGGTGCTAACAAGGGACTACATTTCCCGGAATCCAACACGAGGCTCCCGGCATTCCTGCGGCCAGACTGCGAGGGGCGTGGCGAGCCCGGGTGGGAGGGGGCCGGCAGGGCTGTCAGGATCCGGGGTCGGCCCTGCCCCATGGGAGCAGGGGGCAGGCTGGCGACGGTTGGCATCGATGAATGCTCTCCCCCTGCAGACATGCTCCTCCCGTGAGAAGTCTGGGATCCGAGACCAAAGTTAGGTTCAAACGTAACTAGATGCTGGGAGCGGGGAAAGTCGAGGTTTCTGTGCAGGCCTTGGAGTTCACATGCCAGCCAGGGCAGCACCAGGATAAGTGTGGCAGCTAAAATCTGGGGCCATGATTAGCAGAAAGCCTGGCTACTCGCAGTGTCGGCTGAGGGTTGGACGTTTATTCATAACAATCAACAGCCTATACAAGACATCTCTAGAGCAGGGCCTGTGGGTCTGACTGGACCCTTGCACCTGTCAGCAGCTCCACCTTCCAGGTCCCTGCCTGCTGCCTTTACAACCCATGGGAATTTGCTGAGGCAGGCAGCACAGGAAGCGTCGTGGGGACAGGCTCAGTCACAGGGTGTTAGATGAAGCTCCTCTACCTGGAATGATCAGAAGTTGGCCCAGCCACTAGTCTGTCCCTTCCCCTCCTGGGAAGTTCTGCCTCCAGTGCAGTTAAGGCCATCAGAATGAAAGCAGGGTCTGGGCTGGGGACCCAGTGGAGTCAGGAAGCATGAGGTGGGGGTAAGGGGGTTCGGGAGAGAAACAGATAGGGGTGGAGGTGGGAGGCTGATTAGAGACTGATGACCTTGGTTCAACACTCCTGAGATGAGGGCAAAATGACTGCAGCAGCCAAAGTTTCCCAAAAGAAAAGGATAGTGCCCCACCCCTCTCAGGGGGTACCTGCTTTGGCCCTTAGCATAAGAGCCAACCAAAGAGCCCCGGGAACTCCACAGGAGGGAAGCCCCACCCAAGCTTGGAAAGCCTCCCTGGGCCCCAGAGTTAAGGCGCTGGGGACACTGGCCCACCCTTGGTCCTCACTTGTGGGTTGGCAGGTAGTAAACCTCCTCTTGGGTAGGAGGTCCAGCCTGGGGGATTTCACCCTTTGGACTAGGATGGGCCCATGGAGATAGCTGACTAGGAGTCAACTCATGGAAAAGGTTTAGGGCCAGCTTCTAGAAGCTCAGTTGAGTGCTCTAGGCCCCTCAGGCCACTCACAGCAGACCCTTCCTGCAGGGCAGGTGCCCCTTAGGCTGTAGCTCTTACTGTGGTCAAAGGTGGAACTGAGCTTGACGGATCTCACTCCCACTAGCATGCACTGGGATCCCCAAACCAACCAGGTGGAGGGGGGCTGGGCCCACAGGGTCTGGAATGGAGGGTAGGGGCCACTGAATGTGGGGTGGGGAGGGACTGGAGGCACAGCCCCCAGGGTCCGTGGGTGTTCCAAAGTCCCCTGAGTTATAGGTTCAGCTGATGTAGACACGATGGAAGTCGTGGGCACCAAAGGCCGCGTTGCACTTGGGGCACTTCCTCTGGCGGGCCTCATAGCGGCCCCGCACACACTCGAAGCAGAAAACGTGGAAGCACTTGGTAAGGACTGCATCCTTCTTGCGGGTGTTACAGCAGGGGCAGGTCAACCGCGCCTGGGCCAGGTAAAGACATCAGCTCGGGCAGTCCTGATGGCACCCAGACCCCGAGCTGATAGCAGGAGGTCGTCCAGACTAAGCCCACCACATAACTGACTCCATCTAACTCTCCCCGGAACCACGGCAGAACACTCTCCACATGAGCAAACTGAAGCTCAGAAGCTGAGTAAGCTCTCAAAACTAGAAAGTAGTAAAATCGGGATTCTACCCTATGCAGTGGTGGCCAGTGGCCAACATGTCCCTTTTCAAGGATGGCAACCCACAGGCTCAGCCCAGACTCCTCTACGCTGAGGCTGGATCTCTCACCCCTCTGGCCACCTCTGGCAAACCCCAATCCTGGCTGAAGCCGTCTACCTCCTCTTCATTTGTACCTGCTCAGTCACAGCTGGGTATAGCAGTACCACTAGAAACCTGCCGTCTCTGCCCTTAACTGGGCCCACCCTTAGTACCACCCAGAGATTCTGCTGGGTCCCTGGACTCACTCTTCTCTATGAGGTTTTACAAGTCTCCTCTCCTATCCTGATACCTCCCACCAGCCACCAGATCTCACTTTCAACTCCAGGGATTCCCTCAACTCAGCATTCCCCAACATTTTTCCTCTGCACTGCTTGAAAGCCCAGCCCAGCCTAGCCCACCCAGCCCACTGCCCCAGCATCACCTCTTCCCTAGCTTTCACACCACACCACCTGTCCAAGTCCATCTCTTCTAAAGAAGCCCTCCTATCCCCAACCCATGGCTGCCCCAAGCTGCCTCTGCCCCTTCAAGGCCAAATAACAGGCTTCTCTTCTTCTACCTATCATTTAATAAAGCTTTGAGATTCCTAAGGGAAAAGAATGACCTGTCCTTTACCATGCCACAGACCCTCCCTGGGTAACCACAGTTGTATGTGGCTCCCACCACTGCTTCTACTCACAATGCCTCAAGCCCCTGTCATCCAGGGTCCTTCTGCTTTGAGTGCCTTCCCAACCAGCCTCCTACAGGCACCTACCTCATTTTCAATATCCTTGAGACACAACACTGTCCACCAAAACCTGCTCCTCCACAGACTTCCTAATCCCATAATTATGTGCCACTTGTCATGCACCTTGGTTTCTCAAATCAAACCCAGGCGTTCTCAGTATCTCCAGCTCCCTCCATGCACCAATCCACTGCTGAGTCCACCGCTGCCTCCTGAATATCCCGACCTCCTCTACTTGTCTCTAACACCCCAGGCTAGCTCCCTACCAGTTTTTGCCTCAATAACTCCAAAATCTTAACAAACTTCTTTTTCTTTGTCTCTAGTCTTTACCTCCTCTCTGCCAAATCTAATAGCAAATTAGACCACATCACTCTGGTTTAAAACCCTGTGATGTCTCTACTACACTGCTTACAGGATAAGCCAAATAATTCACCTGACTCACAACACCCTTAAGATATGACTGTCCCAGGCCCCCAGCCTTCCTGCTCCCCACAAAACCCACATTCTGCCTTCTAACTACTGTGTCCAGCAATCTGTCCTCCAGCACACCACTCTCAGTGATGGGCCTCGACTTTTGCCTTTTCCGTTGTTGGAACCCTCTTGTCCTCAGTCCTCATAGTCAACCCTCCTCCTTCAGGTTTTCCTTGGATTACATTCCTTTCAGGAAGCCTGCTAACCACTCCCAGAGCTGCCACACCCTCCCAGTCTCTGCCATTGCAATGCTCATCACTCTGAATAGGTGACTGCCTGTAACAAATGGTCAGCTTCAACTAGGGCGTGATCCTAGCCTTTCTACACCTAGCTAGGCATTGTGCCTGGCACAAGTACATTTATGACACTTGGTCAGTTGTTTGACTCTCCATAACCAAAGTTCTGCCCGCTTTTTGCTACCTATTTCTGGGGTCCCCAGACTATCCACTATAGCTCTCACCAATTCCCCATCTAAGATTTCCTGGGTTGATGGGGCACAACTCAATCCCACAGCCCCACCTTGTACTCCTTGATCTCCTCCTGAAGGATTTCATCGGCATCTGCATAAACCTCCACCTTCCTCTGCTTCTCCAACTTGCGTCGCAGCCGTGATATATCCTCCTGGGGCAGAAGGACTAGGCTAAGTCCAAGGGTTCTCCTATTGAACTCCTTTCCCCGATGCCACCTCAGTGAGACCCTGAGCCACACTGCCCCTGCCCTGCACTGCCCCTGCCCCACACGCACTCACCTGAGCCCTCTTGAGGTTGAAGCTCTCCTTCTCACGAGCAGCCCGACTCTCTGCCAGGCAAGGCTGGATCTCTCGCAGCCGCGTCTGCACGTGTTCCAGCTGCACCTTTAGGTCCTCAGCCAGCTGGGCCGCTTCCACAGCCTGAGGTAGGTGGGACAGGTAGGGGTGGGCACCGTTTGCTTGAGCCAGAGGAGTCAGGCGTGTGGAGCCATGGTCCACAGATGCCTGTATCAAATGTTTCAGTGACTCTTGCTCTTGGGATCAAGTCTAGTATCTTCACTGTAGTCCTGCCTCCTAACCTACCTTTCCCTACTTCTATTCTCTGCAGTTCCCCACAAACTTCCTCACTTGCATGATGCTCTCTCCTCCATCTGTGAGCCTCCACAGGGCTCTTCTCTCTGCTCTCCTTAACTCCTCAATGCACATATTTCTTCCTAGTGGCCCCCTTAGGCCTCAGCTTATATTCAGCTCCCGAGGCAGGTTCCCCTATTTTTCTTTCAGAGCACCTTAGCTTCCCTTCACCAGACTTACCGGAATCTCCGAGAACGTATTTTATCTGTGGGATTATTGGTTGGTTATCTGCCCCTCGAGACTGGAAGTCCCCACTTCTAGGACCAGGTTCTCCCCAGCACTTGGTGTTGGGGGTTCATAGTAAGAGCATGAATGTTACCGCTTTTATCAATTAATGAAAGGGTGAAGAAAAAAGCCCAACGGGGAAAGATGAAAACCAACACTGATCTTAAGCCTCTGCCGTCACAGAGACATTCCTGAGGTTTAATACAACAATGCGACAGGGACCAGCATCCCTCCTTTGCAGCTAACCGGTGCTGTGCTCAAGACGTAGGTTCTGGAGCTAAGGAGATCCAGGCCCCAATTCCAAGTCCACTCTTTATTGAGCAAGTCAGCTGCCGGCCCTGAGCCTCAGTTTCCTCACTGAGAAAAGCACATAATAACAAACACCATCTTATAGTTGTTATGAGACCCAAAGGCAACCCGGCACGGACAAACCTCAGCACAAGGACTAGAACACAGTAAGCATTCTCGATGTGAGCTGGGCTGGGAAAGGAGGCACAGCAGGCTTCAGCTGCAAGCCACCTTCCTAGGTTGCTTTCTCCCCTCGGGCCTGGCCTCACCTTCCTCTTGTTGAGCTCCAGGGCTTGGCTGCGCAGCGTCAGCTCCTTCTCCACACCCCCAAGGCTGCCCTGCAAGGCCCGTTCTTTTTCCTCCAACTTTTGCACGGTCAGCAGCTGGGCATCCACCTGAGGTCAGGGGTGGTGACTCAGTGCTGGGGAGCCACTGCCCCTCCAGCTCCACCCTGCGAGCCCAGGTCAGCCATACCTGGGACTTTAGGCCCAGAACTTGCTCGCCCAGCTCATCCTTCTCCTCCCGCAGTAGCTTGTGAATCTGGTTGGCCTTGATCCGCTCTGACATCAGCTTAAAGTTGGCATCATCCTTTTCCCGTAACTGCTGTAGCAGCCGCCCATTTTGCTCCTGCATGTCCTCAAAAGCTTGACCAGTTACATCCATCTCTGACAGCAGAGCTTCCTCTTCCTGCAGCAAATGGACAGGGACGAGATGGAACATGGGAGATGATTGTGAGAAAACCACAGGAAAACAGGGCTGAACAGAGTGGTCCCGGACCGTCTGCTAGAAGCACTCAACAGGAGTTAAGGGAATCCCAACACTCAGAGGCCAGGGGACCACAAGGGGGCCACACCTGCTTGGTAGCACCCAACTTGCGCTGCAGATGTTCGATCTGCTCCTCCGCCTGCCGAATGCGCCGCAGGGCATCCTCATCTGCAATTTTTTTGCTCTCCCTTCGGTCCCTCTCCTCCAATTCTCGAATGCGGCTCCGTAGTTCATCAACCTACAACCACCAGAAAGAGTTAGCTTTTGTCACTGCTTCCCGCTGACCTAGGGCTCTGCTCTGGTCAGAATCCCCCAGGGCAGCCTCTGCGCATGCCCCATAGGACCCTACCTGTCCTCACCTCAGCCTTGGCCTTGCGTTCAGCTGCCATGAGCTGCACCTTATCCCGTTGTTCTTTGGGTGCTGACTTGTACATGTCCAGCAGCAGCTTCATCTCCTTCTGGCTTTCCTGGGCCTTCCTGGGGAGGTACAGGAGGAAGGCTTGGTGAATGCGGCTGGAGGCCACTTTGATAGGGGTGGGACAGAAACCAGGAATAGGGCCTCACTTGAGCTCTGCTCGGAGACCTTTGAGGAGTTCTGACTCCTTCCTCTTGGCCTCTTCCACCTTGGCCTTCTCCCGATCAGCCCTTGAGAGAGCTGAGGCTACAGATGGGGGTCCAAGACCAGGCCCTTCCCGCTCACGAAGCTCCCGCTTGGGCCTGGCCTCAGGTTCTCGGCTCCGGGAGGAGGGACCCTGGGAGCCAGGAGTTAGGGCCTGGACATCTTCCTCAGAAGGGACCAGCTCCTCCTTCTTTGCTGAGGAGGTAGTAGTGGTGACACCAGGCACTGAAGCCATCTCCTTCCTGCCATCGGGGGCAGTGACTGGGCCTGGCCCACCCTCTTCTTTCCCTGGGGCTGGGGCACTGAGGCCAGAGTCCTCTGGGTGGCCCAGGTTGGGGACGGAGTGGGTTGAGCCACTGGCCTGGGCCCGGAGCTGCAAAGGCAGAGAACAGGGCTGAGGTGAGACAGTGCTCACTTAGGTCCAGCCAAGGGTTTTCCCAGGCAGCCCCGTCTTCACCTTGCCAATCTCAGCCTGCACTTCCCGCAGTTTCCGCTTGTACCGCTGGGCGTCCCCCTTTAGCTGGTGGTTGTGGTTTTGGAGGCTGCTGATCAGGTGGCGCATCTCTCGGTTGATGGGCCCTGGGAGAGGGTTGTAAAGTAAGGAGTTAGACCGGCCTCTGCATTAAGGGCCTGATCCCTCAGTGAGGGAAGCAGGGGAGCCACAGCCATCATTCCCATTGTAGAGGAAAGGGAAAGTGAGGCCTTACACAGAGTGTGATCTCATTAAAGTGATAACCCAGGCTTGAAGGAAATTCACCCAAAAGTAATAACTTGAGAGACTATTTGTATTATCTCTGTTAATGTAAATTTTTTTTAGTATTTCCAAATTTCCTTCAAAGGAACATATAACTGTAATATTCATCAAACTAAATTAGTCCACTTCTTTTACATATATATATATATACATATATATATATATATTTTATTTTTTTTTTTACTTCTTTTATATTTTTAAACAAAGGTGACCTTCTGAGTTTCACTCTTCTGGCCTCCCCATCCAAATCTACAACCCCCTCATCTCCTAACACTTCCTATCTTTCCTGCTTTATTTTTCATGACATATTTGCCACTACCTAACACACATGGTCTATTTTTCACTTTGTTGTCTTCCTCCACTACAATACTATTCCACAGTAGCAGGGATTGTCTGTGTTTTGTTCACAGACAATCCCAAAACCTAGAAGAGAACCAGACTTATAGATAGTGTTCAAAAATCTTTGTAAAATGAACAAATACCTTTAAGAGAGAAACACCGTAAGGTCAGAGAACCACAGATGGGGCCAACAGCTCATGTTCTGGCTGTGCCTGCTCTGTCAGCCACCTCAGCTGGTTGTGACCCTTACCATGCCTTTGAGCCAGGTGGTATGATCTCTGTTCTGGCCAGGGAGAGGAGGTTCTGCGAAAGGAAGGGGCTTAACCCCTTGCATCTGGATAAGCAGCATCCCCACACCAGGGACCAGCAATCCCAGATAAGGCCCCACCTCCACCTCGTCCTCACCACATACCCGCCTGCTCGTTGGCTGCCAGGTTCTGTTCAAACTCGATGCGCAGCATCTCGTACTCCTTGCGTACCTGGGCCAGCGTGTCCTCCAGCTGGATAACCTCTGTGCGCAGCTTCTTCTGCAGCCCCAGCTCATCGCTCTGTAGGTTGAGGTGTTAAGGACCCACACAATCCCTCAGCCCCCTGGGAAACTCCTCTCTTCTCCCCCCACCTCAGGCCTCAGTGGCCTAGAACAATCTATTCCCAGGTTCCACCCAGCAGCACACAGGGCCTGCGAAAGCCAGGAATACCTTGACCCTGAGGTCTGCTCCAGGGCCATACCTCCATGTGTTCAATGTGTCTCAGGTGGGAATTCTTGGTAGCCAGCAGCAGCCCCCGGGCCTCATCTAGCTGGGTCTTGACTTGCAGAGACTCATTGTAGAGCAGTGAAAACTGGGCCTGCAGCATTCGGTACTCCCCTGTTTCCCGCACCACCTCCTCAGGAAGGCTCCGCAGGGCCACCTAGGGGTAGGGTGCCCAAGAACAGTAAGAGGATTCAGGGCCCAGTCATCAACTGGCAGGTACAGGCCCTCTTGGTCCTAAAGAGAGTTCACCTTGAGGCGCTCGTTGGTCCGCACAGCGCCCTGAAGTTCAGCCTGTAGCTTCTCCAGCTCTGCCATACGGCTGTTGGCCAATTCCTGGTTTTCCTCCAACTCTGCATTCAGCATCTCGAACTGTGGAATGGGAGGGGCTGTGGGAGGCAGGACCAGGCCGGGATGCGAACTCCCCTCACATCCCCACCGAGTGTGGCTGATGATGGATTCTGAAACTCCCAGACAAGTCAGACCCAAGCACTCTCCTAAGGACTCCCAAGTAAGTGGGAGGAAACAATGAGCAGTCAGGGCTAGGAACTGAGGCTTGTAACTGACAGGCAGTTAGGGAAGCCTTCCTGAGAGACCTGGAGAGGAATCTGAAATAAGGAGTTAACAGGGAACGATGACCCCTACAGCACCAAAAAGATGTGCAATGAGCAAGAAGTGAGAGCTCTCTCAGTGAGACCCTGAGTTCTCTCAGTGCTGTCTTCAGGCAGCCAGCCAAGAATGCCAGGCAGTACGGGCACCGGGGTGGTTCACCAGTTGAGCGTCTGCCTTTGGCTCGGGTCATGATCCCGGGATCCTGGGATCGAGTCCCACACTGGGCTCACCAAAAGGGGCCTGCTTCTCCCTCTCCTATGTCTCTGCCTCTCTCTCTCTCTGTCATGAATAAATAAAATCTAAAAAAACAAAACAAAACAAAACAAACAAAAAACAACCTGCAGCTTACATTAAAAAAAAAAAAAAAAGAATGCCAGCCAATACAACACACTCCCACTCCCATTTGTCTCTCTCCTATCCTTTCTTTTTTGGGGCAACTATAACCACCTGGCGTACTATCTTACTTCCTGTTTCTCCTCCAACTAGAACCTGAGCTCCATGAAAACTTTGTTATTTATCTATTTTGTCCTCTGATACTGCCTGCTTCTGAGCACCATGCCCAGCACTTAATGTTAACAACTACTTACTAAATACGTAAACAAATGAATGAAACAGACCCATGAGGGACAGGGAAGGGACTCAGAGACCATGCAATGGTTTGTCCTTAATTGTGAGGAAACTTTTATAGGTGAGGCAGAGAAAAGGGCACAGGAGGGATGGGAAAGAATGGTGCCTGCTCACCTTCTGCATGCTGAGTGTGATCTGACCCCCCTGGAAACCTGAGGAGCTCCCAGATACGTAGTAGCCAGAGTTGAGCTGTGGAGAGACAGACCGATGGGGGTGGAGGAAAGAAGCGTGGGTTCCGAGTACTCAGCCGTGGCTCCATCTGACCCAGCAACCAAACCCCACCTGCTCCAAGGCCTCCGCCAGGTGTTTATTGAGCTTCTGCTCACGCTTGCGCAGCTTCTCGATGTCCCACTGCAGATCCTCCACTGTCGTCTCCATCTCCAGCACCTTGGTCTCTGCGGATGTCACTTTATCCTGGAGCTCAGAGTACTGGAGACAATGATCGGGTCAGATACTTAGAAGAGAGGACTTGGCTCCCTGAGAGCCTTGGTGCACATCTAACCCAAACCCTGCCCTGGTTGTAATCCCACCTCCAATGAGATGCGGTGGTGCTTCTCTTGTAGCTGGGTGGCCAAGTCCTGCAGCCGCCGGTTCTCACGACCCAACTCCCGGGTACGTGCCCGAGCCACCTCACCGGGGGGCTCACTGTCCCCTGAGAAGGCAGGGCTCGGGTAAGAGCCAAGTCCAGGGCAATGGGGCAAAGTACTAACTCATTCTGGAGTCTGCTATGTGCCCAGTGTGATCCACCAGCTGTCTTGCCAATTTCTCATGACAAAGCCAGGAGTCTTTATCCCCACTGCACAAAGGAGGAAACCAGCTCAGAGAGGAGAGCCATCTGCCCAGAATGCCCAGTCTAAAATGACAGGATGAGGGCTGTCAGCCTGCAAGGCCTAAACACTTACTACTATGCCTCATGAGTGAGCAACTGCAACCAAAATCTGTGCAAAGTGCTCCAAAGAGGTCTTCGGCTGGAAGACAGTGGCCCCTTAAGCATCAACAACTCCTCCCACCCAGCTCACTAGAACTCAACCCCGTGAATCAAAAGCAGAGCCCCCTCTACAACCTACACTTTTCCCTGAGAACGTGGCTGATTCATTCCTTGGAAAATTATGGCTGCCTCTGGGCTCAGGCATTTAGGGGATACAATGAAGACACAGACAGGGATAGACACCTCTGCGGTAGGACACACAAAACTAACCTCGGCTGTATACTCGCTGACAGAGTTCCTCCACTCGGCGCTGTAGGCGGTCTGAGGCCTCTACAACACGGGACACAGCTGCCTTGGAGAACTCCATTCGGCCCTGCAGCTGCAGCTCCACCTCCTCACTACTGCTTGCGCCCAGTGCTACCACAAAAGCCAAAGCTGGCTCACTGAGGGGGGGCCGCAGCTGCACTGGTAGGGGCTCTGCAAGGAATGGACAGACCCTCGTGAGAATCTCACGAGGGGACCAGCAGCAGTTACCACCACTCCATACCACGTTCTAGACCAAGCCCTTCGCCACTCAATGCTCAATGAACCAACACAAGCAATGCCTGTAATACACTGGTATTACATAACTACGGAGGTTCAGGGAGCTAAAATAATTTTAAGGCCACAGGACTTCCAAATCTTCCTCAGAGAAGCCTTTTCTGCCTTCTCTATCTAAATTAGAACCATACACATGAGTGCATATACACGAATTCTCTTTCAAGAGTCCCTATCCTTTTTATTCATGATTTAAAATCACTTTCTCTCTTGGGTGGATCCCTGGGTGGCTCAGTGGTTTAGCATCTGTCTTCGGCCCAGGGCGTGATGCTGAAGTCCCAGGACTGAGTCCCACATCAGGCTCCCTGCATGAAGCCTGCTTCTCCCTCTGCCTGAATCTCTGCCTTTCTCTTGCTCTCTGTTTCTTTCATTAATAAATAAATAAAATCTTAAAAAACAAAAAACAAAAAACTTCCTCCCTGATGGCAGAGGCAAGATTTCTTATCTTTGTCTCTTCTGAAGCTGTTAACAGTACTACCTATGTAGATAACACAAGATACTGACAGTTTTTTGAACTAAATGAGTGTCAAATACGACATGCAATACGAACCAAGTCACTCAGATTTCAAAGCCTGGGGCCTTACCTAACACTGCACTTGCTGTCCAAACATCATGAAATCGTTGTGTGTGTGTGTGTGTGTGTGTGTGTGTGTGTGTGAAGGGTGGTGGGGAATTCAGTAGAGTAATATGAAAGTTCCCTCCACTCCAGGACCTTTCCCAGAACTTAATTAAGCTGCCCAGATCCTAGGGCTCTGGCCCTACCCCTCAGTTCCGATGTCCCTGGTTCTGTGAGAGGGGTCTCATCACGTGCTGGCCCCTCCTGGGTCCCAGGCGCATCTGTCCCTGAAGACAGCTCCCCCTGGCTCTCATGGTGTCGAAGAAGGGCTTCCACAGTTTCATCCAGCTGAAGGGAGAAAGCACCAAAAACGTTATGAATCTCTCAGGTGCTTCCCAGCATGATACTCCTTTCCCAGCAGAGTAGTCTGAGGATTGGCAGCTGGATCGAGGCCAGGTCTTGGAAAGCAGAGGGGCATCCACCTGGGCCCAGTAGCGATTGACAATGAGCAGTGTGGCATCATCTGTGGCCTGCCGCTTCTCCAGCTTCTCAATTCGTTCTCGGAGTTCATCTTCACAAGCCTGTCGCTGTTCCAATCGCTCTGCTAGTTTCTTGTTCTTGAACTGCAGAACCTTCAGGTCCATCTCCTCCTACCAAGAAAAACAAAGGGGCGGAGGAGAGGGTCAAATAGAGCCCAAGAAACCAGTCACAGAGAGAGGCAAAAGAGAGCAACTGGAATGGACACAGCAATGGTATCCCCAGACTAACCACTAACAGAATTTAAAGAGGTTCTGACACCCCCAGAGAAAGCATCTTGATTGTGAGGAGGGTCAAGTCCTGCTTTTGCCTCTAGCTCTCAAGTCTTTGACAACTCACACGCCCTTTGGGAACCTGTTTCCCTATCTGTAAAAGGAAAGCAGACGTCGTGTTCTCGGTTTCCTTCAACAGAGGATTCTGTAAAGTGGCTCCTGCTAAGCTTGGGGAGCTAGGATGTAAGGTTCTGGACGATCTGGGCGGAAACCAGAGATGGGGAGGCTGGCAAGTTGTGAGGACTGAGGCAGGAGCCCACGAACCGTAGAAGAGATGCCCCCAAGACGAATAGGCTCTATAAGCGTGGTCGTGGTCTTCTCCTCGCGGCTCAGCTTCTTCTCTGGGGGCCCTGAGCCCCCGTCGCCGGCGGCGCGTTTGTTGCCGGGTCCAGACATGGCCGCGGCGGCGAGGAGCGGCGCAGGGTCTCCCGAGGGACGTCAAGCAAGCGTAGGCAGCACTTCCGTCACCTGCAGAAGACAGAGAGCAGAGATGTGGAGGCGGCCACTGCTCCGCAGCTCCAAGCCTTCCCCGCACACACCTGATGGATCCCTCCCCCGCCAGCCCCGGGCCCCTCACCCGCAGCAGGCTCAGCCTAGCGCCATCTTGGACTTCACCGGACGTCACCGGCCTCCTCAGCCAAGAGCGCAAGCGCCGCAGGCAATGCCGGATGTGGCGAAACTTCATTTCCTGTTTCTATTGGTCGCGCTTTGTCCCGCCTCTCGGGTCTCCTTTGGTTTCTTCCTGAACACCTCCTCTCTCTCCCAGTGATTGGCCAGTAGACAGTTCCCGTGGCAACTGACACCACACTCACAACCCCTAGCTCTAAGGGCATCACCGGCATCCTGTTAGCCGCTTTGAAGCCAGGGCACCCAGACGGCGCCTGAAACTTATTGCGCATGTGCATTTCCTTCTCACTGATTGGCGAGCGTCCTACCCTTGCTCCCTCCCCCCACGAGCTCCCTTAGCAACGGTCGCCGTTGAGACGGAGGGAGACGCCCCCTGCGGATTGGTTACACCGGCCTCTCTGCGGCGTAGATTGGCTGAGGCGTCGCTGGAGGGAGGGCTTGGCAGTCAGTCGCGGCCCCAGAACCGGCTTTCCCAGGACCCGGGCGGGACACAGCCTGTGGTGACCCGTGACGAGGAAGAGCGACGAGATGATCCGCCAGAAGTCTAGCCAATTCATGGGGCTGAAGATGCAGTCGGAGTTTGAACAGCCCTCCGAACTGCAGCGGGAACTCGAGAAGGACCTCAGCTCTATGGAGGAGTCCGTCACGCGGATAGCAACAGGTGTGCGGACCGAGTCCGGGACCGCGGCCGGCACCGCGGCCTCGGGAGCAGCGGATGAAGATCCTGCAGCCAACTTGTTCCCGGTGAGGGCGGGACAGAGTGGTCCGCTCATGTTTGTAGAAGGGCTTCCCGGCAGGGTGCCACCGTCCTTATGCTTATTAACGTTCAAGACATTTCCTGGGTGCCTTGGTGAAGAGGCAGGGGTGTGTGACTCCGATTGTTAAATGCTCATGAATAGTAGTACTTACGGCCTTTTGAAGCCCGGCCTGCCAGCGTTGCTCATACATAACCTTTAACTTGATAAGGCAAGTTAGCAGGTTCTCAGGCCCGCTGGAGATTCCCGAAGGGTCAGGGACTGGGGCCATGGACAGCACGGCTCCGCCTGCCCAATCCGCTTTCTCTCCGCAGCCGCCGTTGCCCCAGCCCCGGATCTGCATGTGGTGAGTGTGAAGTCTTGGGGAAAAGTTACACTTTACACTTGGCATTACTCCTCCCCAACAGTCCTGTCAAACAGCTAGGGCATTCCCCATTGTACAGATGAGGAAACTGCAATTATCCAAGTTAAGTAGAGCCTTCCTGCCTCCCCAGGCCAAAGAAGGAGGGTGGGTGGGAAGGATAGAGCCAAAGACTAAGGATGTAAATGGAATATGGACTGCTATGGAGCACTGTATAAATGAAGACACTGAAGCCACATGGGGCGTGGAAGAGTCAAGAATTCAAGTTTCCTAATCCTCAGCTTTCTAAATGAAGAGGATTGTAAGAATTCGTTTAAGCCATATCCCTTATTTATTTATTTATTTATTTATTTATTTTATATCCCTTATTTAAAGATGAAGAAAGTTATACCCAGAGAGGGTAGTGGAAGGGCTAATCTTCAAACTCAGGTCTCCTGGTTCCCAGTCCAGTGTTTTAGCCATCCTAGCCCTGTCATGAGACTAATGCCTGACGGCCACCAACACCTTTTCTCCTCTTTTCTTATTACAGGAAGTATTTGGACATCCACTCCATGCACAGGCTGGAGAAGACAGCCAACACTGAGGAGATGAGGGAGTATGGGGGGACACAGGGGCGAGCAGAGGAACTGGCTCCTGGGGGAGTCTAAGGGGGCTAGGCTGAGAAGGCATGAATGCCTGCCTCCAGAGCACATGGTGCACCAGTGTGGGGTGGTGAAGGGAGGCTACTTCAGTCCCTCCTTCCTGTCTCCCTCCCAAGGGTGCTAGCTGAGCTCTTGGGGCTAGGCTATCCTGAGCAAAGCCTGCGGGATGCCATCACCCTGGACCTCTTCTCCCATGCACTCATCTTCTGCCGCCAGCAGGGCTTCTCACTGGAACAGACATCGACAGCTTGTGCTCTGCTCCAAGATCTTCATAAGGCCTGTGTTGGTGAGAGAAGGCTACCAAAGGGCTTGGGCCCAGGGGACAGAGGAGGCTGGGATGGTCCAAGTGACCACAGGAAGTAGTGGATTACCACCTGCAATCTTTGTTCTGTCATCACAAGCAGTATCACCACACACAAGTTATTTCAGCTGTGAAACCATTTCCTTATACACAGCACCAACTTTATGAGATTGTTCTGAGAAATACTGTAGGTAGTATTCATAAATAGAAACACAGTGCTCAATAAAATAGCTCCTCTTCCACCTCCCACTTTCTTCCTGGGACAGATTTCCTGCAGAATGTTTAACAAGAGCTGAAATTGCATATTTCTTATTTTATCGTATATCACTTAACGGCAGGACCTCGCCTGTCTAGAATGCCTAGGATGGTGCCTAGAATGGTGCACTGTGGGTACTATCCGTTGAGTGAGTTAATGAAACAAGCAAGGACTTAAACTTAGATCTGTTGACTTCCAAAGCTCATGCTTAATGAGTAGCTGGTGAATGAGTGAAATAAATGGTTATCTGGGACGGGACTAACTTGTCACATCTTGCTTTCCCTCCCAGCAACCCCACTGGGCAACGTGGAGGAATGTTACCACTACTTCACCAGTGTCCTTTTTTGCCATGGAGTCAGGGTCAGTTCCCCTGGAATGGGATCTCCATTGCCTTCTCCCACACTTATCACCTTCACCTTCCTCTGAAGAGGCAGGGGGCTCCGCCTGCTTAGATGGCCGGGCACTTGGAGAAAAGGTCAGGGTTCTTGGAGGTGGTCAGCCCTCTAACTCCCTATCATCCCCACAGCGGCCCCCCTTCAGTATCAACCTCTTTAGGGAGGAACAGCTGCTGGCCCTGGCAGACTATGTAGTCAACACCTACTTCCGCCACTTCAAACTCTACAAATATGTCTTCACGCCCCAGGTACGGAGGCCACCCTTCATCTCCCCCTTTCACCCAGTGCAGATGTCCTCCTCTCAGCCTCCCTCCTCCTTCCTCTTCACAGGTGCGGCTGGATCTGTCTTTGACTTACATGGGGCTACAGCCACCCACGCTCTGGCCAGAGGAAGAGAAGGGTAAGGGAGAAGGGTAAGGGAGAAGGCTGGGGCTGGGGCTGGGGCTGGGGCTGAAGTTTCTTTCTGCTTCTGGCCTGCAGAGAAAGGCGGTGAGGAGGTGGAGGAGCAGGAAGCCACCCCACAGGAGGAGGCAGAAACCATGGTCCAGCCAGAGCCAGAGCCAAGTGAGGACGGGTTAGGATCCTCTGTGACTTTGGGCAGGTAGAAAATGAAGGGTTTAAGAGTACATCAGGACTTCAGGTCTGTTTTAGGCACAGTGTCCTTTCTCCAAATGATGTCTTATGCAGAAGCCCAAGGTGACAAACAGGTAATAAGAATGCAGTAGCTGGCGGTGAAGCAGGAGCTCTAGGAAAGGATCATCATAAAACCAATTACAGGGGTGCCTGAGTGGCACAGTTGATTAAGTGGTCAATTCTTGGTTTCAGTTTAGGTCCTAAGCTCAGGGTCAGGAGATTGAGCCCCATGTTGGGCTCCATGCTCCTTGTAGAGTGTGCTTGAGATTGTCTCTCTTTCTCACTCTGCCCCTCCCATTCATGCATTCACACACTCCTCTCTCTAAAATAATCTTAAAAAGAAAAAAAAAGACAGCACATATTTGGCAATACTGTGGTGCTAGGCAGGCTTGTTTTAAGCATTTTACATTTAATCTTCCTTCAGTCCTAGGCCCTAGGTGCTATCCTATCTACCCTGTACACAAGAGGAAACCGAGATATGCAAAGATTAAATCACCTCTGTAAGGTCACTTATCTGCTGATCACCAATCCAGAGAGTCTAGCCTGGCCAGTTCCCCCACCTCTCTCCATAGAAGGGCCAGCTAGCCTTTTCTGAACAGAAGCTACACTGCTACTTGTGTAGCTCCCAGGGGCACCCAGCTAGGGGTCAGTTCCTCAGCCCCACAGCATTTCTGACCTGCTGCTTCTTCCCTGCACCTGCAGGCCAGGTCTCCATCCTACGAGCCTACATCAAGACCCAGATGAACAAGGAGTTGAGGCAGCTCCAACAGCTGATGGAGGAGCGGCTCCAGGCCAGCGAAGAGAGGCTCAACAACAAGCTGACCACACTAGAGCGGCCCTTCCAGCTACCTCCTGGCAAAGGCAAGACCAAGACCAAGTGACCCCCAGCATTTTTCTCAATAAAGGCCTTGGGCAGGGCAGCCTCATCCCCGCCCCCATCCTGAGCGCCTTCTGGGCTCCCCTACTAAAGCCAGACACCAGACACCAGGCACTGGCTCCCTCCAGCGTGCAGATTTTATTGCAAATGCAGCAGAGGCAGCATTGACAAGGACAGGCATGCTGTTGTGAGTGGCTGCCTTCCAACTCAACTCTGATCCCAAAACCCTGGCTGGTGGGGACAGGTGTACAGGGCTGGTCTTTATGGTAGTATGAGCAGTGGTGGGCCTTGCCAGGCAGGCAGGCCTGTGGCCAAAGCCCAGAAGGGCTGGAATGATAAAAATCCTCCTCCCGGAGAGTACTGCATTCTGGTGTTCCCCAGGGCTGAAGCACTAGCCCAGTGCCAGCATGGCGTCCTCCTCAGAGATAGCAGCTGAGTCCCCCTCCTCTTCAGGGCCCATGATGGGAAAAGGCCCAGGGGGCTGGTGCTGGAAGAGTGCGGCTCGGTTCTGTTGCTCACCCTTCTTCACCCAGTGCCCATAGAGCCGGAAGGCACAACTGTCAATGAGGCGCCGCACTGGCCGCAGTGCATAAGGGTCCCTCAACAGTGCACTCTTGGTCAGTGGCCGGACACGCTGGGTGCTTAAGGCCACTCGTCCAGCAGCAAGCACAGTCCACACTGCCACCTGGGAAGAGGGGACAGTGTGAGCTCCAGTGGAGCATCCACTACAGGAGAAAGATCATGGGACCCGGACACTCTCAGGCTTACCCGGAACCGCTGGCGGGGGGTGAGGTTCCAGGGTTGGCTGCCTTCACAACGCTCAAAGAAGGGGTGCTGTAGGGCTTGCTCAGCTGTCAGGCGCTCCTCAGGATCCACCTGTAGCAGCTTTGAGATCTAGGGGAAACCCCAAAGCATGAGAGCCAGCTCTTGGGCCTCCTTCCTAGCCCTCTCATGGCCCCAGCTCACCAGGTCCTTTACAGTGTTGGAACGGTCATCCCACTCAGGCGAACTAAACTGGTACTGGCCCTCCATGATCATGCGTAACATCAGGATCTGACGTCGGTGCCAGAATGGTGGTGAGCCAGCCAGGAGTGTAAACAAAATCACCCCACAGGCCCAGCTGGGAAAGAGAGCAAAGTTAGGCAGGACCAGGTGCCAGGCAGATATGTCAAACAATGGGACACAAAGGAGGAAGGAAACAGAGAGACCAAAAACTTACAGGTCAACCTCCTTGCTGTAGCCGGGGTGGGTCTCATCCATGGAGCATTTAAGGATCTCTGGTGCTAGGTAGCCTGGGGTCCCACACAACTCTGGGGAGAGAGGCTGAGATTGATGGATGCCACCAGCTCCTTCAAAGGCCCATAACTCCAGACCTCTGCTGGAGCCTCAACACTGCCGGGGCCGTACGTGTTCCCATTCTGCTCCTGCTCGCCCTCCACTGAGGGCTGTCCTAGCCCCTCTATCCCTGTTGAACAACTCAGATATCCACCAAGGTTCCTGGTGGCCTTCCTGGAAAAACCTGATTTTCGGATTGACTTCAAGGTCCTACCCCACCATATCTTTTGCCACCTTCAACCCACCCTCCCACTCCCTAACTTTTTGCCACGTTTTTATGTACATAATACATAAGGAAAACGAATCTTTACTCTTTTCTATGTTCCTTTCTACCCAAACTGATTCCTCCTATGATTGCTATTCTGTGTAGCAGACTCATCACTCAAACAAGGAGAAGGAGTGGGCATATGGAATTTCTTAAGGTACATACTAGGTAAGTCCCTTAAGACTAGGTAAAACCTTTCCCTCCCCCCCCCCCCCATGTGGCCTCAGGCTCAAGTCTACACTCCTACAGCACAAAGCACTCCACAACTTGATCTGAACCTCTTACTTTTAGCTGTTTCTACCACTTCAGGCGCCGATTCCATCCCAGCAATTGCCAAACTGTTCCATGGCATACTTCCAAGAAATCTTAATAGGCCTTAATAGGCCTGACTCTCCTGGGAAATTCATTCCCACAAAAGGTATTTAAGAATGCCTACCGCGTACCAAGCACCATACTAGACACTGGTGAATTAGATGTGCCCTTACCAAGCTGTCTACCAGAAAGAGAACACGAAAGATAGAGTAAGATACCAGAACAGAAAGCAAGGGATCTAACTGGACCTGGATCTTTAATGTGAAACCTGAATTGCCAAAGCCAAGGGTGAGGTTGGTGTGGAGCAGGGGCAAAGATGGTTCCAGAATGAGGAAAAGTGTATGGGGAAGCCCAAAGGGAAACAAAGCATAGCATTCACAAGACAAACATATTAAGTCCATATGTTAAGAAGATGAACTCTGGAGTCAGATGGCCCACATTCAAGTCCCAGCTACCTGACTATGGGCAAGTCCCCTCATTTCTTTAAGCCCATTTATAAAATGGTGATACAGACTCTATCTCAAAGAGTTGTGGAGAGGATCTAAAGAACCCAGCCAAAGACTCAGTGTGGTGCCCAGTGAACCTTAGCTGTTAACAGCACAGTGCAAAGCCGCTAAGGGAAAGTAGGAGGTTATTGGCTCTAAGGAGTCCACAGTCAAATGTTGTGAAGTTTCCCGTTTGCGCTAAAGATATTAGTCACAACAAAGGGATTAACAATGGGTGTGTCAAGCACATCAGTTGAGAAGCACTGTCTAGCCACATCAGGCTCTTCCTAGTACCTAAGCAGCACATTGTGATCCTGTCTCCACCAAAACCTAAACAAGCAGCTGAGTCCTGTTACCCTCCTCCCTCCTCTTCCTCATGGGACCAGCCCAGCTCTGAAGCCCCCTGCTCTGTGCGTCCCTCCAGCTGAACCAGGTGCTGCTCCCCGCTGGCCTCCTCTACATAGTCCCTCACCTGCCGTGTGCCACAATCTGTCCCCTCTCCCACCCAGACCAGAAAGCCCACTCTGAAATGCACACAAGGCTTTGCACCCAGAAGGTCCTTGGCAAGTGCTCACTGACTTCTCCCCTTTTCTTGGTAGCTGGGTACTCCACTGTCAGACCCGGCTAACTAGCCTCAGGCCTGGGTCTCCTACCCTCCCAAGCCTCTCAGGGCACCAGGACCTCTCACCTCGGAGCTTCTCGCCAGGTTCCAGGTGGCAGGAGAACCCAAAATCTGAAAGTCGGATCTGCATATTGTCATCTAGGAGAATATTCTCAGGCTTCAAGTCTCGGTGCACAATGTTGTTAGCATGGAGAAAGCTCACTGCTTCCAGCAGAGACCTCATGATGGACCTGGGGGAGGCACAGTCTTCTCTGCTTCTCCCGACCCCACCCCAGCCCCTGATCACCCCAAAGGTAGCAAGCTCAGTCATTACCTGGTCTCCTTTTCTGAGAGGGCCACTTTCTCTGTGAGATAGTCAAACAGCTCTCCCTTCCGCATCCTAAGGGATAGGAGGGGTTGGGAGGTAGGTGTACCTTTTGTGGGGGCTGACAAAATAAGCCAGCACGCAGAGAAAATACCATGGAAGAGGTTGGTGAAGAGACACCCCTCTTTTTTTTTTTTTTTTTTTGTTTTTATGAGCAATTAGAGTGCTCCAAGAGTGAACAGGATGCCAGGGACAGCTGGCCCAGGGGGTTGGCAGTAAAAATACATGCACTGTGCCATGAGGGGGCTGGTTTAGCAAGAAAAAGTGCCTTCTTGTGCCAGTAATTTACAGGAGGTCCTCATTATTTGAGAGTAATTGTATTCACAGAGGGCCTTTTAAAGGGAATTTTTTTTTTTTTTTTTTTTTTTTTTTGCAATCACACGAGGGTTTACTTTTAAAGGGAATCTATTTAGACCATGGACCAAAATTTCACAATTAGTAACAGTAAAAAGTTGTTTCTTTTTATCTAGTCTTTAAAAACCAGGTTATAATTGCAATTCTAAGTCAATCCTCGAAATCAGGTGTTTGGGTGCATATGATTGTTCTGCAAAGTTGCATGATGAGGTGACAGACACTTCCCACTGCCCCTCACCCCACAACTTTTGCAGAGGGTCATTTCTGTATGAATACTTTGTGAATATTTTCCAGGGGTCTCCCTTAAATATTTGCTATTCAAACCATTCTCTTTTGAAGTACCTTTGTACTGGTTTATATTATATCGTATAACATCTCACACGCGGATTCAGACTACCCAGAATATGAATCAATGGGCAGAGATAAACACCATGCAAGGTATTAAACAGCAAGAAATGGGGGAGAGAGAGCTGTTGATAAGTAGTCAGTTCTTAGAACAGCCTATTCTTCCCTGACAATCTTATAACCATGGGGAACTGGGACAGTGACCCCTGGGGTCATGAAAACCCTTTTTAACTGGCTGGTCACTAACACTCTGGGCGAACTTGACTAATCAGGGCACCTAGGGAGAGAGGCCAGGGTCACAGGCACACAGGAAGGTGTGAGCCAGGGGAGTCTTAGCCCACTGCACTGTCAGGCCAGGGCCACGCACAGAGGGGAGGAGAAGGCTTCTCAGATGAGGGCAGGGAGATACTCACAGGTCAAACACCAGGAACATGAAGCTAGAAGACTCGTAGGAATCGATGAGAGTGACTGGGAAAGAGGCAGAAAGGCAGAGATACGGAGATGGAAAGGAGCGGATGCGTGTTAAAGGGGCGTTCCACCCCAAGCTGGCTGTGGGCTGTTACCGGGAAGGAAGGAGAACCAAAAGGAGGCAGTAGGGACTCAAAGGCTGGCCACACTCTGAGGTGGAGCAGAGCCATGACAAAGGGAGCAGAGGCACGGAGGCAGTGTTGGGGTGAACTGGGCTGTGGGCAGGGCCAGCAGGAGGTGGCTGTCAGCTAATAGGAGCAGGGAATGCAGCCTCACTGATGTGGGGGTGGCCGGCGACCTGGCGAAGGATGTGCGTCTCTCGCCGCGTGGCTTCTCGCACCTCCTCTAGCTGTTCAGGACTTAGTCGCTCAGCTGTCACCTCCATGATCTTCACTGCAAACTCATGGCCAGTAGCTCGATGAACGCAACGGCGCACCACGGAGCTCACTCCTCTGCCAGAGTCAGACAGCACACAAGTCAGGGCCTCCTGCTCTCTCACTTCCATACAGAGTGGAGTCTTGCCATCCTCATACCCACTGTACCATACTCTGAGGACCCATCTGGACAACAAGACAACCTCCCAAGGAGCTCACTCTGGCCTACAGTAGCTTCACAGTAGCCTCAGCAAGCAACCTGGGTACCCAGCAAGGTGTAACACAAAGCTTACAGGGAAGGCAGCTGGGGGTCCTAGGTTCACATCTAGTCTCTGTCACTCCCTGCATGGGTAAGCCAAGGCAGGTCCTCTCCACACTGAGACCCAGAACCTGCCCCTTCCCCTGCAATCCCACAAGGAGAAAGCAGGAAGAAATGATCTAAGGCTCCCTCCAAATTTTACTCACTTCCCTGATTACCACATCTAAATCCCAAAGTTCTCCTATAATATCTCAAGTACAAGGGGGTCCAAATAAATATTAGGCCATTGACTGGACAACCAAAGTTGTGAAGTGGATCATTTTGGTTTAGGTCCCAAATTTGCCATGAATTAAACTCCAACAAGTGTCCCACTGACGTAGGTCTCTGGACTTCTACTTTGCCGGCTCTGAAATGTGGCCAACATCTTAAAGAGATGTCCAAAGACAGGAGGAAAACAGAAAAGTCCATTTGGCATGGTGAAGAGAAAGTCCTAGATAGGTATGTACTTGCTTGGAATCTGTCAATTCCTTTAAAAAAAAAAAAAAAAAAGTTATTTATTTGACAGAGAGAGAGCAGGGACGGGGGAGCAGTAGAGGGAAAGGGAGACACAGGTTCCCCGCTGAGCAGGGAGCCGGATGTGAGGCTTGATCCCAGGACCCTGAGATCATGACCTAAGCCCAAGGCAGACACTTAACTACTTGAGCTACCCAGGTGCCCCTGTCACCAATTCCTTATGATCCTACAAGTACCTCAGGCTAAGTGCAAATCTCTCCAAGATCAGACCTCACACCCACATTTCCTGTGCTGGTTCCCTGGCTGCCCTTCACTGCTTCCTTGCCCTTACATAATTCCCTATGCTTAGAATGCCTGTCATCCACATCTCTGGTTCCATCAGGAGATGTAAACCACTGACCCTCCAGCCAAACACAGACCACAAATGTGTTGTTTGGTCACGGAGTTGTTCTTTTCAAATCTGAATTCCCATCTTAGGTGGGACAAGAAAGTTCCAGCTCCTACAATGCTCACCACTTTCTGCCCTCTTACTCTAGGCCACTTCAGATTATCCATTTATTTATTTCAGACAGAGAGAACAAGTGAGTGTGCAACCACATAGAGGGAGAGGGAGAAGTAGGCCTTACTGAGCAGGAAGCCCAACTTGGGGCTCCATCCCAGGACTCTGAGGATCATGAGCTGAGCCAAAAGCAGATACTTCACAAACTGAGCCACCCAGGCGTCCTGCCACTTCAGAGTTTTAATTCCCTGGTCTCCATTAATGGTAATGCCACTCCATCAGATTCCCAAACTAGAAATCTTGGTATGATTCTTGGCTTTTTCCTCTCCTCCACAATCCACCACATCCAACCAGTGTACTCCATTCTGTGTTTTTCTCAAATCTGTTTCCTAGGACTTCACCCCCACAGCTATATCAGCCTCCCCACTGATCTCCCTGCTTCCAGTCTCAGCCACTGCAACCCATCCACTGCACTCCTTCCAGAATGAGCTTCTTATGATAGTCCCAATCATGTCATTCATTGCTTAAAAACTTTCCGGCTTAAATCCCCTAAGTTCTGAGCGTTCCTACATTCCTCAGCAGGACCCCTAGAGCCAACTGTGCTCTTTCTAAATGAGACCTAATAATTTCAACCTTATAGTTAACTATGGAGGGCACTCAAAATTGTTTTCTCTCCATATTCCCTATTACCTGCGAGATAGAAGTCAAATCCCAGTTCCTTCACCTGTCATTTAAGGCCTTCCACTTTCTTTTCAGCCTCATTTTTGGCTTTGTCTCTGCTATTCAATCTTTGCTTCGTTGACTTGTAACTTATCACCAATTTCTAGAATGTGGCAAGCTCTTTTAAGGCTTCAGACCTTTATACGTGAAGAAACTGGTATTCTGGGAAGTCATTTAGTGAGAGTGTGCAGATAATTAACCATGCAGGAGAAACAAAGGGAAAACACAGAGGAGACCAGGGATAAAATCTTAAAGATTTTATTTATTTATTTATTCATGAGACATAGCAGAGAAGGGAAGCAGAGAAATAAGCAGAGGAAGAGGCTGGCTCCATGCAGGGAGCCCAATGTGGGACTCAATCCCAGTCACCTGGGATCACACCCTGAGCCGAAGGCAGACACTCAACTACTGAGCCACCCAGGCATCCCTGAAAGCACATTCTTTTTGTGTTTTTATTTCCAATTCACAGATGCTATCTCCTTAGTATCCCCTTGCTGAGTCTTCCTTCTCTTAACTCCTTACTGGTAACAATGCTCCAGGGCCTGAACCTAGGCCCCTTTCACTGTCTCCATATATTTTCTCGCCAGCTACTATCTGTATGCTAATGCCTCCCAAATTTATTGCTCTAGTCCACTCTCTCTCGAGTTGTAGACACATGTACCCATTTGACAGCTCCAGTTGTATATCTCAAACTTAACATTTCCATAACTGAACTCTTGATATGCTTGGCCCTCCCAGCAATCTGATCCACCTCAATCTTCTTCATTTCAGAAAATGGTACTCAAGTGCTCAAACCCATAGCTTAGACCTTATTTTTGTTTCTTTCCCTTCCTCTCATGGCCCATATCCAGTCTCTCAGGAAACTATATCAGTCTCTCTCCAAATCATCACCTCAATCTATCCATTTCTCCCTGTCTCTACCACCACCATTCTAACCTAAACCATCACCAATTCTTGCCCAAATCAATCAACAGCTTCCTAACTGGTCTCTATACATCCATTCTTGTCCCTCCCTTATTTATTCTCTACAAAAGAACCAGAATGATTTTTTAAAAATGTATTAACACACTTGGGTTGAGCATTTACCATGTGCCAGGAAGTGTTCTAAGACTATCATATTAATTCTTACCACCCTCACAGCAACCTACAAGGTAGAATATATTTTTATTCCCAATTTAAATGGTGAAACTGAGGCACAGAAAGGCTAAGCTCCTACCCCCCAAATCACAGAAATGTAAATGAGGTCATGTTACTGTGCTGTTTGAAACCACCAGTTTCATTAGAATAAAATCTAAATTCTTCATTCTGGCATAAGGCCCTACATAATCTAACCTCTATTTACCTCTCTGACTTAATTTCCTCCATCTTGTTCCACTCTTACTACGTTCTAGTCACCATGATCTTCTACCTATTGCTTGAATAGGCCCTTTCTTGTCTGTGCCTTTGCATGTGCTGTTCCCTCGGTCCCAAATACATCCTGACTCAGCTCACAACCTATTCATTCCCATCTTTCAAGTCTCAGTCCTGTTAATTACTCTCATTCCATCATCTGAGCATATGAAGGCCTTTTTGTTTGTTTGTTTTTGTGTTTATCGGTCTCTATAACTGCAATAGAAACTCCAGAACAGAAAACATATGGGTCTTGTATCCCCAGTGCCTTGCACACTGCACCCAGCACACTGGACGTGCTTCGGAAACCTTTGATGAATACATGTTACCTGCCACTGTCTCTATAGGTGTGGACTTCCTTCCAGGCTCTGAACTCCTACTCACCTTTCAAGACCCAAATAGCACCCCTTGTGGAAAGCTGTGATTTTCTGAGCCTGATCACACACAACCTGATACTACTTGAATGTTCATGGGTCTTTTTCAATCACTTCACCTCTAAGGCATAAAACATCTCCCCTACCCGCCCTGTGTTTAGCTTTGTGTCTGGCGGACAGTACCTTTTTTAACTTTGTTGAACACATAAATGAGTGAATTTGGAAGAAATGGGGGTTGACCCAGAGGAAGAGTTTAATCACCAAATGTTCCTCTACTAACCACTGTTCTCTCCTATTTAGAACTATCCAGCACTCCGAGGGAACCGTGTATTCTGCACATCTTGTTTCCGTGGCTTAAGCCTTACCTGCCAATGACGTCCTTAGGGTCGTACTTCTGGTAAAACTCTTTGGCCGCAGCCCAGTCGGGCAGCTCATCCTCCGGCCCCACGTCCAGCGTCATTCTGAAGGTGGTGGGGGCCTGTGTGGAGGAAACGGAGGGCAGTGAGGCCCAAAGGCTCTGGGAGGACGCACATCGCGGCTCGCGGAAGCGCAGCCCTTGTGGCTGGGGCGCCAGGATCTTCGGGGATGGGGACGGGGTGGGGTAAGGATGAGGGCTGGGGAGACCCTACAAAAGGGCCTAGACTAGGGCGGGAGGGGTGTCAGGGCAGGGAGGGGGGCGGGGAAGGGAAAGGGAGAAGGTGCGGAGGAAGAAGGGAAGGGGCACACTGGTAGGTGGCTGTTGCTGCGCAGGCGCACTTGGGTGGGTGCTGGGAGGGGGCGCGGGGTCTCGCGCAGGCTCACCCGCGGGGGAGGATAAAGAAGCCAGGTCGACGCGAGGCCGCTCGGTCGCGGGGTTCGCTTCTCGTCCCTTACCTTACCCCCGGGTGGCGCCGGCAACGACCCCCAAGCCCCGCCCCCATCCTGTCCGCCAATGGCCAGCGCCGCCTGAAGACTGAGGTTCAAAAACCCTTCCGATTGGAAACTGGCAGCCCAATAGGAAGCGGAGAGTCGCGAGGCTGGCGCGGGCGTTGGAGCCCTAAGGCTGAGACGCTAGGGCAGGGGACAGCAGAGGGCGGAGCTTATTGGATACTGGGGTTGTAGGCCCGGAACGGGACCCGGAAGTTAGGTTTACCCGGAAGTCTGACATCTGTGTACCTAGGACGTCCGACTCGCTGCGCCTCTGGTTCCCTGACTTGGGCATGGCTCCCTCATTCTCCTCCTAGCATCACTATCCGAATTCGGCTCTTTTAGAAATTGGCAGCCTGATCCAAAATGCATGCTTTGAGGGGCCGCCTCCAGCTTTGAAACACTCGTAGCGCAAAGCTTGGCTCCAACTTGCTACCTGATGCGGACTTGGACAAACCACGGCCCATCCCCCAGAAGAGGCTTCTTAGTCCTCTGGCTGCTCCGATTTTGGAATACCTCCAAAGCCCTCGTGCTCACCGCCTGGGGTTACACGTTTTCCCAGTCTTCCACCACCATCTCCCAAAAGCCTTGGGGTGTGTCCACTCTTTTCTAAGCTTGCACCTGCAGAGTTGTAAGAAACTGCCAGAATCGACTTACTTCATAAGCCTTTCCAGTGCACAGCTCAACCCTGGCGTTCACCTAGTCATTCAATAAATATTTGCTGAGCGTCTAAACGCTAAACTATCAGCAGTAGGGTGGGGGTGGGGTGAGGGAGTCCTTACCTTTGTGGAAGTTATGTTCCAGCAAAAGAGGCACAGAATGAATTCATTTAATCTTCGATCTTAGAAATGTCACCTTGGGATTGCAACCGTATAAGAGAAAAACGAATCCAAGTAACTTTTTAATGGACTACTTTGACTTTATACTATCAATCTAAAAAGAAATTGCAAAGGAACCTTAAACTTAGTAGGCCTACTGTTTAGTAGTATAATGGGATAATTATTCAGAAATTTAGCAAGTGGACATATATATATATATATATATTTGCAAATGAATAAACATTGATGTATTTGGCAGTCAAGGTTCTTACTGTGGGACTATGGAATTTGGGATGGGGAAAGGAAACTTATGACAAATTGGAGGCATGATTTTAAAAATAGATTTAAAAGATTAAATTAGATATTTTCTATCTCTAACCTCTGAAAGAGCTTAGAAGCAGGAACATCTCTGGAGTATAAGCACAACTAGTACAGATACTGATTTCAAAATAACAGTCTCCAGTTCAAGGAACTAGGACTCCTTGGGAGAAATGGCCAATTCCCAGGCTGGAGCAGAGAAAGTATAAGATGAGCCTGGAATAATTTGTACCAGAAAGCAAGTGAAGAAATGTGGGTAGTTATTAGGACACAAGAACCAGGTTGATGCAATTTCCACCAGCCAAAGTCAGGAACAAAAAGAATAATCAGACTGAGAGGGCCATGGGGAGCCTTCTAATGTGCTAGAAACATTCTATTCACGTAGGTAGTTATACCAATGGGTTCATATGAAACATGCACCAAGATACACACTTAAGATCTGTGCACTTGGGACACCTCGGTGGCTCAGCAGTTGAGTGTCTGCCTTCAGCTCAGGGCCTGATCCCAGAGTACCTGGATCGAGTCCCACATTGGGCTCCCTGCATGGAGCCTGCTTCTCCCTCTGCCTGTATCTCTGCCTCTCTTTCTCCGTGTCTCTCATGAATAAATAAAATCTTTAAAAAAGAAAAAAAAAAAAACCTGTGCACTTTACTTCATGTAAATTATACCTCAACCAAATATTTTAAGAAGGATGACAGTAATGGATATAACAAAACGAACTAAAAAACAATCTGAGACCGTATTGGCACTAAAAATTGTAAGAATTTAGGAACAAAGGGCCTTCCACATACTTTCCAATGGCTCTGCAAAAATAGTATGTGTACTTAGAATGATCTAAAACAAATGTGGTAAGAGGCGCTTGGGTGGCTCAGTTGGCTAAGAGTCTGCCTTCAGCTCAGATCATGATTCTAGGGTCCCTTGATAGAGACCTGAATCGAGCCCAGTGGGCTCCCAGCTCAGTGGGGAGCCCGCTTCTTCTCCCTCTCGCACTCCTGAGCTCCTGCTCCCCCTGCTTGTGTTCTCTGTCAAATAAGTAAAATATTTAAAAATAAACAAAACAGACGTGGTGAAATGTTAAAAATTACAAACCTAGGTGAAGAGCATACATGAATTCATTGTACTATTCTTTTATTGTTTAGTAGGTTTGAAAGTTTTTTCAAAATTGAATTTAAAAATAGTTTTGGAACACCTGGGTGGCTCAGCAGTTGAGTGTCTGCCTTTGCCTTAGGGCATGATCTCAGAGTCCTGGGATTGAGTCCCACATCAGGCTTCCTGCATGGAGCCTGCTTCTCCCTCTGCCTATGACTTTGCCTCTCACTCTCTGTGTCTCTCATGAAAAAATCTTTTTAAAAAATAAAAATAAAAATAGTGAGCTTAATCACTATGAGGGAATGGGATAGTCTCCTCTAGTAAACTGAAGCTGCTGATTAATGAAATATTAGCTTTAAAAAATATTTGTTAAAAAAAATCTTTCTAAAATGCGTTACCCTGATGCCCACGCAGGCAGCACCTTACACCAATTAAATTGTAATCTCTAGGGCTAAAGCCCAGACATAGTGCTTTTTAAGGCTCCCCATGTGTTTCTATTGTGAAACCAAGATTAAGAGCCATTGCCCTAGGTATGGCTTCCACCCCGTGTTGTAACTCTAACCTTTGGGGCCAACAATGGATGCTCTTCACTTTTCCTCCCTGGACCACTTTGGAACACTGAAGACAACCATCCTCCCCTTTGATCTTCTCTCTTCCGTGTGCAACAAATATCTCTAATTCCTTTAGGTGCTCTGCTGATCTCTGGATTATGGTGAAATAACCCAAAAATTCAATTCCCCAGGACACATGTACTCCAAGAGACATGTATGAGAATGTCCACAGCAGCAAGATTTATAATACTCCCAGATTGCAATCATCCCAGAAGTCCACCAAGAGAAAATGGATAAATTGTAATATATTCACACAATGGAATAATATACAGTCATGACAACTACACCAAATATTGATGAATCTCACCAACAATGTTAAGTAAAAGAAACCAGACATAAAAAGAATTCTTTGGACTCCATTTATATAATGTTCAAATGCAGGCAAAACTAAACCCATTGTTAGAAGCCAAAATGCTAGGTAGGGGCAGCCCGGGTGGCTCAGCGGTTTAGCACCGCTTTCAGCCCAGGGTGTGATCCTGGAGATCCGGGATTGAGTCCCATATTGGGCTCCCCGCATGGAGCCTCTTCTCCCGCTGTCTATGTCTGTGCCTCTCCCTCTTTCTGTCTCTCATGAATAAATAAAATCTTAAAAAAAAAAAATGCTAGGTATCTGTGGGAAGAAAGGAAGTAGTAGTAATTGGAAGGGGTATAAAAAAGGTTTTGGAGCTTTGGCAATGTTCAATTTCTTGACTGGTGGTTTTCAGATGTCTGCTTTGTGTTAACTTAAAAGCTGTGCATTTGATAAATAAATAAATAAATAAATAAATAAATAAATAAATATTTTTTAGAAAAAAAAAGCTGTGTATTTGTTTTGGATTTTTCCTGTGTTATGATATACTTCACAATTGAAAATATGTTTGAAATATTAGCAAGAGGGCAGCCCCAGTGGCTTAACGGTTTAATGCCACCTTTAGCCCGGGGCATGATCCTGGAGACCCGAGATCGAGTCCCATGTAGGACTCCCTGCATGGAGCCTACTTCTCCTTCTGCCTGTCTCTCTCTCTCTCTCTCTGTTTCTAATAAATAAATAAATAAAATTTTTTTTTAAGATTTTATTTATTTCTTTGTGAGAGACACGGAAAGAGAGAGAGAGGGAGAGAGGCAGAGAGACAGGCAGAGGGAGAAGCAGGCTCCATGCAGGGAGCCTGATGTGGGACTCGATCCCGGGTCTCCAGGATCACACCGTGGGCCGAAGGCGGTGCTAAACCACTGAGCCACCTGGGCTGCCCTAGATAAATAAAATCTTAATAAAATAAAATAAAAAATATTAGCAAGAGGCCCAAGATAAAGGATATGAAAATTCATTTTAATCCTACAGAGCTTCACATCTAGGGCAGAGACTCACCTCCTGCTGCCATCCAACCCTTTCATTCCTTTCTAAACTCTAGAACCAAAGTGTCTGGGTTCAGTGCCAACTCAGCCTCTCATTAGCTATATGACCTTGGATGATTGCTTCCTTAACTATCAAGTGAAAAAAATGGTACCTCCTACTGAGTGGCTCTGAGGGCTGAAAGAGTTAAGAAATAGAAAATGCTTAAGAACACAGCCTGGAGGGACACCTGGGTGGCTCAGTGGTTGAGCATCTCATGACCTTGAAATCACAACCTGAGCTGAAACCAAGAATTGGACACTCAACCAACTGTGCCACCCAGATACCCCACCTTGCTTCTTTTTAAAAGAGATTTTAGGGCAGCCCTGGTGGCGCAGGTTTAGTGCCGCCTGCAGCCCAGGGCATGATCCTGGAGACCCGGGATCGAGTCCCATGTCAGGCTCTCTGCATGGAGCCTGCTTCTTCCTCTGCCTGTGTCTCTGCCTCTCTCTCTCTCTCTCTCTCTGTGCATCTCTATGAATAAATAAAATCTTAAAAAAAAAAAAAAAAAGAGATTTGGGACGCCTGGGTGTCTCAGTGGTTGAGCATCTGCCTTTGGCTCAGGGGGTGATCCTGTAGTCCCAGGATCGAGTCCTGCATTGGCCTCCCCTCCCTCTGCCTATGTCTCTGTCTCTTTCTGTGTGTCTCTCATTAGTAAATAAATAAAATCTAAAAAAAAAGAGAAAAGAATACAGCCTGAAATATAGGAAGCACTCCATAAAGAGCAGTGGCTGCCACTCCTCTTCCTATCGGGCCACACGGTCTCTGGTCATATACACAGAGAAATTGGGGTCTTTCCAAGAAGGGAAACTTCCAGGAAAAGGATAAAAAGAAGACCCCTCTTGGAGCTCTAAGTAAGGGAAAATGCAGAGTCTTGCCACCAGTCAGATGTCCAGTCTGGCTCTCGCCAAGGGCCCAGAGAAAGTAGGGGAACAACAATTAGACAGGAGAGTTTCACCACTAAAAAAGATTTTTATTATAAAACAAATTCTAATAAAATCAGGCCTGGTCTTCAACCCCACCTCTGGGTCAAGGCCCCTAAGATGATGTAGGCTGAGGGAAATAGGGGATGGTGGGCACTGAAAGAACAGAGCAGGCTGGCCTCCCCTCAACAGTCTCAGCTGCTGCCTTCTTTTGGAAAGGTCTAGAAGAGCTCTTCCAAAGCCCTTTGAGAGAGGCACCATCCTTCCAGCCAGGAAGGACCATTGCCAGCCTTAGGCCGAAGCAATGCTGCACTGCAGGATCCAGGAGGTCTCGCTGACTCTCAGCAGAGGCCACCCAGGGTCACTCAGCCTGGGCGATGGCGTAGGAGAGCAGCCACAGAAGCAGGGGGCCCAGAATGAGGACCGCAAGCCAGACGGCAAAGCTGGCCAGGATGAAGCTCCGGGCCCGGGCCCCCCAGTGCACTGCCTCCTCGAACCGGCCTGCCTTATGCCGCTCTTCCGCCTGTGGGGGCAGGTTTTAGGTTAGGTTCTTCCCCTGCTTCTGCCCCAAAGTGCCCACTGCCCCACACCAATCCTCCATCCTTGTCTTGGTTCAAAACCTGACACCCAAACCCCCTGCCCTCCCTTTCCAATGTCTATTTCTCATGCGTCATCTGCAAAGTAAGATTCCCACTCAGCTCTGTGTACTTGTTCAAGTAGCTGTTAACGCTCACAAGATCACATATGGGAAAGTATTTTTCAATCCTCTTATCTCTCATCCTTTTCTACTTATCCCACATTCATTCAGAATTTGGAATCCTTGACAAGAAACTGTGAGCTATCTTCAGTATTTCCCTCCTGTCTAGGTAAACAAAACCCCCTTATTAGCTCAGGCCTCTTCGCTTTCATTATTATGCATTGTTTTTTGGATTTTGACCTGACAAAGCCAGAAATTCTCATGATGATAAAAATAGTTTCTGATCGTTAAAATACAGCTAGGGTTGAGAAAATTCCAGCATGGTATTTAAGTTAGCCTGTGTGGCTTTTCAAAAGTTATATGTGCAGTCTCGGCTAGATGTTTGGAAATGGTGGAACCCTCTCAAAAATCCCAGTATCTTTCGGACCGCTACAGATTGCTCTAGGCGTTGTTCAACTGCTTCAAGTCCTGCCCCTTCCAACCCATCCTCCCTGTAGGCACTGAAATACAAACGAGACCATGTCACTCTCCTCTGCAAAAACTGGAGAGTACTTTCAAGGCCCTTGGGAATCTGGGCCCACTTCATCTGTCACCATTCCTCACTGGTTTAGTCATGTGGCACTAATAGTCCAGGCTTTGTACACATTCCTCCCTTCACCTGGAGTACCCTTTCACCCTTAGTCACTCATCCTTTAAGGTTACTTTCTTGTCACCTACTCTACATACACGTGTATATAATCACACGTACATATCCTCCCTAGCTTTCAGGATACCTTGTTTCCTCCATCACAATACTGATGGGCTGCATTCCATTAATAATTATCCATTTTCACAGTTCTTTCTTTCATTAGCCTGTGTGGGCCCTTTGAGGCAAAAACCATGTCTTATTCTTATTTCTGATACCAGGCCCAGAGCCAAACTCTGACAAGTACTTAGTAACTGTGTGATCAATGTAAATAGATCCAATACACTAAACCATTGCCTGTCTACACCACCTCCCACTGCTCCCATAGGAATTGTATTCCTCACCTTGATGGCAAACACAAGGGCCACGACTCCCAGGCAAGAGCAGCCACAGATAATGCTAGTAGCTGCCAAGTATCGGAGGCGGAGCCAGCAGCATCGGATGGGGGATGGAGAATGAGCAGCTTCCATGTTGCTCACCAAGGTGTCCACTGCCTTCTCCTCGTCCTCCATCACCTGTGGGCGATACAGTCAAGGTACTTGTAAGCCCAACAACTGAGCCATTGGTCTGGCTTGGTCAGACTCCACCCCTCTCTCTGATGTGTCCTTGTGACCTAGTCCAGCTCTCAGGAATGCTGCCTTACTGGGGAATTCCTCAAATGACTCATAGACCAAGAGAGGAAATGTGTGGCCGGAATCCTTTTTTCTCAGCCCCAGATTCTGAGTCTTTAAAGGCAAGCCTGTGTGAACATAGCATTATCTGTATTACTTAACTGTTTTGACAAGTAGGGAAACACAAAATGACAGGTGCATACTGACAAGCAGGAGAAACACATTATCTCAAAAAGCTGCAAGGAATCAAGATTACACAAGTCAAGTGATTTTAAACAGTATTTAAAAGGGCCTTAAAAATTATCTCAAGTTCCTCAGAAGCTGCCCCTGAATACTGAGGGGTCACAAAATGGCACCCCAGCCCTGTATCCCACTTCAAGCAAAGTAGCCATTTCATGTGAAAACACAGTGGATGAAAACACAGGGAGGGGAAAGGACCCGGCTAGGCTCCCTTCATAGTTGAGGAAGCTGAACATCAGGAATAACCTTATCTTCCCAAATCGGGCCTCCTTTGCTAGGCTGACTCCCTGTTACTCTCTCCATTTTAACCCAGGCCACACAATTAATTCAGATAACTCTATGACCTCATAACCCACACAGAAACCTGCATAATGATGCTCTAATCATTTCTCATCTACTAACTTCTCAAATTCTCTTGAGCTGTGGCATCAAACCATCTTTCCACCCTCATCTCCAACCATCCCTACGTCCTACATAGAACCATTTGCAGTTCTCTGAACATAAGCAACAGAGAGTCAAATAAAGGAGGCAAGATAAGCAGAGCACAAAGAATCTCTGCCACAAGGCTGCAGGAGAGTGGGTATGAGGAAAGAACCGATGAGGTAAACATAGTCATTAGGGGGAAAATGCAATGAGAGCATCCAGGGAGTTGAGATCAAAGAAAATGTAAAAATGAACAGGGGCTCTTACCTGTCTATAGGCCTTGAGGGACTGTGAGTTTCGGCTCCTGCCTCAGGTTTGATTTGGCTTGGGTGGAGATGGAGCTGACTCAGGTCTCCAAACCAAGCCCAGGGGTGGGGTTGGGTGGCCAGCCACCACCTGAAAGGCCCCGGGAGCTTGGAAGGGGGTGTGGCTGACTCAAACTAGTTTGGCTGGATGGAGGAAAGCAAAGGTGGGGGGGGGGGGGGAGGATAGAGCAATTGGAGGTAAGATGCCTGCCTTCTGGAAAAGGAGTGAAAGCACCTGAGCAAAGGGGTAAAGCAGGAAAAAAGTCTGAGGCATCAGAGAGCTCTGGGGGAGTCCAGGAACTAAGGGAATAGGAGGAGAGAAAAAAGTATGAGTTGGAGAGACTTAAAACAGAAACTTTAGGAAAAGGAACCCTACCAGATCAGATATGCCAATCTTTCCTCCCCTTGGGTGATTTCTGCCTCAAAGACACATAATTCTGGGTCAGATATCAGGTACTAGGGTTTTGGCAAGAACAAGAGAGAGGAGAAAAATGATGCCCAAGTTCCCACCCAACCCTCCACCAGACCAGAAAATCAGAAGCCTCCTTACGCGGATGCTCATACAGAAACTAAGTTTATTATTTTTTCTTCTTAAAAAAAAAAAGAAAAAAAAAAAACTCATGGTAGAGAGAAGCCCCTCCCCCTTCCCCTAAGGGTGAGGGGCCATGAAAGATAGCTGGGGAATCAAGTACAAGGGGGTGGGGACAGAGACTATCTTGCCACCCTTAACACTGCCCAGCCATGTGGGGTGGAAGGGAAGGGGTTATGTGAAGAGCCCCATTTCCATGACAACCAGTTGCCTACCCCCTACTTTGGTGGAAAGAAGGGAGAAGGCCCCTATGTCTCCCTGGAGGCTTTCCCCCCTCAAAAGACTTCAAGTAGTGGTTAAGAGTCAGGCCTGGTTGTGAAGGGAGAGGGGCCATGGCGGAAAGCCTAGGTGGAGGGGCAGCCCACTCACGTCTTGGCCTTTCGGCCTCTGTGACTAATGGTAGGGCCAGCCAGGTGGGGAGGGGCACTGCTGCGCAGGATGCGCTGGTCCCCTTGGTTAGTGGCCCCACCAAGTCGGCGGGGGCCAGGCCGGCGACGTGGGGTCCCATCTACTTCCTCCTCCTCACCTGAGGCTTCAGCCTCAGACTCCTCTACTGAACCCTCAGGCCCTAGGGGACTTGGGGGCTGTAAGCGGCCCCGCTTTGCCAGCCCAGGACCCCCGCCAACTGGTGCCCCTGCCCGTTTGCGAGGCACCTTCTCAGTCTCTAGTGGGGGGACTAGAGACCCTGGACGCAGCCGGGTCGAACGCAGTTTTGGAGCTAACGAGACCACGGGAGGTGTCAATTCTAACCCGCCTGGCCCGCTATCTGCTAAATCCAGGTCATCCTGAATTACAGCCACCACCATGGACCCTTCACTCTTTCGTCCCCGCATTCCCTCTGCTTCAAGCCGCAGGCGGGCCAGGCGGGTGAGGGGGCGGCTTCCATCCTCATCAGAGGAACTACCCTCACTCTCCCCCTGGCCCTGGGGTTGCCGCCGCCTCCCCAATCCACAGCTCTCAAGGACAGAAGAGCTGTCACGGTCCAAGACAGGGAGCTGGCTGGGCCGAGGTGACGGTGGATTCTTGGGAGGTCGGCCCCGCTTCCGCTTGGGTGGGGATGTTGAAATGGTGAGATTGGTGACAGTGTTGGCGACAGTAGCAGTGGGACAGGCTAGGAGTGGTGGGAGTGGTGGCAGGGGAGGTGGTAGCGGGAGTGGCTGTGTCCGGCTCTCTAAGTTGCCATCCCCTGGAGAGGAAATGGTCCCAGGAAGGGGCAAATCTCGTGCCTTAGGGGGCCGCCCACGCCTTCTTTTCTCCACAGGTGATAGGATGATGGGCTCGGGTCTGTGAATTGGCTGGGGTCCAAGACTAAGCTGGGGTCCCAGGACAGGCTCCGCAACAATAAGGGTCTCGGCCCCAGGGACTGGGTCAGCCCCATTGGTTTTTCCCTTAGGGGCAGATGAAGGTACCTCATCCACCCCTCGCCCAGCATCTGCTGGAGACCTGTTCTTCTTGGGGGGCCTCCCCCTCCGACGTTTCACAGCAGGAGGGGTGATGGCAAGCAGTGCCCCTTCTCCATTCTCTGGGCTGCCCCCACCAGTCACCCCTAGCTCAATGCGACGGCGAGCTATGAAGGGTTGCTGAGTTGGGGTGGGCAGTGTGGATGGGGGAGCAGCTTCACAGGGCCCACTGGTGGGAGGTGAGGATTCTGGCCCTGACATGCTGCGGGCAGATGGGCTTCCTGGGCTGGCACCAGTCTCAGAGACCCCAGGCACTAGGGTGCTGGCAGTTCCCCGCTGCTGTCGCCGTCGCCTCACCAGTTCCTTCTCCTCTACCACAGTCACCAGCCGTCCTGGCAGCTTGCGGAGAACTTTGGGGCCTGGAGGCTGCCCTGGCCGACCAGCCCCCTGACCCCTAATTTCTACATCAGCACTGGTGCGACGCCGAGGGGGCCGGGCAGGTGAAGGACTCTCAGGTGAGGAGGTGGCGGAGGATGAGGTGGATGGGGCTGCGACCTCTGCTGAAACAAGTTCCTGTGGCTTCTCTGGGCTGGAGGTTGGGGTCTGGGCCTCCACCAGCTCTTCTGAGCTCTTGTCAGCCTCCAATGGCTCCTGAAGTAGCTCATCAGATGCTGCTGAAAGTGGGAGATCCAGCCCATTGCTCTCACTCAGACACGAGGGCACCTCCTCACCATCAGGCAGCACTGTGAGGATGGTCCCCTCAGCAGGCTCTGGCACTTCCTGCTCTTGACCGTTGGGGACGCTGTCAGCCTCCAGGGTTGGGCTAGGTGCAGAAGAGGCGAGAGAAAGGTTCTTCTCTGATATAGGCAGGATCTCAACAGCAACTGGCAACAGATCCTTAGGGGGCACAAGAGTAAGCGGGGAAGTCTCGGAACTGGCCATATCAGCCAGCTCCAGGGACTCGGTAGATGCCAATGCTTGTGCACAAAGCTCTGTCTCAGGCCCCAAGCCCAAGGGGAGGTTTGTGACTGGGGGGGAGATGGGCACAGAAGGTAGACCAAGCAGGAGAGGGGAGGAAGGAGTTGAAAGAGAGGTCTGGGTGGGAGGTGGGGTATGAGCTGGTGGAGGAGTACAGGCAGGAGGAGGGGTACAGGCAGAAGAACAAGAGGGAGGAATCTGTGAAGGAGGAAGTGGTGGAGAAGGCAAGATATGAACAGGAAGCATGGTTATAGGGTTTGGGGCTGAAATGGGGATTGGGGCAGGGATTGGAACAGGGATTGGGGCAGGAATTACAGCAGGAGCTGAAGCTGGAGGGGGTCGAGGCCTAGGTGCTGGCCGGGGAACTCTCTCCCTGGCAGGGCTGCAGCGTGGGGGTGTGGAAATGTTGCGGGTATGATGGGTGGATGTGACAGGAGTGTGGTTTGCCCCTTGAGTCTCAGCCCGGGCTCCACGAAGACGCTCACTGACACGAGTCCCTGGCCTTTCAGGGGCCTTGGCCTTCTTACTGCGCCGGTGACTGCCTCCACCAGTCCCACAGGAAACCTCATCCCCAGCCCCTGGCCCCTCCTCCTCCTCTTGGGGTAGGCGGAACACCTCCTCCTTGGCTTGGTCCAGGTCCTTGCGGGCAGCTTCCACTTGCTCCTACCAAGAGAGCCCAAACAGTGGGTGGTCAGAGGGAGGCAAGCAGGGTGGGGAGCGGGTAGAAAGCAGCCACTTCCCCCTTCAATCCCCACCCCCTAGAAATACTCACTTCTGCCTGCTTGAGTTCCTCTCGGCTCACCTCCTCCAGTGAGGCTTCCAGGAATTTCATGGCATAGCGCTCAATCGGGGTCAGCTGTGGGAAGGAGCAGTAGTGATGAACATACAGGTTTGGTAACCGGGGCCCATCACCCTTATTTTCACCAGAGAAGACAGAAGGAGGATCACAAAGTCTAGAGGAAGTAGTTGTGAAGAGTGAGGTTGAGAACTAGTGGGTCCAACACTGACCTGTTCTACAAGGGCAGCAATTTCCTGCTCAGCTCGGGACATCTCTTCATCTTCCACGCCAGGCCGGTTGGCCTCCTCTCCCTCACCAGCGGGAAACCCGTCGTTCTCATTGAATTCTGCCAGCTCAGCCACCTGTTCAGCCTTGGCCTGGGTGGCTGCACGGATATCCTCTTCATCCTCTGCACGACATAGTGCCTGCAAAGATGTGGGGAAGAAAAACCAGGAAAATTAAAGAATCCTACATCCTTTGGTTTGGTTCTGGCAAAAATTAAAGGACAAGTTAACACCAAACCAGGCTTACAACTAAGCTCAACTCCCTTCTCAGCCCTCAAAGTTATCAAAGCAATGCAGTATTCCACAGAGGATGAAACAGATTTCACCTGGAGGCCCCCCAGTAAGAACTGTTTTTAGAAATCTCTAGCTCGGGATCCCTGGGTGGCGCAGCGGTTTAGCGCCTGCCTTTGGCCCGGGGCGCGATCCTGGAGACCCGGGATCGAATCCCACGTCGGGCTCCCGGTGCATGGAGCCTGCTTCTCCCTCTGCCTATGTCTCTGCCTCTCTCTCTGTGTGACTATCATAAATAAATAAAAAACAAAAAAACTTAAAAAAAAAAAAAAAAAAAGAGAAATCTCTAGCTCTGTTTCCTTTTCCATGTAAGTTAGACTAAGATCTTAAAATTTAGATACAAAAAATCCCTCATTCTTTTTTGCACTGAGATATCTCTTGACAACAGACTAACCACACCTGATTTTTCCCATGATGAATATCCAGAAAGGTCACACCGAAGTCATCAAGGGATGCAACCTACGGTGTGCCCAGCAATGAGGAGAAGACACTTGGTAGGGAAAAACATCTCCATGGTACTGTACACCCTGTAGTTCCTAAACATCTTCTTCTGAAAAAATACAAACACCCACCCTTTATCCCCCTCAAATGACAGTAGATTCTCAGATGGGATCCCAGAATCAATCCTTTAAAAGCTCTCCAGGGCACCTACCTGGCTCAGTCAGTAGAGTGTACAACTTAATCTCAAAGATGTGAGTTCAAGCCCTATGCTGGGCATGGAGCCTACTTAATTAAAAAAAAACAAAAAACAAAACAAAAAAACAAAAAGGGCTTCCCAAGTGATCCTATTATTATCAGTCAGTGTTTGTTACTTTCTTCCATGAACAGTTCAGAAAAGTGAAAAGTAAGATTCCAGGCTCAGAAAATTAAGCAGATTTGGCTTAACAGACACATTTTAGTAAGAAGTACTGTTAGAATTCAAACCTATAACCAAGAATTTCAAATCCTGTCTTTCTTCTATGAAGTCTTATGAAACAATAAGCAATCTACTCACAAATATCAAAGGCCAACAGCCATCTGGGAAGCAGCGGAAAACATTCTTTCCCTCTGGAAAACCCACACTGTAACTATTAGCTCTACCCTAGAGATTGCCTGTTCTTTCTTCACCTGCTCCAGGATATGGGTCTGCTTGCTGGCCACAGTCTCTTCCTCCTCTTCAGGGGCAGAGGGCACAGATGAGCCGGATGGCTCTTCCAGGGGCATATCAAACAGCTCTCGGATGGTCTGCTTTGGAGAGAGAGGGAAGTGTCAGCACCAATGCAATGATGGCCCAGATCTATGAGATAATAGCTTAGAAGTAATCAGAATGGGGTGCCTGGGTGGCTCAGTCAGTTAAGCATCTGCCTTTGGCTCAGGTCATGATCCCAGAGTCCTGGAATCGAGTCCTGCATGCATTGGGTTTTCTGCTCAGCAGGGAACCTGCTTCTCTTTCTCCCTCTGCTGATCCCCCTGCTTGTGCTGTTAAATAAATAAATAAAATCTTCAAAAGAAAAGAAAAAAAAAAAGTAGTAGTAATCAGAAATGCCACTAGTGGGACACCTGAGTGGCTCAGTGGTTGAGCACCTACCTTTAGTCCAGGGTGTGATCCTGGAGTCCCAGAATTGAGTCCCACACATCGGGCTCCCTGCATGGAGCCTGCTTCTCTCTCTCTATGTCTCTGTCTAGGTCTCTCATGAATAAATAAATAACATCTTAAAAAAAATGCCACTACTTGAAGAGAAAGATCTGTGGAGGCCAAAACATCCTCTTTATTTTTTAAAAGGTTTATTTATTTTAGAGAGAAAGAGTGAGCACACGCACATGAGGGGAGGGGCACAGGAAGAGAATCTTTCAAGCCAGACTGCCCGTTGAGAGCAGAGCCCACTGCCGGGCTCAATCTCATGACCCATAAAATCACAGCTTGAGCAGAAACCAACAGCAGGATGGACACTTAACCAACTGAACTACCCAGAAGCCCCAGTATCCTCTTTAATAAACAGGAACAACCCCTAGGGACATATAGCAGTTCTCTATGCCTTCCTGCTTAGACTGGAAGATCTTGGTACCTGTTTAAAATAGGCTGTGGTGAAGTTGCCTCCCTCAATGGCCATGTCTCCCAACATTCTCTTCTGATTTGCCTTTTTTAGGATGTTCTCCTCCACTGTCCGTTCACTGATAAGTCTAAGGAATGATGAAAGCCATGTATAAATAGACAAATACATTAATAAAGCCTATCAGTAAAGAGGATGCAAGTTGAGGGGAAACTAGGCAATACCTGTAAATGTGGACATCTCGGGTTTGGCCAATTCGGTGGCAGCGATCCTGGGCCTGCGCATCCATGGTGGGATTCCAGTCGCTGTCATAAAAAACGACAGTGTCTGCTCCTGTCAGGTTCACACCCACACCCCCACTCCGAGTTGAAAGGATGAAGCAAAATATGCGTTTGTCTGCATTGAATCGTTCCATCAAAGCCTAGAGAAAAAGAAAAAAAATATTATCAGGAAACATATCCCCCCCAAACAGACCAAAGGCTTAGTGGGTCCCCTTCTGGAACCCTGAGGTCTGGAAAATGGAGACAGTAGCTGATGTGAACCTCGAAGGGCTGCAGATGCCCAGGTTACCTGTCTCTGTTCAACTCTAGTAGACCCATCCAGACGCAAGTAGAGGTGGCCATGGTAGGTGAGAAACTGTTCCAATACATCCAGCATCCGGGTCATCTGGGTGAATATGAGCACCCGGTGGCCCTCCGCCTTTAGCTGTCGCAACAGCACTGCCAATGTTTGCAACTTTCCTGAAGAAATATGAAGGGGTACAGGGAGCTTGCTATAAGCTGGAATAGGGAGAACACTTAGCACTGGAAGACTGTAGTTGAAAGATAATAAGTGGGGATTCAGGTGGGGATTTCAATTAGCCTAAGAGATCAAAACTATTTAACTTTAGGGATGCCTGGGCAGTTCATTATCTGACTCTTGGTTTCAGCTCAGGTTGTAATCTCAGAGCCAGCTCCAGGTTCCCTCTTCCCCCTCTTCACTCATACACAGGTGTGAACGTCCATGCTCCCTAAAATTAACTAAACCTTAAAAAAATTGTTTTAACTTTATTTTTCTTCCCTTATGGGGTCCCCTCTTCAGTCTGCTTCCGTCTTGGATCTCACTTCTGCATCTAGCCAAGAGTAGGAAAACATATAGACCCTTGGGAGGAAAAAAGGAACCCTTAATGGTGTATAAGCAGGAAGGAAATCCTTAAGTACTACACTCAGTTATGCCAGCTAAAACACAAAACATTCACAGGACAGGCATCAACAACATCTTTTGGCTGTCATGACCTACATACAGGGATTGAAAAACCACTGAGATCAGAACCATGGAAAGAGGATCTTATGAGGTTATCTTTAGTTCAACCTCCCCATCAAACACAGAAACAACCCTGCAATGTTTCTAATAAATCAGTTTGAATGCTTTTAACAAAGACTTTCAATTCATCTACTCTAAATGGTTTCAAATGTTACAAAATTATATTTTTTCAAATGTCACAAAATTATTTACTAAAATACTGAGTACATATATAGTAATAAAAATATTTTTCTGGTTTTTAAAAAAAGATTTATGTATTCCTGAGAGACAGAGAGAGAATGAGGCAGACACAAAGAGAGAGGGAGAAGCAGGCTCCCTGCAGGAACCCGATGCAGAACTCAATCCTGGACCCTGGCATCACACCCTGAGTCAAAGGCAGAAGCTCAACTGCTGAGCTACCCAGGCATCCCAGTATTTTGCTGTCTTATGTTCTAAGACCATTTAGGAAATCTCCAAACATGTTACTATAATAATATCTCTGCAGGGTTGTGGCAGAAACAATTCACTACTTTTCAAAAGATATTCTTACTTAACAGAACCCAATTTACACTGTAGGTACCTGGCAAGGATCCTCTGATCCCAGGGACGAGAAACCCCAAACCAACCCCAACAGATAAATCATGATCAGTCTAAATAAGCCATAGTTCCTCTTTGCCATTTCCCTTTATCAGTGGTTATTCTAGGGATGGGCCTATAGCACAAATTAAGGCAGAGAGTTGTGAAGCACAGTCAATGAGAACTTTCTCCCCACCCCTAAAAGGGAAACTTGCTGAGAGTATTTTATCTCAAGCCCTGCTTCCTGCTCAGAGGATTGCTGTGCTCCCTAGAACTGTGGCAGCCATAGTAAGACCATCAAGAAATACTCAAGAGAATAAAAAGATAAAACCTAAGGATTGCAGAAAGACCAGAAGGTCCTGGGTCCATGAAGACATCAAAAAGCTGAACCAGTCACATACCATTATTCTCAACAAGTAAACAAACGCTCTTGTGGTTAAAACCACTACTGGTCAGTTTTCCATTACCTGTAGCCAAATGCATTCTAACCAACAGGATTCTAACCAAAGACAAGAAGATCCTTGTGTTTCCCCAAAACTATTATTTACTGTGCAGTCTTCTACCACCTTGCACCTTTCCCATGAACCTGAAAACTCTATGCTAGGCTATCTTATTTACCACTGCATCCCAAATGATTAGCAAAATACAATATATACTCACAAAATAATCACTGAATGAACTGAACCACTGAATGAGTTAGCACAAATTTTCAACTTTCATCAAAGTCAAATTCATGAATGCCAAGAATCCATCATAAGGCCTACATTTCTCTATCTTGCCTCTAAGTATAACCTGAAAAACTGTTTAATGAAATTCACAAAAATCTTATATACAGCATCCCTTTGATATGGCAGCCTTGCTAGTAGGAGAGGAAAAAAAAGGTCAAGGGATCCTTACTTAACAACAAACTTACCACAATCATACTGGATGAGCCTCAAGTCAGGGAACTGGGTGCGCATGTTACACACAATACGGTGCAAAGGACGAGCTCGGGGCCAGAGCTCACAAGCCAATTGCTCCTGGAAGGCTGCCTGACGTGGGGCCAGCCAAGGAGGTGGGTGGCAGGCATGCAGGGAAGGGGGAGGTGCCTCCACAGGAGGCATGACAAAGATGAACCTGTGAAGGAAGAAGGTAAGCAGTATAAAAGATGGAACTCTGAAAGGCCCCAGAAGTGCACCTTCACCAGCCCTAACCACTACATCCACTCAGAGGCCCCAAGACCCGCTTCCCATTAGCACTTAGCCCTGCCAACCTCTCAATGATTTCTGACAGCTGGTCTAGTCGTTGCTGGGGAAACAGTACAGCCTGGCGGGCAGCCTCGGTATAAGTCCAAAAGGTGGGGTGGCTGGGGCCAGGAGAACGAGGGCCGATGGGGCTGGCAACAGGTTGGGGCAGGGTACAGAAATCCAGGACTTCAGTCCCATACACAGGTGCCAGGGCCCCATGAGCCTCACTAAGTTGGAAAATCCGTTCCAGGCGTTCAGACCGCTGCCGCTTCCGCTTTTCCTCCAGAGAGTCCTAAGGATGAGAGGAAAAAAAAAACACAGAAAAAGTAATCAGTGTCCTCCTGAAAAACCTGACCATTCCTCCCAGAATTAAGCATAACCTATGGAAACCATAAGATTCAAACCTATATTATGCCTTTAGTAGTTTTCTAAGATGTCAATAATCAAAGTTATTCCTTTCATAATGTTAAATAGCTTCTCTGCAAAAAACAAAACAAAACAAAACAAAACAAAACAAAACAAAACCATGATCTTCCTTCATAGGCTACCAAAACAGAATGCCTAAATCTTCAAAATTAAGATCTGTATATCCAGCAAGCTTGTAAGATCGATGATTTCTGGGAATTTTCCTAAGTAACACCTACTCCACAACATTCAAATTAATTTGCATGCTTGAAGTGGATCCAAAACAATTATTAAAAGCCCTCAAGTCACTGACCAGGATAGAGTGGCTAATCAAATCCACGGCAGGTTTCTGCCAAGGGTCAGACTGAAATGGAGCAGGATGGGAACAGCTAAATCAGACATCTAGGTTTCATCACCCTAAGAGAACAAAGAGGAGTGCCCTTGCAGAGAGAAAATCTGTAGGACTTTGACACCGTCTTTTCCCATCACTAGTGCTTCTGGTTTCACAGGCTATAAAACTACCTTTTTTTCAGCACTTACCACATTTGCAGCTTTACATCTGTATGACTCTTTAATTAATAAGACAGCCTTCTATCCACAAAACTTAACGCCATATAAATTCAAGCCACATCTGACCTTGCTCACTATAATCACCCACTATCTAGCACCACGTAGGCTCTCAATCAACAGCGGATATTAGAATGAAGAAAAGGAGGAGACTGGACCCCAGGAGATGGTCCTGAAAAAAAAAAAACAGTGTCCCAAATCGCCCTCCCTGACTGCTCCCTTAAACTTGACCTCTTAAGCTCATGGTGATCAAAGTGAAAAAGGAAAGCATCCTAGCAGAGCAAGACAGCTCTCAAAAATAGTAGCAAAAGAGAAAATATTTGCAAATCATGTATCTGAAAAGGTATTTATACCCAGAATATATAAAGAGCTCAAATCAGTAAAGCAATCCAATTAAAAAGGGCAGGGATGCCTGGCTGGCTCAGTTGGTACAGCATGCTCTTGATCCTGATCTCAGGATTGTGAGCTCAAGCCCCACTTTGGGTGTAGAATTTACTTAAAAAAAAAAAAAAAATCAAAAAATGACAAAAATAAATAAACGTAAACTGAATATCTAAAATTTCTTTAAAGAAAATACGCAAATGGCCAATCACTGAAAAGATGCTCAACATCATTAGCCATTAGGAAAACCAATCAAAACCCACAAGATATCACTTCATACCCACTAGGATGGCGACAACCAAAAAGACAATAGCAAGTGTTGGCACATATGTGGAGAACCTGGAACCCTTATGTTCTGCCAGTGAGATGTAAAATGGCATAGCCACTTTGGAAAACAGTTTGATAGTTCCTCAAACAGTTAAACATAGTTACTGTTGGACTCAGCAATTCTGCTCCTAGGCATACATCCAATACAACTTAAAACATATGAAAACACAAAATCTTATACATGAATATTTAGAGCAGCCATTACTCACAACAGTGAAAAAGCAGAAATAACTCGAATGTGTCCATCAGCTGATGAACAGATATATAAAACGTATACCTTACAATTGAATGTTATTCAACAATTAAAGTTCCAACGTAAGCTACAATGTTGAAGAACCTCAAAAACATTAAGATGAATGAAAAAGCCAGTCACAAAAGACCATATACCCTATGACTCCATAGGCAAATCTAAAGGGACAGAAAGATTAATGGTTTCCTAAAGTTGAGAGATGAAAGGGTTGGAAAATGATAACTAAAAGTGTGGGGTTCTTTTTTAGGATCATGAAATGTTTTCAAGTTGAATGCAGTGATGGTTGTAACCTACGTGAATATACTAAAAGCCAATGAATTACACACTTTACATGGATAAGCTGCATGGTATACTATGGTCTTTAGGTCAAACTGTTCAAAGAAAAAAAGAGTTTTAAGAATTTTCTACATACTTGTAGAGCAACCAACATTTAGCACAAACCATGGGTAAGGGATCTAGTTCTCCTTTCTACTTTCAGCAAGCCAGACCAACATGGCTTGCTGAAAGATCAAAGGTGGAGTAAATGCTACTGATAGTGGGGGCCTAGTGCTGAGGCAAAGTATAAGCAGCAGCTCTGGAAAATAAAGGGAGAAAAAGACAAAGAGGGCCTGGAACGATTCCCTAGATCTTTCTTCCTATTACTTCCTGGACTATTTCACTCAATTTGAGCTGTAAATTTAACAACCAAACATATATGGAACCATACACATAACAGAAAACAAACAGCTATTACAAAGTTCATGGAAGGACAAGAAACATAGTTCTTTTTATTGCCCACTTGATCACCATGGAGGTAAAAAACTGTAAGAGATAACCATCAGTCAGAGGCTTGCAATCTTTAGGGAACTGTATTCCACGGTGTCACCTCCCCTCAGACGTTCAAATACTTGACAAATGTGATGCTTTTAGCAACTGAGAAAAGTCTTCCTATCTCTGAGGAATGCCTCTTGTCCAAAAGAGGAGAAAGCAATGGAGTCAGCACATCTGAGTTCTCACAAGTTGTGTCACCTCTATAACATCAAGTGGCCTAGTTTCTTCACCTGTAAAATGGGCAATTAGATGCCAACACTAGCTCAAGAATAAGCAAGCAAGTACCAAATTAACCAATAGTAACAAGGCAACCTTGAACATACCAGTAATTCTTTGAAGTTTTAAACGCACATTAGGTCCTCAATTACTCCCCTGAGAAGGGCAGAATATAGATATTATTCCCATTATACAGATAAGAGGACAGGGCCAGTCAAGGAAGAGAGAAGGTACTGATCCAACTGCACACTCAACTACCAGGTCCACAAAACTAGGCTTTGTAATTTACCAAGATAAAAATAACATTGTTCTACTCCACTTTACCAACGCTCCAAAGAAACCCAACTTCCTATTTCCTCTCCTCTGAGAGAGTAAAACTTACCAGATAGAAAGGGGAACGAGGTGGTGGTGGGGGCTGGCGTCGAGGCCGGGGACCACTGAACGAGGTAGCAGTGGAGGGAGGGCTGGGGGGACCAGGGCGCAATGTCAGTGTCTCAGGCTCATCCTTGGCAACAGGCAGCCGCGATACCATGGTGACAGGCAAGGGAGCAGATCCAGATGCCGAAACCACAAGGGAGGATGTCTGGGAAGCTGGGGCCTGTGTTGAGGCTGGGGCTAGCGCCAGAGTCTGGGCTGCAGCTGGGCCCAAGGGCGGCACCGGAACAGGGGCAGGACTCAAGGTCAATGTTTGCACCGAAGCTGGGGTCAGGAGTGAAGCAGATGACGATACTGGAGCCAAAGTCAGTGTGTGAGCTGGGGCTGGGCCCATCGGAGAAGCTGGAGTCAAAGGGGGTGCTGGAGCCAGAGACAGTGTCTGCGATGGACCCAGTGGTGGTCCTGGCGCCAAAGACAGCGTCTGCGATGGAGCTGGTACTAGGGATGATGCTGGAGTCAGTGATAATGTCTGAGCTGGAAAAGGCCCCTGAGGGTTCCCCGCTCCCAAAGAGAGGGTCTGAGATGGAGACGAGCCACCAGGAGTGGATGCTAAAGCTGGGGCTAAGGCCAGTGTCTGCGAAGAAGCTGGGCTTGGGAGAGGCGACGGAACCGGGGCTGGTACCATAGTCTGAGTTGATGATGGAGCCAACACAGGAGTTGGGGCTGGCACCAGTGAAGAAGCTGAAGCTAAAGGAGTTCCCGGAGTAGATGATGAAGCCAGAACTGGAACTGGAGTCTGCGATGGAGCCAGGACAGGAGCAGGACCTGGTGATGGAGCCAGGACTGGAAGAGGAGCCAGGGAAGGAGCTGGAGAAGGAGCCAGGATTGCTGTCTGTGGAGCCACCATGGGAGCCAGAGAGGTGGCTAGAGCCTGAGATGCAGAAGGTGCTGGAGCCAGAAGGGAAGCCTGAGCTGGAGCTGGATTTGGTGTTGCCGGAAAAGGATTGGCCAGAGCAGAAGCTGGTACCAGGACAGGTGAACATGCTGGGGCCACAGCTGAGTTCAAGCCTGGAACATGTGAAGAGGCTGGAGCCAACAACAGAGGGTGACCAGGTGCCTGAGATGAAGACAGTGATGGAGTTGTGGCCAAACCTAGAGTCAAAGCTGACGCTGATGGGGAAGCCCCAGCTGGTGCCAAAGAAGGAGGTCCAGGAGCCGCTGAGACAACAGGTGCCAGTGCTGGAGTCACATTGGTCAACAGAGCTGGGCCAGAAGCCGAAACAGGCAAGGGGGCTGAGATGGGGATGGTGAGTGGAGCTGAGGCTGGGGCAGGAGGCGTGGTCGAAACAGAGATGGGAAGTGAAGAGGACACTGGAACTGAGACTGTAGAGGACACAGGACTAGCAAGAGGAGAGGAGTTGGGAACTGGCATTGGAGAAGAGGCTGGCCCAGGGAGTGAGGACTGCACAGGGAGAGGAGAAGAGATGGTCAAGGGAGCAGCTCCGGGTGCTGAAGCTGTGGAGACAGAGGATGAGTTAGCCCCAGAAGTCTTTTCATTACTTCATCCCACCCTTCTCCCTTACCCCCACGCTTTATCCATTTCCTAGAAAACCTTCAATCCCACACCATGAAGTCAAAGATGCAAAGACTCTGACATTTCCTTTCCCTCCAAGATTTCATGAAGTATATTTTAAAATAAGGCAAGAGCTCAGCAGCCTAGCTCTGAGGCCCACTACAAAGTGAGTCAGTATGCTGATAAACAGAGAATCTTGCTGTGACAAAGAAACCCTCCGGACCACCCTATGTCCATTCCTGGCAAAAACATCTGCTCTTAGCCACCTGGACTCACCACTGACTTCGGGCGAAGGACTGTGGACCAGCTTGAGAAGAGGCCTCACCAGAGTGGACGTGGGGATGGGGGCCCGGGCAGTACCCAAAGTAGGTGTGGGTAGCCGGCCAGGGGTTAATGTGGGGCGCGGAGTCAACACAGCTGGAAGCCCAGAACTCGGAGGCCGGGGTGCTGGGGCCAGTGGAGGAACAGGAGTCAGTCCATCCCGAGGGGCCTGTCTCACTACAATCTTCACCACGCCTGTATTATTCACCATGGTTGGTGGCACTGCAAGAGGAAGCTACATTGAGGGGAAGGTAGAAAAGAAACAAGAGACCCAAAGGATGGAAATAGTCCAGGGGCAGGAGAGGGTAGCAGACAGATATTGGAGATACTGGCAAGGGAAAACAACACTGGGGGAAGGCTGGACAGACAGTAGCCCAGGGCATGCCTGAAAGGACCAAGGCCAGCAAGGGCTAAGTAAGTAGGAAGGCCAGGAGCCTCACCCTGGTTAGCAGCAAGCGGAAGGCTGAGGCCAGTGGGGGCAAGGGTGGTGCTGGGGGTCGAAGAAGGCAGCACAGAGACAGGGGTGGGGCCAGGGGTCGGGGCCACGGCCTGGATGAGAGCCACATGGGCAGGCTGGCTGATGAGGTGGTGCTGCCCCCCTGCTGACACCAGGTGCACCACATTCCCTGGGTTAAGGGAAGAGAGAAAGAAAGAGAAGCAGCTATCAGCAGGAGGAGGATAGAGGCAAGGGCCAGAGGAAAAGGAAAGAACAGAGAGGGGATAACTTCTCTAGAATGACCTCATCCCTACTTTTCTCAAAAGAGCCCTTCTAAACATTCCCTTTGGCCCCATCCCACCAAAAGTTAGGAAAAGAAACATAAAGGCTGACGTCCGAAGAGAGCAACAAAAACAAAGAGACAAGGAAGAGGAGAAAAAAAGCAGGACAGGGGGTGGGTTTTACCTACTTTGCAGCGGGCGGGGCTGCCCCACAGCAAGCTGGCGCACCTGCGCACCAGTCAAAGTCAGCTTGTTGCCCTGGATTTGGAAGGTGAGAGGTTTGCTTCCTCCTGCACTAGCCACTGGACGTTGTGCCAGTGAGGCCAACTGCCCGATGCTGACCACTTCACCTGCTAGGAACAAAGAAGGGACTTAATGTACACAGCAACTACTCTTTAACACCACTTTGCCTCAAGAGGCACAAGTCTCCAGTTCCTCCAACCCTCCTAACTCAATTTACCAGGTTCCAACAAACTCAGCCTTTGAGCCTTTGATGTGCTACCCCTTCCAATCCCATTGTGTGCCCAGCAATCTTCTTTATATCCTCTAATGGCCTGCCACCATACTGAGCTAATCATCACCCCCAACTCCATGCTGCCCTTTATCCCCAAATAACTTTCTACTTCTAGGTCTATCACTATTTACTCATCTCTGGTGTCATTTCCCCCACTAGCCTGAGAACTCCTTGACAGCTCTTACTCGACTATGAATTTCCAGCATATGGTAAAATATTTCACATGCATTAGCTACTTGGAGTTTTATACTTTCAACATTCTCAAGCTTTTCTCCAGCCCTGTAGCATATATACACTCCTCCCATCTTAAAACCTTCATTCACAGACTCCTGAGAACTTACAGGGCAGGCGAGCCTGCATATCAGGAGACAAGATGAGGCGCTGTGGTGCAGGAGTAGAAGCTGGCACTGCCGTGGTGGGAGCAGTGGCTGTGGTAGTAGAGGTGGTGGTGGCAGCAGCAGAAGGGAAAGTGTAGCCTGGTGGCACTGTCAGGGGCTTCAACAGGCTGGAGGAGCCTGGAGGTGGAGCAGGGCTTAAGCGAACAGGTGCAGGTGGGGCCGGCTTCAAGGACAGGGTTGGTGTAGGAGGCCGTGAGGTCCCACTAAGGACCCCCAGGGGGGATGGCAACACTGCAGACACAAAGCAAACATCTGTCAGATATAGCCTTAGCCTGCTCCCAGAAACCACCACACATGCTCCCAACCTATCAAATACCACACCTGTCTCCAATTTAGCATCCTCCCTACTCTAATTTCATTACTTCTTCCCCAATCTGAACAGGCATAATCACAATCTGCCTGAGGTAGCCCCCAGCACACTGGCCCCCTTGTAACTCACCCTGGGGAAGAGGCCCACTGTTTGGCTGCAGTGGGGGCAACAGAACAGGGCCAGGAGGCCGGGATGCCGGAATAAGTGGGGGCCCAACAGGCGAAGCTGACACCATCAGTGGTGCTGGCAGCATTGGAGGTGTTGGGCCAGGGGTGGGCTGGGCGGAGAACTCAGGGCCTGGAGAGGGTCGGACGGGGACAGGGCCAATGGGGGTCCGTGGGCTGTTCACCACCACCACTGTCCGGCCTTCCTGCTTGGGCACTGGCTGCAGCATCCTATGAGGACAGAAACAAAAGGGTGGGTAGGAAAGGGAGGGAGAATAAGGAATAGGAAGTTGAAGAAGAAACGTAACAGAAATTACAAAAGCAAAGGGGGTAAAAGAAAAGGACACAAAGGAGAAAGAAAGAGAGATCCAAGATAACCAAAAAGCACCAACCAGAGAAAGGGAGAAACAAATCAGTGACAAACACAAGAGCCCCTCCCAGGATCCTCTTCTAGTTATTGTCTCCCCCAATTCCTCCAGTACGTTGTATCCATCCTATATAAACATTCTAGCCTAGCCTCCAACTCTCTCCTTTCCACCCCAATTTCCACCCCCAGCCAGCTATAGCCACTTTTTCTAGGAACCCATCCCCTTTATCCCTCAACCCTGGTACCTGTTAACCTTCATCTTGACTGGTTTGGGCCGGGGTGGGGGATCAGGAGCTGTAGCCACTTCTAGCAGTACCCGGCGGGACAGGCGGTGACGGGGTAGAAATGTCTCAGCCTCATATCTAGAGACACGACCCTCCAGGCCAATAAGATCAAACCGACCCATGTCTATCCGCTGGTACAAGAAGAACACAAAAGCATGTTGTCAGAGAGACCAATACAGCAATGATTTCTTGGATATGACACCAATAGCACAGACAACAAAAGAAAAAAAAAAACGATAAATTGGACTTTTGATAGTATCAAAAGATACTATCAACAGAATGAGAAATCAAGCTATGTAATGAGACAAAATATTTGCAAATCATGTATCTGATGTTAATATCTAGAATATATAAAGAACTCCCACAACGAAACAACCTAATTAAAAAAATCAGGCAAATATACCAAATGGACATTTCTCTAAAGGAAATACACAATAAGCACATGTACCCTAATCATTAGGGAAATGCAAATCAAATCATAATGAGGTACTGCCACCTCACACCTGTTAAGACGGCTATTGTAATAAAACAAAACACCAACTGCTGGCAATAATATGGAGAAATTAGAACCCTTGTGCACTGCTGGTGGCAATGTGAAACGGAGCAGTCACTATGGAAAATACTATGGCGATTTCTCAAAATTAAAAAATAAAACTACCATACGATCCAATTCCTTGTCTGGGTATGTACCCAAAAGAATTGAAAGCAGGACTCAAACTGGTATTTGCACACTTGTGTTCATTGTAGCATTATTTACAATAGCCAAAAGTAAATATAACCCAAAGTGTCCACTGATGGATAAACAGATAAAACAAAATACAGTATACACACGTACATGTCTGGATGTATACAAATACGTAGACATAAATATGATACAAAACATCACCCTAACTTAACAATGAAATAAATTCTGACATGTACTACAATATGGATGAACCTGGAAGACATTCTGCTAAGTGAAATAAGCCAGTCACAAAAGGACAAATACCATATGATCCTATTTATATGAGTACTTAGAATAGGCAAACTTAGACAAAGTAGAGTGTGGCTGCCAAGGGCTGGGGGAAAGCAGAAAATGAGGAGTAATTATTATTTAGTGTGCATGGCGTTTCAATTTGGAAAGATGAAAAAAAGTTTTGAAGATAGACAGTGATGATGGTAGTCACACAACAATGTGAATGTACTCATGCCACTGAAACGTATACTTAAAAATGGTTAAAATGATACAATTTCTGTATTTTGCCACAACAAAACCAAAAGTTTGGAGGGAAAAGTGGCCAAAAAAGAGGGAAGGAACAGGAAAACAAAGTAACATTTAAGTATTTAAGTATAACTAACATGCCAGGCACTTTCAAAAATATTAACACAATTTTCACAAACCGCAGATAATAGACTTTATAATCCCTACTTTCAAAGGCAAACAGCATTAGAGATTAATAAAGAGCTTGCCCAAAGTCACACAGCTAGGAAACAATGAAACTAGAAGAATAGTGCTCAGATTATATAAAAGGAAAAATGCAAAAGGTCAGAATCCAGCCTAAAGAAAAAGATGCAGGGTTAGGATAGGGCCAATAATCTTGGGAGCAACTACTCACCTGAAGGGGGTGGACATCAGTGGCCCTGAGCACCAGAGATGCGGTGCTGAAACAAATTCCTGGGGTGATGAAGGGGGAGGTAACAGGTCGAGGGTCAAACAGGTTTGGATGATTGCAGACTTTTCGCAGCTGCATCAAAATGTTGATGACACTCATGAAATGGCCTGTGGCTAGGGTCTCCTTAGTTCTGGGAGAGAGGAAAAATATATGGGGCATCCTGACAATCACATCTGTTCCAATAAAGAGCCCCAGGGCCCACCCTCGGGCCTCCCTTACGTGGTCTGTGCCATGAAGTCATCATAGAGGCAGCGTTGACGCTTGGAGAGCCGGCAGCGGATAACATGCTCATACTTTTTAGGCATCTGCTTCTCAACATCCACCTTAACTCGGCGCAGCAAAAAAGGCCGCAAAACCTAAAAGCAAATAAGCAAGAGGCTGACAGAAGAATGATGGGCACTGAGCCCCAGCCTAGCCTCTCTAGCTGGGTCTTGAGCTGATGACCAGAAGAACCCTGGCTTAGCCCTTCAGTAAATACTCATGAAGCCATAAAGCGTGCCAAGAACCAATCACGCAGAGAGGAATCAAATGAAAGCCCTCTTCTCAAACATTTACTATCGGTTGAAGGAGACATACACAAAGATGATACCATACCTAAAGAAATGCTTTAAAAAAAAAAAAAAGACACTGAAGGCAGAGCAACTAACTACAGGAGGAATGACTCAAATTACATTTCCAGGAGGAAATGTAAATTTGTAATATTACGAGAGTAAATCCAGAAGAGAAGCTGAGAACAAAACTTGTGGCAGTGACAGTACCACAGAAAACAAAAGGCAAATCTGAAATCCCAAGAGGTAAAATCTGATAGGACATAGTCTTTAAATTCACATGGAAGAAATGGAAAATAGGGATCCCTGGGTGGCGCAGCGGTTTGGCGCCTGCCTTTGGCCCAGGGCGCGATCCTGGAGACCCGGGATCGAATCCCACGTTGGGCTCCCGGTGCATGGAGCCTGCTTCTCCCTCTGCCTGTGTCTCTGCCTCTCTCTCTCTCTCTCTCTCTCTCTCTGTGACTATCATAAATAAATAAATAAATAAATAAATAAATAAATAAATAAATAAATAAATAAAAAAGAAATGGAAAATAGGAATAAAACGAAGGAAAGAGACATAGCTAGTGAAGTCTTTTTGGTTTCTATTCTGATTTACCAAAATGAAGGTGTGATGGAACAAAATGGAGTAGAAATAGGAGGCTATAAGACTCGAGATTTTGGCTTAGAACAGGGTGTGTTCAAGAGAAACTTTGAATTAAAGATATCAAGTTAGAAATTTAAATAGTTTGGTTAAGACTGTAAAAATATAAAGTGGAGAATTCTTGAAGCCTTAAGATATGTTAACTGAGGGATCCCTGGGTGGCGCAGCGGTTTGGTGCCTGCCTTTGGCCCAGGGCGCGATCCTGGAGACCCGGGATCGAATCCCACATCAGGCTCCCGGTGCATGGAGCCTGCTTCTCCCTCTGCCTGTGTCTCTGCCTCTCTCTCTCTCTGTGACTATCATAAATAAATAAAAATTAAAAGAAAAAAAAGATGTTAACTGAGATTTAAAAAAAGACAAGAATGTTGAGAGATGTTATTTTAAAAGCTGGACAAAGCAGTTGAGTGTCCAACTCTTGATTTTGACTCAAGTCATGATCTGAGTTGTCGGACTGAGCCCTGTATCAGGCTCTGTGCTTAGGGTGGAGGCTGCTTATCCCTCTCCCTCTGCTCCTCCCCCTTCCTTTCTCTAAAATAAATAAATAAAATCTGGGCAGCCCCGGTGGCGCAGTGGTTTAGTGCCGCCTGCAGCCCAGGGCGTGATCCTGGAGACCCTGGATCGAGTCCCACGTCGGGCTCTATGCATGGAGCCTGCTTCTACCTCTGCCTGTGTCTCTGCCTCTCATTCTGTGTCTCTATGAATAAATAAATAAATAATCTTAAAAAAAAAAAAAAAAAAACTACTTGCTAAATAAATAAATAAATAAATAAATAAATAAATAAATAAAATCTTGCTAAAAAAAAAGGGGGGGGGGGACGAAAGGAAAGAGCCAGAAAAAAACAAGAACAGAGAGAGAGAGAAAGAAAAAAAAAGAGAGAGAGAACCCAATCAAAGTTGGAAAAAACCCTAGTAAGAAGAAATCTGAGCAAGGACTGATCAGTATTATTCTACTTAGAGAATGAAGACAGAAATGTCCCCATCAGTAAAAAAAGGAAAATGACGAAGATGAAATAACTCAATTTGCCTACGGCTCAGTCACTAGAACCCTGCTACATGACACTGAGTGAATTCAGCCCAGCACTGGCTTCATTTTCCCTAAAGGTTTTCTAGGTACTGTCCTTAGCCTGCCATTCCCAATTCCCTGCCAAATGTTACAGGCCCTACCTTGTGGAGGCGTTTGACTAGACCTTCATTGTACTCTTGGCTGCCCTCAATCATGCCAGTTAGGGGGTTAGAGAACCATTCTTTAAACTCTCGATGAGACTGGAAGACATGGGGCATCAAAAAGTGCATCAAAGACCACAGCTCCATGAGGCTGTTCTGCAATGGAGTTCCTGTAAGGAGCAGGCGTCTCTGGCTGCAAAGAAACAGAGGGAATTAGAGGGAGGATGATCATCAAGGTCCTAACCTTCTGAGCATCTCACCCTTCAAGCTAAGTCAACCTTCCTACAAACCCCCATTTCCATCTCCACCTGTTGAAGTTGAGCAGTGACTGCCAGCGCTGTGACTTGAAGTTCTTGATGTTCTGAGCCTCATCCAGAATGAGATAGCGCCAGTTCTTACGGCGGAAGGCCTGGTGGTCCTGCAGCACCAGCTTGTAAGACGTGATACACACATGGAAGGCATTGGGCTTGGTCCAGCCCTGAGATATCAGGAGAAAGCAGCAGATAGTGGAATGAAAAGAAAAGAAAGGATACAGAAAAGACATGCTAAGGTCCTCAAGGGACATAAATCAGGTTGGGAAAAAAAGAGAAAGCCCCAGGAGCAGGAGGCAGCAACAGAAAAAGGAGGGAAAGGAACTCCTCTGAGGAAAGGGCTTAAGAGTAAAAGAGGTGGGGGGGGGGGTGATCACATGGAGAGCGAACCTGCCGCTTGAGCTTCCTCTCTTTCTGGGCTCCATAGTAAGTGAGGATTTTAAAGCTGGGGCACCACCGTTTCAGCTCCATCTCCCAGTTCAGCATCACACTGGTGGGGACAATGATCAAATGGGGACCCCAGTTACCTGTTTAGCAAAAGAATAAGAGATGTACAGCATGGTGACTATAGTTAATAATACTGGACTGCATATTTGAAAGTTAAAAGAACACATTAAAAAATTCTAATCACGAGAAACAAGTTTTTGTAACTACATATAGTAGTGGACGTTAACTAGACTTATTGTGTTAATCATTTCACAACACATACTAACATCAGAACATTATGCTGGATCCTTAAAACCTACATAATGTTACATGTCGATTATACCTCAACTTAAAAAAAAAAAGATTTTATTTTTATTTTTTATTTTTTTTTTCTTTATTTATTTATGATAGTCACACAGAGAGAGAGAGGCAGAGACACAGGCAGAGGGAGAAGCAGGCTCCATGCGCCGGGAGCCCGACGTGGGATTCGATCCCGGGACTCCAGGATTGCGCCCTGGGCCAAAGGCAGGCGCCAAACCACTGCGCCACCCAGGGATCCCCCAAAAAAAAAGATTTTAAAGAGAATTTAAGGGGATCCCCGGGTGGCGCAGCGGTTTGGCGCCTGCCTTTGGCCCAGGGCGCGATCCTGGAGACCCGGGATCGAATCCCACATCGGGCTCCCTGTGCATGGAGCCTGCTTCTCCCTCTGCCTTTGTCTCTGCCTCTCTCTCTCTCTCTCTCTTTGTATGACTATCATAAATAAATTAAAAAAAAAATTTAAAAAAAAAAAAAAAAAAGAGAATTTAAAAAGAAAGAAAAATTAGAGGTGGTAAAGAAATGCAAACTGCGGTTCTATTCTAGTCCCTCAGGTATAACCCTGATCACTCTAATGATCCCCTCCTAAGAATCCTAGCACCTACACTGGCATCTCCATAGTTACTGACCAGTCAAGGAAGCTACTAAGCAGGAAACAGTGTTTCACCATCCAGCAACTAGTCACCATTAAATAAGCTTCACAGGGAATTGGTCAAGGAGATCCAAGAGAAAGGGCCCTGCCTTGTTACCTTTTTCACAGGCCAAATGGGCAAGCAGGGAGATGGTCTGGATTGTCTTGCCTAGCCCCATCTCATCAGCAAGAATACCATTAAGCTTCTTCTCATACATAGTAACCAGCCAGTCCAGCCCAATGTGTTGGTACTCCCGGAGCTGGCCCCGCAGGAGCAAGGGGATGGGTGTCTTCACCTGGTAGGGAGGAAGAGAGATATCAAAGTAGAAATGAGGCCTTAGTCACTGAGAATCAAAAAAGTCAAGATAAGAAAAAGCAGAAGCTGGGGTCAGGGGTTACCTGGGTAGTGGCCAAGGTGTAACCCTTGGGCTGAAGACTTTCAGCTGCCGCAGCGATGTCAGTAATCTCCTTTTTAGGGCCTAGAGTAGCGGTGGGTCCTGGGGTAGGAGGTCCACTGCCCCCATCTGCCTCACTCTGCTCTTCATCCCGGGCAAGCAAGTATTCCACCCCAAAGTCATCATCTTCCTCCTCTTCCTCATCTGCCTGGCTCTGTGATCCAGACTCCTCAGACTCCTCAGACTCCGATTCCTCTGATTCTGAACTCCCGCTGGTTTCTTCCTCCTCTGAATGCTCATCTTCTTCTTCCTCACTTTGCTCTTCAGCAGATTCTGAAGCACACCAAGGCTTAGTGCTCACCACACCCATTCCCCTCCAAAGCCTCCCCCACAGCACATCCATGACCACACATTCACCTGACTGACTGCTACTGTCCTCAGGACGAGCCTCTTCAGCCTCTGTGGCCCCCTCTGCTTCACAGTCAGAGCTGTTAGCCTCAACCTCCTCCTCGTCCTCTTCTTCGCTACTCCCAGAGCCTGGGCCAGAGGCGTCAGAAGCATAGGCTCCCGCATACTGCTGCAAGAGCTCTTCCATAGATAGCTCACCTGGGGAAGAAATGACACAGGAGCTTCTTGGTGCTTCAAGGGAAAGGAGGTAAAGGAGAAAGGACTGAGGGCTGCCAGTTAATTTTATGTTGGTTTCTACAGACACTCCTGGGCTCAGATCTGAAGGGAGGTAAGAGTTTGCTTTCAACACCAGCTACTAAAGCCAAGCCACACAGCCTTGGCCAGAACCATGGGTGATGCTGCCATCCACTGGGAAGGATATCAAACTAAATCTCTTTAAGATTCAAGTCAAACACAGCCAACATCCTCTTACATCAGTTCCACTTAGCTGTCCTATCACTTTGTTCAAACTTCCATCAAAACTTGTCATATTCTATTTATAATTATTTAACATCTGTCTTTGTCATTAGACCTGGAGTTCCTCTGAGGAGGATAAAGTCTTATTCATCCCTTTATCCCTGGAATTCTGCACAAAGGAGACACCGAGTGGACGCTCAGTAAACATCTGGTGAATGTCACCTTCTCGAGCCAACTCGCTCAGCTCCATGGCATGGTCCACCTCCCCTTCCAACTGCTCCTCAGCCGCTATAGTTTCCTCTTCATCCTCCGCTAAGAAAGAGAATGAAGCAAAATCAATGGGAACAGAATTATAGGACCCAGTCCAAGCTGAACAAAGGAGAAAGCATTAAATATTATGTCTAGACAATTCAAAGGGAAAGGGGCAAAGGATACAGAAAATAAGCCTGACCTTCATCCTCATTGGCAGTAAACTCTTCGTCATCCTCATCTGGATGCCAAGGCTGTTTATTGCGCTGTGTAACAGAGGGTGAGGGTTTCACCTGTATGGCAAAGGATAAAAAGGAAGAAGACCTAAGGTTTAAGCAACAGGAGAAAGGTTCGATGTTGAATACATGGTCACAGAACAGTCTCTGTTCCACTGAGTGACAGCTGCCACTGGTACGGTCCCAGGGCAAGGATGCAATCAAAGGTTTTCTTTCAGCACCAGCTACCAAATCCTGGCCCCACTGCCTGGGGGAGGATCTGTGAAAGTGCTAGATAAGAAACACAGGCCCCCAACACCATCCCTATGCACTCAGACATATGATAGAGAGCTTAGGTCCAGAAAAGACTTCAAGATTATCATCCTAGCTCCAAACCTAGAAACCAATAGGGAGTATTAGGACTATTTCACAGAAGTGGCAAAAACCAGATTAAGTATCTTTTTTCAAGAAGACATAGCAGTTAAAAAGTAGAGTACAATACACTTTTCCACTACAGCATCAGAAACTGCCCGTATCAGAATGCAACTTGCCCCAAACCCAGATTCTTTATCCATCCCCAAATGAGAGCCAATTACTCTTAACCAGAGAGGACTCCTGAAAACCACAACCAACCTTATAAACCAGATCTCAGTCCTTGAACCTCTACCTCTGTTCCCACTTTTGAGTCCTCCCTCTACTCATTCTCCCCATACCTGTATCACCTGAGAGGGCTCTTCTTCACCACCTTCTTCAGGCCCATCTCGGGTATCACTGTCACGAGATGAGGGGGTCCTCGAGGGGCTGGAAGGCCCTCCTAGCAGCTGAGGGGGGAGGGAACGGAGCAGCTCTTCCAATGGCAATTCTCCCTCACGTCGAAGCAGCTCAATCTCACGCCTCTGGGTCTCTGCATCATTGCCTTCCTGTTGTTCTTCAACCTCAATCGTCTCCTCGTCATCCTCTTCCTCCTCCTCTTGGGGTTGGAAGTCCCCATCTATAGCAGGAGAACAAGGTCACAAAGTCCACGGGGCCCTGCAAGCCACAGGGTGGGTTTTCAGCTCTGGAAAGGGTACATGAGGAAGAGTAACAGAGCCAAAGAGGACACACACCTTCATCGTCCAGCCGGGAAACCGGGGGTGGAGGACTAGAGGCAGCTGAGGAAGAGCCTAGACAAGGGGAAGAGCCAGCTTTGCTGGATGCTAGTGGCTGGTTGAGGCTCTGAGATAAAAGGTCTGAGTACTTTTCAGTCTGCCCCACAATGAAGTCCAGGTGCAGGTCCAGAGCTTTTTTACGCTTTTCCTCAAGCCGGGACTGTTGCTTGAATTGCACCACCTGCCACAACATGAAATGAACAGGTCACTAACAATCTTTTATTCATGTACCCTTTTACCTAACATTTAAGGAAACTTCCTCTATGTTAGACTATGAACTAGCTTTTCAAAAGAGAAGAACTAAAATGACCTTTCCTTAAGGAAAGCACAAAGGGAACAAAGGAAAGAGAAGAGCCAGTTTAACTTCAGGTAGCAGGGAAAAATATACAAATGTATCTGGAGTTGAATCTTTAAGACTAGTAGGTGTTCCCAAAGTGGGAATGACGAGAAATGCATTCCAGGCAGCAGAAAAAGCACAGGTAAATTAGCAGGGATGGGCAAAAGAAAGAATATTTGAAACGAAGAAAGAAAAGGAAAGGAACTAACAGGAGACAAGACTGAAAACATAGAAACCAAGTAGCACTTGAGAAACAATAAAACTTAACATAAGGGAACAAGTTGATTACTGAGAACTTCAATGGTATTTAACCAGCTAAATGGCACTAAGAGGTTGTAGGAAAAGTGTGCAGAATGCCCTGCAGAGGACGAGTGGCCTAGAGGGATCAAGAAGTCTTATTAACAATCCCCTAAGGTATGGCCATATTTTTCCACTCTATTTCTTTCTTCTTCCTGGCACTCAATGCTAGAGAGATCCAATGCACAATGGAAATCTCACTAGAATCACTTGAAGTTAAAATATTTCTCTCTCAAGTTTTGATCGTTCCTGATACCATGCTAACCATACCAAGCAAACCTAAGGCATTTCCCTCTTCCAATCCCTGCTGCCTACCTTCTCCACATTGCTCCAGAATTGCCTGACATCTTTGGCCATGGTGGAGGCAATTCGGCGTAGCTTGGCCTGCTCTTCTCTCCGAGCCCGTTCCTCCTTCTGCCGCTGCTCCTCGTGGTGCCGGATGACCATGCGCACAACCTGTGGAATAAGGAACCAGAGTGAAAACATTCCAAGGCCAATCTCCTACTCCTTCCTCAAATCAAAAGCAAAGATCGTAATCAAGTCCAAGAAATCTGGGAAATCAGCTTGTGTCTTGAGACTATAGGCATTAATAACCACCCTATACTGTTTCAGTTTGGTTTTCTTCAACCCACATATCAACGAAAAGGAAACTGGGAAAAGAAATAAGGAAGGTAGGCCCAGTTGATGACATACCTTACGGGCCACACCCCGTTTCCAACGACGCTCCTGAGCAAAGTCAGCAGAGAGCCACTGCATCTCCTCACATAGATAGTCCCAGTGGCCTTTGGGGCGGGGAGGCTCTGGCACTTTAGGCAGCCTTTTCAGTGACCAGAAACCCTCTTTCCGCAGCTCAGCAATCCGAGTCTCAATCTCAGCCTCCTAACAAAGAGGAGCTAAGTCAACCACTGCAAATAAAACCTACCTCACAAATACAGCTGAATTCCTGGGCACTGATTATATATAGGCACTGTCTGGACTGAGCATTTTACATGTCTTAAGTCCTCTTACCAATCCTGAAAGTAAGCAGGTATTACAACTTTTTCAAGTGAGAAAAAAAAAAAAAAAGAGAGAAGATAGGAAGATAAAAGTGATTTGAGATCACACAACCAAGAAGTGATAAGAGCTGGAAATTAAAAATAGGTCTAATGACTCCAGACACCAGATTTCACATTCTGTTATTTCACTCAATATCCATGCCCTATGAATATAGGAAAGACTGAGGAAAACATATTCCAAGGGAAGCCTCTAGAGAAGCAGGGAATGAACCCTTCCTTATGGAGTATGTTCATGCTTAGAAATTTAAGGCCCAATTTACATAATCCTATTTGTTTTTAGAATACATATATATTTAAAGATTTTATTTATTTATTCATGAGACAGAGAGAGAGAGAGACAGGCAGAGGCAGAAGCAGGCTCCATACCGGGAGCCTGATGTGGGACTAGATCCTGGGTCTCCAGGATCAGGCTGTGGGCTGAAGGCAGCACTAAACCGCTGAGCCACCCGGGCTGCCTGAAAAATACTACTTTTATAAAAACATACATTTTGATGACAATATTGAAGTTACACATAGAAAAATTAAATGATAACAAAAGAGAACACTATTTCTACAATGGTTTAATTCATAAAGAAGTAAAAGCATCTGAAATCAACAAAGGTGACTTAAAAACTTGGGCAGCTCCAGTGGCCCAGCGGTTTAGCACCGCCTTTGGCCCGGGGTGTGATCCTGGAGACCCAGGGTCAAGTCCCACAATGGGCTCCCCGCATGGAGCCTGCTTCTTCCTCTGCCTGTGTCTCTGCCTCTGTGTGGGTGTGTGTGTCTCATGAATAAAAATCTTAAAAAACAAACAAACAAACAAAAAAAACCTTAAGACAACTGGGGTGCCTGGTGGCTCAGCTGAGCATTAGACTCTTGATTTTGGTTCAGGGCAGGATCTCAGGGTTGTGGGATCCAGTCCGCGGTCAGGCTCTCCACATAGCTTCTCTCCCTGTCTCTCTCCTTCTGCCCCTCCCATACTTTCTCTCTAAAATAAATATTTAAAAAGACAAACTCAAAAGACAACTGCCGTCATTATTCTTATCCTCTCCAAACAAAAATTAATCAGAGGAAAAAACAGCCAGCAAAGACAGAGGGAACTAAATGGCCTGATGGCGAAAGAAACATCAAGATGGGGGTATTAGATCAATGGCTCTCAAATTTAAGCATGCATCAAAATCATCTGGAGTGCTTTTTAAGACAGATTGACGGACCCCACCCCTCCAGCTTTAAATAGATAGGTGGGTACCAACAAACTTGCATTTCTTTTTTTTTTTTTTTTTTTTAATTTTTATTTATGATAGTCACAGAGAGAGAGAGGCAGAGACATAGGCAGAGGGAGAAGCAGGCTCCATGCACCAGAAGCCTGATGTGGGATTCGATCCCGGGTCTCCAGGATCGCGCCCTGGGCCAAAGGCAGGCGCCAAACCGCTGCGCCACCCAGGGATCCCCTCTTTTTTTTTTTTTTAAAGATTTATTTATTTATGATACACATAAAGAGAGAGAGAGAGAGAGGCAGAGACACAGGAGGAGGGAGAAGCAGGCCTCATGCCAGGAGCTCGACATGGGACTCGATCCCGGGACTCCAGGATTGCGCCCTGGGCCAAAGGCAGGCGCTAAACCGCTGAGCCACTCAGGGATCCCCCAAACTTGCATTTCTAACAAATTTCCCAGGTGATGCCAATGCTGCTGGTCCAGAGATGAAACTTACCACTGGATAAGGCAAGAGAGACTGGAGAATAAAAATGAGAAGTAGAAACCAGTAAATCTTAAAGAGCCTTACAGCTTTACAAAGCACTTTTATGTCTATTTCTCCCTTAACTTAAACCTCACAACACTCTATAGACTACTACACCATACTACAACCTTATAGAAAACAAGGCTCAGAGATTAAGCAACTCAAGATCATGTAAGTTAAGGCAGAGCCTATACTCTAAATCCACACAGAGGGGGAGCTCAGCGGTTTAGTGCTGCCTTCGGCCCAGGGGGTAATCCTGGAGACCCAGGATCAAGTCCCATGTCAGGCTCCTACACGGAGCCTGCTTCTCCCTCTGCCTGTCCCTCTGCCTCTCTTTCTCCCACTCTCTCTGTCTCTCATGAATAAATAATCTTTAAAAAATAAATAAATCCATCCATCCATACGGAAAGAAAAGTAAAAAGCTCAAAGGACCTAGGAGTTGAAGAAAGAAGAATCCTCAGAGACCTCCCCAATACATACGTGCTTGGCCTGCTCTGCAATCTCAGCATGGCTCTTCTCCCACTTTGGGCCCTTGTTAGCCAGGTCAGCAGCCTGGGGTAAGCTGAGCCCCTCCAGGGGCACTGTGGCACCATCTGGGGGCCCTGGAGGTCCATCCAGAGAGGAATCTTGAGCTATATGCTGGGGGGAGATGCCGCCTGCCCCACTAGAGGCTGGGGAACTGGATGAGGCAGGGGACACAGGATTGCTGCCTGTCATGCCGTCCGACACCATCTAGAAAAACAAAAATGATAAATAAAATGAATGTTTACTTTACTTAGCACCATACCAGCAGTTCTCATCGGGCGCCTGGGTGGCTCAGTTGATTAAGTGTCTGCTTTTGGCTAAGGTCATGATCCCAGGACTTTGGGATCAAACCCCGTGTAAGACTCCCTGCTCAGTGGGGAGTCTGTTTCTTCTTCTGCCCCTCCCCGCCACTCATGCTTGCTTGTTTGTGCATGCTCTCTCTGAAATAAAATCTTTTAAAAAAAAATTCTTGATATTATTTCATTCTATCTTCACAAGGAAAAACTCCAGAGTAAATGATCAATCTTGTTTTTTTTTTTTAAGATTTTATTTATTTATTCATAGAGATGCAGAAACACAGGCAGAGGGAGAAGCAGGCTCCATGCAGAGAGCCTGACGTGGGACTCGATCCAGGGTCTCCAGATCACGCCCTGGGCTGCAGGAGGCTCTAAACCGCTGCGCCACCGGGGCTGCCCAATCTTGTTTTTATAAACACAAATATATGCGATATCATTTTAAAAAGACCTTTAAGATAACAAAGCCAAGTTTACAGATGCAAGAAAAGTTATAGCTTGACATTTACAGTTTATGAATTCAAGAACATACTAGAGTAGATGATTTCAAACGCTAATGATCCTTTCAGAACCTCAAGAATTTCATTCACATGAACAACTCCCTCTTCCCTCCTTTATACATCAAGTGTGGCATATGGACCTATTAGAACAAATCTGAGTTACCACCAAATTCAAAAGGCAACAAAGACCACCACCAAGATCACTTAAATCTTTTTATGTTCTTCAACAATCTTGGTAGTTTCCTTTACCAGGAAGGTGGGAAGGAAAGGGAGTCACTATTCTCAAGTATTCACCTATTACTTTACAAGCTACTGCACAAACAGTAATAAGTAGGAAATAATATCTCACTTAAATGTAGGTAGTGAGGAAAACCAAAAAAAATCACTCTGGCACACTAGCCTCAAGTGTGCCACTGAAATTCCTACCTCAGTTAAATGACAAAAGACTGTATGTCACAAAATTCCCCAGGTGCTCAGGAAAATTTTAAGTATCAAATCCATACCAATTAAAAACCTACCTATGCAAACCTATATATGGCTATTCTCAAAAGCCATGTTTTTTCTACTTTTCCATTTCCTTGGTGCTATATTACAAGGAAAGTATAAATGCTACACACCATCCATAATGCTTCAATTCCTAAAGAAACTGAGCTATTCTCAAAGCTCTCTGTCTTAGAAGCATGTTGTGCCAACCCATTTCCAACCTGGCCTAGTTGAAACCATTTCAGGTAACAAGGAGGTTCCACACTCTTAGTGACCAATATTACACTAATGTCAAAAAGAATGTATCTAACAGGCTTGATGGTCAACATAAGCACCAAAAATTTTCCAGTTAGCTAGGATCATGGAAATGTGGCTAAAACTTGCCACATTTTTTTCTGCCTCAGAGCCAACAACACACAAAGCAAAAGCAGAGAAGGAACCCGTCCACATTCAAACCTGTGTCTGCAAGATTGGGAGCTGAGGGTGAGCAGGGGAGGGGCTGCTCTGCATGGTCCCACTCCCAGGCTCCTCTTTGGACGCCTGAAGAATGACTGGGTTGTTATCACCACTGCTGCTGGCCGAGGGGCTGGCGTCCGGCTGCAGGGCATGCTGGGAGCTGGCCTCATTCTGGGCCACCGGCCACCGGGACCCGCCTTCCAGGGCCCGGGGCCCACTAGGGCGTCCCAGCCTCCGCTCAGGTCCACCGGCCTCTGGAGCACCTAAGTAGATAAAAAAGAGTAAAAATGGGTTTTAATAAGATTAATGAACCTTTAAAAAAAAAAACAAACCCAAGAATAACATTAAAGAACAAAAGTAAAGAAACAATGATTAAAGCCTATGTTTCTTGGGCTTCCGCTATGTGTCATACCGTACTAAACACTGACTTGATACATTCTGTAATCTTCATACTTACCTTGCAAACCACGTTATTTTTCACACCTTTATAAACGTTTAGTTTCTTCAATATATTGAAGTTAGATAACACAGAAAACATCCCAGACCTAAATGGAGCCCGCATTCTACTATTTTCCCTATTTTATGTAAGAAAGTCAGCATACAGAGACCTAAATGACTTGCATAAGGTCACACAGTAAGGAACTGATAGAAAGACTTAAACTGAGGTAGTCTGATGCCAAAACCACGGAGAAGGTGCTACTCTCCTTGGGAAAATCAGGGTTATCAGACCTTTCTCTATTCACAAGTCAACTTTTGTGCTTGTGCCACTATCAAAAAACGAAAAATACTTATAATTTCTCTCATCTCAAACATCTTTTCCATTAGCATCAGTACACAAAATGGTATCTGAACCCTCACCTGTGTGAGCTGAGACCACACCCCCTGTGAAAGTCTGTACTTCCACGGTGCCGCCGTACTGAGAGGAATCACGCCTGAAACAAGCATAGGGGAAGGAAAACAGGCAGTGAGGAACTGATCCACGATCGGTTTATTCCACGATGATCTACGAACATCAAAGCCTTCTTTACGACAACTTTTGAAGCTTTTAAATACACCAAAATCAAAGGTTGAAGAGAATTATAGTAAGGAAAGCTCTCGTTTCAGAAAAAATAAAAGCAAATCATGTTTTGCAAAAACACAATTCCCTAAGAGAGCTAAGATTCTGGCTGGAAGAGAAGCACTGCAGTGAAGCAAAGAACAAGAAACAAAAAGTTTAAAAAGCTTAAGCGTAAAAGGTTCTAACCACGGAACAGAGGGCAAATAACAGCAAAAAAAGCTGTCACATCCAGAAGCTCTGAAAGATGTTGGCTCTCCTTTCAAGTGAGGATTGAACAGAATCACAGGAGAATCCACCCTTCCTCAGGGCAGGGCCCCGTAACTCCTATACCTGCCCCATGAGACACTTCCTCAAACACAAGAATTGCAGCAGGAGACATTAGAGGAGAAGTCAGAAGTGAGAAAGACCGCTCGGCAAAGAACCATGCCCCGGAAACAGGTAGGGTAAACCCACCAAAGGCCCGGAAGTGTTTCCCTAGTGTTTAAGGAAATTCCTTAGCCACAGTGCAGCCTTCGATTCACTCCTTCCTCCACAACAGATTCACAAGACCCGAGCTAACCAGAATTCAAGACGCCTGAACTCTTGACCCCTGGCTTCACTGCTGCCTCCCAACTCCTTCCAACAGACTGACCCGGCGTGACCCCTGACCTCTACCCCAAGTTGCCACTAAACCTAAACTAGCCCCGCCCCCTCCTAGACTCCCACCCCACCCAACGTGCGCGACAGACTGGGGGAGGGGCCCGCGCGTGCGCGCCTGGAGGTGGAGAGAGCCGGCTGCGCGCACCGCCCGGGGGCTCCCGCCAGAGCCCAAACCCACGCACACAAGGGTCGCAGGCTGGGAAGTCTCTCATCCCTACCCGTCAGGGAGCCCCCCACCACCAGACCGCGAAGGGCTGACATAAGGGAGGGTTCGTGCCGCCAGGTCCTGGTTACTGACTGGATATGGTGGGCGCGCGCCCCGACTCCTCGTCCCACGCCCCCCTTCCTCTTCCCGCGCGCCCCTGGGGGGGGGGGGCCTGGGTTTGGTGGGCGGGCGGGAGCGCACCTGGGTCCGTCCTCTCAGGGCTCGCTCGCTCGCTCAGGCACGCGTGCGCAGACGGACGGGAGGGGAGAGGAGATGCGCCTGGGCCCTGTGCTGGCCGGCCTGGCCCCCCTCAGCCTGTCTCTATGGGCGCGCGCCGACAGCCTCGCGCACCGGCCCCGGGGCCCCGGCCGAAGGTGCGCGCGCAGCACCCCGGGAAGGTGGGAGGAGAGGCGGTGGCGGAAAGATGCGCGCGCAGTCTCCCGTCAGGGGAGGGGGAACTGTGGAGTGTCCGCCATCTTGTCTCCCTCTCCTTACCTGCGTCCTCGGGGGCGTGCGCACCACCCCCCCTCCCGCCGAGGAGGGGGGAGGGCCCCCTCTTGGCCGCCGCCTTTGCGGCCTTTAAATTCCCCTGGGGCCCGCGGCTACTGCCACCGCCTTGCTTCCATTGCCTCCTCTCACGACACAGAGATGCGGGCGGTGGGTGGGAAAAATGGAAGACGCTACTCTCAGCGAACCGCCGCCGCCGCTTCCGAGGCCCCACCAAAATGGCCGCCGCCGTCTCGGCCGCCACCACCACCAGCACCACCACCACAGCTCTCTATCGCTACCGCCGGCGCGGCCCGTCCTCTCGCGAGAGACAGTAACTGGAGGTTGGAGGATCGGGGAGGCTCGCGTGCTAGCGTAGGGCGCTGTCCGAAGCGCAAAGCAGGCTGGGTGATGTAGTCCTCTGGAGACTCCGCGCTTGCCCCGCGGCAGAGCGTCTTTATTCTCCACAGGAGAAAGTGCCAGTGGAGCTGCATTGCGGCTGCCAATTCGGACCAGTCCCCCGTTTTTTAATAGATCACCCAGAGAGCTGAAGCAATTTGTCAGGTACTTTCAGCAAGTTAGCAGTAGAGCCTGGGCCTCTGGATTCCTAAGGCAGTGTACTTACATAGCTGCTTCGCTTAACACAAGGGTGTTATTCCCAATAGCTCCCAAGCACCTATATGCCATTTGTTGGCCAACTTTCTAGGTTAAGAACTCCTTTGAGATACCCTCACCCCAGAATAGAATAGTAACAGTTATCTTCTACTGAGACCACTTTGTGCACTAATTCTCTTTTAATCCCAACAATGCTCCATTTTACAAATGAATCAAGCTCATGGATTAACCTGTGACTGAGCCTAAAGCCAACATTCATAGGCAAGCAGTCTAAACCACAAGGATAGGGACGCCCGGGTGGCTCAGCAGTTGAGCGCCTGCCTGCCTTTGGCCCAGGGTGTGATCTTGGAGACCCGGGATCGAGTCCCACATCAGGCTCCCTGCATGGAGCCTGCTTCTCTCTCTGCCTCTCTCTCTCTCTCTCTCTGTCTCTCATGAGTAAATAAATAAAATCTTTAAAAAAAAAATAAACCACAAGGATACACACACAAAATTTACCAACTAAAACCCACCCTGGGAACCAGGTTAGGAAACCCTGATAAAGTCTCATTCAGGGCCTCTTCATCCACTCAGTTTAGTTCTTAACTGTTTTACTCAGTTAATCCTTCTCAGTGTCACTGATTTGAAGTTCTATTTTTCTTACAGCAAAGATCAGGGGTTGAAAACTCAAAAACTTGTACCCGTGAAACTAATATAACATTGTATGTTAATTATACTTTAATAAGAAAATAAGTTTTAAAAAAGGAAACTCAGATATCTAAAAAAGCCAAGAAGGTGATGTAAATAAAGTGAAGAGGGTCAGGAGAGGAATGTGAGGGGCTGGAGACTATAGGCTTTGTCTGGGAGAAACAACCACTGGTTGTTCCAGTGGTCATCCTGCAGGAATGCAGTCCGAAATACATCTAAGGGTCAAATTTAACCACAGGTTGCCAGTTTGCTACCTCTGGCCTATCCTGGAGCCTCAAGGTATATAGAAGCACCCAAATTGCTTGATTGAAAAATGGATAAATGCCAATCCATTCAGGCCCAGTTCAAAGTCTTTTTTTTTTTTTTTCCATACCAAGCTTACATATTTCTGAGGCCCTATCATAGAACCACATTGAGCTCCCAAGAGACTTCACATGTCTTGGCCTTCCCATAAACCTTTTTTCATCCTTTTTCAGCTATTCTTCCTTCAAAATTGAGCTCCAGGGCCATACACCCCCAGGTGATCTCATTTGACCACCCCTAGCCTGGTTTTCATACTGTTGGCTTCTATAGCCTCCTGGGTTTCATAAAGCGCTGATTGCATTGTATCTAGATTTATGATCTGTCCACCCCTACCCCAAAAAGTATTATTTTTTTTTAAAGATTTTATTTATTTATTCATGAGAGACACAGAGAGAGAGAGGCAGAGACACAGGCAGAGGGAGAAGCAGGCTCCATGCAGGGAGCCCAATGTGAGACTCAATCCCGGGTCTCCAGGATCAGGCCCTGGACTGAAGGTGGCGCTAAACTGCTGAGCCACCCGGGCTGCCCGTCCCCCCCCCCCTCCAAAAGTATTATTAACCTCTTGAAGATAGAAACATGGTTTATTCATGTAAATCCACTACACCAGTCTCAGATTATTAAGGAAACTTATTAGTATAACCACTTGTGTTATAATACTTGATTAAAAGCAAAAATAAGGACGCCTGGGTGGCTCTGTGGTTGAGTGTCTGCCTTCAGCTCAGGTCATGATCCTGGGGTCCTGGGATTGAGTCCCACATCAGGCTCCCCGTGGGGAGCCTCTCCTTCTGCCTATGTCTCTGCCTTCCTCTCTGTCTCGCATGAATAAATAAAATCTTTAAAAAACAATAACCAGTATAGGATTAATGAGCTCAAACTGAAAACAAAACTGAAATCTCTTCTATTTCCATGACTATCACCCTTGAGCCAGCCACCATCATCTCTTGCTTGAATTATGCCTGACTAGGTTTCCCACTCCCACTCCTATTTCTCTTTATTCTCCACAGAGCAATCTGAGTGAACTTTACATATAAATCAGATCATGTTGCTCTAACACTTAAGACCTCCAATTGGCATCTTAATTCATTTAAATGAAAAGCCAAATTATGTATTACCACTTAAAATCTCCACAGGACAGACATTATATTGAGCTGAAGAAGCCAGGCACAAGAGTATATACATGTAACTACATTTATATAAAGTTCAAGAGGGGGCAAAACTAATTCATGGTGATAAAAATAAAAATAATAACCATTGAGAGGGGGGCAGATTTTACCTAGGAAGAGCCACAAGGGGATATTAGAAACCTGTATCAGGAGTTGGTAAACTATGGCCCAAAGGTCCTGTACAGCACCTGTTTTGGTAAAGCATACAAGCTAAGATGCTAACAAGTCTAAATCACAAGTTTAAGAATGGTTTTTACGTTTACAAATGTTTGAAGAAAAATCAAAAGAAAACTTTCGTGACACATGGAAAGTCCATGTAAATCAAAGTTCAGTGTCTGTAACCAAAGATTTATTGGAATTCCACCATACTCATTGGTTAACATGGCATCTGTGGCTGCTTTCCTGCTGCGGTACCAGAGCAGAGTAGTTGCAACAGAGGCCATAGGCCCACAAAGCCTAAACTTTTTTCTGTCTGGTACTTTCCCAAAAATGTCTGCTGACCACTATTCTATATCTTGATCTAGATGAGATCATTTCCATGAGTATGCACAGATGTAAACATCCATTGAGCTGTGTACTTAAAATGTGTATACTTTGTGTACCTCGAAGCACATATTTTATACTTAAACTTTAAATTAAAAAAAAATTTTAAGGGACACCGGGTGGCTCAGCGGTTGATCGGCTGCCTTTGGCTCGGGGCGTGATCCCAGAGTCCCAGGATCAAGTCCCACATCAGGCTACCTGCATGGAGCCTGCTTCTCCCTCTGCCTGTGTCTCTGACTCTCTCTCTCTCTCTCTGGGTCTCTCATGAATAAATAAATAAAATCTTTAAAAAATTTTTTTAAGATTTATTTATTTACTAATGGTGCGGGACTGGATCCCGGGACCGCAGGATCACGACCTGAGCCAAAGGCAAGTGCTCAATCACTGAGCCACCCCGGTGTCCCTATACTTAAATTTTAAAAATAAATATCCTACAAGATATAACCTGTTTTTTTTAAAATTTCATTTACCCCTTGTTCACTACTGTAACTGCCATGTCCTTCTTCAAATCATCCATCAAGTTCATTTCTGCTTCCAGAGCCTTATTTCTGTTGTTTCCTCTATCTGAAAGTTTTTCCTCATGGCTAGCTCTCTCTTTTCATGAAAGTCTTAGTTCAATTGCTGCCTCTTAGAGAAGTTTCCTGACTTTAAATAGCCCTTTCACTGCCAGTCACTCCCTATTACATGCTTTCTTCACAACACTTATTTGAAATTACTAATTTATTTGGGCAGCCCGGGTGGCTCAGCGGTTTAGCGCCGCCTTCAGCCCAGAGCCTGATCCTGGAGACCGGGGATGGAGTCCCGCATCGGGCTCCCTGCGTGGAGGCTGCTTCTCTCTCTGCCGATCTCTCTCTGTGTGTCTCTCATTAATAAATAAATAATCTTAAAAAAAGAAATTACTAATTTATTTGTATTCTTGTTTATTGCCTACCCCACTCCACCCTCTAAAAGATAAGCTCCCTAAGAGCAGGGACATTGTCATAGGGTTTACGGTACTCTAAATAATTACTGAAATATGAAAAAAATTTCAAACAACCCTGTGAAAAGGAGATTGGTCCATTTGACAAATGAAAATGGTTAAATGAAAAGCGAGTGATGAAGACTGAATATTGTCGAGATGTCCGTTCTTCCCAACTTGATCTATAGATTTGGTACAATCCCAGTCAAAATCCCAGCAAGCTATTTTGTGAATATCAACAAACTGATTCTAAAGTTTATACTGATAGGCAGAAGACCCAGAATAGCCAAGATACTATTCAAGGAAAACAAAGTCGGAAACTGACGCTACCTGACTTCAAGAGATACTATAAAGCTGCAGTAATCAAGACATGTAATATTGGCAAAAGAATAGACAGATATATGAATGGAACAAATAGATCAATAGAGAGCCCAGAAATAGACCCACATTAATAGGATCAACTGACTTTGGAGCAAAGGTAATACAATGGAACAAAAGTACTTTTCAACAAATGGAGCTAGAACAACTGGACAGCCATAAACAAAAATATTAATCTAGACTTACACCTTTAACAAAAACTAATTCAAAATGGATTGCAGACTTCAATGTAAAGACCAAAACTGTGGAACACCTAGAAGATAATGTAGGAGAAAACCTAGATGACCTGGACTGTGGTGTTGATGCCTTTTTAGAAATAACATGAAAAGGATGATCCATATACGAAACAATTGATGATCTTGAATTCATTAAAATTAAAAACTTCTCGGGATCCCTGGGTGGCGCAGCGGTTTGGCGCCTGCCTTTGGCCCAGGGCGTGATCCTGGAGACCCGGGATCGAATCCCACGTCGGGCTCCCGGTGCATGGAGCCTGCTTCTCCCTCTGCCTGTGTCTCTGCCTCTCTCTCTCTCTCTGTGACTATCATAAGTAAATTAAAAAAAATTAAATTAAATTAAATTAAATTAAAAACTTCTCTGTGAAAGACACAGAGAGAAAGAAGAGACACAGGCAGAGGGAGAAGCAGATTCCAGGCAGGGAGCCTGATGTAGGACTCGATCCCGGGACTCCAGGATCATACTTTGAGCCGAAGGCAGACGCTCAACTGCTGAGCCACCCAGGTGTCCTTTCTCTGTGAAAAACAATGTAAAGAGAATGAGAAGACAAGCCACAGACTGGGAGAGAATATTTACAAATGACATCTGATAAAAGACTGTTATTCAATATATTCAAAGAATTCTTAAAACTCAATAATAAAAAAACCTGTTTAAGAAAATGGGCCAAAGACCTTAGCAAACACCTCACCAAAGAAGACGTACAGATGGCAAATGAAAGTATGAAAAGAGGTCCAACGTCATATATCATCAGGGAAATGCCAATTAAAACGAGAGACCACTGCACATCTATTAGAATGACCAAAATAGGAATACTGACAACACCAAATGCCAACGAAGATGTGAAACAATGGGAATTCTCATTCATTGATGGTGGGAACGGTACAGCCACTTTGGAAGATGGTTTGGTGGTTTCCTACAAAAGTAAATATACTCTTACCATACAATCCAGCAGTCACAGTCCTTTTAATTCCCAAAGGAGTTAAAAAAACACACACACAACTTATGTCTACACAAAACCTGCACATTGATGTTTAAAGCAGTTTAATTCCTAATTGCCAGAACTGGGAAGCAACCAAGGTGGCCTTCAATAAGTGAATACATTAACAAACTGTGATACATCTAGACAGTGCAATATTATTCAGCACTAAAAAGAAGTGAGCTATTGAGCCACAGAAAAACATGGAGGAGGGGCGCCTGGGTGGCTCAGTCTGTTAATCGTCCAATGCTTGAGTTCAGCTCAGGTCATAACCTCAGGGTTGTGAGATCAAGCCCTGCATGGGGCTCTGCACTGGGCATGGAGCCTGCCTAAGATTCTCTCTCCCCCTCTCCTGCTGCCCCTCCCCACCTTCTCTCTAAAAAAGAGAGAGAAAAAGGGATCCCTGGATGGCTCAGCGGTTTGGCGCCTGCCTTTGGCCCAGGGCACGATCCTGGAGTCCCGGAATCGAGTCCCGCATCGGACTCCCGGCGTGGAGCCTGCTTCTCCCTCCTCCTGTGTCTCTGCCTCTCTCTTTCTCTCTCTACATCTATCATGAATAAATAAATAAATCTTTAAAAAAAGAGAGAGAGAGAGAAAGAAAAACATGGAATAAACATAAATACAAGAAACCAATCTGAAAAGGTTCCATACTGTATCATTCCAACTGCATGACATTCTGGAAAAGGCAAAACTATGGAGACTACAAGTATCAGCAGTTGCCAGGGGTCAGTGGGGGAGAGATGAATAGGAGGAAAGGACAGAGGATTTTTTGGGCAGAAAATACTCTCTATGATACTCTAATGGTGGATATATGTGATTACATTTGTTTAAACCTACAAAAAGTACCATACCAAGAGTGAATTGTAATGTCAATCATGGACTTTGAGTGACTATACTGTGTCAGTGTAGGTTTATCAAATGTAACAAATGTCCCACTGTCGTGAAGGACACTGATAATAGACTTTGCATGTGTGGGGACCAGGCATATATAAGAAATCTTTATCTTGGGACGCCTGGATGGCTCAGTGGTTAAGCTTTGCTTTCAGCTCAGGGAATGATCCTGGAGTTCAGGGATTGAGTCCCACATCAGGCCCCCTATATGGAGCCTGTTTTTCCCTCTGCCTGTCTCTGCCTCTGTGTGTATGTGTCTCTCACGAATAAATAAATACAATCCTAAAAAAAAGAAATCTCTATCTTCCCCTCAATGCTATGAACAATGTATTGCTCTAAAAATAGCCTTAATTTTTAAAAAGTGAATGATGTGGGGATCCCTGGGTGGCGCAGCGGTTTGGCGCCTGCCTTTGGCCCAGGGCGCGATCCTGGAGACCCGGGATCAAATCCCACGTCGGGCTCCCGGTGCATGGAGCCTGCTTCTCCCTCTGCCTATGTCTCTGCCTCTCTCTCTCTCTCTCTCTCTCTGTGACTATCATAAATAAATAAATAAAAATTTTTAAAAAGTGAATTATGTTTATCTTTTTATACCCTCTTCCCATCACCTTCAGAAAACAGGAGGCCAAGCTGGAGTCCAAATGGATTGGACCTAGCCTTGTGCTACTAATTCCTTGCTATGTCATCTTAAGCACCTCACTTCTCTGAGCCTCACTTTTCTCATACGTAAAGGGGAGATAGAGTTGCTGATGTAAAAATGCTTTGAAAGCTCTAAAGAGCCACCTAAACAGAGGAGTGTGTTTTGGACTCATATTTCAGAGTCTCAAACTCCTGAGTCTTCAGGTCAAGTTTAGTTTTCTTTCTTTTTTTTTTTAAGATTTTATTTATTTATTCATGAGACACACACACACACACATACACACACACAGAGGCAGAGACACAGGCAGAGGGAGAAGCAGGCTTTATGCTGGGAGCCCGACGTGAGACTCGATCCCAGGTCTCCAGGATCATGCCGTGGGCTGAGGGTGGCGCTAAACTGCGGAGCCACCCAGGCTGCCCATTTCTTTCTTTTTTTTAAAGATTATTTATTTGTTTGTTTGTTTGTTTATTTGACACAGAGAGAGAGATAGCCAGAGAACACAAGCAGGGGGAACAGCAGAGAGAGAGGGAAAAGCAGGCTCCCCACTGAGCAGCGATCCCAACATTGAGCTAGATCCCAGGACCCTGAGACCATGACTCCAGCTGAAGGCAGCTGCTTAACCAACTGAGCTCCCCCCTGCCCCCAGGCACCACAAGATTCCTTTTCAGACAGGCTTTCCATAGTGTTTTAATGTTCTGAGTGTTATTAATACTTTAAGCAGAAGAATGAAGGCTCCTACTTGCCATAGGCCCCACCATTCCTCATCGTTGAGCACTGGGCAACTTCATGCATTTGTCATATCTATGTCTGGCTCTTGAGGGTAGTTAAATCTGCGACTTCTTTTTCCTACATATGAGTAGGTAGTAAGTGTGCTTTCCTGATCAGCATTTCCTCTGCCCACTGAGTATCAGGCCCTATGCTGGGTTAAATGGGAAAGACAGGAGAGAAGATGACACAGTCTCTACTCCCAGGAATTTCGTCTATTGGAGGGTGATCTGTGAACTTCGTGAATATCAGGGCAGTGTTTTGATGCCACAGAAGAAGGTGGCCAAGGGTCAGGTGGATCCAGTGTGTATCAGGGAGGGCTTCCTAGATAAGATGTCATTTGAGCCTGACTTTGAAAAATTTAGGCATGAAGGGTGGGCAATTCAGGAAGATGACACAGCTACAAGGTTGAGGGTTGTGGGGATAGTGAATAGATTAGCTTATCTTCTAAGGGAGCAGATTGAGACAGATAAGTCACCTGGAACCAGGCGGCCAAAGGTCCAGCATTCCAGGCCCTAGTGGGATTAATTAGGACGTGACCGGGAGCTACTGAATGTTGTTGAAGAGGGATGGACATGACCCAGTCTCCACAAGAGGCTGGACACCAGAAGCCGAGCAATTACCCAGTTGTAATGGGGACTATTGGCCAGGAGGTGGCAGCAGAGATAGAGGGAGAGGAATCATTAGAACTTGGCAGACAGTTGATTGCTAGTGATAATGATCCTCTAAACAGCCATTCTTCTTTTTTTTTTTTAATTTTTATTTATTTATGATAGTCACAGAGAGAGAGAGAGAGAGGTGCAGAGACACAGGCAGAGGGAGAAGCAGGCTCCATGCACCGGGAGCCCGATGTGGGATTCGATCCCGGGTCTCCAGGATCGCGCCCTGGGCCAAAGGCAGGCGCCAAACCGCTGCGCCACCCAGGGATCCCTAAACAGCCATTCTTCTTGCCTTCTGTGAAGCCTTTCCCAGTCTCCTCCTAACTCCTACCTCCCTGGATGCCCCTTCTCAGTCTCCCTTACAGACCACTTCTCCTGGACCCCTCCACCAATTGTAGACATTCCTCAAGATTCTTGCCTCAATTGTCTTTTCTCATCCCACACATCCACAGGAACAGAGGCAGATACTCTGAAGCTAAGGAAGTTTAAGCTCCTGGACCCCTTCTTTACAGGGACCCTCCATTGCTAGAAGTATCAGGGGGATTATAGAGCAGTCTAGATGAAGTGGAGAAGCCAGTCTGCAACCAGAAAGCATTTAGATGTAAGCATTTCTGGTAATTTGCCTAAAGAGATCCCAGAAGAAAAAAGCATTTTGTCATGATTTCATTGTGCATTCCAACTATCACGTCTTAAGCCAAGCATTCTCCCCATCTCAGAACTTGTGTTCCCATCTGTCTAACTACTGGATTCCTCCTGGCCTCCCAGGCACCGGAGACTCATACTTCCATAACTGAACTCACTGAGTTGAACCACAAAATCTGCTCTGAGGGGGTGGTGCCACCATCCACCCAGTTGCTTAAACTAGAAACATAGCCATCACCTTCCATTTCCCTCATGCCCCACATCCAGCCACCAAGTCTTGTCCATTACATCTTAAATATTTCTTTTTTTAAGATTTTATTTATTTGAGAAAGAGAGGATGCCAGGGGGTGGGGCAGAGGGAGAAGCAGACTCCCCTGCTGCTCTGGGAGCCTGATGTGGGGCTCGATCCCAGGACCCTGGGATCATGACCTGAGCTGAAGGCAGATGCTTAACTGACTGGCCACCCAGGAACCCCACATCTTAAATATTTCAATATTCTATATATCCTCAGCCCCACACTTGATCCTTAGCCCTTGGTGACTCAAAATCAGTGACAGTACCAAGAACTGGCTTGTTGGGACCACATGAGCCAGCCAGGCACCCTGGGACTGCTGGGACTTTAGTCCCCCTTCCTCACTACCACCATCTCCACTGCCTCCCCACTCCATTCTTTGGTATGGACAATTGCTGTTTTCTCAGTTTTGTGTAAGGTGCTACACAAATGAAACTTCAAGCTCTCAAGTCCTCTAGCCTCCTGCTCTCTACCATCCAGCCAGCTGCTCCTAACCCTGTTAGCAAGTCAGAGTTCTAGAGCTTGGTCCATCCTACCAACTTCCTAATCCATCTCCCTGGGGCCAGTCTCTCTCCCTTCCCAAAGTCAATAGATTGGGGTGGGTGATGTTTGCGCGTGTGTAACAGTAAAAACCGATATGTGTTAAATTCGTGCAAAAGCTGTAATAGTGGGATTCCTGGGTGGCTCAGTGGTTGAGCATCTGCCTTTGGCTCAGGGCGTGATCCTGGGGTCCTGGGATCGAGTCCTGCATCAGGCTCCCCATAGGGACCCTGCTTCTCCCTCTGCCTGTGTCTCTGCCTCTCTCTCTCTCTCTTTCTCTCTCTCTCTCGAATAAATAAAACCTTCAAAAAGTAATTCTCACAATAACCCAATTCAAGCAGATTATAATCCCTGTTTCACAGGTGGTAAAAAGGATAGTTAAGTTACTGGCCCCAGGTGACACACCTGGAAAGCAGCAAGCAGAGCAGGGGCTTGAATCAAGAGAGACTGACTCACAACTGTGCCCTTAACTGCTGTGCAGGATGGCCTGTCGGATCCAAGTCTGAAAGGTGCCAGGAATTATCCTAGGCACCAGGGAGGTGATGTTGGAAAAACTAACCAATAACTTTAAGGTTCGCTTTTATCAAGCTTGCATTCCCGGTGAGGGAAGACAAAGGCCATATGTATTAAGCAAGTCAAAGTATAAAATAAAGGTGGGTGAGTGGTGTGTGTTGGGGGAAAAAGTAAGGCAGGATTGGGGCATGGAAGATGCTGTCTCAGGCCAGGTGGTCTGGCAAGGCCTACCTGATGTGGCAACATTTGAACAGAGGATGCTTTGGGGAGAGAACGTTCTGAGCAGAGGTAAGAAAGTACAAAGACTCTGAGGCTGGCCCAGCTTATCCTAACTGGAAACAAACAGGAGGCCCAGAGTGTTCCAGGAGGCTGGGGAACATTTGGAATGAGGTCTGAGAGAAGGGCCAGGCCTGGATTTGGAAGGGCTTTGAAGGCCCAGCTAAGGAGTTTAGGTGGAATTCTCAGTGTAGCAGGAGGGCTTTGGGCAGAGGCTGCTGGAGACAATAGACAGGGGTGAAATCTGGAGATGATTGCTGCAGGCTCAGTGAGAGGAGTAGAACAGGAACCTGGTGGTAGGGTTGCCAGATATAGCAAATAGCTCTTCCAAGGGGACCTCTGCCTCCAGAAGGCAGCTGTAAAGTGGCTGAGGTCCGAGGAGACTAGGAGAGGCTGGGGAGCTGTTGGAATACCTCTCTCCTCTCTGGGAGGACTGGGAACTTTTGAGAACATGGCCAACACAGTGCAGGAGCTTTACAGGTTGAATCCAGCACATCTTAAGCAAGCTTGCCAATCAAAAACATCCCCCATGGCCAATAAATACATTGAAAAGATGGTCACCCTCATGAATAATCAGGGAAATGTGAAACTGATGACAATCATTTCACAGAGCAAAGAGAACTTCACCTGTGTCTGTAAAGTTGCATTTATTTTGACAATTCTACATCCTAACAAAGCATCTTAGCATCCAGATCATAGTCTCTAAAAGGAACTGGGTAGGGCTGGTTGCCAAAAAGGCCAGGTGTGTGACTAAAGCTGAAAGGTACAAGGTGAGCCTGCAATACCTTGTTGAACCAGAAAGCAAGGAATTTTTCAAAGATTAATGAACTCTTGTTGGAAAGACACAAGAACCTATACTAAGAGCCAACTCTAAGACTATTGAAACTTCAAAAGAATACTGAGCTGTCAATATTGGCCTTGGTCCAATATTGGACCAAGTAGTCACAAAAGAGTGAACATAAAGTATTGTATTCTAAAACAAGGTGTTAGGATAAAATGCATTCTATTTTATGTATTCTATTGTCTTGTTAATTTAAAAAAGGAAGCAAAAAAATTAACAGAACATGTATTTGTTAATTCTAGAGAGGTACGCAGGTGTTTGTTATGCTTTTCTTATTTTTTAAAACCTAAAAATTTTGGGACGCCTGGGTGGCTCAGCGGTTGAGCTTCTGCCTTTGGCTCAGGTCATGATCCCAGGGTCCTGGGATCGAGTCCCACATCAGGCTCCCCATAGGGAGCCTGCTTCTCCCTCTGCCGATGTCTCTGCCTCTCTCTGTGTCTCTCATGAATAAATAAATTTAAAAAAAACTTTTTAAAAACTAAAAATTTTAAAATGTTTCTAGAGTAGAGGTAACAAAAATGTTTTCTTTTATGATTACTTTTTAAAGAATACATGTATCTTAGACATTCTTCTAACATGCTTTATACTTTACAATGAAAAGGTTTTAAAAACAGGTTTAAAAAATATGCAACAGCAAGAGATTGCTTGATTAAATTATGGGATAGTTGTTATAATGGCAAAATGTGCAGTCATTACTATGATGTACTGACATGGAACATATTGAAAACAGCAGGGCACAGAGCCACCCAGGTGTCCCAGATTTTTCTTATCAGGACAAAAAAAGTATAATTATTTCTGGTTTTGGAAACAACTAATATTGTACATATATATCATTGACATGGTAAAATGTGAAAAAATAACACAGATGATTCCATTCTGTAAAAAATAAACATATCTAAATAAGCAAATAAAGTAGACAAATTTTTTAAAAGAATATATCCCAAACTATTAAATGTTATATCTTGTTGAGGATAAGAAGGCAAAAAAAACTTTTCTTCTTCAAATGCTTCTCTATTTTCTTTAAAAAAAATTTTTTGTAGGGTCCCTGGGTGGCTCAGTGGTTTAGAGCCTGCCTTTGGCCCAGGGCGAGATCCTGGAGACCCGGGATCAAGTCCCACATTGGGGTCCCTGCATGGAGCCTGCTTCTCCCTCTGCCTGTGTCTTTGCCTCTCTCTCTCTCTCTCTCTCATGAATAAATAAATATATAAAATATTTTTAAAAAATTTTGTAGTGAGCAAAAAATTACTTCTTTTTTACATCTCTTCTTTTTTTTTAAGACGTCTATATTTATTTAAGAGAGCATGAGAGAGAGCATGAGCATGGGACCAGGGGAGAGGAAGAGAGAATCTCAAGCAGACTCTATGCTGAGCTCAGAGTCCCACGTGGGGCTTGATCTCATGACCTTGAAATCACAACCTGAGCTGAAACCAAGAGTTGGACACTCAACCAACTGTGCCACCCAGATACCCCACCTTGCTTCTTTTTAAAAAAATATTTTATTTGGGACGCCTGGGTGTCTCAGTGGTTGAGCGTCTGCCTTTGGCTCAGGGTGTGTGATCCTGAAGTTCTGGGATCAAGTCCTGCATCAGGTTCCCTGCATGGAACCTGCTTCTCCCTCTGCCTGTGTCTCTGCCTCTCTCTCTGTCTCTCATGAATAAATAAATAAAGTCTTTTTTAAAAAAAACATTTTATTTATTTTTTAAAAGATTATTTGAGAGAGAGCGAGAGAGAACGTGCATATGTGTGCGTACAAGTGGGAGGAGGGGCAGAGGGAGAGAATCTTCAAGTAGACTCCCCATTGAAAACAGAGCCCCATGCAGGGGTGGGGGTGGGGGCTCGATTTCACAACCTTTAAGATCATGACCGGAGCTGAAACCAAGAGTCAGATGCTCAACTAACTGAGCCATCCGGGTATCCCTTAAGATTTTGAGTAATTTATACATCTAACATGGGGCTTGAACTCCCAACGCCAAGATCAAGAATCATATGCTCTGGGATCCCTGGGTGGCGCAGCGGTTTGGCGCCTGCCTTTGGCCCAGGGCGCTCTCCTGGAGACCCGGATCGAATCCACATCAGGCTCCCGGTGCATGGAGCCTGCTTCTCCCTCTGCCTATGTCTCTGCCTCTCTCTCTCTCTCTCTGTATGACTATCATAAAAATTAAAAAAAAAAAGAATCACATGCTCTATGGACTGAGAAAGCCAGGCACCCCATATTCCTTCTTTTTGATTTATAAACTATTCCCCAGCTTCAATGAGAAAGAATTGACATATAATACTTTGTTTTGAACTTCTAAAATATATATTTTTTTGAATTTTTAAAAAGTAGGCTCCATGCCCAGCGTGGAGCCCAACGCAGGGCTTGAACTCATGACCCTGAGTTCAAGACCTGAGGGGAACTCAAGAGTCAGACACTTAACCAACTGAGCCACTCAGCACTCCTAAAATAGATTTTTTTTATTATAGCAGTAATAAATGCTGGCTCTTTATAAAAAATAAAATCCAATATTAAATATAAGCCAGAAAGTATGTCCTTCCCTTCACTCTTTTAATTCCACTCCCCAGGAGTAACTGGTGTTAACAGTTGTTTGCATTTGCTTAGAAATTTTCCATGATTATGTATATCTTTTATGCCTGAAAATGATATCATACTATATATATTGTTCCACATTTTGCCTTTTTACACTTAATATATGTGTAACATCTTTTCAGGTTAATACATACAAACTTATCTCTTACTTTTAAATAGACTCTGAATACTCACTTGTTTGAATACACCATGGTGTGTACTGCACTGAATTTTGTACTGTACTATGATGGCAACTCTGTTTCACTTACATCTTGAGCTGTACAAGTGAACCTGTAAATTTTTTTAAAGTAATCTCTATGCCCATAACGGGACTTGAACTCATGACCCTGAGATCAAGAGTCTCATGCTCTACTGACTGAACAAGCGAGGCACCCTGTAAAGAAGATTCTTAAAGTGGAAGAGACTTACTAGGTCAGAATATGTGCATTTAAGATTTCCATAGATACAACTAACTATTGCCCTCCAATTTCTGCCACCAACAGGGTATGAAGGGTGCCTGTTTGCCCCTCCCTCATCAATACCACTAATTAGCAAGCTTTTAAAACATCTGCGATAAAATATCAACTGTACTGAATAAAAAGCTTCATTTTTATTTTAATTTCTTTATTTTGACACAGCTCTTGCTGAAAAGATATTCCATGCACAAAATAAAAGTTCCAACAGTACACAAAGGTATAAAGTAAAAAGAAAGTCTTGGGATCCCTGGGTGGCGCAGCGGTTTGGTGCCTGCCTTTGGCCCAGGGCGCGATCCTGGAGTCCCGGGATCGAATCCCACATTGGGCTCATGGTGCATGGAGCCTGCTTCTCTCTCTGCCTGTGTCTCTGCCCTACCCCCTCTCTCTCTGTGTGACTATCATAAATAAATAAAAATTAAAAAAAAAGAAAGTCTCCCTATCCATAATCTCTCATCCCAACCAATCCCCAATTACCTTGTAAAAGACTGTTTTATGAGTAACATTTGTATGTATGGATAATGGATAGTCCCCCACTGATGTTTTTACACAAGTGGTGGCATATGGTTCATGATCATTTTTTTTAAAGAAAGTATTTCAGATATAAATAATTAGATTAGTTAAAATCCTTAATCTGTGCCACATTGTTACTTTCTGTTCATTCATGGTCCTCTTTTATTTAATTACTTGTTTTATGTTTTTGTTTGTTCATTTGTTTTTATATTTACTTTTTTTTTTTTTTGAGGAAGAGAGTGTGCAAGAGCAGGGGGGAGGGGAGGGACAGAGACAGAGAGAGAGAGAGAGAATCCCAAACAGGTTCCACACCCAGTGCAGAGCCCTATTTGGGACTGGATCTTGCAACACTGAGATCATGACCTGAGCTGAAATCAAGAGTCAGACACTTAACCAACTGAGCCACCCCTATATATTTACTTATTTATATTAAAATCATATTGACAACAATTCATATCTTCTGATGGGGTCTACCTCTATCCTATTCAAGATACTTCTCCCCTCTACAAACCAGGAAACCACTAACTTGAACTTTGTGTTTATTGTTTTCTTGCGTTTAATTTTGCAGCTTTGTCCTCAATATGATGATTAAACAATATATTGTTTAATTGTAGTTGTTTCTGAATTTTAGAAAAACAATATCATGGTGTAGGTAGTCCCTGGGTTCCTGTTTTCTTTTTTTACACTATTTTGTTAATAAAAATAATCTAAATGGTGATATGTGGCTGTGGTTCATTCAAATTTCACTCTTCTGTAATTTCATTTGGTCAATATACCCCCATGTATTTATCCATTCTCCTGTTGAAGGGAAGTTGGAATTCTTTCTGTTGTTGTTGGGTGAGGGGTTTTTGCCATTTATTCACTGCCATTATGCATATTCATATACATATCTCCTGGAGCACACGCACAAAATTTGCTCCTGGATATTTGCCCAAGAGTGGAACTGCTGGGTTTTAAGGTATGTGAATGTTCAATTATACAAGAAAATGATAAATTGGGCAGCGCCTGTGTGGCTCAGTGGTTGAGTGTCTGCCTTTGGTTCAGGTCATGATCCTGGGGTCCTGGTATTGAGTCCCTTATTGAGCTCCCTGCAGGGAGCCTGCTTCTCCCTCTGCCTGTGTCTCTGCCTCTCTCTGTGTGTCTCTCATGAATGGATAAATAAAATATTTTTAAAAAGTGATAAATTGCTTTCCAAAATGGCCGTATGGATATATATTCCCACCAACTAGGTACAAAAGACCTATTGCCCTTCTCCGATACTTGGTGTTATCTGACTTAACTGTTGCCATAGACTGCATATAAATCAGTATGGCATCTCATCGTGATCTTGATTTGTATTTCCTTGATTAGTGGTGATGCTGAGCTCTTCGTGAGATTTTTAGTCATGTTTCTTTTTCTTTCAAGTGCATTTTCAAGTCTCTTACCCATTTTTTTTTAACTTGGCCTATTGTCCTTGATTTGCAGAAATGTCTAGAGTATCTCAATAGGTACTTGAATGGTTTTCTGTGTTTGCACGTTTCTTCTGCAAATTTGTAGCTTATAATTTCATTTTCTTTTCTTACATATTAAAATATATAATTCGCATATTAATATTTTCTTTTATAATTACTCTTTTGTGTTTTGTTTAATTAACAGATTCTTTGTGGGGCTCCTGGCTGGCTCAGTCAATGGAGCATAGGACTCTTCATCTCAGGGTTATATGTGTGAGCTCCATGTTGCCCGTAGAGATTACTTAAAATTAAAATCATTAAGGGGTGCCTGAGTGGTCTGGGAGGCTCCCTGCAGGGAGCCTGCTTCTCCCTCTGCCTAAGTCTCTGCCTCTCCGTGTCTCTGTCTCGCATGAATAAAGAAATAAAGTCGTTAACGTATATATTTTTTAAGATTGTATTTATTTATTCATGAGAGACACAGAGAGAGACAGAGAGGCAGAGACACAGGCAGAGGGAGAAGCAGGCTCCATGCAGGGAGCCCGACGTGGGACTCAATCCTAGGTCTTCAGGATCAGGCCCTGGGCTGAAGGCGGCGCTAAACCGCTGAGCCACCCGGGCTGCCCAAAATAAAATCTTTAAAAAAACCAAGGGGGGCACCTGGGTGTCTCAGTTAGTTGAACGTCTGATTCTTGATTTCAGCTCATGTCATGACCTTAGGGTCATAGAATCGAGCCCCATGTTGGACTCCATGCTAAGCCCAGAGCCTGTTTGAGATTCTTTCTCCCTCTGCCCCTCCCTGCTCATACTCTCTCTCTGTAAAAACAAACAAACAAACAAACAAATAAATTTTTAAAAATAAAATCTTTAAAATAAGTAAACACAATCTTTGGGGAAAAAAAGAGAGATTTTTTGTTACTCCAAGTCCAGAAAGAAATTCCCTTAGACTTTCTTCTAAAACTTTTAAAGTTTTGTTTTGATAATTAAGTTCTTACATCTGGAACTCGGTTTTGCGGATAGTGTGAGGCAATGATCTAACTTCGTTTTTTCCCATATGGATGACCATTTTTGTTCTAGTTCCATTTATCAAATAGTCCCTCCTTCGATGTGCTCTGCCACTCTTGTCATTTATCAGAGCTTCTTATATTCTGAGCTGGATTTGGTAGATTACTATTATTACCAACACTACTTTATTTTCATTACTACAGCTTTTTAACAATCCTGGTAGAGCAAGCCTTCTCTCTTTATTCTTCTTCAGAAGCATCTTTGTGTTCTTAGCCCTTTACTCCTCCGATAATATATATTAATTATATATTATATATAATTAATTTTTTATATTTTATTTATGTATTCGTGAGAGACAGAGACAGAGGCAGAGACATAGGCCGAGGGAAAAGCAGGCTCCCTATGGGGAGCCTGATGCGGGCCTTAATCCCAGGACCCTGGGATCATGACCTGAGCCGAAGGCAGACACAACCACTGAGCCACCCAGGTACCCCTGGAGCTTATTTATTTAAGAAATCTCTGGACCCGGGCAGCCTGGATGGCCCAGTGGTTTAGCGCCGCCTTCGGCCCAGTGCGTGATCCTGGAGACTCAGGATCAGGTCCGCGTCGGGCTCCCTGCATGGAGCCTGCTTCTCCCTCCTGTGTCTCTGCCTCTCTCTCTCTCTCTCTCTCTCTCTGTCGCTCATGAATAAATAAATAAAATATTTTTTAAAAAGAAAAAAAGAAAGAAATCTCTGAACCCAATGTGGGGCTCAAACTCACAACCCTAAGATCAAAGGGCACATCCTCTAAGCGAGCCAGCCAGGCACTCCTTCCTGAATTGTTGAGTTTTGCTTATTTATTGATTTGTGGTCAGCGTCCTCCTGAAATTAAGGGTGGGGTAGGGAGGTTTGGGGTAAAGGAAACTGATTTCCTTATACACAAGAAAAATGGCTTCGTTTCTAAGTGGTCCCAAGCTCTTCATACACATTTCATCAAAGCCCTCCATCCCCCGCCTCCGCCCCCAACCCGGTCAGCCCTGAGGAGTTAGCATCATTTAGGCTGAAACATCCTAAGGCCCCAGTACAAACAGCATTTAAGAGACCTCAACAGGAGTCCAACCTGGAGCTGTTCCAGCAGGCCTTGGGAAATGTTTATTGACAAGTAGAGCAGGGTGAGTATATCAACAAACACTTGTGAACCAATTTTTCTCCTTTCAAAGTTTTTAACATTTCTACCCTACGTGTCAACGAGCCCATTGTTTTGTTAATGAAAGGTCAACATTCATTTGCATCACTGAGGGTCTCTCCTCCTCATTCACAGTGGCGCTCAGAAGGGCAGGAGCTGGTATTAGGGAAAGAGTTAGAGACCACAAGGCCTAGTTTCTCCTCTGACCTCAGCACTTAACATAGGTGACACCTCAGTCCATAAATATTATTATCATTCAGAACATTTACAGAATAATTACCCTAATAGCAGCTATTTCCTGGACAGCTGCCAGGCTCCAAGCACGATGGGAGGCTTTTTTCTTTTCTAGCAGCTTTTAATCCTTGAAGTCCTGTGAGGTCTGAGGCCTTGTCCCTTTTTGATAGACACCTATGTGGTTAACTCTCAGACTGAGAAGGCTAACAAACCTGAAGTCACAGAGCAAATAGCCTGCAAAGCAGGGATTCAAACTCATATTTTGTACGACCCTAAACTCTGCCTGTCTTGAATTTTTCATGAAGTTCGAAAGCCCCTTTCATCTTTGTACCTCACTGTACTTATGTATAAAATGGGCATAGTCATACCAGCCTTGCCTGCCTCTCTGTATAATTGTGAGAATAATTATACTCTTATTATTCAACAGGCAACCCAAGCAGCGAGTGCTGGAGGCAGACTAAGATTCACAGTAATTCTAACTACTTTTAGAATACAAAAAATTCTCACAACATCTCCGCTGAGATAGGCTTTATCGTGATTTGAGGAAACTAAGGTTCAGGAAGGCACAGGTCATGATCCCAGGGTCCTGGGATAGAACCCCAAATAGGGACCTCTGCTCATCAGGGACCCTGCTTCTCTCTCTCCTTCTGTGGCTCCTACTTGTGCTCTCTTTCTCAAATAAATAAAGTCTTAAAAAAAAAAACCCTAAATTGGATAATGCCATTCCTCTGCTTCAAAACTCTCCAAAAAAAAAAAAATAGTACAGCCAACATAAATAAACTTTGCAATGGCTAGCACCTTACTCAGAGTAGAAGCCAAAGTCCTTACAACGGCCTGCAAGGCCATGCATGATCCAGTGGCCACTTATCTCTGGAACCTCATCTCCCACCCCCTCTGCCTCGCACTCACTGCTCCAGTCACGCTGGCCCTCCAGCTGATCCCCCAGCCCACCCTGCACATTCCTACTTCATGGGCTTCTCACTGCTGCTCCCTCACCCAGATGATTGCACACAGCCTTTCCTCACTTTATTTCCATCTCTGCTCCCTTAGCATCCCACAGAGAAATCCTCTTTAATCCATCTCTATAAAATAGCGCCCCAGAACTTTCTAGCCCATACCCTACCTTTCCCTCCATAACAGGTATTGCCTCCATAACGTGTATTTGTTCCTTTACTGCCTACCCCCTCTAGAATTTTAATCTCCCAGAGAAAAATATCTTTGCCCTTCCTGGTTACTGTCACATCGCTAAAACAGAGTCTGATATACAGTAGGTAAATAAATATGTGTTAATGGAAGAAATGAATGAGTAGCTTTCACTGAGGCACAGAACAAAGGTTATAGACAAACCCAAAGAGCAGGGGGAGAGAGGAATGGGCAGATATTTAAAAAGGCAATTCACAGAAAACAAAAAGACAAAGGATTTGTAAATGTCCAGCAAGATTTCAGCTTCACTCAATGAAAAAAATGCAGATTCAAACTTCTGTGAGTCACTGTCCTTCACCTGTGGGATTGGCAGAGATCAAAAACCTTGTCAGTAAGGGTGTGGGGAAACACGTCCTCTCTTACTACGTTGTTGGCGAGAGTGAAAATTGGCAATTGGCACAAGGTTTGTGCAGGACAATTCAGCAGCATCTAAATTTTGAAAGCATATACTCACGACTCAGCAATTCTCTGCCTAGAAATTTATCTTGCAGATTTATTTGCTCAGGTATACAAGGAGATGGGTATTCATTGCAGCACTCCTTGTTCTAGTAAGACTGGAAAGAACATAAATGTCCATTAGTGGAGAGTGGTTAAACATATTATGGTGTAGCCTTACAAAGTAATGTTACAACCCGCAAGAGATAGTTACTGAGAAAAACAGCATAGGGAACAGTATGTCCTATATGTAAATATTTGAAAGAAGAAAAAAAAAGAATTGTGCTGGAGAAACAAACAAGAAATCAACATGGTATCTCTGGAAAGCTGAAATGGAGCAAGGCAGGAATGATCAGGAGAATGGATCAAAACTTTTTACTCTACCTTCTTTGAAAACATTTTTAAAAATATAAATAAAATATTTTTAAAAGTAAAAAATAAATAATTTTTAAAATAATTTTTGTTTAAGAAATCTCTACACCTAACGTGGGACTCCAACTCACCACCCCGAGATCTAGAGTCCCATGCTCTTCTGACTGAGCCAGCCAGCCACCCCATCCTACCTTCTTTTATAAACTACAAACTTTTTATGTTAATTACAAGGGCAGTTGTTTTTAAATTTTAAGGCCAGACAATACATGCACATGAGACAAAAGCAGAAAGATATAAAAGGATAAACAGTAAAACAGTCTCTGCTAAGGGAAAAAAAAAAAAAGGCAACCCACAATGAAAGGGACACAGGAGCCAACAGAAAACTGCAGAGTAACAAAAACATAGTCTTAGCGTATAATCCAAAGTAGAAAAGAAATATCCATGAATCCATTATAATATAAATAAATTATTGAATAAATAAAGGGAGAAGAGACAAATTTCCCAAGCAGAATTCCAAGTGATTTATGTAGAAACTCCACCTTCCAGGAGGTGGAGCATAATTTCCCTACTCCCACAGTCTGGGCTACAGAGTAACTTCCTTCCAAAGAGTAGAATATGCCAAGAAGGGGGAAAGGGAAATTTTGCAATAGAACCTGACAAGCATGCCTCAGCCACAGACATGGATCATCTTGAAGGCATGTACCATTGATATGATGTGATGAAAACAGCACTTTACCTCTGCTTCCTCCCCAACTCTAGTTTCATCCTAAGAAAAACAATATATGTATCCTAAATAAGGGGCGTTTTCTAAACTACTTGACCAATACTCCTCAAAACTGTCAAGATCATCAAAACCAAGGAAAGTCTTGGGATCCCTGGGTGGCGCAGCGGTTTGGCGCCTGCCTTTGGCCCAGGGCGCGATCCTGGAGACCCGGGATCGAATCCCACATCAGGCTCCCGGTGCATGGAGCCTGCTTCTCCCTCTGCCTGTGTCTCTGCCCTCTCTCTCTCTCTCTCTCTCTCTCTCTCTCTCTCTGTGACTATCATAAAAAAATAAAAATTAAAAAAAAAAAAAGAATTGTTAAAAAAAAAAAAAAACCAAGGAAAGTCTAGAAAAGTCATCAATAAGACCCTAAGAAGACATGATGACTGAATATAATGTGGTGTCTTGTTGGATCCTGGAACCGGAAAAGGACAGTAGGTAAAACTAAGGAAGTCCGAGGGACCTGGGGGTGCAGTCTGTTAAGCATCTGACTCTTGGTTTTTGGCTCAAGTCATGGTCTCAGGATCGTAAGATCAAGCCCTGCTTTGGCTCTCAGCGAGGAGTCCGCTTGGGATTCTTTCTCCCTCTCCTGCCCCTCCTGCTGGTACTCTCTCTCTCTCTCTCTCTAAAATGAATACATAAATCTAAAAAAAAAAAAAAACAAAGGAAATCTGAATAAAGTATGGACTTAAGTCAATAATGCACCAATACTGATTGAGTAATTGTAACAAATGTGAAATATTAATAGGTGTTAAAACAGGAAACTGAGTTTTGGGCACATAGGAAATCTCCGTACTCTTTTACTATCTTTGCTAATTTTTTTTTGTCCAGCTAAAACTGTTGTAACATCAAGTTTATTTTTTAAAATCTCCTCTCTGGGATCCCTGGGTGGCGCAGCGGTTTGGCGCCTGCCTTTGGCCCAGGGCGCGATCCTGGAGACCCGGGATCGGGTCCCACGTCAGGCTCCCGGTGCATGGAGCCTGCTTCTCCCTCTGCCTGTGTCTCTGCCTCTCTCTCTCTCTGTGTGACTATCATAAATAAATTAAAAAAAAAAATCTCCTCTCTGAGGGACGCCTGGGTGGCTCAGCGGTTGAGTGTCTGCTTTCCGTTCAGGATGTGATCCCGAAGTACCAGGATTGAGTCCCACATCAGGCTTCCTTCAAGGAGTCTGCTTCTCCCTCTGCCTGTGTCTCTGCGCGCCCCCCCCCCCGTGTCTCTCTTGAATAAATAAATAAAATCTTTTTAAAAATAAAATAAAATCTCCTCCTTGAATGTGTATATCTCCTTTCTTCTCCTAACTCTGTACATCATATAAAGTTCTCTGAACTTTAACCTACCCATCCTGAAATAGGGAACCTGCTTATAGTCTTGACCACTGCAATCAGTAACAACACTCTCATCTGGTGAATGTCTACTGTGTACTCAATTCTGTGCTCAGTACCTTATACCTGCATTATTCTATGTAACTAATTATCACAGTGAACCTGTGGGCTGGGCTGGTCATGTTCTTTGGAAAGTGGAAACAGGCTAAAGACCAACCAAAGTCACAGAGCTGGTTGGTGGAGGCCAAACTCAAACTCTGATCTGACTGATGAAGAAGGCTTTAAACCTGGATTCTTCTTCACTGGCTCAGACTCCTTCTGCCCCTAGACAGATGCTCCTCACCTCAAAGTCTGTTTTGAAAGATGTGCCTTCCCAATAAACTGCATGTAAGTAAGCCATTCTCCTTAATTGAGCCCTAAGATCTACTTCTTAGAGTTTCAAAACAGAAAGGCATTACTGATAATCACAGCAATCATTTTTTTGAGCACTTATTCTGTGCCAGGCACTGTTCTAAGAAGTTTGTGCTAATTAACTTTGTGGATTCATACAGCAATACCAGAAAAAACTATTATAAAATTCCATCTTGAGGCACCTGGGTGGCTCAGTCGGTTAAGTGTCTGCCTTCAGCTCAGGTCCAGATCTCAGGGTCCTGGGATCAAGCCTCTGATTGGGCTCCTTGCCCAGTAGGGAGTCTGCTTCTCCCTCTGCCCCTCCCCCTCCTCATGTTCTCTCTCTCTCTCTCTCTTTCTCTCAAATAGATAATAAAATCTTTAAAAAAATCCAAACCTCAAAAAATAAATAAATAAAAATAAAAATAAAAAATCCAAGCCTCCATCTTCATACACTGCTGGTGGGTATATAAAATATTGAGCCTGGATGGCTCAATCAGTTAAGCATGTTGGTTTCAGTGGCTCAGGTCATGATCTCAGGGTCCTGGAATTGAGCCCCCAGTTGGGCTCTACGTTCACTGCTGAGTTGGCTTGCTCCCTTCCTCTACTCCTACCCCCTCCAGCCCCTGCTCATATGTGCTCTCTCTAAATAAATAAATTTTAAAATCTTAAAAAAAGAAACAAATGTCCATCAGTTGAAGAATGGATAAATGCAATGTGGTACACCTATATAATGGAGTATTGTTTGGCAATAAAAAGGAACATAGGACTGATACAACTACAACTTGGATGCACCCCGAATGCTTATAATGCTAAGTTAAAGAAGCCAGTCATAAAAGACAGTGAATTCTGTGGTATATGAATTATATCTCAATAAAGTTGTTTTAAAAACCCTCCATTTTAGGAGCGCCTCTCCATTTGCTAGATGGGGCGCTGCCCAATCATGAATCATTTAACAGAGCCCATTAGATCTTCAAATTTAAAAAACCCAATTCTACAAATAAATCATGGCACAGAAATAAGCACATTGTTTAAGACTACATAGCTACACTTCTAAGCTCATTCAAAACAAAGAAATGCATTTCTGAATAGCAGCCTCATGATGGTGAAATGATTTTGGTTTTGTTTTGCTTTTTCAACCAGCATTTGGTCTTTCTGGATTCCTCTTTTACCTCTGCCTGAGGAGCTCCTGATTTCGGATCAGGACATGCAGAGATGGATCAAGGGAAAGTAGTGGTTCTGAGGACAGGCCCCAAGAAGGCAGCCCTGGGGATTCCTGCCCTTCACCCTTTTTCTTCAGGAAGCATGCTGCTGTTGCTCCTCCCAGGACCTGCATGTAAGCTCTGGAAAAGCTGGGGATTTTTGTTTACCTCTGCGCCCCAGCTACAAGGTCAGTGCCTGCCTGGTATGATCAAGTGAACAGTGGTCGAAAGAATAAAAGGCAGTTCAGATAGTGAATCAAGTGAGGTAAGAGAGAGCTTTCTGACTTGGGTGCTGATAACAGATGGAAGTGGCTCAGGCTGGGGGACACAGCATCAGATATAGGAGATGACTGGGTATCTGAGTTACATTTGGGGGGATCTAGAAGAGGTTCGATATACGTATCTAGAACATATTCTCCTGAGAGTTCCACACCCAAATGTGTATGGGGGTCAGGGAGGTACCTCAATAGTGACAATGGCTCATTCCTAAACAAGAGTGGAGGAGACAGTGGCAATCTGGAGAAAGAGGATCATGCTCCATTTCAAGGGCAGTCATGGGGAAAGCATGTACAGTGTCAACAGATTTTTAGATTTTTCTAAAGAAGCTGAAAACAAGGACTGCCATGTCCTTCTGGTCAACCTGTTTCTGATTTGTTGGAACATCCTTAGGTTTGAGCCTTCCCTAGAGACCTTGGGCATGGTAGGAATGAATGTTGGCTACCTCTTTCCTAAGGTGATGGGTATAGTGGAACAAGACAATTTGGGGCAGCTCGGGTGGGTGCCAGCCTCTCTAGCTCGGTTTAGTTACTTGGTTTTTAATGACCACATCAAAAAATAATGTTAAGTGTAAAAAGGTAGTTGCAAATAGTACATCTCACAGGACCCCATTTTTCCCCCACAGTATTTGAAATATATATCCAGAAAAATAACTGGAGGAAGATATCCATGACACTTAGCAGTGGTCACCTCCATGGGCTGAGATTACGAGGCACTTTCCCTTTGTAGTATATATCTATGTTCGTTTTATAGTGACTGGATCTAAAAGAAAAACCAATGTTGGTTTTTTTTTGTTTGTTTTAAATTGCAGATCTTTTCTGATGGAACTATATGTGTCCATACTTGTAGGTAAGCACAGAAATAGGCCTGAAGAGCATATACCAAATGATGGAGTGGTTACCTCAGGAAATGCATGGGGCATAGCACAGGTTGGCAGGTAAATGGGAAATTTAGTTTTGCTATCCTTTCGTATTGCTTGAATCTTGTAGAATATGTATGCCTGGGTTGTAGAAAATATGGAAAACTTCAATGCCCAATGCTCCAATTCATCCATCCACAACTAAGAAAACAGGTCTCCCAGGTAAGGTGGGAGGGGGAACCCTCATAGGACATGGCTAGTATTGTCCTCCCCCATCCCTCCCTGATCCGAATCCCCCACCCGTCCCCCAACCCACATGACCCCCACACACTGAAAGAGCAGCCAAGGGGCCTCATTGTAACACTCATTTTTATATAAATATCCGCAAGTCATGTTACAGAATAAGTCCCACCGGGGAAAAAAGTCAACGTTATGTTTTTGTTAAACTGACCCCTGCCTTCTAGGTTGGGCCCCAGCCTGGGGGCACCTGCTGCTTTGGGAAGGCTGGGACTGCCGCCGAGAGGCTGCTGAAGAAGCTGCCTGTGTGGCCCACCCCCGGGCCGACCCCCTTCTTTGGTGTGTGGTACATGGTGACCTTCTCTGCCCACCCCCCCCAGCCTAGGGCAGGGTTCCGGGGAACAGGGTTCTGGAGGGCAGGGCCCAGGAGTCCTGGGGGCACTTGGAAATGGAGTGGGGGACTGAGCCACTAAGAGGTGGAGTCTGAAGCTTAGAGGTTGAGCCTTTTGGGGATGGTGGCACACAGAGGTAACAGGAACAAGTGGGGAGGAACCTGGGCTGTCAGCCAAGCAGGAAGCCTTTGCCCTTCTTTCCAGCCTAGGTACCCAGGTCCCTTCCTCTGTTGCTCTGTCTCCTGCTGACTCCATATTCCCAGGGATAAGCCCTGGGTTCCTGCCTGTCCCCTCCCAGCTCTTCCCTCTACAATCCCCCCTCCCCCCACAGAGAGGCCAGAGGCTAGGAACACAGCACCAGTCTGAGGATTTAATTAACCAGGAAGGGAGATTATTGGGAGGGGCACCCCTGTAAAAATGTACAAAAGGTCTGGGGGGCTATGTGGAAGGAGAGATAAATATGTACATGGAACCCCCCTTCCGTTAGCCCCTCCTCCCCCAGCCCTGAGAGGGCATGAGGACTTGGGTGGTAGGTGAAGGGGAGGGGGGGCACTTTGGCCTCTGGCTTAATGAGCCCTTGGGGAGGCAGGCCAAGGGCCTAGGGGCCCTTGGAGGGGGCGATGGTGTACCTCAGGAGATCATGAGCTATGACCTCTGAAATGACCCCCACTCTCATCTCTCATGTGCACAGAGGTGCACATACACACACACACAGACCCCCTCTCTCTAGAGGCTTGTGACCTCTGCCCTCCCAGTGACCCCAAGGTCCATCTGATGCTTGATCTCGTGGGGGTTGGGGCTTCCGCTCCCAGGTTCCATGACCTCAAAGGTGGCTGGTGAGGTCATGACCATTGCCCTCCAGCCCTGGCTTGAAACCTCAGCTCTAGGACCTTGTCAAAAGGAAAGGGGGATGGAGCTTTGCCCCCGCCCCTGCCCTTCCCTCACCTGTCAGCCCGGGCTGGACCAGGGGCCCGAGGTGGGGAACTAGGCCTGGGGGCGGGCACAAGTGGAGGTGGGGCCCCCAAAAGGGCTCCTGGGGGGGTCTTGCTGAGAAGGTGAGGGGTTCCTGGGGCTGCAGTAGGCGGTGGAGGCGGTGCCAAGCGGCTGTATAGCAGGGGGTGGGCCGGCTCCAGACCATAGAGGCGGGCGGCAGCCACGGCCCCCGGTCCAGTCAGCTCCTCGCCAGCCTCATAGAAGCGGGGTGGCCTGGCAAGGCGAGGGGGCCCTGCCAACCAGGTTGGCTCCAGAAAGCCCGCGCAGCGCTCTGGGGGACTAGGGCCCAGAAAAGGGGGTGGCCGGGGCCTCTCAAACAGCAGGTGAAGGCCCTGAGGCCCAGTGGTGGCAGCGGCGGCGGCGGCAGCGGCGGCGGCAGCGGCAGCAGCGGCAGCAGCAGCAGCGGCCTCCTCCTTCCGCTCTTCCTTTACCCGCACGGATTCCTTGGCAGGCCTGGCCCCTTCCTCGCCAGCCCGGGCCTTGGGAGTAGCGGGAGAAACTCGGAGCTGGGGCCGTGAGAAGGGAAGGTCCCTGGGGAGAGAGAGGGGGCCTCCAACAGTCCGACCCGACCAGACTGCGAGTGGCGTGGAGAGCAGGTGGTGCAGGCAGCAGGGCGGCAGGAGGGTGGGCGGTGTGGGGAGCGGGGTGGCAGGAGGGCTGGCGGTGCGGGATGTGGGTAGCGGGCAGCAGGGCAGTGGGTCGGAGGGTCGGCGCACCTGTCTTTCTCCTCCTTGGTGATAGAGGGCTCCCTCCGCTCCACAGGCCGCTCCTTGTCTGAGCCTGGTGTCCGGGCGGCCTCAGGGGGCCGGACCCAGGCAGGAAAGGCCAGAGGACTGCGGTGCAGGCGGCCCCATGGGTCTGGGGGGGAGGCGAAGGCTGGTGGGGCCCCTGGGCTTTCTTTCTGGGCAAAGACGGCGCCGGAGTCTAGACAGAGGGTGAAGCAAAGAGTGACAGGCGCCACAGGGAGGAGGAGGTCCCATGTCTGGGGCCTCCTAAGCCCACTGCCACGGCCACCCACCCGGCCAGCCCCACCCGCACTCACTGAATGTAGGGCTGCCCAGGCCTCCAAAGGCCCCGTTGGAGAGGGCAGCCAAGGAGGCGAAGCTTGTGGGACGCCCAAAGGGATCTGTAGGAGAAAAAGGGGGTGGTCAGAGCATTGGGCAGCCAGCTGGGAGCAGGTACCAAGACTAGAAGGGAAGAGGCAGCTCAGGGAGCAGGCCCCAGAGCCCCCGCTGCTTGGTCTTGGTTTTAACAACTGGGTGCTGAGCACTTCCTTGGGCCCCTGTGAGACACTGAACTTTGACATGCATCATGTAGTTTAACCTCACAAACAACAAGCCCCATGAGGCAGACAGGACCACTCCCACTTAAGGATGATGAAACAGGCTCAGAGAGGTGAAGTGACTTGCCAACGGTCAGTCATCTAGCCAGTAAGTGGTACCCCCAGCCCAGGGCCTCCCTGACTCCAGAGCTCCAGCCCCACCATCCCCCACACCAGCCACCCAGATCAGCTCTATAGCAAGCCGTTCGCCTGAAGATCTCTGCTAGCTTCCTCCCACCTGACATGCAGGGCCCTTCCCGACCTGACTCTAACTTCATGCACAGATGGAACTACTAACCTATTCTACTACGGGAACACCTTCCCCAATGCCATCAGGCTCGATGCCCTCCTGTCTACCCAGACCCAAGTTAAATCTCCCTGCAGAGCCTGCCAAGACTGCTAGGAGCCAATGACCACCTTCTGCCCGGGCCTGCACAGCCTTCCTCTGTCCTCCTCTCCCAGGTGGCACGCTAGCCCCTACCACTGGCTAGTTCAGAGATGGCATCTGAGCTGGCAGTGCGGGCCAATCACTCTGCTCTGCCCCTATCCCATTTCACAGGCGATGAGATCAAGGCTCAGAGGAGTTGGGAGTAACTTGCCCAAGGTCACAAACCAAGTGGAACCAGGCCTACCCCCATTCCAGCTGCCTCTCAGGTCTAATTTCCATCCCCAGCTTGAGAACTCCTGGAAGTCAGGGACAAGGCTGGGGTTGCCCAAATGCTCTTGGCTCTTACCAATGTGGGTGCTGGGGCTCAGAAAGGGTCCGTGGGCCCCGGGAGCTGCCGTGAAAGGGTTGGCTGCAGCGTGGACGGCACCTGGGGCAGAGAGGTGGGAGATTCTGGTGAGGCTGAGTGGGCGCAAGGTGGGCCTTGGGCTATAGACAGGGAACCTCAGGCCCTGAGAGGGCTGGCCAGACTCACCAGTCGCAGTGAAGAGGGAGGCGGCCGGGTGGGAGAGCTCCTGCCCAGGGGGCAGGGCCCCATAGGGCCCCGGAAGGCAGGGCAGGAGGTCGTTCCGAAAGTCAAGCTTGTGGGAGTCGCCCTGCATGGGACAGGGAGAGGGGTGGTGAGTGAGGAGCCAGGTGGGGTCCCGCTCTTGCTCTTCCACCCCTAGGTCCCCTTCGAGGGCTGGCTAGTGCCAAGATGGGGCTTGGGTGCCTCGCCTCTGCCTCTCTCAGAGCCTTCTCAGGCCACCCCCCTAAGCCAAAGAACCTAAACTGTGAAAGCACTCAGGCAGTGACCGGGGACAGGAGAGGATGTGTCTGGCCAAGATTTGGCCAAGACCTGCCAAAGGCAGATGCCCAGGGCTCAGGCCAGCCCGCTCTCCCCAGCCCTCCCGCCCCAGTACCTTCATCTTTTCCTGGTGTCTCAGGATCATGTAAGCCACGCGCACGTGCATGGCACACCACTTCCCTGGTTTCTGCCGCCCCAGAAGGATAACCAAAGGGAAAGGGAAGGAAAGAACGTTCACTCATCACCCACTCTAGGCCTGGTCCTCGGCCCAGCCTCTCCACACAACATCCCCAATCATCATCCCTACAACTGAGGGATGACTAGGTTCATTTCATGGCCTAGGAAACTGAGGCTCAGAGAGATAAACTGTCTTGCCCAAGGTCCCACAGCCAATTACATCGGAACCCAGGTCTGTGGCTTATAAGCCTTGCCCTTTCTGCTGTTCCACATCTGACTGCCTCCACGTCTTGGGCTTCTCGCTCATTCCCAAGCAAGACCCGCCCTCAGCCAAACACCCTGAGACCAGCCCCCAGCCTCATGCAGCCTGAGGTCCTCACCAAACTCACCCTCAAAGGTGGCCGGAAATGGTCGGGGATCTGGGGATAGCAAAGCAGAGATTGGCGGCGATTCAGACCTGTTTACTGTCCTGGGCACCTCATCTCCACAGTCTTTAATCCCCACCCAAACACCAGAGACCTTGCATAGCTCCCTCAGGCCATTCCTGCTTCTGTCAAGACTCCATTCCCCATCTCTCCCACTCTGGGCATCTCCCCTCCAGCACTAAGTTTCTGAGCCAAGCCCCAAGGACGTGCCCTGCTTGGAACACTGGGGAGTGGGTTAGCAAGCAGGCAGGATGGGTTTCTCAACCAGAGAAGCTATCCTATTAACAGCTTTATGTCATGAGTCTCTACTTAAGATTTCTTTAGAAAAAAAAAAGTCTTTACTGCTGCTAGAAGACGTTGCAAGATATCTGGTCTAGTCTACCCTTTAGGAAACACATCCTGTGTTCTTCCCAATGTTTCCAGAGCCGTGAGCTCGAAGGCTGTTCCCTGTCCCACTTCACAAAGGGGCAGCTTATCATTTCATTGTTTTATGGACAGGACTTCCTGGTATGATGTCATTTTAAGAAAAAGGATTTTGTAACTTAAAAAATTTGAAAACTCCTACAAAAACCACTGTCCTAGTAATCTTATTTCTAGAGCAACTTCATGAAATTTCTATTCCTCACGCATGGGAAACCTTGTCACTTAACAGAAATGCTCTCGTCAGATTCTCAAGGATACCCCTGATCACACACTAAAGAAAAAGGATCAGTAGTTCGCTCTCAATCAACCCTGCTCTCCCTCAACAGATACTCTAGTTCCCCCAGGACCTGCCTTGGCCCCCCTCACCTGTGTCCCCTTTTGGGGAAGCCCGCTCGGCACTGGCCCCAGTCGTGGTGGCAGCTCGGGGTTCGTGCTCTGGGAAAGGGGAGTGATCAGTCAGGAGAGCCGGCACCAGGCATAAGAGGGGTCTAGGACCAAGATGGGGGCCAGGGCTGGGACAGGGAGGGAGGAGCATGGCTCTGAAGAAAGCTGGGTCCAGGAGGGGAGGGCAGGAGAACGGGTATGGCTTTGGGGAACGGAGGAAGGTATGTGGATCTGGGGTGGGGGGTTGGGGTCTTTGGGTCTGTAGGGGGTGGGAGGTGGTGGTATTTGGATTGGGAGCTCACCTTGGGCTGGAAGGCCCCCTGCAGGGAGCCAAAGGAGACAGCCGGCGGGAGGCCCGGAGGGAGGCCGGGCACTGCGGGAGGGAAGGCCGTGTACGGCTGTGGAGAGAAGGGCGCTAGTCCAAGTTGGGGGTGGAGGTGCGGCCCACATCTGGTCTGCCCGTCAGTCCTGGGGCCTCCACCCTAAAACCCGCCCCGGGGGAGCTCTCCCAGGCTCAAGGCTCTTGCTTTTGAAGCTGAAGACTGGACCCCAACAGTCGGGGCCACACACATGGATGCATCCATGCCCACACACCACACCACACCACACACACACACTCACATTATGCCGGAAAAGGCCTTCCATCTTTCCTGGATATTTCTCAAACTGGGGAAGAGAAGGGAAGAGTAAGCTGCCAGCCAGGGACTTAGGACCTTCCCGTGGAAGCCACACCCTCCCCCCAAGTTGCTGAGCCTCATCACTGGCCCAATGAGGAGCTCACCATGTGGGGGCCGTGGGGTGGCAGCAGGCCCGGGGGATAAGGGGTGAAGTGCTGGTGGGTGTGCTGGTGGGTGTGCTGGTGCTGGTGGTTGTGCTGGTGGAACTGGAAGGCCAGGGGCCGGGCCGAGCCCCCTGCCCCCACCACCTCGGGACCACCCTGGGCATTCAGGTAGCGAGAGTTCAGGTCCTGGCCGATCAGGTCCTGCTCTGTGGGAGGGGAGGGGGAGAAGGCTTTAACATCTGTTGCCACCAGGTCAGCCTCCTTGGGCCCGGGTGACTGGCCTTCCCTTCTGGCCTTGAGCCACTCCCTCCTCAAGCCCTGATGTTTGCTGAGGTCCAGATGCCCCAAAGCCGACTGGGCCCAAGCCCGGGGCCATGGCCCCCCACCCACCCCGGCCAGGACCCCAAACTCACCAGAAAGGGCGTTAGCAGCTGAGGCCCCAGGGTGCCCTGGCACCTGCAGCAGGGGTGGGGGTGGGGGCAGGGTGGGGCCAGGGGAGAACAAGGAGGGGTGGTGGGGTGGTGGGGGGGGCCGCAGCCCAGGGGGGGGAAAGCTGTGGGTGGACAAAGGCAGGGGCAGTGAGGGCGTCGGGGGCCGGTGGGTGAGCTGCGCGGACGAGGAGGAGGCAGATGAGGAGGAAGAGGACGAAGAGGATGATGAGGGGGGAGGCTGAGCCACGGGAGGGGCCGGGGCCTTGGGGGGCGGCCGTGAAGAGCTGGGGAGAGAAGTGGGGAGATGAGTGAGGGGTTGGGAGGTGCCAGCTCTGACGGGAGGGGGTCAGAAGCCTGGGCGATACCTTGACCCTGGTTCTCCAACATGGAAGGTGGTAGAACCCGGCCCCCAGGAAACCCACCCCCGCCCAGGGAAACCATCCTCAGACTGAGGTACCTCCCACACCCAACAACCCCCTCTCTCCCTCTCAAGGTCTCTTCCACACAGCTACCTCGGACGTCTCTGGTCTCATGACTTGCCCTCTCCTGACTCAACCACGGCACAAAACATGTCACTCACTTTGACGCTTCATTACAACAGGCCACCTGGGTTCCCACCCTAAGACAGTGGAAGCAGCACCTTGCTGGCCTGGCCTAGATGTCAGGCGACCTGAATTCTAGGCCCGTCTTGCCATTAACACCCTGGGTGACCTTGAGCAAGTCACTGCCCCTCTCTGAGCCTTAGTTTTCTCAAGAACAAGAAAAAGGACGGTAACGATGATGACAATAGTAAAAATAGCACCGATAGTAGTAATAGTATCAGTGATTCTTACCCTTTAACGAGCACTTACTGTAGCCAAGTGCTGACACCTGCTTTACATGCTAATCCAAATCTCCACCATGTCACACCACCTTTCCAATTGCTGCCGCATCCACGTAACCACCTGTACCATTTACTTCTTTCTTTAACTCAGTTTCTTTTTTTTATAATTACTTAGCCTCGCCCAGCAATACACGTGAAATCAAGGGGTTGAGATACTAGTCATGTTTTTCTAAAGCCCATTAACAGCTAAAAAAAATTTACTCCCGTAACAGCTGAAATGATCTTACATACCACTAATGATGCACGTACACACTTTGGGAAACACTGCATTAACTCAATTGATCCTCACAACAGCTTTATCAAGACAAAGGTACTACTGTCATTTCTTTTCCACAGAAAGAGAAAATTGAGGCTCAGAGAGATTAAGTGACTCGTCAAAAATCACACAGCCACTAAGTGGCAGAGCAAGAATTTGAATCCAGGTCTGACTGACACCAAAGCCAGCACTCTTAATCATCATGTCAGCATTTCCCAAAGTATGTTCTGAAGAACACGATTCCTAGCAAATGTGCCTTGCAAAAAAGGTCTCACCAGCACATAAAATTGGGAAACGGCACACAGTGGATTTCCCTGCACGCAAAGATTGAGTGAAACAGTTCTAACAAGTTCCTATAAGCAAGTAATCACTTTAACTTTGTTTCACCCAGTGTCTTTCAAACTTTTCAGCCTCAGAATCCTTTTTTCAAGTCACATTCCACAGGTACCCTCCCATGTCCCAGCTAGAGAATGCAGGGGTTGGTGCCAAAATGACCAGGTCCTTCCAGACCAGACCAAACCCCTGGACCACTCACCTGCCAGTGCTGAGGTCCAGGCTGCTGCCATAGGGAGAAGTGCGGAGGCCAAAGGGCGAGACCCGAAGCTGCAGCTGGGGCTGGGGTGGGGGTGGCAGACTGGGGGCGGCCGGCAAGGGTGCAGGGGGTGAGACGGGAGGCCGAGGGGCCGGTGGAGGCGGTGGTTCCTTTGGGGGGAAAGGCACTAGCAGCGGGTCGGGCCCTGGGGGCTGTTCCTGGCTCCGCTCCAGGCCCGACACTTTAGGGACTACGGAGAGTTTTGCTTCACAGTTCCCATTGAAGGCGCCGTGGGGGCCCGAGGCTGTGAGGACAAGACAGTAGATGTGTTCAGTTGAGGCCCATACTCACCCCATTTCCCTCCCTTGTCTCCAGCACCAGCCCTTCAGACCAACCTTTGCTGGTTGAGACAGTAAAGGATGGGTCGAGGTCATCATCGGAGACCTGGGGAAGAAGGGTTGGGAGAGTCAGGTTCTGGTCTGCTGAGGCCCTCACCCAAGAAGCCTAAAAGCCTCCAGAGCCTACTAGGAAGTGGCAGCAGGTGGCAAGTCTACTCCAACAGCTTAGTTGAAATCCAGCAAGGACCGTGGGCTCTAGGGGGACCTGTGCTTGGGGAAAGGGGTAGAATAGCTGAGCCTGAGAATCTATTAGGCCAGTAGGACTGAATTGAGGCACACTTACATAGCAGAGACATAAGCACATTAAAGCCAAAGTGTCTGTTATTGCTAACTGCTGGCCCACATGCCTACCTGACTTACAGATCTGTTGGGGCCACTAGTGTCAGCAAAAACTTTTAAAATTGCCGATATTTACAAACCCAGGAATTCCTCATAAAAACTCAGACTTGCAGGTTCTCTTAAGAATTGGCCCTATTCTTGCATGGCAACAATTAGACTAGACAGTGGTCACCACCTTTAGACAGACAAGAACTCTCTGGTTCACCACAGTCCCTGTCCAGCCAACTTTTTAAACTAAAACAAGATATAGATCATGGAATACAAATTTAGTTACAGGGGTAGAGTATGAACTGCTAGAACACATTATTTCAAAACAGACACATCTGACCTAATAATAAACTGAAATATAACTTTGTAAGACATGTTCTTATACTGACCACAATGGTCTCAGTACCGTAACCCTGGTCTCTGCTCAGATCCTAATCTGTGAGAGCAGACGAACAGCTAGCAGGAACGACCAGCTCTGTTCAACAGCCACCTTGGATTTCCGTGGAGAACCACTGGTACCTCCAAGGGCTTTGGAAAAGATGGTATACCAAGGCAAGGGCTTTTTATTCTTTGGTCAACTGGCTCTAGTTGCCAAAGAAAAAAAGTCATTTACCCATTCAATCTGCCCACCCCCACACTGCCCCAAATCCAGTCACAGCTAAACCTATGTTGCCCACTCAAGGGGAGGCTCTGTTGAGTGTAGAAGACCTCTAAACTGCAGTTCATTTTACAAGTTGTAACATGCCCACCCAACAAGTTCTAGCCCTACTCACCCTCTCATCCAGATCGCTTTCTGCATCACACTGGGGAGAAGGAAAGACAGAGGTGTCACAAGAGGGAAGAAGAGTGTGGCCCAAGGGAGAGTGGGGACTTTCAAAGAGGAATTGAGAGGGGAGGGGCCAGTACAGGTAGAGAGCACTTACTATGTATCCAGCTTCCAGAGAATGACGGGAGGAGGCCTGAGAAAGACCAGAGTCCAGAGGTAAGGGAGGCTGACTGACGAGGCCTTTGGATAAAGTCTAAACTCCCCAGTAAGGAACTCAAGGCCCCTCATGACACACACTCAATCTCTTCCTAGCGGCTTCTCCTGCTATGGCCCACCCTTGTTTCCAATGCTTTTGTCATTTTCCAAGTATATTCTATCTCTGTGCTTTTGCTCAAAACAACTTTGCCCATTTCTCCTCTTAGCAAGCTTATGACTATCCTTCAAGGCCTGACTAAGCCATCCTAGGGGGCTTTCCCTAACCACAACCCTCCTCCCATCCCCCAGGCAGAATGAGTGGCTTCCTCATGTGAGTTTCTGCAGCATCTCTCCCAGATCTCTGCCTTCTGTAGCTTCTCAGGTTTTGATCTAGGCATTTGTTCAGATTGTGTCTTTCTTGCTACACTGCTATTGCCTGGAGACATCTGAGACCATATCTAACTCATTCATGATTCCATTAAGTCTTTTTGATACATCTCTAAATAACCAACATGTTTGGAATAGGGCCGCCAAAAGCAAAAAAGTCTGACTGTGGGCATGTCTCTGTCAGACCGGGACTGAGGAGTGAGGGTTCCAATTTGCTCTGCCTTCTCCCTGCCCTTACAGAATAAAATTACTGTTTATGATGGACAGTGGCATTGCTGATGGAAAACAGGTCTATGTAAAGGGTATCCTATCCAGACTTTTAAAGGACAAGGATCTATGACAAGCTCACCTCTTTCCTTCTCCGCTTATTGGGCCATTTTCGGGCCCGATCCCCAGAGGGCCGGCCAGGCTCCCGATCAGAGCTGTCCCCTGGCTCCCCAGTGGCCCCACTGGAACCCCCCCTCTTCCGCTTCCCAGAATGCTTCAGTCGATGTTCCAGTCGCTCTGGGGGCTGAAGAGATGCATCCTTCTGTGGAGGAGGAGGTGGGACTAAAGCAGATGGAGAAAGGAAAGCTCCCCACCTCTCTAGGGGTGACCAGGCTACCAAAGTGGCTCTCAGGCCGGGTAACCTGGCTGGTCCCTAGAGACTAACTCTACCTCCTCCCACCCCAGGGTGGGGCAGAGGCCTGGCCAGAGGAGCCGGTTGCTCTGGTTTGGGGTGCCAGCATTCCCCCCTCAACTCCACCCACTCCAGGTACCATACCCTTCTCTCTGCCCCTGTGAAGCCCCCAAAGGTCCCCGGCTCCATCAGGCCCCACCTGCAAGGCCTCAAGGCTGGCGAAGCTGGCGATGGCGAAGCCATCGATTAAGTCCTCCTCCTCTTCTTCCTCCTCCTCAGGCTCCTCCTCGGCCTCCCCGTCGTCGGCGCCCCCCTCCTCCTCCTCCTCCTCTTCCTCCCCGCGGCTGCCCGAGCCGGCAGGCCGCTTCCGAGCTCGGGGTCGCGGGGGCCGAGGCCTGGGACGGGGCCGCCGTCGTCTCGGGCCTCCGGGCCGCTCTCCGGACGAAGCTGACGACCAAGGCCTGGCGGGCGGTGGCGGCGACGAGGAGGACGAGGAGCCGCGCGGGGCAGCCAGCAGAGCCCGGGGCGCGTCGCCGCCGGGACCTCGGCGGCGCCGCTGCTCCCGGTCTCGGTCTCGGCGCGAGCAGCGCCGCCGCCGCCGCTCCCCCTCGGCGGCCCAGCCCGGGCCGGGAGCCGCGGCCGCTGCCGTCTCCATGGCGACCGCCCTCAGCGCCGCATCCGGAGGCGGCGGGGCCCGAAGCGGCCTGTCCGCAGGCCCGGGGTCGCAGGCGCGGCGGTGGCGGCTACACAGGGACGAAAAGGCCACGGCTTTCCCTTTAAATCAGGATCTACGGGCCCCACGCTTGCCCCAAGGCCAAGGCCCGGGGAGCCGGCGCCGCCCCCGGGGCGACAAGCCCGAGGGCCCCCCCTGTGGGGCCGGCGGGGCCGAGACGGAGAAAACGGGGCGGCCGTCCCTTTAAGGCGAGGCCTCAAGTTGTCCAGCCCCTGACCCCTTTAAGACGACCCGATGGTGTCCAGCCGGCCTAGTGCAGTGGCCGCCCCCTGCCAGGGGTCGAGACAAGTCTTCCCGAGGAAGAGGAAGGGCCACCCCTTTAAAAGGGACCGAAAGCTCGCCCCGAAACGCAGACCTCCCCTTTAAAAGTGTCTCAAGTCCTCCGGCTAAAAGGGGCCACCCCTTTAAGGAGTCCAGGGTCGTCCAAACAGCAGGCCGCCCCTTTAAGGGCTCGGAGTGAAGTTTCTGGTCCTCCACAAGCGGCCACTTCCCCTTTAAGCTGAGTTTAAAGAACTTCTTGCGAGGGGGAGAAAAGGAGGTGAGAATCCCCACTCGCTCCAGCACTCCCAACAGCACAGTTCTGAATTTGTCAGCTTCTGTTCGATGGCTTCCCCTTTAAGGTTGCCGATGTAGTCTGCCGAGTTCAGCGGCCACCCCTTTAAGGAGATTTAAAGGGGCCTCCTCCAGGCCCTGCTCTTCCAGCCTCCGCCTCCGGTCGCCATGAAAGGCTGGGGGGGGGGCGGGGCCGCGGGGCCAGCCCTCCAAAGTCCCGGATGTGAGGCAACGGTGACGGGTAGAGCTTCTCTGTCTGCCGACATAAAAGTCTCTTCCTCCTTTCCTCCGTCTCTGTCTGACTTGCGCCGTAAGGGATCCGGAACGGCTGTTGGGCAGCGAGGGAGCTCCAGCGCACCCTTCTGTTGTCTCCTTTGGAGTCTTGGGCCTCTTCTCCGCCAGGACTTCCCTGCCCCTCCTCCCTCTTCCTCCTCAGCCTACGCCTCCTTCCTCTCTCGGCCTCCTCCCACTCTCCGCCCCCTTCCCCTCACCCCTCCACAAGCTTAGTCGTTGATAGGTTGAGAAGTGTACGTCAAGGCGAGGGGCGGAGTCAAGCACTGGGGAGTGGGTAATATGTAACCGCCCTCAAATCTTGGATTGGGTATACGTCATATCAGCCCCGCCCCTCAGCGGGTCTTGTGACTCGACTGGTTAGAAGTAGGCGCTTGGGGCGGTCCCCCCACGTGACCCCGCCTCTTCCTACTCTCTGTTCATTGGTCCGTCTTCAGACGGCGTCGAGACTAGGAGTCGGGATGTGGTGCGCGAGTTCTAGGGGGCGGTTGGCCGCTGGGCGGCGTGCGGCGGCGGAAGGTTCCTCTCGGCTGCCAGTTACGTCGTCTCTCCCTTTCCGCCGCTCGGCTTAGCCCAGAGGCCGCCTGGCTTCTCGCGCACGCGCGTGGTGATACTGTCGAGCGGCTGGCAGCTCAGCGGGATCCCCCGCAGTGCCGGGTGGCCTGAGCACGCGGCGTGCCTTGCCAGCGCCAGACGCGCTAGAAGGAATCCGCTTCCCGTTATCGCTCCGTTCAGTGGGAGAGTGCTGGCTTGTGGTGTCTGCGTGCTAATGAGGAAAGAAACGCTTTGCGTTCGTGCCCAGGCCACTTTTTCACGTTAACTTATTTGGCAGGAAGAATTCTTTTAGGAAGGTACTGCTGCGGATGCCTCAGTGGCTCAGCGGTTGAACGTCTGCCTTTGGCTCAGGGCGTGATGCCGGGATTCCAGGATCGAGTCCCACGTCCGGCTCCCTGCAGGGAGCCTGCTTCTCCCTCTGCCTGTGTCTCTGCCTCTCTCTCTGTGTCTCTCATGAATAAATAAATAAAAATCCTTAAAAAAAAAAGTAAGGTACTGCTATTAGCCCCATTTTACAGAGGGGGAGGGGAATCGATGCACATTTGGTTTCCTACATAGGATTTGGCTCAAGCCTAACTCCACAGTCTGTGCTCTTAGTTACTGCTATTCTGCCTTTAAATTTGGAAAGATGGAGAATGCTATTTCTGGCCTCTGGGTGCCTCTGGGTTAGCGTTTTAATGAAGACATCACATTACACACTCAACTTGCTTTTTTTTTTTTAAAGTATCTTTACACCCAACACGGGGCTGGAACTCATGACATGCTGAGATCAAGAGTTGCATACTCCACCAACTAAGCCAGCCAGGCACCCCTCAATTTCCTTTCTTATATGTAAAATGAGTGTGATTCCCTCTCACAGTGCTATATGCAGGTCAAATATGTATGACAGGTTGTTTGTAGGTGCTCAGTTAGAGTTGATTACTTTTATCTCTTGAATCCAGAGGAAAGTCTGTACCTGCATGTTAGGTGGAATTCAGGGCCATCTTGATGAAGGCCTTGGTCCACTCTGGGTCCCTCAGTCCCCTCCTCGATATATGTGAATTTAGACAACCCTTACTAGGGTGCAGGGTCACAATATCTTCTGGAGCAGATTCCAAAGTTTCACTCCACACAGGAAAATTCTCAAATCATGAAAGTAACTCTGACGACCATTCCCCTACTTCTTCCCTGTATCCAACCCTTATTGCCTTCCCTGGCACCTCCTCCATTTCCCAGTCTTTCGGGGCCAAAGTAGAAACAGCCAGTATAGTAAATCTCAAACTCAGCTAGAGACATACAAAAAGATCAGAAACATATTGAAAACTTTACTAGAAATATAGAGAAAAATATATAACTGCCTCAGATGCTTCAGGATGGATAGACAAATGGAGCTCCTAGGTCCGATGGGGCAGTTCCCTATCCACTTCCTCCTCCTCCAGGAGTGAGGCATCCAGCTCCTCCAACCGCTGCTGCAGCAGAGGTCCCACATCTGGGCTGGGGGCCAGGCTGGAGGTAAGGGTCCTGCCAGCTGTCGCCCGGACCCCACGAGATGGCCGCCGGGATCGAGGAAGGCTACTGTCCCGAAATTCTACAGCCCGCCGAAGCTTCTTTGAGCTGGTGAAAATCAAAGTCCCGTTGCGCTCCCGGGGTTCCTCAAAGATGGTCTCAAAGGTCCTGGACCAGGCAGGGAGGGGTGCTGGTTACCAGCATGGCCCCTGGTTCCAGCCTTCCCTCTATCACCCCCATGCCTTCAAAGTTTCTCACCTCCTGGTTGTAGGTGACTGGTAATTCTTGTTGGTATAAATTTCTTCTAAGCTGAACTCCTTCTTGTTCAACCTGGGAACAAAGAGCAGAGGCCATTGAAAAACGGAAGGCCACTGTACTCTGGAAAAAGGATAAGCAAGGCCTGGTCTACATTTCAGTTTCTGGGACACGTTAGGGCCAGGAGTGCTTCCTAAGGCACACAGATAAGTTCTAAGTGCAAACCATGTCCAGACCAACTTGACTCCTCCAAGCTGGACTGTGTTCCCTGAGAAGAAACAAAGCCACACTTCAGGGGATCTGAGCCTATTACACCTTTGGCCAAGGTATTTCCATGTACAGTGAGCCACTCACCTGATTGGTCGAGGCAGCCCCATTGGTGTAAGGTTTAGCTGAGGACGGGCTGGTGTCCTGCGTATTCTGAATTGAGAAACTTTTCCCATGGTCTGTGAAAATAGGGCAGAGGTAAGAGTGCAGCATGGCCTCAGGTCCTCACTTGTCTTCTCCCCCCATTTTCTCCCTCCATCTACTCCTACCTTGGTCTCAGGGTCTGAAAGCACCTGGTCCTCTGAGGCCCTTGGCTCCTTCCCCTTGGTTGAGCTCAACCTGCAGAGAAGGTCGAGGCTCAGGGACAAATAACATTCAGAGCAATATCCCCATCTCCCCCCCCACACACTGGATAGTAGGGAAGGAGGCTGAGCCCAGCCTGTGCCAGGGCTTTAAGAAGGGTGGCACCTGGGTGGCTCAGTCAGTTAAGCAGCTGATTTAGGCTTAGGTCATGATTGCAGGGTCCTAGGATCAAGCCCCACCTCGGGCTCCCCACTCAGTGGCAAGTCTGCTTCTCCCTCTCCCTCTGCCCCTCCCTCCATCTGGGCATGTGCTCTCTGTCTCCATCTCTCTCTCAAATTAATAAATAAAATCTTAAAAAAAAAAAAAGGAGGGTTTATCGAGAGCACTACCTGGGTTCTGCAGGTTCAGAGAAGGAGGAAGTAGACGCAGTGGATGAGCAAGATGTGATGAGGGGAGGAGAGACTCCCACTCCTCCAAGAGGGAAGACCTCTTTCCGGAGACAGGGCCGAGGGGGTGGTGGGGCTCGGGCCATCTCTCCACCACCCACAGTGTGCCGCCGGGGCCGTAACCGGCTTGGGTGGTGTGGAGTGGGGGGCCAGCTGCAGGTGTCTGGGCCAGGGGGCCCCAGATCAGGGCAGGAGTGGCTTCGGCCCAGAGAGGGCTTAGAGAGAGGTGCTGGGGGACTGTGGTCTTGGGCCCGCCACTGGTGGATAGGGGGCCGGGGACTGACAGACGCCGTGTCCTCAGTGGCCCCAGACTGCTCAGCCTCTGAGATGGCAATCTTCAACTCCAACTTCATGGGGGGTGATGGGGGTGGGGGCCGTGGGGCTTTGTTGGGCGTGAGGAAGATGTCAGCAAAGCTCTCCAGCTTGGAGCGGACAGAACGGAAGAGGGGGGCCAAGCCCCAGGGACTGAGGCGGGGGCGTAAAAGGCTGGACGGCGGTGGGATCGATGGGGGCTCCAGTACAGGATCTGGGGCTGAGGAAAAGGAGAGGCTCAGGTGGGCATTCCTTGGCTGCAAGTGTCTAAGCCCTACTTCAGTGGACTCAGCCCCTCCCCCAGACACTAACCTTTGCCCACAGAAGTATAAACCCACACCTAAAATACTAAGCCCTAAATTTAGGAATTGAACATCAGGCCTCTGAAGTCTACACCCCAACTTCACACACCAAGCTCCCATGGGGGGGGGGGGGAGTTAAGCCCCACCCCCGCCTCTGCCCCTGATACTTTTAAGCTCAGCCAGGATTTTCCAGGGCCCTAAATCTTATCCCTCTGAGTCCTTACCTGGTGGTGGGCTCTCCGGAGGGCCTTCAGGCAGGGCAGATGGCTGGAATGGGGGATCCAGGTCCCTGGACGGAGGCACTGACTGGTGAACAATCGTCATGGACTCGGCTCTGGGGTAAAGGGGCAAAATAAAGGCTCAGGGAGGTTTCAGGTCCAGATCCCACCTGAGCCAGCACCTCCTCTTCCCTGAAAGCTTCTGAAGGTGCTATAAGGAAGGATCCGACAGGTAAATTCTGATGCCTTTAGCTTTAGCTCCTGGGATAACAGTTGCTGTCTGGACATTTTGATAATCCCTTCCCCAGCCCTCTCACCTTCTCGCTGGGATGATGAAGTTGGGAGTCTTGTCAGCAAAGCCCTGGATGTAAACAAAGGATGTTTTGGGGGGAGGCAGGGAAGCCCCCTTTGGCCTTTTTAGCTCCTCACGTTCTGACCCTCTCAAGTCTCCAGAACCCTGCCAGCATTCACACCCAAGACTTTTTCCTACAGGTCTTTCCTCAGTGTCTTCCATCTAAAATGCTGTTCTCCTTGCTCTGAGCAAAATCTACCCCAGCTGAACCCCTGACATCCTTACCCCAAAATTCTCATACCTCAGCCGGGGGTCTTGGGCTGGCAATGTCTTCTAGCATCACCACCAGAGTGGGCTGGGGGACCCAGTCCTCCTTTTCTGAAGGGCCCTCCTCTGGGCCATGGGTTGTCCTTGATCGCCGCTTCAGAGTAGAAGGCCGGTGGATGCGGCTCAAGGGCTCTCGACATAAGTGCAGTGGGTCAGGAGACCTAGAGAGAAAACAGAAAGATCAGAGGGGCTCAGTTATGCCCCTAGTTTACCCTTCAACCTGCCATACTCACCTGGTCTGTGAGGACCATGTGGCCTGTTGGGGTGGTGAAGCAGGTGGCTGGCTTTGGATAGAATCCCGCTGGTTGCTGCGGTGCCGTAGGGTGGTAGTCTCTTCTTGGGGCACCAGGGGAACCTAATTGAGAAGGAAGTGTCAAGAGCAAGGTGATGAAATGAGATGGGACAGGACAGGACCTCACTGAACCTAACAGTGCCGTATGCCACAAAAGTGATAGAGATTGTGGCTAGAATTCACTTAAGAACCCAAAGAAATGAATTGAACGGAATCAGTTCCAGGGCCAGATATTATAGTGTCCTGAGCTGCAGTAATCTCACCCAGGCTGTTTGGAGAAATGAAAAGGAGTGACCTTAGGTGAGTCACTGCCCTATTTTGGGCCTGTTTTCCTAACCTGTGCAATGGAGCTAAAGACCTCAGCCTGCTTCCCAAGAATAGCTTGGAAGTTGGGCTGGGGAAGAAAGCAAGGGTTTCTCATACTTAGAGAGTTGTAGCCATGTGGTTCTATGCCCAACACGGTTGATGGCGGGGAATGGGCACTAGAGACCCTGTCCAAATATAGGTAGATTCAGCAAGAGCCAAATAGAACTCTAGCATTAGGGAGGCTGCCTGAGCAATGGGTGTGAGAATGAGGTATCTGGATCTCAACTATCCTCATTAGTGATCTGGTCTGACTTTGATACTGAAGAGGGGACCAGAGGGAGGAAGGAGGCCTCTCAGTTCAAGGGGCTCACCATGTGGGCAGTCATAACATCTTCCAGCACCACAGCCAGGACCCTCCGAGAGGCCTTTTCCAAAGGTGAAGGGGCCGCCAGAGACTGCAGTCTCGGCCGTTTGGGGCTCCTGGCTCCCCATAGTACTCGAGCCAGGGGCTGGCGGCACAGACGTGGCCGGCCAGGTGGGCTGGAGGATGAGAGAAGCAGAGGACGGTCGCCTGAGACTGTCGTTGGCTCTGTGGTTTCCCCGGTACGGCCGCCAGGCTCCCCGTTTCCCGTGCTCAAGACAGGCGGGCGGGGTGCGCTCTCACCTCGAGTCCCCGGGCAAGTCCATGGGGAAAGCGGCGGCTCCGGGGAGTCCCTGGGGGATCCCAGGCTGCAGCCTGGGATGGGGAGGGGGAGCGGGGGAGCGGGGAGTGAGGGCCAGTCCCTCCCCAGGGGCTCCGCCCTTCAATGGTCAGCCCGCCGCTCCGGGTAGCCCATGGGCCAGAGCCCTAGGGAGTGAAAGGGCGCCCCCGGCTGGCCGCCTGGAGCGGGTGTCTTCCCGCTGCCGTCGCCCGAGATTAGTGGATCACCCGCGCACCCGGACTGGCACTTGCCAGGAGAACCTGGCTTGCAGTGGCCCCGGTTCTCCCACGGCCCGAGCTTCTGGGGCCTTTGTCCCCGCAGAATCCGCCCTGAGATCCCCCAGGATCAGCTGGGATCCCGGTCCTGAGAGGCTCACTTTCCGCCGGGTCCCTCTGCAATCCTCATCCACGGCCAGCGAGTGGCCAAGAACTCCGAAGCAATACTCCCACACACTGACGGTGCCCCCCGCCCCACGGATCCCTTAGACTGGATCCCTGCGGAAAGAATCCTACAGCCCGGTTGCTCCAATCAGACGCCGCGAGGATCTTCCTCTCCCTGTGAGTTTGGGCTCCGCAAAGCTCCACTCAGACAGGGGCAGCCCGAGCCTGAGCATCACGAACTCGGTCCGGATCCCCAGGGATCCACTGTCAAGCAGATACCCCCTTCACTCCAATCCCGGGAGGTCCCGCCCACAGACCCTCTCCTTCCCCCCTCCCCGGCTCCCCACCCAGCGCTCTCCCCAGCCCAGGACCAGATGGTTCAAATGTTTCCTTCCCTCCCTCCTCCCGCCCTCTCTCCAGCCGCTCGGTGCCCTCCTCCGCGCGCCGCTCACCGCCGCCTCCCGCGGATCCCGGGTCTTCGACGGCTCCCACCTCCGGCTCCTTTAAAACCAGCCTTAGCCAGCACTGCCCAACCGCCGAGGGCCTTCTTCTCGCAGCCCTCGGGCACCGCCCAATCGCCGGTCCCCGTCTTCCGGAGTGGTGAGAAACTAAGTGAAGCCACCTGGCAGCCATCTTCCCTAGGGGCAAGAAGCCAAATTGGGCAGCGCTGCCATTATAGCTGAGGGCAGGTAGCTCTGTCCTCGATGAACCGAGGTGGACCGGATGGTGTCATTTTCTGAAGGCCAGTCAGTGGCCGAAGACTAGACCAAGTTTCTTGAGCTACTGAGGCAGCTGTAGTGAATAGAGTGCCGCCACGTTTTTTAAGGGCATCTTCCGGTTCTTTGGTTCTTAGGTTAATAAACGTGAGCTGAATACTAACGACATGTGAAATTCCCAATTTCCTAGAGAGGCCTCACTGAGAGCGATTCCGCTACCCTCCGGGAATCCTCGAGTCCCCCCAAGGCGCTGAGATTTGGGGGGAGGGACTAAGAACCTGAGACTAGGGATAGTGCCGCCTCCGGCTCCAGGGTTTGAGCGATGTACCGAAGAGACTGAGCGGAGCCGAAATTGGGAAGAGGCTGGGGACATTGACCTTCTTCCCGGAGGTGTGGGGGTTTGTGCGGCCCGCGCCGAGGGCTCAGTATAGGGGCGACATCGCAGGGGATCAATAACCACCTTGGCGTGCTCGGTGGTGTCCAGCGCCTTCCTCTCTGTTCCAGGTTCCCACGAAGCCAGTGTCAAGGGAAATAGTCCTTAGTAACAGTACTACTACTACTACTACTAGTCCTTAGTAGTAAGGGATCGGGGATGGAATCGAGCTGCTTGAGAGGCTGTATCATGCAACCTTTACCTGGAGCCAGACTACTGGTGGCGAGGAAGTGGGGATGTAGTAGCTTCTTGCACGGTGAAGGCACCTTCACCGCCGAACCAGAGGCTGTGCTTCCACTAATACCCAGAATTCTCCTATCCCAGAATTCCCTGTACTTACTTTCTTGGTGGAACAGGAAAGCCTGAAGCCTAGAATCCTGGGTCTGTGGGATGAGGGTGCCGAGTACCCAGCCAGTATAATTCTCTCTTCTGGGACTTAGTGATAAAAATGACACAGAGAGGATGATATAGAAAGAGCAGAATCAGGGGTGGCTCACCCAGAATCCCTGGGTGGCTCAGTGGTTTGGCGCCTGCATTCGGCCTATGGCGTTATTCTGGGGTTCGCGGATGGAGTCCCGCATCCGACTTCCTGCATGGAGCTTGCATCTCCCTCTGCTGTGTCTCTGCCTCTCTGTGTGTGTCTCTCTTTCTTTAAAAAAAGAAAGAAAAAGAATCAGCAAGGTGGTGTGGAAAATGAAGACTCCCAACTCTGAAGCAAGGATTCATCCAGATAGCTCTCTCAGGATTACAGCCAACTCTCTTCCTAAGGCCTGCTGGGTCCTCTGGAAATCCATGATAAGACTTCTGATGAGAGTAGGTGGCAGCTCTTCCAGCTAGAAGTGTCCTCTCTCCCTTGGATTCCTGCTGGCTTTATGGGGCTTGAAGATGTTCCTTAGGGGTACAGAGATGCATCCAGCTGTGAGTGCTTGGAGAACCTTCTCAATCTTGATAAGCTGAGAGCCCCTCTGTAGGCTCTCACTTCCCTGTTGTTGGTTTTTTTTGTTTTTTTTTTTAAGATTTTATTCATTTATTCATGACAGACACACACACACAGAGAGGCAGAGACAGGCAGAGGGAGAAGCGGGCTCCATGCAGGGAGCCCGATGTGGGACTCGATTCCAGGTCTACAGGATCACACCCTGGGCTGAAGGCAGCACTAAACTGCTGGACCACCAGGGCTGCCCTCACTTTCCTGTTTGAACAGGTGCCTCTCAAGCCTCACAGGGCAAGAAAAGCTCCCAAGAGCAGAACATGCCTAATCAGAGTTTTGATTCCCTGGGTCTCCTGAAGAAGTCAATACCAAGGACAAAGGATGTAGCCTAAGCAAAGGGCCAGGGCCTGGGCCTGAGAATCTAGTAGGGAAGGCGTAGCCCTAAGACCCTAAGGTGGGGTGATGAATTTGATTTCATCAAATTGGAGTCTAATGTAGACTGTGATGTCTTCGCTCTAAGCCCAGGCCACAATGTTGAGCCTAATAGCCTTATGGTCTCACCTCTGCCTTCTTTGTGACTACCATTTCAACAACTCTTACCTTACCTACCACCTGTGTACACACTCTAGGGCATGGCCAATGTATGCTGATCCAGTGGCAAGAGGTCCCACATAGCTCCCAGTGGGGCAGGTGATGTGGCTGGAAGTTGCCACATGGATGTATCATTCTCCAGAAACTCTGGGCCGCTTTAGACCTGGGCCTCCCATCTGCTTAACCATTCCTGGCCTCAGTGGCCTAGCTTGTAAAATGGGAACAATAAACTTTGTCATGTCTATTTCAAAATAGACTTGAAAGATCAAGATCAAATGAGAAGACACATCTGAATGTGCCTGGTAAATTCTCAGGCCACAGGTAAAATTCAAATGACAAAACTACCTCTTCTTTCTCTCAGTACCCTATCCCTTCTGGCCCTTGGGCCAGCTCTGCTCAGTACTTTTGTCTGCAGAAGCCTCTAGGCTGAGCTCCAGATCAGCCACGGTGAGGTGGGTTGTGGCTTCAGGGTATTGGGAGGGGTGGGATGGTCAGCTACTGCACCTTTGCTAAGAACCACCCCTGAAAAATGACAGGAAGCTTTGAGTTTGGGTTGCTGTTCTGGTTGGCATCAACTATTTAACAAGATTTCAACACCTACATGCTATGCCTGGGGATAGACAGGTGCTTATCTCGGGGAGGTTGGAGTTTACCTCCCTGCTCACAAAATTGCCACCGGCTCTGCTACTTCCCACAGCTTCAGCCCGCTCCCCCTTAAAGGATTTTTGTCAGTCAGGTGTCAGCAATTCCTGACCAATTTAATTCCCCAGGTGAGGAGCTTTCAAGATCCACCTCTGGGGGCTTTCCAGTCTGGTTAGCTGCTGTGAGTTGCTAGAATTTGTATTGGTCTGAGAAAGCTGGTTCTGCCTCTGATCTAACTCTGCTTCCCCAGTTAGAGCCACCTCCACCAGTTCTGTACTTGCATCCTTTAAAAAAATTTTTTTTTTTTTGATGGAGAGATGATAGGAAGGAGTCAAGGTTAGAAGAACTGAAGAGTAAAGTGATAGGGCTTATGGTGAGGATGTTGGAGGAGGGGAGAAATTTGGGGAAGTAGTAGAATCTATCTATATATAAAATCTTTATTTGAGAGAGAGTGTGAATACACAAGCAGGGGGAGAAACAGAGGGAGAGGGAGAAGCAGGCTCCCTGTGGAGCAGGGAGCCCAATGCAGAACTCAATCTCAGGACCCCGGGATCATGATCTGAAGCAAATGGAGAGCACTCAGGCTCTCCTCTGTGTGTGTGTGTGTGTATGAGGCAAAACTAATTTATAATGTTAGAAATTAGACTACTGGTTACCCTTGGGAAGGACAGTGACCAGAAGGTGCATGGGAGGGTCTAGAGTGCTAGAAATGTTTTGGTTTCTTGATCTGGGTACTGGGATGTGGGCGTATTCACTGAGCTTAAAATTCATTGTGCTTATACTTAAGAATTGCGTGCTTTTTTGTATTATATTATTCTTTAAAAATTAAATAATGTACATCTCAGTATGTAAGCACTTGGGGAGGTCTTTGGCAGAAGATTTAGTGAAATAGTCAAAATGAAGTCATCGCATGCTTGCATCTACATACAGGAGTTCTACAAATTCAGCAGATACAAACTCAGACTGTCACAGATGGGTTGCACTGGTGACTCAAATTCAAGTGTGGCCATCTGTGCCATGATTTTTCCAAAATGACAGACAATTCTTGGTGAAATTCCAAACAAAACAAAATACAATCTTCCCTTGATATACACAGGTGTCTGCCTCTCTGGAAAAGTCAGGATTAAAACTGTACTGGTTTTTAGGAATGCCTGGGTGGCTCATGGGCTGAGCATCTGCCTTCAGCTCAAGGCATGGTCCTGGGGTCTGGGATCGAGTCCTGCATTGGGCTCCTTGTGGGGTGCCTGTTTCTCTTTCTGCCTATGTCTCTGCATCTCTCTCTCTCTCTGTCTCTCATGAATAAATAAAATCTAAAAAAACCACTGTATTCATTTTTAAACAGTTTTACTTTATTTTATTTATTTAGGAAATCTCTACACCCCATGTGGGACTTAAGCTCATGACCCTGAGATCAAGAGTTACATGCTCTTCCAACTGAGCCAGCCAGGTACCCCTCGAATTAAAACTATACTTATAAATGTGGTGGGTTTTTTAAAGATTTTATTTATAAGCATCTGCCTTTGGCTTAGTCCTAGGATCAGGACCTAAGTCTGAGTCCCTGCTCAGCTTCTCCCTCTCCCTCTGCCCCTCTCCCTGCTTGTGCACCCTCTCTCTCAAATAAACAAGTAAAATCTTTAAAAGTAAATAAATAAATAAATTTCACTTCTTAATAGGTAGTACATTCACATGGTTTACATTTTAAAAATAATTTTGTCGTCAGTCCTGGCCCCCTATAGGAAATCATTCTCATTAGATTCTTAGCTATCCTCCAGAGTTTCTTTGTGCATATAAAAGCAAATATCCATATCTGCTCTTCTTCCCCCTGCCTTGTTTATTTATACTTAAGAGGTAGCGCACTCCACACACATTGTTCTGCTCTTCATTCCATCATCTAGCTTTTTCCTTGGCAGTGCATAGAGCACTTCTGTGTTATTGTCAACAGCTGCCTAGTTGGCCTTTGTATGAATATACCACAGTTTCTTTAATCATTCTATTGATGGGATTTAAGTTGTTTTCTATGTTTCAATACAATGCTTCAATGATAACCTTTACATATGTGTGACTTAGCACATGTGTTTTATAATTAAGATTTTTAAGGAAGGACAAGACAAAATTAAGATCACGTTTTAGGAAGATTTAGCAACTCCTGTGCATGATGAGTTTGAGAGTAGGTATATATGAGGGGAAAGTTATTTAAAAAAGGCTGCGAGGGATGCCTGGATGGCTCAGTGGTTGAGCGTCTGCCTTTGGCTCAGGTCGTGATCCTGGGGTTCCGGGATTGAGTCCCGCATTGGGCTCCCTTCCAGGAGCCTGCTTCTCCCTCTGCCTGTGTCTCTGCCTCTCTCTCTGTGTGTGTCTTCTCATAAATAAATAAAATCTTAAAAAAATAAAAAATAAAATTAAAAGGACTAGCTGTAATAGGGATGGAGGTGTGGTGGTTTTACAAATATATCCATTGATTCTTAGAATCTTCTCCCCTCAGAGTTGGAGCCTAATTCTCTCCTTTTGAACATGAGTTAGACCTAGTGCCTCGAATCTAATAAATGGAAGAAGGCAGAACTGACAGTGTGCAACCTTGGGGACCAGGTCATAAAAAGACACTTTCTTTTGCTCTTTCTATCCTGGATCATTTGCTCTGGGGGAAGCCAGATGACATGTTGTAAGTAGCTCTGTGGAATCCTATAGAGAGACTCACTTGAGAGAAACCTAGGCCTCCTGCCAATAGCCATGTTAGTGAGCTTGGAAGCAAATCCTTCACAGCCCTGTCAAGGCTTCAGATGGCTGCATCCCTGGTCAATATCTTGCCTGCCACCAATTGAGACCCTGACCTACAGCCATCCAGCTAAGCCTCTCTCAAAATCCTGACACATGGAAACCAAGATGGTAACTGTTTATTGTTTAAACTACTCAACTTTAAGCAATGTATTCCACACAGGTGGAATGATGGAAATGGAAAAGAAAGCAAGGTAAATTAATCATCTGGGAGTATCTCTTACCTCTGTTTATCAGAAATTATCTATACTCTCCCCTTGCAATGTAAGCTTCTTGAGGAAAGGATCTTTGCCTATTTTTTCACTGATTTATCTTTTTTCTTTTTTTAGATTTTGTTTATTTGAGAGAGTGAGAGTGAGTGGCCAGAGGGGCGGCTTGAGAGGGAGAAAGAATCTCAACCTGACTCCTTGTTGAGCAAGGAGCTTGACATGCAGCTGGATCTCAGAACCCTGAGTTCCTGACCTGAGCCGAAACCAAGAGTCAGACCCTCAACCAACTGAGCCTATCCAGGCACCACTTCACTGATTTATCTTAAGCTTCTTGTATATAATAGGTTCTCAGGATTGGCAGGGAAAAGCCATGAAAAAGGGGTCAGATGAAAGAACAGTAGGTCTGATATGCCAGTAACAGGAGTGAAGTATAGTTGAATAGTTAATTAAAATATCTAGAAAAAGTAACAAGTAGCCAGTTAGATGTGTAGGCAAAAGGGAGGATTTCTCAACCTCCGCACTATTAATAGTCTGAACCAGATTAATCTTTGTCGAGGAACATGGTAAGGTGTTTAGTAGAAGTAGCCCTAACCTCTACCCACTAGATGTCAGTAGCACACACACATCCCCTCCCTATCCTCCTCAAAACCCAAAAATGTCTCTAGATTTTGTAAAATGTTCTTGGAGAAGGGAGATCACCCTCCCCACCCCAGTTGGGAATCACAGGCCTAGAGGATATAATGATAAGTGAAACCAAGGGAAAGGGGTTGGATGCCTGAATCCTGGGGAAATGCACTTTAGGGATTATCAGGGGCACCTGGCTGGCTCAGTTGGAAAAGCATGGAATTCTTGATCTCTGGATCTTGTGTTCAAGCCCCATGCTGGGTGCAGAGATTACTTAATAAATAAATAAATAAACTTAAAAATATTTTATTTTATTTTTAAAAAGATTTTATTTATTTATTTGTGAGAGACACACAGAGAGAGGCAGAGACACAGGCAGAGGAAGAAGCAGGCTCCTCACAGGGAGCCGGATGCGGGATTTGATCCCTGGGCTTGGGATCATGCCCTGAGATGAAGGCAGATGATCAACCACTGAGCCACCCAGGCATTCCAAATTGAAAATATTTTAAAAGAAAAAGAGGGATCCCTGGGTGGCGCAGCGGTTTGGCGCCTGCCTTTGGCCCAGGGCGCGATCCTGGATGACCCGGGATCGAATCCCACGTCGGGCTCCCGGTGCATGGAGCCTGCTTCTCCCTCTGCCTGTGTCTCTGCCTCTCTCTCTCTCTCTGTCTCTCTGTTACTATAAAAAAAATAAATAAAAATTAAAAAAAAAGAAAATATTTTAAAAGAAAAAGAAAGAAAGAGAGAGAGAGAGAAAGAAAGAAAGAAAAAGAAAGAAAGAAAGATTGCTTTCTTCTTTCTTCTTGGGACACCTGGGTGGCTCAGTCAAGCATCAGACTCCTTCTTAAAAAAAAAAAAAAAAAGGGCAGACCCGGTGGCTCAGCGGTTTAGCACTGCCTGCAGCCCAGGGTGTGATCCTGGACACCCGGGATTGAGTCCCACATCAGGCTCCGTGCATGGAGCCTGCTTCTCCCTCTGCCTGTGTCTCTGCTTCTTTCTCTCCTCTCTGTGTATTCTCATGAATAAATAAATAAAATCTTAAAAAAAAAGAAAAAGGGACAACTGGATGGCTCAGTGGTTGAGCATCTGCCTTCTTTGGCTCAGGTCGTGATCCCAGGGTCCTGGGATAGAGCCCCATATCAGTCTCCCTGCCTATGTCTCTGCCTCTCTCTGTGTCTCTCATGAATAAATAAAATCTTTTATAAAAAAAAAAAAAGCATCAGACCCTTGATCTCAGCTTAGGTCTTGATCTCAGGGTCATGAGTTCAAGCCCCATATTGGGCTCCCCAGTGTGGAGTCCACTTAAAAAAAAAATGAGGGCTGTTAAAGAGACAGAAGAACCAAAAAGTAAAACGAACAAAACAAAGAGGGATTCAGAAGTCAATAAAAACAAGTGGCAGAGTGTTTATTTTTATTTATTTAATTTATTTTTAAAAGATTTTTCATTTATTCATTTATGAGAGACACACAGAGAGGCAGACACATAAGCAAAGGGAAAAGCAGGCTCTCTGTGGGGAACCCAATGTGGGACTCCCTCCCAGACCCCAGGATCATAACCTGAGCCAAAGGCAGACGCTCAGCCAATGAGCCACCCAGGAGTCCCAGCAGAGTGTTTTAATGAGGATGTTGGCAGGTCTTGGGAGAGAATTGTTTTAATGGAATAATGTGACAAAACCCTGGTTGCAGTGTTTTTGTGTGTGCTTGTGCACACCTATGAGTCCTAGGTGAGACCGGTGATGAAAGAGTAGATGAAGTCTGGTTGCTAGCAACAAGAAAGCGACCAGGCAAATAAAGAACAACATGGTCAAAAGCAAAGAGGAAGAATCAGAGAGGTGGAGGCTGCAGGGGAAATGAGAAGAGAGAAAGCAAAGATGTATTCCACTGCCATTCCTCATCCCTGGAGAGTCTTGGAAAGGACAGAGTATCAATCTTTTCCCTTCTCGAGAGAGAAAGAGGATATTCGTTGAAGGAAGAAGGGAGCAGAGCTTGAACAAATTAAGTTGGAATAAAGCATGAAATGGAATATGGAACTGATCCTTTGCTTCCTCAGACTAATTTCAAGAGATGGCTCCTGGGATTGGGAGCCATAAGAATTTTCTCTGGGGGCCCACCTGGCTGGCTCAATTGGAAGAGCATGCGACTCCTGATTTTGGGGTCATGAGTTTGAGCCCCCTGTGGGGCATAGAGATTGCTTAAATAAATAAAACTTTAAAAAAACAGATAAACATTAAATTAAAAAAAAAAACAAAAACAAAAAACCACGGGGCACCTGGTTGGCTCAGTGGTCTGCCTTTGGCTCAGGTCATGGTACTGGGATCCTGGGATAAAGTCCTGCATCGGGCTCCCTACAGGGAGACTGCTTCTCCCTCTGCCTGTGTCTCTGCCTCTCTCTCTCTGTCTCTCATGAATAAATAAATAACATCTTTAAAAATAATAATTAAAATTATAAAAAAAGAACTTTCTGGAAATGGAACAGTATGAGACCATGCCATTCTTTTAGAACACAGTAGACCACAGAAGATTCTGGAAAGAATGCACTCCTGTGCATCTCTACTATTCTTCCATGAGTTAAGACCCCCTTTTGCTCTGATGTGGATGAACTAAAGCAAAAGCTTTTCTCACCTCCAGGTTCTCCTCTTCCACATCTTAGAACCATATAACTCCCTTGCTCAAGAACATTTAATATCTCCCTGCCACCTACAGTGTAAGGACCAAAATTCTTGTTTCATTTTCAGGGAAAAGGGGGGAAACTAACACTTATTAATGCCTTGCATATGCTAAGTGCATCAGTTTTCTAGGGCTGTTGTAACAAACTACCACAAGCTTGTGGCTTAAGTGGTTTAAAAAATAGGAATTTATTCCCTCACAGTTCTGGAAACTGGAAGTCCCAAATCAGGGTGTCAGCGGGGCCATGTTCCCTCTGAGACCCTGAGCAGAATGCTTCTTTGCTTCTTCCTAGCTTCTGATGGTGGCCAGCAATCCTTGGCATTTCTTGGCCTGAAGCTGCATCCTTCTAATCTCTGTCCTGTCATCACAGGGTGTTCTCCTTGAGTTTGCCATTGTATGTCTATTTTCCCTTCTTATAAAGACACCAGTCACTGAGGCAGTTGGCTGGCTCAGTTGGTAGAGCATGCCTCTCTTGATCTTGGGGTCATGAATTCAAGCCCTAAGCTGAGCATAGAGTATACTTTAAAAAGCAAATAGATGGGGATGCCTGGGTGGCTCAGCAGTTTGGCGCCTGCCCCAGTGATCCTGGAGACCTGGGATCGAGACCTGGGATCGAGACCTGGGATCGAGACCTGGGATCGAGACCTGGGATTGAGACCTGCGCCGGGCTCCCTGCATGGAGCCTGCCTCTCTCTCTGTATCTCTCATGAATAAATAAATAAAAATCTTTTTTTTTTAAAGTAAATAAAGCCATCACTTCTATTAGATTAGGCCCACTTTAATTGGGTCTGATCTCCTCTTAACTGGATTACATTTACAAACACTCTACTTCCAAATAAGGTCACATTCTGAGCTGTTGGGGATTACGACTTGGATATTTCTGGGGACGTTCGCAAAATCTCTGCCTCAGATACTCTACAGTAGAGCCAAAGTGTTCTAATTATTACCATGCTATATATCCTATGCTTTCCCACCATCTCCCAGGCCATCCTCATGTCTCCTTTTCTCCATCCTCACCCAGACAAATGGCATCTCTTCCCTGAAGCCTTCTGATCTCCTAGGAGGACATTTCTCACTGTCCTTTTCGCCCTGCAATTATTTGTGTTCCCTTCTAAAACGCTGCTCAACCCAAAGGACTGGATGGAGGACAAATTAGATAACACATGGGGAAGTTTAGTAATACTAGAGTGCCCTCAAATTTCAGCGAAGTGACAAAAGAACTTTCACATACTTAAAAACAGCTTTACTGAGGTAGAGCTCACACATCACGGAACTCCCCTCTTCGAAGAGTGCAATTCAAAGGCGTTTTATCTATTAGCATCGCTACAATCTAATTTTACCACATTTTCACCACGCACCGAAGAAACTGCATATCCATTTACTGTCAGTTATATTCCCCAGCCTCCTTCCCAGCCCTTCTTCTACAGATTTGTTTATTCTAGTCATTTCATATAAACCTTCACACATTTTTATTTGACTTCCACAAGCCTTTTCTTTGCGGGAATTTTTTTTTTTTTTTTTTACAATGATCCTTGAGGATCAACACTCCTATTTTACAGGAGAAAATTGACCGTTGCTGAGGATGTGTGAAACCTAAAGTCGCACACGGATTTCGGATTCGCTACGTAGAGGAGCTGTTTATCTTAAGCTCTGGAGTGGGAAGTCCGCCGTAGTCCATCCACCAGTCCCGCTGGAAGAGAAGCCGCGCCGGGGGAGCTAAGCCCGAGCTCCGCGGGGAAAGCCGCCCGGGTTCCCCCCACCGACTCCGGCTGCACTGCAAGCGAGGGCAGCCACCGGCCGCCTCTTGCTCCAAGCACCGCGGTCGCTCGCCCGCGAGGACGCAGAGCCGCGGTGACGGGTCACTGCACGCAAGCGCAGTTCACAACTCCCCGCCCCCGCGCCGAGGCCCAATCACCGCGCAGCTCGTTCCGGCGTTCTGCTGGAAACAGCCTATCAACGAGCGCGATGCCGGGACGGCCTCCAGCTCTCCCCGCCCCCGGGTGTCCCCGAGTCCGGAGCCGCCAGAGCTTGGACCTGCAGCTGCGCTGGCTCCGTTCAGAAAGGTGAACCTGACCTACCGAGGAAAGGTCATCACAAAGCTCTGGGGGAAGCGGCGGTGAAGCTGGTGTCGCCAGGTTTTCTACGCGACTGTGTCAGGATACGGACCCAAAATGAGAGTTCCTCTAGGAGCTCATAAACTTAAGGGCCGGGGGATCCCTGGGTGGCGCAGCGGTTTGGCGCCTGCCTTTGGCCCAGGGCACGATCCTGGCAGACCCAGGATCGAATCCCACGTCGGGCTCCCGGTGCATGGAGCCTGCCTGTGTCTCTGACTCTCTCTCTTTCTCTCTGAGTGACTATCATAAATAAGTTTTTTTAAAAATTAAAAAAAAAAAAACTTAAGGGCGGCCTGGGGCTCCGAGTGGGGAAGATTCCTGGGCGGGAAGGTGCTGCCCCAGGCCAACGGCCTAATTAAAAAGTCGTGGGCCTAATTAAAAGTTCGGCAGATACCTTATCCCTACAAGCCCTGCTCCTCCCAAGCTGCCGAATTTTTTAAAGGGGGATGGCGGGGAGGGGAGACAAAGTGTAACAGTGGTGTATCTTAAATGCATTTAACATACTGATGATTTTATTTTTTATTTTTTTTAAGATTATTTATTTATTTATTCATGAGAGAGAGAGAGAGGCAGAGACACAGGCAGAGGGAGAAGCAGGCTCCATGCAGGGAGCCGGACGTGGGACTCCATTCCGAGTCTCCAGGATCAGGCCCTGGGCTGAAGGCGCTAAACCGGGCTGCCCCATACTGATGATTTTAACACAAAAATATAGTACAAAAAATATATAGTGCAGTGTAGTTGTGCTACTCACGAAATAACTATTAGAGAAAAATAATACATAAGGTAGGGTCCAGTAATGGTCTCTGGGTCCAGAGTACTTGTTTGACAATAAAATCAAGTTTACATTTCAGAGTTTCCTGAAAGTAAGGCCTGGGGCCAAAGACCCTCTGCCTCCCACCTCCCTAGCCCTTGCTTCTGAGATCCTAAAACTATGGGTCACAGAGTCAGCACATTCAGTACTTCCAAGTGGTTGAGTGCTTGGGGACTGTTATCAAACAGGCTTGAATTCTGGTCCTGATTCTTTCTTACATGTGGTGTGGGCTTAGGCAAACCACTTAATTTCTCTGAGCCTCCAGGTTTTTAAATGTTAGAATGGTTCCAATAATGCCTAGCTGAGGACTTGCAAGAGTTGTATCCTCCTACAACTCCCTACTATACACACACTTCCTGAGACTCCTATACCGTCCCTGACTCATTTCTTCTTCCCCAGGATCTGAGAGAAGCTTTGTTTCTTGGGTAGGACAAAATGTTGATGTCTGTGGTCCTCTGAAGCCCAGGATACCAAAATAAGGCACATCTCAGAGAAGTCTGCTGAGTTGAGGGGATCAGTGTATGCCTGAAGTCACACTTCTTGGAAAACCTCACATCGTTCACAAAGATCTCCCTCTAAAGGAACTATCTGATGCAATTTACGTACTTTTTCTAAATTAGTTCCATTTTCTCAGATTCCAAATGGTACCACGCTTCTTCTAGGTTTGGAGGATATAACAATAAGTTTCTTTCCCTTTTTTTTTTTTTTAAATTATTTATTCCTGAGAGACACAGAGAGAAGCAGAGACATAGACAGAGGGAGAAGCAGGCTCCCTACAGGGAGCCTGATGTGGGACTCAATCCCCAGACTGGGATCACGCCCTGAGTCAAAGGCAGACGCTCAACTGCCGAGCCACCCAGGCATCCCAATAAGTTTCTAAAACTAACCCTTGACTATTCTTTCTCTACACATCTTTCCTCCAGTGAATGATATATAGAGAGGTTTCCTGATATGGAACTGGGGGAGAGATAAATTTTGATCAACACTAACTGAACTCAAGTCCTGATCCTCAGTGTTCCAAAGAGGATCTTTAATTATGTTATCTCATTTAATCTTCACAACATCCCTAAGAAAAAGAAACAATTATCCCCATTTAATAGGTAAGAAAATGAAGGCAGAGAATTTGAGTCCCTTGCTAATGGAGGGCATAGGATCAGAGTGCTTTATAAATGGGAATTCATAAGGAAACATGGATTCTTTGGAAAGGGTCCCAAAGGTGAATTAAGTGTTGGAGCTCAGTACATTTTGGTTGGATTGAGAGAGTTGTACAAGGTCAGTCGATGTTCGTGATCACTTCAAGGTGAAGATCAGGATTTTAGTATGCCACTCATTAAACAGATGTTAGAATCTAGTGGTGCTTGTTTGTTTCTTAGGTTTCCAGCTACATTTTTCTGAATACTCATGTATTACTAATCTTGGGCTTTTAGAAATCTAAAATGTAAAGAATACTGAAATAGTGTCTCTATAGGATGAAGTTCTCAAGACCGTTGTCTTTTCCTGAGCTAATCCTAGAGGGTTCCTATTATTGGAAAGGCGTGTTGGGGGAAGGCTACCTTCACAGTTGGAGAATAATGCTTCAACTGAGGCATTCTGTCAATCCTCATGGACAAGATGGGCTCTTGATAAGGGATTAATGGTCCCAGGATTCTATAGGACTATGACCCAGCCGTGGGGATTTGGGCACCTCTCTTAAACAACCATCCAGGGAAATTCTGCCTCAAGTCTTTGAATTTGCCCACTGCCTTCATGGACCAAAAATGGTTACAGTCTAAGTTCTGAGATTCTCCCAATTTTCCAGTAGAAAACTAGAGGAAGCAGATGCAGAAGGAAGGGACTAAAAGCCAAGAAACCATGGGGGATAGAAATGTCAGTGCCAGAGCAGATGTCTCACCCTGAGACTGAGGACCATGGCCTGGCATGCATGAGGCTCTGGCGTCTTGGGACGTCTACGGTCTGCATCCAAGTCTGTGTTAATTCCCCACTAGAATAAGAATAAGTAAACCCTAGAATAAGATATGTTACCTTGACTGTAATTGGGCGATCTAGAAACTCTCTACCTTGGATTTGCACCAAGGTGAATGGCCTTGCCTCTTTCCTGAGTATGACTGTTGCTTCTCCAGGGCCTGCAAACTGATTAGCCACAGAAGCAATACCTGGAAATATCTCACTCCTGGTATAGGAAGTGCAAGGCCCTTTTCAGCTCTTTCAAGGACCTCACCTGAATGAGTTAATGGGAAGTGAGCTCACACCTTTCACGAAGGCCTGACATTTTTCCATCTATTAGCTCTGATTAAGCATCAGCAGAATCACCCTCAGTAGAGGAGAAAAAAAATCCAGAAACATGTTAAGTAGTAGCAAAAAGAACTAAGGTCTCAGTTCTTAGATTCAGATTCACCTGAGACCATTAAGCACTATCCAGATATCTTCCAGAAATCTAGGTTAATTGATCCTGGGAGGGTGAGGGGGACACCAAGGATATGGGTTGGGGAGATACTTGAATAACTAAGGGATAGGACTCTGAAAAAGATGGGGCAAAGACCATACCCCCAATCTTCAAGGCTTCTCTAAGAATAAAAAATATATACTTATGGCATTTCTCACTGCTTCAGAGTTGTGGATAAAATGGAAGAGGGCTGGGATCCCTGGGTGGCGCAGTGGTTTGGCGCCTGCCTTTGGCCCAGGGCGCAATCCTGGAGACCCGGGATCGAATCCCACGTCGGGCTCCCGGTGCATGGAGCCTGCTTCTCCCTCTGCCTGTGTCTCTGCCTCTCTCTCTCTCTCTCTCTCTCTCTCTCTCTCTGACTACCATAAATTTAAAAAAAAAAAAAAAAAAAAAGGGAAGAGGGCATCTCTGTAAGCCACTGAAGTCCAATTGTGGCCAGGACTTCTATCCCAGGAGTGTGTGTGAACTGCTCACGGGCTGAGATGGCTCAGAAGGGAAAGCCCTCCTGATAAGGTCAGTAGAAAGAGCACGGGGCCAGGAGCCAGATAGGCCTGAGTACCAACGAGCCAGTCTCAATGTTCTTGTTCTTAAACAGGGACCACACTCCCTACCCTCACAGGGAGCGTTGCTCAGAGTTAGATGATTCACAAGAAGACTGTTGCAACCTGGGACAATGAAGAAATTCCATAAATGTGCTGAGCCCCTTAGAATTGGCTTCTCTCAGGACAGGAAGGAGGAGGCCTCGGGGCCAACAGAACGGAAGGGGCTACGGTAGCATCGCGCAGAGGACGCTGACCAGTGTGGCCTCACCGCAGAGTAACTTCGCGGGCCTGGTCCTGCACGTGGGAACCAGCCTTCGGTCAGGCGTCACCTAGCAACAGCGTCCCAGCGGCCCAGACCTTGTTATTTCAGTGATGGAGTGCTCCGTTCCCAACACCGTCTAGCCCATCTCCGCCAGCGCCAACGAGGGCTTAGGAATTTTAAGAGCCGGAGCTGAGTGTTAGGAGCTGACTCTCAGCAGAAAAGGTCAAACAAAACGAATAACCAGCTTCCGAGTGCATCTGAATGACGGTTGTGAAGGCAGGTCGCCGCGTATTCTCCTGAGGCATTTTCCGGGACCGTTGTCCACCCAGGACCAGGGTGACCCACGATGCCGTGGTTCCTCTATTCCAGGCAGAGCTTGGCCCCACGCGAAGCGGGATCCCAGCCAGCTCAGACGCCAGGCCCAGAGGGCGGTATCTCCTCTGCCCAGAAAAGACAGTGGCCCCGGGGTTGGAGGATCCAGGATCTGGGGACTGGAAATGTCCAAAGCCTCGGCTCCAGGTCTCGTCCCCATCTGGAGCGCAGAACCTGCACCCGAGCCGAGGAGGCTCTGCCTGTCCAGCGTCGCCGCGGAGGTCGTGTATTTTTTTCTTGCAGGAATGCACAGATTTCAAGGCTCAGAAGGCCTTATGGCGGATGTGACGCCAGAGACCTAAGGCCACTTGGGGGCGCTCGCTTTGCCCATTTTTGCTGCTCATTCATTTTTCACCTCGTATCTAAACCAGTTCTTGGGAGAGAGCTGCAGCCACGGAAACCACTGGGATGTGCAAAAGACCTAGAGGGGATAGGGGACAGAGGGAATAAAGTGGCGGGGCTGAGGCTTAGGAAGGGATTGTTAGAGTGCCTCCTGGAAGCGTTAATGTGATTTTTTTTTTAATTTTTATTTATTTATGATAGTCACAGAGAGAGAGAGGCAGAGACATAGGCAGAGGGAGAAGCAGGCTCCATGCACCGGGAGCCCAATGTGGGATCCGATCCCGGGTCTCCAGGATCGCGCCCTGGGCCAAAGGCAGGCGCCAAACCGCCGAGCCACCCAGGGATCCCCTTAATGTGATTTTTATTTTGATTTTTTAAATATATTTTTTATTGGAGTTTGATTTGCCAACATACAGTATAACACACAGTGCTCATCCCATCAAGTGCCCCCCTCAGTGCCAGTCACCCAGTCACCCCATCCCCCCACCCACCTGCCCTTCCACTACCCCTTGTTCATTTCCGAGAGTTAGGAGTCTCTTATGTTCCGTTACCCTCTCTAATATTTCCCACTTATTTTCTCTCCTTTCCCCTTTAATCTCTTTCACTATCTTTTATATTCCCCAATGGAATGAGGCCATATAATGTTTTTCCTTCTCCGATTGACTTACTTCACTCAGCCTAATACCCTCCAGTTCCATCCATGTTGAGGCAAATGGTGGGTATTCGTTGTTTCTAATGGCTGAGTAATATTCCATTGTATACATAGACCACATCTTCCTTATTCACTCATCTGTTGATGGACACCTAGGCTCTTCCACAATTTGGCTATTGTGGACATTGCTGCCATAAACATTGAGGTGCAGGTGTCTCGGTCTTTCACTGCATCTGTATCTTTGGGGTAAATCCCCAGCAGTGCAATTGCTGGGTCGTAGGGCAGTTCTTTTCTTTTCTTTTTTTTTTTTAAAGATTTTTATTTATTTATTCATGAGAGACACAGAGAGAGGGAGAGAAACAGAGACACAGGCAGAGAGAGAAGCAGTCTCCACGCAAGGAGTCCGATATGGGACTCGATCCTGGGACTCCAGGATCACGCCCCGGGGCGAAGGCAGGCACTAAACCGCTGAGCCACCTAGGGATCCCTATTTTTAACTCTTTGAGGAACCTCCACACAGTTTTCCAGAGTGGCTGCACCAGTTCACATTCCCACCAACAGTGCAAGAGGGTTTCCCTTTCTCCACATCCTCTCCAACATTTGTTGTTTCCTGTCTTGTTAATTTTCACCATCCTCACTGGTGTGAGGTGGTATCTCATTGTGGTTTTGATTTGTATTTCCCTGATGGCCAGTGATGCAGAGCATTTTCTCATGTGCTTATTGGCCATGTCTACGTCTCCCTCTGTGAAATGTCTTTTGCCCATTTCATGATTGGATTGTTTGGTTCTTTGCTGTTGAGTTTAATAAGATTATGGATACTAGCCCTTTATCTGATATGTCATTTGCAAATATCTTCTCCCATTTTGTAGGTTGTCTTTTAGTTTTGTTGACTGTTTCTTTTGCTGTGCAGAAGTTTTTTTATCTTGATTAAGTCCCAGTAGTTCATTTTTGCTTTTGTTTCCCTTGCCTTCATAGATGTATCTTGCAAGAAGTTGCTGTGGCCAAGTTCAAAAAGGGTGTTGCCTGTGTTCTCCTCCAGAATTTTGATGAGGTTTAGATCTTTCATCCATTTTGAGTTTATCTTTGTGTATGGTGTAAGAGAATGGTCTAGTTTCATTCTTCTGCATGTGGATGTCCAATTTTCCCAGCACCATTTATTGAAGAGACTGTCCTTTTTCCAGTGGATAGTCTTTCCTGCTTTGTTGAATATTAGTTGACCATAGTGTTGAGGACCCATTTCTGGGTTCCCTGTTCTGTTCCATTGATCTATGTGTCTGTTTTTGTGCTAGTACCACACTGTCTTGATGATCACAGCTTTGTAGTACAACTTCAAATCCAGCATTGTGATGTCCCCGGCTCTGGTTTTCTTTTCCAATATTCCCCTGGCTGAATAAGGTCTTTTCTGATTTCACAAATCTTAAGATTTTTTTTAAATTTTTTATTTATTTATGATAGTCACAGAGAGAGAGAGAGGCGGAGACATAGGCAGAGGGAGAAGCAGGCTCCATGCACCGGGAGCCCGATGTGGGATTTGATCCAGGGTCTCCAGGATCGCGCCCTGGGCCAAAGGCAGGCGCCAAACCGCTGCGCCACCCAGGGATCCCTATTTTGTTTTTTAAATAATTTACACAACCATCTCCTTGTCTAAGACTACAACAGAGTTTTTTTGTTGTTGTTGTTGTTTTTTAATTTATGAGAGACACACACAGAGAGAGGCAGAGACACAGGCAGAGGGAGAAGCAGGCTCCACGCAGGGAGCCGAATGTGGGACTCAATCCTGGAACTCCAGGATCACACCCTGGGCCAAAGGCAGGTGCCAAACCGCTGAGCCACCCAGGGATCCCCCAGAGTTCTTTTTTTAAACATTTATTGAGATATAATTCACACACCATAAACTTAATCCCTTTAAGGCATACAATTCACTGATTTTTAGGATTATCAGAGAGTTGTACAACCAATCACCACAATCTAACTCCAGAACATTTTCATCACCCCAGAAAGAAACCCTTTAGCCATCACAACCCTGTTCTCTACTCCTCCAGTCCCTGGAAACCACTAATCTACTTTCTGTTTATCGATTTGCCTATTCTGGACATTTCATATCATTGGAATCATTAGATATGTGGTCTTTTGTTTTTTTTTTTTAATTTTTTTATTTATTCATGATAGTCACAGAGAGAGAGAGAGAGAGAGAGAGAGAGGCAGAGACACAGGCAGAGGGAGAAGCAGGCTCCATGCACCGGGAGCCCGACGTGGGATTCGATCCCGGGTCTCCAGGATCGCGCCCTGGGCCAAAGGCAGGCGCCAAACCGCTGCGCCACCCAGGGATTCCTGTGGTCTTTTGTGTCTTTTTTCACCTGGCATACTCTTTTGAAGGTTCATCCACGTGGTATTATGAATCATTACTTTTTAGACATTTTAAAATAGTTTTTCTTTTTTTTTAAGATTTTATTTATCTATTCATGAGAGACATAGAGAGAGAGACAGAGGTTTAGGCAGAGGGAGAAACAGGCTCCCTGCAGGGAGCCTGATGTAAGATTCCATCCCAGGACCCCACGATCACGACCTGAGCCAAAGGCAGATGCTGAACCACCCAGGCGTACCTAGATGTTTTTTGTTTTGTTTTGTTTTGTTTTTTTAGAGTAATTTAGAGTTAAGTTGAAAGTACTGAGAGTTCCTATATCCCTCTACCCCCTATCCTAGCCTCTCTACTGTCAGCACCTCATACCAAATTGGTACATTGGTTATAATTTATGAATCTAGATTGATATATAATTATCACCCAAAACCCACGATTTACATTAGGGTTCGCTTTTGGTTTTGTACATTTTATGAGTTTTGGCAGAGGTATAATAACATGTATCCACCAATTATTATCGTATCACTCTAAAAATCCTCTGTGTTGCACCTATTTATTCCCTCTCCCCAAAATCTGGCAACCACTGATCTTTTTACTGTCTCCGTGGTTTTGCCTTTCCCAGAATGTAATATAGTTGGAATCATACAGTATATAGCTTTTTCAGATTGCCTTCTTTCTCTTAGTAATAATGTATTTAAGGCTACATGGGTTTTTAAAAAATTTTTATTTATTCATGATAGTCACAGAGAGAGGGAGAGGCAGAGACACAGGCAGAGGGAGAAGCAGGCTCCATGCACCGGGAGCCCGAAGTGGGATTCGATCCCGGGTCTCCAGGATCACGCCCTGGGCCAAAGGCAGGCGCCAAACTGCTGCGCCACCCAGGGATCCCAGAATCTATCAGTTTTCCATAGTGACTGCACCATTTTACATTTCCACCCACAGTGCACAGAATCCCAGTTACTCCACATCCTGGCCAGCATTTGTTCTTTTCTTTCTTCTTTCTTTTTTTAATGGTAGGCATCCTAATGGTTTGGAAAACAGCACCGTTTTTTGAATATTGAACAGCTTTATCTAATCATCCCTATTTTAAGTAACTGCTTAATTTTTTTTTTTTTTAATTTAGAGAGAGAGCCCAAAAGCACCTTTGAGAGCAGGGGGAGTGGCAGAGGGAGAGAAGCAGACTCCTCACTAAGCAGGGAACCCCACACTGGGCTGGAATCCCATCACCCTGGAATCACAACCTGAGCTAAAACCAAGAGTCAGATGCTTAACTAATGGAGCCACGCAGGCGCCCCTAAACAGCTGCTTTTAATGTGACTTCTCTAGCTCTTTCTCCAGTTTTTTCCTAATTGATTCACAGGGCTTGTCTTTTTATGTGTTCAACTCAGAAGAGAGGCTGTCTTGGGCAGCCCGGGTGGCTCAGCGGTTTAGCGCTGCCTTCGGCCCAGGGCCTGATCCTGGAGACCTGGGATGGGGTCCCACGTCAGGCTCCCCGCATGGAGCCTGCTTCTCCCTCTGCCTCTCTCTCTCTCTCTCTCTCATGAATAAATGGATAGAAATCTTTTAAAAAGAAGAAGAAGAAGAAGAGACTGTCTTATAATTCCCTGGAGTGTATCAGTGCTACCACTGTGGCTTCCCATGGTAGATCCCATAGGTATCTTCACAGGTAAATATATTGGACAAAGGTATAATATGCAAGGGGCCAACTACCCTGCCCTCAGATGTTTACAGAAGTCACACTGAGCTAGGAGTGAAGTCTGCACTGCATTATGATGCCCTTATTACCTTGGAACTCCTGGCTCCAATCCAGGCCTTTTCCACCCCTCAAGGCACCCAGACCTTTGTATATTTGTTTATCTCCCCCGGGGCTGTAAGCACCACTGAGAACAGACCCGCTTAGAGCCACCTCTTTTCAGTCCCCAGCATTATGTTTGCAGATGCCGCGCGTTTAATCATCATCAGCCCAAGGGAGCTGCAGGCGCTTAGGGACTAAGCCTTGGGTCACACCCAGCGGAGACCTGGGAATCTGGAAGGCCGTGGAGAGCAACTTGGCCTCCGTGGCCGGGGAGACTGTTTAGCTCCCTGCTCTGTACCCAGCTCCCGGAGCTGAGCTCAACTGGGGCGCTCAAGGCGAGCAGAAACGTCGTCCAAGTCCGAGGGCACAGCCGGCAGGGAGCCCACCCCCGTCCCCGGGCGATGCAGAGGGGCTCTGGCGAGGCCCGGCCGAGCCCGCGGGGGAAGAGGAGCGGTGCTCTGGGCCCTCGGGCCTCCCGCCGGGCCGCGCCAGCGCGCGGGGAACGGAGCAGGTGCTCGGCCAGGAGCATCCCGGGCTCGCCAGGCCTTCGGGAAGGAGGCCGGCTCGCACGCTGCCGCCCGCTTCCCTCCAACCGAGCGATTCCCCGCGACCCAATCAGAACGCCGGCTCCCGGCTTCCTGGCCCGCGCCGCCCAATGATGGTGCGCGGGAGGGAGAAGGGCGTGAAGCCCGGCGGCGCCATTATCCTTGAGGGCGAGCGAAGGGTTTCGAGCCCGGGTGCAGCGGAGGGGTGGGTGGGCGTCTCCTGTGCTTCCACCGTGGCCGCAGGCATCTTCCGGTGCTCTAACCCAGGTCCATGAAGGACCCGTAAGATTAACTCCGGAGGCGTTTGCCACGGCCCCACGAGAGGCTGGTCCTGGTGCCCTTCGGGCCTCCGGGGCGGCGCTGTGAGCCCGAGCACCGGCCGGGTTGGGCCACGCGGCTTCCAGAACCCCGGACCCGCCGGCGAACCGAGGTGGGGTGGGGGAGGGAGGAAAGCGTTGGACCCATGGTGCCACCCTGGGGCCCGCGCCTCGCCGGCAGGCAGGCAAAAACCCAATCTGGGCGAGGGAGGCCCGGCGCCGTGAGCTTCGCGGACGTGGCCGTGTACTTCTCCCCGGAGGAGTGGGGCTGCCTGCGGCCCGCGCAGAGGGCCCTGTACCGGGACGTGATGCGGGAGACCTACGGCCACCTGGGCGCGCTCGGTGAGGCCCCACCCGCCCCTTCTCTCCCTTTTTATGACACAGATTTTTAGACTTAGGGTCTGGGTGCTCCTGTGTGTAATTTGGGAGGGTCTTCTTCCGGGTTCAGGACGTTATACTGCCCCCGTCGTCTAGGCTCTATCCTCTCACCCGGTCTGCTGTTGGCTTCTTCTCCCCTAGGATTCGCAGACGCCAAACCCGTTCTCATCGCCTGGCTGGAAAGAAAGGCGGAGGTGTGGACCCCGGAGGCCGAGGATCCCGAGGAGGGGGCCAGGCACCCAGGATCTGGGATAGGTGAGGAAAGTTGGGCTGAGCTGGACTGCAGCCGCTTTTTGGGAGCCAGCCTGGAGCCAGCCTGGGGCCAGCCCTTTCTCCTGGCAGCCCGCTTCCCACACACAGCCTCTTTTAAACACTCTAGTTGGTAAGAATCCTCTGAGCCTTCTCTTCCAAAGTTCCCTTTATCAGACCTCGTGTCTTCCTTGGGTCAAGGATAGCTAGGCAGGGGGAAGAGAAGTTAGGGGAAGAGAATTTACTGAACCTTCCTCTCTATGTTCCTGGCGTGTCTGCAGGCCTCAGAAAGCGGCCAGAAGTTCACTGAGTGAGAACAGCAATTTTGGCTGAGGTGGTTACCACTGTTTTGGTAGACACTGACCTGCAGCTCATTCCTATACCAGGAGAAATCTCTGTTCCTGCTGAAACGCCCGCATGTAGGGGCTTTAACACAGCAGGTGATTGCTTATTTCCAACAGGCACTACCATCCTTCAGCTTCTGACAAAAACCACAATTTTCTAAGCCCTACATGAGGGAAACAAAAGGGCATGTGGCCATGGAATGGGGAGCTGCTGTCTGAGATGAGCCTGGGGGCTCTGAAACACGGACTAGTCCAGAGAAATGCCCTGCTGCTCCATTCACTTCCATCTCCCCATGGTGAGAGAAAGCACAGAATTGCATTTCAATTCTCTTGTCTCTTTAGAAAGCAAGAAAAAGAAGAATGAACCCAGCAGCAAAATAGCGGCCAAGGAGCTTGAGCATGCCCCTGTGAAGAATGGGCCACCAGTAGAGGCCAGGCTGGTCCCTAGTTCCAGGGACTACAACTATCCATTGCCTCAGGTGTCCAAAGACATGGGACACCAGTGCACTGAGACTCCCAAGAGGCCCTACCCCTGCCTGGAATGCAACCGTTCTTTCAGCTACCCTTCCCTCCTAGCCAGCCACCAGCGGGTCCATTCTGGGGAGAGGCCCTTCCCCTGTGGCCAGTGTGGACGTTGCTTCCGCCAAAGAGGCAATCTGGTTGTCCATATGCGCATACATACAGGGGAGAAGCCCTTCTCCTGCCCAGACTGTGGGAGGCTCTTTGCCTATCCCTCAATGCTGGTCAGACATCGGCGAATCCACTCTGGAGACCGCCCATATGTCTGTGGGCTGTGTGGGGTTCAGTTCTCCCAGAGGGCTCACCTCGTCCAGCATCAGCTGCTTCATACAGGGGACAAGCCTTATTCATGTCCAGATTGTGGCCGCTGCTTCCGCCAGACTGGGGCACTGGCCATCCATAGACACAGACATGGTGGGGAGAAGCCATACGTGTGTATGGAGTGTGGACGCCACTTTACACACCCTTCCCTCTTGGCTATCCACCAGCGCACCCATACTAGGAAGAAGCCCCATATCTGTTCTGATTGTGGTCGGGGCTTTGCCTACCCCTCCCTCCTGACCAATCACCAGCGAGTCCACTCTGGTGAGCGCCCCTACCCTTGTCCCCATTGCAGTGCCCGCTTCGCCCAGCAAAATAACCTGCTCCAGCATCAGCTCATTCACACAGGTGAAAAGCCCCATGAATGCCCTGATTGTGGCCGCTGCTTCCGGCAAAGCGGATCTCTGGCTATTCACAGGCGCACACATACAGGAGAGAAACCCTACTCCTGCCCCGAGTGTGGGCACCAATTTACCTCTTCCTGTGTCCTCAACAGCCACAGGCGCAGCCATTCTGTTGAGAGGCCCTTCCCTTGTTCCCAGTGTGGGAAGACCTTTAAACGAAAGAGTGCCCTGGAAGCCCATCAATGGATCCATCGTACAGGTGGGACAAGTCATAAGGGTGACAGACCTCTGTTACAACCCCCAGCCCAGGCTTCTGTTCCTGAGGGTCAGGAACCATCAGTACACTTCCAGCATTTTCCTGACATGTTCCAGTAGTGGGAATGACAGACTTAAGCAGCCACTAGCAACAAATGTTTTAAGAGTCTCCCTCATCAAGTGTTGGGAAGGAAGTGCACAGAGGGCAAGGGATAGGAGAGGAAAGAAAAAAGGGATCAAAATGGGGAGGTGGGGGCTAATCTATGTCTGGAATCTATGAGATATGGGAGGTGAGAGGGAGGACATCCAGAGTGAAGAACCTGCCAGGAAAAGCATGAGACTCCTCCAGTCTCCTCCCAGCCCTGACTGCTGACCTCAGACCTTTCGGCTCTGGGTTTCCCCTCACTCTAGATCTCAGGAGAACATATCACAGCTTGGACCAAGGGCCATAGTGTAAGAGGAGGATCATAGACTTTGAATCAGTTTATCCCATGTTCAATCTTGGCTCATCTCTTGCATCCTCAACATCTGACTATAAAATGAATACATTAATACTAGGTGGTTGTGAGGATTAAATAATATATAGTCAGTCAAAACTGTCTAGTACAATACTTTTCACTTGTGTATATCCTTCCAAGCTTTGCACCTGCAGAATTGTTTGAATACTGAGGACACCCTTACCTAATTACTCCTGCTGAATACAACTGCTGTTAATGTAAATTTTCTAGCTCTTTTACATGATTCAATAAGTTACAAACTAATATTCTGCCTATTTTTTTTCCCCTGGTACTCACAATGCTTATCTTTTCTGGTGCTCAACTCAGGTCTCATAATTCCCTGGAATGTGTCACTGTGGCTTAGGCACCCAGACCTTTGCTTATATATCATGTGTATACCTCCTGTTTTTTTTTTTTTTATGTTTTATTTATTTATTCATCAGAGACCCACACAAAGAGGCAGAGACATACACAGAGGGAGAGGCAGGCTCCCTATGGGAGTCTGATGCAGGACTTGATCCCAGGATTCCGGGATCATGCCCTGAGCCAAAGGCAGATGCTCAACCACTGAGCCACCCAGGTACCCTGTACCTCCCCGGGTTGTAAGCACCACTGAGAACAGACCCGCTTAGAGCCACCTCTTTTCAGTCCCCAGCATTATGTTTGCAGATGCCGCGCGTTTAATTATCATCAGCCCAAGGGAGCTGCAGGCGATGGGACTAAGCCTTGGGTCACACCCAGCGGAGACCTGGGAATCTGGAAGGCCGTGGAGAGCAACTTGGCCTCCGTGGCCGGGGAGACTGTTTAGCTCCCTGCTCTGTACCCAGCTCCCGGAGCTGAGCTCAACTGGGGCGCTCAAGGCGAGCGGAAACGTCGTCCAAGTCCGAGGGCACAGCCGGCAGGGAGCCCACCCCCGTCCCCGGGCGATGCAGAGGGGCTCTGGCGAGGCCCGGCCGAGCCCGCGGGGGAAGAGGAGCGGTGCTCTGGGCCTTCGGGCCTCCCGCCGGGCCGCGCCAGCGCGCGGGATAACGGAACAGGTGCTCGGCCGGGAGCACCGCGGGCTCGCCAGGCCTTCGGGAAGGAGGCCGGCTCGCACGCTGCCGCCCGCTTCCCTCCAACCGAGCGGTTCCCCGCGACCCAATCAGAACGCCGGCTCCCGGCTTCCTGGCCCGCGCCGCCCAATGATGGTGCGCGGGAGGGAGAAGGGCGTGAAGCCTGGCGGCGCCATTATCCTTGAGGGCGAAGGGTTTAAGGTCCCGGCGCTAGGCCCTGGGCTCTCTGCAGGGACGCGAAGCGGCGAACCCAGGACCACCTGGGCGTGACCTAAAAGTCCCAGCCCTCCCCTTCTCCGCATTTTAGAAAGAGGGGGCACCTTCGGCATCGGCCCGGATGTGCCCAGTGCCTGTTGTTGGGGAGGGTCTCCTCCACTCTAGCTCACGAGGCTGCACCCCACTTCCCCTAGTCTAGGCTCCATCCTCTCACCCCGCCCGCCATTGGCCCCTGTGCTTGGGATCGCTGGCCTCAAACCCGCCCTCATCTAGCAATGCAAAAAGGAGGTGTGGAGGGGATGAGGCACCCAGGATCTGGGATAGGTGAAGAAAGCGGGGCTGAGCTGGACTGGAGCCTCTCTTGGGAGCCAGCAGGGCAGGCCCTTTGTCCTGTCAGCTACACCTACACCCCTCTCTTTAAATACCAATATTCCAGGGCAACCTGGGTGGTTCAGTGGTTTGGCGTCTGCATTAGGCTCAGGGCGTGATCCTGGGGACCCAGCATTGAGTCCGGCGTTGGGCTTCCCTTGAGGAGCCTGCTTCTCCCTCTACCTGTGTCTGCCTCTCTGTTTCTCATGAACAAATAAATAAAATCTTAAAGAAAAAAAGGCCAATATTCCTAAGAATCTGATGAACCTTCTCTTCTAAAGTTCTCTGTCCCAGACCTGGAGGCTCTTTGCCTTCAAGGGTAGTGGGTCCCCCTGGTACCAACTGGGGAAACAGTCGAGGATTGAGATCTTTGCCTTCTTTCCTCTGAGTACTTAGATTATTGCTTCCATTAGAGTTTTCCTCGATTGTGGGAATGTTTTATCTGTGCTGTAGAACACAGAAGCCACTAGCTACATGTGGTCATTTAGCGCTTGAGATACAGCTAGTGTGCCCAAGGAAGTGAATTTTTCATTTTAATTAACTTAAGCCTAGGGATGCCTGGGTGGCTAGGAGGTTGAGCAGCTACCTTGGCTCAGAGCACCATCCCTGAGTCCCAGGATCAAGTCCTGAATCAGGCTTCCTGCACGGAGCCTGCTTCTCCCTCTGTCTATGCCTCTGCCTCTCTCTGTGTGTCTCATGAATAAAATCTTTTTAAAAATTAACTTAAGCCTAGAGATATGCATGTTGTATTTCTGACTGGCCTTGGAAAGAGGCCAGAAGTTCAGTTTGGCTTATTGGCCTACCCCCGTGTCTCAGGTCATATCCTGCCATTTGAAACTGCCCGGAGCCCTGTAGAATTTAATAACTTGCCATCTTTCGTTTAGAACGAAAACAGGTGTTTTTGTGTGCTCCAAAGGTGCGAAGGTCTGTTTTTTGAGAAATGTTTCCACTGAAATGTCTATATTTAAGGTCTATAACCAGAGGTGCCAGCTTCCCCCTGAAATGCATTCAGCCCCTTCTTTATGAGAACCCTCTCTAGTTCTGGAAGCCTGAACTGAGAAGGAATGATACTCTTTCTGAAAATGGGAAATGTCTGCCTGAGGCAGGTGGGGCATCGCTGGGGAGGGATTCACACTTAGATCCTTCTGCCCTGAGTGAACGGGGCATTCAGTTACCAGTGCCGCTCCATCTGTGGTGATCACAGCACCCCACAATCTATAGTTGCAATTCTCTTGTCTGCACAGAAAGCAAGAGTAAAGAAAAGAAGGGAGAAGTGGAGGGTAAAGGAACTTAATGCAGCCTATGTGAGGCTACCATGTAAGGCAGCGTGGCAAGACACCTTTCAAGTAAGTGAGGGCCCTGGCTCCAGGGGGCATGGCCAGAAACTCAGGGCTCCTGAGCCACAACAGCAGTGCTGTCAGGCTCCAGAGAAACCCAGCAGGCCTGCTGTGCTGAGCAGCGTCTCTGTCTCCACGTTACGGTGAGGATGCCCCTTTCTCAGTACAAGGACCTGTTCCAGGATCAGCCCCTCCACACCAGCCGGACAATCTTCCCCTGCCCCCAGTGGGGGTGCTGCTTTTTAAAAAAGTAGGGTACTGGCCACCCATATAAAGGAGGAGGTTTGTATGTGTCTGAACTGTCGGCAGCTCTTTGCCATCCCCTCACCATTAGACATGGGCAGATCCACTCTGGTGACTGTCCCTGTGTGTGTGTGCGGGGAGATCCTGCGGGGGCCACTTTTCCCAGAGGGCTCACCTGGTCTAGCTCTAGCTGTTCTACACAGGGCACACCTGTGTCCACTGTAGCTGCCACATCCACCTGTGTAGGGCCCTGTGTGCCCGTTAAGTGTGGACACAGGGGCAGACTATGGGTGTGACATCATATGGCCCTCTCTCCTGGCCAACCACCTGCCTGTGCACCTGAGGAAGCCCCGCCATCATTGTCTAATGGTGCTGTGGCTATAGGTGGTGCTTCCACCATAGGCTCCCTTGGCCATTCACAGATGCACACCCCCCCCCCCCCCAGGAAACTACCCCTGCCTGGGTGTGGCATCTGCTTCTCCTGCTCCTCCCTCCTGCTCAGCCACAGGCATATCTGCTCTGATGAGAGGCCCTTTCCCTGCACTGAGAGCGCTGAAAGCTCCAAGAGAAAGTATACCCTGAAAGCCGGCCAGTGAAGCCATCAGGCAAATATGGAGAGGCCACGGGCACCTGGGGGGCCCAGTAGGTTAAGCATCTCTTGATTTCAGCTCAGGTCATGATCTCGGGGTTGTGAGGTTGAACCCCATGTAGGACTCCATGCTGCGGGTGGAGCCTGCTTAGATTCTCCCTCTCCCTCTGCCCCTCACAGACAGCCCCCCCCCCAAATCTCACGCTGAGCGCTGTCTCTCTCTTTAAAGATTTTATTTTATTTGTTTTTTAGATTTTATTTATTCATGAGAGGCACACAGAGAGAGGCAGAGAAACAGGCAGAGGGAGAAGCAGGCTCCCCATGGGAAGCCCGATGTGGGACTTGATCCCAGGACCTTGGAATCACGCCCTGAGCCAAAAGGCAGACGCTCAACCTGCTAAGCCACCCAGGCATTCTGAGCTCTGTCTCTCTTTAAAAACAAACAAACAAACAAACAAAACCAAAACACAGAGAGGTCAAAATGTGGGAGACCTGTGCCCCACCCTCCTCCTTTGGGGATCAGGACCCTTCAGTTCATGTCCACTATTAGATAAATTCCAGAAATGTGGGTGCTGTGAAGGAGCTTATAATGGAAGATATCCCTTCTCGGCAAGTGTTAGCCACACAGAGCGAGTAGAGGCAGAAGAAAGAGGGGTAGGGGTGAGATGTACAAAGTGAAAAGATCTGTAGGTGCCTTGACGTCCTCCCTCAGAGAACAGTATATAGAGGTAATCAGAAATGTACCAGTGAGTTACCTCACCCAGGAACACACAGGCTAGAATTGGACTATGTGAATCTGTTGGGAAAAGGGAAGATTCCGTAGTGCCTGGGTGGCTGAGTCGGTTAAATTTCTGCCTTCAGCTCAGGTCATGATCCCAGGATCCTGGGATTGAGCCCTGCATTGGGCTCCCTGCTCAGCGAGGAGTCTGCCTCTCCCTCTCCATCTGCCCTTCCCCCAATTCATGCTCTCTCGCTCTCTGTCTCTCAAATAAATAAAATCTTGAAAAGGGAAGGTAAGATTCCTTCATTATTCATGACATAACTTTCTCCGAGGACTACTGTTTGCTGGAGTGTGGGTTTATGGTGCAATGACATTTGAGGCAAAGGTTAGGTTATAGTTAGTCTATAAGGTGAAGTCCATGGTGTACAAAAATCAAAGGTTGGACTGCCAGGTACTTCCCTCTCAGTGAGCATGAAACAAGGAGAAATTAATCTCAAAGACTTGCACCCTGTTTAGAGCTGCCAGTGGAATGCAGAAGACACTCTAGGTTCAAATCTCATCTCTGCCTTTACTAACAAGTTTTGGGCAAGCTGTTCCACTGTTTGATAATTGTCCTCATAAGGACTCTGAAAGGTGAATTTCTTATTTAAGTTTTTTTTTTTTACATTTTTAAAACTTAAATTCAATTTGCCAACATTTAGTATAACACCCAGTGCTCATCCCATCAAGTGCCCTCCTCAGTGCCTGTCACCCAGTCACCCCATCCCCCCACCTACCTCCTCTTCCGCATCCTTTTGTATGTTTTCCAGAGTTAGGAGTCTCTCATGGTTTGTCTCCCTCTCTAATTTTTCCCCATTCAGCTCCCCTCCTTTCCCTTATAGTCCCTTTCACTATCTCTTATATTCCAGGTATGAGTGAAACCATATGATGACTGTCCTTCTCTGACTTATTTCACTCAGCATAATACCCTCCACTCCCATCAGTGTCAAAGCAAATGGTGAAAATTCATCTTTTCTAATGGCTGATATTCCATTGTGTGTATATATATACATATATACATATATATACATATATACATATATACATATATATATATACATATATATACACACACCACATCTTCTTTATCCATTCATCTGTTAAAGTACATCGTGGCTACTTTTTAAAAAAATATTTTATTTATTTATTAATGAGAGACACACACACGGAGAGGCAGAGACGTAGGCAAAGGGAGAAGCAGGCTCCTTGCAGGATGTGGGGACTTGATCAATGTGGGACTTGATCCCAGGACTCCAAATTCACACCCTGGATTGAAGGCAGACACTCAACCATTGAGCCACCCAGGCATCCCAACCTTTTTTCTTTTTTTAAGTAATCTCTACACCCAACATGGACTCAAACTCACAACCCTGAGATCAAGAGTCACAGGCTAGGGACACCTGGATGGCTCAGTGGTTGAGCGTCTGTCTTCGGCTCAGGGTGTGATCCCAGAGTTCTGCACCCTGTTTAAAGATTCCATATCTGGCTCCCTGAGGGGAGCCCGCTTTTCCCTCTGCCTATGTCTTTGCCTCTCTCTGGGTCTTGCATGAATAAATAAATAAAATCTTAAAAAAAAAAAAAAAAGTCACAGGCTACTATGACTGAGTCAGCTGGGCACTCCTGGAAGGTGAGTTTCAATTGAGATCATCTATATCAATGTGCCTACATGGTGGCACTTAGTTGGTACTTTTTTGGCCCTCACCACCATTTTCCTTTACCCAAAACAAGGTGTCCTTGGTCCTTATGTGGCTTCTTGGTGTGCAGACTCCATGGATCTTCTCCATTCTTCTCTACAGGGGAAATAAAAAGGTGGAGCCCTGCTTGTCTTTGTACCCAATGTGGATCCAGGAATTTATACAGAAAGGAGCAAGAACCTCTGTTGTTACATTAAGTTCTGGGTGCTTCTCCCTCCAAAATGTTTCCCTATGGTTAAGAGCATCTGACTCTGCCTGATTCCTAGATCCTGCCTTCGTAGCTCCCACCAAGACAAAAATAAGCTAGGCCAAATGGGACCTTTCCAACCCAGGGCTAACGGGCTGTATGTGGGAAGAGGGCTCAGCACCTTTTCATCTCAGTATTTAATCATCCTTCCTATCCTTCCTATTCGGTATCAGCATCATTGACAGCACATCATTACCATTTAGGCAAAATTCCCACAGATGCCTTTCCATTGTTTGAACACTTTCTTCCAAATGAAATGGTTTGCTATCCATTGGCCTTTGTATTCCCTTAGCAGCCCAAGTTTACCTTCTTATTTCTTTAAACTGAACTATGTATAGGCAGAAAGCATAGGCACAAAGCTATCAGCCCTGCAAACTACCAGAGTATTTTTCCAAAAACATTATCAGAAAGCAATTCACTCCTCTAAACTGATTTGGAACTCCCCAGTGTGCAGGATAAAGCCATCTAATACCTGGTGCCAGCCTATCCTTTCGATCCTTCAGTTTTACCCTAATGGTATTTTGTACTGCATCAGAAAGTGGACTCATTCCCTCCACACTCAGAACTTTCCTGAATTCCTTGTTTTGTACCAGAGATCTTTATGGCCCTGGAATTCAGCTGTTTATTCAATGGGTGTACATTGAGCACCACTGCCCTCCCTAAATCCTACCCATTCATAGACCAAACTCATTTTTCACCTGATGCATCAATCTGGAACGTCAGAGGGACCCTGTCTTATTCATTTGGCAATCTTGACATTCCACCTGCATCCCCAGTAGTTTGTTCAATCAACAGTCACTATGCTTGGAACAGAGAACTCAACCTGTTTACTGCAGGTTTTCCCCCCTTACTTCCGCTGTTCAAAGTCATCTTCCTGGGCAGCCCAGGTGGCTCAGTGGTTTAGCGCCGCCTTCAGTCCAGGTCATGATCCTGGAGACCTGGGATCGAGTCCCATATCGGGCTTCCTGCATGAAGCCTGCTTCTCCCTCTCTCTGGCTGTGTCTCTGCCTCTCTCTCTCTCTCTGTGTGTGTCTCTCATAAATAAATAAATAAAATCTTGAAAAAAAAAGTCATCTTCCTTGGAACCCCTTACTACCTATGTTATCCTACGAATTCCTGACACATTGTGTTTACTCATTGCAGGCTTTGGGGGTAGGTGTTTTGCTAAGAGTAGGTACTTAAAAAAGGTTGATTAGGGATGTCTGGGTGGCTCAGAGGTTGAGCCTCTGCTTTTGGCTAGGTGTAATCCCGGAATCCTGGGATTGAGTTCTGCATAGGGTTTCCTGCTTGGAGTTTGCTTCTCCCTCTGCCTATGTCTCTGCCTCTCTCTTTGTGTGTCTCTCATGAATAAATAAAATCTTTTTTTTTTAATTAAAAAATTGATTAATGGGCTGGAGAGATAGCTGAAATGTTGTAGCAAATGGCATATTCTCTGATCCCCAGATCCTTGGGAAACCCTGCACAGCCACAGAGAAGTGGGGACCGATGGAGTGAGGGCTGACTGGTTCCATCAGCAATTTTCCTATGCCTTTCACATAGATGCTTGCAGCACTGTTACTACTTTTAAATGCATGTGCCTCACTCAACTATTAACTCCATTCAGAGCATGGTGCACGACTCATTTCCAAAATGCCCAGCACCACGCTTTGTACATTGGACAAATGTCACGTAAAAATAAACTATGGAGAAATGTGCAGAAGATAGAACCTGAGAAAAGGCCAGGAGGTCAGATCATTGACAAGCGAATTCTGATAGTGCGGGGGAAGGGAGCCGACTTCAGCGGTTTTAATAAAGGGCCGGTCAGCCTCGGGTTTAAATCTTTGTTTCTTCTCCTTACAAGCAGAATCCCTTTGAGATTTTTCCTATCAGTAGAAACGGAGGATAACCATCACGAACTTTACACAACGGTAGCAAAGAAAAAAAAAAAAAAAGATGAAATGTGTCATAGGGGAACGGTGCCTGCGTGCAGGAAACGCCAACGTTCTTTCCCCTCCCGAAAGGGCACCAGGAAGTTGTCCAATTCGGAGAAAGCCACCAGGGTACTCTCAGCCCCAAGTTGGCCGGGGTGGCTCCGTCACTCAAATCCTTCCCTTCCTCAGGGAGGCAGCGGCTGCCAGAGAACAGGGCCGGTCACTTAGCCGCCTAGCCGCCTCGCCGCCGCCCGCCTGCGATCTGGCTGCAGGGCCCCGGCGCCCAGGCTCGGCTTCCTGCCCTTAAGCTTCGGTTGGCTTCGTTCAAACAGGCCGCTTTCGCCACCATCCAATCAGAACGCCCGATCTTCGGCCGCCGCCCAATGGGCGCGTGTAATGGGGGAAAAAAGGGCGTGAAGCCCAATCGCAGCGCCATCACACTTGAGGGCAAAGAGGTTAGGAAGCCGGCATGGCGCTCCGGTCAATAAAATCGATAGCTGGAAGCCGCCTGTGTTCCAGGCTAAGGCGGTGCGGTAGCAGCGCCGCCATCTTCCCCGAAGGCATCTTCCGGTGCCTTTCACCCAAGTTCGGGCAGGAGTTTCCTGAATAACAGCGAAAGGTTTCCGTTAGCCCCGCAAGGCGGCCGATTCCTATTCCCTCCGGGCCTCCCCAGGCACGCTCAGCCCCGGCCCGGCTGGGGATCCCAAATCCCGGGGTCCGCCAGGGGTCCAGGCCGGGACGGGGAAGGCCGTGGCGCTGGCTTCTGGGGTCCAATGGCGCCACCTTCGGCTCCACTGTCCGCGCGGGGACAAGGAGAGGCCGCACCCGGCCGGAGAAGGGGAAGGAGGCCGAGGGCGGTGAAGTTCGCGGACGTGGCCGTGTACTTCTCTCCGGAGGAGTGGGGCTGCCTGCGGCCCGCGCAGAGGGCCCTGTACCGGGACGTGATGCGGGAGACCTACGGCCACCTGGGCGCGCTCGGTGAGGCCCGGCCCCGTTCGCGTCCGCGAGGCCCGAAGGGATGGAGGAGGTTAGGAGCGGGCGGGGGGTAAGGGCAGGGCGGCAGGGAGACCAGAGTGTCCAGGGACCTGGCCTGCGACCAGGTTGTGTCAGGGGAGGAGGACAGGAGATGACACCGGGTAGATCTTAACCGAGCGTTATCTAGGAGCTGGAAGTCTGACTGGTTCTCCTCGCCCAGGGTGCGCAGGCCCCAAACCAGCCCTCATCTCCTGGTTGGAACGAAATACCGATGATTGGGAACCGGCTGCCCTGGATCCGCAGGAGTGCCCAAGACGGGTAACAGTCCAAAGAAGTGAGTGTAAAATGCCTGCAAAGGGCCTGCAACCTCTAACGACTTAGTCTAGAGTGTTGGTGGCCTGGGGAGCCTGTGGCCCATGCTGTAATGCTTGATTTTCTGTGTTCATTTTCACACCTTAGGATCTTGTCTCTCTGATGGTGTTGGGTGGGTCCACCATACAGTGATTTACATGTCAGTTTGCAAACCAAGGGCCTGCAGTTCTCTGTTGTGTGAATGAATTGGTGAGCTTTTAGAAGGAGCTACCCTCTGGCCTCCTTCCCAGGATCCCTGTCCTCCAGTCTGCTCTGAACTGGGCTCTGACTGAGACACCTGGTACCTGTCTGGGTGTTCTGGATTTGGGTTGAAGGGATCTCATGGGGAACAGCTGCCTGGGGTGCAGGGTCCTCTTTTTGCCCTTTTGGCAGGGCAACCCCTAATCGGTGCAGGAATCTGCTCTCAGGATCAAGCAAGGCTCTGATTAATGCCATTAAGGTGGACCGGTCCCAGATTCACCCATAGGGGTGGATATAACTGCTTGGGCTGCTGTTTGTGTGCTGGATTCTCTGAGACCAGGGCTGTCTTTCCAAGATTCAGATCTGTCCATGATACTTCCTTGCTTAAAACTTTTCCGTTTTTGCCATGGCAGGTTGTCATGTGGCTGTCAGTTATAGCGCAGTCACTTGAGGAACTCAGTAAAAAAAAAAAAAAAAAAAAAAAGATTCCTGGACCCAGAACTATTAATTTACTCTGATGGATATCTAGGACCTTGTATTTCTTTTGTTAACAGCCCCAGTTGATTGGCATGCATGTTTACGTTTGAGAAGCACTGGAGTTTAAGGTCCTCAACAGCAGTGGTTGAGAGTGTGGTCCTCAGACCAGCAGCAGCATCACTCAGGAAAGAATCAGAAACACAAAATCTTGGGCCCCATGCCAGACCTGCTGAAGCCAAACTTGTTTCAATAAGCTACCCAAATAATTCTCATCACAATAAAATTTGAGAACCATTGGCCTAGAGGGCCTTATGACCTAGTCACTGCCATCTCACACCTCATGCTTCTACTTCCTGCCTTACACTTAACCTCTTCAAAAATTTGTAATTTCTTAAATCTGCATAACCTCCAAGAAACTCTTCCTGACTTCTCCAGATAGAGCTGGGGACTACTGGAATATCCTCCCTATTTCTTTAGTAGTATGTCACAGCTTGTTGTCCTTGGCACTAACACTCCTTGAAGAGGGGCTGAGCCTGTTTGTCTTCTCACCTGTAACAGTGTCAGGGGCAAGGATAGGGGAGTAGTATTTGTTAAATTAATCTCTCCCTGTGTTTCTATAGAAACCAGAACCAGAAAGAAGAATGGAGAGAAGGAAGTATTCCCGCCTAAGGAGGCACCCCGAAAAGGGAAGAGAGGGCGGCGGCCCAGCAAACCCCGGCTGATCCCCAGGCAGACATCTGGGGGCCCCATCTGCCCTGATTGTGGTTGTACCTTCCCTGATCATCTGGCCCTGGAGAGCCACAAGTGTGCCCAGAATCTGAAAAAGCCTTATCCTTGCCCAGACTGTGGGCGCCGCTTTTCCTATCCCTCCCTGCTGGTCAGTCACCGGCGGGCACACTCTGGTGAGTGTCCCTACGTGTGTGACCAGTGTGGCAAACGTTTCTCCCAACGCAAGAACCTCTCGCAGCACCAGGTTATCCACACAGGGGAGAAGCCCTACCACTGCCCCGACTGTGGCCGCTGCTTCCGTAGAAGCCGCTCCTTGGCCAATCACCGGACCACGCATACAGGTGAAAAGCCCCACCAGTGCCCCAGCTGCGGGCGGCGCTTTGCCTATCCTTCCCTGCTAGCCATCCACCAACGCACACACACGGGAGAGAAGCCCTACACCTGCCTGGAATGCAACCGCCGCTTTCGGCAGCGCACCGCCCTCGTCATCCATCAGCGTATCCACACAGGCGAGAAGCCCTACCCGTGTCCAGACTGCGAGCGGCGTTTCTCTTCATCCTCTCGCCTGGTCAGCCACCGGCGGGTGCACTCCGGGGAGCGCCCCTATGCTTGCGAGCACTGTGAGGCCCGCTTTTCCCAGCGCAGCACGTTGCTCCAGCACCAGCTCTTGCACACAGGAGAGAAGCCCTACCCCTGCCCGGACTGCGGCCGCGCCTTCCGGCGGAGCGGCTCCCTAGCCATCCACCGCAGCACGCACACGGAGGAGAAGCTACACGCCTGCGAGGACTGTGGCCGCCGCTTCGCCTACCCCTCGCTCCTGGCTAGTCACCGGCGCGTGCACTCAGGCGAGCGGCCTTATGCCTGCGACCTGTGTGCCAAGCGCTTTGCCCAGTGGAGCCACCTGGCTCAGCACCAGCTTCTGCACACAGGGGAGAAGCCCTTCCCCTGCCTGGAGTGCGGCCGGTGCTTCCGCCAGAGGTGGTCTCTGGCAGTCCACAAGTGTAGCCCCAGGGCCCCGAACTGTAGCTCTAGATCTGCTCTAGGGGGCGCCAGCCAGAAGGGCAGTGCGCTTTAGTAGGGGAAGGACCCAAGAGGTTCATTTGATTTCATGGAGGGGCCCAGAGAAGGGAAGCAGAAGCCCCAGGTCAGGCAAGGCAGAGTCCGAACAGAAAATCCAGGTGTCCTGCTACAGAGCCCTGAACTGTAGTCTCTTCCACCACGCTGGCTGCCTTACCGTAAGTGTCTAGAACAGACAGTCCCATTAGGAGAGGTGACATCATGTGGTGGTTTTCCAAGCTACCCTATCCTGAAAGTATTTCTGTGTGTTGATATCAGCGCTGACAGTTCTCCCTGCTATTTTCCAAGCTGTTTGCTTTTCTAGTTTGTGTATACAGGGATTACCTGTCCCCTTGCATACAGTCAGGAGAATCCCATTCATGGGGGGGCGGGAGGGGGTAGTTTGCCCTGCTCTGCCCCTTCCTCCATACCAGGTTTAAACAGACCTGGTTTAGCCCTCTTTTTACAACACTCCTGCCAAGTTGTTTTACCCTTGCTTTAAAACCTCCCTTGACAGGGAGCTCACTACCTCACAAGGCAGGTCATTTCATTGTGGGATAGCTCTGATCTTTAATAGAAGGCTGTTGAAGTACCACATTCTCCTTCCCAATAAGCCTGGCCCAGAATATGTAATACTCCATCTACATGACAGCATTTCAGATAATTTAAATTACATCTGCTTTGCCCATGTTTTCAGGTTAAACAGCATTATTTGGTCAATCATTCCTTAAAGACAGAGTTTCCATTCCCACATGTGCTCTCTCCAAACAGGTGTTGGTTTTTCAATGTCCCTTTTAAAGGGTCAGGCTAAAATATGCCAGCAGCACAGTGTACACTTTACACCTCCTTGGTCTCTACCTGTTTTAACAGCTGTAGATTGCACTGAATCTGGGGGTGGTGACACTGGACCAGGGCTTCATTGCAGACACATAAATAGGTTTGTTTTTTTTTTTAAACCACATACTGTGAAGACAAGTCTTCTGCTCCCCATGTTTGGGAAATTGATTCAAGTTGGGTCTGGGACGTAGGCAAAATAAGCTTTGGGAGAAGACTGATTTTAAGGAAAAGCAGGGGAGCCATGACCTAGCAGCAAGAGGTAAAACGGGGACCAGCTTGTGCTTCATCCAGTGGATGTGGATTAGTTCCAGGCAGCCAGTGGCTAGAAAATCCTTGAGAACTGGGTCTCACTCCTCCCTGATTCTCATCAGAATAAGGAAACCTCAGCACAGGACTTTCCATGAGTCCTCAACAGTTTTCATAAAATGAGATGAGGCCATTCAAGGGAGGTAGAAAGTTGAGTAATTGAACACAGAGCAGGAAGAGTCTATAGTCCCCAAATTGTGTTCATGCCTGCCTTCCTCACATAAGCTCCCCAAAGCAGCAGCAGCAATGTGTCTTAATCTTTGCTCTGCCTCCCTGGCACCCATCAGAGTAGATGCTCAGTAAAGCTTTACCACATTAAATGAACAAGGCCTACCACTTTGCCTTGGGTAGCTGCACCAAATTGGGATTTCCCAACATGACTTCTCTGCTATTCCAACAGCTGGAGTGGGTCATGTTCCTACCCCTGTTGCTTGTTCCTTCAGCTCTCCTAATCTCAGCCCCAAAGTGGGGGAGCTGCTGGAGGACACAGTGTCTGTAATTACCTCTGTTCTGGTATTTAGCAAGTTGCATTGTAACTGTTTCTCCTCAGATGAATGGATGAGCTACCCTAAGACGGGTCATACCAGATTGGGTCTCATTAAAATATCAATAAATGATGTTCCTTGTGGAATTACTGTTTATAAAATATAAGTCTAGGTCCTTGACTGGGTAGAAATTTTTACAGTTCTGATGCAGACCTGCCCTAACAGCTATTCAAATGTCTGCCTAGCTCTATATTAGAACAGGCTATTCTATGTTTACCACCAGGCTGACCCAACTCTCTTTACCTAGGAATTCTGTTGACTTCCTTTGGGCCCAGATTCTAACTCATAAGACTTGGAGGCCCTGGTGGCCAAGTTCCAGTGTGTGTGTGGTCAGTAGAGGGCCAAGATGAGTGACAACTTCCTAGGTCCCCTAAAGTATTTCAGTCCCAGTGTCATTCCATGCCCAGCTGTGACCTGGCCCTGTTTTCCTTGGGAGATCCCAGTATCCTTCCAATTAGTTCCCCCTTCTGTTTCAGGTAGTTTGAGTTTCTGTTACTTGCAACCCAAAGAATGAACAATCCACAGTCATGATATGGATTTATCTCCCATGAGCTGTAGAGGAGGAAATAGCAGTGCTGCTGAGAGGTGCCAGAGCCAGCACCACGCCTTTCCTCATCTTCAACCTCAGTGAGCCTTCAGTATGTCTTCCCTGTATCCTTAACCAGTGAATACCTTCTCTTTAAGAAACCGAAGGTTTCAAATAGGAGCTCTTAATATCTCACTCTCCACTGACTCCACATTTACAAGTATTTAATTATAGCGTTCACCAACATAGTTGTGCTTGATTTTATCTCCTGCCCTCTAGGGGACTTTGCTACATCTTTCTCTCCTCTTAGTTTTATGGTTTCAGAGTCCCTCTCTTGTCTGGAATACACACCTGCCAGTCTAAAATCTCTTTTTTTAAGATTTTATTTTTCAGTAATCCCTACACCCAACATGGGACTTGAATTCACAACCCAAGATCAAGAGTCGCATGTTCTACCAACTGAACCAGCCAGGCGCCTCTCAGCTAAATTTCTTGAAACAGTAGCCTATATTCACTGTATTCTTTGGCCTATTGCAATAGTATCATAGCCACTTTGTTGAGCATTTATGATGGGGCACATACTGTGTTAAGCACTTTATATGCATTCCAATGTAATGTGTATGAGAACCCCATAAAGTAGATGTGAGGAGATGCTCCTCCATGTGTCTCTCGTGTTGCTCCACATCTTGCAGAGTATGCCAAAAATGCAAGGCCTTGCCTTCAACAAATTCTCAGACGAGCCAATACCAGATCTAGAGCCTCCTAAACGAAGAGAGGTTGAGCCCCCTGATGAAGGACTATATTACACTGGCAAAAACACAGGATATATCTTCCTTCTAGCCTTTCTCAAATGTACCTGCAGCTATTTCCCAGGGTGGCAAGGCACAGGAAAAGGGGAAGTCATTATGATTTTTAGGGATTACTGGACATTGGATCTATACACATTCTAATTCTTGGAGATCCAAAATATCTCTGTACTTCACCAGGCAGTGGACTCCTGGAGACCAGGCATGTATAGAAAAGGGTTAACTCAGCAGGCTTAAGTTGCTCAAACCCTGCCCACTCCAAAGAAAGCCCATCTTCAGGACTGGCACTTGGCTCATTCCTGGGAGATAAATTCCAAAGCCTTGTACTATTTTGCCTGATTAGGGTGTGACTGTATGCTGGAGGCACCAAGCCGTGCTGTACCAGTCTGACCAGATGAGTTTATCCTGACAATGTGGTTTATGATGAATGTGTTTTTGCTCCGGGAGGCTGAGTCTGAGTAGCTAAGGTCAGTCATGTGGGTACTCTGTGTGTAACTGACTCCCCATTAAAAACCCTAGATACCAAGGCTTGGGTGAGTTTCTCTGGTTGGCAACAGTTCACACATATTGTCACAAATCATTGTTAGAAGAATAAAGTGCATCCCTGTGCAACTCCACTAGACAAGAACGCCTGGAAGTTTGTATCTGGTTTCTCCTGGACTCTGCCCATGCACCTTTCTCCTTTGCTGACTTTAATCTATATCCTTTTCCTTTAATAAGCTATAACCAGGGCACCTGGGCGGCTCAGTGGTTGAGTGTCTGCCTTCCGGCTCAGGTCATGATCCTGAGGTCCTGGGGTCAAGTCCCACATTAGGCTTCTTGCAGGGAGCCTGCTTTTCCCTTTGCCTGTGTCTCTGACTCTCTGTGTCTCTCATGAATAAATAAATAAAATCTTAAAAAAAAAAAAAAAAAAAAAAAAGCTGTAACCTAGAGTATAGAAAGCAAGCAAGCAAGCAGGCAAGGCCCTGACCACTCTTTTACTCTTTCCCCAGCCATTTCTTATGGTTGTGTTTGCATTAAGCAACTGTAAGGGAGTTTGGGACAACGAGCAGCTTGCTTGCTACTTACCATAAAACACCAGGTTCCCAAAGTTCATTGTTCCTCCCCCACAGTGCCACACTCACTGCATGCCTGGTGTCCATCAGGCCCCTCCATGCTGCCTCTGTGGGGCTTACAAGACAAAAGAACCAACACACACATTATGCTCAGGTGGCTTGTTGTGCCCTGGACAAGGTCTTTGGTCTAGGACACTAGGGTCTCTTGTCTTCTGCCAGCATCCACTAAACAGTAAGAGGCTAATTTGTTAATTTGTAAGTAGGGTAACCTTAGGTTGCACACCTGACAGAATGTATAATTCCCCTTTAATAGAGGAGGAAACTGAAGTTACTGATAGATTAAGTAACTTGTCTAGGATCACATATCTAGTAAGCCTGAGGGCCAGGATTCCAAGCCAGGTATGACTCCAAAGTTGACTGCTCTACACAGTGTTTGTTACTCCACCCAAACTGTCCTTTAAGATGCCTGGTGACTTGGCAAATCAATAATTTACTTTCAATCTCATTTACCTTAGTTTTCCTACTGAAGCTCTCCCATAACTTAGCTTTCATGCCCATATTCTAGTGCTCCTGGTGCCTCTTGTGGTTCTTTCTGGGGTGTGCATGTAGGAATTCCTTCTCAATGTTTCCTAGGGAATGTATATACATTTTCCCAAATTCCAAGAACAACTGGTCAAGGAACTGGGAAAATGCAAAAAACAGTATCATAACTATCCTGTGAATTAAAGCTTAACAATAAACACAGAGAAGTTACTGGTTTAGAAGATGTTGTTAAAAGCAAGACTAGGGGGCACCTGAGTGGCTCAGTCAGTTAAGTGTCTGCTTTTGGCTCAGGTCATGATCTCAGTGATCTCAGGGTCCTGGAATGGAACCCCATAATGGGCTCCCTGCTCAGCGGAAGGTCTGCTTCTTCCTTTCCCCCTGCCTGCTTGTGGTCTCTCACTCTCTCTCTCTCAAATAAAATCTTCTAAAAATAAATAAAAGCAAGACCAGGAAATGCTCCTACAGAGTTGAGAAAATGAATGTTAACATACCTGTGAAAGGGACAGAACCCCTAAAATAAAAGATACTGCAACAGAATCAGTAATCTTGCTTGTAGGTATGGCCAGGTGATAAGTCTGTGTCCTGTCTGCTGCTAATCAGGAGTCATTCTTACAAATAAAATACTATCTTCCCAGAAGAATTGGTACAAATCTCCTATAAATGTTATTCAAGAAATAAGCTTTGGAAGTAAAGTAAGTCAGTCTCTCTCTCTTTTTTCTAACGATGTTATTTGTTTATTTAAGAGACAGACATAGCAAGCAAGAGAGAGCACGAACTGGGTAAGGGACAGAGAGAAGCAGACTTCCCGCTGAGCAGGGAGCCTGATTCAGGGCTCAATCTCAGAACTCCAGGATTATGATGATCATGATCTGAGCCGAGGGGAGGTGCCCAAATGACTGAACCATATAGTTGCCCCTGGCTACTTTTAATCTAAAATGAAGGGCAGCCCTGGTGGCGCAGCAGTTTAGCGCCGTCTGCAGCCCAGGGCATGATCCTGGAGACCCTGGATCGAGTCCCACATCAGGCTCTCTGTATGATGCCTGCTTCTCCTCTGCCTGTGTCTCTGCCTCTCTCTCTCTCTCTCTCTCTGTCTCTCTGTCTCTATGAATAAATAAATAAAATCTTTAAAAAAAATAATCTAAAATGAAAAATAATGGGGCACCTGGGTAGCTCAGTCAGTTAAGTGTCCAACTCTTGATTTTAGCTGAGATCATGATCTCAGGTCCTGGGATAAGCCCTGCATCATGCTCCCTGCTGAGTGGTGTGTCTGCTTGTCTCCCTCTGCCCCTCCCGCAGCATGCATGCTCTCTCTGTTTCTTTAAAATAAATAAATAAACCTTTAAAAAAAATAAAATGAGGGCAGCCTGGCTGGCTCAGCGGTTTAGCACCACCTTCAGTCCAGGGCCTGATCCTGGAGACCCGGGATTGAGTCCCACGTCCGGCTCCCTGCATAGAGCCTGCTTTTCCCTCTGCCTGTGTCTCTGCCTCTCTCTCTCTCTGTGTCTCCCATGAATAAATAAATAAAATCTTTTAAAAATTATTTATTTATTCATGAGAGAGAGAGAGAGAGAGAGAGAGAGGCAGAGACACAAGCAGGCTCCATGCAGGGAGCCTGACGTGAGACTCAATCCCAGGTCTCCAGGATCAGGCCCTGGACTGAAGGTGTAGCTAAACCGCTGAGCACCCCCAGCTGCCTGATAAAATATTTCTGACTGATAAATCTGAAAAGGAATTTGAATCTAGAATATATTTTAAAAACTCTTACTCCGATACCAAAGCTAGACAAAGACATTATAAGAAAAGAAAGTTACAGACCAATCCCTTATAAATATTAATACAAAAGTACTCAAAAAATACTAGCAAACCAAAGCAGTATATTAGAAGGGTTATACACTATGACCAAGTAGGATATATTCCTGGAATGCAAGAACGCTTCAACAAATGAAAATCAGTCAATGTAATATGGATACCACAATAAGAGGACAAGGAAAAAAAGGTCAGCTCAATGCAGTAAAAGAATTTGACGAAATTCAATATCCTCTCATGACAAAAACACTCAATAAATTTGAAATACAAGGGACACCTGGGTGGCTCTGGTTGAGCATCTGCCTTTGGCTCAGGGCATGATCCTGCAGTCCCGGGATCGAGTTCCACATGGGGCTCCCTGCATGGAGCCTGCTTCTCCCTCTGCCTCTGTCTCTGCTTCTCTCTCTGTGTGTGTCTCTCATGAATAAATAAACAAAATCTTTAAAAAAAAATTCAAAATAGAAGAAAACTTCCTCAATATGATAAAGGCAATAGATGAACAACCCATACCTAACATCACACTCAATGGGGAAAGACTGAAAACTTTCCCCCTAGAATCAGGAACAAGACAAAGAAGCCCAGGTTTTTGGTGGTGGTGTTGTTTTTAACATTTTATTTATTTTTTAAAGTAGGCTCCACATCCAATGTGGGGCTTGAACCCACAACCCCAAGATCAAGAGTCGCACATCCTGTATTGACTGAGCCAGCCAAGTGCCCCAAGGAATCGACTTTTGCCACTTCTTTTCAATACTGTATATAATATAAAGAAACAAAGTGGAAAGGAAGAAGTGAAATGATCTCTATTCACAGATGACAAGATCTTATATCTAAAAAACCCTAGAGATTAAACACACACACACACACACACACACTGTTGGAGCTAAGAAATAAATTCAGCAAAGTGGCAAGATGCAAAATCAACACACAAAAATCAGTTGCATTTCCATATGCTAGCAATGAATAATCCAGAAAGGTAATTAGGAAAACAATTCCAGGGATCCCTGGGTGGCGCAGCGGTTTGGCGCCTGCCTTTGGCCCAGGGCACGATCCTGGAGACCCGGGATCGAATCCCATGTCAGGCTCCTGGTGCATGGAGCCTGCTTCTCCCTCTGCCTATGTCTCTGCCTCTCTCTCTCTCTCTGTGTGACTATCATAAATAAATTAAAAAAAAATAAAAATAAATAAATAAAAAAAAAGGAAAACAATTCCATTTACCATAGCATATTAAAAAGAATAAAATACTTGGGAATGAATTTAACTAAGGAGGCAAAAGACCTGTATACTGAAGACTACAAAATACTGCTGAAATAAATTAAAGACCTAAATTAATGGAAAAACACCTTGTGTTCATGGATTGGAAGACTTAATATTAAGATGGCAGCAATATCGAAAAAAATCTCCAGATTCAATGTAATCAAATCAAAATCACAAAGAAGATAAAGTTGTGAAAGAGAAGTGGTGGTTGTCAAACACTGCAGATGCACCAAATGCCATTTAATGGTACATTTTGAAAAATGGTTACTCCTGCCTTGTCTGAACATTAACTAGTTTGCTTCTCTTTTCTTTTTCCCCATTCTATTTAGGAAATTTTCAAACATAAAGTTGAAGCAATTTTACAGTGACCACTCATATACTCACCATCTCGTTCTAGCATTAACATTTTACTATACTTACTTTATTGCTTAACTATCCATCTCTCTACCAGTCCATTTTATGTTTTGATGCATTTCAAAGAAATTGTCAACATCAGTACACATTACTGATTTTTTGGTTAAACTGACACAGAATAGGGATGCCTGGGTATCTCAGGTTGAGCATCTGTCTTTGGCTCAGGTCGTGATCCTGGGTTGTGAGATCGAGTCTCACATCAGGCTCCAGCGGGAAGCCTGCTACTCCCTCTGCCTATGTCTCTGCCTCTCTCTGTTTCTCATGAATAAAAAAAAATTTAATAAATAAATAAACTGACATAATAAAATGCAAACAAATTTTAAGTGTGTGTTTGCTGAATCTGGCAATACATACACCCAAACCTCTATCAAAATACAGAACAGGGGCAGCCTGGGTGGCTCAGCAGTTTAGCGCTGCCGTCAGCCTGGGTGTGATCCTGGAGACCTAGGATTGAGTCCCACATCAGGCTCCCTGCATGGAGCCCGTTTCTCCCTCTGCCTCTGTCTCTGCCTCTCTCTGTGTGTCTCTCACGAATAAATAAAAAAATAAAATCTTAAAAAAAAAAAAATATATATATATAGAACATACCATCATCCTACAAAGTTCCCTTCCTGGTTAAACCCATCCTTATCCCACCACAGACAACTATTGCTCTAATTGTGTCCCCAGCACAGATTTATTTACCCTGTTATAAAGTGTTATACAACCGGAATCCTAAAGTGTGTATTCTTTCGTCTACAGCTTCTTTCATTCAACATAATCTCTTTGAGTAATGCTTCTTTTAGATCTTCAATTCTCAAATTCAGAGCTAGGAGAGTGCTCCTACGCCCAATACAGTACTTGATAAAGCTCAGAAATAGCTCCTCGATAATGTGACGTGTATTAGTTTCCCATTGCTACTGTAAGAAATTACCAAACTAGGTGGTTTAAAATAATGCAAATTTATTATCTTACAATTCTGTAGGTCAGAAATCTGGAAATGGGTCTTATGGGACTCAAATTAAAATGTTAGCAAAGGGGGACACTTGGGTGGCTCAGTGTTTGAGCATCTGCCTTTGGCTCAGGGCATGATCCCAGGGTCCTTGGATAGAGTCCCACATCAGGCCTCCTGCTGAAGGGGGAACCTGCTTCTCCCTCTGCCTATGTTTCTGCCTCTCTCTGTTTATCATGAATAAATAAAAATCTTTTAAAGAAAAAAGATGTGGGCAGCCTGGGTGGCTCAGCGGTTTAGCCTTCAGCCCAGGGCCTGATCCTGGAGACCCAGGATCGAGTCCCACGTCAGGCTCCCGGTATGGAGCCTGCTTCTCCCTCTGCCTGTGTCTCTGCCTCTCTCTCTCTCTGTATCTCATGAAGAAATAAATAAAATCTTAAAAAAAAAAAAGAAAAAAGAAAAAAGATGTTAGCAAGGTTGCATTCACCAATCTCTAGAGGAGAATCCTTTCCTTGCCTTTTCTAGCCTCTAGAGGCTACCCAAAGTCTTTGGTTTGTGTCCCCGTTCCAGCAATCCATCATTCCCACCAGTTTTTGTTGTCACATCTTCAACTTTGATCTTCCCACTCCCTCCATTTTTTTCTTTACATAAATTAACTCATTTATTATAGGCTAGCAATGTTTCAAATGAAAAAAATTCCTTCAGTCTTCCAATAGTCGACTTTACTGTGACAACAGAAGTGGTCTTGTAGGGATCCCTGGGTGGCTCAGTGGTTTAGGCCTGCCTCTAGCCCAGGGCATGATCCTGGAGTCCTGGGATCAAATCCCACATCGGGCTCCCTACCATGGAGCCTGCTTCTCCCTCTGCCTGTGTCTCTGCCTCTCTCTCTGTGTTTCTCTCATGAATAAATAAATAAAATCTTAAAAAAAAAAAAGTGGTCTTGTAGGTTCAGACACCACTAGCTTCCATTTTCATGTAGGAACCACAATGCCAGTTCATGTTTTCATCTTTGGTTTGTCACAGAGGGAGCACAAATGTACTTGGGAGTGCTGGCTTATTTCGATTTTCTTTTTCTTATTTTTATTTTTAAAGATTTTACTTATTTCTTTGAAAGAGAGAGACAAGTCAGGAGAGGGGCAGAGGGAGAGGGAGTGCAGACTTTTCGCTGAGTAGGGAGCCCTCCTAGAGACTCCACATGCCCCTCTGAATAGTATTCTATGAATAGTATTCCATGAATAGTATTTTAATTAATATTCCACAATATATTTATTCATTCTTCTACTGTTGTGGATAGTTTCTGGGTTTTGGCTATTGCAATTGGTGTTGCTGTGAACATCTGAACACATGTCTTTCAGTAAATATATGCACTTCTTTCAGTAAATGTATGCATTTCAGTAAACTTTTTGGTAATATGCATGCACTTCTGTTGGGTATACATGGAGGAGTGGAACTGCTGGGTCATAGGTATGCATATATTTACCTTTAGTAGATACTGCAAGTTTTCCAAACTACTTGTACCAACTTACACTCCACTTGTATTTTAAAAGTGTTCCATATTTACAAAACTTACTTTTGCCTATATAGTCTATTGAATTTGGTTAAATTATGAAATAGAATGGATATCCACATGAATTGTAAAGCTATATTATGTCTTCAAAGTGGTTTCGCTGTGAGGATGGACAGCTTTTTTGTTATATCTCTAGAACTTTTCTTTTCTGTTCCTATGAATATTACTTAGTTGGGAAAGCTTGCAAAACAGATCAAGGGATAGATGATCTGATTTGTCTCCCAGTTTTATTACTCATTTATGAGCTGTAATTTAAACACAAGTTTTCCGATTGACACAGGGTACAGTAAGCACTTAGCTAAGCACTTAGCTGAGCCTGGAAGCCAGATCACTTTGAATTTGGCTCTGCCGCCCGTGGGCAGTCACCTGGGCTTTCTGTCCCTCAGCTGCTGCGTCCGTGAAAGGCAAGACATTTGCAACCTCGGGGCATGGGCCAAACCAAGTACCGGGTAGGAACAGGGGCTGGCGGGGCCCTGAGTACCCAGAGCAGGAGGGGATGGGCCATCCCTCACTTCCATCATCTCCAGAATCGGCCTCAGTCTTCGCTCGTCAGCTTTTACTCACCTGCAAGCCCAGGAGATCTGCATCTGCTCGCAACAGGTCTCACGTAAGTAGCAGAAAGGAGTAGCTCCAATCCGTCAAAACTTCTGTTTTAGGTCCTGTCGCGGAAAAACCAGGGGAAAAGAGAGCCTACAGTCTCTCAGCGCCCGGCACCTACACACCAGTCTTTCCCTCAGCCTTTCAAATAGGCCGCTCCGGAACGACCAATCACTGCCCGCCTTCTTCCCCTGTTCGCCCGGCGCCGTCCAATCAACGCACGTCACCTACGGTTGACGGCGCTGCGGCTCCGACTTCCCTTCTGGCTCTTCCCTCGGTAGGTAAGGGCAGACAGGGAAGGCGAGGGAGGTTGAGGCTGGGGAGACGCCATGTTGGTTAAGGGCAGTGCTATGGCCCTTAGGGACTTTTTGAGAAGATAGCGTTTCCACGTATTCCGGAAGCGTCTCCTGGCTTAGCACTGAAGGGTTTTTCCCATGGCGCCGCCTCTGGCCCCGCTCCCGGTGGATGTACCCGGGGAGGCCGGGAGCGGACCCACGAGAGAAAGCAGACCCGGGGCCGTGAGCTTCGCGGACGAGGCCGTGTACTTCTCCCCGGAGGAGTGGGGGTGCCTGCGGCCGGCGCAGAGGGCCCTGTACCGGGACGTGATGCGGGAGACCTACGGCCTCCTGGGCGCGCTCGGTGAGGCCTTGCTGTCCAGCCAGCACCTAGTAATCCGTGGGGAAGCGGTACTGATGTCCCCAGAGACGAGTGGGCTGAAATGTGGGCACTGAGGAAGCACCCTCATCCTCCCCTCTCAGGTTCTCAGCCGGACCCAATGTTTCCCCTCCGCAGGATTTTCAGGCCCCAAACCCGCTTTTATTTCTTGGGTGGAAAGAGAGGTCGAGGCGTGGAGCTGGGAGGCCCAGGATCCAGAGGTTGTCATCAGAGACAGGGGAAAGATAACAGGTACTTAAATTCAAACCCAGTATGGGACCTTTGAGAATCCCCTCCCCCAACACAGATCCACTGGACACAGTGCCCCCTTTACAGCCCCATCATATCTCCCTACACCTCACCTTCAGAAAGTTCCAATCTCACTGCAAAATGGCTCAGAGAACCGCTAAATTGGGATTTACTGCACCACTTAATTAGACAGGGAAACCCTGGTTTAGTGCAAAATAGAGCTTGAGTTGACAGGGCAGCCAAGGGAAAGGACAAACACATCTGTAATTTGATTTTTAAAAATTTTTAGTTATTTATTCATGAGAGACACAGAAGGAGAGCCAGAGACACAGGCAGAGCGGGATGCGGGACTCGATCCCAGGACCCCAGGATCAGGCCCTGAGCTGAAGGCAGACATTCAACCACGGAGCCACCCAGGCATCCCTGTAATTTGATTTTTGCTGTGTAATATAATGAAGACAAGTGTTCTTTTTTTGATATTATGTGGATCACATGGTAATGATAGTGTCATTCATCAGAGATTTATTTTATTTTTAAAGATTTATTTATTTATTTATGATAGACACACACAGAGAGAGAGGCAGAGACACAGGCAGAGGGAGAAGCAGGCTCTATGCCAGGAGCCCAACGGCGGATTCGATCCCGGGACTCCGGGATCCTGCCCTGGGCCAAAGGCAGGCGCCAAAACGCTGAGCCACCCAGGGATCCCTCATCAGAGATTTTAAAGTCAAGAAAACGCGTTTTCTCTGCAGCCATGTCCCAATAAATGCTTATTCCCAGGTCTTCCTATGGTACTGAGAGTACAATCCAAGTGTAGACATTTTGGCAATGGCCCTGAATGGCACCAAGGGACATCATTTAATGGCTACTTTGCAAAAGGATCATAAACAGGTTCAGGACTGTAAGCTCTATGAGGGCTGAGACCATCCTACCCTCACTGCCTGACATAACAGTAGAGCTTAAATATTGTTGACATCTCCATTTATTTCCTGTTTTCAGAGCTTTCTTGCATTAACACCATCCAGACGATGAAATCTGCTTTTACTCCAGGATAGCTTTCTAGGCTTGAGGAGGCCCCAGTCTCAGAACCTGCCAGATACTCAGACATTCATGCTACTTCCCAGGGCAGGCCACTGTATGGAACTATGGAATGTGCTACTGAGTTTCAAGTTTTATCTTTTCCCATCCCAAGATCCAGGGATGTGAGTGAAGAAAAAGAACTGAAGAAGAGTCCAAAGCAAAAAGAGATGGAGCATGAGGAACTGTCTGAGGAAGTGTCTATCGAGGAGTGGTTGCCATCCAGCAGGCCCCCTGGTGCCAGTCACAAAGCTGCAGGCCCAGAACTCTGCTGGAACTCTGGGCAGAGCCCTATCAAGCCTTGGTTCAGGGGCACTCCAAACCGTAAATCACCCTACTCTTGCTCAGACTGTGGCCGCAACTTCAGTTACCCCTCCCTCCTGGCCAACCACAAGCGGGTCCACTCTGGGGAGCATCCCTTCCCCTGTGACCAGTGCCAGGCTCGTTTCTCCCAGCACAAGTACCTGCTCCAGCATCAGTTCATCCACACAGGTGAAAAGCCCTACTCCTGCCCTGATTGTGGGCGATGTTTCCACCAGAGGGGTTCCCTGGCCATATAGACGAGCTCACAGTGGGGAGAAGCCCTACCCATGCCCAGACTGCAAAAGTCGCTTTACTTACCCCTACCTGCTAGCCCTTCACCAGCATAAGCACACAGGTGAGAAGCCCTATAACTGTCCCAGCTGTGGCCTCTGTTTTGCCTACAGCTCCCTGCTGGCTATCCACAGGCGCACACATACAGGCAAGAAGCCCTACCCCTGCCCAGACTGTGGCCTCCGCTTTACCTACTTGTCTCTCCTCAGTCACCAGCGCATTCACTCTGACAGCCGGCCCTTCCCCTGCTCACAGTGTGGGAAAGGCTTTAAGCGCAAGTATGCCTTGGAAGCCCATCAGTGGATCCATCGCTCTGGCAAGAGGCCAAGGTGGCAGCGACCCACAGTAGGGCATTTAGAGCCGATCCTTGTTTTGGGAAGCCAAGATCCCCCAGTTCATTTCAGGTATTTTCCAGATATATTTCAAGAATGTGGGTGATAGAGCTCACGAGAGATGATTAGTTTTCTTTGGAAGGGAAAAGGCAAAGTTTATGCATGCGGGGGATAAGGAATGGAAAGGAAGTAGCATTTAAAGAAAACAAAGCTCTGAGTTAAGGGAGCACGGAGCTGGTCCTTTGGATGGAGGCAGGAGTCTGAAACTTGGGAGAGTTCTTCCCTGCAAATCATTCACCTACCTGGCTTTTTCCCCTGGATTGTTCTCTCCCATAGAGCATTCTGCTTTCTGGCCTGTATATCTCCTGTTCCTCAGAGATGGGGTCCCCGAGACACAAGAGCCTATTAGAGGAGTCTGTACCCTCTGAGTATCCCCTGGAATAAAAGGCACACCTAGGGCCTATCCCCAATGGGGGAAGCTCATCCAAGGATTCTTTTAGCCAGTGTAGGTGAAATTTTTGGCAAGGAGGCACATATGGTGTCAAGCCACTGTTGGCACTCTTTGGTCTTAAAATCCTAATGGTGACCATAGGGAGAACAATGGCTTCAGGTGGAGAACTGTCCTGCCCCATCTTACTCTGCACATAGTATACAAAAGTGTCCAACTTAGCTTAAAGGTTTTTCCCCTCAAACTTTTATGAGTTAGTGATTGCAGTGTTTTTTTCTTCAGATATTAGCATGTTCTCTGGATTTTACACCTTCTGAATAAAGATGTGTTCTTGGGGACGCCTGGGTGGCTCAGCGGTTGAGCGTCTGCCTTCGGCCCAGGGCGTGATCCCGGAGTCCTGGGATTGAGTCCCACATGGGGCTCCCTGCATGGAGTCTGCTTCTCCCTCTGCCTGTGTCTCTGTCTGCCTCTCTCTCTGTGTCTCTCATGAATAAATAAATAAAAATAAAAAAGATGTGTTCTTGGGCCACAAGCAGCGGGAAACATAATGCCAGCACTTTTGTTTAAGAGAGTAAATTACTTGTGATTAGACTTGAAATCAAGGCCAGGTATCTCCAGTCTAATTTTTATTGTAATGCTTGTATGTGTCAGCAGTTAAGAAATGTTTTTCTGACCCATTTTGATCTGCTAGTCTTACTTTTGATCAGGAGACTTTTTTTTTTTTTTTTAAGATTTTTATGTATTTGAGAGAGTGCACACAAACAGAAGGGGCAGAGGGAGAAGCGGGAGAAGCAGGTTCCTTGCTGAGCAGGGAAGCCTGATGCGGGGCTCCATCCCAAGACCCCAGAATCATGACCTGAGCTGAAGGCAGCTGCCTAACCAACTGAGCCACCCAGCCGGTTAGGCCAGTAGGACTAAGGACATCTCCATGCCAGGAGTCATACTGGGGGAATCAATGGCAGATGCCCCAAATTTTTCTTTAAGAGTTGTAAGGGGATGCCTGCATGGCTCAGTGGTTGAGCATCTGCCGTCAGCCCAGGGTGTGATCCTGGAGTCCCAGGAGTGAGTCCTACATCGGGCTTCCTATATGGAGCCTGCTTCTTCCTCTGCCTGTGTCTACCTCTTTCTGTGTCTCTCATGAATAAATAAATAAATAAATAAATAAATAAATAAATAAAATCTTTAAAAATAAAAAAAAGGTTGTAAGAATTGTATGAGAAACACTCATGCCCATCATTTAGATTCCACAGTTAATCTATATTCTAGAATTGTGCTACATTTGTAGATCAATCCATCTCCTATCTGTTCATTTATGCATCTTATTTCACAGTACATTGCAGGCATTTTTATACTTCATCCCTAAACACTTGAACACAAGGCTAAGCTTTACATAATAAACTTTGGCTCTCCCTTAAAATTCAAATGTACTGCAACGCCTGGGTGGCTCAGCAGTTGTGTCTGCCTTTGGCTCAGGGCGTGATCCACCGTCCTGGGATCGAGTCCCATATCAGGCTCCTTGCGTGGAGCCTGCTTCTCCCTTTGCCTCTGTCTCTGCCTCTCTCTGTGTCTCTCATGAATAAATAAAATCTTAAAAAAAAAAAAAAGTTCAAATGTACTGGGGTGCCTTGGTGGCTCAATCCGTTGAGTTTTGCCTCTTGGTTTCAGCTCGGGTCATGATCTCAGGGTTGTGAGATTGGAGCAGGGCCTGAGCTCAGTGTGGAGTCTGCTTGAGATTCTCTCCCTTTCTCTCTGCCCCTCACCCCGCTTGCACACACACACACACACTCTCTAATAAAATGTTTTTAAAAAACTCAAATGCACCCTGTTATAGACAAGTAAAATTTATAAATTATAATTACCTTTGTATGTTTTATAACTTCTTTTAATTATATCTGATCAAGATTCTGGAACAAACATATACAATTTGGTGGCCAATAAAACAATTTGAAAGTAAAAGCATCTTTGAATTTTTATGTTTGGCTGGAAAAACAACATGACACTGACCACTTAAGATGGTGCAGTTTTAGTCTTATAGTCATTTTTTTTTTTTTTAAGATTTTAGTTATTGAGGGAGAGAGCACAAGCATGGGGAGAGGCGGAGGGAGAGGGAGAAGCAGACTCTCTGCTGAGCAGGGAGCCAGACATGGGGCTCGATCCCAGGACCCCGGGATCACAACCTGAGCCAAAGGCAGATGCTCAACCAACTGAGCTACTCAGGCGCCCCTAGTCTTATAGTCTTATTACTTAACACCGAAGTTTATTGTTTAGTTCCATTTCCTTATGTTTTCTCCATCCCTGGTGCGAAAAGAAGCAATTTATAACACAGTACCCAAGTAAATAAAGGTATTTTTTGGTCTAGATAAAATCCTCTGGGGATGCCTGGGTGGCTCAGCAGTTGAGCGTCTACCTTCGGCTCAGGTCTTGATCCCAGGACTCCCAGGATCACACCCTGAGCCGAAGGCAGACACTCAACCGCTGAGCCACCCGGGCATCCCTGTTTTGTTTTGTTTAGTTTTTGTTTTTGTTTTTTTTTAAGGTAAAGTTGATTCTCTGTTTAGAAGGAGACTCCTATGTGAAGATACGTTTTTCCTTATTTCAGTTCTACACTATTCACCACAATGAGTGCGGTGAGGCCCCTCCAGGACTCATGTTTTAAAAAGTTATAAAAATAAGTAATTATTGGGATGCCTGGGTGGCTCAATGGTTGAGCATCTGCCTTGGGCTCAGGTTGTAATCCCGGGGTCCTGGGATTGAGTCCTGCATTGGGCTCCCCGCACAGAACATGCTTCTCCCTCTGCCTGTGTCTCTGCCTCTCTCTGTGTGTCTCTCATAAATAAATGGGTAAAATCTTAAAAAAAAAAAAAAATAATTGTTGAGGTGAAATCAGCAGAAGTCATACCAAAAGCCAGAGTATTCCAGGTGAAAAACAGCAAGGGTAGGGCAAGGAAACAAAAGATGGAGAAGGTACTAGCTTGGTCAACAATGAAGAACATTTGGGAACATAAAGGAGAGATAGCGTGTGCTAGGGCAGGCAGGAGAGCCAAGCAAGGAGTTCCAAGGCTCCCAGATTCCCAGACCGGACAATGGACTGCTGTCAACAGAGATGTAGGTTTTGTTTGTTAATCCCAAGGACCAGCCCCATGTTTACCAAATAGCATCTGGCCTTCTGCCTGATGGCAAGAATAGTCCCAACGGGGATGTCTGGGTGGCTCACTGGTTGAGTGACTGCCCTTAGCTTGGGGCATGGTCCGGAGTTCCAGGATCAAGGCCCACACTGGGCTTCCCTTGAGGAGCCTGCTTCTCCCTCTGCCTATGTCTCTGCCTCTCTCTCTGTGTGTGTCTCTCATGAATAAATAAATAATTTAAAAAAAAGGAATATTCCCAATATACTATTAGATACAGCTATCTAGTATTTATAGTCCAATGCCACAAACTATTAAGATGATCCATCTTGACTAAAAACTAGAAAGATAACTGAATCTAGGAAGCAGAGGATACAATGCAGGACAGTAGGGAAGTCAGACCCTGGATGACAGCTGAGGCCCAGGCAAGTCTGGACAGAGTAGACCATAGGGTCAAGGAAGGATTCCCAAGGGAAAACAGTAATTTGAGATTTGATGCTATCCCTGGTAATTTAGAACTTAAAGAACCAATGGGACACCTGAGTGGCCCAGTCAGTTGTCTGCCTTAGGCTCAGGTCATGGTCCTGCGCTCCACATCAGGCTCCCTGTTCAGCATAGAGTCAGCTTCTCCCTCTGTCCCTCACCCCACTTATGCTCTCTCTCACTCTCCCTCAAATGAATAGATAAAATATTTAAAAAATAAAAACTCAGAAAACACAGATAATGCAAGGAGAAAGGGAAGACACTTAGAAAATTTTTAAAAGGCAAACAATGACAATGGCAATCATATTACAATACATACATTTATCAAAACATGTACACCTTACATTTACAGTGTTCTAGGTCAAATATGTTTCAATAAAAAAGAGCAAACAGTTGACAAGAAAGGAAACAATCATAGCATGTATAGGAATTGTTAAGATATTAATTAATTAATTAATTAATTTATTTATTTATTTATTCATTTTAGATAGAGCTCCTGCAGCAAGCAGGGGAAGGGGCAGAAGGTGAGAGAGAAGAACAAGCAGACTCTGTGCTGAGCATGGGGCTCGCTCTCACCACCCTGAGATTATGACCTGAGCAGAAATTAAGAGTTAGACACTTAACTGACTGAGCCACACATGCACCCCAGGAAACCTTATAATTTATTGCATTATGTTGGGAAAAGAGATGAGGGAGATGGGGCTAGAAACTAAGCAAGTATCATAGCAGGATGCCTAAAAATAATTTCTAAAATAAATATATCAAGAAACAACAGTAAAAGCATATTTTTTCAGAGGTTTTTTTTTTTTTTTTTTTTTTTTTAGAGTGAGAGAAAGCATGTGTGCACATAGGTGGGTGCAAGCAGGGTATGGGGGGCAGAAAGGGAGAATCTAAAGCATATTTTTAAAAAAATAAAAGCTCAGGACGCGTGGGTGGCTCAGTGGTTGGGTGTCTGCCTTTGGCTCAGGGCAGGATCCCAGATTCCTGGGATAGAGTCCTGCATCCAGCTCTTCGCATGGAGCCTGCTTTCTCCCTCTGCCTGTGTCTCTGCCTTCTGTATCTCTCATGAATAAATAAAATCTTAAAAGAAATAAATAAAAGGTCTATTAGAAAGGCTAAGACTTAAAAGTGTATTGATCCAGTTTGTGAAGACGAAAAAGTTCTAGAGAGGATGGTGGTGATGGTTGCACAACAATGTGAATGTACTTTTTTTTGAAAAATATTTTATTTATTTATTCATGAGAGACACAGAGACAGAATGAGAGGCAGAAACACAGGCAGAGGGAGAAGCAGGCTCCATGCAGGGAGCCCAACGTGGGTCTCAATCCTTGGTCTCCAGGATCACACCCTGGGCTGCAGGCGGCGCTAAACCGCTGCGCCACCGGGGCTGCCCATGAATGTACTTAATACCACTGAACTGTACACTTAAAAATGGTTAAGATGGCAGTGAAATATGTCAGACACAAAAGGACAGGTATTATATGGTTCCACTTACATTAGGTACCTAGAATAGGGAAATTCATAGGCATATAAAGCAGATTCGAAGTTACCAGAAGGTGGGGAAGAGAATGAGAAGTGACCACCTAGTGGATTCTCAGTTTCCTTTTGCAGTGGTGAAAATGGTTTGGAAATAATGATGAAGAATGCATGGCATTATGAATATAATTAATGTCACTGAACTGTACACTTAAAAACAGTTAAAATGGCAAACTATTTCTTGTACATTTTACCACAATTTAAAAAAATAATGTAATATACCAAAACCCATTGAACTGTACAATTTAAATGCACGGATGATCTACTGAGTGAATTTTATCTCAAAGTGGTTAAATAAAATGCCTTACACAAATGTTCACAGCTGGGGCACCTGTGTGGCTCATGGTTGAGCATCTGCCTTTGGCTCAGGTTATGACCCCAGGGTCCTGGGATTGAGTCCCACGTTGGGCTCCCCGCAGGAGGCCTGCTTCTCCCTCTGCCTGTCTCTGCCTCTCTCCATGTCTCTCAGGAATAAATAAATAAAACCCTTAAAAAAAAATGTTCACAGCAACATAAAAGGTGAAAACAAGTCAAATTTCTATCAACTGAGGAATGGATAAATGTGGTATATGGGTATCTCCTCACTTCTTCTTCTTCTTTTTTTTTTTTTAAGAGAGTATTTGAGAGGGAGAGTGCACATGTAAGCGCTGTGGGAAGGGGCAGACGGAGGAGAAACACAAGCAGACTCTGTACTAAGCACAGAGCCAGACTCGAGGCTCAATCCCACCAACCCAAGATCAGACTTGAGCCAAAACCAAGAGTTGGACAGCCAACCAATTGTGCCACCCAGGCATTCCCTTTTCGAAAGCTCCCATTAGGCCACTTTGCTTTAAGAAAAAACTATATTAGTACCTGTTTTCGCTAACTAAAAGAAATCTGAAGAAGATTTTTATTTTTACAGAGGCAGCTCACACCTCGAGCAGCGAGAGTGGTGTGGCCAAGCTCTGCATCAAGCTACTGTAGCTTTGAGCTGTGTGATCATCTGTGCTTGATCTAGTATGTGCATCTTTTTAGCAAGATGTGTCCTAAGGTATCAGTAAAGCGTAAGAGGTTTTGTTTTGTTTTAATATTTTATTCACTTATTCATAAGAGACAGAGAGAGAGACAGAGAGAGAGGCAAAGACACAGGCAGAGGGAGAAGCAGGCTCCATGCAGGGAGCCAGAGGCGGGACTAGATCCCCGGGCCTCCAGATCAGGCCCTGGGCGGAAGGCTGAGCCACTGGGGCTGCCCAAGAGGTTATTTTTGGGGCCTGGAAATGCTCAAAAATTTTTCCATATAAAGTAATGGTAATTGCGGGATGCCTGGGTGGCTCAGCAGTTGAGCTTCTTTCTGCCTTCCACTCAGGACGTGATCCCAGGGTCTGGGATCAAATCCCACATCGGACTCCTTGAGGGGAGACGGCTTCTCCCTCTGCCTAAGTCTTTGCCTTTCTCTGTGTGTCTCTTATGAATAAATAAGTAAAATTCTTTTAAAAATTAATAATTGCTTCTTTGCTTTACACCATTTCAGCTTATAAAACGTTTCATAGAAATGCTCTACTTTGGGAGAGCAGAGGAAACCTGTATCCATACAGTGGAATATTAGTCAAACATACAAAGGAGTAAAGTACTGATAAATGCTATATCAATGAACACTGAAAACTCTTTGCTGTCAGGAACCATACAAGAAAGGCCACATATTGTATGATTCCATTTATGTGAAGTATCCAGTAAGTAAATCCACAGAGATAGAAAGATTCGTAATTGCCAAGGGATGGAGGAAGGGAGAATGGGGGGCATGGGTCTTCCAAGGATAAGGGATTTCTTTTAGGGGTGATGAAAGTAGTGATGATGGTTGCATATTGTTAATGTCCTAAATGCCACTACTGTAAGGTCTAAAATGGTTAATTTTTGTTACATGGATTTTACCACAGTAAAAAATTGTGTAATAACTGGAAAGTGTACACAACGAAACATGCAGAGATCATCAGTGCTCTGTATTTTGTTTTGGGTGACAGTTAACATCGTTGTATGCATTTGTCAAAACAGCGAATTTTACACTGAAAAGGTGTGCATTTTACTATACGTACGATATAATTCAAATACATAGAGTTCAAAGTGGTCTCTAGGGAACATAGTCAAAGGGTACAGGGGGCTGCCTTTTTCATTATAAACCTTGATATTATTTTTTTATTTTTTTATTTTTTTTTAAAGACTTTATTATTTTTTTTTTAATTTTTATTTATTTATGATAGTCACAGAGAGAGAGAGAGAGAGGCAGAGACACAGGCAGAGGGAGAAGCAGGCTCCATGCACTGGGAGCCCGACGTGGGATTCGATCCTGGGTCTCCAGGATCGTGCCCTGGGCCAAAGGCAGGCGCCAAACCACTGCGCCACCCAGGGATCCCGATATTATTTTTTTAAACCATGCATATTACTTTGCAGAAAATTAAAATGTAATTTAAAGTTTCCTCACTCCGATTCCAACCTCACCAAGCAAAGGTCCTCCCCCTAAGCTCCAATCCAGAGACTGAGAGAACCGTCCCGCGGGTGCAGAGTCGGGCACGTTCCGCAGCCGAGATCCCAGCGGTAGACGTGTACCTGGTGTCTTTTTTTTTCTTTTTTTAAGATTTTATTTACTTATTCATGAGAGGCAGAGAGAGAGAGAGAGAGGCAGAGGGAGAAGCAGGCTCCATGCAGGGAGCCCGACACGGGACTCGATTCCCGGACCCCAGGATCACGCCCCGGGCCGAAGGCAGGCGCCAAACCGCCGAGCCACCCAGGGATCCCCTGTACCTGGTTTCTATCTCGGCCGTCCCCAGGGTTCGGCCAGGGTATGTGTATCTCCTGCAGGAGCGAGGAACCCGATTCCAGATGCTACCGTCGAGAGGCATAGGGGGAGACCGCAGAGGGAACAACCCCGAGTTCTAAGGATGCCGAGGATAGGTTCCAGGTGACGGAGGGGCGCTTTCCAACGACCCGCCAACCGGGGTCCCGCGGCTCAGCCTCTTCCTGCTCTGTGAGCCAATCAGCGGCCGCCGGGAAGTGCGGGCAAAGAGCGGTGCTGGAAGCCACTGCCCACCCATCTGTCTCGAAGGCAGGCCGGCTCCGCCCCCCGGCCCGCTTCTCCCAGTTCCGTCTCTGCCTCGCCTAAAAGCCCCACCTGCGGCGGCCATTGTGGTTGAGGGCAAGTGGCCGCTGAGGCCAGAGAAGCCAGACAGGCGCCATGTTTGATATGATCAAGGAATGGCGCCCTTAAGAGCATCCAGTGACAACTGAAGCCAGGATGTCGCCATATTTTCTGAAGACACCTTCCGGGTCCCTTAGCCCGCTGTCTAAGTCCAAGCTGCCATGAAGTGAATAAACACCGAGGGGTTTTCTTTATCCCTGTCACAACCCCCGAATCCCTAGCAGCCAGTCCCTGCTATCTCGGTGCCCTCGACTGCGTTCGGACGCCAAGGCTGGGCGGGGCCCCGACCTCCGGAGCCCTTCTTGTGGACGACGAAAGCTGAGGCCGCGCGCCGGGAGGCGGTGGCCTAGGGGCCAAGGCGGCCGCCGCTCGGGGCCAGGAGACCCCATGGCGCCGCCCCCAGCCCCGTTCCTGGCGCTGAGACCAGGGGAGACCGGGCCTGGTCACAAGAAGCCCGGGGCCGTGAGCTTCGCGGACGTGGCCGTGTACTTCTCCCCGGAGGAGTGGGGCTGCCTGCGGCCCGCGCAGAGGGCCCTGTACCGGGACGTGATGCGGGAGACCTACGGCCACCTGGGCGCGCTCGGTGAGGCCCCGGGTCAGAGCCCCCCGCCCCCTCTTCCTTCACTGGGGTTCACAGGGGAGATGACATGAGGACCGAGAGGATTGTGAGCCCTAATCCGGCACTATTCCACCAGCAGCACCAGCCATCTCTATTCCCAGGACAGGGCTTCAGGTTAGCGAGCACTTCCTTCAGGCAGGAGCACTGCAGACCCTGTCCAGGCTGACCATAAGTTCTGAGGAGGTGCGCTAACCCTGGCAGGGGGTTGCCGTCTTCCCAGGACAGCCTCTCAGGCCAGCACTGTGATCCCTGTTCTCTCCCAGGATTCCCAGGCCCCAAACCAGCCCTCATCTCTTGGATGGAACAGGAGAGTGAGGCTTGGAGCCCCGCCGCCCAGGATCCTGAGGAGGGGGAGAGCCTGGGAGGAGCTCTGAGAGGTGAGGGATGGTCCCAAGTCTCCCCCAACTTGGCGCTCTAGGGCTTCCTGTCTCACAAAATTTTCCTTTGGACCCCCACTTCCAGCAACCCTAAAGGAATTCCAATTTTGGATACTAAAGGAGAAAAGAAGGCAGACCTGTTACAGAGTTTTCAGAACTTGGGACAGTTAGTCATTTAGGACCAACTAAATGTCATTTTAGGATCAACTCCTACCAGAGTAGGAGCATTAAGAACCCAAGTGCAAGACTCCAGTTTCCAGGGACCTCTTGGAGAAAACACCACTCATTCTCCCCTTTTCAAGAACAACTAAAACCCCCTAGGAATGGAAGCTGCTTCAGGTCTGCCTTTCACATTGCTCAAGCAAGGCAAAGTGGTACAAGAGGTCAACAACATGGCTTTTCCCTCACCATCCCCTAGCAGAGTGATCTTGAACAAATATGTCTCATCTGTAAAAGCCTTATCCTACAAAAAAATCGAGAAAACACAATAATAATAGCTATTGTTGCAGTGAGCATTTACTAAATGCCTATGACATGCTTCTATTGATTTACTCCTTCCAACAACCCTGTGAAGTAAAGAAACCATTGATTCCCATTTGAAACAGGAGTGAGACCAAGGCCCGGATAAGTCACTCATAAGAGATGTGAATCTTGTTTATCATTCTTCAAAGCCTGTGTATTAATCGCTCGGCAGTACTTTTTGCCACTTCCCTAAGTAAAAGAACCCTATAATCTGAGATGGTGTAAGGAAGCGTGTTTTAAAATGTATCTTAATTCCTGTTTCCCAGGAGACACCCCAAACAAGGAAGAGGCACCAGAGGAAGGGCCAGGAGCCAAGGGACCCAGAAAGATTCCTGGGAAGGAGTCTTTTAAGGAGCTGGTTAAACACAACCCTGACCGGACCATCAGAAAAGTTTCAGCAAGAGCACAGCCACCCACGAACGCTACCTGGAACCAGAGCACAGGTGCGCAGCCCTCAGTGCCCAGCATGGACACTCAGGAGAGCCAGCGGCGACACGTGTGTGCAGACTGTGGCCGCCGCTTCACCTACCCCTCACTGCTGGTCAGCCACCGACGGATGCACTCAGGGGAGCGACCATTCCCCTGCCCAGAGTGTGGCATGCGCTTCAAGAGGAAGTTTGCCGTGGAAGCGCACCAGTGGATCCACCGCTCCTGCTCAGGGGGGCGACGGGGCCGCAGGCCGGGGATCCGGGCTGTGCCTCGGGCTCCGGTGAGGGGTGACCGGGACCCACCTGTGCTGTTCCGACACTACCCGGACATCTTTGAGGAGTGCGGTTGAGCTACTCCCAGAGGCTGGGGTTAGTCTGACCTTGGACTGCCTGGGCCCTGAGGGAGGCTCCTAAGGCAGGGATTTTGGGAACCGAAGTTCATCCCTTGGGCTTCCATCAAGGATCCCTCAAGTTTCAAAACTTGTAAAAAGAAAAGTGCCTGTAAAGATTCAAATAGATTAAACTTGACACTACTCCCCCTCCCCCCAGTCTTTCTAAAAAAAAAAAAAATGAACAGTGAGATACTGGACTTTTCTCAAAGTGTTAATCTCAGCAGCAAGTGCAACCTGCTGAGTGTTGTCTCAGAAACCTCCCCTTGCTGCTTCTCTACATCAGAGGCAAATGCTGAGGGGACTCCCCAGGCCTGGGGAAAGGGGCCCTGGAACCTAGGGCATGGTGAAGCCCTGGCTAATTGACAGCAGGGAGCCTAGGAAGCGAAGTGGGTGGAAAGAGCACAGAAGCACAAATCTAGTCTCTGCAACTTGTCCCTGGGCACAGCTGGTAAGTCATATCCTGTCCCTGAGCCTCAGCTCCCTCATCTGTAAAATAAAGATTAAAAATATCTACCTCAGCTGGTTACTGTGAAGGCTAAAATTTTAACAAGATAGTATGTATGACATAGTAAATGTGCAATAAACATTTGTTGAAAGAGTGAATTATTGACATTTTATGCTTCAGAAAATGTAAAGAAGCCTCCTAAGGAGGCAGGGCATGGACCTCAATAGCCATATTTTGCAGATGAGTAAACTGAGGCTCTGAGAGAGAAAGTGGTTTTCTCAAAGTGTCACTGCTATAAGGCAGCAAAGCTGGAAACTGACACAGTACCTAGATATCTACCACCTTCAATGGGCGATCACATCTGGGTAGAAAACATAGAAGGGGCTCAGGTTAGGGGGAGGTGAGGACTGGGTTCTGGGGAGAGGCCTAGCCTTGCCTTCTTGGGAGAGTCTCACCAGGAAATGGAGAGTCCCATTAAGGCCAGTGATCTTTCACTTAGAAAGTGCCATCAACATTAATGACCAGAGATTGAGTGGCTTCTGTGAGAGACTGCTAGGTGGTAAGGGAGTTCTAGCATGAGGCAGGCTTATCTCATTCATTCATTTGTTCAGCAAACACCATATGAGGCCTCTGTGGGGTTTTTTGCTGGGCTCCAGGGACACTCAGACTCATTCATTCATTGATTCATTCAGCAAATACTCTATGAGGCCTCTGTAGGGTTTTGTGCTGGGCTCCAGGGACACTTGGACTCAGGTCCCATGCTACATGGTGATTGGGGCTATGATGGAGGAAGCCCAGAGGCACCATCTAACCCATCCTGGGTCAGATGATACATCTGTATCATCCTGATGATGATACATCAGGAAATGCAGCTTGGAGGAGGTTTACCCCTGAGGCACTGAGGAGCCATAGACAGGTCTTAAACAGGAGCAGGGCTATTTGACCAGTGTTGTGGGAAGATGTGACCTGTGCAGAAGTCTAGACTAGAGATCTCTTGAGCATCTGCTCCCAGGTAGAGGTGAGCAGGAGCTGGGGCCAGGCTAAAAAGCAAGTTGCTCTTGTTTGCTGACCTTGGAACTGGGGAGAAAGATACCCAGGAGAGGCTTCTGCCATAGAATCTGCATGACTCAGTGGGTTTTAATATGAGCTGTGAAAAAGTGAGTCCTACAGGGTTCAGGCTTAGAGAGCTGGAGCAAGGGAGCCTGAGTGCCTGGCAAGGGGCAGTCGGGAGTGGGACAGTGTGGAGGATAAGGGATGACCAGTACTGGACAGGGGTGAGTCGAAGAGAAGGTGGAGCTGGAGAGAAGAGGCGCCACCAGGGAGGCAGGAGCAGAACCCAGCATGGTGTAGCAGGAACAGAGCTGCCCAGGTCAGCATACAGCACAGAGTGAGTGCTATCTGCTTTCTTTCGTGTTTATCCATTGAACAAATAGCTACTAAGCATTTGCCATGTACTAGGCACTGTTCTGTATGCCAAGACACAGCAGGGAAAAGGGACATAGGAACTGTTTTAGAGCTTACTTTTGAGAAGGGTGGGGTGGGGGATCCCTGGGTGGCTCAGTGGTTTAGCGCCTGCCTTCAGCCCAGGGCATGATCCTGAAGACCCGGGATCGAGTTCCACGTCGGGCTCCCTGCATGGAGTCTGCTTCTCCCTCTGCCTGTGTCTCTGCCTCTCTCTCTCTCTCTCTCTGTGTCTCTCATGAATAAATAAAATCTTAAAGAGAGAGAGAGAGAGAGAAGGGTGGGGTGAAACAAGTGATAAGCCAGCCCATAAGTAAGACAGACAAGTGATAAACCAGTACATGAGACAGGGTATTGGAGCTGTAAATACTAAGTACCACAAAGGACTAGAACAGAGGATGTACTTTGAAAGTGCCTGTTGCAGATGGGTACTAAGGCCAGACCTTGATGCAGAGGAGACATCTGAACTGAGATCCAAATGATGAGAAGGAGCCAAGAGGAAACAGGTGGCAGGATGTGGGAGTGGGTGTGTGTGTGTTTTAGAAGCGGGAGTCCAGGGCGGAGGGGACAGTTTCCAGGCAGAGAGAACAGCAGGTGCCATGCTCTGAGGTGGGGAGGAGGTTGGGTGAGGAGCAGATAAGATAGGACTCTGGTGGCTAGGTTGAGGAACTGAGTAGAGAAGAATTACAGATAAGCTTGGAGGAGGGGAAGGGAGCGAATCATAAAGCTCTGGCTTGCCACAGTGCCAAGTCTGGATTTGATTCTAAATATACTGGAAAACCATTGGGTTGTTTTTGTTTTCATCTGGTGGCAAAATATACATAAAAATTTACCATTTAAAATATTTTTAAGTATACAGTTTAGTGACATTAAGGACATTCACATTGTGTGCATCCATCATCACCAGCCCTTTCTAGAACTTTTTCATCTTCCCCAGCTGAAAGCCTGTCCCCATTACACACCAAGTTCCCACTCCTCCTTTCTCCAGCCCCGGGCACCCACCATTCCATTTGCTCTATGAATTTGACTACTCTAGGAACCTCCTCTAAACCACGGGGAAGTTTCAAGCAGAGTGGCAAGGTGATCTGATTTGCAAACCCACTCTGACTGCTCTGCAAATGGACTGCAGAGGGGCAAGCAGAATGGAGATGGAGGCTGGCAGAGGGCGGAAAGTAAACACTGGGAGTTGAAAGGACAGGACCGGTCTGTGGGCTGGGTGTAGGGGCTGAGGGCATCAGAGGAGATAGGAATGATGATAAGATTTTTGGCTGAGGGAGGAGGAGGATAGAGGGGCCAGTTCCTGGGGTGGCCCAGGGTTGGGGGTGACGACAGCATGGACTGCAGCATTTCAGAGGTGGAAGGGAACTTTTGCAAGCTGTCTGGTTCAAAGGTTTAAGCAGGGTTTAGTAAGCTGTGAGTGGAATATGTTTCTTTGCTGAGGAGATTTTTCCCCCTGGGGGACATGGGGAAAACTGTTCTTTCCCCAAGCTTTCGTGTAAATACTGTTCCACAGAATATGTTCTGAGAAAGGCTGAGGCCCAGGGAGGGGAAGGACCTTACTTACGATCACACAGTTGAATTAGTGGCAGCGGTAGCCCTGGAACCTAAATCTCTGAATTTCTCAGTGGATGCTCTTGCTTTTTTTTTTTACTACACCAGGTGGCAGTGTCAATGGATGGGAAAGGCAAAAAGGCCAGAGGTCCAGAGGGCAGCCAGGCAACCCAGGCCTAAATCAGCAAGGGCCCGAATGAGGATCCCACTAATGAGAGCTGCAACAGGGTACCTCTTGTGAAGCCCATCACCCTTCCTCCAGGGCAATTTCACCTACCTCCTAAACACTCAAATGATACTTTTTTTTGCCATGACACAACCCTTAAATACAACCCTTTTACTTACTTTCAATACTTATGATAGCCCATCATTTAACTTTTTTTTCTCTTCCCTTTTGTATGACAGCATGGAATTGTATATACGACCAGAAGCAGCTCTTCCAACCTCACGGGTTGTTGCTCCATGCACTAGCTCACATTACAACTGCATTTTGGTAACCTGGCTTAAAATCCACCTCACTCTGTGGTTGCTGAGATTTTACCTGCAGTTATTTGAAGCATTACAGCATGGGTTCTGGTATTAGACTGCCTAGGTTTGAATTCTGGCTTCACCACTTAACAGCTGGGTGGCCTGGGGATAGGTCACCCTCTCCCTGTGCCTAAGCTTCCTAATCCAAAAGGGGATTTACCTCTGAGAGATTGTAAGGGTTCAGTGAGTTAACAGGCAGAAGTACTTAAGACAGTCTGGCATGTAGTAAGTGATCAAGTAAGGTAAACTAACATGATTCATAGTTTACTCAGACAGAACCAACTACAGCCCTTGCACAGTCCGCCATTGTTCTCTTAGAGGAGCTTGGACTTGGGAAGTCCCAGGCACCTTTAAACGCTGTGTTAATACAAACGAGCCAGGTTATTCACTAACCCATCAACCCATATACTTTTTTTTTTTTTAAGGTTTTATTTATTTATTCATGAGAGACAAAGGGCGGGGGGGAGAGAGAGAGAGGCAGAGACACAGGCAGAGGGAGAAGCAGGCTCCATGCAGGGAGCCCGACATGGGACTCTATCCCAGGTCTCCAGGATCACGCCCTGGACTGAAGGCGGCGCTAAACCGCTGAGCCCTCCGGGTTGCTCCCCATCTACTTTTTATAAAAGTATCATTTAAATGGAGAATGGAGTTCATTTTCACAAGGTCAGCAGGGGTCAGTACATTCAAAGTCTTTGTTGCTTTTCCTGTAACAAGCCTGGAGGAGGCAGCGCGAAATGGTGGAAAAGGCTCGAATTTAGGAGTCAGTTACTCCTGTTATCCCATTGGCTGCTTGACCGTGGTGACGACCAGATTTGTTTCCTTTTCTGTCAAACAGCTGAACTCTAAGGCATTCAGAGGCATTCGGCCTAGTGTCCTCGGTTAAAGAGCTAGCATATGTATGGAAATAGTACAGTACAGGCTCTATCCAGCTGCATGTTTAAGAAACTGATTATCGAAGGATAGGGTGGGAGGAGATGTCACACAGTATTATTCTGTACTTTTTTTTTTAAGGTTTTATTTATTTATTCATGAGAGGCACAGAAAGAGAGGCAGAGACCCAGGCAGAGGGAGAAGCAGGCTCCATGCAGGGAGCCGGATGTGGGACTCCATCCGGGGACCCCAAGATCACGCCCCGAGCCACCCAGGCGTCCCTATTCTGTACCTTGTAAATGAAAAAAAAAATTGAGAAATGAACTAGCTTGCCAAAAATAAATTTTCTTTTAAGATCACCGAGTGGGCGGCCGAAGGGGAATGGGAGGGGGCCGTCGAGTCCTGACCCCCGACCCCTCCCACCGCCCCAGTCGGACCGAATTGCCGGCAGCGCTCACGCACCCGAGCCTCCACCCCTTTCCTCCCGCCGGACCTGAGCACGGACGTCGAAGCGGGTGGGGCCATCTTAACTATGGGCAAGAGGCGTTCCTAAGCAGCTTGCGGAAAGCAGAAGACGGCTCGAGGGCGAAATAAACCAAGTCATCAATACCAGACCCATAATGACGCTGTTAAATGCTTCTCCCTAAAATTGAAAGATGCTGGAATGCCACCATCTTTTTTGAGGGCGCCTTCATTTTCTCGGTCGTGGAACCACCGAGTTTGCGTAACCGACCTAGCCGTCCTAGCGCGGCCCCACCCGAGGCTACTTCCGGCCGCCGAGGCCCGGAAGAACCAGCTTCCTGGACGCGGAATCCTGGGTCGTCTCTTCCCTGGTGCGGGGGTGGGGGGCCACTGGGTACCTGGCCCTGTTCCCGGCTCCCTGCTGAGGGGCTTGTAGAGGCCGGACCAGAAGAAGAAAGGTGATAAGACCGAGGGCCGAGAATTTCGCGGAGGTAGCCGCGTATTTCTTCCCTGAGGAATGGGGGTGTCTCCGGCCCCCGCCGAGGCCGGTGTGCCGGGACGTGATCCGGGAGACCTATAGCCACCTGGCTGCGCTCGGTGAGGTCGGCCGGCCTGAGTCTCTGAAAAGGGAAGGGGGCGGGTGGGATGTGCAGGTCTGAGTGCCAGACTCGCCCCCACTTCAGCCCTAGCCCCCCTTCAGCCCTAGGATGACTTCCCCACCAAATCGGCCTAACAAATTTATAACTAAGCCTCTTCGCCCAGGCCGGACTACTCTCCAGTGCCTTCCCAGGACTTTCTGCAAAACGTTCAGAATCTGTGTACTACGGCGTCAAGGCCCGTGGCCTGCTAACCTCCAATTCAAACGCAATCTCTCTCTACAAATGATCCCATCGGTTCCAGCTACAAGGAATCTGTTTTTTGGACATCTAACTTAATGAGCTAATCTAACATCTTTCAATGCCCTTTTCAAATGCCGTTTTTAATAAATTCCCCCTGGAACTCTTCTGCCCCATGCAGGAAGTCTCAGCTGCAGCTCCCTGTCTATCTCTATAACTGCCTTAAGGTCTCCGCACCTGTGCTCCTAGTGCTCATAGATATAAAAGAAAGAAAAAAAAAAATATATATATATATATATTCATTCATGAGAGTCACAGAGAGAGAGAGAGAGAGAGGCAGAGACGCAGGCAGAGGGAGAAGCAGGCTCCATGCAGGGAGGCCGATGCGGGACTCCCATCTCAGGACTCCAGGATCAGGCCTCGAGTTAAAGACAGCGGCTCAACCACTGAGCCACCCAGGCATCCCTCTCAGTGTAAATTTAGAGCTTACTGTAAACTTAGAGCAGGAACCTTATTTTGGTTAACCAATGTCTCCAACACCTAGAACATCTAGAACAATGCCTGCCACACAAATAATGGCCAATATATTTTCATCAAATGAATGAATGAAGTGTTTAGGGTTCTTCCCTAAGTGCTGAGTGCTTAGGGTTCTTCTCCCGGATTCCCAGACCCCAAATCAGCCCTCATCTCCTGGGTGGAGCAGGTGCCCTAGCTGTGAGGTGTAGATGCTCAGGGTCCCCAGGAAGATGACTGAGAGAAAGATGAGAAGTGGGGGTACTATTCGAGGTCCAGCTAGAAGGGAATATGTTTTGTTGAACAGGAAACCCCATCTATGTGTTACTTACCACTTTTTGCTGACCTGAATTTATGATAGCCGCTGGGGACTAGGATCTTGACCTTCTCTTTCTCACTTAATTGAGGCATCCAGTGGTCAGGTCACACTGTACAAGTCAAATTCTAGGTCAGTGGCAGCATGTGAATTAAAGTTTAGGATGGCAGCAGTTCACGTTCTGTCTCTAGGTGCCTGTGTCTTAAAACAGCTGTTGAGGGGATCTCTTTGGGTTGGTCCTGAAGTGGGAATGTCCCTGACTCGTGACCGACCACCTCAATTGGTCAACATGATCTCGATGGGTGCTTCCAAGGGGCTAGGTACCCATCTGCGGTTGTGAGAGTTGATTCTGTCACCTGAACATGAGTAGAGTTTGACTGAACCGGGCAAAAATTAAGTTTTGAATCTGCTATGTTTCAAAACAGCCACTCAGAAAAATGATACATTTGGAAGGAGCCAGCAGAAGGAGTCTACTGAGGGGAGTTGTCCTGAGCCCCTGGAATCAGAGACACTAGCTTGGTCTCTGAGCCTGTGGTCAAGCCTCCCTACATAGACAGCGCTTCCCAAGCCCCAAGTCTATACCAAGCTTCAGTGCCTGGTACTCACACAGCACCCTGCCCTGAATGCAGCCACACTTTGCCATGACCTTTCACCTGACTCAGTGCACTCTGGAGAGGGACCCTTTGTCTACAGCTAGTGTGGCACCTGTTTCTGCCACAGCTAATACCTCTCATGCTACCTGCTGACACAGAGGCAAGCCCTCTTATTCCTGTCCCCCGTGTGGGAGGTGCTTCTGCCAAAGACCCACCAGTAGACCCCAGTGCAGCCTGTGTTGTGGACCTCAAGGGCTGACACCTGGTTGTGAACTCTGCCCTGGGTTCTCCTCAGGAGCGTCTAGACCCCTCTGTGAGTTTCTAGCACTACCCAGAGCTCTTCTGGGCCTGTGTGAGAGCTATCACTGTGAGGAGTGGGCAGCGACATGACAAAACTCTTACTAAAAAAATTTGTCCTTCAAGGGCCTGGGGTTAGGAGTAGTTAGGGCTCAGTCAAGTCCCCGAGCAAATCTGCATCCTTATCCTTATCTTTTCTGGGCTTTTTCTCTTCCTTTTCCCCTTTCTGCTTTGATCACTTCTACTTGCCCAGCTCTTCCGGTGTGGGGAGAGGTATCCACTAGGTGTAAAGTTTTAGACAGAAGTCTCAGGGAGACCTCTGGAAAGTGGAAGTCAAGAGAAGCTCCAGACTAGATCCGATCTGGTGAAAGGAGGTGCATTTCCATGATGTGTGTGAAATGCAGTGATTTAGCTGGACAAAAAAAAAAATTATCAAGTGTTCTTAGGGTAGGGTATTTATGAAGTCATGTGGGGCTGCAGAGTAAGCCCTCAATAAACGTGTGGAGTGAGAGAGGGAGGTTGGAGATAGAAATGATAGGGAGGGATCCCTGGGTGGTGCAGCGGTTAGGCGCTTGCCTTTGGCCCAGGGCACGATCCTGGAGACCGGGGATCGAATCCCACGTCGGGCTCCCGGTGCATGGAGCCTGCTTCTCCCTCTGCCTGTGTCTCTGCTCTCTCTCTCTCTCTCTGTGACTATCATAAATAAATAAAAATTAAAAAAAAAAAAAGAAATGATAGGGAGAGTTGGTGTCATTTGCATGTAAAGATCCCAGGGGGAGCAGGCTGGGGGAATAAAGGGAGGAGTTCAGTTGGAGCCTTGCCTAGTGGGAGGTGCTAGTGGGACATTCGCAGGAGCAAGAGGGCAGGTGGCTCTGTGATCAGGAGCTTAGGAGCCAGGCTTGAGCTAGAAGTAAATAGATGTTCTAGAGGCCTCCTGCAGGGTAGGTGCGGAGGGAGTAACCTAGCAGAAAGTGAGTCCTTCTGACCTTTTACAGACCTTACCTTATCCCCCCTCCCCGCCCCCGCCGCCTGTATGATCTCCTGAAATAGAAGCTCCCAGAACTTCAGGCTCGAAGAAGTTTCCAGTAGAGAAAGTTCTCTTTTACCCACATTTTTCTCCTCTCAACATTGGAAAAAGGCTGTTGTCACACAGTGACAGGCCGAAACCCAGGAACCCACGAGGGAATGGCTGGGCGAGAAAAGTAGCGTAGAATTCACAGAGGCAGAGCGGCCAGGTCAGCCCGCACCTCCCGCCGCGCGCGTCCCGCCCGGGGCCGTGGTGGCCCGCGCCTCCCTGGGGGCCAGGTGGAGCGGGCCGCCCTCCCGCACTTGTAGCCGCCGCGGCCATTTTGGCTGAGGGCTCGCGGACAAAGCCACCTGGAGACCCCGGGGGAGGCGCCATCTGGGCACGGTTGCGTCGGAGCAACGTTCGCGCGTCGCCTTGCCGCCATTTCTCTCTGAGGCTCTGTATCCCCTCCGCTTGCGGCCCCGCGTCCCTGGGCACCCTGGTGGGCCTTCGAGGGGCCTGCTGCTGCCTCGCAGCCCGCCGCACCGCGCCCCGGCCCGGGGCAGTCCTCCGGCGTGGGAGGCCCCGCGGGCCCTAGCCCGGCCCTGGCCATGGCGCCGCCTCCGGTCCGGCTCCCCGCGTGGGAACCGGACGGGCCCGGGCGTGAGCGGAGGAGGCCGGGCGCCGTGAGCTTCGCGGACGTGGCCGTGTACTTCTCCCCGGAGGAGTGGGGCTGCCTGCGGCCCGCGCAGAGGGCCCTGTACCGGGACGTGATGCGGGAGACCTACGGCCACCTGGGCGCGCTCGGTGAGGCCCCGCCTGCTCGCCTGGCCACCTCCCCGCCCCGCCCGCCCGCCCGCCCAGCCTCCCGGCCGGCAGGGCAGTGGGGAGGCCCTAGGTCTGGGAAGCCCGCACCGCGGGGGGCGGCCTCCCGGCAGCGTGGGCTTTACGTTCTCCTCCCCCAGGGTTCCGAGGCGCCAAGCCCGCTCTCATCTCCTGGGTGGAGGAAGAGGCCGACCTGTGGGGCCCGGATGCCCGGGATCCGGAGGTGGGAGAGTGTGTGACAGAAACAGACGCAGGTGAAGTATTGGGTACTGCGTCTCCTGGGACCTCCTCTGGGCCCGACCCTCCAGCTGCCCTCTGCCACCGGCTTCCCTGCGCCTGTTACCTTGCCGGCGCCTGCCTCGCAGCCACCTAGAAGGGGACTGGGAGTGGCCCAGGCGCGGCGGGGGTGCGGGGCCCTGCGTACCTGCCTCTCCAGCCAGTCTGTGCCCCTCCCATCTTGTTGGTCTCTAAGCTCTATTGAGCTGCACATCATCCCTCCTGCTGTTGTCCTACACTCTAGCTTTTCTGCCACCTCTTGTGTTTTAGTTTCTTTTCTTTTTGTTATATTTTTGGTGCCATCTCCTTTCTCCCTCCGTGTGAACTTGTCAATGCCGACCTCCTTCCTGCCTTTCTTGTACTGTTCCTGCTGCCTCGAGAGCCCTTAGACATCACTCATCCTAGGTGATCCAGCAAAAATGCCCCCCCCTCCGCCCTCCTTCCAACCCTGTTCCAATTCCTCAGCTCCAAGGTAGAATGTACAGCGCTCTGTTCCTTCCTTTCTCCTTTCCTTCTTTGTCTCTGCGTCTTTTCTGTTTTCTGTAGCTCGGTAAAAAGTGTCACTCGGAGCTTCCTTGCCTGCACCAAGCTAAGTCCCAGAGGCAGCAGTGGGTCCAGAAGGTGGCTGTATTTAAAAGGCTTCTCTGTCACCGCTTGGGGTTTGGCCTTAAAGACCAGGATAAGCCAGGGCCTGAGCTCTACCCTTACCTCCCAGCAGATTCCAGAAACAAGGAAGAGAAAAGACAAAGAGAGGGGACCGAGGCCCTGGAGAAGAGCCCTTCTGTGGAAGCTCGGCCTTCTGGGCTGACAGTTCTGTCACTCCCTTCTGCCGGGCTCCCTTATAGCTTGGAGCAGCCGTCCAAGGCAACTCGCCGTGGTCGCCCTCCACTCTGTGCCCATCCCCCTGTCCCAAGAGCAGACCAGCGTCATGGTTGCTACATGTGCGGGAAGAGTTTTGCTTGGCGCTCCACCCTGGTGGAGCACCTGTACACCCACACGGGAGAGAAGCCCTTCTGTTGCCCTGACTGTGGCAAGGGCTTCAGCCAGGCCTCCTCTCTGAGCAAGCACCGAGCCATCCACCGTGGGGACCGGCCCCACCGCTGCCTGGACTGTGGCCGGGCCTTCACCCAGCGCTCTGCCCTCACTACTCACCTGCGGGTTCACACGGGCGAGAAGCCCTACTGCTGTGCTGACTGTGGCCGCTGCTTTAGCCAGAGCTCTGCCCTCTACCAGCACCAGCGCGTCCACAGTGGCGAGACTCCCTTCCCCTGCCTGGACTGTGGTCGTGCCTTTGCCCATGCGTCAGACCTTCGGCGCCATGTACGCACCCATACGGGCGAGAAACCCTACCCGTGCCCAGACTGTGGGCGCTGTTTCCGGCAGAGCTCTGAAATGGCAGCCCATCGTCGTACCCACAGCGGTGAACGCCCCTACCCATGTCCTCAGTGTGGCAGGTGCTTTGGCCAGAAATCAGCCATGGCCAAGCACCAGTGGGTCCATCGGCCTGGTGCCGGGGGGCACAGGGGCCAGGGTGCCAGTGGGCTGCCTGTGCCTCTGGCCCCTGGCCAAGAGGACCTGGACCCACCTGTGGGTTTCCAGCACTACCCAGAAATATTCCAGGAGTGTGGGTGATGGTCTCAGAGATGTCAAGGCAAAGGGTGAAGATCTAAACCTCGCCTGAGGCCCAGGGTGGCCTCTGGGGCCTGAACCTCTGTGGCAGCTCCAGGGAGGTCGCAGAATTCCAGGCAAGAGGTGGACCTGGGGGATGAGGACCATCTTATCTTAGGCCTTCACAAGCCTGATCTGCTGACACCTTGCTCCCTACTGTCCAGACTCTAGAAGCCCCCTCTGCTCCATTAGGGCTGAGGTAAGCTCCTAGATAAGACCTCCACTGTGGGGAAGAGAAGGCTGTTAAGAGACGTGTTAAGAGAATTGAGATAGGGAACTTTGTTGTATCCATTGTCTTCACTGCAGGAGTTAAAAACTGATGGCCATGTACTGGATCTGGCTTGTAATAACTGTTTACAAATTATTTTTGGCCCAACCAGCATTTTAAAAATGTTACAAATTATGGTTAAGACTTAAAAGGATATTTTACACAAAAATCCAGGTTTCTGGCCTCTTTTGAAAAATTCAAAGATTTGGTAACTCGACCTGAGTTCCTACAGAACCACAGTTGGCAGGAGCTGCAGGGCAGCTGTTCATCATGCTCACCACCCCTTCCTGGCTTCTGACGAGTGTCAGCTGGCCATCGTCATCACTTGTCCATGTCCCTGGTATAGCAGACTCCCTCCATCTGGCACTTTCCCCTTGTTTTCATGCCCCATTGGGCTCCTGTAGCTGTTCAAGTTTGCAAACTGGTGTATAGCAGTCATGTTTTCCTGAACCAGGGATTCAGGTAGACAGCACCTATATGAAAGGGTGGCAGGAAAGAAGTAAAAGCAGGCTTTATTTCAGATGTTTACTTGTGTCACGTTTTCTGGTTTACAAAGTAATGTCTTGTTCATTAACTCATTTTGCCCTCATAACTGTCTGAGGAAGGAATCATGTAGCTTGGGCAGCCCCTGTAGCGCAGCGGTTTAGTGCTGCCTGCAGCCCAGGGTGTGATCCTGGAGACCCAGGATTGAGTCCCATGTCAGGCTTCCTGCACGGAGCCTGCTTCTCCCTCTGCCTGTCTCTGCCTCTGTCTTGCTCCCTCTGAATAAATAAATAAACCTTTAAAAAAATAAAAAAGGAATCATGTAGCTTGAAGAGGACAGCCTAGTCAGGAAGAGGCTGCCAGGACTGTACTTGGCCCCAAACTGAGAGGTATCTTTGCCATGCCACAGTAGGATTTCCACTGACTGGCACTTCTTGGTTTTGAAGATGAAGGCTCTGAGTCTTCCAGTCCTTGGGCCTCCCTGGGAGACCCTTACCATTGGGCCTTAGCTAGCCTCTACCCAGCCAGAAGGCCCTCATCACATTTTTGAATTGGAAGAGAGCTTTCTATCTTTTTGCATTTGGGGACTCTGAGACTGGGGAAAGTCAAATGACCTGTCCAAGGTCACACACAGGGAGACTCCAGGGTTCTTGGTTTACTGCCATCTTTGTCACACCACTCCTGAGTTCCTTGCCAGTGTCTCAGCCAGGGTTCTGGAGGCATCTGCTCCCTCCCTACAACGACTCCCAGGCAGTGACCTAGCCTAGGGACAGAGCAACCCAGTGTCAGTGAAGCCCAGTCACAAGATGAGTGACAAAACAGCCAAATAGCAAAGCAAGGAAAGGGAGAAACCAGCCTGAGGTGAGAGTTCCAGGGCAAACAAGAAAAGCTTGCTTCTCTGTTTAAGTGTCTCATCATGAACAAAGAGGGACAAGGCCAGGAACATTTGGGGTTAGTAGCCAAGGGAACTACTCAAGTGTATTCCCAAGCTGTGTTACTTGTGACTCCATTATTCATCTACCAGTTCTGCTGTGGTCAGAGTCCAGCCTTGTTCAGGTAATGAAGCAGCTAGCCATGAGCAGACCCGTTGATGCCTCCTTCACCTTCACTTCAAGGAGTAATAGCAGGGCCTTATGTCTTCTGCTGGCCTGCGTGTACCTGCCTTCTTCATCCAACTCTGCCCCATGTCTTGTCTGGCCTACCTTAAGAAGAAACCAGATTTGTCAACCTAGAGAAACTTCTAAAGAAGTAGAAACTTTTGGGAAAGGACACTGTTGAGTGAAATAATCAACTGAATCAATTGAATCAACTGAATTGAAATCAATTTAATTTTCAAATCTGACTTCACCAAGACCTGGCTTACCCTAAACTTTACTGGGAGGATTGGTTTATGTATCATCTTGTCACAAGGGGGAGGTAGAGTGAAAAGAGGTACCTTGGCAGCAGGGGCTACTTTTGTACCAGCTTTTAATTCCCTACAGAAGCCAGTGTACAACCCTTCCCTCGCCTCACCCTGAGCAGAGCCTGGGGAAAGCTCAGCCTGCAACACCAGTTGTCAGCTCAAGATTCAAAGCCAGATCTGGACCCTTCCCTCAGCTTGCCAATTAAAGGTACCATAATTACTACTTTCTCTGAGTGCTTTGAAGTTTGCAGGGCTTGCATAGGGCCCCAAAGTCAGACCCAGCTCCTCTGCTTCTTGCCCTCATGACCCAGCTTTCTGCCATTTTCTGATTTTTGAGTGTCACAAAATGCTTAAGCTTCAGCCTCACTCTCTTCTCAGTTACTCCTTTCTTGGCATGGATGGATACTGCTACCAGAGATGGGGCTCCCTTTTCTCTCTGCTACCCTAGTTCTTTGAGGCTCAGACCCTAAAGCACTTTAAGTCAGAAAGAGGGTTTTCCTAGGGCTTTCTTGGTACATCAGGAGAAATACTTGTCTGAACCAGACAAAATGAGGCCCATCCACAAGGCCAGAGTGAAATGTCAAGGTCATGACCACATGACTCATTCCCAACGTGTCCAAGCCATATAAAATAAGGACAAGTGTTGATCTGAGCTTGTGAAAAGATGTTTATGACTCAAAGAAGCAAAAACTTGCTCTAGACCGTATTTTTTTCCTTCCTTCCTTCCTAGATTTCATTTGAGAAAGCAGAGTGAGAGAGAGAGAAGGAGAGGACAAGTGGAGAGGGAAGGGGCAGAGGGAGAAGCAGGCTCCCTGCAGGGATCCTGACACAGGGCTCCATCCCAAGACCAGGATCATGACCAAGCTGAAGGTGGATGCCTAACTGACAGCCACCCATGCGCCCCTAGGCAATTATTTTTCAAAGTAAGGCCTTTCTGCCACAGAATCCCATTCAGTAACTAAAATGTAGTCTGCTCCCTGGGCTTTGTCTCTGGACTATTGAATCAGAATCTCCAGGGATGGAATCTTACACATGGTAATGATGCTCTGAACAAAATGTTACTTTCTAGCTGCTCTTAGTTTTGCAAACGCTTGAGGTCAAAGGATGACCTAGCCATATACAAAGACTCCCATTTTCTTTGTTCTTCTCAAAGGAGACTGTGCCATGGCTGAGCTCTTCCTGGGTACCTATATATCTTGAATATACGGAGGTCTCTTTGTAGCATCTGACAGATCCTCTTAGAGGGCCTGTCTGTTGCATGTAGGGTAAAAGCAGTTCACACAGGAGTCTCCCTCCCATTGAGGACCTATGCTCAAGTGTTGGCCAAGTTGGCTGGACCATAAGCCTTAGCTGCACACCAGGAATGATGCCATGGACAAAGTGGCCACCCAACTCAGAACACAAACACAGCTTTTCCTCACTAGTACACACTGGTAGAATAAGGTCAGTGGACTCCTGCCTTGAATTAGTTGGTACTGGGTCAAGCTGGAACCCACATCAGAGGATTCCCTTTCTTAGAGCCTCCACTGCTCTGGGTGAGTGGCAGAGAGAGGCTAGTTGCTTCTCAGGCCCATTGCATGGATAGGACTGGTGCTGGAGGAAGCTGCCTGGAAGTCAGCTACTCTTCTACTCTAGGCACTAGTGAGACTGAATTTCCATGTGGCAGTGTGGGTGCCAAAGCAGCTTGAAGCCTTGGCCTGACGTCTGCTACATGTGGGGCTATGGAGAGTACAGGTCATGGAATAGTGTCGGAGCTGTGGCTGGAGGCCTCGCCATCCCCTTTGTAGAGAGCAGCTTCTCTCCTGTGTAGATTTTCTGGTGGGTAAACAGGTTGGAGGTCAGATAAAAGTGTCTCATGAAGGAGACTTTTTTTTTTCTCGTTTGTGTGAGTGGTTTGGGAATGACCGGAGTATGCCCCGGGTCCTCTCCTTTCATAGTCTGCACACTTGTGGGCCATCTAGTAGTGAACTATGTGAGCTGTTCTTCACACATGGTTGTAGGATAGACCGACTTTGGGGTGGGAGACAAGCATGGAGCTGGAAGCTCTTCCTCTGCAGGGGAGAAAACTACTCCTGCTTTATTTGTAGGAAGATAATTATGATTCTATTTATAAGCCTGTTTTCCCTAGGCTTCTACTACTTGCAATTCTCCAAATTCTTGTTCTCCTCTCTTTTCAGCAGAATGGAAGATGCCATCTTTCCTCCTAAACCAGTTTCTTCCCTTCATTTGTCTGAGAAGGCAACAAGATAACACAGCCACGGCTCCTGCATCACTCACACAGGGAGAATTTGGCTCATCAATTGTCAAGAACGCTACCAAAATACTTTCAGAAGCAAGGGCCTAAAAGGGGGTGGGGGTAGGGGCACAAGAATTCTCTTTCCAGTATCACTCTTCCCTTGCTTGATTCAAAGCTCCACCAAGGGCAGTGTTCCTCAGGTTCCCTTCTCAAGTTTCTGTCCAAGTCAGGGCTGGAGAGTTCTTAGCTCCCTTAAAGGCCAGATGGTTTTCTACTTCTCCTCCTGAACTCCACCACCCTCACCTAGAAGTAACTCCCATAAGATCCCTGCCTCTTTGTGAGAAAATCCAGGAACCTGGGACTAAGGCTCCCATCTCAGGGAAGGTGGAAGGGATAGGCAGGTAATAGAAAAGAAAGCAGCCCTCCCCTCTGCGGGAGCATCCGCCGACTGGCCCCTTCAGCACCAGGAACCTGTGGGAGAAAGGAAAGTACTGGGAAAGGAAGTATGCGGAAGACCTGGGGAGAAGGTTGTCTGTCTCCAGATCCCTTGGCTTTCTTCAGAGATAAGACGTAATGAAAGGTAAATGGGGGCGGGAAAAGTTCTGAAAGCACCAGCCCCACGACTGAAAGGGAGACGCCAGGCGCCTCCCTCTCAGCTCTCGGCGGGCACTTCTGACCACTGGGGTAGGTGGTCCCCCTCCAGCCAATCAGAAAGGTGCCTGGCGTTCCCTGGCGACCATTCAAGCCTATCAGTTGGTGAATAGCGCTAGGAGGCGGGACGATGAGAGCACGAGCTCCCCCGGCCAATCGCCGCACTCCCAGGGAGTTAGGGGCGGTGCTTCTGGAAACTGGAGGCGGAGCTGTTTCCTTGGCAACGATCCTAGCCCTCCAGGAGTCGGTAGGGTGGAGATTAGGAGGAGCAGAGAGAGGAGGGGGACAGGAGGAGTGGGGGTGGGCGCACCGGTGCGGAGGAGTAGAGTTCGGGGTGGCAGGGTGGGAATCCCTGGCTCAGGAGCTCAAGGCGGGGGGTCGGTCCGGGTTCCCGAGGCACGGCCGGAGCTGACCCCCAGGCCCAGGAGGGGAGGGGAGCTAGACACCGCCCCCGCTGGCGCCGGGAAGCGTCGCTCCTTCTCGCTGACCTTGGTCTCGATTGTCGCCTCGCCCTTGGCCACAGGCACTGACGGACGCAGGGCCCGGGTGACGGATAGATAGGCTCCTGGACGGATGGAGACCTAGGACACAGCACACAAACTACCCCAGCCTTTTCTGCCTGCTCCAAGGCGCCCCGTCCTCCCCCACCTGAACGCCGGGGCCATCCAGCCCAGGGTTAATGCCAACGAGTTTCCACCTCCAGCCGCTCCTAGAGAGGCCGTGGCGCTAGCCAGCGGGGGAAACTGGCCGCGGACGGACACTTCCTGTGCGGGGGGAGGAGGGGGTCGGATAGCCGCAGACCAGCCCGGGCTGGGGGGCCAGACGGCGGGGTCGCGGGCGGGGAGCGGCCTCCGGGGGCGGCAGGGCGAGTCGTGAAGACCCTCACCTCCGAGGCCACGACGCACGGGACCTTGGAGGGCCCCAGGGCAAGGCGAGACCTTGTGGGTGGGGGCGGGGCCGTGGGTAGGGGAGGGGCCCAGCCGGCTGGAGAGGCCCAGGGTCAAGACGTCCGGCCTCAGGGGCCCGGGCTGGGCAGCCGGGTCCCCTGGGCGGCGCTGAGCAGGCGGGCGGCGAGGGCCCGGGTCTCAGGGCACTCAGGCCTGGTCGCAGGATCGTCCGCCATCACCGCCACCGCCGCACTGGGAGCCGGCGGGGATGGAACGGGAGGCGTCGCCGTGGGGCCTCGAGCCCGGGGATGTGCAAAGTCCTGACGAACTGGGGAGCCCCGAAGGGTCCCTCAAAGGTGAGGGAGGGAGCGCCTCTCCGAGGAGCGTGCCTGGGGGCGGGAGGGGGGGCTGTGGGCCGTGGGAGGGGAAGGGAGCCGGGGGGCTTGGACACCTGGGACTTGGAGGCGGGGGCGGGGACTGGACGTCCCGGGTCGGCGGAGGGGGAGGTGGGAATTTCAGCACCTGCTCTAGGGCCAGCGACCCTGTTGGAGGAGGGAGAGGCTTGTGGCAACTAGTGGGACTAAATGACCTTCCAGACCGCACACAATCTGGGTTTTCTGTAACTCTCTGATCCTGCAGGCAACATGAGTGAGAATGAGGAAGAAGAAATGTCTCAACAAGAAGGCACTGGGGACTATGAGGTCGAAGAGATACCCTTTGGGCTGGATCCCCAGAGCCCTGGGTTTGAGCCGCAGAGCCCTGGGTTTGAATCCCAAAGCCCCAGGTTTGAGCCGGAAAGCCCAGGGTTTGAATCCCGAAGCCCTGGGTTTGTGCCCCCAAGCCCTGAATTTGCACCCAGAAGTCCTGACTCAGATTCTCAGAGCCCTGAGTTTGAACCCCAAAGTCCAAGGTATGAGCCCCAAAGCCCTGGCTATGAACCCAGGAGCCCTGGTTATGAACCCAAGAGTCCTGGGTATGAACCCAAAAGCCCTGGGTATGAACCCCGGAGTCCTGGGTATGAATCCCAGAGCCCAGGATATGAGCCCCAGAATCCTGAGTTCAAAACCCAAAGCCCTGAATTTGAAGCTCAAAGTTCCAAATTTGAGGAAGGTGCAGAGATGCTTCTGAATCCTGAAGAAAAGAGTCCTTTGAGCATCCCCTTGGGAGTCCACCCCTTGGACTCCTTCACCCAGGGGTTTGGGGAGGAGCCCACGGGGGGTCTGCCCCTAGGGCCACCTTTTGAGATGCCCACAGGGACCCTGCTGGCTACACCCCAGTTTGAGATGCTCCAAAATCCCCTGGGCCTGACAGGGGCCCTTCGGGGTCCAGGTCGGCGGGGTGGCCGGGCCAGGGGTGGGCAGGGCCCTCGGCCTAATATCTGTGGCATCTGTGGGAAGAGCTTCGGGCGGGGCTCCACCCTGATCCAGCACCAGCGCATCCATACGGGTGAGAAGCCCTATAAATGTGAGGTCTGTAGCAAGGCCTTCTCCCAGAGCTCTGACCTCATCAAACACCAGCGCACCCACACGGGCGAGCGGCCCTACAAGTGTCCCCGTTGTGGCAAGGCCTTCGCCGACAGCTCTTACCTGCTTCGCCACCAGCGTACCCACTCTGGTCAGAAGCCCTACAAGTGCCCGCACTGTGGCAAGGCCTTCGGTGACAGCTCCTACCTCCTGCGGCACCAGCGCACCCACAGCCACGAGCGGCCCTACAGCTGCCCCGAGTGCGGCAAGTGCTACAGCCAGAACTCTTCCCTCCGTAGTCACCAGAGGGTGCACACCGGGCAGAGGCCCTTCAGCTGTGGCATCTGTGGCAAGAGCTTCTCACAGCGCTCGGCACTTATCCCCCATGCCCGCAGCCACGCCCGTGAGAAGCCCTTCAAGTGCCCTGAGTGCGGCAAGCGCTTTGGCCAGAGCTCTGTGCTGGCCATCCATGCCCGCACCCACCTGCCAGGCCGTACCTACAGCTGCCCCGACTGCGGCAAGACCTTCAACCGCTCCTCCACGCTGATTCAGCACCAGCGCTCCCACACAGGCGAGCGGCCCTACCGGTGCGCCGTGTGCGGCAAGGGCTTCTGCCGCTCCTCCACACTGCTGCAGCACCACCGGGTGCACAGCGGGGAGCGGCCCTACAAGTGCGATGACTGTGGAAAAGCCTTCTCACAGAGCTCCGACCTCATCCGCCACCAGCGGACCCACGCAGCCGGCCGGCGCTGACCTGGGGCCCTGCCAGGGGTGGGGAGGTGATGGGCAGGAGAAACGGGCCAGGGAGCTGAGAAACCTTTAGAGGGAATAGTGGAAAACCTGGGGGAGGATGGAAGAGTTGAGGGCCAGGGTGGAGGAAGTTACGTGCCCTGGAGACTTCTGGGAAATGGGCTATGAAGAGGGGTTGGAGAGAGGCCAAGCAGGCAGTGGGAGGCTCTGGGAGAGATCCAGAAAAGAGGTCAGTGGAGAGCTGGCCTCAGCAGCAGCATGCCCCTTGGTGGGTGCCTGGCTTGGCAAAGCTCTAGGCTGGGGTGGGGGGAGGGGGGAGGGTTACTTAATTAGAGTGGGTAGCTTAGATTGGTAGCTACTGAGACCCTGGTTGAGTCAGGAAGGGGTGAGGGTAGGTGGGGTGGGGAGTGGGGCCCTGGGGTGGGGCTTGGGCCTCAGTGCAAACTCCAGCCTCCCTTGTCTTCCTCAGGCTTTGGAGCCCTTGAATTTGAGTTCAATAAAAACCTTTATGTGGTAAAAGAGACTTGTCCTTAAAATGTGTGCATGGACAGTGCCCTGGCCAGTGGGAGACATGCAGTGGTAACTATACAGCCAGCAAAGCCATAGGGCTCTGTCTGGAAGCCCTCCATGTTCCAGGTTTCCTCGGAATCTTATAATTCGATGCTCAGGAGACAACATCTGCACATATATTTCCAAGTTATGTCTCCTGCACAAACCCACGGAGCTCAGTGTGGGAGGTGTGAGAAAGCCTTCGACTTTGTGGGATATCCCTTCTACCAAACACAGAGGGCCAGAGAACACACCTTGCACTCATATCCGGGCGTAGAGCCTGTGTCCTACCTCTCTGGCTCCCGGTATCTAGCTGTGCTGTCCTCCTCTTGCCTTGGAACCTTCATGGCCATCACTTGGTGCAGACCCTGAGTGACCAGAACCAGACTACCTGCGGTCTTGGCCCCACCTGTAGGGGGCGCATATGGGACCCAGTGTGAGGATTAGATAGCTCTAGCTTTTAAGACCCACCCACCAGGCTGGGCCTGATTTGCCACAGCTCTGCCACTTTTTTAGGACTCCTGGACCTTTTGGGATCACCCAGCACACACACACACACACATGCCTTTATCTTACTTTTCTTTCCTGTCTGAGCCTCAGCCCTCCTAATACTCGGCTTTCGGAAAAGAATGGAGAGTCGGTGCCAGCTGTGAGTCTCTGGATCCTGGGATGTGGCCTGCCTTGACCTTAGCTGAGTAGGACAGGCCACACCCTGGGGAATCACCCAGCTGCCAGGAATGTCTTGAGATGAATGCCTGTAAGGGCCTGATTGCCCTGCAAAGATTTTTTTCAGTTTCATGGATAAGGAAAAATGAGTTCACAGAGCTCTGACCTGCTGGAAGTTTCTCTGTGGGTAAGAGGGAGGTGAGAAATTCAGACCACATCTCTCTGGCTCATCAGCCCCAGCGGCTCAGCCACACAGGCAGGTGGGGAATAGTGCTCTACACTGGCTCTTGGGCTTCAAATCCTCACGTCACCCCCAGCCCCGCACCTATCCTTAGGGCCTTATAACTTGTCAAGAGCAGAATAACTTCTCTTAAGGACATTTCAACCCAGCCTCATGTTCTGCACATTCCAGAAGGAGCCTTAGACATCACGTAGTTCAACAGTTTGGTTGTGTTTGGTGTTTTTAGTTTTTTTTTTTTTTAAGATTTATTTATTTATTAATGATAGAGAGAGAGTGGGGGAGGCAGAGACACAGGCAGAGGGAGAAGCAGGTTCCATGTTGGGAGCGCGATGTGGGACTTGATCCCGGGACTCCAGGATCGCGCCCTAGGCCAAAGGCAGGCGCCAAACCGCTGAGCCACCCAGGGATCCCTAAAGTTTTAATTATTTTTGGAAGTAGATCATTATTTTTCAAGTACAATCTCTTAGTCTTTTAAATACTCTTTGTAAACTTTTTGCACATTTTTGTACAGACACCCAATCACACATAATTTCAAATATTAAAATACTCCACCTCCCGCATTTACGTAGTTCATATATGTGAGTACTTATGTTAAATAGGACTGCATTTGACTACCTAACATATCTGTTGGTTTAACATTTCTTTCTTTTTTAAAAAATATTTTATGTATTTATTCATGAGAGACACACACACAGAGGGAGGGAGAGACAGAGGCCAAGGGAAAAGCAGGCTCTGTGCAGGGAGCCCGAAGCGGGACTCGATCCTGAGACCCCAGGATCATGCCCCGAGCTGAAGGCAGACGCTCAACCACTGAGCCAACCAGGCATCCCAGTTTTTTTTTTTTTTTAAGATTTTATTTATTTATTCATAGAGACACACACACACACAGAGAGGCAGAGACACAGGCAGAGGGAGAAGCAGGCACCATACAGAGAGCCTGACGTGGGACTTGATCCTGGGTCTCCAGGATCACGCCCTGGGCTGCAGGCAGCGCTAAACCGCTGGGCCACCGGGGCTGCCCCAGGCGTCCCAGTTTAACATTTATTTCAATTATACAATTTGATTTTCATTCTTTGGAGTTGATTTTTCCCTCCAGCTCCCAAACATGTTTGTAGGCCATTGAAAGCACAGTGCATGTAGTACTTAATTGATAAAGTAGCCTGTATGCTGCTTATGAACCATAGTATATAAAAGCAGATCAAGTGACAGTGGGGGGGCTCAGCTGCTCAGCCCCCACGCTTTTCTTCCGTATGACAGCTCCTGCGGTACCTGTAGATCCCAGGTGGGGCAGATCAAAGCCCAGGAAGGACACACATCTTTCTCAAGGTCACGGTGAAGAACTAGGATGCCAGTGCCAGGTTTCCTGACTTTCAGTCCAGCATGCTATTTTTACCACGCCATCCTGCACAACTAAACCATCTTTTAAAAAGTAATCTCTACGCCCAGTGTGGATATTGAACTCATGACCCTGAGATCAAGAATCGCATGCTTCACTGACTGAGCCAGGCAGGCACCCCACAACTAAATCATTTCTATCCACCACGTTTATTAAGCACAGATGTGCTGGCAACATTTCTAGACAGTTTGCAAGTGTTTTCCTCACAACAGCTCTGAGGGATATACAGTTAGTATTCCCATTTTACAGAGGAAGAAATGAATCCCAGAGAAGATAAGTAATGGCCCTACATGGCACAGCTATGGGGCAGGAGAGCCTGAACTCAAACCTACGACTGATTAAGTTTGACTATTCTCCCAAGGATACTGTTACTTACTTTTTCACTTTGTGCCATGGGTATGGTGTCTTCCAGAGGCTACATGGCCTGTGATAACATGTCATCATTCTGACCACTTGTAGGGAATGTGGCCTTGGGCGTTAGTATGTTTTAAATTTTTCTCCTTTTTTTTTTTAGATTTTATTTATTTATTTAATGCAGAGAGCGAGCCCACAAGCAGGGGGAGGGGCAGAGGGAGAGGGAGAAGCAGGCTCCCCGCTGGGACCTGGGGCTCCATCCCCATCATCCCAAGACTCTGGATCATGACCTGAGGTGAAGGCAGATGCTTAGCTGACTGAGCCGCCCAGGTGCCCCTGCAGTAGGAAGATTTTTTTTTATTTATTCGTGAGAGACACAGAGAGAGAGAGAGAGAGAGGGAGGCAGAGACACAGGCAGAGGGAGAAGCAGGCTCCATGCAGGGAACCAGAGACGTGGGACTCGATCCCTCCAGGGTCTCCAGGATTACAACCTGGGCCAAAAGCGGTGCTAAACCGCTGAGCCACCCGGGCTGCCCAAGTAGGAAGATTTTAAAGGACAGAACAAGGTAGAACTAGATGGGCTGGCAAGAGGAACAGCATGTGCAAAGACAGAGGCAGGTGTTTGAGGATGGGTGCTGTTAAGGGAGTCGGGATATAGATTTCTGGGCATGATGAGGGCAGGACTGTTCTGAAATGAACCTCCCAGATTTTCTGTGTTTTGCTTCCAACCCTGATGAAAACATTCACTCTGTGTGTGTCACAGAGCATCACTCGTGTAGGAGGACCCTCACTAACTTGTTATCCTGTTTTATCTTCTTCACAATCCCCCCACCGCCTAGAATCACAGGTCTACCTTTTCACTCTGTTTTCTCATTGGGGTGGTGCTTCCTGAGGGCAAGGACTTGTCCATCTTGTTCATCATCCTGCCCTCAGGGCACAGAACAGGCCCTGACACCAGGTGCCCATGGGTGGCTCAGGCCAGCAGGGGGTTGATGAGGTTGAAGAGGCTGGCAGGAGGCTGTTCTGGGCCTTGAGTGCCAGGCTTGAGAACATTCTCTTACTCCCTGTAGGCAGAAGGGAGCCTTGGGAGGTCAAAAGCTATTTCTCAGCTCTCAGTGCTGAGCCCAGAGTTGTCCTGAGAGTGACTCCATATTCCCTGGGGAGAGGGTTGGGGGAGTGGGGGAGGGAAGGAGGAGAGAGGAGAGAGAGCTGTGCCCAGCTCTGGGGTCCTACTGACCACAAGAGGGCAGCAGCGACAAGCCTGCTCTGTCCTCCTAAAGGTGGGGGGGCCTCAGGATCAAGCCTCACCAATTGCTGCTTAAAAAAAAAAAAAAAAAAGCCTGGGAGGGTCTATTCTCACACCTGAATGAATTGTCAATGCCTCATGCAGGTTAGTCTCTAATGGTTGTCATAAAAAAAAAAAAAAAAAAAAAAAAGAAAGGGAAAGAAATGAAAAGAAAATACAGCTGACTGGGTCCCACTTAGAGAAAGGGTGAGAAGGAAATGTTTAATTGAGCCAGGCTGAGATGTGGCACCAGCTTACAAACTTCATATTTATCAGTAGACATAGGCAGGCGCTCTGCTTAGCACTGGGAGCCGGGGCAGGAGGTGGGGGGGTAGTGAAGGGAGGGGAGTAGACAGACCTGTCCCACATCTTGAGCTCACTGCCTCCCAGCCTGGGGCCATGATGGGATTTGGGGAGTCCCAATAGGGGCTACAAAGGAAGGAGGCAGGAGCCTGAGGGAAGACAGAGCCTTGAAGGGTGGAGATGCCATGGGCCCATCCAAACGTTTTCTGGAACTTCCCATAGGCACCCTCACTAGTTCAGTGAAATTGAATCAAGCGGGATCCCTGGGTGGCTCAGTGGTTTAGCGCCAGCCTTCGGCCCAGGGTGTGATCCTGGAGTCCCGGGGTTAAGTCCGGCTTCGGGCTCCCTGCATGGAGCCTGCTTCTCCCTCTGCCTGTGTCCCTGCCTCTCTCTCTCTGTGTCTCTCATGAATAAACAAATAAAATCTTAAAAAAAAAAAAAAAAAAAGAAATTGTATCAAGCACCCACTGTGTCTGGCTCTGTGATGTCACCAAGGTGAACATAACAGGTATGGTCCCTACCCCCGTGGAGCTATAGTTGGATTTGAGAGATGAATATTGAGTAACAACCATGATCTGTACTGTGAGGGGAAGTGCAGGCTAGTGTAGGCATGTGTGCTATGAAAACCCGCTTGGGGCGGGGTTGAGGGCAGCCCTGAGGAAGTTCCAAGTGAGCTGAGATCTGAAGTCTGAGTGAGAGCCAGCCAGGGAAAGGGCTGGGGAGGAATGTTCCAGGCAGAGGGAGCAGTCTGGATGAAGGCAGTGGGACAGAAGGGGGCTTGGCTAGTGAGAAAGGCTGGTGTAACTGGAGCTTCGAAAGGGAGGCTGGGAGTCTCTGGAGGAGGCCAGGAAGGCCACGGGGACCCAGTACTGCACTGGCATGTTAAGGATATTTTGCAGATTTTGGAAGTCGTATTAAGGAACTTGGTCTTTAGCCACAGAGCAAGGGGTCTGCAGCAGCAATGTCGTGACACAGATCAGATTTGCTCTCTGGCAGCAGATGGAAAGCTGACTGGACTCCAGGCAGGAGAGAGTGAAGGGCAAGGTTCTGAGAGTCTGAGGCATCTGGGGACATCCAAGGGCAGATGGGTGTGAGGGCTGGGAGTGTCACTAAGTCCTGAGATGACAGTTTTTCCAAATTTAGATCAGATATTCTCTTCCATGGGAGGATATTAAGAAGGACCAGGGGAAGCCAGAACCAGCTGATAATTACAAGCCCTCACGTACATACCCTTCCTGGCCCATCCCTCATAGATCCTCACCATGAGCCCACAGAGCAGGCAGGCAGGAGTGAGCTCCATGTTCAACATAACGAAACTGAGGCCTAGGTGGGGGGGCAGAGACTTGCCCGAAGACGCACAGTGAGACATAGGTAGAGGCAGAATGGCACCATACATCCTGGGTCCTCTGCCGTGGGCCTGGGCCTCAGTCTTTGACAGCTTCATCCTGGGCCTCCCCCTCCTGGAGGGGCTCCAGGCAGCCTGGATCCCCAGCCTCCTCCTTGGACACTGGCTGCTCAGAGTCTTGTTTAGGGATTTCATTTGAAGCTTCTACAGCCTCCATCTTCTCCTTCAGGTTCCGTTTGAAGAAGCCAAGCTGTAGGAAGACAAAAATGGAGTCAGCAGAAAGTCCATGGAATATTCTGGACCAGTCAGCCTCGGCAAAACATGAGTGCACCCTTCAGAATGGTAATGAGTCATTCATGCTGCACATGCGTGGTTATCTGCTCCAGGGATGGGGCGAGGGTATCAGCCACACTTGGTTCCTATGATAAACAGCTGTACATTTAAGAACAATTCATTCTTTAGGTTTATCAAAATGTCATAGGCCAATATGTGGGGCGGGCGGTTTGAAAATATCCAGTAATACTAACAAATAGCAAGAGCTTGCACTTAACATAGTGCTTGGCATGGGTCAGGTACTCTCCATTGAAAGCTCAGAACATACATAGTCTACTTTTTTTTTTAAACATATATATACTTTGGCTCAGCCATTCCAACTCCAGGAATTAATTTTTTTTTTTTTAAAGATTTTATTTGTTCATCAGAGACACACAGAGAGAGAGGCAGAGACACAGGCAGAGGGAGAAGCATGCTCCATGCAGAGTGCCCGATGTGGGACTTGATCCCAGGTCCCCAGGATCACGCCCCGGGCTGAAGGCAGGTGCCAAACCGCTGAGCTACTCAGGAGTTCCTACAGGAATTAATTCTAAAGAAGATTTGAACAAGTGTGCAAAGATGTGGGTGCCAAGAGCCTTTTTGGTCACCATTTAAAATAAGTGGAAATTATTTATCAGCTGGGATCTTGTTTCAGTAAAAGGTGGAGCATCCAGACAGCAGCAACCCAGGCAGGTTAAAAGGCAAGAGGTGGGGAACCCTGGGTGGTGCAGCGGTTTGGCGCCTGCCTTTGGCCCAGGGTGCGATCCTGGAGACCCGGGATCGAATCCCACGTCGGGCTCCTGGTGCATGGAGCCTGCTTCTCCCTCTGCCTATGTCTCTGCCTCTCTCTCTCTCTCTCTCTCTCTCTCTCTGTGACTATCATAAATAAATAACAATTATTTTAAAAAAATAAAAAAAATAAAAGGCAAGAGGTGGATCTGATTGTGCTCACACAGAGAGACATCAAGATAGAATATCCAGTGGGAAATACAAGCTCCCAAGCAGTATATATGCTATTATTCCATTTACATTTTCTTTCTTTTTAAAAGATTTAATTTATTTACTTGACAGAGAGAGAGAGGGGACAAGTAAGCAGAGTGGCAGGCAGAGGGAGAGGGAGAAGCAGACTGCCCGCTGAGCAGGGAGCCTAAGGCAGGGCTCGATCCCAGGACCCTGAGATAATGACCTGAGCTGAAGACAGATGCTTAACTGACTGAGCCACCCAGGTGCCCCCCATTTATATTTTCTATGTGTATATACACAGACACTGACTTGCTCTCTCTCATGCTCACACATATACTCACACATATATTATTTATTTTAAAACCATATTGGTTTTATTTATTTATTTATTCATTCATTCATTCATTCATTCATTCGTGAGAGATACAGAGAGAGAGAGACAGAGACAGAGACATAGGAAGAAGGAGAAGCAGGCTCCATGCAGGAAGCCTGATGCAGGACTCGATCTCGGGACTCCGGGATCATGCCCTGAGCCAAAGGCATATGCTCAACTGCTGACCTATCCAGGCATCCCTTATTTATTTATTTATTTATTTATTTATTTATTTATTTATTTATTTATATTTTATTTGTTTATTTGGCAAAGAGAGAGCACAAGCAGGGGAGAAGGGCAAGAAGGCACAGGGAGAGGGAGAAGCAGACTCCCTACTGAGTAGGGAGTGGGATGTGGGGCTCCATCCCAGGACCCTTGGATCACCACCTGAGCCAAAGGCAGACACTTAATCGACTGAACCACCCAGGTGCCCCTACATATACACATATTTAAACAACAAAATTAGAAGCTGGAAAACGGTTGTTAGTAACCATTCTCTGGGAGTACAAGGGGAAGAAACTGATTTTCTGTGTTGTCTTTTTCTGGGGTATTTAGTTTTCATATGGAACATCTGCCCTCCACCATTCTTCATCTGGCTACTCCTCCTTCAAACCCCAACTCAAATGCCTCCTCTTCTGGGAGGCCTTCCTGGACTGCCCCAGCCTGAGTGAGGCTTCAGCACACAGGCCCTTGAGTGGAGCCCTGTCTGCCTCCTCCATTAGACTGTGAGCCCTCTATGGCAGGGACCATGTTTATGGTGTGGGCCTCTGTGTCCCAGCACCCAACCCTTAATGGGCAGAAGCACCCTTCTCTCCTAGGTAGACAGTCCTGGCTCTGCCAGTGCTTGGAGGAGGGAGGGGGAAAGATTTGCTTGCTCTTTGGGCCTGGGGAGCTTTATCTGAAAGAGGGGGGGGGGCTGAGGCCCCTTCTAGCTTTAAGGCTCCCCAATCTCAGTATTCTCCGCCCTGACCCCTGCAGAACCCTTTCCCCAGCCAGGTTGTCTCAGCCATGCCCCACGCTCCCAGAAGCTCCCACCTTGTAGAGTGCCACAAAAATCAGCAAGAGCAGCAACAGCCCCCCAATGCTGCTCAGCGCATAGACATGGAGCATTTCCTTTTCATATATGATGTCAACCTTCATGACGACCTGGAGAAGGAAAAGAGAAGGGAACGTAAAGAGCAGGCTTTCACCTCTGACATGCTTGTGAATGGCTAGGTCTTCGTGTTTCTGGTTCAGACTGCTTCTGGATACAACCCGGCTGGCCCAGATGTCTCCCTCCAGTGCACCTCCCAGTGTGCAACCATCAGAGTGAACTAGGAGACATGCACATAACCCATCGGAAGCCCTTACATGGCTTCCCTTAGTCCCAGAATAAAATGCCAGAATCTTGGCTCAGCATGCAAAGCCTTCCGGAGTCCAGCTTGGGCTTGCTTCTTAACTGCAGCTTCCCTTCTCCTGCTCTGACCTGCTTGCTCTCCCACCTGCCTCGCCATCCTCTTGGCTCCGTGGTCTCGCTACTCGCTCTGCTTAGAGCTCGTTCCGTCGTGCTCACGGTGCGCATGGGGTGGGTACCCTTTGCTGAGTTGCCATCAAACTGGCTCTCTGCCTGACATGTCTCAGACGGGTGTCCCTGTGGCCTACTTGCCCACCAGCAGTCACAGGGAGCTCATGGCATCCAGCAAAGCCTTCGCCAAGGCTGACTGCTTTGACCGTGGGGAGACGGTGTGCCCTTCCTTGTTCCTGGAGAGCCCAGACCTCCCATGAGGCCCTACTACTTTTGGCTCTAGCTCTTCTAGCTCTGCCCTGGGGTTCCCCAGACCCCTCTGCTGACCCCTGCTCCCTGGGGCTTCTGAGGAGGCAAAACCATACCTGGGCCATGGAGGCATTGCTGCCATAGAGGTGGAAATGCTTGATGCTGTTGAAGGAGACGGAAAGAGAGCTGCAGAGGCTGACCATGGAGGAGGCCTGTGGGGTATGGGGGAGACGTCAGGCCAGAGAGAATAAGCACCAGAACCCACTGATTTCAGCACCCCACCTCGGCTGAGGTTGGAGAACAGGTCCCAGGGGGCTGCACAATTCCTACTGAGTTCCCTACTGTAGCGTCCTAATGGGTCACTCCCCACAGCTGGAAGGAAACTTTTCCTACATAGAACCAGCAAGAACCATCCGTAGGCCCGTGAAAACAGCCCTGCACATTTCGAGCACGATTCTCTTTCACCTGCCACCGTGTAAATATCAGGGCTTTTCGTCCAGGTGGTACAGAATGCAGGAAGCCCATCTGGCAGGGATGCTCGCTCCTGACCCCTCGAGGCCTCCCCAACCTCTATGTTGCCAGCAGGTGCTACCTCAATCTTCTCCACCAGCTCAATAGTCCCGATCACTTTGACGAAGATCTCCTCCTTGTAGACAAATGGGCAGTGGAATCTGGCCCCGGGCAAACAAGGCTGCCAAGAATGAAGAGAGCAGGGGTCAGAGCGGCCTATCTTCCCACCTGCACTCTGCTGGCCCCACCCTGACTTCTGAACCCACAGGCCAGTACCTCAGCCACACTGGGCAGCCTGTCCAGATCCTCACGATAACAGGTCACAGGAGGCTCCTAGGAATGATGGGATGGAATGAGAGCAGAGAGAGGACACTGGCCCCTTAAGGCTGGAATCTGGCCTCCCTCCCCACTCCATGGATACACAGCATCCGGCATCCCGGTTCACTCCCACTGGCTCCTGGCAGGTGCAGAAATCACTGAGCCCAACAGGATGCATCTACCCTCACTCCCTTCCCACACATCTGTACCCCTTTATGAGCTCACTCCCAGGGACCTGGGTGTCTTTCCCTCCTCCAGGCAGTACTCACCATCTCCACATTCCATTTGTGTGTGATGGGCCCCTCACTGTGAGATACTGGTACCCCAATCAAGGCCTCCAGGGCAGGCACTTTGTGGTCATAGATAGAAGGCTGAATCCTCACCTAGGACAGAGGACATGGGACCGCAGAGCCCTAAATGCCAGCCACCCCTCCAAATGCCTCTCCAGACACGATCCTCCCTGGCTGAGGCCTGAGCGCCTGCTTTTGCCAGGCAGAGGGCAATGACAGCTTCATGTGGCCCCTATCTTCAAGGTTTTACAGTGTGGGTTACCTGTGCCTTTCTGCTTTCGCCACGGAGCAAATCCTCACATATCCATCAAGGTACCCCTCAAATATCATTTCTGATGGTTCCGCTGACTCCCCAAGGGGAAGGCAGCTCCCCCTGTGTGTTCTCATAGCGCACTACATCCCCCCCCCCCCTCCCCGCAGGATGGCTAAGTATCTACTTGTGTGTCTGTCTCCTCTGGACTGCGTGCTTGGTGACTGTGGCTTCTTTCACTTGCAGTTCCCTGCTGCATACTACTGAGCACATAGCAGGCCTCCAGAAATGTCATTTTTTGAATGAGTGAAAGAACGAAGGCAAGGATACATGTGAAAATTATTTGCACAATGCAGGTTGGGAAAGACTCATTTTGGTGAGGACACCACACAGATTGAAGAAATACATCCTGAGTACCTGTTAGATGAAAGAGCCTACTGTGTGGGGCTGGAAGACCCAGAAGTAGAGAAGAAAGTGACAAAGGGGCAGCACCAATGAACATCTCAGGGAGGTCCTGCAGGGAAATATATGTCCAGTTTGAGAGGTTCTAGCATTCTTCACTTGACACACTTTTACAGACACTTGAAAAATGTCAGGTAAATTAAATTTAAAAGGCCTTATGTCAGAGGCAGCATTTGAATTTAACTGTGAAGGACAGAGAGGAGTGGAACAGATGAAGATGAGGGGTGCCATCCAGGAAGAGAAAATGTGGACAGTTAGAACAGTTAGCACCAGGCAAGTGTGACACAGCTGGAGGTAGGGGCTGGGACCAAGAGACAGGACCTACATCTGGAAAGGAGACCTGGGGTGAGATTGTGTGCCCATGAGGCCTAAGGGCCAGAAATCAGGGGACTCTTAACCGGGTAATGGTGAGGAGGGAAGGCTCGGTGGTAGGGTGAAGTGGGCCCAGGATGGGAGAAAATGGGGAAGGCAGGCCAAGGTCCAAGAAGGAGCCTGCGCCGATGGTTGCAAGAAGGAGGGGAACCTGAGTCTGGGCATTAGTGGAGGCAAAGGAAACAAGAGAATACAGAACGAGGTTGAGGAGGTGGGAGGACCAGCCACGGAGGAAGGACAAATTCACTCAGACTTGGAAGTTTTGCTTGGGGCAAAGGGTGCTTTTGAGCACACCAGGGGTGATGCTGGCTGAGGGGAAAGCAGTACATTGGGTTTAGAACATGCTGAGACAAAGCCTCAAGGGGAACAATTGCACTCCCATATATATACCCAAGAGAAGTCAAATATGTCTGCACCAAAACTTGTACAAGAACGTGCAAGCAGGGGCGCCTGGGTGGCTCAGTTGGTTGAGCATCTGCCTTCAGCCCAGGTCATGGTCCCAGGGTCCTGGGATACAGCCTTGAATCGGGCTCCCTGCTCAGCTGGGAGTTTGCTTCTCCCTCTCGGCTGCTTGTGTGCACGCGCTCTCTCTCTTTCTCAAATAAATAAATAAAATCTTAAAGAAAACCCCAAAACATTCAAGCAGCATAGTCAATGAAAGCCCCAAAGTGGAAATCACCAAGATGTCCACCAGCTGCTGAATGGACAAATCAAACGCAGCCTACCTCGCAATGGAATATTATCTGGCAATAAAAAAGAATATGGTAGTGGGACAGGCTACAACAAGGATGACCCCTGAAAACACTATGTAACCAAAGGAAGTTAGTCATAAAAGACTCCACACTGGAGGATTCTGCTCCTACATAATGTCCAGAGCAGCCAGGTCTCTGGACAGAGACTAAAGTAGTGGCTGCCAGGAGCTGGGGGAGGAGGGGCAGGAGAGCATGTGGGTACAGGGGTCCTTTGTGGAATAATGAAAATCTTCAAAAATTGGATTGTGGTGATGGTTATATAACTTTACAAATATGCCAAAGGCCACTGAACTGTATGTTTTAAAAGCAGATAAATTAAAAAAAATTTTAAAAAGCAGATAAATCATACAGACTGTGACTTGTATCTCATTCTATTATAAAGCTGTTAAAAGACAAAAAAAAAAAAAAAGATGCAGGGAAGACCTCCCAGTGGAGAGCAGGGACAAGCTGTAGGGACAGGTGCCCTGGAGGAGCAGGAGGGTCACAATGCAGAGTTGTGAGCTGGACGGGGGACTCAGACTGTGGGTAGAGAGGCCACATGGGGACCGATGCAGAGCAGTCAGTGGCACAAGCATAGAGCATCAGCCTGTTACCAGGGCAGTGCGAAGATGGGGTCATGGGGAGACCACAGAAGAGCAATCACCATTTGCTGAACACTCAGTGTGCTGGGCCTCTGTGATTCTCACTGAATGTAGGATCTCATTCTTTTCTCTCAGGCTGCCTATGTGGCAGGCAGGACTGATATCCCCACTTCAGAGGGGAGGACTGAGGTTCAGGGAGATTAATCTGTCTGAAGTGACGGAGTGGAAAGGCGGGCATTGGAGCCCAGGCTGGGACTCCAGAGACCGGAACTACATTGTTCTATCACCTTCCTTGGATGATGGTGAGAACAACACTGCTAAAACCAGTCACTGGGGATCCCTTGGTGGCACAGCGGTTTGGCGCCTGCCTTTGGCCCAGGGCGCGATCCTGGAGATCCAGGATCGAATCCCACGTTGGGCTCCCGACGGAGCTCCCATGGAGCCTGCTTCTCCCTCTGCCTATGTCTCTGCCTCTCTCTCTCTCTCTCTCTCTCTGTGTGACTATCATAAATAAATAAAAATTAAAAAAAAATAAATAAAACCAGTCACTGGTGACCAATGGCTTATGTGTGGAGTACTGTGTGGAGCACTTAACATGAATTTTCTTATTTGCTCTTCATAACAACCCCATAAGGAGGTCTATTATCATCCCCATTTTACAGATTGAAAAACAGATGCTCACAGAGGTTAAGTAAACAGCCCAAGGCCACACAGCTTTAAATAGCAGAGCTTCAAAAAGGTTTTAGGTCTGGCTGAAGCTTATACTCCTCACCAGCTTGGGGAGAGGGCCATCATGAGGAAGAAGACCCCGTGGCCCAGCTGCCCAGGTCTCACTGAATTACCATGCATGTTGAGCTCACCAGAAACCCAAGCTGACCTCCTTGTGGCAAAAAGGGCCTGACTAACAGGACGGCTTCGGGCAAGAGGGAAAGATCACCAGTGTCCCACGCTGAGTTGCATTTAGTTAAAACAGACATGATCAGGCCCTTAGCAAGAGTGGCTGTGTGCTTGGGCCAGGCGGCAGGGAGCCAGATGCATCGCTTAGGATGCTGGAGGGTGGATGGAGGTGTCTAGCCCTGATGACCATCCCGAGAGAGAGAAATGGGGTATGTGGTGCAGGGAGGGGAGCTCAAAGGGTTTGAATGGGTTCCCAGAGGAGTGGGGCAAGAATGCAAGCAGGCTTCCACAGTAGCTGGAGAAATCTCCAGGCTGGGCCACAGCCCCCACCTCAGCCATTAACTACCTCCACTTCCCGGGCACTGGGCCAAGCACTGCATGGGGAGTCAGTAACCCACTTAAACCTCAAGACACCTGGAAGTTCTCATTCCAAATGCCGTTTGTCATAGCAGGGAACCGAGGCATGCACAGTTAAGCCTGTGGCCCAAGGTCACACAGAGCTGGAATGGTAGAGCTGGGGCTTGGATCCATGCCTGTCCAAGCCTTCCCGGCTATTGGTGGGGAAAGGACTGGTCTGCCAAGCTCCTTGGGGAACCCAGAGCCATCCCAGTGAACATTAGAAACCAACCCAACTGGCCATTCTCAATGCAAATGAGCATCTGACCTCCCCAAGGGCCACTCTCCTCCATGTTTTGTCTAGGGGAGATGACTCCAGCCTCTGTTCTAAAGGGGCTGCCTGACCTGGGGTTCCTTTCCTGCTGGGCTCCTGCCCCAGTCTGTCCTGATGCCAGCAAGGCCTTTGGTAAGACAGTCTCTCTGGGGCTCAGTCTCCTCCACGGGAAAATGAGAATGCTCTTGGCTTGGTCAATGCCTACTCCTCTCTCAGGGGTTACCTCTAAAAAAGCCTCAGACCCCTCGAGCTTTAGACTCAGGGGCTGTCTTTCTTTGTTTCCATAATGAAGATTGCTATTTCAGCCGCGAGCATATGGCATACAAAGTGACAGATCATTGACTTAGAGGTTAAACACATTAATTTTGGGGGGTGCCTGGGTGGCTCAGTTGGTTGGGCATCTGCCTTTGGCTCGGGTCATGATCCCAGTGTCCTGGGATGGAGTGCCAAGTCAGGTTTCCTGCTGAGCGGGGAGTCTGCTTTTCCCTCTCTCTCTCCCTCTGCCCTCCCCACGCCAGTTCTCTCTCTCTCTCTCTCAAATAAATAAATACAATCTTAATAAATAAATAAATAAACAAACAAAAAAACACATGAATTTTGGTATTCAAATAAGGGCCTGAATCTGACTCTTCCCCGCTTAGTAGCTGTGTAGCCTGGCAAGCTACTCAACCTTTCTGTGCTGTGGACTTCTTGTCTGTATGCTGGGAATGACAACGCCTCTGCCTTATGGGGCCTCACAGTCAGTGTGAGAATCCTGGGGTGGGGGTCACATACATAAAGCACCAGGCACAGAATTTGGCTCCAGTGAGTAGTCAGGGGCCCTGCCTTACTGCTGCCTCCACACCTAAGCTGCAACAGTGGCTCATTAAACATGTGAATGAAAAGCTAGGTTGTCTCTCAGAGTGCTTCTGCCTCTCAAGTTCTGAGATCCCACTGACAATGCATCCAGCACCGGAAAGGAGCTGTGCAGCCACTGGCCACTGGAGGCTGTGAGGCTCTCTAGAAAGGATCACAGCATGGGCAGAGGGAGCTGGGTTCACGGAGGATAGGGCTGTGTCTGGTTGGTCTCTGCAGCCTCTGTCCTCAGGACAGAGTTGGAAAATGTATGATCCAGAAGGGCCTCTCACACAGAAGCTCATACCTGGTAGAAGTGTTCAACAAAGTACATCTTGGGACCTTTTGGGGTGAAGCCGACATACAGTGTGGAGTTCTCCTTGCTGCGGAGAGAGAGAGAGAGGAATGGGGGTAGAAAGAGGAGGAGATAAGGACCCAGTCTCCAGTAGAGCAGGGGCCCAGGCCTGGGGAAGCTCTGAGGGACCCTCTAGGGACCAGGAAGGCATGCTCTCATGGAACCTTTCCAGCACTCTTCTGTTTCCCTTTGGAAAGCAAGGCTCGTGGAAAGGGCCAGTCCGCTGCCCAGTGTCTGGCAGAGGAGGGCCAGGGCTGGAACCCAGGCCAATGTGCCTCTGGAGCTGTGTTTTCCCCACCACACAGGTCCCTGCCTCATGAGGGTTTCCACTGTCTGCTGGGTTCTCCTGCATAACAGTACCAGCCTCTGGCTTCCTCTCCATCTCATCCATCTAATGACCTTCCTAACATCACTGTCTGATCCTGCTACCTCCCCACTTAGAATCTGCCTATGGCCCCCAGCCATCCACAAGGGTCAGGCCCAAAGCTCCTCATGTCCACATTTGCCCACCCAGTGCACCCCACACATACCCGCTGTCCCCTGCACACTCCCTACTTCCCAAATCCACACCATTGCTTGCTGCTTCCTTTTGCCCAATGGTTTTCTCTCTGATGGGGACATCCCTTCTCCTCTCTGGCCCCTGTCTAACCCTTCGAACTCTCCAGACCCCAGTTCAAGCCCTTGCCTCTCTGTGAACCCTTCCATCTCTCCACCAACCCAAATCATCCTTCCTCATTCTAATTTAATACCGTACTTCAGACAGTATCATTATGTATGGCATTTGTGTTCAAAAGCACCAGAGATCTTGGCTCAGTCACTGTCCCTGTCTTTCTCTCCCTGAGCCAGCTTGAGAAAATTGGTCTGCTTTTCTGGCTTCAATCTCTTTTCTGTCAATGAGAAAATCCAACGGGTCATCCCCATGGGTCCTTCCTGCCATAACCTTCTGAGACTCACTGATTCTGTGTGCACATGAGCTTGGCCTTTCCTGCCTGCCCATGAGCTTTCTGTGGGCAAAGAGCCACTGTGAACAGTCTCTCCTCCTCTCTCTGTGCTCCTGACCCCTGGGCGGGGGGCGCATCTAGCATGGGGTTTTGGAGTCAAACAGACCCAAATTCAGATGCAGCATCAGTGTTTCCTATCTGTATGACTCTGGATGAGCACCCTTCTCAGAGGCTGCTTGTTCACCAGTAAAATGGAAAGAGGCACGGCTGCCTCATTCCAGGGGCAGCCCCAGCTGTGCAGGACAGCTGGCACAGGCATCCGACACAAGGTCAGCATACAATACGCTTTTTCTTCCATCAGTAAACTGCTGATCTCAGAACTCTTAAAGGCCTCCATTGTTTTGGGTATTGAAAACTCCTGAGGGGGGCACCTGGTTGGCTCAGTGGTTGAGCCTTTGGCTCAGGTTGTGATCCCAGGGTTCTGGGATTGAGTCCCATATCACACTCCCTGCAGGGAGCCTGCTTCTCCCTTTGCCTATGTCTCTGCCTCTCTCTCATGAATAAATAAATAAAATCTAAAAAGAAAAAACAACAACAACAACAAAAAAACTCTTGGGGTTGTGGTTGGAATCAGTTCTAATTACCCCTGGGCAGGAGAGGATGAGGCTTTGAAGGAGAGCCCTGGGAAGCCAGGCTGAGGCCCTGGCTCAGGAGGCTGGGGTTGGGGAGGCTGCTCATGACTTACTCCTCAGTGAGAATGTTGATGGGGTACAGGACTGGGATGGTGGTGGTGGCCAAGTTGTTCTCCAAGAGGCCGGAGTCCTCATTGTGACTGCATTGGGACAAAGCAGAGGGCAGTGTGAGGGAAGGGTGTGGGCAGGACCACCCGGCAGTCTGAGTGGGGAGGGCAGCTATGCCTGTCCGGGGTGGGTTGGGGTGGGGAGACGGCTGCCTGGGGCCTGCTTACCAGCTCACATTGGCGTGCAGCTCAACAGAGTCCCCCCAGGAGCTGTTCAGCAGCATATGAAACATCACCTGGATAGCAACCTGGCAGGGGAGAAGAGGGGAATGATGAGGGATGCACCCCATGGCCCCCATGCCCAGCTGCTGTGATACCAGTGACCACTGGTACTTATCCCCCAAAACAGGTGCTTTAGCCCCGTTGTACAGATGAGGATACAAAACTCCAAATGATACAAAGTCACCTGCTTAAGGTCACAAAATGAATAATCAGACAATCCAGGTTTGTCTGAATCCAAAGTCTAGGCCATCCTTCCCTTTGAGGTGGGAGGTGGACGGGGGTGCTGTTCTTTACCCATCTCCTGCACCCTTCACCCCCCACCCCCACCCCCGAGCCCAGAGCCCTTTAGTGGCTTGGCTCCTAAGGGCTCGAAGCACTCACCACACTGCCTGCTCTAAAGATGGGAGAGCTCACATTGCAAGAGACGATCCTGTTCATAAGCTTGGCTACCTCAGGAAGCTCCTCGCAGCTCACAGGTATCTGGCTGTGGGGCTGGAGGTGAGAAGAGACGGAACAAACTTCTTAGTGGGCAAGGCTAAGGTTTCCCAAAGCCACCAGCCCTTGGGGCCCATGCCCCCCTGGCTCCATCCCTGCCATTCTCAGAGAGGGGAGCCCAGAGAATCAGGGGTACAGCCAGAGGATTCGTTCAAAGATGTTCACCACAATGCTACTTAAAATTGTAAAATTCCTGAAATGATCGAAGAGTTCCAAGAGATAGGAACGGTTTGGCCCGCTGTACAATCCTAGGAGAGGATACAGGGAGATTGTTAAAATGCCCCTACTACATCTATACAGTCAGCAACCGTTTTTCAAAGAAGCCAGAGCCTGATTCTGGGCTAAGCAGCCCATAGCCATCCATCTTCATCCTCATCTGTGAGAACAGATTTCAGCCTCAGATTGGGGAGGGAATTTGATAAGGAAACAGAGGCCTGCTGACTTCCCCAGGTCCCACCCCTGGGCCCTCTGGCAGGGATCTGGTAGGAATTCGAACACAGGTCTGTCTGACTCCGGATCTTGAGTTCTTAGTCACTCTATTAGATGCCCCATAAGGAAGCATTTAATGTTGCTGATAAGAATAATTCAAATGTCCGTTGACAGATGACCACTGGATAAATAAATGTGGTCCATCCATACAATGGAGTGTTATTTAGCCTCAAAAAGGAAGCAATCTCGCACATGCTATCACACGGATGCTCCTTGCAAACACCATGCTAAGCAAAGAAGACACACAAAAGGACAAACTCGTATGATTCCATTTCTGTGAAAAATCTAGAACAGGCAAATCCATAGAGATGGAAAGTAGATGAGAGATCACCAGAGCGGGGAATGATTGCTTTTGATGGATTGAGAGCTTCTGTTTGAGATGATAGAAAAGTTCTCCAAATGGATGCCAGTGGCACAACACTGTGAATGATCTTAATGTTACTGAATTGTATGCTTGTAAAGGGTTAAAAGGGCAAATTGTCCATTATGTGTATTTTACCACGATAAACATTTGTTGTAAAAACAAGGAGCAAAAATAACCAAATGGAGAACAAAATGGCAATTACTTAAAACAAATAGAAAATGAACGAATATGCAGTGTGATTTATACGTATGTATAGAGATACACAGCAGGATAACCACCTAAATATTAAAAGTAGTAACTGCTGAGTTGTAGGAGCATAGGGTGATTGTTTAAACTTCTCTATGACTTTCAACTTTCTGTGGTAATCATGTATTACTTCTGTTCTAATAATTTAAAAAATAAAAGTTGTATTTAAAACAACCCAGGCCGGGGTACCTGGGTGGCTCAGTGGTTGAGTGTCTGCCTTTGGCTCAGGGTGTGATCCCAGGGTCCTGGGATCAAATCCCACATCGGGCTCCCCACATGGAGCCTGCTTCTCCCTCTGCCTATGCTTCTGCCTCTCTGTGTTTCTCATGAATAAATAAATAAATAATCTTTTTTTAAAAGATTTTTTTAAACTTTATTCATGAGAGACACACAGAGAGAGGCAGAGAAAGAAGCAGGCTCTATGCAGGGAGCCCAATGGAGGACTCCATCCTGGGACTCCAGGATTATGCCCTGGGCCGAAGGCAGGCACTCAACTGCTGAGCCACCCAGGCATCCCATAAATAAATAATCTTTAAAAAATAAATAAATAAAATAAAACAACCCAGGCCACCCCGCAAAAACACGTTGGTCACCTTAGGTAGGAGGGAGTCTGAGCTCACTAAATCTGTGTACACCTTTCTGGTCACCAGAGCCAAGAGCTTGTCACACTCTCCATTCCATGCAACCCTCTTGCTAGCCCTGCAGGTGTCCCCAGTCTCACTGGTGGCAGGATCTGAGGCCCACAGAGGGTGAGGGTGGCCATCAGGCTGAGAACCCGGATGAGGGCCTACGGCTTCTACACACCATCTGCTGCCTATATCTTCAGATTGTCCTGTCTGCCTGAGGCTCTCTGATGGGAGCAGAAGCTTCAGGAACAGGTATGGCCTCAGGCAGGCCCTGCTTTGGCACTCACCTTGAGCATCTCTACTTTGCGGAAGGAGAGTCCCTGGGGGAAGCTCAGATTGAGGTGGACGGAGTAAGCGTCTTCTCTCAAGTTACTCAGTATCAGCTCCACGGAGAGGCTGGCAGAGGGGATCAGGCGCAGGACTCTGGATCTGGGGGCAGGGCCAGGGAAAAGTTACGGGGGCCAATGTAAAGGAAGCAGGATAGAGATGGGGCTTTCAGAAGTGAAGGATCAACTAGGTTAGAAAAAATGAATACATCAACATCAGCTGTTGCACATAGGCTGAGCAATTCGACTTCATCAGATCCTCACAGGCGTGCCCAAGGGACTGGAATATCTCAGAGAGGAGAACTAAGGTCCACAGGACAGATCTAGTGAATACAGATGGAGTCCTTCTGACTCAAAGCCCCCCTGCTCTTTGGAGCACACAGGAGCTGCCTCAGGAAAACACCAGGTAGAAGAGGAGGGCCTGGGGGCTTGAGGCCTTACCCTGCTGGGGAGAACGAGAGCCCTAGGTCTGCCTCACACTTCTTGTCCTCCCCGCAGTTCTTCTCAAAAGGGATCTGAAAAGCCAAGAAGAGAGATGAGGAGGCTCAGGCCCCAGACCCAGGAGGGAGGGACCCTGGCCTCTCCAGCTGCCCCCCTTCTCTTCTTACCTCCGTGTTCGCTACGTGTGGTAAGGGTCTCAGGATGGGCCGGATGTCCCTGTCCAGCTGAGCACAGAGTGGTGGGAGGGCCGGGAGGCAAGACAGATTAGCTGAGGCAGCAGAACTCTTAAAGGAGGGCTCAGGGGGCTCAGAGCTGGGGACTCAGCTGGGCCGACTTGGTCGGCCCCTCTCAGGAGCCAAAGCCTGCCCCAGGCAGCACTTCACCCTCCTGATTGGGCCCAAGGAGCCCTGGGACAGGAGGCTGTGCTTCTGAGGCTCTTAGTTAGTTGCGGCCATGTGACCAGTGAGATGTAAGTGTAAGCATCACGTGGATTTTCAGGACCTAAAAGGGCAGGCGTGTGCTCTTCCACCCTCTTTCCCACATACTGTGCTCCCAACACCCACAAGCTCTGGCATTTCTGTTGTCTGTGCTCACGCTATGCCTTCTTTCTGAATTCCCACCTCCCCTTCTATACCTGGGGACTTTAAGGGTTTCATCTTGGGGGGAGGCTTTCCTTGTCCCCTACACATGTCACACAAGATTATATGGCCACACTGTATCTAGCTTTACCACAGCCTTACACAGCATGTCATGACTGTCTGTTGACTTCAGAGCAAACTGTGAACCTCTTCTGGGTAGGGAACATATTTTATTTACCTCAGTGGAGCCAGTACCCAGAATAGGGATTAGCACAGGCCAGTGCTCAATCAGCTTTCCTTAAGTGCCTGATGAGCACCTGGTGGGCAGGGGCTTCAATTTTTGGTGAGCACGCCATCATTCCCTTCACATCTCAGGAGGGTGAGCATGCATGGGGGAGTGCTCAATGCATGCCGCCAAAAGCCATGAGAAAGCATGCACTTAGCAGTCATGGTGCTCCAGCTCTAGGAGAGGCCTCACAACTTATTTTATTATGAGGACACAGTCCCAGAGAGGGACAGAACCTGCTCAGGTGCTCACAGCAAGAGAAACAAAATCCACATTTTTGGTCTGGTGGGTCCAGGCTCTTTCTACCAGATCCTGCTGCCTTCAGACAGAAGCTAAACCACCAGCTGAGTGTCAAGGGTTTGAGGAGAGGAAATCTGGCTTTGGCCCTGGATGAGGAGTGTGTGATCAAGTAGATGAGAATAGATACTGCTTTCCTCTTCTGTTATATCATCATGGCACCCCGATTCGGCTTTGAGGAAACTACTCGATCTCAAGGGAATACACTTTGGTGAAAAGGCTGACCAGAGTGCCCTGTATTCCTGGAATTTGCACCATGAGCAGTTCTAGGACCCTGGTGAGGTCCGAAACTGATGCTTAGTAGAGACCTGGAGTAGATCCACTGGAGGTGCCATCTCCTGAAGAGTTCATTCATTATTCCTTCCTCTCAGGAGCTCCCAGAGCCTCCACTTAAGCTCCCCTTTCTTCCCAGTCTTGCTTTGCCAAATATGAGCTCCCATATGTTCCTTTCCTGCTGAAGTAGCTGTATTTGGTTTCTAGTGCTTAAAGCCAAAGACTTCTATAATACAGTCTTGCTAACCTGAAATTCTACTCTCCCCTGTTTCCTATACACAAGAGTGATCTCTTCTTACCGCACGTTGGTCCCTCGGTGTCTCTTCTTCCTCCCAGAGAGAGAAATTTAGAGAGACGTTGATGGGAGAGATGAGGTCTTGAATGCACACCTGAGGGTGATGAGAACCACCTACACTGTGAGTTTAGTCTTCCAATTAAATGCTCACCTTGTTCCTGCTTTACAAATGATGAGGTTCTAGCACCAGGGATTTATCATAGGCCTGGGGTTGCTTCTCAGCACAAATATCATCCTCAGCCCCAATTCCCATGGCAGACATCGCTGGTCAACCACCCCACTTTTCCCAGAGTTCTGACCAAAGCCCCCAAATCCCTGTCAAACCGTTCTAGGCAACTATTATCAAAGTTTGCACAAGAAAAGAATATTTTAGAATAACTAGAATATCCTAGTTCCTTGAGAACAGGGATAGGTCTTGACCTTTTATGTTATTACAAGTCCCTCACACTGGCACTTTGCAGGCACCCAATCATCTTCACCTGAACTCCTTCACCAACCTGAAGAGGCAGGCATTATAAACCCCACATCAGAGATGCGGAACATGAGGTCAAAAAAGGTGACCCAAGTTTCCTAAGGACTAAAGCTAGGAAGTGAGTCAAAATCCATCCAATTCCCAAGTTCAAGGTATTCCCATTACGACACACTACCTCTTCTTTGGCAAATTTATGTTGAAAACTTCCACCTTTTGTGGGGGGTGGGGTGTAAGGAAGCAGAGGGATTCTGAGTGCAGGAATAAATGAATGACACTGGGTGATGGGTATTTGGGGGCTCACTAAGCTATTTTTTTCTGCTTTTGTATGTTTGAAATTCCCCATAACAAAAAATTTAAAATGAACCTCAAAATCTTTTTGTTTTTAGAGAGCAGAGGTGAGGGACAGAGGAAGAGGGAGAGAGAGAATCCCAAGCAGACTCCACGCTGAGCGCAGAGCCCAACACAGGGCTCAATCCCACGGCCCTGAGATCACGACCTGAGCCGAAATCAAGAGTTGGACATTTAACCAATGGAGCTACCCAGATGCCCCTGAATTTCAAAATCTTATACACCAATCCCATACTCAGTGTCTTATGAATATTTAAAGCATCAGGATAATTTGCCATCAACCCTAACTTTACACGGGACTGTTAGAAGCAAACTAAATTTGGGCGTCTCAGCAGTTGCTCAAACTAATATTAAAAAAACTTTTTCTGTGATGGATGTTAATATAAATGACCAGATGTACCTGACAAATAAGGATGTACCGCTGTGACTCAATATTTTGTAGCTATTAAAATAATTATGAAAAGCTGGGTAGCAGCATTAATATATGATATGCGGAAAAATTACGGGAAAAATGGGAAGTACTTTCTAATGGCAACCATGTTAAAAAAGCACCTCCATCCATAGGCTAAGGATTAGAGAAAGTGTGCTAACGGTATTATTACCACTATTACACAGTTGAGAAAATGGTGGTGTAGAGAGAAAGGACTTGTGACCCAGCTGGACGGTGACCAAGCTGAGCCTTGCACCGAGGTCACCGAGATCACCACCCCCTTACTTCCCAGGGCAGCCCTGCTGACTCCCTTACCGGGAAGTGAAACCAGAGCTTGATACAGGACCAGTCTCTGGTGACGGCTATGTTCCCGCTGAGTTCCTGTCTCCCTCCTGGGAACAGCCCCCGGCTTCTGGTCCGATGGCCATCCAGCTGCAGAGTGTAAATGAGATTGGCAACCAGGCGACCTGGGCAGGGGAAAAAGGAGGAGTTGAAGGGTGGCAGTGGCGGGGGGGGGGGGGGGTGGGGGACAGGGGGAGGTGGTGGGTGGGAGTGGGGCCATAAGCCTGCATTTGGGGTGGGCAGCTATTCTGGGGCATGAGGGAACAGCACTCACCTCGAAATTGTAGGGTGAGAGGCTTGACCTGGAAACAGACTGTGATATTAACTCCTTCCTTCTTCTTGTTACTGGTTGAATGGGAGCATTCCACTTCATGCACTGGGATCTCCGCCGGGGAGAAGGATATATGAGTGAGGATATCCACCACAGGCCGGGAGCTGCAGAGCAGAAAACAACCAACTCTCTCTCTCTCTCTCTCTTTCTCTCTCTCTCTGGGCCTCAACTGCAATCCCCAGTCAGACCCAGGGTTCCTTCTATCAGCATCCAGAGGACTCTCCTCCCTGAAAGCAGACCCCAACCTCACTGTCTCCTCGAAATGGTAGTAATAACGATAATTCATTAGGGTTTCCCAGTTCTTCCTAGCAGCCTTCTGACCCATTTTTCATATGGAACAATGAGCTTTTGCAGGGAGACGGGGCATTTGAACCCAGAGAAGGAGATAGAGACAGAGAATCCCAAGCAGGCTCCATGCCCAGCACAGAGCCCACAGGGCTCAATCTCACCACCCTGAGATCACGACCTGAGCTGAAATCAAGAGTCAGATGCTCAACTGACTGAACCACCCAGGGCCCCCAGAAGAGTGAGCTTTTAGAAAGAGAAGTCATACCGAGCAACTTCCATGCTTATAATGTTTCACTGATGCCACATGGAGTTGAGAATAAAATCCAAACTTGTTACTATCCATACCACACTGCCTGTTCTCCCATCTTATTTCCTCCCACCCTCTTCCTTGGCTGATGTTACAGACTTTGCCTGCCTCATGGCCTCAGCACATCTTGAGCTTTCTACACTGAAGGCTCTAACTCCAGATTTCTGCAAGCCTGACTCCTTCTCCAAGTCCCAGCTCAAATATCACCTCCTCAGAGAGGTCGTTCTTGGCTACCCAATCTAGAGGAAGGCTCCCGTATTCACAGAAGTGCTGACTCCCAGCACTCACCACAATTTGTAATCACCTACCTGTGTGCTTACTTTTTTATTATGTATTTCCCCACATAGACACTCTATACCCAATGCCTGGTTCAGTATTTAAAACACAGCAGGGGGATGCCTGCATGGCTCAGTGGTTGAGCGCCTGCCTTTGGCCCAGGGCGTGATCCTGGAGTTCCAGGATCGAGTCCCACATCGGGCTCCCTGCATGGAGCCTGCTTCTCCCTCTCCCTATGTTTCTGACCCTCTCTCTGTGTCTCTCATGAATAAATAAATAAAATCTTAAAAAAAAAATAAAAAGAAAACACAGCAGGTACTCTAGAAATGTCTACTCATTATATGATGTTACACCATGCCTCCAGTAACGGGAAGACAGGGGAAAGGCAGGAAATGTCATCATCATGTCAAGGATGAGAAACTGAGGTCCTGAGGAGCTAAGTGACTGGGGTAAGATAGATCACCCAAAAAGCAGACGGCAGAGCTTCTACTTGAATCCAGGTGACCATGTTCTTTTTTTTTTTTTTCCAGGTGATCATGTTCTAGAGCCATCACAGGATATTGTTTTTCAAGGAGGTTTTATTGTCAGATAGGCCTGGGTTCAAATCCTATGCTGTCATTAAATTGTTAGCTGTTTAAATCAGAGTAAGACATGAAGGCTGTGTAGGAAAAGAACCTCTCTGACAAGGTTGGAGACAGACCAGAGGAGTCCCACCTACTACATGGGTAGCTGTTCAAAGGATGAGAGCTGAGATTCTCATCAGCCCCATCTTACCTGAGTACGATCACCTGCCCCTCAGCTCCCACAGCCACGTCTGTCAGGCCATCTCCTCCAAGGTCTTTTACCCCATGGATGGAGCGTCCGAACCATTGAATTCCTGAGAACACCTGGATCCCCTCTATCCGCTGAGACCAAGAGAAAAATTTGTGAGCTAAGCCTGGAGGATAAGAGTCAGGCCAGGCCAGTGGGGCCTGGGCTGGGAGGCAGGGCTTGGGTTGGCAGGCAAGGTGCCTCTCACCTGACTCGGCTGGGGGCTCAGCCCACCATGCTGCCCGTTGAAGATGTACACAGCGCCCTTCTCCTCCAGAGGGGCCCCCACTGCCACGTCCACCAGCCCATCCCCGTTGATGTCAGTCAGGGCAGTGATGGCGGCTCCAAACCGCCCAAGCGGGTAGCCGGGTTCCCCCTGCAGTTCCGAGACAGCTTCAAACCCCAGCTGTGAAGGAGCAAAGTGATAGGTCCCACCTCAGTCACTGGGCAAGCAGCAAGTGTTTGCAGGGTGTACCCCATGTACGTGGAGAACACTGAAGAAAGGTCGGACGTGGTCCCACACAGGCAGACTGACCTGGGCTCAAGTCCCAGCCCCACCCCTTGCTGTCTGGGTGACCTTGGGGCTTTGGAAGGTGACCCAGCCTTGCTAAGCCGCAATGTTCCCACTCAGGAACGAAAGCTCAGTTTCCTGGAAGCTTACTGTGTGAAGACCAAACGAGTTGTCGTGTAAATAAAAGGTAAATAAAAGGTTTGGCCCTGGGCCTTGCACAAGGCTTACCTGCTTCCCCGCCTCGCCGCAGTCCTGGTGTCAGCTAGTGTTGTCGGTCATTCTAAAGCTCTGATTCATTCAGGGAAAGTCAGAATAACTGGGACCTGGGTTGGCCTGGAATCTATATCTCCTACCCCTTCCATTCTATGTCCTGGTCCCTACCTGCTTCCTCTGGTAGATAAACACCCGGCCTCCTCTCTGCTCCCCATAGAACAAGGGAGCTCCGATCAGCAGCAACTCCATCTCCCCATCTTGGTCTATGTCAACACCACACAGCTCGCCACCAAAATAAGAGCCAATCTGCAGGGAGAAAGAGATGTCTGAGGATGCACCTGTGAGCTGGGCTTCTCTTCCTCCTCAGCCGTACCATGTCCATCTCACTTTGATCCCTCAAATGCAGGTGCGTGTCCTCCCCCCTCAGAGCCTGTGTGAGTCCGGACAAGGTGGGCTCTCTGAGGTTCAGTTTCTTAAGCTAGCAGGTGAAGATGACAACACTTACCTCAGAGGGTTCTGTGGGGACTGAATGTGACAGGGCTTGGCACAGGGCCTGAGGCACAGTGAGTGGCTGAGTGCTCGCAGCTGGCAGGGCACATAACCAGTGCTATACCAGTCCCTGATCTGCAGATGCCCCTGAAGCCATGCTCACCTGGTTCCCATCTATTTTCTGGATCTGGCTCCAGTGTTCTTTGTCCTTTGACTCCTGGAACAACACCACCCGCCCCACATGCTGGTATCGGGGGGCTCCAGCTGCCAGCAGCGAAGTGAGCCCTCGGGAGTATAGCCAGGTCACTGTGTAACCTGAGGGGGATGGAGAGAGAGAGAGAATGGGAGAGAGGGAGGGCAGGGGTTTGGAATTAGAACCACAATGGCTGCTGGAAGGAGGTAAAACCCAGAGGCAAAAAAGGGAGAGACTGGGAAACTGGGTTTGTAGCAAAGATGCATTGAAACAGTCTGAGGGCCTTCTCCTGAGAAAAGGAGCCATGTGCTCTGAGTGGCACAAATCCTGCCATCTTGGTTCAAAGCTGCATTTCTCAAACTGTGGACAACACATAGGCCCAGGAAAAAGCAGCCATGTATGATAGGCTCAACATGGTGCAACTTCCTGAGCCTCAGCTGACCCGAAGTTTGGTAGGGGAGACTACACTTTCTAAAAACAATAAAATGAAGGGGCGCCTGAGTGGTTCAGTCAGTTGGGTGTCTGCCTCCAGCTCAGATCATGGTCCCAGGGTCCTGGGATCGAGTCCCGCATTAGGCTCCCTTCTCAGTGGGGAGCCTGCTTCTCCCTTTCCCTCCTGCTCCCTCCACCCCAATCATACTCTCTCCCTCTCTCAAATAAGTAAATAAATAAGATTTATTTATTTATTCATGAGAGACAGAGAGAGAGAGAGAGAGAGGCAGAGACACAGGCAGAGGGAGAAGCAGGCTCCATGCAGGAAGCCCGACGTGGGACTTGATCCCTGGACCCCGGGATCACTCCCTGAGCCGAAGACAGACACTCAACCACTGAGCCACCCAGGCATCCCAGGTTATTTCTTCTTGAAGGAGCAACATTGCTGGCAGTATACTGAAAGACACAAAGCTCCTTGAAGGCAGTTAGGAGCTATAGTATAAGTGGAGTGGTTACTAGACCAGACCTTGGGGTTACACCACCTAGGCTCCACTTACTTGTTCTGTGACCTGGGGCAAGTTATTTAAATTGTCCTGGGATCAGTTCTTTCATCTATAAAACAGAGGTAATAGGGATGCCTGGTGACTCAATCAGTTGTGCGACTGACTCTTCTTAATTTTGACTCAGGGTCATGATCTCAGGCTCCTGGATTGAGCCCCACATCAGGCTCCATGCTCAACAGGGAGTCTACTTAGGATTCTCCCTCTCCCTCTGCCCTTCCCCCTGCTCATGCTCTCTTTTTCCCTCAAAACTAAAAAATAAAATAAAATCTTAAAAAAAATAGAAATAACGGGCAGCCCAGGTGGCTCAACAGTTTAGCACCACCTTCAGCCCAGGGCCTGATCCTGGAGACCCAGGATCGAGTCATACGTCAGGCTCCCTGCATGGAGCCTCCTTCTCCCTCTGCCTGTGTCTCTGCCTCTCTCTATGTGTGTCTCTCATGAATAAATAAATAAAATCTTAAAAAAAAAGAAATAACAAAAATACCTACTTGTAGGGTTGTTGTAAGAATAAAATGAGATAAAAAAAAGATAAAATATGTCAATATATGTCATGCACTTAGACTAGTGCCTGGCACATACTACTTACTCAGTAAAAAAAATGTTGAGAGATTGAGAAATCATAGAGGATAGCCTTCCTTAGAAGGGTATATGCAAGATGAATGGCACCAATTTTCCCAAGGAAATTATGTAATAAAGTCTAAGTGTTTTGTGAGTTTAATAAAGACATGGTCCAACCTTATACAGGGGTCATGGATAAGGCCAGGTGATGGGTTTCTAGGTAGCTCCCGGAAGCAGTGCTATCCCAGGGCTCTTGGAGCCAGTCTATGCCTTGACACAGCATGACTATGGGAGCATGAACCAGAAGAACTATAACTTCTGTACACAAAGGTGAGGCCTCTCTACCGTCTGAGGCTGGCATCCCCTTGGGTGGACGAGGAGCCACAGAGCTGTGCAGGATAAGCTCACAACAGTGACACCCCGAGGCAGAGAGAAACAACAGCAAGTGTGGACTGACCAGACGCCTTTGCTCTGTGCTTGGCCATCTGAAGAACTCTTGAGGTGAATCAATCTTTGAGTTCCTGGACAATTCAAGAGGAGGAAGCCTCAGGGAAGAACTGCTGGTCCTCCTACTAATGAGACAGGTTGCTATTAAACGAACCCAGCGTTTAATTTATGGGTAAGACATAGAAACGTTGCTGGGTAGGCAAGCTTGAGCAAGCTTAGGATGGGATGGTTTGAATAATGCTGGCTGGAACTGGTCTACAAGGGTGGTCCTTAACTAACTAGAGATTTAGGTTGGGGGGAATACTGGCTTTGTGTGTTAAAGTTAGATAAAGGAGGCAGTTGGGGGATATGAGCTAAGGGGTGGCTGGGTGGCATGCAAAAGGCCTGCTCACAGGCCACTTATTTGCTACCTGTAGGAAATAGCTCGTCCTGGGAGGGTCAGTGTCTCTGGGATTCTGAAGGCCTCAAGATATCCAAGCCTCATAAAATACGGAAAATAAAAAACATGACTACTATGCAGCAGAGGGGTTGTTAAGGGAAAAATTAAGAATGTTAGAGCTGGGCAGCCCCTGTGGCACAGCGGTTTAGCACTGCCTGCAGCCTGGGGTGTGATCCTGGAGGCCTGGGATCAAGTCCCATGTCAGGGTCCCGGCATGGAGCCTGCTTCTCCCTCTGCCTGTGTCTCTGCCTCTCTCTCTGTGTGTCTCTATGAATAAATAAATAAGAATCTTAAAAAAAAAAAAAGGAATGTTAGAGCCATGTTTAAATTCTAAGTGTGTTCATGCTGTTTGCTTAATTGCTTTCCTTATTATTTTAAAAATCGGTAAGTGACTCCTGCCCCTAAGACCAAAAGAATCCAGCAGAAAAGAAAAGTACTTGGGCAGCCCTGGTGGCTCAGTGGTTTAGTGCCACCTTTGGTCCAGGGCGTGATCCTGGAGACCTGGGATCGAGTCCCACGTCAGGCTCCCTGCATGGAGACTGCTTCTCCCTCTGCCTCTCTCTCTCTCTCTCTCTCTCATCAATAAATAAATAAATAAAATCTTTTTTAAAAATGAAAAGTACTCACCCAAATATCCTGCTCTCGCTTCTGGTGTTAGTGGTTCATTCCCAACAAATGCGTCATCTTGCAGGTCTGCCTTGAGGTCTAGAAAGCCCCCAGCCCAGTCCTTGGCTCCGACTGCCCCTACAATGCAACGGTCCTGCCCAGGGAAGGAGACAAGTGGGCTTAGCTACATTCCCACAACATCCCTCAGCCCCCCTGTTCCAGGCACGTCACCCACCTACCTGGCTGATGTCAGCGCTGAGCCCACTGGAGGACAGCTCCATGTTGAAGGAGGTCAGGTCCTGTTTGCTTGTGCCTGAGAGCAAGGTAAAGAGAATGGGTGGACACCCAAGGAGCAGCAGGGACAGTGACACTGGAGAAAGACTGAGAAAGAAACCTGGCACTGACCTTCAGGCAAGGCAGAAAGAGTCCACAAGACCATCAGACTGGCAGTGAATTGAAGTGGAGTCTGATGTGAAACTGCGAGCCCCAGACTCCACTCAGCCAAGATGTAGCTCTGCAGCTCTGTCCTCACTCAGGCTTCCCCACTGTCCAGCCTGGTGAACCAGGACTCAGCCCCTTGCTCCTTCCCTTCTCCTCGTTCTTTCTCCAACATGTCACCAAATCAGGATGGTTTTATGTTCAAAATGCATTTCCCCCTTCTCTGAATAGTGTGTTTTGCCAGCACAACGGTCCCAGCCATCCTACCCTCTTGTTTAACTCTTGTACTAGCTTTACTCACTTGGTCTTTGACTTCATTCTTCTTATCATGTCTTTTTTCCACAGAGCAAGTTGGAGTATCTTTTTTTTTTTTTTTTTAAAGATTTTACTTATTTTTTCATGAGAGACACAGAGAAAGAAGCAGAGACATAGGCAGAGGGAGAAAGAAGCAGGCTCCCTCTGGGGAGTCCAATGCGGGACTCGATCCCAGGACCCCAGGATCATGACCCGAGCCAAAGACAGACACTCAACACTGAGCCACCCAGGTGTCCCTGGAGTAATCTTTTTAAAAAATGTATATCAGACCACACATTTCCCTTAAAAACCCTTCATCACTTGCCATCGCCCTTTAGATGAAATCCTCAGCTGCTTCTGAGGAACTGGAAGGCCCCTACCTATCTCTCCTGCTTTGTCTCATTTACTCACTACACTCCTGCCATGCTGACCTCTTTCCTGTTCTCTAGCTTGCTCACCCTCCCCCAACTCCTGGCCCCACACTGGCTCTTCTCTGACTACAGGGCTCTTTGCCCACATTCCTCATGTAGCTGTTTGATTCTCATCTTTCATGTTTCAGCTCAAATGTCATCTCAGAGTGAATTCTACCTCCATTAAAAAAAAAAAAAAAGGTATCTAGAAAGGCCTTCCTTGTGAAGCCTATCTAAAGTGGCTTCCCCCAGTGAAATCTTTCTATCCGGTTTATTCATTTTCTTTATAGCAGCTATCATAGTCTCTAATTATCCTGCTCATTTGTTTTCTGTCTTTATCCAACCTGAATATGAGCTCCATGCTGACAATAACCTTGAGTACCTTATTCACAGTACCTGGCACCTGGTTAGTGCAAGCCTGAATTATTAATGAAAATCATCCCACCAGCCTTGCAAAGCTTCTGAGAGGAATGAATTAAATGATATCGAAAAACTGCCTGTTACCTGCAAGCTTTCAAGGAACATAGCAATTACTGTGAAGACTTTGTTCATTCACTGCACAAATATTTAGAGCATCTAGACATTTGGTGCCAGGGATACAATGGTGAAAAAGCAGGCACAGTGCTTGCTGTGACAGACCCCCATAGTGTGGTGCGGGAGATGGACACGGAACAGATAATTTAATACAATGTAAGTCTCAAGGGTTCCGATAGGGAACATGTAGCCGTTACAGCAGCACCCGGAAAGAAGCACCCAACCTAGGCTGTGGTTCGGGGAGAACTTATCAGAGGAAGTGACTTCTAAAATACAATCTGAAGCACTAGTAAGGGCAGGTCAGATAGAGATATCAGTCCTGCAATTTATAGAGGGCCTGCAATGTACCAAGCGCTCTGAGAAGCAGTAGTTAGGGTGTGAACTGTTCTCTAAAAAAAGATATTTTTACGACCTAAGCCCCAGTTCTTTAGAATATGCCCTTGTTTGGAAACAGGGTCTTTGCAGTGTAATCGGGTTAAAATGAGGTCATTGGGGTGGGCCTTTATCCAATATGGTCCAGTGTCTTATAGTGTCCTTATAAAAGAGGGAAATGTGGACACGGAGAGAGAGAGAGACATGCACAGAGAGAAGAGGACATGAAGGCAGACACGCAGGGAGAAGGTGGCCAGATGACAGAAGTGACGCAGCCACAAGCCGAGAGATGCCAGGGACTGTTGGAGGATCCCGGAAGTTACAAGAGGTGAGCAAGCGTTCTCTCCTAGAGCTGTCAGAAAGAGCATGCCTCTACCTGCCCTTTGATTTCTGACTTCTGGCCTCCAGAAGTGCAAGACAATGAATTTCTGTTGCTTTATTAAGCCGCTTGGTTTTTGGTGCTTCTTTACAACAGCCCTTGGAAACTAATACAACAGCCAAACGTTGCAATGCTGTGAGATTGGGATTATTATCACCATCTAGCAGAGAACAAGCCTCAGAGAGAGAAAGTGACCTGGCTGAGGTCAGACAGCATGGGCAGAATGGATTCTTGAGCACCTACCCTGTCCCATTATATATTCCACATCGCTTCTTCAACTGAACCCAGCACCAAGCCTGTGTCCAAGCAAAGGGGCCTTCCCAGGGGGAATCCTGGAGAAATACCCTCCCATAGCAAGTCCTCCATCTGGCGAGTGCAGTCTAAAACTTCTCTTCTGGGTGAAGAGGGCCTGTGGGCTCCCTGTACTCAGGCCCTGAGCATTGCCACCTAAAGTAATCTGATTACAAAGGAAAATGAGGGAGCTGAGTATGGAATTGGGAATTCTACTCCTTCCACAGGCTTTGGTTGACCAGCAGGCTAGAGGTTAGTTCTGGGCCCCATGCTGGACCAAGCTGAGTTTTACGGGAAAGATGGATTTTCAGAGAGAAACTGCTCCTCAAGCACCCTCCCCCAGATTTTCACCTGGGGCCTTTCCAGGAGAGCTCTTCACACAGTGTCAGATACTCTGTAAGCAGCCCGATATCATCACTCAGCATGTCTCTAATCTGATGTCCCAGATGAGCTTCTGTTAACAACTTCCCAAATTCTCTCCCCAGATCTGCCACTCACCCTCAATGACATAAATCTTCTTTTGCAGCTCTGTGAACAGATCTTTAAGCTTCTCAAATGTGTCCAGAATCTTTACAAACTCCTCCGCAGGTTTTGAGGCAAATTGGTGAAGTGTTTCCTGACTTCTCTTGGTCGCAAAATGCTTTCCAATCTGGGTGGGTGTAAAGAGTGGAGAGCTGGCATCCCCAGAGTGGCTGACAAAGCCCTAGCCCCAAGGAGAAAGGGGAGTGGGGCTCAGGGAATAGGAGAGGAAAGATGAGATGTAGGAGGCAGCCAGGACCCATACCCCAATGATGTAGCGGATGATGTCTTTGGCTGAATCAATGTTGGCACGATCAGTGGCTTCCCCATCAGTGATGATGATAAGCACTTTGGTGGCATCTGGACGGGCCCCCAGGTCTTGCCGGAATACCTCTCTCCTGTGTCCAAGAAGGGGTGTGTGTGAAAAACTCCTCCAGATAATGAAGTCTCCCTCCACTCAACCAGCTCATTGAGTCACTGTCCTGCTGATTATGCAAAAGCTCTTTTCCCCATCCCCCAGGCAGTATTCCCAGCCTTCAAATTTCTCTTCTGGGGATCCCTGGGTGGCGCAGCGGTTTAGCGCCTGCCTTTGGCCCAGGGCGTGATCCTGGAGACCCAGGATCGAATCCCACGTCGGACTCCCGGTGCATGGAGCCTGCTTCTCCCTCTGCCTATGTCTCTGCCTCTCTCTCTCTCTCTCTCTCTCACTGTGTGCCTATCATAAATAAAAAATTAAAAAAAATAAAAAAAAATTTCTCTTCTGAACCTCCTGCCTCACCCTTGCTGCCACACCTCTCTTTCCAGACCTGCGGTCTTCAGTGGAATTCTGGGTGGCCAGGAGGCAGTCCCAGAGCCAATGGGCAGTGACAGGGAGGCTTTTTGAGGAAGGATTTTGGGCTTCCTACTCTCCAGTTCAACCACATGACCACAATTATCCTTTCATCAGTTAGGCATGCTGAGGATCCAGGTGAGATTTCAATATGGAAAATGGGCTCCTTGGCTGGAGAAAATGGGGAAGTCACTTTTCCAGAGCAAGCTCATCTGGCTCCCCTATCATCCCCCACCATCACCAGGCTGCCTGTAGATCTCTGCCACAGCAAGTCTTTAGGGAAGTGAAGTGACTTGTTTCCATGTCAATTTCCCCCAAACCATGAGTTCCTCAAGAAAGGAACATATCTGGTCTGCTGCTGAATCTCTGGCTCCTGACACAGAGTAGGTGTGCTCAGTGCAGGTGATATAAAAGGAAGAAGGGAGTTCTGAGCACTGGACAGGCCAATGCTCCAAAGTCCCACTTGCCCACAGCCTCCTTCTGGAGTAAGCCAGGGTGCCCACAGTTTCTGTTGGGACAGCAGTTCTGTCTGCACCATCTGATCCTTCCCTCCTCATCCCACAGCTAACCAGAGACAGATGATTAATCCTAGAGCAGCCAGTCTACAACCCCTGACTTATGATGTGACCTGCCTTGGAGCAGAAGCTGAAAAGTGACATGGAGGGGCCACAGTGGCAGGTGTAGGAGAGATGCAGAAAGGGGGGCCACAAAGCAGAGTGGAGCTCTGATGGGCAGAGCCAAGGCCTCTGTTCCATCTTGGATGTAAATTGTTTCCCTAGCCTTCACCCACACGGACACGGCGTCTCACGGCTCCTGTTTGTGGATTTCTACCCTAGTTTGAACCACCATCACCTCTCATCTGGATTTTTCAATAGCCTCCTACCTGGTCTCTCTGCTCCCACCCTGGGGGCCTGGAGCCTAACAGCTCTGCAGCCAAGGGGTCTTTTTAAAAACATAAATCCAATGATCACTCCTCTGCTCAAAACCTCCAGTGACTTCTCATCTCACTCTGAGGCAAAGCCAAAGTCTTCCCTATGGCCTCCAAGGTCCTGAGTGCTCTGGACTCCCATGGTCTGTCCGACCTCATCCCCTACTACTTTCACCGTTGCTTACTTCTCTCCAGTCACACTGGTGTCCTGGGTCTTCTCGGAACATCCCAAGCATGTTCTCATCTCAGGGCCTCTGCTATTCCCTCTGCCTGGAATGGTTTTCCCCAGGTATCAGTATGGCTGCTTCCTCACTTCTGAGTCTTTGCTCAAATGTAACCTTCCCTTATTTTCCTACTGAATGCTTTCTTCTTCTTTGTAAGACTTACATCTTCTACTATATTATCTGACTTACTTCTCATGTCTATTGTATTTCTCTCCCCTTGCTACATTAAACCTCAAGAGGGTAGAGATTTTTGTTTCATTCACTGCTATATTCCCAGAATCTAGAACATAGCAAATGACAACCCACAGGCCAAAGCCAGCCCACAGCTTGTTTCTGTATGGTCCATGAGCTACAGGTGATTTTCATATTTTTATAGATTTTATTTATTTATTTGAGAAAGAGAGAGAGAGCACAAGCAGGGGGAGCTGCAGGCAGAGGCAGAAGGAGAAGCAGGCTCCCCACTGAGCAGAGAGCCCAAAGTGGGGTTTGGTCTCAGGACCCTGAGATCACAAACTGAACAGAAGACAGCCACCCAAATGACTGAGCCACCCATGCCTCCTGTCAAGAAGTATTTATAAAATATATTTCTCTGACTGCTCCTTTTAGCTCCCATGGTTGACACTTTTGGAGTATCCTCCCATCCTATCAGGACCCCTTTCTCTAAGAAACTACCCTCTTTCCACAGAGGTGGGATCCGAGAATCCATGTCTGTGCCATGTGACTTTATGCCATAAAACAGAACTGGGTGGACCAGTGGACACCTAATCTGGGGTCAGCCAATCAGATCTTCTTTCCTGGAAGCTGGAATTCAGGTTATTCATCTGAATTGAGTAGCTGAGGCTGTCATTTTTTTTTTTCCAGTGGACATGGTTTACCATGTACCCACCAAAGCTGTCTATAGAGAGTGAAGTAGACATGACAGGCCAAGTGAACCTCAGAAGAAAAGACTTGGAAACACCTATGTAAAGTCTTGAGGAGATGACTCACATGCATGTTTAACTTCTGTAAATCCAACTATATGTGCTTGGCAAAGAAATGACAATGAGAAAAATAAGTGTCATAGCACAGGAGGTCTTTCCTGCTCTTTTACTCAATTTGAGTGCATGCCCAGGGTGAGCATAAGATGAAATATATAATTTTCTTATCTTCCAAATCGTTTTCAGTTTCCAGGGCCACTTTAACATCTAAAGATAGGTATTTTTATTTTTATTTTTAAAATGATTTTATTATTGTTATTTTTTAAGTAGGCTCCATTCTGGGCATGCTGGACATGGAGCTCGATGTGGGGCTTGAACTCACACCCCCAAGATTGAGACCTGAGTCAGTCCACTTGCCCTGGCACTGCTGCAGGCTCAGTATCAGCCTTTGTCTGTGTGTGGGCACATGCCACTGTGGTGCTCAAGAACAGCCCATGGAAGAATCATATGAACAGGTGGTGACTAAGGTCATACACCAGTGTGGACACGTTTGGATTTCCAACAGCTACCCTGCTGGGCTGTCATGGAAGATATGCCCCGAAGGTAGCATTTTCATCACATCTGAATATGATGATAGAAGCCCACCACAAATATGATCACTCTGGGGCCACGGGATCCTCAAGCTGGGACTTCCAGAGCTCTGTCAGAAGGGAGACACTGGAACAAAAAACCCCAGGTTCTAAGATACTACAGGAAGGTTCACCTCGAGTGGAACAGAGGGCCTATGAGTGTCAGGAATGTGGAAAATCCTTCCAGTAAAAAGGTAGTGTAATCTTGCATGAGAGAATTCACACTAGTCCAAAGCCCTTTGAGTGTACCTCTCGGAAAAAACGCTTCAGAGGCAAAGGCAATTTTGTTACACATTGGCAAATACACACAGGAGAGAAGCTCTATCAGTAAGAGGAATGTGGGGAAAGCTTTAGTCAACGAGGTGGCCTGGCCATTTGTGAAAGATCCCGCACTGGACAGAAACCCTATGAGTGTGCTATTTGTCAGAGAGGCTTCAGGAGTCAAAGTAACCTTGCTGTTCGTAGAAGAATTCATGGTGGTGAAAAGCCCTATAGATATCATCAGTGTAGAAAAGTCTTCAGTCAGAAAGGAAGCTGAATTGTTCACATCAGAGTCCACACAGGCCTGAAACGGTATGCCTATATACACAGTGCAGGAAGAGTTTCCAAATCAGGGGGAACTGTGTCCTTCAAGCAAAATTTACACAGGAGACATACCCTATTTGTGTGGTCTATGTGGGAAAAGCTTCAGTTAGAGAGAGTCTGGCTGTGCACCAGTGAAACTGCTCACAAAGACTCACCCTTTGATCACTCTCTTCAAAGGAAGTTCTCTTTATGAATATAAAGTACACAATCCTCAGATCAGACAACCTATCCAATTCCATGGAATGAATGGAGACACTTTCAGAAAGACTATCATTGGCTAGGACAAACTGGCTTTTCTCTTTTCCCCCAAATGAGTATGAAAAGTAAATGTCTTATTTATAATGATTAATAAAAACATAAAATATACAATATGGCCCTTCAACGCAATCCAACTACATTCATCTAGGCCTCAATTTATTAATTCATTTTTAAAGATTTTATTTATTTATTCATGAGAGACAGAGAGAGAGAGAGAGAGAGGCAGAGACATAGGCAGACGGAGAAGCAGGCTCCTTGCCGGGAGCCCAATGCGGGACTTGATCCTGGGACCCTGGGATCATGTCCTGAGCTTAAGGTAAACGCTCAACCGCTGAGCCACCCAGGTGTCCCTAGGCCTCAATTTAAACACAGCCATCTGGGGATCCCTGGGTGGCTCAGTGGTTTGGCGCCTGCCTTTGGCCCAGGGCGTGATCCTGGAGTCCCAGGATCAAGTCCCGCGTCGGGCTCCCAGCATGGAGCCTGCTTCTCCCTCCTCCTGTCTCTGCCTCTCTCTCTCTCTCTCTGTCTATCATAAATAAATAAATCTTTAAAAAAAATAAATAAACACAGCCATCTGGTCCAACTCCAGAGGAAAAACTTCTACAGTAGATTTAGGAAATCAGTATATGCTATCTTCCAATGTGGGGCTTGACTATATTGAATTTGTGAACAATTCAAGGAATTCTTCAAGGAGAACTTTGACTAGTAGAGATTGTCATTCACACACTGACTTCAAAAGCTGATCCCTATATAAGATGTGACTGTATCATGACTGCCATGTTCACAAGCACTTTCCAAGTCTTGGTTCTAGTTCCTCATGAGGCCTGGCAATACTCGCTGTACCAAAGGCTAATGAACTATCCCTGCATCCTCCCAAGAATTTCCCTCAGGGATTCAATTAATAAAGTAGATTTCTGTTACTTACAATTCAAAGAACCTGGACTAGGGGAGCTTTGGTGGTTCAGTTGGTTAAGCGTCCATCTGCCTTTGGCTCAGGTCATGACCCCAGGGTCCTGGGATAGAGCCCCGCATCGGGATCCCTGCTCAGCAGGGAGTCTGCTTCTCCCTCTCCCTCTGTCCCTTGCCCTGCTCATGCTCATTCTCTCTCTCAAATAAATTAAATCTTAAAAAAAAAACTGGACTAAAATTGCTCCAGTTGAATTTCTACAATAATCTGCCCATTGCTAAGCCTACACCCTACAACCTGAAGAAGCCAGTGCCAACTGACAGGTGGGCTCTCTCCTGTAAAAGGGGACTCACGCGACATAGTTGATGGCACCAAAGGTGTTGGTCAACAGGCGCATGTGTACTACTTTGCCCAGCAGAACATCAGGGTTCTTCACCTTCACATAATCCAAGAAATTAAATTCTGTTTTGCAGTCTGTGGAAAACTGAACAGCAGCAAACTGGAAAAAGAAGCAAGAAATGAAATGTCATTACATAGCCCTTCCCACTTGTTTGCTCCAATTGATTTCTTTTCTTTTTTTTTTAAGATTTTATTTTTAAGTAATCTGCACACCCAACATGGGGCTCGAACCCAAACCCCCAAGATCAAGAGTTGCACACTCTACTGACTGAGCTAGCCAGGTGCCTCTTGCTCCAACCTATTTCTTTTCTTTTCTTTTCTTTTTTTTTTAGGATTTTATTTTTAAGTAATCTCTACACCCAACATGGGGCTCGAACTCACAACACCGAGATCAAGAGTTGCATGCTCTTCCAACTGAGCCAGTCAGGAGCCCCTTCTTTTTTTTTTTTTTAAGATTTTATTTATTTATCCATGGGAGACACACTGAGACAGAGAGGCAGAGACACAGGCAGAGGAAGAAGCAGGCTCCACGCAGGAGTCCGATGTGGGACTTGATCCTAGGACTCCAGGATCATGCCCTAGGCTGAAGGCAGGTGCTAAACCGCTGAGCCACCCAGGGACCCCAGGAGCCCCTTATTTTTTTAAAGATTTTATTTATTTATTCATGAGAAACACACACAGAGAAAAAGGCAGAGACACAGGCAGAGGGAGCAGCAGGCTCCATGCAGGGAGCCCGACGTGGGACTTGATCCTGAGTCTCCAGGATCAGGCCCTGGGCTGAAGGCGGTGCTAAACCGCTGAGCCACCATGGCTGCCCAGGAGCCCCTTCTAATCTATTTTTTATCCAGCACCTGGGTAACCCAACCCCCACATTCCTGTCTCAAAGCATTTTTTTGAAAATGAGGTAATATATGCACAAACACAAAAATAAAATTAAATAAACCTTTGATCCCTTATGCAGTGATGTCTGCTATACTCCTGTCCTTGGCCTGTCCTCCCCAGTGGGGATGGTTCTGCTGAGTGACCCGGCTAAACTGGACACAGCTGGTTGGGCCACAGACGGCCACTTGGCTGCCTCGAGGCCAGTCAGAATCTATTCTCCAAGAATTTGGAATATGCAGAGGGAGGGGTTGGTGGAGACGACAAAAAACCCTCCTGAAACTTTAACTTGTGAATTTGGGAGCTTTCCACAGGCCCACGTGATCCAAAGAAGCTGAGGAAGAACGTGCAGAGAGAGAGAAGAGGGAAGCAAAACCCAGAAGCAAACCAAAACCCCCCAGAAGTGAGAACTAAAGAGAATCCCACAAACTTTCTATTCCTTAGTTCTGTCTCTTCCAGAAGTCCAGTTACAACCATTCCTTTAGGTTCTGAAGACACCTCATACTGAGTTTTTCTTTTATGCCTTAAGCTAGCTCAAGTAGGTATTTATTGCCTACAAATAGGAAAACTAATTAATAGATTTACCTGGTAGGAAGAGTTGCTGAGTTTCTTCATCACATCCTTCATGAAGTCCAGAATTTTCTGAAATTCATCTTGCTGCAAGCTCATTGAACCATCAAACAGAAATACCAAGTCCACGTTGCCCTTTATACATTCTACAGAGGCCAGGCACAAAGGGACTCGATGAAGTGTCTCCACGGGTTGGCCTGCCCAGGCTGCTTCCCTTGTATGAGCAGCCATCTGGGAGGGATGTTTACCCACTGGACCCCCGGCTCCTTACCCTGATAACCAGGGCGCCCTTGCAGCACAACACCTCTCAGATTCTGGTGGAAAAGGTAACACAGGCCACTTAGGTAGACATTCTGATCACACGTCCGAGACAGCCCAGGGTCACAGGCCTGAAGGAAGCAAAGGTTTAAAAAAAAATAAAGAGTTGGGGCTTCTTCCTTTGTATATTCTGGGCATCACCAGCGAAGAACAAGAACCTTCAGAGTCATCATCTCCTGACTTCACTCCCTACATCCAACTGGTTACCAAGGCAAGGTAATTCTGCCTCCGGCTCTTCTAGGAATTTCTCCATCCCTACCACCAAAGCTGTATGCCAGTGGATATTCACTGTCTATAGAAGAGTTTAAACTTTGGAGGTTGGCATTCATACTGTTTGCAGGTGGGGACTCTCCTACATTTCCAGGCCAATCCCCTTCCATTTCTAATCACACATTCTGTGTTTAAGCCAAATTACTCACTATTCCTGGGATATACAATGTTGTTTTTTTCATTTATGACTGTTTTTCCTGCCAGACTGAAATTTCCTGAAGGTCAGAGCTCGTATCATCTTTGTATCTCGCTCCTCTGACCCTATGAGAACTTAGCACACCGGCTGGCATGTAATAGTAGCTAAGTAAACAAGCTCCAAGAAAATGCTAGATGAATATATCCCTCAGTCAGCCTTCTACCTCTCATATACCCATGTTTGAAGATGCTGCTGGGATGAACTGTAAAGATCAATGGATTTAGAATCAAATGGGAATTTGATTCAAATCCTGGCTCTACCATGTGACTTTGGCCAAGCCTCTTAAACCCTTGGGTCTGTTTCCTCACATGTAAAATGTGTATACTGGGCACTCAGGTGGCTCAGTGGGTGAGCGTCTGCCTTTGGCTCAGGTCGTGATTCCAGGGTCCTGGGATTGAGTCCTGCATCAGGCTCCCTGTGGGGAGCCTGCTTCTCCCTCTCCCTCTGTCTCTGCCTTTCTCTCTCTGTCTCTTATGATTAAATAAAATAAAATCTTTTTTAAAAATGGGTATACTGATCTCTGCCTCATCCAAGTACCTCGAACATAAAGGAGATAAAAGCAGCGTTTTTGCACCACTAGTCATTTATGTACACTTCACAATTTCTGCCATGTGGGCCTATCATGCATACTCTTATTTATGTAATGTTTTATTTACTTTAAATTTACCTTTTTTTTTTTTTTAACTTTAGCTTTACCCCAAGCAGTTTGATCCAAGAAATCATGAATTTGATGTGTGGTATATATTTCCTAAGAAGCCATTAAATAAAGATATAAGTATAAAACATCAAAAGTTTGTGTACCACCAAAAATCACCTCTGTATGTCAATGGGCACATTTCATATTTGGAAAAAAACTGACATAAGTAAGAGCTCAAAAATAGTTGGCTCACACTGCATTCTTAATAAATCCTGATTAATTCAGAATCTCTCTGATGCCTGAAATCTTCCATAGGATTTTTACTCCCTTTGCCTTCCTTCTTTTTAATCTGTCTTTCTTAGTATCACTACATGAGATTCTTACCAAAAGCTTTCCACTTATGAAGTCTGTCGCCAAGGTCATCCCCAAGTACTTGGAAGTATAGTTGGAACCTGTAGGCACCAGGAGATTGATTGGTCTGGAGGAACTTAGGTACTGAGGTGTGGTGGGGCCAGCCTCGACTTCCCTGGGACAGTATTCCTCCCAGGCCCCTCACCAGTTACTCACCACTCAGGCTGACTGGTAGGCAGTGGCCAGTGCCTGGCTGGCATTGATAGAGGTTTCCTGTGCTGTTCCCCTCACCTGGAGCTCCCACGACAACCCTGATGAGAAATCTCACCTGTGAGATGAAGTTGTCCCATCTTTACCCACCCACTCCTACCCATTGGGGGGCTCAGATCCCAAGTTTCTCAAAGCAATGCAGTTTGTCCCCTGCAGGGAGGCTCCTCAGTCCCCACCTCTTCCCTATTCAGAGGCAAAAATTCTAGAAAGTTAAGGATCTTTTCCATTTATAGTTTAGAAAAACTGAGGTCCAGAGAATGATGTGCCAGATGTCACATAAGTTTGCTCAATCAGGCAACAATTCAAAAGTCATTTATGAAGGTGCCTCAGTGTTTCGCTGCCTAACGTGTGCCTTGGGCTCAGGTCATGATCCTGGTCCTGGCTCCTGGGTCCTGGAATGGAGCCTCACACCTGGCTCCCTGCTCAGCAGGGAGTCTGCTTCTCTCTCTCCCTCTGCCCCTCCACCTGGTTGTGCTCTCTCTCTCAAATAAATAAATAAAATCTTTTTTAAAAAGGCATTTATGACATATCTACTCTGTGCTAGGTTGGGGCATGTATTGGGCATGAGGGGAAAAATGAGAGAAACAAAGTTTCTGCTGTTAAGGAGCTCACTGTCCAGCCCAAGCCCTACTGGGGAATTTAGAAGTGTTGCAAAGCCTTTTAGGGGCTGTGATATTTCCCCTTCTATCAGGCACTTAGGTGGAGATTTAAGGATGGACTGTGCTGGTCCTACTATCTGATGGCCTCGCTCCTCCAGAAGGAAGACCCTCGGCACCTGCCGGTTTCCCGACCTGCGCCCCCCACGGCCCCGACGCCCGCTCCCCCGCGGGCTGGTGTCCTGGTCTCCAGTCCTGGCTCTGCGGGGCAGGGGGGGCCGGGGGCGGCTCACCGGTCTCCAACCTGCAGGACTCTGTACCCAAAATGCCTCCCGGCGTGTGGGAAGGAGAAGTTCTGCACGTGCCGCACTTCCAAGTTGTAGCCTGAGGCCAGGGCTGAGGGAGACCAGGGGGTGCGGTCGGTCGGTCAGGTCAGCGGGTCAGCGGTTCCGGCCAGCCAGGGTCCCCGCAGGGGGCCCCAGAGCCGCAGGCGCTGATTGGCGGTCGCCCACGTGCCCCAAGTGGGCGGCCCACCCACAAAGACCCGGCTCCTTCCTCCTGGGGCCACCCGCCGCCTGCTTGGGAGGCAGAGCTAGACCTTCCCCCTCGGGCTTCCCCTTTCAGAGCCTCGACTCCGGGAAATTGGAAGCAGCAACTCCCTACTACCCAGAGCGCACTTGGACTGCTAGCAAAGAAGGAAGGATGAGAAGGCGTTGGTCCGTGAGATAGAGGCAGATGGAAGGGGCCCCCCGTGGGATGAGGTTGCCCCATCGCAGGGTGCATCTCCCAACACACCCACTTCTCCCTTGGGCCTAGGACCCTAGATAATTAGCCTCAGGCTTCTGCCCGCAGACTCATGGTTTCAAGGTCCCCTGATCCCCATGCAGCTGCTTCTCATCTAATGCTCCCTTACTGCCCACCCCACTGTGCACCAGGCTCTTCCTTCCATTAGATCTCAGGTTGGCCCATGTCATCCCCCACTTCAAGCTGCCTAGCATCCTCCTTTGCAAGCCCCTAACTGTCCTTTCTGGCCCTGCTTTCTTCCAGGCATCAGGCTTCTTTCCCAGGCATCCAGGATGGCAGAGAAGCTGCCCCACTGTTTGTTCACGAACGGACTGAGGTCCAGAAAGAGCAAAGTGCTGAGATGGTACACAGTGGTGCCATGGGCAGGACCAGACCCCAGCGACTGCTCCAGGTACCCATTAGCCATCTGCCTTTTTAAAAAACCCTAAGCCAGAGATGCCTTCAGCTCAGGGCATGATTCTGGGGTCCTGAGATCCAGTCCCTCATCAGGCTCCCCACCGGGAGCCTGCTCCTCCCTCTGCCTGTCTCTGCCTCTCTCTCTGTGTCTTTCATGAATAAATAAGTAAAATCTTAAAAAATGAAAAATAAAGACCCCACTCTGTATCTCTGTTGCCACCTGTGTCTTCCTTCTCTTTTCCTCCAGACCTTGCCTCTACTTTGGACTCTAACCTCTTTTTTTTTTTTTTTCTAACCTCTTTCTTTCCTTATCCCCTTCTCCCTCCAAGATTCCTAACCCTCATGTCACCTGTGGCCAATCCCACCCGACACTAGCTGCTCTTTTACTCCAGTTCCACAAAGTCCTGTGGTCTCACTGGACAGAGACACATGTCCCTTGCCTTCCCCTCCATTTTTTCCCTTGCCTACCGAAGAGGGAAGGCCCGGACAGCAGCAGCCTCGTTATGATGATGTAGGAGTTCATCTTTCCAGCGGCTGGAGATGTCTAATCAAGACTCCGGTCTCAGAGAACCCTGGGGATTTGGCAACCAGACAGACTAAAAGAGGGAAATAATAATGCCCCAGGGCCTCCTGCAGTGAGACTTTTTCACAAAGACGCCAAGCTGGTGACAATGGGTGGTGGTGAGCCTATAGGGCTTGTGAAACCACATGGGTTTAGAGGAAGTGTAGGCAGGTTAGAGACACTTCCTGTGCCCGCTTGCATTTTCACATCATCCAAGAGCAGACAACACAGTAGGTAGCAACCTCCTGACCAAGAGCTGCTGGTTCCTTGTCTTTCACCAACACATAAACTGAAGACTCTGTCTTTTAAAGTTCAGCATAGGACTGGTCAAATCAACTGTGGCACAATCATAATGGAGTGCCACCTCGAAAAAATAAGGGACACCTGGGTGGCTCAGTTGGTTGTCTTCCTTCTTCTTCTTCTTTTTTTTTTTAAGATTTTATTTATTTATTCATGAGACACACACACACACAGAGAGAGAGAGAGAGAGAGAGAGGCAGAGACACAAGCAGAGGGAGAAGCAGGCCCCATGCCCTGTTCCACAGGGAGCCTGCTTCTCCCTTACCCTCTGCCTGCCATTCCTTGTGCTTGTGCTCTCTCTCTGTCAAATAAATAAATAAAATCTTTTTTTAAAAATGAGAAAAGAAGGAAAGCAATAAGGTAGGAAAAAAGAAAAGAGTGACATAGCCTTCTCTTGACATTGAAGGATTCCAATAATACACTGATAAAGAAAAAGAACAAGTTACAGACAGTAAATTTAGTAACTTACTTTTATTCTAAAAAACAAAAATATCCACAGAATGGGGATATTTGCAAATCACATATCTGATATGGGACTTGTATCCAGAACATACAAAGAATTGAACAGTAAAAAAGACAAATGGCCTAATTTTTAAAGATTTTTTTAAAAATTGATTAGAGACACACACAGAGAGAGAGAGAGAGAGAGAGGCAGAGGGAGAAGCAGTCTCCATGCAGGGAGCCAGACGTGGGACTCGATCCTGGGTCTCCGGGATCACGCCCTGGACTGAAGGCGGCGCTAAACCGCCGAGGCACCTGGGCTGCCCGGCCCAACTTTTAAACATTTCTCTGAAGATGATACATAAGATTTTATTTTATTTATTTGAGAGAGAGAGAGCATGTGAACGCACGTACACCCACACAAGGGACAGGCAGAGAGTTGGGGGAAGGGCCGAGAGACAAGCAGACTCTCCGCTGAGTGTGAGCGCAGAGCCTGACTCAGGGCTGCATGCGAGGGCACAAAGATCATGACCTGAGCCAAAACCGAGAGTCAGATGCTTAACCGACCGAGCCACTCAGGCGCCTCTGAGGATAACATAAAAAAACTGCTAACATAGACAAGATGCTCAGTATCATTAGGCTTTAGGGAAATGCAAATCAAAGCCAAATATCCCTTTACAGTCATGGGGATGGATAGTATTAGAAGGGAAGGGGCAGCCGGGGTGGCTCAGCGGTTTAGCGCCGCCTTCAGCCCAGGGTGTGATCCTGAAGACCCGGGATAAAGTCCCACGCTGGGCTCCCTGCATGGAGCCTGCTTCTTCCTCTCCTTCTCCCTCTGCCTGTGTCTCTGCCCCTCTCTCTCTGTGTCTCTCATGAATAAATAAATATATATTTTTTTTTAAAAAGGGAAGAAAAGAAAACGTGTTGGTGAGTGTGGAGAAAGAGGAGCCCTTGTACGTTGCCAGGGGGATATAAAATGACTAGCCCCAAACTGGAAACAATGCAAATGTCTATCAACTGATAAAGAGATCAACAAAATGTGGTCTATGCATACAATAGCTTATTATTCAACCATAAAAAGTAATGAAGCACTGATCCATCCCATGACGTGGATGAACCTGGAAAACATTATGCTAAGTGAATGAAGCCAGGTACTCACAGACACAGATTGTGTTATTCCATTTAAGTGAAATGTCCAGAATACGTAGATCTATAGAGACAGGACATTAGATTAGTGGTTGCCAGGATGGGGATGGTGGGGAATGAGGAATGACTGCTAATGAGTACAGGGTCTCTTTTTGAGGTGAGGAAATGTTCTGGAATTAGTGCTGATGATTGTACAATTTTATGACTATATTAAAAACCACTGAATAGGGACACCTGGTTGGCTCAGTAGGAAGAGCATGTGACTCTTGATCTCAGAGTTGTAATTTTGAGCCTCACGTGGGGTGTAAATAAATTATTTTATTTTTTATTTTATTTTATTTTTTAAAGATCGTATTTATTTATTCATGAAAGACACACACACACACACACACACACACACACACAGAGGCAGATACATGGGCAGAGAGAGAAGCAGGTTCCATGCAGGGAGCCTGATGTGGGAATTGATCCCAGGACTCCAGGATCACGCCCTGGGCTGAAGGCAGGCGCTCAACTGCTGAGCCACCCAGGGATCCCTTAAATAAATTTTTTAAAACTTAATTTATTTTTTAAACTTGTATTTATTTACTTGAGAGCGATAGTGCACAAAGGGAGAGGAAGCACAGAGGGAGAAAGAGAGGCAGACTCCCTGCTGAGCAAGGAGTCCCATGTGAGGCTTGATCCCAGGACCCTGAGATCATGACCTGAGCCTAAGGCAGCCACTTAACTGACTGAGCCATCAAGTTTTTAAAACTTTAAAAACCACTGAACTGCACACTTATTTAAAATGGTGAGGCTTGGGACGCCTGAGTGGCTCAGGGATTAAGTGTCTGCCTTCAGCTCAGAGTGTGATCCCAGAGTCCCAGGATCCCGTCCCACATCAGGCTCCCTGCATGGAGCCTGTTTCTTCCTCTGCCTGTCTCTCTGCCTGTCTCTCTCTGTGTCTGTCATGAATAAATCAATAAAATATTTTTTTAAATAAAATAAAATAAAATGAGGCTTGGGGCACCTGGGTGGCTCAGTGGTTGAGCATCTGCCTTTGGCTCAGGTTGTGATCCCGGGGTTCTGGCATAGAGTCCCATATCCAGCTCCCCTCTAGGAGCCTGCTTCTCCCTCTGCCTATGTCTCTGCCTCTCTCTGTGTGTCTCTTATGAATAAATAAATAAAATCTTAAAAAAATAAAATAAAATGGTGAGTCTTATGGTATGGGAATTCTATCTGAAAAAAAAAAAGTTAAAAATGAAGGGGCACATGGGTGACTCAGTCCCTTAGGCATCCAACCCTTGGTCTCAATCAGGTCTTGATCTCAAGGTCATGAGTTCAAGCCCCATGCTGGGCTCCATGCTGGGTGTGGAACCCACTTAAAGAAAAAAAAAAAAAAGGAAAGAAAAAAAGAAAAATAGGAGTTGAAATTATGTGTGTGTGTGTGTGTGTGTGTGTATGTAAAATCTGAAAGGAAACACAACTGAACTCCAAACAGTAGTTACTTCTGAAGAATAAGATTTTCATATTTCTATATTGTCTGAATTTTTTTCTTCCAAGGAGGATGTATAACTTACGTAATTTTAAAAATTAAAAATAATTAAAAATGCAACAGAATAGAGGAACTTGTATTTGCTTATGGGAAAGTGGGAAGGATGTTAAGATTTTCCCTGTGTTGTGAGGAAACCCTGCTCAGCTTGCAAAGCCACTGCCAGTGTCACTGCCCCTGGGGAAGACTTTTGCAAACAGATTATCTGTAATCTGCTGCTAGGCAGCTGCAACTGACAAGTTGCCTTCTGGTACTTAGATAATATCAGATAGTCTTTTTCAAATTCAGTTAAAATCAGATAATTTGGGCTGAGTCCTTTGATCCTATGTACAGTAGTTACAATTTACAGCTAATCAAAATCTTTTGTTCTGAAATTACAAAAAAGAATACACATTTAAAAATTCAAACATAAAAAGAATAAAAACTCAAACATTACAGAAATGTGTAAAGTGAAAGGATAAATGCTCCCTTTTAACATACAGCTCGCACTTGTAAATCTCAAACAATTTAGAGCCGTACATTCTTCTTGACAAAAAAAAAATATATATATATAATATATATAATATATATATTAGTTTAGTTCTAGTTCTAGAACTAGATCTAGTAATTAACCACACAGGTTGGACCTGTTTGGAAAAACTGTAATTATCTCACCACAGAACATCTAACCCAAAATTAATAGTCAAATCGATCCTCTCTAGAGTGAAGGTTTTCCTTTAGACTGTCTTCAAAATTTAGATTCTTAGGGTTCCTGGGTGACTCAGTCAGTTAAGTGTCTGCCTTTGGCTCAAGTCATGATCTCAGGGTCCAGGGATTGAGCCCCCCAGGTCAGGGCTTCCTGCTCAACAGAGAGTTTGCTTCTCCTTCTCCCTCTGCCCCTCCCTCCACTTGTGCTCTTGTGTGCTCTGTCTCTCTCAAATAATCAAAATTTAGATTCTTGAATTAGGGCTTAAGTTTATAGAAACTTCAAGTTTATCAGTAATAACACCTGGAACAGAAAGAATTCAGGAAATGATCTCAAAGTAAGTCTTCGTTGCTTGGATCATAGTTTATGTGTATGCATCAGCAGGCAAGTGTACTCATTTACATATTTATCAGATTCTGGTTTTCAGTTTAAAAGAACAAAAGAATTTTTTTCCCATCTGTTTGAGGACTGTAAGGCTGAGGACGCTACAAAAGTACAAGTAAGCCCTGAGAATTCTAGAGTGTCAGGGGCTCCATGTTGGAGAGATCAGGTGATTTCCCTGAAGAGCTGGGTTGCAGAGATCCCAGGCTGGGATCACGTGAGGAAGTCCTGAGGCAGGATGTTCCTTACATGCGCATGCGCACACACGCACACACACACACTTCGTTAGTCACTAGCCTTCATCATATCTCAGGTTGTCAGTTCTCTCTGAGGGCCCAATTTGGTCTCTCAATTCCATTCCATTTGTTCAAACCCCCATCAGTTCTCAAGGAACAAATTACAGCCACTACAGCCATTCCTCCACTCTTCTGCCTCTAGAGAAGGTTCTACCTCCTGGGGAATTCCAAATTAACCTAGAGAAACCTAAGCATGTTTCTCTTAGGCTTTACAACCTCAGGTAATTCCCCTTTTGCATACATAAGATCACGTCCGAGATTGTTGGTATGGCTTTCAAGGGCCTTGTTGTCTGTCCATACTCTGCTCTAACTTAGTTAACCAATGACTCCACAGGGTTTAAATAGACAAAGTACCTAGAGAAGAGCCTGAAACTCAGAGCATTAACCATACTGTCACCCCATCCTGAGGAAATTAGCTTCAGTAGGTGTTTTCTGGTTGATGTTATCTCGGCTGCATCAAATGAACAGTACAAAACCGATTGTGCTGGGGCACCTGGCTGGCTCAGTGGGTGCAGCTTGCAACACTTGATCTCACGGTTGTGGGTTTGAGTCCCACATTGAGGGTAGAGATGACTTAAAAATAAAATCTTAAAAAAAAAAAGAAGAAGAAAGAAATTGATGGTGCTGGCATGGTGACAACTGACCGTACCCGAGATCAATGCCCAAGTGCTCGCTTCGGCAGCACATATACCAAGATCAATGCCCAGGGCAAAGGTCACCTTGTGTAGACTCAACACAACAGATGCCAGCTACTCTTCAGGATGGCTTAGATGTTTCCTTACCAATTGTCCCATCATTCCATGAAAATGGACTCAAGCATATCATCTTGCAGGGAAGTGACAAATGAGATCCTAGACTGGGAAGTTCTGGGGTACCCAGAATCTGTGCATCCTTTTTTTTTTTTTTTTTTTTTTTTTTAGAATCTGTGCATCTAAGATGGAACCCGTGGCCTGGATGCCTCAGGTCTTCTGTGTCCTTTGTAAGGTAAAATGATTTCAGTTATGTCTTATTTTTCTAGAGGTTCATCTGAAAACGAGAGATAATTTTCTCTTGCTTTACTCAAGAGAGTAAACAAGACTTTGTGTCTAGCCATTTCTCATCTTCATCATTGCTCATTCCCCGGTCTGACCCAACATCACCTTGTGTCTGGATTTTGTGGTCCCCCTGCTTCCAGCCTTGCCCCTACCAAAGTCTGTTCTCCACACAGCAGCCAGTAGGATTCTTTAAAAATATAGATCAGGGACGCCTGGGTGGCTCAGCGGTTGAGCGTCTGCCTTTGGTTCAGGGTGTGATCCTGGAGTCCTGGGATTAAGTCCCACATTGGGCTCCCTCCATGGAGCCTGCTTCTCCCTCTGCCTATGTCTCTGCCTCTCTCTCTCTCTCTCTCTCTCTGTGTGTGTGTGTGTCTCCTGAATAAATAAATAAAATCTTTCTAAAAAATTAAAATATAGATCAGATCATGTTATTTTCTTGCTCAAAACCCTCCAGTGGTTCCGTATTTCACTCAAAATACAAGCCAAAGTTCTCATAGTGGCCTAGAAAGATTTAACCTATCAGACACCTCACTATCTCTCTAAAACCTGGTCCCCCTCTTGCTCACTCCTTTTCAACTACACTGTTGTCCTTGCCCTTGGCTTATTCCATCATACCTCTGCTGCATGGCCTTTGCACTTGCTATTATTCTCTTGCTTGGCTTTCCCAAGAAAGCTTCATGGCTCATTCCTGGATCAACTCCTTTGAACTTTGCTCCTTAGCACTTGTAGACTTCTGCTTATACTAACTAATTTACTTATCCATCAGATTTATTGTCCATCTTCTCTATTACTATATAAACTTCCAGGACAGGGGCAGCCCGGGTAGCTTAACAGTTTAGCGCCGCTTTCAGCCCAGGGCCTGATCCTGGAGACCTGGGATCGAGTTCCGCATCGGGCTCCCTGCATGGAGCCTGCTTCTCCCTCTGCCTGTGTCTCTGCCTCTCTGTCTCTCTCTGTGTCTCTCATGAATAAATAAAAAATTAAAAAAAAAAAAACTCCCAGGACAGTATGATTATTTGCTGTTGCTGTTCACTGAGGTATCCCCAGTACCTAAAACAGTGCCTGGAGCATAGTCAGTGAATATGTAGTCAGCAAATATTTAATGATAAGTGAATGCTTGGGGCTCTTCCTTCCCCTAAGGATAATAAAGAGGCTTTTGGTTTCCAGAGTCTAGACTCTTAGGAGCAAAAAGCTGTATTGTCCAAAAAGGAGTGGTTGAGGGAATTGAAAGTGAAGGCCCAAATTAAATTATATATTTAATTTAATATATAAAATTAAATAAGACACTGGTGGCAGGTGAGCAATCAGTTGGGTTTCTTCAAAGATTTTTTGTTTATTTATTTATTCATGATAGACATAGAGAAAGAGAGAGAGAGGCAGAGACACAGGCAGAGGGAGAAGCAGGCTCCATGCCAGGAGCCCGACGCGGGGCTTGATCCCAGGACCCCAGGACTGGGCCCCGGGCCAAAGGCGGCGCTAAACCGCTGAGCTACCCAGGGATCCCCAGTTGGGTTTCTTCAGAACAGAAACTGGAGGACGCAGAGGGAACTGGCCAGTCAAAAGTGAGGAGGGAACCACACAGACATACAGAGAAATAGATCTTATGAGAGAGAATCACGAGGTTTCTGAATGGGAAGTGGTGAGAGCTTGGAGGGCTACCTCCATTCCTCTTTTCTTTTTTAAGATTTTATTTATTTATTCATGAAAGACACAGAGAGACGCAGATAGGCAGAGGGAGAAGCAGGCTCCTGGGGGAGCCCGATGTGGACTCCAGGACCATACACTGAGCTAAAAGCAGATGCTCAACCACTGAGCCACCCACGCATCCCTACCTCCATTCCTGATGACCTCCCTAGTCCACACTGAACCCTTTCCTTCATGATGCTTAAATGAATAAAATGTTGAATAAGAAAGGATGTGGCAGCAGGGAGCCTCTGGGCTTGCTTGGGGACCAATAGGCCCCTGGGTGACGTAGATGGTGGCAGGAAAAGCTGGCTGGGGCCTCCCCCGCCCCTACCCGCAGTCCACCAGGCCTGACTGCCTACAAACCCAGGACAAACCGGGGCAAAGTTCTCATTTCAGACACACACAGAAGATTTGTTGGTGCAAATGCTGCTGGTTGCCATCAGCTGCTACTCTTAGCCCAGGCTTGCCACCCACCACTTCCTTCTGAGTATAATAACATAGGCCACTTTGGTCAGGATGGTTCTAACAGAAATATCTGTGTCACCATAGTGCCCTTTTCCCTTCTTCCCACCTGCCAGGAGGTTGGAGGGAGAGACTACCCCAGGGAATGAGGCTGGGCCTCAGGGGAAGGGAGGTCATTGAGGCCCAGAGGTGCTCAGAATAAGTGGGGTCAGAGGCCACCACCCTCTTCCAAGACCCTTATGATCTCATGGGCTAACTACACCCAGGTATTCTAAAGTTCTAGAAACTACTTCGGATTTTCTTTTTTTTTTTTATTTAATTTTTTTAATTTATTTATGATAGTCACACAGAGAGAGAGAGAGAGAGGCAGAGGCAGAGACATAGGCAGAGGGAGAAGCAGGCTCCATGCACCGGGAGCCCGACGTGGGATTCGATCCCGGGTCTCCAGGATCGCGCCCTGGGCCAAAGGCAGGCGCCAAACCGCTGCGCCACCCAGGGATCCCTACTTGGGATTTTCTAAGGGAAGGCTGAGTGGGATGCACTTACAGGTAGGGATTTTCTACAGATGGCCTCTTGAGTATTCACACGCAGTCCATGGGAGCCTGTTGTCACTAGTTGACCTCACTCCAGGGCTTCCACTTCCAGCTTTTTGGCATATGGTTTATTGTGTCCAAAAGAGCATATCATACAGGGCCAGAATCCCAGGAACCAGTTCCAAGCAGTACTGTCTTGCTATGTTGCGCCAAGGCCCCCTTCACCTCTCTGGGCCTTGGTTCCCCACTGCGTACACAGCTCACGCTTCTGCAGGACTCACCACCCTGTGAAGCTCAAATAGGATCATACTAATGTTAATACTCCCGTGTTGTTGCCTTATTACTTCCACCTGCTAGTACGAGATCTCCAGCTTCCTGCAGATTCTTTGCTATTTCAGAAAGTCTTCAGAGGGATTTCACTTGTGCTTCACTTCCTTGTACGTGAACTGCTCCAGGCCTCACATCTTGGCTGTAGATCCATAACCAAAACCATAGATAGAACAATTCTTGACTTCTAACCCCAAGCCCTTGAAACACCAAAGCTGCGGTAGAGTTAGAAGAATCTCTCTCTCTCTCTCTGCTTTGAATTACCCCAACCTCCAACTGCTTGGGCTCCCATGTGTACAGGCTAATAAAGCATCTCTTTCAAGTTTTACTTATGACTATTTCTCTCTCTCTCTCTCTCTCTCTGTCTCTCTCTCTCCCTCTCAAACACTGAATTTATGTTCAGGGGGTGGAGCCAGAATGACCAACATAATAGCTACCATGTACAGGAAGGATCACGACTCCTGTCTGATAACGAAAATTTCACTCCTGGGTCAAACTCCTTTGAGTTTGAGCCTCCCCACCTTCATGACATGCCTGTGCTCCCTCTTGAATATTCTATTGGGTCACTTCATTAGTGCTCCAGACACACCCCCTTGTTTGTGAACTTCCCAGATGACCAAACCCACATTTGGCCTGCAGTGGGGATATTGGTAACCCCAACCTATCTTATTTGTTACATCAAGGAAAGTGAACTCTCTGCCATCACTCTGGTTCCTTGGGAAAAAGGAAAACATTTCCTCCCTTCTGACTAGATAGCTTGAGTCCATATAGAAAACAAGTCAAATGGAGCCCAGAGGACTTATCTATCATTGGATGACATGCTTGAACTGTACAATGAGGTGGAACATCTGGAGGAAGCAGCAGCTCTGTTGATTATCTAAATGATGAGGAAGGCCTGCTCCCTGCTCTCACCACCTATCAGACTCTTCTCAACCGTTTCTGCCCTCACTCCTCCAGCTGAATGTTCCTGAAGCTCTTTCAGGAACTGTGGGTGACTCCCTTCAAAGCCTCCGATGACTCCTTAATTTAGAGAGTCTTGGCCGAATATCATACTGTGGCAAGTCACAGGAACCCATTTGAGTTGGCAGAAAGCAAACGAATACGTTTGTCTACAGGATATCACAAAGCCCTTTGAAGAAGCCAAATACGATCAGATCTCCCCGGTGGCTGGAAGACAATGTCACATGCTCCCCATTCTCTCACTCTGCAGACCACCTTTCTTCACCTCTCCAGCAAAGGTTGAGGAAGCTTACCCCTCAGCCCAATTTTACATACACTCTGAATGTCTACACTCTTAGGAAGGAGAATCTGGTTGAGCTGGGATGAAATGTTCACCCTGTAGTAATCAACTACTGCCAAGGGAACAGAGTCTTAAACACCAACCAGCATCTGGCCGCCTTACCCTCAACCTCAGAGGTTCTTGGTCACCTGAGGTAAAGCTCAGTCTTACTCCGTAACTTTTTTTTTTTTTTTTAGATTTTATTTATTTATTCATGAGAGACAGAGAGAGAGAGAGAGAGGCAGAGACATAGGCAGAGGGAGAAGCAGGCTCCATGCAGGGAGCCCGATGTGGCACTTGATCCGGGGACTCCAGGATCATGCCCTGAACCAAAGGCAGGCACTCAACCACTGAGCCACCCAGGTGTCCCACTCCATAACTTTCTTTAGCTTCATGCCCGACTTTCCCTCCTCAATCTCATCAACCTATCCCCTTTGCCTGGAATGTGCATCCCCAAATCACCACTTGTCAAAATATTCCCAGCCCTGAGGCATCGTGCCAACTTCTTCGTGCCATCCTTTATGATATCTTTGAGTGCCTGAGTAGCTCCATGGAGTCAAGTGCCCGACTCTTGGTTTTGGTTTGGGTCATGATCTTGGGGTCATAAGATGGAGCCCTGCATTGGGCTCCACACTCAGCAGGAAATCTGCTTGGAAATCTCTCTCTCCTTCTCCCTCTGCCCCTCCCTCCTTTCTCTCTCTCTGTCTCTCTCTCAAATAAATAAATAAATAAATATTTTTTTTAATGTAGTAACAAAATTTCAGATTTGAAAGGATTCTCAAATATCACCAAATTCAACTTTAGCCTACTGCACAATAGTCCTTTCTATATTATTTCCTATTAAATCTTCAACCAGCTTCTCCTTACACACCTCCAGAGACAGGATGCTCATGACTTCCCAAGGAGATCCACTGCATCTCCTGCAGCTCTGCTTGCATGAAAATGCTTTTTTTTTTTTTTTTTTTTTTTTAGATTTTATTTATTTATTCATGAGAGACACACAGAGAGAGGGGCAGAGACACAGGCAGAAGGAGAAACAGGCTCCATGCAGGGAGCCCGATGTGGTACTCCATCCTGGGACTCCAGGATCACACCCTGGGCCAAAGGCAGGTGCTCAACCACTGAGCCACCCAGGGGTCCCCAAGGAAAATGTTTTCTTGTATTACATGCCAGTTTGCCTCTTTGTGACTTCCATGCTTTAGGCCTGGTTCTGTCCTGCTGATATGCCTGGGACAAATCTGTTCTCTTTCCCATCTGGAAGCACCTTCAGAAATGTGGACAAGGCTCACAGGTTTCTCTTCCAGGCTGAACATCCTCAATTATATCTAATATTACCTATAAGACAAAGTCTCAACTCCTCTGACCACCCCAGGAGGAACAACTTGTTTCAATGATCTTCCTAAAATCTGGTGCCTTGAAATAAATGCAACGAGGATATTCATGGAAATCCTTTAATTAAAAAAAGAAAAAAATAAATTGAATATCTAACAATAATAGGAAGGTGGTTATACCAGTTAAATAAGTCCATTTTTAAAAAAGATTTTATTTATTTATTTATCCATGAGAGACACAGAGAGAGAGACAGAGACACAGGCAGAGAGAGAAGCAGGCTCCATGCAGGGAGCCCAACGTGGGACTCGATCCCAGGATCTGGGATCACCCCCTGAGCCAAAGGCAGACGCTCAACCGCTGAGCCACCCAGGCATCCCAAATAGGTCCATTTTATGAAACACTTCAGCCTCTAACAAAATGTGGTATATTTACATATACTGGTTTAAAAAGATTGTCAAGATAATATAAGAAGAAAAATTACTAGTGTGTGTTACATCTTTTTTTTTTTTTTTTTTAAGATTTCATTTATTTATCTGAGAAAGAGAGAGCACAGAGGGAGAGGAGAAACAGACTTTCCACTTAACAGAGAGCCCAGCTTGGGGCTTGATCCCAGGACCCTGAGATCAAGACCTGAGCCAAAACCAAGAGCCAGACACTTAACCAACTGAGACATCGAGGTGCCCTAGTGTGTGTTACATCTTAAACACTTCATTTTTTGCAGTGTTTCGGTGAGCTCCAACTATCAGGGTGTCGATCTCTGTCCTCATTTGCATTCTTTCCATTTATTCATTCAACAAATGCTGTTTAAGGCCTTCTCTGTGCCAGAGCCCACGCTGGGCCTTGAGCTCCTAGAATCCAGTGAGGTGTGGTCTCAGCTATAAGGCGCTCACAGGTGTCAGAGAAAATCTAGCATGAAAATGGTTAGAACAAGGAAATTTCAGGGTTAGGAGATCATGGAGGAGGGGTCTCCCAAGTCTTGAAGATAATGCTGTTTGTTGGGCATAACGCGTCGTTGGGTAATTAAAAATGACCAGTGCAGGGGATTCCTGGGTGGCTCAGCGGTTTAGCACCTGCCTTTGGCCCAGGGCTTGATCCTGGAGTCCCGGGATCGAGTCCTGCATCGGGCTCCCTGCATGGAGCCTGTTTCTCCCTCTGCCTCTCTCTCTTTCTCTCTCATGAATAAATAAATAAAAATTTTTTAAAAAGAATGACTGGTGCAAAGGTCCTGAGGCAGAGAGAATTATGCTGTATTCTGTCCACCCCACACCATACTCTATCCTAATCCAAGTCCCCACCAACTTTCACTGGTCCTCTGCTTAATCATTCCCCTACAGCCTATTCTTGACCTAGCAGACAGAATGAACTTTCAAAACCATGAATATAACCATACCACCTCCCTGCTTAAAACCAAGCCCATGACTTCCTCTTTCTCTTAGGACAAAAAGTCCAAAATTCCTTCACACAGCCCATCAGATCTTTATTTATTTATTTATTTTTTTTTTTTTTTTTTTTTTTATTATTATTCATTTATGATAGTCACACACAGAGAGAGAGAGAGGCAGAGACACAGGCAGAGGGAGAAGCAGGCTCCATGCACCGGGAGCCCGACGTGGGATTCGATCCCGATTCTCCAGGATCACGCCCTGGGCCAAAGGCAGGCGCCAAACCGCTGCGCCACCCAGGGATCCCCCCATCAGATCTTTAAAAAAAAAAAAAAAAAGACTATTTGAGAGAAAGAGAGAGAATACAATCAAGGGGGAGGAGCAGAGGACAGAGAGAAGTAGGCTCCTCACTGAGCAGGGACCACGATGCGGGCCTCTATCCCAGGACCCTGAGATCATGACCCGAGCTGAAGGCAGATGCTTAGCCAACGAAGACACCCAGGTGCCCCAACACATCAGATCTTACATTTACTCCATCAGGAAATCTGTTGCTTCTTCCTTTAAAAACTATCCAGAATATGACTACCTGTCACTATTTCCGGTGTAACCAAGTCACCATCATCTGTCCCCTGGGTTTTTTCAGGAACCTCCTCACTGTCTCTCTGTATCTGTTTAGCCAAACCTGTTCACCCTCACCTCAGCCTCTGGTCTAAACCATCCCATGGCTCCCATCTTACCCAGAGCCAAAGCCAAAGGCCATACCATAGTCCAGGGGCCCTGCACATCTGGCCCTTCACTGCCTCTCTGACATCACCTCCTCTTGCTCTCTCTCACCCACTTGTCACCAGCCATACTGGCCACCATCCAACACATAAAACTTGCTGGTCTTTGCCATGGGTACTTTTCTGTCAGAAATGCTCTTGTGCCAGGTTATCCCATGACTCCCTCTCTCAGCATCTTCCAAATCACTTTCTCATTTTTTTAAAATTTAATTTCTTTTTTTTTTTTTTTGAGAGAAAGAGAGAGAGAAAGAGCACACAAGCAGGGGAGGGGCAGAGGCAGAGGGAGAAGCAGACTCCTTGCTGAGCAGGGAGGCTGATGGGGGGCTCAATCTGAGGACCCTGAGATCATGACCTGAAATGAAGGCAGATGCTTCACCGGCTGAGCCACCCAGGTGCTCCTCACCTTCTCATTCTTTATCTCCATCTCCAAACCCTCCATTCTCTGAGCTCTGCCATCACTCTGAGTCTCTTCCTGTCCTGTGTCTCTCTTGTTCTGATGGCAAGAGGTGACTCAGTATGGCTTCTCACATTTACCCCAGATACAAAGATGACATTTCCTGCCACGTAAAGTGATAGAAGATGGTTAAGAGTGTGAGGGGCCATGAACATAGGCGTCAGTTCTCAAGTTTCCTGAGGGAGAGCCTGTTGCTGGAAGCCCCACCAAACAAACCCAGGGAGGCGGGGATAGGGAACTGAGGCTGTGCTGGGCCTGGGTCAGGCTCAGGTTCAGGGGCTGGCAATGGGGACACTGACCTGGATGCTGGGCCAGAGTGGTTGGGGTTCAGACCAATGAGGAATGTTTTGACCCCTGGGGTTTGAATACAGAGTAAAAGCTATAGCAAAGTCAGATTACAGCAGTCCTCCAGTGATCTGCAAGGCCCTATGTCCTGTGCCATTTACACCAATCCTGTGATGTGCCTGTCTGACATTTCCTACAACTCTCTCCACTCAATATGCACCAGTCTTCCTGGCTGCCTTGTTGCTCCTAGAATAGCCTAAGTATATGCCTGCCTCAGGGCTTTTGCACTCACCATTCTCTACCTGAAGCACTCTTTTCAGATATCTGCATCCTATTCTTCTCTTCATTGAGGCCTTTACTTCAAAGTCATCTTTTCATTGAGGGCTTCCCTGGCTACAATTACACAAAATACATTCACATACCAGACTTCCTACTCTTCAGGCTTCATGTTTCTCTCCTCAATACCTATCTTTAACTAACAAATGGTTGCTCTTACCTATTACTATCTCTTTCCATTAGAATGTCTGCTGCATGAGGACAGGGATTTTTGCCTGGCATTCACTGTTATAGCTTCAGTATCTAGTGTGCATAAGTTTTCAGTAAATAGGGGGCATCTGGGGATCCCTGGGTGGCTCAGGGGTTTAGCGCCTGCCTTCAGCCCAGGGAGTGGTCCTGGAGTCCTGGGATCAAGTCCTGCATAGGGCTCCCTGCATGGATCCTGCTTCTCCCTCTGCCTGTGTCTCTGCCTCTCTCTCTGTGTGTGTGTCTCTCATGAGTAAATAAATAAAATCTTTAGAAATAAATGAATAAAATAAAATAAAAAAATAAATAGGGGGCATCTGGATGGCTCAATTGGTTAAGCATCCAACTCTTGGTTTTGGCTCAGGTCATGATCTCAGGGTCATGGGATCAAGCCCTGTGTTAGGCCTCACACTTAGCGGAGAGTCTATTTCAGATTCTTTCTCCTCCTCCTCTGCCCCTCCCCACTTGGGCTCTCTCTGTCTCTCTCAAATAAATAAATAAAATCTTAAAAAAAAAAAAAAACACTTTTCAATAAATATTTACAAATGAATCCAGCAGGAGTGTTGAACACCTATTACATGCCAGATTATTTCACCCATTATATAATATCCTACTAGAAATACTTGGAATGATCCCATTTTTGTTTTAAAAATTTTAAAAGTAGGGATCCCTGGGTGGCGCAGCGGTTTGGCGCCTGCCTTTGGCCCAGGGCGCGATCCTGGAGACCCGGGATCGGATCCCACATCGGGCTCCCGGTGCATGGAGCATGCTTATGTCTCTGCCTCTCTCACTCTCTCTCTCCCTCTCTCTGTGACTATCATAAATGAATAAAAATTAAAAAAAAATTTAAAGTATATGCAAATACACAGAGCACACTGCTCTACACCGCCTGGAGGGAGTGACAGGGCGCCCCCTGGTGTTCAATGTAGTGGCTTTCCTTACTCATGAAGGAAAAGGTCTAAAATACACGAGGCTAAGCTGTTGCTAGTACTTCTCTCTGGGAGGAGGATTTTGAGGTAACCTTCTTCCTCTTTACTAAACTGCATTTTGTGATTTTTCTCCAATGACAACATAATGATTTTTGTAATAATATTTCTGGCTCATCAACAGAGTGTGCTGACTCTTGATCTTGTAAGTTCGAACCCCACCTTCAGTATATTACGTAAAAAATAAATTAAAAAAAATTTTTTTTTAAATAGGGACGCCTGGGTGGCTCGGCGGTTTAGCGCCTGCCCTCAGCCCAGGGTGTGATCCTGGAGTCCCCGGGATCGAGTCCCACATCAGGCTCCCTGCCTGGAGCCTGCTTCTCCCTCTGCCTATGTCTCTGCCTCTCTCTCTCTCTCATAAATAAATAAAATCTTTAAAATTTTTTTAAAAAACTAGGGGCACCTGCTTGGCTCAGTGGTTGAGTGTCTGCCTTTGGCTCAGGTCGTGATCCCAGGGTCTTGGGATTGAGGCCCCCATCTAGCTCCCCTCAGGAAGCCTACTTCTCCCTCTGGCTATGTCTCTGCCTCTCTCTGTGTCTCTCATGAAAAAATAAACAAGATATATTTTTTTAATTTTTAAATAAAAATAAAATATTTTTTAAAATGTGTACTAAACCTATTGAAGTATTTTCGGCATACTAGAAATGTACTGAGTGTATAGTTTACCACAATTTAAAAATTCTTGAAAGTGTGTGGAACCTAGGGTGCCTGGCTGGCTTAGTCAGTAGAGCTTTTAGCTCTTTATCTCAGGGTCATGAATTCAGCTCCACATTGGGTGTAGAGTTTGTTTAAATATATACACTTTAAAAAATAAAAAAATTAAAATAAAGTTTGCTGATCTGTGGCACCTGGCTGGCTCAGTCAGTGGAGCGTGCAACTTTTGATCTCAGGATTGTGGGTTTGAGCCCCACACTGGGTGTGGAGATTACTTAAAAATAAAATATTCAAAAAAATAAAAATAAAGTGTACTGAACCTTAAAGTGTAGTGTTATGACTGGAAATTTTCATAATGAGAAAAAAACTATAACTAGCATTAGCCCAGTGCTTTTGTCGTATGTAAAAAACAAAAGAGGGGCTAGTATTCAGACTATTATTCTCTAAAACCTCTTTTCTCCTTTGCCTGCATTTCCAGCCCCATCTGGGCCTTTACTCTTGCAGTCTTTGGCCCAAAGCTTTAACCCAAGCCATAAATGTTCAGTAGATCTCTCTGAAAAACAAGAAAAAGATCAAAAGGATACTTTCAAATGCTCATAATACAGTCACAGGGATCACCCTCCAGAGGCCCATGGGGATCATCTGCACAGAGGCTCATGAACTTGCTCTGAGCCTAGTGGGTAGTCCCTGACCAAGGCAAATTCATGACTTTCTTGGCCTGAGTGAACATTGCTTCCAAACAGCAGCAAATTACAGGATGAAACCCTCCCTCCAAAGAGTCCTGCTTCCTTGGGGGATATGATGGGAGTTGTTAGTATTCTCAAGGGGGGCGGGCCCACGATAAGGCATAGAGCACCAGACTTCAGGTCAAAAAGACCTAGGTTTGTATTCTCACTAGGTGACCCTGTGAGGGACTTCTGACTTTTCCGGGATCTCAGTCTCATCTCCAAAATTGAGCTAATAATGATAATTCCCTGGCGCCACTATGAGCATTAATGAGGAGGTGAGTAAGTGCAAGATGATCAGTGCCACGGCACCTGGGTGGCTCAGTGGTTGAGTGTCTGCCTTTGGCTCAGGTGGTGATCCCGGGGTCTTGGGATCAAGCCCCTTGGGATCAAGTGGTAGGGAGCCTACCACTCCCAGGGGGAGCCTGTTTCTCCCTCTGCCTCTGTCTCTGCCTCTGCCTCTCTCTGTGTCTCATGAATAAATAAATAAAATGTTGAAAGAAAGAAAAAAAGAAAGAAAGAAAGAAAGAAAGAAAGAAAGAAAGAAAGAAAGAAAGAAAGAAAGAGAAAGAGATTAAAAAAAAAAAAAAGATCCTCAGCCCCTTGTCTGGTTCATCATATGAGCTCAGCAAATTGTGTTGCATAAAGTGACATATTTATTCATCAAATGTCATTGCCCTGTAAAGTACAAGGGAAGCCAAAGTAGGCACAACAGGGCAGCCCCTCCCTTGTACAGCTTACAGACTAGTGGCGCAAACAGATAATTGTGGCACAATCACATGAATAAAGAATTACAAACTGTCCTAAATGCTGAGAGGAGAAAGTCCAAAGAAGAGAGAGCATACAGAGGCACCTGATCTAGTCACTTTTTAACCCAGGTGAGGGAACTACAGACGTAATGGAGTGTTTTCATTTTTCCCTTAGTGATAGGAAGATCCTTCACAGGTACAATATACTAAAGATTTTGCAAAACAAGTTTCATAGTTGAGATTTTTATATGATCCTTATACCATATCCTAGGCAGAAATGATGACCTTCATTTGACAGAAGTGGAAACTAAGGTGTAGAGAGGCTATATCACCTCAAGGACAGATAAGTTCACTGACAACAAATCCAAAGGTCAGACAAAATCCAAAGGTCTTCTTTTCATCTCTTGTTTTCCATTCTTTCCTTGTTCCTTCAGTATTTTAAATTCTGAAATATACAACATTTTCTTTTTTTAAGATTTTATTTATTCATTCATAAGAGATACAGAAAGAGGCAGAGATACAAGCAGCTCCCCTGCTGGGAGCCTGATGTGGGACTCCATCCCAGGACCCCAGGATCATAACCCAAGCCAAAGGTAGATGCTCAACCACTGAGCCACCCACGCGTCCTGATTTTCTTTTTTTTGATGTTGAAATACAGCTTACAAAAAGAGCATAGGAAAACAGATACGAAAAAAAAATTATAATAAAAATAAATAAATAAATAAATAAATGAAAAAGAAAGAAAAGAAAACAGATACGTATGGTTTAAAGAACATCATGTAACTACAACCCAGCCCAAGGAACAGAACTTAATGTAGCCCAGATCCCCTCTGCACTCTTCCCCAGAAGCAATCCCTATGCTAAATTTTGTTAATCATTCACTATTACTTTTTTAGAAGTTTTTATCATTTTGCATCTCTTATCAATATATTATTGCTTTGCCTGGTGTTGAACTTTATATAAAGGGCATCTTAGTTTACGTATTCTTCTGCAACTGGCTTCTTGCTCCCAACATCTTGTTTTTGAGATTACTGATATTGATGATGCCTAGGCCTATGATTCATTTTCATGGGTGAACAATATTCTGTTGTGTAATTATACCACAATCCGCTTATGCGTTCCCTATTAACAGACAGATGGGTTATTTCCAGTATTCCAATGTTACACTCCTCTTTTTCTTTAGGAAGACAAATGGATTTGTTTTTACAAAAATTTTCCAAGATGGGGATCCCTGGGTGGCGCAGCGGTTTGGCGCCTGCCTTTGGCCCAGGGCGCGATCCTGGAGACCCGGGATCGAATTCCACATCGGGCTCCCGGTGCATGGAGCCTGCTTCTCCCTCTGCCTGTGTCTCTGCCTCTCTCCCTCTCTCTTGGTGACTATCATAAATAAATAAAAATTTAAAAAAATTTTTTTCCAAGATGTTATAAGTTTTGTGAATTTAAATTCCAGCCGCTCCATCTACCTTAATAGTGGTGTGTGATGATAGATTCTGTTTTTTATGGTAAGCTTACCATCAGCCAGGAACTGTGTTAGGTGTTTTACACACATTTTAAAATTTAACTCTCAGAAACACTCCCATCTGGTATCTATCATTATCTTCAGGTGAAAGGACTATTTTATAGGTAGTGAAACTAGGGTTCCTAGAGGTTAGATAATTTGTCCAAGGTCATTAGGAGAGCCAAGACTGCAACTCAGTCTAATTTTAACATTTGAGTTTCTTCCAATTTAATCCATACCTTCTTAACACTGTATTGCAGAACAATAAAAACCAAATGTAATGACTTACTGTAAGAGCTATAAGTATCCTTATGTTTTTTTTTCTATTTTTAATTGTGCCAAAATACATATGACATAAAATTTTCCACCTTGCCTTTTTTAAGGGTACAGTTCAGTAGTGTTAAGTACCTTCACATTGTTGCATAATCAATATCCAGAGCTCCTACATTCTTGCACATGTCTCTTGGGGCACCTTTGCAAGAGTTTCTCTAGGGCGTGTTTTATGGGTAGAATTGCTGGGGAGTTCCACCTATGTGTGGAATGCATAGGTTTGCACATGTTGATTTAATCAGTTAAGGCCAAACTCTTTTACAAAATGGTTGCACCAATTTATAGTTCCATAGGCAGGATTTTTTTTTTAAGTATGTAATACACTCAAATATTTTTTCAAAATTTTAAGTTCAGGGGATCCCTGGGTGGCTCAGCGGTTTGGTGCCTGCCTTTGGCGCAGGGCATGATCCTGGTGTCCCGGGATCGAGGCCCATGTCGGGCTCCTTGCATTGGAGCCTGCTTCTCCCTCTGCCTGTGTCTCTGCCTCTGTGTTTGTGTATGTCTCTAATGAATAAATAAATAAAATCTTAAAAAATAAAATAATAAAAAATTTAAGTTCCAAATGTTAAAGGAGCAAAAAGACATCATAATGAATAATCTCTCGTCCCCAGCCACCTTATTCCTCCCCAGAGGCAATCAATTCACTGGTTTCTGGTGATTATCCTCCAAGAGATATGTTATTGCATATATTTCCCTCTTTTACAACAAATAATAGTATTCTGTAAATACTGCTCTGAACCGTGCTTATTTCTCTTAACAAACATCATAAGCAATATAACCTGGTGGTCTTTGTTTTTTGCTTTTTTTAAACAAAGATTTATTTAGTTATTCATGAGAGACAGAGAGAGGCAAAGACACAGGCAGAGGGAGAAACAGGCTCCAGGCAGGGAGCCTGACATGGGACTCCAACCCCGGTTTCTAGGATCACACCCTGGGTGGAAGGCGGTGCTAAACCGCTGAGCCACCGGGGCTGCCCAGCTTTGTTTTTTTTTTGTTGTTGTTGTTGTTTTTTAAGATTTTATTTATTTATTAATGAGAGACACAGAAAGACGTTAAGACACAGATGGAGGGAGATACAGGACTGGATTCCATGATCTCAGGATCATGCCCTAAGCTGAAGGAAAACACTCAACCACTGAGCCACCCAGGAGCCCCTAGCCTGGTGGTCTTTGGAACAAATTGCTTGGATTCATATCCAGCTTTCCATATTCTAAACTGGGTGTGAAAAAAATAAAAATAAAAATAAAATAAAAATAAATAAACTGGGTATGACCTTGAGTGGGTCATTTAATCTCTCTGCATTATATTCTTTATCTGCAAGATGTGGAAAGAATCTTAACTCAAACGTTTTTATAAGAACTAAGTTAATATAAAAAAAGAACTAAGTTAATATACTAAAGCATTTAGAACTGTGCTTCTTAGAATTGTAACTATTATCAATATAATTACATCAGTGTTTTCTCATTCTGTTTTAAAGTTGCTTGGGTAGTCTATTACATAATTATACCACAATTTATTTTAATCATAATTGATAAAACATTTAAGTTGTTTCCAGCATGTTGATATTACAAACAACACAGAAAAACAAAACAAAACAAGACAAACCTATCATTTCCTACACATAGCTGGTGAGTACATCTGTAGTGTAAAATCCTAGAATTGGAACTGCTGAGTCAAAGGTATTATGTGCAGTTTTTATTTATTTATTTATTTAAAAAATTTTAATAGGATTTTTTTAAAGATTTATTTATGATAGACACACACACACACACACACACACAGAGGCAGAGACACAGGCAGAGGGAGAAGCAGGCTCCATGCAGGGAACCCGACGCGGGACTAGATCCCGGGACTCCAGGATCGCGCCCTGGGCCAAAGGCAGGTGCCAAACCGCTGAGCCACCAGGGATCCCCTTACTTTCTAATTAAAAAAAAAAAAAAAGATTTTATTTATTTATTCATGAGAGGCAGAGAGAGAGAGACAGAGAGACAGAGAGGCAGAGACACAGGCAGAGGGAGAAGCAGGCTCTCTGCAGGGAGCCCAACGTGGGACTCGATCTCGGGTCTCCAGGATCAGGCCCTGGGCTGAAGGTGGCGCTAAACCGCTGAGCTACCCGGGCTGCCCTGTAGTTATAATCTTAATAGATATTGGCAAATTGTTCATAATGGATCCATCACAGATTCTTATATATACTAATTTAAAGAGATACAGAAATTTTAGAATTTCTGAGCTTGGGTGGCTTAGCGGTTGAGCGTCTGCCTTCAACTCAGATTGGGTCCTGGTATCCTGGGATCCAGTCCCACATGGGTCTCCCTGCATGGAGCCTGCTTCTCCCTCTGCCTATGTCTCTGCTTCTGCGTGTGTGTCTCTTATGAATAAATAAAATAAAATATTTTTTAAAAAAGAAATTTTAGAACAAAACAAGGTAAGCCACTTTGTTGTCCAGATGAGTGAACTGCTGCGGGGGGGGGGGGGGGGGAGGGGGAGGAAAGTGACTCACACGGGCAGTTAGTGGTAGACGCAAGAGTCTTAAAAGACTTTAGGATCATATTTTTAAAATGTAATCTCTACCCCCAGTGTAGGGCTGGAAGTCACGACCCTGAGATCTAGAGTCGCATGCTCTTCCGACAGAGCGAGCCAGCCCGAGTTTTAAAATTCCTTCAAATCCATTTTAACATTTCATTATTTTGATGCTAAGGTTTGCTTGCTTGATGGTAGTAACTTAATATCTAATTTCTCATTATTCTTTCCGAATTTTTCCCTGGGCTCTTTTTCTCTCCTGGACTGGTCACGAGCGCAGTCAAACGACCCGTGGACAATTCTGCCCTACGGGAGATCTGCCAAGCGACCGATCTTCTTTATATTCGAAACTGCCCTTGGTAAACTGCCTCTAGGGGAGCAGATTCCGCCAGCCACTCCCAAGAGATCGTTTAAATTACATCTAGGGGAGCGAACCCAAGCACTTGCGGGTAATCTCTCCCCGACCAATTTCGCAAGCTGCTGGTTGATTTGTAATTTAGCTTTTAGACCAAAGGAAGCCCGCCTCTCGGTAGCGGAGTCGTCATTGGCTAGCACGGCTGTCAATCAGCGGGGCTATAAGTAGGGGGAGGCCGGCAGCTCCTCCCTCAGGAAGGCCAGGAGCGCGCGGGGTGGCGTGAGTCCGGTGGCGCGAGTCGTGCCGGGGAGAATCTCTGCGGTAATATCTGTTAGTCCGTAGTAACTGGAGTAGAAGATACAAGGGCGCTCCCCTCCTCTCTCCTCTTCCCTCCCTGCGGGGCAGGCGCGATGGCGGAAGCCGCGGCGACGGGCGCCGGCGGCGAGGTGGCGGCGGCGGCGGAAGGCTCGGGCTCCGCGGGCTTGTCTCTGGGCCGGGGCTTCTCGAGCTACCGGCCCTTCGAGCCCCAGGCGCTGGGCCTCAGCCCCAGCTGGCGGCTGACGGGCTTCTCCGGCATGAAGGGCTGAGGCTGCAAGGTCCCCCAGGAGACGCTGCTCAAACTCCTGGCGGGACTGACGCGGCCAGAAGTGCGGCCCCCTCTGGGCCTGGGCCTGGTCGGAAGCCATGAAGAGGCGGCCCAGGAAGGCGGCCTGCCGGCCGGGGCGGATCCCAACCCCACCTTTCCAGCCCTGGGCATCGGGATGGACTCCTGCGTCATCCCCCTGAGGCACGGGGGCCTGTCCCTGGTGCAGACCACGGACTTCTTTTACCCCTTGGTGGAAGATCCCTACATGATGGGGCGCATAGCGTGTGCCAACGTGCTGAGTGACCTCTATGCCATGGGCATTACTGAATGTGACAACATGTTGATGTTACTCAGCGTTAGCCAGAGTATGACTGAGGAGGAACGAGAGAAGATAACACCCCTTATGATCAAAGGCTTTCGCGACGCTGCTGAGGAAGGAGGGACTGCAGTGACTGGCGGACAGACAGTGGTAAACCCTTGGATTATTGTCGGTGGGGTTGCCACTGTGGTATGTCAGCCAAATGAATTCATCATGCCTGACAGCGCCGTTGTTGGGGATGTGCTCGTGTTAACCAAACCCCTAGGAACCCAAGTTGCTGTTAATGCCCACCAATGGCTAGATAACCCTGAGAGATGGAATAAAATAAATATGGTGGTCTCCAGGGAAGAGGTAGAGCTGGCTTATCAGGAAGCCATGTTCAATATGGCTACCCTGAACAGAACTGCTGCTGGATTAATGCACACGTTTAATGCACATGCAGCCACAGATATCACCGGTTTTGGCATTCTGGGACACTCTCAGAACCTTGCAAAACAACAAAGAAACGAGGTGTCCTTTGTTATTCATAATCTGCCAATCATCGCCAAGATGGCTGCCATCAGCAAGGCCAGTGGGCGCTTTGGGCTCCTTCAAGGAACCTCAGCGGAAACTTCTGGTGGATTGCTGATTTGTCTGCCAAGAGAACAGGCAGCTCGCTTTTGTTCTGAAATAAAATCTTCCAAGTATGGAGAGGGTCACCAGGCATGGATCGTCGGTATTGTGGAAAAGGGAAACCGGACAGCCCGGATTATTGACAAGCCTCGAGTTATTGAGGTCCTACCTCGTGGGGCCACTGCTACTGCTCTTGCTCCTGACAATTCCAATGCCTCCTCTGAGCCTAGCTCGTGAGATGGAATAGCAGAAGTTGTTTGGACCTTAGAGCCTTTGTACGCAATCATGAACGATTCTCAAAACGTTATTTTAAGAAGAAATTTCCAAAGAAGGCTGCCTGCATAGTAGTTCCAGCTGCCCTTTCGAGGTGATTTGAATCAGCCCATCACAAGCTGCACATTCCAAGGCCAGAAGTAACATTTGGGACTTCAGGGGGAGATTTGTTCATCTTGTATGTGGAAGAGGAGCAGAAAAACCTCTGTTCTTTCCAAGAGCAGGATGAGGCTATTCTATTCTAGTTTGAGGGATTTTTCTTGGCACTGGGTTGATTCATGTCTGCACAGGGAGTTAGGTTATGTATTAAAATTACATACACACCAAAAGAGGTAAATTGCAAAATGATTTAGATCAGAAGCAAATAAGTTTGGACCAATGCTGTTGATAAATCTAAATTGTTAAGAGAGATCTTATATTGTATTGTCAAATTCTTTATTAGATTTTTCTCAAGTACTGGCTCTTTCCTGCTCTGGACAAGAATTGAGCAGCTTGTCCAATGACTGGGAAAGGAGGACCTGCAACCATCTGATTTGGTCTCTGTTAATGACGTCTCTCCCTCTAAACCCCTTTTAGGACTGGGAGAGGCAGAGTAAGCCCCAGAGCCCAAACCTCAGTGGTTATTAAGATGTTCAATCTTGTGCTGAAAATTCCTGGTGATTTAATCAAGAGTAATTTCTAGTGAAATAAATAAAAAGGACTTTGTGGAAAAACTCTTCTGCCTAATGTTTGGATTCTTGGAATTCTGAACTTTTTACAGTCTTATAAAATGAATCAATTGACACACTTAGAGTCTGGCAAGTGGAGAGTGAGAATGTTTTCCCTGATTCAGGACCAGAGGATTTAACACCTAGATTTACGTTTGCACCGTTCCCCTGAGTTGATAGCAAAGTACCCAAAACAAGCATTAACCCCAAGGACTACAGGGTGGGAGAGGAATCAATACTTCTTGGAAGATTCAAAGTAGGTGGAAGAAGAGTAACTGACTTAGCATAATAGAGGAAGCCAAAGTAAATGCCTTCAGAGTTGGGAAATATGAACAGGAAGCAAGGAGATATGCTCTGGAGGTACTAAGGGGTCAGGGTGGGGATAAAGACACTGAAAGTTTATATACAGAGTAATTATAATTAGATCTTTGAAGTTCACAAACCTCTCCCCCATGTCACTTAGATGACTGCATCTCACCTTTGTAGGTAAGGAGAGGTTTACTTTCTGGGAGACAAATTTTAAAAATACTGCAAAGCTGGGGACACCACACAAGGGGCCTGACCAAAAACAATAAGGGCTGAAAAACAAGACTACCCCAATCCCCTTCCTCACCTTAGCTATTAAAAACACTGTCCAGGAAGCTTATACCACCTTTGCTCCTCTGGAGAAAAAGAATGCCCAGAAAAAAGACCTATAAACATTTAGGGAGCCCCCTGTGAAAATCTCTACCAGGAAGCCTCCCAGTTGAAAAGTTTAACTCAAGCAACTCAATGCGTCATTCTTAAACAGAAGCAGTCAAGGATCACCAGACATTTGAGGCAAGCCTCTTTTAAAAAAAAAAGTCAAAGAAAACTAAAAACTCGGTAAAAAGACAATACCAAGAGCAGAAGAAGGAAAAAAAAAAAAAAAAAAGCAGAGGTAAAGAAGATCAAGGGTTCATAAAAAGAGAACAAAGCATTTAGAATGTAAAATATAGCTAACATTTTTAAATAGAATATTTAGAAGATAAAGTTGAGGAAATCAGAAGGTAGAACAACAAAAAGATGCACAATAGAAGAAAACAAATGTATGAAAATTAGAGGTGAGCCAGGAGGTTCAACATGTAGGAGGAATTCCAAAAAGATAATAAAGTAAATGGAAGAAAAAAATACGTGAAACTATAAGAAAGTTTTCTAAAATTTAAAAAGTACTATAAATCTCTGTCACATCTCTTGACTTCCCAGCATAGTGAATGAGAAATGACCTACACTAATTTTATTACATTTTAAAATGGCTGTGATAAAGAGAAGTGTTTTATATAAATTCATTTGAGCTGCCAACAACCCCATTTTGCAAATCAGGAAGCTGAGGTGCAAAGAGATTAAGAAATTTGTTCAAAGTTGCACAGGACATCTGCTAGGCAGAGTGAATCCAGAGTCCATTCTTTTTTTTTTTTTAAAGATTTTTAAGTAATCTCTACACCCAATGTGGGGCTCAAATTTACAATGCCGCGATCAAGAGTTGCATGCTCCACACTAACTGAGCCAGCCAGATGCCCCCAGAGTCTAGGCTTCTAATCATACTCTCCTCAAACTTTCTGGGGGGAGGGGAAGAACATGTAGAAAGGTCTGGCAATAAGAATGATATCAGACTTCTCAACAGGGAATTGGAAACTGGAAGACAATGAAGTAACACCTTTGAAATCCTGAGAGTAAATTATTTTCTCTGTATAATTCTATACCTAGCGACATTTTTCAAAGTATCAAAGTGGTTTCATCCTATGCATTCTTTCTCAAGAAACTACTGGAAGATGTGCTCTAGAAAAATAAGGTGGCAAACTGGGAAAGAAAAACAAGGTTTAGGAAACCCATGCAAGCACAAGGTGAAGGGAGGTCTTAAGGTAATGGTTCTCCAGCAAGCCTAGAGAGCAATCAGCCTGGAACAGGCAGGACACTAGAAGATAGGAGCCTGAAGGCTTCCAGGAAGAGGAAAATGGACCGAGTACTCGTACAGTTGATTTTGTGAAAAATTATACTGGAAGGTTAATGGAAGATGTAAAAAGAATTAGTGAAAATTATATAGAAAGCCAGCACATGAAAAAAATGAGCCAGTAATCAACTCCAATAAAAAATAAAACCTGTGTGATGAATGAAATGTAATCATACATAATATTTGACAATGAATATTTACAGAATTGTAAATACTATCTAGCTCCAATAATCAATTTTATTTAAGATTTTATCCATTTGAAAGAAAGTGAAAGAGCACAAGCAGGGGGAGGGGCAGGGGGAGAGGGAGAAGCTGACTCCCAGCTGAGCAAGGAGCCCGATGCGAGGAGCTCAATCCCAGGACCCTGGGACTATGACCTCAGCCAAAGGGAGACACTCAACCCACTGAGCCACCCAGGTGCCCCAATCAATCAATTTTAAAAACTCAGCTTTTCTCCTATTCCAAGCTCTTAAATAGCTTTCCATACAATCCTGCTACTTCTCTCCAACCTCATTTCATGGCACTTGCCCTTCCTCTCTCACTAAACTCTAGCCCATTAGCCTTCCGGTGGTGATCCAAATAGAGATCCTTTGTACTTGCAGATCCCTCTGTCTGGAATCTCACTTCATGTTCTCTACTGGGCAGGCTCACCCTCAGTCCTATCTCAGCTCAAATAAAACCTCATAAAAGGCTTGTCTGACATCAGCCAACTACTTTCCCCACTACTCACCAACTCATCAACCCTACTCTCCAACTTATCACCTCATTTATTGGCTTCATAGGTCTTACCCTAATCTGTAATTATCTTGAGAATGGTTAGTTTACTTTATAAATGACTCTTTCTGCTAGTATGTAAGCTCCAAGATGGCAGGGGATGTTGTGTATCCCCAGTTCCTAGAACACTGTCTGGTTCATAGTTAGAATATATTGAATGAGTGAGTGAGTGAGTACACTCCGGGGACCCTGGTACCCTCTATGTCCACACTTTTCTTGCTCTTAGTGTCTCCTAGCGGTGGAAGCTGGATTTCTTTTTTTTTTTTAATGATAGTCGCACAGAGAGAGAGAGAGAGAGAGAGGCAGAGACACAGGCAGAGGGAGAAGCAGGCTCCATGCACCGGGAGCCCGACGTGGGATTCGATCCCGGGTCTCCAGGATCGCGCCCTGGGCCAAAGGCAGGCGCTAAACCGCTGCGCCACCCAGGGATCCCGGAAGCTGGATTTCTTAAGACAAAGCTTTGGAGAAGAAATTCAGGCCTTGGTTCTGTTTGTTCACATACACAGCTCTCTGGTTGGAGTGGGCAGTACAAATGGAGAGGAAAATTATTGGATGTGTCCCTGGTCTGAGTCCTCTTAGTTAGCCTAGAAATGGTTAGGGGTTGAGAGCAAGATAGGCATCCATCTTTTTCTTGGGGAGGACCTGGGCAATAACCAGAGGCAGCAGATGGTGCAGGGGACAGGGCCTTGGGTACAAGTCAGAACAATCACAGGTACAAAGGTAAGGAAGGTGATAGAGGAAAGGGAAGCCAAAGGAAGAAAAGAAAAAGGAGAGGAAGTTGAAGTTAGAAGAAGAGAAGATGATGAAGAGACAGGACAAAAGGGCAGAAGAAAAGGCAGTAATGAAGTGACCTCAGCATATCCCAAACAGATTGAGCTGCCTCTTTTACTTCCCTGTGAGGGTAGGGAGACTTCTTTCACTTTCTGAGGAGCATCAGGGGTGCTGGTGAGCTTCAGCATTCACCTTCCTGGGTGATCTCAGATGAGTCTCTGGGTCTCAGTTTCTGCATCTGTAAAACAGGCACAGCAATACCCACCTGGAGGGGATCCCATGAGGCATACTTCTATAAATTAGCATTTATCAGATATATTCAAGCACCAGGCCCTGGGGAAACAAAAACATGACAATGCTGACAATGCTTCTGTTCTCCAGGAGACTCAGTCTAAAAGGAGATCTAGAACAGGGACACCCATCACCCCAAAATCAAGACAAAGAATGATAAATGTCATATAGGCTAGAACGGAAGTACTATAGAAGGTCCAATTATTTCCTTTGAGGAGGCTTAGGAAGGCTTCCTAGAAGAGGTGGCTTTGAAGCAGGGCTCTACAGAATGAGTAGAATTTGGGTTTGGCTATGCAGAGAAGAGGGAATGGGCATTCTAGATATGAGCAAAGTTAGGGAAGAGGAGAGTGGGGTTCATGCGGCTGCATTTCAGTATCGGTGTAGGGAAATAAGGCTGGACACACACAAGTTGCAGAAGGACTTCTCTCTTGCTCTCTCTCTTTTTTTTTTTTTTTTTAATATTTTATTTAGGACAGCCTGGGTGGCTCAGTGGTTTAGCGCCACCTTCAGCCCAGGGCCTGATCCTGGACACCGGGGATCCAGTCCCACGTCGGGCTTCCTGCGTGGAGCCTGCTTCTCCCTCTATGTCTCTACCTCTCTCTCTCTCTCTCTCTCTCTCTCTCTCTCTGTGTGTCTCTCATGAATCAGATGGGGGGGGCAGGGACATAGGCAGAGGGAGAAGCAGGCTCCATGTGGGGAGCCCAATGTGGACTCAATCCCAGGTCTCCAGGATCACACCCCGGGCTGACAGTGGCACTAAACCGCTAAGCCACCGGGGCTGCCCTCTCTCTTTTTTTTTAAAGTAAGCTCTACACCCACTATGGGGCTTGAACTCACGACCCTGAGATCAGGAGTCACATGCTCTTCTGATTGAGCCAGCCAGGAACCCTGGGAAGGACTTCTAAAGGTGATGAGGACTCCCTGGCCTGAATGAGTTAGCCTAGAGATTTCTCAAAGCCTCTGTCATAACTCCCCCTGAAAAACTTAATAAGTACAAATCCCACTAATTATAGCAGCATCATTTCTGCCATCCCCCACTTCAAAACCAACAAGGTCAATGGCTCTACCTCCAATTAAGAATAGCACTGTGATACAAACAAAATACACATCGTCCCAGCTCTCCCAGCAGACACATAAAGGGTTCTCGGAAGCCACCTAGGCCCAGAGCCCCATTACCCCATTAGGGAAATGGTGGCACAGAGAAAAGAAATAATTTTCCTAAGGGCATTAGTGTATAGGTTCTCAATCACCCGACTCTAAGTTTACCATCATACTCTATTGTGTCTGGGACCTTAGCGGCCCAGGTTTCCCTACCCCACCACCACTCACCCAGATTATGGGTCTGCTACTTTGTTCTCTAATCACTGCCCCGTTTTTCACTCCAGGGTTTCCCAAAAGCCGTACTGGGACCAGTTGCACATGGTTGGCTCCAGTGGTGAAGGCAGCCAAACTCTTGCGTAGCAGAAGGGTGGTGTATGCATGCTTATGTTTGCTTGTCTCAGCCTGCCCATCCTGTCATTAAACATTTATTAGCCTGAGAAAACACCTTCGGTTGAAAACACTGGGACACCCAGTCCCTAGGGGGATAGGCTCATAAAAGGCTAATAACAAGCATGAACCAAAAGCCAAGACCAAACACACTGAGGCCCAGATTAAAGCAGGGAGGTTGTGTTGCTAAAATGTGTCTGAGAAGAATGGAGAAAAGTGAAAGGATGTGGGGATGAGGGTACAGAAAGAGTCTGGATGAGGGGGTCCAGATCATGGGGCTAATTATATGTTCAGGTCTGTACCCTTTCCCTCATGACAGCTTTCCCCACCTCTCCAACACTGCTGTGCTGGAGCTGGGTTTGCTAGCTTCTCCAAGAATGACATGGAGCAAAGAACTGGGATGTTCTGCAGGATGCTTGGCAAAAGCCTTACAAGCTCAGTTAGGATCTCCTAGGAGAAGGGCAGAGGCACTCACACACAGAGTGTCTCCTCCTTCCTGTCACCCATCCAAGTACTAACCAGGCCCGACCCTGCTTAGCTTCCGAGATCAGACGAGATCAGGCACATTCAGGGTGGTATGGCAGTAGACCTCCTTCCTCTCAATCACCAAGGACCACCTGATCTGTAAGCTCTAGAAGTCCTGTCCCAACTCTTCAAAAATCTAAGATGCTGGGACGCCTGGGTGGCTCAGTGGTTGAGCATCTGCCTTTGGCTCAGGTCATGATCCTGGGGTCCCAGTATTGAGTCCTGCACTGGGCTCCCTGCATGGGGCCTGCTTCTCCCTCTGCCTGTCTCTGGCTCTCTCTGTGTCTCTCATGAGTAAATAAATTCAATCTTTTTTAAAAAATCTAAGATGCAGAGGACTCCTGAGAAAGCCATGTTTTATATTCCAGGAAAAGACTTTGGATCCTTGTCTGGAGAACCTTAGCAAACATCAGAGTAGGTGCTACAGATGGTACTTTCAATTCCCAGATCCACAGACAGCTCAGTGTTCTGAACTTCAGGCTTGTATGTCCACCTGCCTATGGGCCATCATCTAGATGTTCTAGAGCAATCTTGGACTCAACATGCCCCAAGCTGAATTCATTATTTTCCCTTCCACCCCAACTCCTGGATCTTCTTGTGTCCTCGTTTCAGCAAATGGCAAAATTATCCATCCATTTACTCAAGCCAGAAACCCAGGAGTTCCACAGGACTCCCTCTTTTCTACCAAATCCAATATCCAACTTCTGTGTTGCCTAATCCAGCAGCAACTTCTCTACTCTCTTCTTACCCTACAGTTCAGTAGCATCCAAATCAGATGTCCAGGACAGCCCAGTCTCAGCGGTTTAGCGCCGCCTTCAGCCCAGGGCATGATCTTGGAGACCCGGGAGGGGTCTTAGTCCAACGTCAGGCTCCCTGCTTCTTCTGCTTCTCCCTCTGCCTCTCTCTCTCTCTCTCTCTCTCTCTGTCTCTCTCTCTCTCCTCTCTGTGTCTCTCATGAATAAATAAATAAAATCTTAAAAAAAGATCAGACATCCACTCATTTTGGAACACTTTCCTCTCTTAGCCTTTGTTACACAACACTCTCAATTTTCCTACTATGTCACCCATCTCTTCTCTTTTGCTTAACTGCTAAGAGTCAGAGTACCCCAAATCTTAGTCTTGTCTGTCTAGATTCTTGTAGTAGGCATTCTTCTCCAAATCCATGACTTTAAATACTATCTAATGACTGAGACTGCCAAATGTAAATCTCTACCCCTGATCTCTCCTCTAATCCTTAGGCTCATAAATCTACTTGTCAAATTTATATGTAGCTTCAGTTAGCTTTATTCTAAATCAAATTCCTATTGCATGTGTGTTCAATCCTGCACCTCATCTTCCTCATCCCAGTATGTATCATCATCATCCACTGTGCTGCACAACACTCAAAACCTATAAGTCATACTTGATTCTACCCTTTCTCCCATACCTCTGATTCAAAATCATCAAAGCCTATTGATCTAGCTCCAAAAACATCTCCCCAGTACATCTACTTCTCTCCATCTTCACTCATCATCAACCTGGCCCAGAGTCAATATCATCTTTTGCTTGGCCAACTGCAGTAACTCATCTCCCTGCTTGCCCTCCTCCAATTCATTCTTAACACAGCAGCCAGAGGACTCATAAAGACAAAATATGATCATATAACTCCCCTGCCAAAATCCTTTAAAGGGTTTCCATAAGACTTAAAATATAAAATAAAATCCATGGTTGATCAATCTGATTTTGCCTCTTGTCATCTCCCTAATACCATATCCACTCTCCCTCTTGCTCACTACATTCCTGCCATTTTTATCTTTAGATCATGCCAAGACTTTCCTACTATAAGCATTGGGGCTTCCTCTATCTAGAGCTCTGTTCCACTTGATTTTTACTCAGATTAAATGTCACTTTCTCAAAAACAAGTAACAGAAAACCCAGTTAAAAGTGGTTTAACCAGTAAAGGGATTTATTTTCTTAAGTAACTAGTCTTAAATTAGGACCTTTCTGGAACATGTAAAAATAAATGTCCCAACAATGTTATCAAGGATCCCAGGTCCTTTTTATCTTCCTATTTGCCAATCCCAGTTTGTGGTCTACCTCTCTGCACAAAGATTCCTTCACATACTAACATTGAAAGGTAGAGGGCAGCCCCGGTGGCGCAGCGGTTTATTGCCGCCTGCAGCCCAGGGCGTGATCCTGGAGACCCTGGATCGAGTCCCATGTCAGGTTCCCTGCATGGAGCCTGCTTCTCCCTCTGCCTGTGTCTCTGCCCCTCTCTCTCTCTGCATCTCTATGAATAAATAAATAAAATTTTAAAAAATCTTTAAAAAAAAAGGTAGAAACATCCTGTGTTTTTTAACAAAAGGACTGAGAACTCTTCCCAGAAGACTCCAACAGACTTCCTAACTTCTTACTGTCAAGAGCTAGGCCATATGCTTACCCATGAACTGATCAGGCCAGGGCAATAAGACCATATGATCTATCAAGTAGAGGAGGATGAACCCCAGAATAAAATCATGCTTGTGCAAGAATGCAGAAGAGGAAAAATAAATAAATAAAAAGGAAGGAAGGAAGGAAGGGAGGAAGGGAGGGAGGGAGGGAGGGAGGGATCCCTGGGTGGCTCAGCGGTTTGGTGCCTGCCTTTGGCCCAGGGTGTGATCCTGGAGTCCCGGGATCGAGTCCCGCGTTGGGCTCCTGGCATGGAGCCTGCTTCTCCCTCTGCCTGTGTCTCTGCCTTTCTCTCTCTCTCTCTCATGAATAAATAAATAAAATATTTAAAAATAAATAAATAAATAATAAACATAAGTCTTTTAAAAAATGCTTATAAGAATCATTTGAAATAACACATATATTTGAGCACTGGGTGATGTATAGAATTGCTGAATCACTATATTGTACACCTGAAATTCATATAACACTGTATATTAACTGGAATTAAAATGAAAACTAACTAAATAAATAAATAAATAAATAAATAAATAAATAAAAGCACCTGGGTGGCTTGGTTGAGCATCTGCCTTTGGCTCACGTCATAATCCTTGGGTCCTGGGATCAGTCTGGCGTCAGGCTCCCCAGAGGAAGCTTGCTTCTCCCTCTGCCTATGTCTCTGCTTGTGTGTGTCTCTCATGAATAAATCAATAAAATCTTTAAAAATGAATGAATGCAGGAGGAGTAAAGGCAGTAGAGCTGGTAACCAATATGCTTACCCCATCTTCCCTGGGCCATGCAAGCTAAAGTTGCCCCCACTTTTCACAGTGTTTAAATTTTTTTCTTAGTACTTATTATCATTTGAGGCAATATAGTGCAGGGGTTAATAAAACAGATTCTAAAAACAAATTGCATGGAACTGAAACCTGGCTACTACTTTATATGCTGTTGAGTTAAATTACTCAATCTCTTAGTTTCCTTGCCTGGAAAATGGGGATAACGATGATACTACCTACCTCATAGGGCTGGTGATTAAATATGTAAAGTGCCTAGAACATCTACCCGAGCTCTGTATCCTGGAGACATTCTTGTAGCCTTATAATAAATTTCCCTCTCTGTCTTACAGCCTCCGTTCCTGGGGTTTTCCACGGAGCGCCGCACCCCCTTCCCTGCCCGGTCCTTTCTCTTTGGCGCCATCTGGCGTCCCCAAGAGAAGCGACGCGCCTGCGCCCTCTTCGCCCTCGGCCCATTGTGTCTTCCCCGACGAATCCCGTCCCTGTACCTTTAAGATGCTAGGCCACGACTAAAGAATCCAAGGCTGGAGGGCAAGGGGCGGGTTTCACAGTAAATTCCACCTAACTCATTGGTCTTTCCTGCGGCTCCGCCCCGGGAAGCAGTCGTGAACGCCTGTGATTGGCTGGGGGCCCTAGAGGCGGGTTCCGAGTTTGGCGCGGTGTTGTCCCGTGCGTCCCGGCTGGTGCGTGGCGGGCAGCATGTCTCGGGCGAATGGGGACGCGCGTGGGGACACGGTGGGAAACGGCACTGCTGCTGCCAGCCCCTTCAGCTTCAGCCCGGAGCCCACACTCGAGGACATGTAAGCTGTCCCTGCCTAACCTGGGGAGGTCGCCCCTTTCTCCCTCCTATTGGGGAGGGCCCTTCCACGTGGTCTGGAAGAAGGCTAGCCGCTGTGCTGGGGTCCTAGCTCGCCAGGCTGATCTCGGGCGAGTCATCTAACCTCCTTATCTGCAAAATGGGCTTAGTGCTGCACCCCAGAGGCAGGGGAAATGGTGATGCCCGGTGAGTAATAGTAGAACCAGCCCGGGGGAAATTGGGCTGCTACTTCTGATGCTGCTTCTGTCCGGCCTCTGCCCTCCAGGAGCGGGTGCTAGGACGTGGGCAAAGACAGTGCTGAGAGATGGGTGATATTTTTACTGGAGGAAATCAACGAGGGCTTCTTTGGGAAAGTGCCCCTGGAGCTTGATATGCAGAGAGAGGAATATTCCAGGTGTTCGAAACTGCAGAAGCAGCAGTAGGAGGTGGAATAATAGAAAAGAGGATATTGTGAGCTTTCGATAGAGTTGAGGGTCTGTGTAAGGCGCACCTACTTTATAGATGAGGAGTCCAAGCCCCAAAGAGAAGAAATGATTTGCTTAAGGCCATCCACGGAATTCACTGCAGAATCCCTGATACTTCTGCGGCGATTACATATCACTGAGATGCCCTCCGGGCTCTGCGTCTTCTTTCCCATTCCCTAACCCTGGCACCTGGACTTCCGCCCCTTTCTTCTATTCCAGCCGCCGCCTGCATGCTGAGTTTGCTGCTGAACGAGACTGGGGCCAATTCCACCAGCCTCGGAACCTCCTGCTGGCCTTGGTGGGGGAAGTGGGGGAGCTAGCAGAGCTCTTGTGAGTAGATGGAAGTCTTTTTGGAAGAGTCTGTGTGTTATGGGGGAGGGGAACATTTATCTGCTCATGAAATATCCATACTGGGCTCTGTGCCTGGGTATAGAGATGACTCCCCTGTCCCTGCCCTCTTGGGGCATCCAGTCGCCTGGGAAAGAAAGGTGTGAGAACAGCAAGGCAGGTCCAAGTCTTAAGGTATGGTGGCAGCCTCTGGGGTGGACAGGAAGATGTTCTTTGGAAGACCTCCTGGTGGCATTCCAGACCTGAGAACCATTTGCAAAGGTAGTCAAGTGGGCAAGGGCAAGTTAAATTCAGAGAGATTCTGAGACTTCTTCAGGGTAAGCCTTTCAAGGGAAAGCAAGGCTTTTGCATCTGTTTTGTTGTCTAGCATGTCCCACGTGCCTGATGCACAATAGGCAGTAGGTATCTACAGAATGAGTGATGGGGCTGTGGAAAAGAGGGTGGCAATAGGGACCCAGAGTGACAGAGCTGGACTTAAGAAGTGATGGAGTTTGGACAGAAGACCTGACCGGATTTGAGTGCTAGAAAGATCACTGTGCCTGCAGGGTGGATTGGGTCACCAAGAAAACTGGGGCAGGGGAGACCAATGGAGGCCAGTACCGATCAGGCAAGACATGGTTAGGCCTAAACCAGGGCACTCAGTTTGGGGATGGAGAAATGTGTGTGAGGGCAAGCCGTTCATTCATATGAACATCAGCTGTGGGCTAGGTCTTCTAGAATTAAGCCTTGAGGGCAGCCTGGGTGGCTCAGTGGTTTATCCCACCTTCAGCCCAGGGCATGATCCTGAAAACCTGGGATCAAGTCCCATGTCAGGCTCCCTGCATGGAGCTTGCTTCTCCCTCTCCCTGTGTCTCTGCCTCTCTCTCTGTTTCTCATGAATAAATAAAATCTTAAAAAAAAAAAAAAAAGGGATCCCTGGGTGGCGCAGCGGTTTGGCGCCTGCCTTTGGCCCAGGGCGCGATCCTGGAGACCCAGGATCGAATCCCACGTCGGGCTCCCGGTGCATGGAGCCTGCTTCTCCCTCTGCCTGTGTCTCTGCCTCTCTCTCTCTCTCTGTGACTATCATAAATAAATAAAAATTAAAAAAAAAAAAAAAAGAATTAAGCCTTGAACAAGATACACATAGTTTCTGGGGCACCCCACCAGCCCAGTCTGTGAAGTGTGAGACTTTTTTTTTTTTTTAAGATTTTACTTATTTATTCATGAGAGAGAGGGAGAGGCTGAGAAACAGGCTCCACGCAGGGAGCCCCACCCAGGCTGCCCAAAGGGTGAGACTCTTGATCCCACAGTTGTGAGTTTGAGCCCCATGTTGGGTGTAGAGATGACTTAAAAGTAGAATCTTTGAAAAAAGAAAAAGACATGGTTCCTGACTTCAAAGTGCAAGGAGACTAACAATAAATAAACTATATATATATATATATATATATATTTTTTTTTTTTTTTTAAGATTCATTTATTTGAGGAAAGAGAGCAGGGGGAGAGGCGAAGGGAGAGGGAGAGAATCTCCAGCAGACTCTGCTGAGCAGGAAGCTCGCCTTGGGGCTCAATCATTGGGGCTTGATCTCACAGCCCTGAGATCATGACCTGAGCTGAAATCAAGAGCCGGACACTTCACCAACTGAGACACCTGGCCGGCCTTAAACTAATTTTAAAAGATCAGGAATTTAAAAAAATAAAAAATAAAAAAATAAAACAATAAAATAAAAGATCAGGAATTGCAATGAGTTCTATCAGGAAAATAACACAAGGTGATGAGAAAGAAAGTAACAGAAGGAGAAGGCTTTTCTTGAGGAGGGGACATCTGTGCTGAGACCTGAATATAGGAAGGAGCAGCCATAGGAAGATGGGGGAAGCAATGAGAAGAACATTCACTCATTCATTTTAAAGACTGTATTTATCTATTCATGAGAGAGGCAGAGACATAGGCAGAGGGAGAAGCCGGCTCCCTGCAGGGAGCCTGATGTAGGATTCGATCCCAGGATCCCCGTATCATGCCCCGAGCCAAAGGTAGATAGATGCTCAACCACTGAGCCACCCAGGTGCCTCTAGAAGAGCATTTAAAGCAGAGGGAGCAGCTAAGTGCAAAGGCCCTCTGACAGTTCGGGCTGTTTGCCAGACAGAACAAGCCAGAGTGGCTGTAGGTGGAGAGAGAGAAGAGAGGGGTGGATAATGACTTTGGAAGAGGCAGGAGACAACTCACGCAGGACCTGAAGGGCATGGTCAGCGGTTTGGATTTTATTCCAAGTACAGCTGAATTCTAGCAGTGCAGGGACAAAGTGTAATTTGTGGATTTAAAAGATGGTACTGAGCAAGAGTTGAAGATGAGTTAGCAAGCTTTCACAGTTGTCCAAGTCTGGGGATTGGTCTGGAGTAGCAGTGGCTCGGCTGGAGAGAAGTAGAATCGGGTCTTAACAAATGAGATGTTTTCTTAACCACTGCTTGGCTCAGGTTGGGACACAGAAGCCTGGATGAGTCATCTGCCTAAGGCCCAGATGGTTGAGTTGCCCTTGAAGGAAATTCCTAAGAGATGGGAGTTCACTGCTGTAAGGACTGGGGTGCTCCTGAGAAAGGTGGGGCCCATCGTCTTAGCTAGCATCTGTGTTTGTGCCTATCTCTGTGTTCTGCCTCCAGTCAGTGGAAGCCTGATGAGGAGCCTGGCCCCCAAGCCTGGTCCCCCAGGGAACGGGCAGCCCTTCAAGAGGAACTTAGTGATGTCCTCATCTACCTGGTAGCACTAGCAGCCCGCTGCCATGTGGACCTGCCCCAAGCAGTGCTCTCCAAGATGGACCTCAACCGCCGGCGCTACCCAGCACATCTGTCCCGTGGCTCTGCCCTCAAGTATACAGACTTGCCCCATGGGGCCACCTGTGAAGACCAAGCTGTGGGGCCTGCAAACCTTGACCGTGAGTCCACAGGCGAGGCCTCAACCTAGAAATATGGGCACAGGACTTGCAACTCAGCATGGCATCTGAGAAACAGAAAGTGGCCTGGCTGTGGAACTTTGTTCTAGTCCTTTTCTAACAGAGCATGGGTTTAGGGGCCTTACTTCCTAAGGTCTGAGGCCCAAGAACCTCCAGAAGACAGCCTCCTGGTATTTTTGCTCTCAATAAAAGTTTTGGTTAGCAATTTCTGGATTCTTCCTGGAGTGACTAGGGAGGCTCTATTTCAGCAGGTACTAGAGAAGGGCACCAGGGATGCTTCCAAGCCCAGCTCCCATGTTTCTCTAGGTACCTCCCACCTAGAGGGCAGAGATCTGATTTCTAGCAAGATCCCTGTCTGATGTCATGCAATTCCCTCACCCCTTCTGGGCATCTAAAATTTTTTATTTTTAGATTTTATTTATTTGAAAGAGAATGAGCAAGAGAGAGAGAGCAAGCACAAGCAGGCGGAGGGGCAGAGGGAGAAGCCAACTCCCCGCTGAGCAGGGAGCCTGGTGTGGGGCTCGATCCCAGGACCCTGGGATCATGACTTGAGCCAAAGAAAGATGTTTAACCAACTGAGGCACCCCCTCTTCCGGGCATCTAAAGGGGACTGGTGGGTATATGTAGTGTTAGTTAAGGGCCCAGGTTCTGGGGCTAGACTCTTCGGGTTCACATGCCATCTTTGATACTTACAAGCTGGATGACATTCATCAAACTACATTTATCTTTCTGTGCCTTGGCTTCCTCATCTAAAATGAAAACAGTATCTACCTTATAGGGTTGTAAGGTTTAAGTAAGTTATCTTTAAGTAGAGTGTTTAGAACAGTGCCTGGGGAAAAAAAAAAAAAGAACAGTGCCTGGTATGTAGTAGGGACTTCCTAAGTTTGTACTTAGCTGTTTGCTTTTTCAACTGAAAACTTTCAGGGGCCCAGAGCAGGAAATGTCAACAATTAAAAGGGTCCTGGGCCTAAAACCCATCCTCATCTATCAGGATCCCAACCCTGTGAGCACCTAATGCCCCTCTCTCTGGGCCCCCATGACAAATTGGAGTCAAGTGTCTAAGGTGGAGAACAGAGATTCCTCTCCTCTTGAAGAGGACCTCTTGCCTCCTCCCCTGTCCTCCCAAGGCCAACTTCCACTCGTACATCTAAAAGATAACGTTGGGTGTATATGATTTACTCGTGAGACCTCAGGCACATCACTCCCTTTCTGGGATACCCATGGTCTGCCTTCCTCACAGAATGGAGTAATGCTGGGGGAAAAACCTTTAAACTACTTTTTCCACCCCTAATGAGCCTATTTCCATGTCAGTAAAATGAGGCATTCCTTTTAACTGGTCTCATTCCTTTTACGAATGACCTCTTCCCAGGTAAAACACAATCTGGATTAGAACTGTTTCAGCTCTGTATTCCCAAACCTACCTTTCCTCTTCCTGCTAGTGACCTCAGGAACCTTATCCTTGCTGATCTTTTATCATATATCCTCTCCTTGATGAGTTCTCTCCTCTCTCTGTATAACCAACTTCTCTTCCTATCAGCCCTGCCACCAGCATATATAAAGCATGAAAGATTTTCTTCCCTACAGACAAAACAAACCTCCAGCCATTTCCCTCTTGCTTTTCACAGCCAAGCCTCTTAAAATAGGTTGTCAACACCCATCCACTGTACTTCCTTATTCTCCTATTTATACTCTAGCCCACTCCAGGATGGCTTTCACTCCCACTCCTCTCCCCACTTTCCCTGAGCTACAGATACAGCATCTAACAGAGCTGACCACTCCCTCCATGAGACACTCTAGATTTCCCAGAAAAGACAGTTTTCTTTCCACTTGTGGCTGCGGTTTCTTGGGTACCCTCTTCTAGAGATGGTATCCTGCACTCCAGACCTGATATCCCCAACCTATTATTTCCAATCACCTCTGACCCCCCCTCCTCGTTTACCTCACACCCGACGTGTCCAGATTGGGACATAATTACCGCTGCTTCAGTGCCTATCCTGTCCTCATCCTGTGCCCTCCTCTCTAACACCACCCGCAGTCCTCCAAGCCAAGAAATGAAGCCAGCCATCTCTCGTAGACTGAAGTTTATGCCTGCTCACCAAACAAAAGGGTGACTGATCCAAACGTGCTATTTGTGCACCCTTCCAGACCTGAAGTTAGGAGTACTCCCCACACATAAAGCCAGTTCAGGGAACCCTTTTGGGCCCACAGCCCCGCTGGGCTCCGTAACTCATTTAAGTCACTTAAGCCTGGGTAAAACGCCACCTTTCCTCCTTTCCCCCCACCTTATTCACAGGCACGGGTGGGGCGAAGATATAATACTTTATTCACTAACACGGGTCAAGGGATTGTAGTGAGCGGGGAGTGGGTACTGTTTCCAGGGTTCCCAGTTAGGGGATTCTCCCTGCCTCCTAGTTCCAAGGCAGCCAGGCCTGCCATCCCACCCTTTCCCAGCCCGGGATGGAGGGCCAGGAGGGCCAGGTTAACGCAGGCCCAGATGGGGGGCCCAGCGTGCACGCCAATCCCCCACCCCAGCCGGACGCTTGCGGCCCCGCGGCGACAAGAACGGCGGCTCAGCTGCCCTCGCAGTCTGGGCAGCGCTCGGTGGCAGTGGTGGCCGTGGAGCCAGGCGGTAGCTTGAAGTCCCGGCCGCAGCCGGCGCAGATATAGAGACGGCGCCGCATGTGCGCGCGACGGTGGCGGATGAAATGCGAACTGAGGCGGAAGCGCCGGCCGCACTCGGAGCACGGGTAGGGCCGCTCGCCCGTGTGCGTGCGCGCATGCTCCGCCAGGTTGGAGCGGTGGCCGAAGCGGCGGCCGCACACGGCGCAGCGGTGCGGCTTCTCGCCCGTGTGCACGCGTCGGTGCTTGGCCAGCGCCGAACTCTGCGCGAAGCGCGTGCCGCAGTCGGCGCATGCGTACGGCCTCTCGCCCGTGTGCGTGCGTCGGTGGCGCGCCAGGCACGAGCTGCCGCCGAAGGCGCGTCCGCAGTCCGGGCACGCGTACGGCTTCTCGCCCGTGTGCACGCGCAGGTGCTGTGCGTAGTTGGAGCTCTGCGCGAAGCGGCGGCCGCAGTGCGCGCATGCGTACGGCTTCTCGCCCGTGTGGCGCCGCCGGTGCTGCCGCAGGTTCGAGGCGGCCGAGAAGCGCTTGTCGCACTCGGGGCACTCGTAGGGCCGCTCGCCCGTGTGCGTGCGGCCGTGTTTGGTCAGCGCCGACTTCTGCGAGAAGCGCCGACCGCACTCGGTGCACGCGAAGGGCCGCTCGCCCGTGTGCGTGCGTGCGTGCTTGGCCAGCGTGGAGCGGCGCGCGAAGGCGCGGCCGCAGTCCGGGCACGCGTGCGGGCGCGCCGGATCGGCAGACGGCGCGGGCGCCTCCTTCTGGACCTGCGGGGAGAGGGGAGGAGGGACACGTCAGTCCTGAGGGCCGCGCGCGGGGGCGGAGGCCTGGGTGTCCGCAAGCTGCAGCCCCTTCCGTCCCCGTTGTAAGAGCAAAGGCGGCCGTGTGCTTTAAACGAGAGTATGTTAACGCACGTATTAGGCGTCTAAGACAAGGCCCAGTGACTTCCTAGCTATTCGTTATCAATTGGGCATATACTCATTGAGCGTGTACTTTGTGCCGGACTCTGTAGGCACTGGGGATTCAACATTAAGTTTAAAATAATAATAATAATAATAATAATAATAATAATAATAATAATAATAATAATAATCCTGAGCAGCCCGGGTGGCTCAGCGGTTTGGCGCCGCCTTCAGCCCAGGGCCGGATCCTGGAGACCCGGAATCGAGTCCCGCATCGGGCTCCCTGCATGGAGCCTGCTTCTCCCTCTGCCTGTGTCTCTGCCTCTCTCTCTCTCTCATGAATAAGTAAATAAAATCTTAAAAAAAAAAAAAAATCCTGCTTCAGGAAAAATTGATAGAGTGCTGGTATTGGGGCGGGGACGGGGTGCTGCAAATTTAAATAGGATCGTTAAATCTTACTGATAACGTGAGCAAACACCTAAAGGACGTGAGAGAGCAGGCTACAGAGGGAACCACATGGCCCTGCGGGGAGTTTGCCCTTTGAGTTCCAGGAATGGCACCAAAAAAGTGCCTCAGGCAGAATGCTTGAAGGGAAGAGTGATGGATGGGGTGGTCTTGGAGCAGATCGCTTAGCTTAGGGCCAAGTAATATGAGTGAGACGGGGAACCAACAGAGATGTCAGATGGTTTGGAGCAGGGAGCGGAACAGATCAGACTCATTTTCAAAGTCACCCTCAGGTTGCTGGGGTTGAGAACAGAAAGGAGAGGAGAGGACAGAAGCAGGAACCCAGTGAGGAGGCCACAGTACTGCAGCCATCTCTGAAGAGAAGACAGTGGCTCAGATTCAGGTTACAGGTGGAAAGTGAAGGTGGTCGGCTTCTGGAAGTATTTTGCAGTTTGAGAAACAGATTTGATAATAGATTGGATATGAAGTGTAATGAAATAGAGGGAGTCCAAATGACCAAGGATTTTGAGTTTGGCCATTACAAGGGTGGAGTGGCCATCTGTAGCAATGAAGGCATTGGGGAAGCAAGGTGGTAGTTGAAATTTGTTTCAGAGCATATCTGCAGTTCTCCTTGACACATCTGGAGCTGCAAGAGGCCTATGCTTGGAGATGTTTATTGGGAAGCTATCAGCCTACTGATGGTTTTTCAGGCTGAGTCCAGATGAGATCACCCCAGGAATGGGCAGAGAGAACATGGAGCAACAAGATGAATAACCAGCAAAGACTGGCAGGAGCAGTCAGTGAGGCAGGAGATCAAGGAGGGCATGATGTCTTAGAAGCCAGGCTGGGACCAAGTCCAGGCTCTTTGATAAACTTCTCAGAGCAAGCACCTATCATTTTTTAAGTTGTGAAGAAAGCAAGGCCTGAAATGGAAAGTCTTGAAAATGAGCTGGTTTCATGAGGCCTGAGCCTCTAGAGATTAAAAAAAAAAAAAAAAAGCTTTGTAAGAGGCAAGGGAAAAGGAAACATTTTTACTAAGGGAAGAGTGAAGAGGAATATTGGGGGCACATTGCTCCCTTCTTAGAAAAGAGAATGCTCATCCCAGCAAAAGTGATAGTGAACACCTACCGTGAACCAGACAGGTATATTAATTCATGACCAAATCAAATATTTGGCACACATTAAGGACAAGAAAGTGTTACCTTCTCCCCATATTCAATCTCCCCAAAGAGTTATTACTATTCTCATCTAGATAAGGAAACTGTTACAGAGTGAGTGACAAGGACACTAAGGCTCTTAAGTTGCAAGGAGGACAACTTCAAGTCCTTTGAGAACCCTTGTAAAGGGGATCCCTGGGTGGCTCAGCAGTTTGGCACCTGCCTTCGGCCCAGAGTGAGATCTTGGAGTCCCAGGATCGAGTCCCACGTCAGGCCTCCTGCATGGAGCCTGCTTCTCCCTCTGCCTATGTCTCTGCCTCTCTCTCTCTCTCTGTCTCTCATGAAAAAATAAATAAAATCTTTAAGAAACTGAAAAATAAGGCCGTTTGGGATATTAGTGACCAGCCAGGGGAATTCTGGCGATAACAGTGGTAACGTTATAGTGTAAGCTTTGACAGTGCTATTTTATGTATACTCTCGTACTGAAGCTTCCTGTCACCCTCCTTGAATTGAGTATCTTTTGATAGCTGAGAAACAGAGGCTCAGTGAGGTGAGATTCACAAAGCCAAGGGGTGTCAGGACTGACTCTAGAGCACTCTCCTTTAATGAGTAGACTACACTGCTTCCCCACACTAGCACAGGCAAGATGTGACAAAGGCTGGACTCCAAGTCCTTGATACTCTCCAAGAGGGATTCAAGGTTAAATTACAACTTGATACTTTATTTTTTATTTTATTTTATTTTTTTAATTTTATTTATTTATGATAGTCACACAGAGAGAGAGAGAGAGGCAGAGACACAGGCAGAGGGAGAAGCAGGCTCCATGCACCGGGAGCCTGACGTGGGATTCGATCCTCGGTCTCCAGGATCGCGCCCTGGGCCAAAGGCAGGCGCCAAACCGCTGCGCCACCCAGGGATCCCCACAACTTGATACTTTAAAACAAGAAACTCCCCACAGCAGGGGTGCCTGAGTGGCTCAGTGGTTGAGTGTCTGCCTTCAGCCGGGGGCATGATCCTGGGGTCCTGGGATCAAGTCCCACATCGGGCTCCCTGCATGGAGCCTGCTTCTCCCTCTGCCTGTGTCTCTGCCTCTCTCTGTGTCTCTCATGGATAAATAAATAAAAATCTTAAAAAAAAAAAAAAAAAAAAAGAAAAACTCCCCACAACAGGTTTGGCAACAGTCTGATTTCAAAGTCATACTTTCCAATCTTGCCTGGGTTTTGACATCTGTTGGGTTTATTTGGACACATCAGCCATTGTAGAGAGACTTTTTCTCATTATATTTTCATCCTTCTGGCCCATTTTTCTTTGGCACCCTTATGTAAGATGATTTGGATAAGCCTGAGGGCTTCCATATGCTGGGTTCACTGATTTATGAGAAAGGAATTATTCATGTGAGTAGCGTTAATATCTCCAACTTCAGGATGAGGGGCCTTGGATGCCCCAGGAAGATTTTTTGTTTTGTTTTGTTTTTTAGTAATCTCTACATTGAATATGGGACTCAAACACATGACCCTGAGATCAAGAGTTGCATGTTCTACCAACTGAGCCAGCCAGGAACCCTCCCGGAAAAATCTTGGTAAGACAGACAGGGTCTAGCTCATTAAGACCCCAGGCAAGTCATTCCCTTCTCCTGTTTCACTGTCCCAAGGAAGGCTATGTGAGATCAAAATTTTCCAACTTGAGCATGCACACCACAAGATGCAAGAGGACTCTAGGTTATTATGTAGGGAAACTATCCTATTAAAATCATTATGAAAAAAAAAATCATTATGTATTTATTTTCATGGACATAAGAAAAACAATAGATCACATAAAATCCACAATTCCATCATTATTATTATTTAGATGAAGGCAGATTTATTTTAAAAAGCGATGCAAATCTATCTGAAGAAAAGCAGTAAATAGGGGCACCTGGGTGGCTCAGTGGTTGAGCATCTGCTTGTGTTTTTTGTTTTTTAAAGATTTATTTATTTATTTATTTATTTATTTATTTATTTATTTATTTATTCATGAGAGACAGAGACATAGCCTGGGCAGAGGGAGAAGCAGGCACCATGCAGGGAGCCCAATGTGGGACTCTATCCCCGGTCTCCAGGATCACACCCTGGGCCTGAAGGCGGCACTAAACCGCTGAGCCACCCAGGCTCCCCAAGCATCCGCCTTTGGCTCAGGTCATGATCCCAGGGTCCTGGGATCGAGTCCTGCATCAAGCTCCTCACAGGGAACCTGCTTCTCCCTCTGCCTATGTCTCTGCCTCTCTCTGTGTGTCTCTCATGAATAAATAAATAAAATCTTTAAAATAAAAGAAAAGCAGTAAATAGATGAGCACAGGGATGCCTGGATGGCTCAGCAGTTGAGTGTCTGTCTTCGGCTCAGGGAGTGATCCAAGGGTCCAGGGATCAAGTCCCACATCGGGCTCCCTGCAAGGAGCCTGCTTCTCCCTCTGCCTATATCTCTGCCCCTCTCTCTGTATCTCTCATGAATGAATAAATAAAATCTTAAAAAAAAATAGATGAGCACAACAAGTGATTGATATACATGTCACTGAAGCCTGGCAAATACCAAGTCAGTTGATCATTAAAGGCCCTTCCATGTCTTAAATTCTACAACAGGTAAACTTAAACGTTAGAATGGTTTTTGGACCATAACAAGAGGGTACTATGAATATACAATCAATGTAATATAATAATAGGAAAATCCAAGTTATTTGAAGTTTGTGATTTTGTCTTCCTGCTTAAATATAAATTTTTAAAATCAGGCAAACATATCTGTTTCCCCCAGCCATTACTTTCCTAATTAAGAACAATAGCTACGGGACACCTGGGTGGCTCAGTGGTTGAGCGTCTGCCTTTGGCTCAGATTGTGATACCACAATCCCAGAATCGAGTTCCACATCGGGCTCCCTGCATGGAGTCTGCTTCTCCCCCCTGCCTATGTTTCTGCCTCTCTCTCTCTGTGTCTCTCATACAGAGAAACACTTTATTATTATTTATAAATAAATAAAATCTTGAAAAAAAAAAAGCAATAGCTACCATTCACTGAGGATTCTCTATGTGCCAAGAACTGCTCTAAGTGCTTTTTTCCCATGTTCTCATTTTAAACTCTCACAACCCATTGGGTTAGGTACCACCTGCTCAATTTTTGAACAAGGAAATAAGACTCAGCAGTAAAGCGATTACCCAAGGCCCTACAGCTCATCAATGGCAGTGGCATGGTTTGAACTGAAAGTCTTTCCTTGTCCAAAATACCTATTCTCTTATCCATGATGCAATTCTATCTCATTGACAAGTTTGAGATAACCTATATAGCTTGTCTCCCTCCCCTAGTCTCTTTTAGCAGTTAGAATCTCCCCTCTTTTCAGTACAAAGTATAAAATAATGACCCCATTCTCTTGTTCCTAGAGACAGGAATTGTGGCCTATAGATCAGCAACATCAGTGTCATTAGGAACTTGTTAGAAATGCAGAATCTCAAGGTCCATCCCAGACCTGCAGAATTAAAATCTTCATTTTAACAAGATCACCAGGTGATTTGTATTATGCATGTTAAAAGTTAAGAAACCTAAAAAAAAAAAAAAAAAGTTAAGAAACCTGATCTAGAAGAGACAAGAGCTACTCCTGGAGAAAGCAAGGGGAAAAGGTGAAGAGGGTTTTACAGGCTGAGAGACCACATGGGCAAAGTCTTAAGAGATGAGAAACAGTCGAGTGTGTTTGAAGTCAGGGCATGGGATAGGTACTGAGTGATTAGAGATAAGACAGGACATGAGGTGGGATCGTCAGGAGCTTTGAATGCCAGGCTTAGGACCTGAGACTACCCTGAAGGAACAGGAAACCACTCAAGGTTTTAAGCAAAGACACAGGATTGGATGTGCATAGAGCCCTCTGAGAAAATCTTTTCTAGGGGATCCCTGGGTGGCGCAGCGGTTTGGCACCTGCCTTTGGCCCAGGGCGTGATCCTGGAGACCCGGGATCGAATCCCACATCGGGCTCCCGGTGCATGGAGCCTGCTTCTCCCTCAGCCTGTGTCTCTGACTCTCTCTCTCTCTCTCTCTGTGTGACTATCATAAATAAATAAAAATTTAAAAAAAAAAAAAGAAAATCTTTCCTATTCATTAAAGATGGACTGGATTTTGATAGGCAGTGAGAGGATATTCCAGCCCCTGAGTGCGACATTATTAAGGCTTATGCTGGACAATAACTGACCAGGTGATAACAAAGAGTCACAGAATGTCAGCGTTGGAAAGAGCTTTTGAAATCACCATATCATAGAAACTGAGTCTCAGGGAGACCACACAGCAAGTTAATGAGCTATGCTGTGGGCACAGTGCTAAATATGCATGGGATATCTGTGTCCAATCCTCAATTCCAACCTCCACCCCCAAACCCAGTAACCCAGATGATACTTCTCAGACTGGCATTTGAGGACCTTAACTTTCATTACCCCTCTTTATAGATGAGAAAGCCAAGGCCAGGCTGGTAAATGGTGGTTAGGATTTGAACCAATGCTTTTCACCGCTACATAATACCATTTAGAGTCTAGCCCTACATACTTTCAATGAATAGACATGCCCACTCTCTACTTCCTTATCCTTACCTCCAGCCAGTCCAGTCAGGGTTCCCAAATATCCTTTCTCCACTGCTGTCACAACCTTAGAGCAAGCTATCAACTTTACTTGGCCTGGTCTCCCCATAGTAGCCAATGATTCTTCTAAATAGAAAACCCAGTTATGTCCCTCCTCCAATTTGAGGCTCTGTCTAAATTCGTATGCTGGCTTCCAAAGCCGTTTTACTATCTGGCTCCACCTACTTCTCAGGCCTCATCTCTTCTGAGTCTCTATGTTTGCTATTCCTCCTCCTGGGATGCCCTTTCTCCTTCTCCATTTGCCACATCACCACTACGTCTTCATGGACCAAGTCAAGTCACTTCCATGAAGCCTTCCCCATTGCCTTGAGTTGTTTGACCTTAGTCACCTGCCTAAGCCTCCAGGCTGCCTTCCCTATTCATTCCCAGCTCCAGGGTTCAGCCCAGAAAGTTCTTTGATAAAAAGGAGTTGAAAAATCTCCAGAAGGATGACCTAGTGCAAGGTTCTGAACCATAGGGAGAAGAATGAATATCAGCAACAAATATTTACATAGTGTTTATTATGCACCAGACACAGTTCTAACTCTTTACAAGTACTAACTCATTTGGTCCTCACAACCTCAAGAGGTAGGTGCTGTTAAGATTTTCCTTTCACAAATGAGGAAACTGAGCCACAAAGAGGTTGACAAACTTACCCAGGGTCACAAAACTGGAAGGTTTTAGGGTGGGAAGTCCACCTAAGCTCTGGAGTCTGGGTGCTTTTTTTTTTCATGTATTTAAGGATTTCATCTTTTTAAGTAATCTCTACACCCACCATGGGTTTGGAACCCACAACCTCTAAATCATGTATTGCATGTTCTACTGACTGAGCCAGCCAGGCACCCCTGGAGTCTGGGTTCTTAACTTATAGGCCAAAGGTGGAGATCAGGGGATCCACTGAGCCAGAAGAGGCAGGCTGAGCTAGGATGACAGGACAAGGAGGCCTGAGGAAAACGGAACTAAACAGTTATTTTGACTGGAATGGTGGCCAAAGCAGCCAGCCCCCTCCCCCTTGGGCCCACCACACCCACTAGGGGGCAGCAGAGCTGTCTTTCCCAGAGAACTGGCTCCTCGCAGGAAGAAATCAGCCTGCGCCCAGAAACCCCGCCCAACAGGAGTCTTCCAGTTGGACTCACAGCTCCTCTGGTTGGGGCTAAGAGTTCTATAGAGTTCTGGGAAGTAGAAACAGATCTGGTGGCACTTAGGATCTCCAATGGAGTAATCTAACTCATTCAGATCTCCTTAAAACTCCTCTCTTTAAAACTTCAAAATCCTCAGGATAAAACCCAGGGGTCCCTCTCAGCCTGCCAACCACCCTTCTCTCGTCTATGCTACAGCGTGACTGAACCTGCCTTCACGTCTCCCAGTGCCCCACATACTCATCTGAGTAATGAATTGAATCCCTTCTAAATCTCAGATCCCCACTGGTCTCAGCTAAGCCATCCCTTTACTAACTTTGAGACCTTGGGTCAGTCACCAAACTGTCCAGTTTTCCAGGCCTGTTTCCTCACCTGTAAAATGGATCAGATACTATCTATATTACAGATTTGCAGTACTTTGAACAGTGTCTGGTGCAGAGCAAATGCCACTAAGAGTCAGCTGTTCCTGTTGCTGTTGCCTACCTAGCCACCCCTCCCCCCACCAGGAAGTGTGCATTAAGTTCCCAGCTCTGGGCTTCCACACCTCCTGTGCCTGCACCCATCACGCGGGATTGTAGCTGCGTGGTTACTCGTCAGTCTAATCCCGCTAGACATCAAGCTCCACGGGGAACCACGGAAACCCAGGAGAGCTGGCACAGTAGGTGTGACATCTGTATGATGGCAGCATGGGCAGTAGGGCAGAAGGATGGGCCACCAACCCTGAGATTCTAGGTCTCAGATTCAAAGGAAAGTAGGGGCTGGATAGCTGGCTTGTCTGAGGGAGGGGGACCTGACCAGACTTAAGGATAACCAGGCCCCCTGGTGCGGGACTCGTACCTCTTTGTTGTCCATGGGGATCTTGAGTTTCACCACTTCATACTTCTCCTCACCCTCATCTTCCTCACCCTTCACCAAGAGCACCATCTCCTCTTGCATCTCTTCCTCTTCCTCCTCCTCTGTCTGCTGTTCACCAGGCATCTTGGTGTCCTAGGGCGACGTGCTGGGTCAAAAGCTCAGGACTCGCGCCCCCGTCCTACCCCCTACCCCCTATCCTCCGCCCCATGGCCATGACCCCAGCAAGGCAGTGGAACCTTGGCTTTTCCCGCCCTGCCCTGCCCTCTTCCCTCACCCCAGCTCAGCCCCAGGACCAGCTCCGAAGGCACTCGTTCTCTCCACTCATCCCGGCATTCAAGGCCCTGAACAGTTCGAATCTCCAGCCCCAGCAAGTCGCCACCCTCCCCGCGCTGAGTCACTCCCCGGCGCCTGGGCCAGCGGTCCTGAGCTCTAGGGCACGGGCTGGGGGCGGGATCCGGCCGGAGACCCTGGGGGGCGCGCACTCACCAGCCGCAGATTCCGCGCTCCCACAGCCCCTGGCCAGGGCGCCGGGCGGTTGGGCACTCGGCGAGGCCGCGGCTCCGGGGGCGGGGTGGGGCGGGGCCCCGTCAACGGCCGTTCATTGGTCAGATCAGCTAACCCCGCCCCTAAGGGGGAGGGGCCCGGAGGACCCAGGCGTCCGGCCAGAACTGCCCCGGGAGGGTGGCGAGCCCGAATCTGGCTCCCTCAGCTGTACCCCAACTCCCAGGGATCCCCGGGCCGCCCCATCCCGGTGTCCAAGGTCCTCGCAGTCCAGTTGTAACCTACCTTCAAGGTTCGTCTCCTGTGGCCGCCTCTGAGGTCTCCGCTGCGGCCAGGCGCTTCTGCTCCGCCCAAAATAGGCCACGTGCGCTCCCGCCCCAGCCTGGGCCTCTCGCTGGCGCCCCGCCTGGAGGGCGGACCCTGTTGCCTGCTCACCTCTTCCCTTCCCTCTTTTTTCCTCTCCCATTTTTTCCTCCTTTCCCGGCTTCGCCTTCCCAATCTCCTTGTCTCTGGGATGTCTTGCCCCTTGAATACGTACTTCCCAAATCAACAGCCACCCTAGCTACCGCTACCACTTACTGTGTGGTACGCTTCCTATGCGCCAGCATCACACTAAAGCGTTTTATACACCTCATCTTTGATCCGCGCAAGTGGGGGGGGGGGGGTCCATTTTACAGATGAGCTCATTGAACTTGAGGGAGATAAAACTGATTTGCCTAAGTTATACAGTAAGGGATGGGATAGCATCCCTGTCAACAAATAGCCTAAGTGGAAAATTAGTAGCCCAAATCCAGAAGGTCAAATCAGTCCACAGAAGTATCCTGTTTGACCCTCAGGGTATTTTTACTTTTAAAAGTTAGTTTTTTTAAAAATAGAGGTCTTTTACACATTTTAATCTCCCACATTTAAAAATTGGGATATTTTGGGGACGCCTGGGTGGCTCAGTAGTTGAGCATCTGTCTTTGGCTCAGGTCCAGATCCAGGAGTCCCACATCAGATTCCCCACAGGAGGCCTGCTTATCCCTCTGCCTTTGTCTCTGCCTCTCTCTGTGTGTCTCACATGAATAAATAAATAAAATCTTTTTTAAAAATGGGATATTGGGATCCCTGGGTGGCGCAGCGGTTTGGCGCCTGCCTTTGGCCCAGGGCGCGATCCTGGAGACCCGGGATCGAATCCCACGTCGGGCTCCCGGTGCATGGAGCCTGCTTCTCCCTCTGCCTGTGTCTCTGCCTCTCTCTCTCTCTCTCTCTGTGACTATCATAAATAAATAAAGAAAAAAAAATAAAAAAAATAAAAATGGGATATTTTGGGATCCCTGGGTGGCGCAGCGGTTTAGCGCCTGCCTTTGGCCCAGGGCGCGATCCTGGATGCCCGGGATCGAATCCCACGTCGGGCTCCCGGTGCATGGAGCCTGCTTCTCCCTCTGCCTATGTCTCTGCCTCTCTCTCTCTCTCTGTGACTATCATAAATAAATAAAAATTTTTAAAAAATTGGATATTTTGTATAAAGATCTGTATTTCTCACTTCTCTTGAAAAAGGTACCCATTTCTCCCATTTTATGAATGGGGCAACTAAGATTCAGAAAGGAAAGAAAAGAGAAATAACATTCAGTAAGTGTTTGTGATCCTTATGTCTCTTTATAACAGCCCTGTTGGGATCAATAATATTGTCTCCCTCTGACAAATGAATCAAAGCTTAAAGAATTTAAGTAATTTGCTCGGGCAGCTCGGGTGGCTCAGCGGTTTAGCGCCGCCTTCAGCCCAGGGCGTGATCCTGGAGACTCAGGATCTCGAGTCCCACGTCAGACTCCCTGCATGGAGCCTGCTTCTTCCTCTGCCTGTGTCTCTGCCCCTCTCTCTCTCTCTCTCCTCTCTGTGTATTCTAATGAATAAATAAATAAAATCTTAAAAAAAAAAAAGAAATAAGTAATTTGCTCAAAGTCACAAAGCTGGTAAGTCAAAGATTCCAACGCTCATGCTCTTTCTTTTGCACCAAATTATCTTTCAGAAATGAAAATTACATGAGGAAATTGGTGGCAGAGCCAGGACTCAAACTTGAGTCTCAGTCTTCAGAGGCCAGGGCATAATTCGGATGTTGGGATTACATCTGGCTCAAAATTTTTGCTTTTCCTCAGAGCAAGGAAAAGGGGCAAGTGCCTGGATACTTACACTCAAGATCTCCAATACCCACTTCGGTTGTGTAGGCCCTACTATGTGCCTGGCACCATTCTAGGTATTGGCGATGCAGTAGTGAACAAAACAGACAAAAATCTTGGCTGCTATGGAACTTTTAAGAGTGTAAAAAATGTAAACAAGTAAATCAACAAGATGATTGCAGATAAAGAAATTAATAGGGCAAAAAAAAAGAAATTAATAGGGCAAGATGATACAATAGAGTGGCTGTAGTTGGCGGCTTATTTCTCCTGTTTTGTTTTTATTTTTATTTTTTAGGGGGGGTGGAAGGAGAGGCAGAGGGAAATGGGAGAGAGAGAATCTCAAACAGACTCCCTGCTGAGGCTGGAGCCACACGCTAGGCTCCTTCTTGAGACCCTGAGATCATGACCTGAGCTGAAAGCAAGAGTCAGGTGCTTAACCTACTGAGTCACCCAGGTACTCCTTGGGGGCTGCTTTTATGTGGGTAGGGAAGGCCTCTCAGGAAATAGTACTGGAAATGAATCTTGAATTATGAGAAAGGATTAGCCATTTGAAAATCTGGAGGAAAGGGATCCCTGGGTGGCGCAGTGGTTTAGCGCCTGCCTTTGGCCCAGGGCGCGATCCTGGAGACCCGGGATTGAATCCCACGTTGGGCTCCCGGTGCATGGAGCCTGCTTCTCCCTCTGCCTATGTCTCTGCCTCTCTCTCCCTCTCTCTGTGTTACTATCATAAATAAATAAATTTAAAAAAAAATCTGGAGAAAAAAAAAAAGAGAAAATCTGGAGGAAATGTGTTCTAGACAGAACTGCAGAGGCCTAAGGTGAGAATAAGCTTGGCATATTTGAGGAACAGAAAGAAGGTTAGTGTGGCTAGAGCCAAGTGAATTAGCAAGGGGAAATGTAACATGAGAGATGGAGAAGAGGTAGGGAGGAGCCAGGTGGCTGGAACCCCACTTCAAAAGGCAAGACCTGCTTGCCCTGATTCAATCAGTGAGGAGACTCAGCTGGGAACAGTGAAAGTCACCATGGGAAGGGTCTCCTGCTATGGGAGTCTTGGAAGAGATGCTTGCAGAAGGAGGAAAAGGACTTCTGTCCATTTGCTCTACGAACATGTACAAGTATATACCTGAAGTCAGATCTAGTTTCTGTTCTTAAGAATCTCATAGTCAGGGATCCCTGGGTGGCTCAGTGGTTTAGCGCCTGCCTTTGGCCCAGGGCGCAATCCTGGAGTCCCAGGATCGAGTCCCACATCGGGCTCCCGGCATGGAGCCTGCTTCTCCCTCTGCCTGTATCTCTGCCAATCTCTATCTATGTCTATCATAAATAAATAAATAAATCTTTAAAAAAAAAATCTCACAGTCAAGAGGCACCTCGGTGGCTCAGTTAGTTGGTTAAGCGTCTGCCTTCACTGCAAGTCATAATCCCAAGGGTCCTGGGATAGAGCCCAGCGTCAGGCTCCTTGATCAGTGGGGAGCCCACTTCTCCCTCTGCCTGCCCCTCCCCCTGCTTGTGCGCGCGCACTCTCTCTCTCTCTCTGTCAAATAAATAAATGAATAATCTTAAAAATCATAGTATAGGGATCCCTGGGTGGCTCAGCGGTTTAGAGCCTGCCTTTGGCCCAGGGCATGATCCTGGAGACCAGGGGTCAAGTCCCACATCAGGCTCCCTGCATAGAACCTGTTTCTCCTTCTGCCTGTGTCTCTGCCTCTCTCTCTCTCTCTCTCTGTGTTTGTCCCTCAGGAATAAATAAATGAAATCTTTAAAAAAAAATCATAGTATAGTAAAAAAGATTATGATAAAAATATAAGTATATATGAATAAATATAAATATATACATATGAAAGGAAAAGCTAAGATGAATGAATAACTGAATAGCCCCCTTGGAAGGGAGTGGTTATTGGGTGCAGGCCTGGCTGAGGACATAAATGTGAAAGACCTTCAAAGATGAGTAGGAGTTGGCCATATTGACAAGGAGGTAGCAGCTTGAGGGACTCTAAAATCTTGTGAAGAGCACATCATGTTCCGAGGACACTGTTCATCAAAGTATTTAGTGAGGCTTGTTGTGTGCCAGGCTCCTGTTGGCACTGAGAGGTAGAAAGTTGAATTTGGAAAAGTCTTTATTCTACACCTCATTGCTCTGCATTTTGCTATTTGCCTTCAGACTCGCTAGAACTTTACTTCCGTTCTTGAATGCCCAAGGATTTAGGAGCATGCTCTTCTCTCTGCCTGGAAGACTCTGGCTCCTATACCATCCCCCACTCCTTTCTTAGCTTACTCCAAGTCAGTGCTTAGATCTAAACATAGCTGCCAGGCAGCCTGGGTGGCTCAGCGGTTTAGCGCCTGCTTTTGGCCCAGGGCGTGATTCTGGAGACCCGGAATCGAGTCCCACGTTGGGCTTCCTGCATAGAGCCTGCTTCTCTCTTTGCCTCTCTCTCTCTGTGTCTCTCATGAATAAATTTTAAAAAATAATAATAAAATCTTAAGAAATATAAACAGAGCTGCCACTTCTTTAGAGAGGCCTTTCAAACAGGTAGGATTCTCTTCTGTATGTATGGTTCCTGCATAGTCTTTCCTACACTTGTAATAATTTGTTCAAAGTCTGCGTTCTCCATAAACACTGAAGGCAGAGACTTTGTTTTATTCATCCTTCTATCCCCCATACCCAGCACAGGGTAGGTAATGTAGTTGAGTGATTATTTATCCTTAAACAGTTCTTAGTTTCAAGTGCTCAGAAGAAGTAGATTCTAACTCAGGCTGGAAGTTCAGGTAAGGCTTCAGGAAGAAAGTCATCCCTGAAGTGTTCTGACTTGCAGATGTTAACAAGTGGGTGGGGGTACAAGTGGGGATGAGCATTCCAGGGAAAGGAAGCAATATTTAAGAAGCGCAGGGCTGAAACCACACAAATGGAAGACCTTGAATACCAACCTGAATGCCGAGGAGTTAGGTTTTACAGAGGAGACATATGGAGATATGGCAGGGTTTTTAATAGCGGAGTGACACAGATGTAATTTTACAAAGTTCACGGCAGGCGGGCTTGGAGGCCGACTGGTTGGGAGGGGGAACACGGAAACCAGCAGGGGCGATGTTCCAAACGCCCGCAAAGGCCTCCATTCAGGCCTACGGGGGGCAGGGGGTGTGCACCTAAGGACCGAAGCCGCCAAGAACCCCAGGCCTGAATGCAACATTCTAGGGTTTGGAGTGTGTCTAACAAACTTGGCAGAGGTGGGAAGACCGGGAAGAAGGGCGCCGCAGGCGGCTTTCACTGGTTTCCAGGGAAGCCCGGCCGATGGTTCAGATCTCGCGAGAGCTTCTGAGGTGGGGGGCGGGTGGGGCGTTCCCCCGCCGAGACTAGCAGAGACGCCCCGCCGGCTTAGTTGCCAAGCAGTCTCGTACTCCTTTCTTAGGAGGGTGAACTGCCCTCGTCTTTTTTGTCCCTGGCCAATCAGGTCAGTTCCTCTTTCCCTTCCTCCCTACTGGCGGCCTCCTCGGAAAAAGCCAGGAATTGGGAATCTTGCTTCTAGTGACGCGTGGGTCGCTGGGAAAATATGGTTGATTTTTCCAGGGGATAAAGAGGCATCCTCCCTTGGGACTATACAGTCAAGTGACCTGTTTCTCGACAAATAAAAAAGGGTCCCAGGGAGGCGGGGTTTCCCAGGAGGCAGAGCCTCAGCGTCGGGGACCTCTGCGCCTGCACTACACAGACGGCCATCTTCCCCACCTGTCGCCACAGCAACAGCAGCAGCGCTCACCGACCTGCCCCTCCGCTCCCCCGCGTCCCCCCAGCCCACCCCGTGGCGCCGCGCGTTTTTCCTTTTAGGGGTCGCGCTGTACGTTGTGGCGTAGGTGGTGCCTGTGGGTACCCAGAACGCAGGTCTGGTGCATCAGCTGACAGACCTGGTGACCGTTTCTTTCAACCAGCCAGCTAGAAAGCGGCGGCCTATTCCAACTTTTTATTTGACGGGCTCAAAGAGGGCAAGAGACCCTCACAAGTTTACACATGGCTTCACCTGTGGTGAGGCTTTGACGTCTTTTCCACCCCTCACCCTGCACACACACACACACACACACAAGCACAGAGTCCAAGTTTCAGACAAGAAAATTTATTGGTGAGGAGATACATGGAGATGTGGCTGTCCTGCCTTGGAGCTTCCCTGGCCTCTCCTCACTCCAGTCCTGCTCGTCTCCCAGCCAGTTTGTCTCTGCTGATGTCCACCAGGACCTGGGCTTGGCATGGAGCGTAGGACCTTCTGCGGTCTCTGGTCCATTCTGCCAGTGTCCAGGTGTCAGGGCGGGTTGGGGTTCTCCAGGCAGATAAGATCTGGGCTGTCCAAGGGTGTCCCACTGGCTGACCATGTCCCGTGGCCTGAGCCTGGGTACTGCGATCCACAGAGCAAAGCTCTTCCCATCAGAAGGTTCAAGATGCCCCTGCCTTTCTACCACCCGAAACTCCTTAAGTCTTACTGTTGCAGTTGATAAGGTCAAACCAACCCTGTTTGGTGCTGGCCAGGGTGCTGGTCTCCTAGGGGCAAGGTTGTGTGGGATCAATTCTTAACAGGTTAAGAGGCAGCAGATTTTAGAGTTTTTTAAGGGCCCTCAGGCTAAGGCCAGTTTATTCATTCAATAAGTATTAAGTGCCTACACTATTCAGAATATGAGGCAGTGTTCTAGAAGCTGGGGGTATAGACCACACTGTCAAGGTCCTGACTGAGCCCAGCCAGGACAGTTTCCTGAGCTTCAAGGTCATTGTCTCCAATCTCTATTTCTAACTATTCACTCCTTTCTCCCATTTCTTCCCCTCTTCTCCCTCCCACCACCTCCCCGGCCCTTTATTCTCTGCTTAAGCAGCAGATACCCTCCCTTTGGTCTCCTGGGCTTCCACCTTCCCTGGACCCTATTACTCCAGTCCTGTTGGTGGCTCCTCCTTGAGGGGCCTTGACTGACCATCCCCTGTCCCGAAGGGCCTCAGGACCAAGTGCCCACGCTGGTGCTTGATGCGGGCCGAACTGTCACCAAAACCTTTGCCACACTCTGCACACTTATATGGCTTCTCCCCAGTGTGTGTTCGCCTATGTTTGACCAGATCTGAACTCCGGGGAAATTCCTTCCCACAGAAGCTACACACATGGGGCTGACTGGGTCCAGAGGTCTGGGCTCGGACTCGGGGTCGAGGGGCTGTGGATGCTGGGCCAGGGGGGTTATGTGGCCTCAGAAGAGTGGATGGTGGTGGTGGCCGAGCCCGTTCACCTCGGTGGGTGCGGAGGTGCTTGACTCGGGCCGAGCTGTCAGCAAAACCCTTGCCGCATTCAGGGCAGAGGTAGGGCTTCTCCCCTGTGTGCACACGATGGTGTTTCACCAGGTCCGAGCTTCGGCGGAAGCCCTTGCCACACTCAGGGCACTTGTGTGGCTTGTCACCTTCCAGGGGTGGGGGAGGCTCCCCAGCCTGTGGGCCCCCAGGCTCTGGTTCCAAGCCAGGCAGGCCAAAAGGCCCATCACCTGAGTGTGAAGGGCTTCGAGGTGTCAGAGGGGGGCTCGTGCCAAGAGGAGGTGGGGGTGGGCTTGAGCTGGGGGGTGGGCTGGGGATCAGGGGAGCCAAGGGATAGCCTGGGAAGCTGAAGTCCTGGGGCTCCATATGAGTGAGGCGGTGGCGGAGAAGGGTGGAGCTGAGGCTGAAGGTGCGGTCACATTCAGGGCAGGCGTGAGGCCTCTCCCCACTATGGGTGCGGAGGTGTTTGACCCGGGCAGAGCTGTCAGCAAAGCCCTTGCCACACTCAGGGCATAGATAGGGCTTCTCTCCTGTATGCACCCGCAGGTGCTTCACCAGGTCTGAGCCCCGGGCAAACTCCTTTCCACACACATCACAGCCAAAAGGTTTGGGCCCCAAGTGACTGCGCTGGTGGCTCAGAAGGCTGCAGCTGAGCACAAACCTTTTACCACAATCGGTGCAGATATATGGCTTGTCCTGGGCCTTGGGCCCCTGTGTGGCTGCTGTGGCTGCTCGAGAAGGCTGCTGTCTGGGCACCACGGGCCGGGGAGGCTGCTCCCCCCGGTGTGTCCGCTGGTGCTTTATGCGAGCAGAACTGTCACCAAAGCCCTTCCCACAGATGCCACACTTGTAGGGCTTCTCACCCGTGTGTGTTCGCTGGTGTTTCACCAGGTCAGAACTCTGCCGGAAGCTCTTGCCACATTCACCGCAAATAGTGGGGCGCTCACCAGCGGGGATCCTGGATCGAGGAATCTTTGGGGGGCCTTGGGCTGGTGGCCGGGCTCTGTAGGGTTTTTCACCACTATGAGTTCGCTGGTGTTTGATACGGGCAGAGCTATCCCCAAAGCCCTTGCCACACACCGCACACTTGTAGGGTTTCTCCCCAGTATGGGTCCGCTGGTGTTTCACCAGATCTGACATCTGCCGAAAGCTCTTGCCACACTCACCACACACGGCAGCCCGATCACTAGCCTGGCCCCAACGTGGCTCTCCCAAGAGCCGGGGACCTCCGTCCCGAGCCTGAGGTTTTCCTGGTACCTCTCTCTGGACCCACAAGTCATCCCAGGTCTGGATGCCTTCAGGTTTGAGAGAGGCATTTCCTACTTCATGACCTGGGGCCAAATCTTCCTCTTCCTTGAACCCCAAGTCATCCTCCTGTGGGGTATGTTCAAACTCATCCGGCTGAGAAATCTCCACATTCTCACTCCCTATACCTGAGGAAAGAAAAGGGAATAGTAGACCCTGCCCTTTGGCTCAGCCCCTATCTTTGATAGCAACTTCCCCAGGAACTCTTCCTTGACAATCTGTGGTTACAAGGATGTCTCTCTTCTCTAAACTTCTGAAACACTTATTGCTGCATCTCATTAACAATTGGTAATTTATAACACGCCCTTAATATGTGCCAGTCACTGATCTAAGCATCACTGAAGACTTGTAAACAATGCTATTAGATATTCCTCCTCCTTCTCCCATTTTATAGAAATGAACACTCAGACAGACAATTTAAGTCACTTCTCAAGGTTATAAAGGTTAGAAAGGAGGGACACCCAGGCAGCTCAGCGGTTGAGCGTCTGCCTTCTGCTCAGGGCGTGATCCCAGTCTGGGTATCAGGTCCCGCATAGGGCTCCCTGTGGGGAACCTGCTTCTCCTTCTGCCTATATTGCTGCCTCTCTCTCTCTCTCTCTGTCTCTCATGAATAAATAAACAAAATCTTTAAAAAAAAAAAAGGGTTAGAAAATAGCAAAGTCACATTTCTAACTCAGGTCTGTCCAATTCCCAAGCCTGTGTTAACGATGCATGAACAATATACTGTCTCTATTTGAAAAATCTAATATTTGTTATTTCTCTTATACCTTTTTTTTTTTTTTTAAGATTTTGTCTATTTATTCATGAGAGACAGAGAGAGGCAGAGACACAGGCAGAGGGAGAAGCAGGTTCCCCACAGGGAGCCCGATGCGGGACCTGATACCCAGACTGAGATCACGCCCTGAGCAGAAGGCAGACGCTCAACTGCTGAGCCACCCGGGCGTCCATCTCATTTTTTTTTTAAAGGAATTTATTTATTCATGAGAAGGCACCGAGAGAGAGGCAGAGACACAGGAAAAGGGAGAAGCAGGCTCCATGCAGAGAGCCTGATGCAGGACTCAATCCTGGGACCCTAGGATCACACCCTGAGTCAAAGGCAGTTGCTCAACTGCTGAGCCACCCAGGCGTCCCAGGGTGCCCCTCTCTTATATCTTCTTACATTAGCTCATTCTGTAATTTATTACTTCATTCACCTTGTGTGTACCTGAGAGGACCCAGACACACACCTGTCCCCCAAAATGCGTAGGGTTGGTAGAGAGATAAGATCAAGCACAAATAATTATAATTATGGGCTCAGAATAACTGCTCTCAGGAGAGAGAAGAAATAAGGAGATAGGGCCAAGTTTTCACAGCACAGAAAAGAGTAAACCATGGAGAGGAATGGAAGATAAAGCTGGAAAGGATGTTGGGATTAGATTAAGCATGTAAGGCCCAGACCAAACACTACGCTAAGGCTTTTGATTAGTAGGCAGAAGGGAGTTAGGGAAGGTGTCTGAGAAGGAACCAGGATTAAATGTGGACTTGGATCAAGGTGGCTGCTGAGTGCATCACTGAAGAGAAAAGGGATGTGGGGAGGTTGTTGCAATTGTCAGGATGAGATAAAATGAGCCCTGAAGTAGGGCACAGGCGGTGAAGCTGGTGATGACTGTCCAGGACCCCGGAGAGTCCTTAAGATGAAGCCCCTCAACCGCCTGACGCACAGTAGGTGCTCAGAAACGCTAGCTCCCTAACCTTGGCTTTTCCTCCCCTCCCCCTCCCTCTGGAAGCACAGCTCCCTCCCGATTTTTCTAGGTCTCGGCTAAACAGAGCCCGGCACCGGAGTCCCCACCCGGCCTTTACCTGCTCCAGGCGGCGCACCGCCCCGGGCCTCACCTGTGCGGGCGCTTCTCAGCTGCTCCCTCTCCTCTGCGCCCTGGAGATCCGGGCCCCAGGGCTCCACCGCGCGCTCCATCGCCCGCACGCCGCCCTGAGCAAGGGGACAGACACAATCCCACGGTCACACAGCCATGTGCGGCCCGCGGGGTCCTGCCGCTGCCCTCTGCCGGTCAGCACGGGCACCGGACAGCGGCCGGGTCCGAGGTGCGGGGCGCGGTCCCCGGTGACCCCCGCCCGCGCCGCCGGCCGCCCCTGCACCTGCTGTTCCTTCCGGCCCGCAGCGCCCCCTTCTCCTCCTGGCCGCCTCCGACTACGCCACCCCGGCGCCCTCGCGAGCTCCTCGGCGGGGCTCCGCTGCCCGAGCCGCCGGCGGCCCCGGGACGCGGGCTCCGCGCCAAATGGGGAGGGGGCTCGGACCCAGGCGTCCCGGGGGCGGCCGCCGGGGGCGGGGACGGGAAGCGGAAGCGCGGGGCCGCACGGAACCGCTCTAGGACCTGGGAGGAGCTGCATGCCTGTGGGGGCCGCCCGCGTCCTCCCGAGCTCGGTGGCCGGCGGGAGGCCGCAAGCCGCGGACAGGGCTACTCTAAGCCGAGGACAGTTGCCCGAACTCGGTGGTATTAACCATGTACCTGCTGGGCTGGAGCCGGGTGATGAGGGCCGAAGACTCTTCCTAATTGTCGCTGTGTCGGGCCACCCGCGCCGATCTCCGGGGCTGGCCGACCGCGCCAGCCACCCCGGTCCGGAGAGACAAAGAGAGATCCGAAGACTGACCCAGGGAAAGGGGTGGGGGAGAGACCAAGGCAAACAAAGGGCGGCGGAGGGCGGCGGAGACCCCAGACGGGGCGGGGGCGGGGCGCTGAGACACAGGAAACAAAGCGCGGCCGGTCCGAGAGGCCTAGGGCCGGGGGTAGGGTGGGAAGGGGGGCTGGGCTAGGGGAGACCGAGGCCGGAGCAGCCGGTAGAGGGGTGGGAAGGGGGGCTGGGCTAGGGGAGACCGAGGCCGGAGCAGCCGGTAGAGGGGTGGGGAGGGGGCTGGGCTAGGGGAGACCGAGGCCGAAGCAACCGGTAGAGGGGTGGGGAGGGGGCAGGGCTAGGGGAGACCGAGGCCGGAGCAGCCGGTAGAGGATTGAGGCCGGCGCCAGAGAAATGACGGGGAGAGGGGGCCAGTTGAAATCAGGCCAGGGGCCTGGAGCGGAGACCCTGAGCCAGAGACTCACCAAGTCGTAACCCAAGAGCCCCGAGTCAGAGAGGACACAAAGGCAGAGAGAGACCGAGAGACAACGGCGGCCCAAAAAATATAGGAGCAAAAGCTTGGCCGCCGAAAACAAAGAGATGTAGAAACAAGAGATAGATACAAAGTCACTGAAGCACAGTCGGAGGAGCTATAAGAAGAGGAAGGGAGGGACGCCTGGGTGTCTCAGTGGTTGAGCTTCTGCCTTTGGCTCAGGGCGTGATCCTGGAGTCCTGGGATTGAGTTCCACATCGAGCTCCCCGCAGGGAGCCTGCTTCTTCCTCTGCCTGCGTCGCTGCCTCTCTCTCTGTGTCTCTCATGAATAAATAAATAAAATCTTAAAAAAAAAAAAAAAAAAAAGAGGAAGGGAATCTGGAGAGAAGCAGGCCCAGAGGCAGAGGAACAAAAGACAGTGAAACAGGCAGAGACAAAGAGAGACACAAAGAAAGAGCCCATGGGGAGACTAGGGGACAGGTCGACAACCCCACAAAGGCCAAACCCAAGAAGGAGAGCCTAAAACATTAAACCCTGGTTTCCAGTTTGGTGCCACCATGGCTGAGTCTGTGTTCCAGGGGACCTGGGGTGTGATCCCCGGTATCTGTACTCTGAGCCAGCTTGTCTTTGGTGAAGAGAGGAGTGCCTGAGAGATGATCTGATGATAGGGAGGGGTGACAGATTTGTATATTAATTCACATTTAATTAGCACCTTAATGCAAAGCCAAAAGTTTGGGATAAAGAGATGAAACACATGTAAGATTTGTCCTTGGATGCTACCAGTTTACAGGGGCAAGCATGCCAATCATGAAAAAGAAAAGAATTATAGGGGCATGAAAAAGTTACATGCACCAGTAAAAGAGTGTGGGAAGGCAGGAAGAATTCTAAGCTGTGGGAATGGGTCAGCGTAGTTCTGGGTGTCTGGTAGGCATGGATGTTAGACACTGACATCAATCAGCACACACTTATGGATCATCAATATCTAGATGCTGTCTAGGCCCTGAAAATACAAAGAAACTCCTTAGTCCAGTAGAAAATGGAGATACGCAAGTGGTGAGACTTTTTTTTAAAGATTTTGTTTATTCATGAGAGACACGGAGGGGTAGAGAGGTAGAGACCTAGGCAGAGGGAGAAGCAGGCTCCATGCAGGGAACCAGATGTGGGACTCTATCCTGGTACTCCAGGATCATGCCCAGAGCCAAAGGCGGACGCTTAACCACTGAGCCACCAGGCATCCTGATGAGACAGATTCTATACCAACCTGATGAACAAAATATGATAGGAGTGCAGTGCAGAGAGAGAGAGACCTGTAGAGTTTAGTGGCTATGGACACTGCCTTTAAAGCCATTCCTGCAGGCTGATTCCTGACCTTGTCATTTACTATTGTTTGACCCTAGTCAAATTTGACCTACTTCTTTTCCTAAACTGTAAAATGGGGAGGATAATAGCCAATTTGAATGGTTCAGGATTAATATGTGTTGTATGTGTAAAGTGCTTAGCCAAAGATAACAGCTTTTACTTTTTTGGGTGGAGCAACCAAGAAAGAAGATGGCATTTTTGAGCCAATCCTTTCAGAACAGCTAAGGTTTCACCAAAATCCAGAGTGGGCTAAAGTGGGGGCTGAATGAAGAACTCAGGCAGAGGGAATGAAATGAACAGTTGCCTACACACTATTTGAAAACCTACTACATGCTAGAAGCCTGAGATCCAAAGATGGTGAAGACCTATCCTCAAAGAGAAAAACAGAATAGTTGTGTTTTTTTTTTTTTAAGATTTTATTTATTTATTCATGAGAATACACAGGAGAGAGAGAGAGAAGCAGAGACACAGGCAGAGGGAGAAGCAGGCTCCATGCAGGGAGCCTGACATGGGACTCGATCCTGCGTCTCCAGGATCATGCGCTGGGCTGGAGGGCTGCTGAGCCACCGGGGCTGCCCGAATAGTTGTGTTTTAATGTGTCATGAGTTTACATAATAGGAAGGCAAAGGAAGCTGAAGATAGAATGGTACATTTAGTTGTATTCTGGGGGCCCACCATGTGCCAGGTCCTTGTTTATTTTATTTATTTATCTATTTTATTTATTTATGATAGTCCCACAGAGAGAGAGAGAGAGGCAGAGACACAGGCAGAGGGAGAAGCAGGCTCCATGCACCGGGAGCCCGACATGGGATTCGATCCTGAGTCTCCAGGATCGCGCCCTGGGCCAAAGGCAGGCGCCAAACCGCTGCGCCACCCAGGGATCCCGTGCCAGGTCCTTGTGATGGAAAACAGAGATAAGGGGGTACCAAATGGCAAAAAGCCAGCCACTCTTGGAGAACCTTCTGAAAGGTGGCCAGTCTGTATACCATACTCACTCACAGAACTAGCTAGAGAAAGCCTGGACTTCTTAGGTCTGAACCTGAATTCGGATCAAAAGATACAGAAGCCCTTCCAGGGATGCCCGGTGGGGCCATCAATAGCTATGCAGGTTTAATGGCAAGATGAAAAATAAATAATCCAGATGATTAAATGAGAAAATACCTATCTACCATATACTGCCCCATAGGAATCTCAAGGTAGGATCTTCCTTTCTCTGAGCAGGCCCCAAACCTTATTGTATGGATGATTAGACATAATTTGTTGGAGTAATAAGCATGTAAATGAATACTGTGTCACTAGTAATTCATGTCATCTCTGCAAGCTAAGAGCCTATTGTTTATGCAATTTGTTAATATTCACAAATGCCTTAAATATGTGACTTCCTTTGACTCAGTAATTCACCTCATAGAAAGGCCTAAGGAAATGGTTGGACAAGTACACAATGATGGCACCACAAACATGTCCATCCCAGCTCAGCATTGTTTATCACTGGGAAAAAATGGGAATCAATCTAAATACTAAACTTTTATAAAAATGATGATATATATGGCCAATAGACATGAAAAGATGCTCGACATCACTGATCATCAGGGAAATGCAAATCAAAACTACAATGATATTTTACCTCACACCTGCCAGAATGGCTAAAATCAGCTACACAAGAAACAAGTGTTCACAAGAAGGTGGAGAAAAAGGAACCCTCATGCACTATTGGTGGGAATGCAAACTGGTGCAGCCACTGTGGAAAACAGTATCTAGTTTCCTCAAAAAGTTAAAATAGAACTATCCTGCAATCTAGCAATCCCACTACTGGATATTTAACCAAAAAATATAAAAACATCAAAGGGATACATGTACCCCAATGTTCATAGTAGCATTATCCACAATGGCCAAATTACGGAAGCAGCCCAAGTGTCTACTGATAAATGAATGGATAAAGAAGATGTGGTGTGTATATATAATGGTTATTACTCAGCCATAAAAAAGAATGAAATCTTGCCTTTTGCAGCAACATGACGGAGCTAGAGTATAATGCTAAGGGAAATAAGTCAATCATAGAAAGACAAATATTGTTTCACTCACGTGGAATTTAAGAAAACAAGCAAAGGGGAAAAAGAGAAACAAGCCAAGAAACAGACTTTTAATTATAGAGAACAAATTGATGGTTATCAGAGGCAGAGAGGGACTAAACAGATGATGGGAGGCTAAGGAGTGAACTTGTGTTGAGCACTAGGTGATGTATGGAATTGTTGAATCATGTTGTATACCTGAAACTAATAACACTGTATGTTAGCTGGAATTAAAACAAAACTTAAAAAAAAAAAAGAAAAACCACTCTATATCAAATTGTTAAATGTCATCCTCATAAAAATAAATGAATGTTAAAAATTATAAATATTTATTATAGATAGAACATATGCAGTGATAAAAATAGGATTCCAAACAAAGTTATAGTATGATCCTAGTTTTGTAAATATGTTTATTCATATTTAAAGGGATGAGAGAAAATCTAGAAGGATAAAAATCAAAATGGGGTTATATCATGGTAGTGATATTAGATGCATATATATTTTTTAAGATTTTATTTATTCATAAATGAATAAATTCATAAATAAAATGAATACTACTGTGTTACATACTGTGTTCTTACAATTTATTCATAAATAAAATGAATACTACTGTGTTACATACTGTGTTCTTACAATAAAATAAGCTGGAGAAAGGAAAATGTTATCAAAATCATAAGAAGGGGTGCCTGGGTGGCTCAGTCAGTTAAGCATCTGATTTTGGCTTGGGTCTTGATCTTGGGGTCCTGGGATTGAGTCCCGTATTGAGTCAGGTCATGATATTGGGGTCCTGGGATTGAGTCCACTATTGAGCTCCTCATCAGTGGGGAGTCGCTTGTTCCTCTCCCTCTGCCCCTCCCCCTGCTCCTGTGCTTGTGCTCTCTCAAATAAATAAAAATCTTAAAAAAAAAAAAAAGGGTGGGGGGATCCCTGGGTGGCTCAGCGGTTTCGCGCCTGCCTTTGGCCTGGGGGTGCGATCCTGGAATCCCGGGATCCAGTCCCACGTCAGGCTCCCGGCATGGAGCCTGCTTCTCCCTCTGCCTGTGTCTCTGCCTCTCTCTTTCTCTCTCTCTCTCTCATAAATAAATAAAAATAAAAATAAATCTTAAAAAAAAAAAAAGGAGGGGTGCCTGGGTAGTTCAGTTGGTTAAGCATCTGCCTTCTGCTCAAGTCAGGATCATGAGGTCCTGGAATTGAGCCCCAGTATCAGGCTTCCTGCTCAGTGGGGAATCTGCTTCTCTCTTTCCCTCTGCCCCTCCCCCAGCTCATGCTCCCGTGTGCTCTCTCTCTCTCTAATTAATAATAAATGAAATCTTTTAAAAAATAAATTAAAAATTAAAAAAAGAATATCATGGGATGCCTGGGTGGCTCAGTGGTTGAGCATCTGCCTTTGGCTCCAGTCGTGATCCTGGGGTCTTGGGATGGAGTCCTGCATTGGGTTCCCCACGGGGAGCCTGCTTTTCCTTCTGCCTGTCTCTGCCTTTCTCTGTGTGGGTTTCTCATGAATAAATAAAACCCTTTTTTTTTAAGATTTTTTATTTATTTATTCATGAGAGACACACACAGAGAAAGGCAGAGACACAGGCAGAGGGAAAGCAGGATCCCTGCAGGGAGTCCGATGTGGGACTCAATCCCAGGACCCCAGGATCATGTCCTGAGCCAAAGGCAGATGCTGAACCACTGAGCTACTCAGGTGTCCCTAAATAAACAAAATATTTTTAAAAGAAAAGAAAATCATAAGAGAAAAATACCTTTATAGTACTGTATTCATTGAAAAAAAAATCTGCATACAAATGGACACCCCCACCCCCACCACCACCATCATCACAGTTGAAAGCTGTGTTGTTCTGGGGTCAAATGTACTCCTGGAGTGCAAGGGGGGAGGAGCTCAGAGTTTTAATTAAGACTTTAGGCCTGCTCAGCTTGATAAGAAATGCAGGAGGAAGGGTTTCGGAGTGAGGAGGGGTATAATTATCCCTTCCCTTGGCTTCTCGAAGTCCTCTGTTTATCTCCTTGTTGCACTACGTTTTTAGCACCAGTGCTCTGTGGCACACTTACCTGTGGCTGTCTCTGGCTCCCCAGAGGGCCGAAACCCTGTCTACATCCTCAGCAAGGGGCAATCACTAGATTTGAGATGGTGGCACTGTCACACCCCTCTGCCCAAGTAATGCTAGCAATAGCTAGCATTTTCTGTGGGAGCTCATCTCATACATTGGATACTGAACTAAGAGCTTTATGTCTATTAGGCCGTAAAATCCCCATTGTGACCCTAAGCGGTAGAATTATTAATTTAATATTTAAGGGATGCCTGATAGCTCAGCAGTTGGGGGTCTGCCTTCAGCTCCGGGCATGATCCCGGAGTACTGGTATGGAGTCCCGCATCGGGCTCCCTGCATGGGGCCTGCTTCTCCCTCTGCTTCTATCTCTGCCTCTCTCTCTGTGTGCCTCTCATGAATAAATAAATAAAATCTTTTTTAAAAATTATTTATTTATTCATGAGAGACACAGAGAAAAAGGCAGACACAGGCAGAGGGAGAAGCAGGCTCCCAATGGGGAGCCTAATGCGGGACTGAATCCTAGGACCCCAGCCTGAATGAAAGGCAGATGCTCAAACACTGAGCCACCCAGGCGTCCTGAGCATGCAACTCTTGATCTTGGGGTCATGGGTTTGAGCCCCATGTTGGGTGTAGAGATTACTTTAAAAAAAAAAAAAAGAAAAAAGCTTTAAAAAAGCTTTTAAAAAATGGTGCTGGCGACGCCTGGGTGGCTCAATGGTTGAGTGTCTTCCCTTGGCTCAGGGTGTGATCCTGGAGTCATAGGATGGAGTCCCATATCAGGCTCCCTGCATGGGGCCTGCTTCTCCCTCTGCCTGTGTTTGCCTCTTTCTCTGTGTCTCTCATGAATAAATAAATACCTTTTTTTTAAAAAATATTTTATTTATTTATTCATGAGAGACACACAGAGAGAGGCAGAGACACAGGCAGAGGGAGAAGCAGGCTCCCAATGGGGAGCCTGATGCAGGACTGAATCCTAGGACCCCAGCCTGAACGAAAGGCAGCCGCTCAACCACTGAGCCACCCAGGTGTCCTGAGCATGCAGCTCTTGATCTTGGGGTCATGGGTTTGAGCCCCATCTTGGATGTAGAGATTACTTTAAAAAAAATTTTTTTTAAAGCTTTTAAAAAATAGTGCTAGGGGGCAACCCCAGTGACACAGCGGTTTAGTGCCACCTGTGGCCCAGGGTGTGATCCTGGAGACCTGGGATAGAGTCCCACATCCGGCTCCCTGCATGGAGCCTGCTTCTCCCTCTGCCTGTGTCTCTGCCTCTGTGTGTGTGTGTGTGTGTGTGTGTGTCTCTATGAATAAATAAATTTTAAAAATCTTAAAAAAAAAAATAGTGCTGGGGACGCCTGGGTGGCTCAACGGTTGAGTGTCTCCCTTCGGCTCAGGGTGTGATCCTGGAGTCCCAGGATGGAGTCCCATATCGGGCTCCCTGGGGGAGCCTGCTTCTCCCTCTGCCTATGTCTCTGCCTCTCTCTCTGTCTCTCATGCATAAATAAATAAAATTTAAAAAAATAGTGCTGAATGAAAAAGTTAACAAATATGTATTCATATATATAATCATTTGTGTAAACATGCACTGTATACTACACATTTTTCATTTTTTTAAGGTTTTTCTTTTATTTATTTATTCATGATAGACAGACAGAGAGAAAGAGGCAGAGACACAGGCAGAGGGAGAAGCAGGCTCCATGCTGGGAGCCTGATGCGGGACTCGATCCCGGGACTCCAGGATCGCACCCTGGGCCAAAGGCAGGTGCTAAACCGCTGAGCCACCCAGGGATCCCCACTACACATTTTTCAAAATGCATACACACCAAAAAATTACACACAGAAGCACATTAGGAACCTGGGATGGAGCCAGGCTTTGGGCTCCTGCTCAGCTGGAAGACTGCTTCGCCCTTTCCCTCTGCTGCTCACTTGCTTGTGCTCTCTCTGTCTCTCAAATACATAAAATCTTAAAAAAAAAAAAAAAAAAGAATCCCTTGCATGAAGGGGTACCTGGGTGGCTCAGTCAGTTAAGTGTCTGCCTCCAGCTCAGGTCATGATCTCAGGGTTCTGGGATGGAGCCCCCCCCCCGCCCCGCCCCGCCAACTGGGCTCTCTGCTCAGTGAGGAGCCTACTTTTCCCTTTCCCTCTGCTTGCCACTCTATGTATTTGTGCTTTTTCTCTATCAAATAAATAAATAAAATCTTAAAAAAAAAAAAGAAAAAGAAAAAGAACCAATTGCATGGGGGAAAAAATGAATCAGGGGCACCTGGGTGGCTCAGTGGTTGATCATCTACCTTCAGCTTAGGGCGTGATCCTGGGATTCTGAGATTGAGTCCTGCATTGGACTCCCCATCCAGGAGCCTGCTTCTCCCTCTGCCTATGTCTCTGCCCCTCTGTCTGTGTCTCTCATGAATAAATGAATAGAATCTTTAAAAAAAAATCAATTGCATGAGCTGGTAAGGAAAATTGATGGCTTCTTCCACTCCTAAATCTGTTAAGACTTTTGGTCCACTTAGTCTCTGGGAACTTTTTTTTTAACCATCTCAGTCAAAGTCTCATCTCACTTGCTAAAGACACCAATCTGCTTCCTTCCTCTCTGCCTATACCCCACCTCTCACCAGGGTGATGGGGTCACAGTGGGGGCTTGGAATAAGGGTGTGCAGAGAACTGAGGTGTTGAAGCTTCCCAAGAGGGCATAGCCAAAGGGATCCAGAAAGTGAGAACTCCCAGGTTTTCTTGGTCTTGGCTTTCCTTACCAGTTCGAGCATCTCAGCTTCCTACATTGCCCGCCCCCTTATTTGCCACACTCAACTTCCTGCCCCACCAGAGGAAGTGGGGAGAGACAGCAGGTGCAGCGACAGCTAGCAGGGCCATGGTAAGTCCTTCTGCCCAGGAATACAGGCATCTTTGCCCTCAGCCCCCAAACCCCGGAGTCGCCAGGCCCAAGTCAACCCATGGTAGGCTGACTTCTCCTCACTCCCAAGGAGAAGTCAGCTTACACTGGGGGCCCTGCCTGCCGCTCCCAGCAGCCTCATACTGTCTGCCCCCTAGCAACAGGACAAGGAGTATGTGGGTTTCGCCGCCCTCCCCAATCAGCTGCACCGCAAGTCCGTCAAGAAGGGCTTCGACTTCACACTCATGGTGGCAGGTCTGATGGGTTTGGGACAGGGGACTGGGTCCTCAAGAGACCCTGGCTGTCTCCTCACCTGACCAGGTGGGTCTGTCCTGTCCACAGGGGAGTCAGGCTTGGGAAAATCCACCCTCATCAACAGCCTGTTTCTCACCAATCTCTATGAGGACCGGCAACTGCCAGAGGCCAGCGGTAAGACCCTCCTGTCCTCTCCAGGTCCTCTGTCTCCCCTATCCCCAGGTGGCACTCATCTGGGTCTCTCCTGACTTTTTGGGGGCACTCGGGTAGCTCAGTGCTTTTCTGAGACTCCCCTGAAAAAAATGGGTGGGGGCAACTGGGATTCTGAGAAAGGAAACCTGGCTCAGACCCCTGCGAAGCTCCCTGACCACTTCTCATCTCCACAGCTCGCTTGACACGAACACTGACCATTGAGCGCCGGGGTGTGGAGATCGAGGAGGGGGGTATTAAGGTGAAGCTGACAGTGGTGGATACACCTGGCTTTGGGGACTCTGTGGATTGTTCAGACTGGTGAGAACAATGGAAGGAGCGCGGGCTAAGCTTCCCCATGTGGCTACTCTGTGAAGGCTGAGGGGTCAGTTACAGGACTGGTCTGCTCTGCCCCTGCCCTCCCCAAAAGGTGGGTCTGCATCTGGTGGCCATGTGGCTTCCCAACAGCTGAACTACACCTCATCAATCTCCTTTGATGTCTTTGGTTAGAGCCCAAGAAACTAGTTCCCACCTCCAGGGTCCTGGCTAGCTTCGACCCCTTCCCTCCCCTGTGGCCCCTCCCCTGTGACTGTTCTCTCTTGCCCCACACCCCAGCTGGCTGCCTGTGGTGCGCTTCATTGAGGAGCAATTTGAGCAGTATCTTAGGGATGAGAGTGGCCTGAACCGGAAGAACATTCAGGATTCCCGTGTCCACTGCTGCCTCTACTTCATCTCACCCTTTGGCCGAGGGTCTGGGGGACACCCTCGAGGGTTGAGGTATTGGGTAGGGGCAGGGAAGGTTTCCGTGGCCTAAGGCTGAACCCTGACCAATCACTCCACGCAGGCTCCGGCCCCTAGATGTGGCCTTCCTCCGGGCAGTACATGAAAAGGTCAACATCATCCCAGTCATTGGCAAAGCAGATGCCCTGATGCCTAAGGAGACCCAGGCTCTCAAGCAGAAGGTATGTCTGGTAACCTCTGATCTTTGGCCCTACATGAAGCCAAAAGTTGTTATCAAACCTGAAATCAGCTTTGACTTCTTTGATCTCGGGAAAGGAAGCAAAATGAGTCAAACCACACTGCAGGAGAGAGTTTCTGAGGAAGGTGGGTAGTAAGCTGGCTGAAGAAGCTGGAGGCTCGGAATAGAATCCCTGGACTGGTTGCTTGGCTAAGGCCTGTCTGTCTGAGGGTGGCAGCAAGGAATGATGACCCCCATCGTAACTTCAGAGCCCTCTCTCACTGTTTCTGCTTAGGCCTCTCTCTCTTGGGCTTTTGGTATTTGCCTCATCTTATAATCTTCCCAGGCTCCAGTCATCCCTGTTAGGGTGTCTTTGTCTCTTTTTCACCATATATATCTCTCTCATTACTTGAGGTTTTTTATTTTATTTTATTTTATTTTTTTTTTTTTTTAAGATTTAAATAAAAGTATTTTTTTTAATTAAAAAAAAATTTTTTAAGCCCAACAGGGGCTTGAGCTCATGACCCTGAGATCAAAACCTGAGCTGAAATCAAGTCAGATGCTTCACCCACCGAGCCACCCAGGGGCCCCAAGATCTTAAGTAATCTCTACACCCAACCTGGGGCTTGAACTCACAACCCTGAAGTCAAAAGTCACATGCTCTACTGAGTGAGCCAGCCCAGGCACCCTTCTGAGATTTTGGTTTGAGGCCTCCTGTATGTCACCATCTGCCTTTCATGTCACCTGCCTCTGACCACCTGGTACCTTATCTCACTGTCTCCAGCCAGGCAGTGTCTGCTGCTCACAGCCTCTGTTTCTCACTGTCTGTGCATCTGTCTGCTCCTAGATCAGGGACCAGTTGAAAGAGGAAGAGATCAACATCTACCAGTTCCCCGATTGTGACTCTGATGAGGATGAGGACTTCAAGAGGCAGGATGCAGAGATGAAGGTAAAGATGCAAAGGAGGATGGGGCAAAGAAGCCAGGGCTGCGGCTGCAGAGGTGGAGGTTGACAACGAGGTTTCTGCCCAAGAGGGGCCACCGGTGATCCCTGACTCCTGCCTTTCAGGAAAGCATCCCTTTTGCAGTTGTTGGTTCCTGCGAGGTAGTGAGGGACGGTGGGACCCGGCCTGTGAGGGGACGCCGCTACTCCTGGGGTACCGTGGAGGGTGAGTAAGGTGGGCATGCTTTCTGAGGCCAGCGGGGAGCCCAAGACGCCTCTGAGTCAATGGCACCCAACATGTAAAGTTGGGGCGATCTCTGGTCCCGGGGATCCTAAGAGCCAAAAGAGGGATCCTTGGACTTCAGACCCTCACCTAGACAGGGGCAGGAATCTGGGCAGACTCGACCAGGCCCAGTAGGGCTAGACCCGAAGGTCCCTGACACTCGCCGGTCCGCCCCTCAGTCGAGAACCCACATCACTGCGACTTCCTGAACCTGCGACGGATGCTGGTGCAGACACACCTGCAGGACCTGAAGGAAGTGACCCACGATCTTCTCTACGAGGGCTACCGGGCCAGCTGCCTACAGAGCCTAGCCCGGCCTGGGGCTCGCGATCGAACCAGCCGTAGGTGAGAGCCTGACCTGAGTCCTAGGGACTCCCAAGGCCTGGCCCTCACTGTCCCGGACCCGGCCTTCATCATCCAGACCACTCTCCCAGAATCTTTCCCCATCCACTTTGTTTATGGCATTGAAAGGACATGGCCCCGCCTCCTAGACCCCAACCTCGCCCCACGCCCCGCGCCGCTCCTGCAACCATTAACCGAGGGTCCCGCCCTTGATTCCCTGTCCCTTTCCCCCGCCTCCTAGTAAGCTCTCCCGCCAGAGCGCCACAGAGATCCCGTTGCCCATGCTGCCTCTGGCCGAGACAGAGAAATTGATCCGTGAGAAAGATGAAGAGGTGAGCAAGTACCTCGCTCTGCCCCAACCCCCCAGAACCCCAAGTCTTCTTCGAAGTCCCTCCATGGCCTCCCCGTCCCACCGCCTACAATCTTGCCCCGCACAGCTGCGCCGCATGCAAGAGATGCTGGAGAAGATGCAGGCCCAGATGCAGCAAAGCCAGACTCAGGGAGAGCAATCGGACACTCTCTGAGGACCCCGCCCGGCCCTGCTTTACCTCGGCTCCGCCTTCAGTCGGTTCCCGTCCAATCCTGGAGCCCCAGCCTGCGAGACCCAACTCGGCTCTGGGCTCTCGGGCTTAGAGGTTCTCCCAATGCCGGGTTTGTAGTCCCGCCTTTGGCCACACCCCATGGCCACGCCCCAGCTTTCAGCCCCGCCCCTAGCCCCCCCGCCCCCTTCACTCAAGCTGTGACTTCAATAAAATGAGTTTCAGGGCGCCGGAGTGGCCCAGTATGTTAAGCGTGAGGCTCTTGAGTTTGGCTCAGGTCATGATCTCAGGGTATAGAATCCAGTGGGGGGGGGGGGGGGGGCTGGTCCTGCTCAGCGGGGGTCTGCTGGAGATTTTTCTCTCTCCCTCTCCTCCCTCTGCCCCTCCCCTTGCTCGCGCCTGCGCTCTCTTTCAAATAAATAAGTGGGTAAATATTAAAAAAACAAGTAGTTTCCCTGAAACCACCAGAGTCTTACTTTCCCAGCGGGAGTAAGTGGCGGATGTAGCGGATGGAGCGGATGGAGCCGCCCCACCCGGACCCCAGGCCTCCGGGCCACTATTTACTCGTCGGCTGGGCGCTGGCTTGGGGCCAGGCAGTGTTTCAGGCCAGCTTCCCACCTGAGTCCCTCTCCCACAAACGCACTGAAAGCGCCGCGGCTAATAAACAAAGACCAGTTTAGTTTTATTAGGAGTCGGGGTGGGGGTCGGACTGGCAGGAAGGCGTTGGCCCGCAGAAGCCTAAGAGGGTCCCCTACTCCTGGTCCTTGGCGTCGCCATGCGTGATGACGTAGCAAATGTTCTTGTAGTCCACGTTGCCTCCCACGTCGGGGGGGAAGGCTGCCCACATGTTCCTGATCTGCGGAAAGATTCAGGGGCGGCGTCTCCTACCGACTCCGTATGCTCCCCTCCCCCCTCCGTCTGCTTCTCCCGGCCCCTCCCCTGCTCACCTCCTCCGGGGAGAAGCGGTCACACTGCGTGGTAAGCATCTCCTCCAGGCTGCGGAGAGGTGACATATGGGGAGTTGAGATTGGGCTTCGTGGTTCCTTTCCAGTCCCTCCCACCTCATCCTGGTTGCCATTCCTGGTATCAACTTGAAAACCGAAGTCATTCCAGATCCCTCACTGGTCTCCCAGTCTGGCCTTCTCGGTTTTGCTCTTCCCCTCTCATATGTGCTGTGATAGTGTAATCCTATTGCCCATTTCCACAGTCCTAATTTTTCCCTTATTCTCTCTTTTATACCTAAGCTTTGGTAAGAATTTAAGGAGGCTTTCTGTGTTTGAGCTGGAAAGGGTCACTTACAACTGCTTCTTGATGGTGCCCTTCCCCTCAGGGTCCAGGACCTTGAAGGCTCCAGTGATCACATCCTCGGGGTCCGCACCTGGAAGGTCAGAAGGCGCATGAAGCAGAAGGGTTTCTGAAGGTTCTGTCCCTGAAAGGTGTGGGTAGGGGCATCTGGGGGCTTAGACCCAGGACATTTCATTCACCTTTAAGCTTCTCCCCAAACATGGTCAGGAAGACGGTGAAGTTGATGGGACCACTGGCTTCCTTCATCATGGCATCTAGCTCCTCATTCTTCACATTGAGGCGCCCTGGAGTAGGGTGGGGGAAGCTGGAGTGGGATCTTTCCGCCAAGGGTTGGTTGATCCTTCCCATAAATTCAGATCATCCCACCCATATTTTCTTCTGGGTGGACTGAGGTTTTGGGGTGGAACTGGCAGGGCTGAAACCCAAGGCTCCTGAATTCCCAGTACTCTCCAGCCTTGAGTCTCTATGGGTAGGAGAAGGGGCTCACCCATGGCTGCGAAGGTGTCCCGCAGATCTTCCTTGTCGATAATGCCATCACGGTTCTGGTCAATTACCGTGAAGGCCTGTGGAAGGCAGGGGCAGGGCGGGATTAGTTCCCCTGTGGCCAGGCTTCAGCATCCCTAGCCCAGGCAGATCAGATTCTGGCCCCTTGCCAGCTGTTCTCTTACATGCCAAGCAGGACGGGAAGCAAGGAATTCTAAACCCTTCCCCTCCCCCTAAACAGGTGCACATTCCAGGGAGAGGTGGCAAGGGGTGCCTTTGGTCAGTTTCCAGTCTCCCTTCTCCCCTTACTCACCTCCTTGAACTCCTGGATCTGAGTCTGGTCGAACATGGAGAAGACGTTGGAGCTTCCGCCCTCTGCCACTGCCCTTCTCTTGGCCTTTTTGGGTGCCTGGGGGGGTGAGGGATGGGCAAAGTGGTCCATGGGTGAATCCCTACATCTCTCTGGAGGCAATGGATTAGATTCAGGGTTCTTTGAGTCATTTTTTTAAAAGCAGCTCTTTTGGTTCTAGGTTTTCCTCTCCTTATGACCTCTTTGCTGAGGGGACTTGTTTTGGTTGCATCCCCAAATTCCTATCCTCCATCCTACCCAGCATGTGGGACTCCTCAACAAATCTCCTTTTCAGTGACCAGAGCTTGTCTCCTCTGAGTCCCAAACCTGCTGTGTGACCCTGATCTGCTCATTCACCCTGTCTGAACCTCTAATTTCTCATGTATAGAATGAGAGTTGAAATCCTTGCCTGACTCTGCCCAGAGGGTTTTAGAAAGGAGTACAGGAAAGTATGCAGCATGCTTTGAGAGAGGTGGGTCTCCTGTGAATGGAGAGTCTTGGCAGATTATCCTTGGTTGGATCACTTAGGCCATCTTTCTGTATGCTCCCCATTAGCAATGCCAAGAAAGGGAGGATTCATCTGTTTCCTCTTACTGGACTGGGAATCAGCTACTTATAAAAAGTGGGGCTGCCTTGAGGTCTGAGGGATCTGGGTAGGGGCTGGGGGATTCTCACTCACCATGGCTTCAGTCTCCTGGGGGCAAGGCAGTGGCTCTGGCTGGGAAGGAGCAGAGTCAGCCTGTGACAGTCCCTCTGGGGTTATATAGTCCTGCCCCAGGGAGCCCTCAACATACCAGGGTAACCTTAGCCCTGTGGGTGCCCACCCCAGATACCAAAATAGCCCGGCTCAGGGCCTCTCCTTTCTTGGAGGGCTGGCAGCAGCTGGAGCTCAGGGAGGGAGGAGTGACTAGGTCTTGGGATGTGTGTCTCACTAGGACCCAGGCAGGAAAGGATGCTCACTTTCCCAAAAGGGGGCTCGAATATGCCAGAGTTCAGAGAGGACCCAAACTAATGCATAGTACTGGGAGAAAGATAAACCTGAGTGGGGTGGCTCCAGATTTATTTATTATTTATTTCTTTAAAAAACATTCCTCATTTTGAAATTAACATTTTTATGTTTCTATTTATTTGAATGTTTTTTAAAGATTTTATTTTATTTATTCATAGAGACAGAGAGAGAGAGAGAGAGTGAGGCAGAGACACAGGCAGAGGGAGAAGCAGGCACCACACAGAGAGCCTGACGTGGGACTCCGTCCCGGGTCTCCAGGATCACGCCCTGGGCTGCAGGTGGCACTAAACCGCTGTGCCACTGGGGCTGCCCTTATTTGTATTTTTAGAAAGATTTTTTATTTTTAAATAATTACTGCACCAAACATGGGCCTTGTTTTCCCCATCCCACAGAACTTGTGGATATGAACACTATGTGGAAACGGTTTAGTGAAATATAATCATTACAATTCATATTTGTGCCCTGCCTTGGTGGACTTACAGCCTACCTGTGGAGACTGGATAAACTAAGAAAATGCCATAACAGCTGATCTGAAAAAAAAAAAAAAAAAAAAGGACAGCTGATCTGGAGCACAGAAGTAGAGGGCATAGCAGCCCTGTCTGAGGATATGGGAATGATTTTATGAAGACTAGGAGAAGTTAGGTGAAAGTAGAAGGGCAGGCATGCTAAACAGAGAGCACAGATAGGCAAAGACCTGGAGAAGTGAAAGGTCAAGTTGTTAGAATGGTGACAAGGCTAGAGCAGAGGGTGTAGGCTGGAAACCAGAGATTGAAGGGTCTTCCATGCCAGGCTGAGGTGAGGGATAAGAACTTGGGAGCCTTGGAAAAGTTTGAAACTGAAGAACATAATCTAATGTGAGTCTATAATCATTTCATTGGATCCTATTGTGAAAGTTAGAATTCAGAGGAGGGGAGTCAGAGACACCAGGAGAGATGCTAGTTGGTCACTTCCTTCTGGGTGGCTGGAATGGCTAGTGCTCCTTTCCCCATTCTAGGCAAGAACCAGCTCGGGTGCTTGTGTGACTTTGAGGTACCCTCTCCCGGGGAAATAGTGGCTGAGGAAGCCCTGGGAGGCCAAGATTGGCAAGGACACCCACCTCCTCCTTCTTTTGCTCCCTCTAGGACCTGATGTCCTGAGGAAAGTACCTCCTCCTTTTTCCCTCCTCCAGCCTCATGCCAATGCCTCTAAGACATTTTCTTTTCTGGGCACTGAGGCCCAGCCACCTGTTGTCTCTAAGAAGAGAGAAGGAGCCACCCTAAACTTAGCAGCTGCCCTTGGCCTCCTACACTAGCCTCTCCCTGCTTCCAATGACAGCTGCCTCACCTTATACGGTTACCAGGGGGGTCTAGGCTCAGGGAGGAGCCCATTTATTCCTTGGTTCTGGGAGGGGAGGAAAACCCCAAAGAGGGGAAGGGGGAAAGTACTCAGGTAGTTTGGGTCAAAAGGAAAGCGTGGAAATAAGAAGGAGATCAGGAGCTGTATGTCTAACTCAGACACTGAATGGAAATACACAGGATCTGGGTCTGAGCTGGGAGCAAATAGCCTAAAAGAACTCAGAAACCAAGGAGGATCCGGGACATTGGGAGTTTGGCCTGACTGAAATTCTAGGATGGTGGACTCTGTATGGAAAATTGGGGCCCTCTAACTCTGAGGCTCAAAGGGATGGGGGTCCGAGAGAGGAGGGACTCCTAAAGTCAGAGCTTTGTGTTTGTGATCTATGGTATCCTGGGGGCTCATGAGACTGGGGTCTGGTTTCTTTTCTTTTTTTAAAATTTGTTTATTTATTCATGAGACACACACACACACAAAGGCAGAGACATATGCAGAGGGAAAAGCAGGCTTCCCGGCAGGGGGCCCAGTATGGGACTCGATTCTGGATCCTGTGTTCACACCCTGAGGGGAAAGCAGACTCTCAATCGCTGAGCCACCCAGGCATCCCACGGAGGTCTGGTTTCTTAGCAGAAAATGAGGACTACAGGGATCCCTGGGTGGCTCAGAGGTTGTTTTTTTTGTTTTTGTTTTTTTTTTTTTTGAGATTTTATTTATTTATTCATGAGAGGCACAGAGAGAGAGAGAGAAAGAGGCAGAGACACAGGCAGAGGGAGAAGCAGGCTCCATGCAGGGAGCTATTTATTCTCTCATGAATAAATAAATAAAATCTTAAAAAAAAAAATGAGTACAGAGAGGTGTGGCAGTGATGGGAGAGGAGTTGATGGAACAGGTCCTTCATCCCCAAAACAGTAAGAACAAAGATATGGGAATTCATGTTACTGGGAATTCATGGTTTGGGGGCTAGGATACCCACCAGAACTGGGGGGAGGGGTAGTGTCTGGGTGGCTGCCTCAGTTAAGCTTTGCCTTTGGCTCAGGTCATGATCCCAAGGTTCTGGAATTGAGCCCCACCACAGGCTATCTGCTCTGCGGGGAGCCTGCTTCTCCCTCTCCCTCTGCCACTCCTCTTGCCTGTGCCTCTTTCTCAAGTAAATAAATAAAATCTTAAAAAAATTTTTTTTAGAATGGGGGGCACACTCAGAGGATGAAGTCCAAAATTAGAGCCTAGATTCTGGGGAGGAGCTGAGATAGATGGGGGGCTGAGAAGAGGGACTTAGGGCTTGGGATTCCCATAGGAAATGGAGGATCCAGGGAGATGGGCTGCTTAGAGGATTGGGAGCTCTGGTTATAGTCGCCTAGGCTTTGAGTGTTGAGGTTGGTTGCTGGCCTAGATGAAAATTAAAGACAGACTGGAGGCTGAGAGTACTTGATCAGAGGCCACTGGATTTGTGGTGGGGTCTCACAGACCACCAGAGTGAGGCGGCTCTGGATGGAGAATGGGAACCCAGGGGGCGCTTGGCTGGCTTAGTCGGGAGGGCATGCGGCTCTCCATTTCAGGGTCGTGAGTTCAAGCCCCACCGTGGCTGTGGAGCCTACTTAAAAAGAGAGAGAGGGAGGACAGGGAGAGAGAGAATGGCAGCCCAGAAAGGACTCAAGCAGAGCAGCGCGGCGCTCTTATTGGCTAAGGGCTGCACTAGTGTCTCTGGCCTCCGCCCCCTCTCGGCGCTGTCCCCAACTGTCGCCCCCTCCTGCGCTTGTCTCCGGTTGTCACCGATATCCCTGAGCTGGCACCGCCTGCTGGCAGCGCCCCTACCCTTTTGGATGCTGCCACTGGCCGAGACATCCGTCTATCTTACTTTCCTGTTGCCAAAGTGAGGGAATACTCTCATTGGCTGACGATGCAAATTAATTGCAAATTTGGCCCCCCCCCCGCACCCCCCTCCCCCAGCTGTCATTCCTTCTTGACTTTCTTGGGAGACCTCAAGAATTCCTCAGCTCTTCCTATTGACTGCGGATGCTGTCTGTCACCGTCCTAAGAGACACCCCTGTCTGTCAACTTGACCTCCGCCCACTCCCCCTGTTCATTGGTTCCCTTTTTACTGTTCCCTTTGGCCAGGCTCGCCTCTTCTTGCGCAGCACCCTCCTCCTTCCGTGGTCATTCACTCTCCAGCCATTTTTAGTGGCTGGGAGGTTCAGCTTCCCGCTTTTCTATTAGTTCTCTCCTTCGTCCCACCTCCGCCTGCCTTCGCTCACCCTCTCATTGGTCTTAGAGCCCTCCGCCTTTTCCATTTCCTCTTTCCAAATTACCCAGCCCCTTCCCACCCCCAACCCCACCCACCCTTCCAACGATTGGCAGAGACCCAGTTCCCTCTGTCCTATTATTCGTCCAAACACTCTGACGAGGCGGGAGGAAAAAAAAGGAGCGCGATGGGACTGCCCGCGCGCAGGCGTGAAACGCTGAAACGCTGGCCGCTTAGCCGGCACTGGGCATGTGCGCAGGCGCGAGGTCGGCCGCTAGCCTGAAGCAGGAGGGAGGGGGCGGCGGCGAGAGCGCTAGGGGTAAGAGGGCGCGAGCGGGACCCCCGCGCCTGGCGCCCCGGGACCCCTGCCACGCCTCCGCGCGCCCGGCGGCGGCGGCCCGCGCGCCGCCCCCGTCCCGGACGTGCGCCGGGCCGCGCCCTTAGCCTGCTCCCCTTCCTTGGCGGGCGGCGCGGAGCGGCCTGAGGGGCGGCGCCTTCTGCGGCCGCCCCGGCGGGGGGATGTGAGGGGAGGCCCGCGGCCATGGAGACCGGCCCGGCGCCCCTGGTGGCCCCGCCGCGCCGTCATGGCGCCCCCGCGGCCCCCTCGCCGCCACCCCGCGGCTCCCGGGCCGGACCCGTCGTGGTGGTGGCTCCGGGCCCGCCAGTGACCACGGCCACTTCGGCCCCAGTCGCCCTGGTGGCCCCCGGGGAGGCGCGGCCCGCCTGGGTACCGGGGCCCACCCAGACCTCGGCCCCGGCCCCGGCCCCGGCCCCGGCCCCGACCGTCACGAGCAGCACAGTGGTGGTGCTGACTCTGGAGGCCTCACCCGAAGCCGCGAGGACGCAGGTCTCCGCTGGCTCAGAACCCCTGGTGTCCGCGGCAGTGGCAGGAGCCGAGATGTCCGTGGCTTCGGGCCCGGGGGCAGATTCTCCGAAGACAGAGGAGGCTAGAACCTCACCCGCCCATGGGCCAGGTACTCCCACCGCGACCCCCACCAGGACCCCTTCCAGAACGGCTCCTGGGGCTCTGACTGCCAAACCCCCGCTTGCCCCCAAGCCGGGAACCACAGTTGCCTCAGGAGTGACTGCGCGGGTTGCAGCAGTGACCGCGGGACAGGTGACAAGTGGACATGGAGCTGCCCCAGCAACATCAGCATCAACTACACAGGCTCCAGAGGACCCTTCAGGGCCTGCTCCAGGCCCTTCAGGGACATGTGAGGCTATGGTAGCTGTTGTGACAGTCACCCCAGCTCCGGAGCCCGCTGAAAACTCTCAGGACCTAGGCTCCACGTCCAGCCTGGGACCTGGCATCTCTGGGCCTCGAGGGCAGGCCCCGGACACTCTGAGCTACTTGGACTCCGTAAGCCTCATGTCTGGGACCTTGGAGTCCTTGGCAGATGATGTGAGCTCCATGGGCTCAGACTCGGAGATAAATGGGCTGGCCCTGCGCAAGACGGACAAGTATGGCTTCCTTGGGGGCAGCCAGTATTCGGGCAGTCTGTGAGTACCCAGTGGGCACCCAGTGGGGACTGCTTCAGGGAAGCAGAGGTTGGGGAGGAGGAAATGATACACCTTGCCCAGACTCTGGCAGCCCAGACTGCTCTGAGGCTCCAGGAGAGTGTCTCCAGCAGGAGTGAGGTACTTGGTGATCCCTTTCATGCCTAGAGCATCGTGAGGTTTTGGTGGCACTTGGATGTTAGAGTTTCAGGCCAGGTGTCAGGAGTTCTGAGTTTGAGCTTTGCTTTTAGTGTGTTGTGTGCCTTTGACCTAGTGTCTTCCCTATTTCCGTGCCTCAGTTTCCTTCTCTATAAAGTGAAAGGTTGAATGACGTGATACCTAAGATTGTCCCAGGTCCTTGATGTGAAACTCCAGCTATGGGCCAGATATTCTGGAGGGTTGGTTGGGCAGGGGTTCTGGTAGTCCCTGAGGGAGGAGTCTGGGAGGGATGCAGGCATCTCCCCTCCCCCATAGTCCTAGCTCTGATGGGTTGGTGAGATGGGGAAGTCTGGTTGATGGAGGGGAGACCCTGAAGGCAAGACTCCTCTGCAAAACAGAGAAGGGCAGTCTTGTATTTTTACTAAAGGAAAAGGGTTAGGGGAGGCCTCTTCCCCATTTCCTCATCTCCCTAGCCTGGCTTACTCTTTCCTAGTTCCCTCCAGGGGCCTGAGTCACTCCTGATGTGGGAGTGTGATTGCCTCTGACTTGTTCCTTCCCTCTCTCCAGATCCTGTCCATTGTTTCTGTACTCTATTTAACCTGCTGGTCAGTTCAACCTACAGCATCACCTGAGCACCCAGGTGCCAGACCCGTGCTGGGTACTAGGGATAAAATAGTTGTTTCAAGGTGCTTAACATCTAGAGGAGAAACAGATACTTAAACAGTTGGCTTCAATATATGTTAGGTTTAGCCTAGAGATCATCACAGGATTTTGTGAGCACCTAGGAAAGGGATCTTTTGCCCACTCAGGAGTCTGCTGAAGGTCCAAATGCTGAAGAATGAATAGGATTTAGTTGTGTATGTGCGCATTGGGGTGGGGGGTACCTGTCTGGGGTTGGAGGAAAACAATTGGGAGGATATTCAAAGCATTTTTTTATAATCCAAAAAACAGAAAACCTTTGATTGAACACCAAAATTCATGGTCCTAGGAAGGCAACTGAAGTTTTTTTTTTTTTTTTTTTTTTTAAGATTTTATTTATTTATTCATGATAGTCACAGAGAGAGAGAGAGAGGGGCAGAGACACAGACAGAGAGAGAAGCAGGCTCCATGCATCGGAAGCCCGATGTGGGATTCGATCCCGGGTCTCCAGGATCGCGCCCTGGGCCAAAGGCAGGCGCCAAACCGCTGCGCCACCCAGGGATCCTGGCAACTGAAGTTTGACCGTGGTGTTTTCCCATGCACAGGGGATGCACTGTTGTACACAATTTATAGGTGAAGAAACAGGATTAAAGCAGTTGAGTGAATTGCCCCACTCACATCTGGATCTGTGTGACTGACTGACTTTATCCTCAAAACCATGCTGCCCTAAGGAACTTGGATTGAATTGGATCTTAGTGTGCCCCTCGTGTGTGCCAGGCACTGTGCTGGTTGCTATTTTTGTGCTTTGTAATTTTGTCCCTCTAAAATCTATCTTCTGTGCTGGAGGAATATACTTCTGAGGCAAGGCTGAGTGGGGCACATGTTACCTTAAAAGCTTGTAATGGCTCCCCACTGGTCACAGGATAAAATCCCAAGAACTTTTTTTTTTTTTTTTTAAGATTTTATTTATTTGCTCATGAGAGACAAACAGAGAGGCAGAGACATAGGCAGAGGGAGAAGCAAGTTCCCCAAGGGGAGGGAGCCTGTTGCGGAACTCGATCCCAGGACCCCTGGATACGACCTGAGCCAAAGGCAGACGCTCAACCACTGAACCACCCAGGAGCCCTTCAAGTGCTTTATTCTGCAGACAGGTTCCTTATTATCTGGCTTTGTCAGGCTTTCTGGTCTTCTCTCTTGCCAGTCCTTGCCATGCACTTAGTACTGTGGTCCTTTTTTTTTTTTTTTTTTTTTTTTTTTTTTTTAGATTTTATTTATTTATTCATGAGAGACACAGAGAGAAGCAGACCCCATGTAGGGAGCCCAATGTGGGACTCGATCCCAGGGCTCCAGGATCATGTCCTGGGCCAAAGGCAGGTGCTCAACCGCTGAGCCACCCAGGCGTCCCCTGTGGTCCTGTTGAACTGGTTGTAGTCTTTCTCCCTTCATACTCAGGCTTTCCCACCTGCCAGGAATGCCTTTCTCCTCCTCCTTGTCTTGGTATGTTCTACTCAGTCCTTCATGGTTTATGAAGATGTCTCCTCTGGGAAGCCTTTCCCGATGTATCCACTGCCCCTACTCCCGTCAGTGCCTCTTCTGTACATTTTTGTCATTGCATTTCCCACACCACATTGCAGTTATCTCCCCTGCAAGCTTGTGACCTTCTTGAGGGCAGGAAAGATACTATCTTACTCTTCCTGATCCTTAGAGTTTAGAAGTTATGATAGAAATTGAGAGATGTTTAAGGGGCTTCTGAGACGAAACTAAAATTTAATGAGCCCTTCCATTTACCAGTCCTTTATATACAGTTTCTCAGTAGTCCTCTCATAACATTGTGATGTAGGTGGTGACATCCCTTTTTTATAGAAGAGGAAGAGACTCAGGTTATCACTTTCCAAGATTCCCCAACTTTTTTTTTTTTTAATTTTATTTATTTATTGAAAGACACACAGAGAGAGGCAGAGACACAGGCAGAGGGAGAAGCAGGCTCCATGCAGGGAGCCCGATGTGGGACTTGATCCCGAGATCCAGGATCACGCCCTCGGCGGAAGGCAGGCGCTAAACCGCTGAGCCACCCAGGGATTCCCAGATTCCCCAACTTTTAAGATTTTATTTATTTGCTCATGAGAGACAGAGAGTGGCAGAGGCAGAGGGAGAAGCAGGCTCCCTGCTTTGCGGGGAGCCTATTGTGGGACCTGATTCTGGGACCCCGGGATCACGACCTGAGCCAAAGGCAGATAGATGCTCAACCACTGAGCCACCCAGGTGTTCCAATTCCCCAACTTCTAATGGATGGAACTGGGTTTTGAACTCAGGTCTGTCTGGAAACTCAAGTTCTTTCTTCCGTTCACTCACCTCCTCTTACTGGCTCCTGCAGATAACTATTTCAAGCCTTATGGGCATCTTGAATGTGAAGCTGTGACAGAACAATGGGCAGACAATGCAAGGAAAACTTCATTTGCTTGGGAATCTAGGATGATTTCAGGGAGGAGGAGGTAGAGGGAATTGCAGATGGCCCAGGAAATCTCAAGAGTCTGATAGGTGGAAACTCAGTTGCTTCTAAGGAGGCGAGAAATATTTTGGTTCTGTATTTTATTTTATGGATAATAATTGCTGTTACTTACTGAGCACTTGCTATTTGTTACCTCATATAACTTCTCCATCTTACAAATGAGGAAATTGAGGCCCAGAGGAATTCAGTGACTTGCCCAAGGTCACACAATGAATAAGTGGTGAAGCTAGAATTGGGCCCCAGTCTAATGCAAAGTGTGGCTTTTTTTTTTTTAATTTTTACTTATTTATGATAGTCACACAGAGAGAGAGAGAAACAGAGACATAGGCAGAGGGAGAAGCAGGCTCCATGCACCAGGAGCCCGACGTGGGATTCGATCCCGGGTCTCTAGGATCATGCCCCGGGCCAAAGGCAGGTGCTAAACCGCTGCGCCACCCAGGGATCCCACAAAGTGTGGCTTTTATGTATTTTGTACCCTCTCCCCAAACTTGTATGTGCAGGATTTGAACATACCCAACACATATAGAGATCCAATATGAGAACATGATCTCTATACAGAGATTCCTTCCAAAGAGAAGTCCTTTTGGGACGCCTGGGTGGCTCAGCAGTTGAGTGTCTGCCTTTGGCTCGGGGTGTGATCCCAGGGTCCTGGGATCGAGTCCCACATTGGGCTCCCTGCATGGGGCCTGCTTCTCCCTCTGCCTATGTTTCTGCGCCGCCCCCCCCCCCGCCCCCTGTGTCTCTAATGAATAAATAAATAAAATCTTAAAAAAAAAAAAAAAAAAGAAGTGCTTTCAGTATGGTAAGCTAGACCCTTGGGCAGCTGAGCAGCCAAATGTTCTGATATTTGGGAGCTCACAAAATGCTTTTCTATCTAGTATCTCATTTGAAACTGGGGAGGTAAAAAACAACAACAACAACAAGAAACTGGGGAGGTGACTTCAGTTCCACTGGCAATCCATGTTTTACACTACTGCTACTGACCCCTTCCATGCTCCCTTCATCCTGCAGAGAAAGCTCCATTCCTGTGGATGTGGCTCGGCAGCGGGAGCTCAAATGGCTGGAGATGTTCAGTAACTGGGATAAGTGGCTGTCACGGCGTTTCCAGAAGGTTTGGAAGGCTTGAGTGGTGGGCAGGGCAATGGACAGATTGGGAGGGGGCCAGAGAGGGCTCATGTGCTCCAGGGAAGGCATGTTAGTATTTGCTCTTTAGACAGACATTGGGGCAGGTGGTACTTGGGCCTGGGAGGAGGACTAGCTTTAAAGATAGAATGCCAAGCCAGGTCCAGTGGAGTCAAGCCAATGGGATGTGGAAGAGGTGTGCCAGAAGCCTGAGGACTGCTGGGGAAAGCCTGGAGGCTATGCCAGCCCCTGAAGCTGTTGCCCTGCCTGCCACTCTCTCTTAGGTGAAGCTGCGCTGCCGGAAGGGGATCCCCTCCTCCCTCAGAGCCAAGGCCTGGCAGTACCTGTCCAATAGCAAGGAACTCCTGGAGCAGAACCCTGGCAAGTTTGAGGTGTGTCCAGGGTATGGGGATGTGACATGGTGTGAAGGGTATCATCAGTCCCCCCAGATCCTGAGATAGTCCCTGCTGTTCCACTGCAGGAGCTGGAACGGGCTCCTGGGGACCCTAAGTGGCTGGATGTGATTGAGAAGGACCTGCACCGCCAGTTCCCTTTCCATGAGATGTTTGCTGCTCGAGGGGGGCATGGGTAAGATGGCCTGACCACGTGGGTCAGTCAGCAAACATTTGTAGAAGGCTTCAGGTGGATACAGTTCTTGCTTTCCAGGGCTTCTAGGAGAGTGGTCCTTAATGGATTGAGTATCAAGCCATATTGAAGGAAGCATCTTGGGAGGGAGACTCTGACTTGGGGTTGGGCTGCACAGTGACTTGTTGGGGGGGTGGGCACAGTGACTTGTTGAGGTTACATTTGAACTGGGTTTTGAAAAATAGATGGGAGCAAAGCAAGGGACAGGTTTTTCCTGGCTAGGGGTTAAGCTGTGTCTGGGATGTGTGGTTGGGTAGAGCTGCGGCTGGAAAAGCAGTTTAGGACCAGATCACCAAAGGCCCTTAAAACCTGTTCCAAGGCACTTTATACTTTTGTTCTATATGCTGGGCTTACCCAAGATAGACAGACAGATAGATAAGTCCTTAGTAATATGCAAGATAGTATTAGGTAGCTCTTAGGTGGACTTTTTTCATCAGTTGGTTCATCTTTTCAGCAAGTACTTTTCAACACCTGCTATCTGCCAGGCACTACTCAAGCCACAGATGACAGCAGTTAACAAGAGACAAAACTCCTGCCCTTATGGGGCTTATTACATTTTAGTGGGGATAGAGGATGAATAAATAAGGCAAAGTATGTTGTATGTGAAATGGTGGTAAGTATGAAACGGGTTTTAAAGCAAGAAAGGGGAATAGGGAATGTGAATGGAGTTTGGGTTACAAGTGATCATCTGACTTGTGTTTTAAAAGGATCATTCTGGCTGCTGTGCTGGGAATAGACTCTAAGGAGACAAGGACAGAAGCAGAAAGACCTATTAGGAGACCATTTCCATAATCTAGAAGAGAGACAATGATAGATAGACCAGAATGGTAGCTGTGGAACCATAGGGAGAGGTGGTTGGGTTCTGGATCTATTTTGAAGGTAGACACAAAACGATTTGTCCACAAATTTGATGTGGAGTATGTGTGTGAGAGAGGAAGAGTGAGTGAACATGCAATTAAGGCTGACCCTGAAGATTTTAGGCCTGAGAAACGAAGAATAGAATTGTTATATACTGATGCAGATGGGGAAAATGAGGTTAGACGGGTACATCAGGAGCTCAGTTTGGAATGTGAGGTTTGAAATGCTAATTGGACATCCAGATGGAGATGTCTGGTAAGTTGGATGTACTATATGTACAAGTCTGGAATTTGGGGAGAAATTTAAAGTGGATGTAAGCTGGAAATTTAGAGTTGTCAGTCTCTAGATGGGATTAAATACACCCATGAGACTGGATGAGATCATCAAGGTGGCAAATGTAGATACAAAAGGAAGCTCAAAGATTGAGCCCTGCAGCTCCAACATTTCAAGCATGGGAAGATGAGAACAAGCCATCAAGAGAGACTAGCAGCAGAGAGGTAGAAGGAAAACCAGGTTTCTGGAAGCAAACGAGGGGTTTCAGGATCAGCTGTATGAAATACTGCTGATTGGTCAAGTAGAGTCAAGTCTCCAGGCTGACCTTGGGACTCAGCTTAGTGGAGGCCATTGGTGACCTTGATAAGAGCAGTTTTGCATGGGGCAGTAGGTTAAAGCCTCATTGGAGGATGGGAAGAAAGAGATTGACGGCGAGTCTGTACTCTGATGTTTCGCTGAGTAGGTAAGGAGAGAAGTGGTATGGGGTTTGGAGGCGAAATGGGGGGTGGCCAAGAGACATTTTTTTTAAAGCAAGAAGAAAGAACAGATGTTGGTATGCCAATGAGAATGATCTAGTAGGAAGAGAAAAACTGATGATGTAGGAGAGATGGGAGGTGTGCTGGAGGGATGGTCTGTTTAGTGAGAGTGGATGGGGTGCAGTGCAGCCTTTCCACAATGGAAAGGCTGTGTTTGGCCAAGACCACAAATAGTTTACCCACAGCAACAGGGGAGAAAGCAGGGACACATGCAAGTAGGTGGGTGAAGGTAGCATGGAAGCTTGTGGGAGTTACGTGTTTATTTTAATAGGTATTAGGTAAAATAACTAGTGCATCAAACCTGTCATTTCATGGATGGAGAAAAAAATATTGAGGGAAAATAGGTGAGAGGTATGCAAATAAAGCACAAATAAAGATCATACTTCAGTGACTGAATTTTGGAATAGAGGTCATTTTTAAATTTTTTCTGGGGAAGAAATGAAGGTCTGAGCTATGGAATGGCTGTGGAGACAGAAGGAACAGGCATGAATGAAATTCAAGAGGTAGTGTTGAGAAGACTTGGTAAATAGCCATGGGGAGTGACGAGGGGCCCTCTTTTCCAATGTGTAGCTGAGTGAATGCAATTCCCAAAAACAGTGATGGGGCATTCTCAAGAAACAGGAGCAGGTCTAGGGCAGAGATTTTCTTCTTTTGCATGCAGAGACAAGAGAAAGGTCTGAGGCACAGCAGGCTTCCCAAGCCTTCACCAAGAACCAGGGCCCACTGGACATGGTGGCAGGAACCTGATGCCGTCCAGTGAGGCAGATGAGGTGGGCCCTGCCCTGGGAGAGCCCCTGCTCTGGGGTGATAAAAGCATTCAGACAGTGCTCTAGGAGGGCTGATGCTGTGGGTGGTGAAAGCTTCCTGAAGAAGGTGACCTTGAAGGTCTATGGGATATTAGCAGATGGAGAGAGCACAGCCTCTGTGGGAGAATGAGTAGGGAGCACGTGGGGTGTGCAGGCAAGGGTGGAAGGCTGGAGCCTGGAATGCTTTCATTATGGTCTGAATCTTTGGCTTCACCTTGATGGATAGCGCCAGGAAGGTCAATGGAGGTATGTGGTGGTGAAGCTCTGGGGTTAATCTGGAACTGGATCTAGGAGGGGTCTGGAATGGGGCTGGTTGGGGGGAGTAGGCCTAGTTTGGGGCAGAGAGGCTCCAGCTCCTGTGACTGCCCTCATGGTCTTCCCCCAACCCACAGGCAACAGGACCTGTATCGGATCCTAAAGGCCTATACCATCTACCGGCCTGATGAGGGCTATTGCCAGGCCCAGGCCCCAGTGGCTGCAGTGCTGCTCATGCACATGCCTGCTGAGGTCAGTACACCCTGGGCCTTGTTGGGGAGGGCCTGGGAGGACCTTGGTGTACAGCAGTGATGGGGGGCTCTCTACTCCCTGTTTCTCAGGTCCCATCCTTCCCTCCTTGTTTTTGCCCTTCCCAGCAAGCTTTTTGGTGCCTGGTGCAGATCTGTGACAAGTACCTCCCTGGTTACTACAGTGCAGGGCTGGTGAGTGTCTGAAGGCCGGGTGTGCCCAAGGCTGCAGGGAGGTCCCTGTCCTGCCCCACCTGCTGCCCTTTTGTCCCTCTGCTCTGGGCCTCTCCCACTGAGGTGAGGATCCCCTACTTGGGACAGTTCTACCCCAAGGGGGCTCCAGTAGGCCTCTTCTCAAGGCTTATCCCACTTCCAGGAGGCCATTCAGCTGGATGGAGAAATCTTTTTTGCTCTGTTGCGCCGGGCCTCCCCGCTGGCACATCGGCACCTGCGGCGACAGCGCATTGACCCCGTGCTCTACATGACAGAATGGTTCATGTGCATCTTCGCCCGCACCCTGCCCTGGGCATCAGTACTGCGTGTCTGGGATATGTTCTTCTGTGAAGGTACTTCTGTAGCCATTCAGGCCATGAGGGGCCTGGGGTTTCAGTGGCTGCCAAAAGGTATCTCTGGAGCCTAGGCTTTCCTGTAAGCAGTCTGGGGGCTGGAGAGATTGGGGCCTAGCCTTGGCTCTGCCATCAGCCTGGAGCCTACTCTCCCTCCCAGGAACTTGAAACCCATGTCAGCTCATTTTCCTTCATGGGGCCTCAGTTTCCTCATCTATGAGGATGGCAGTAGGACAGGGATAGAGCCTATGAGTCCCTTTGAATTGGGGCAAGTTGAAGTCCCATCCCTGGTCACCCACGCTGTCTTTTCTGTGCCCTTGCAGGCGTCAAGATCATCTTCCGGGTGGCCCTGGTGCTGCTGCGGCACACGCTGGGCTCGGTGGAGAAGCTCCGCTCCTGCCAGGGCATGTATGAGACCATGGAGCAGCTGCGCAACCTGCCCCAGCAGTGCATGCAGGAGGACTTCCTGGTGCATGAGGTAGGCTGTGGCCTGAGCACATCCACACCTGCTTCATCCCATCCCCTTCGTCCTGCTACCCATTTCTTCTCTGTCTAGGTCACCAACCTCCCAGTGACAGAAGCCCTGATTGAGCGAGAGAACACAACCCAGCTTAAGAAGTGGCGGGAAACCCGGGGGGAGCTGCAGTATCGGCCCTCTCGGCGACTACATGGCTCCCGGGCCATCCATGAGGAGCGTCGGCGGCAGCAGCCACCTCTGGGCCCCTCGTCCAGCCTTCTTAGCCTCCCTGGCCTCAAGAGCCGAGGTTCCCGGGCTACGGGGGGGGTCCCCTCTCCACCTCCTCCTGCCCGCAGGGCTAGTGCTGGGCCCACCCCAGGGCCCGTGGTCACTGCTGAGGGACTACATCCATCCCTTCCTTCGCCTACTGGCAATAGCACCCCACTGGCTCCCAGCAAGGAGACTCGAAGGCAAGAGAAAGAGCGGCAGAAACAGGAAAAGGAACGTGAGAAGGAGCGGCAGAAACAGGAGAAAGAACGGGAAAAGCAAGAGAAGGAGCGGCAGAAGTGGGAAAAAGAGCAGGAGAAGGAGCAACAGAAGCAGGAGAAGGAGCGGCAGAAGCAGGAAAAGAAGGCCCAGGGCAGGAAGCTCTCACTGCGTCGAAAGGCAGATGGGCCCCCCACCCCCCAGGATGGTGGGGACAGGTCCTCGGCATCTGAGGCCCGGCAGGATGCTTACTTCTGACCTCTGTTTTGGGGCTGGACTGCATGACCTCCCTCTTTTTTCCTCAGTCCAGAGCAGGCCTGGCCTGGGGTGCTGCCCCAAGCCTCCTGGGCCAGTGGTCACTCTCTCTGGGGAAAGCAGTTGGCTCCCCATCTCCTTTGCCAGCCACTGGTCCCTACACAGCTGGGACAGTGGGAGCGCACTGGGCAGCCGCCTCTCCTTGGGACAGCCTCGAATAAGTCTGGAGCCCCTCACCTCCAGTTAGGTCCAGCTGGGGTCTCTGTCACTCCTGCCCCAATTCCCTCTGGGGTCCTTCCCAGGTGCAGTCCTGATTGGCCTTTAGTCACCTCAGGGGTGACTTGGCGATGGGAATCAGCAGTTTTCAGATTCTTACACTCCACTTGCTCCCCTTTATCCGTGAGTGGAGCCGGGTTCCTTTTTCCCTGCAGCCCTGCCCATCTCCCCCTCTTCCTGCCTGGGGGCCAAAGCTCTCCTCGCTCTACTTTCGGACATCTCTGCGTTGTAATTATGTACAGAGGACCTGGTGGGTCCAGGGTGGGGGTGTTCGCTCTATCTTCTGTCCTTTAGTTCTCCTTCTACAATGTTCTTGCACTCATTTATTTAAGGGGACATGCCTTGGAACAGGAAATGCCCCCCCCCCCCAACCATCCTCCTTGCTCTCTTTCTTCTTCACCACCTTCCTGTGTATTCTCAGGCCTCTCCTGCTTTGTCTCACCAGGGTCCCCACCTTTTACATTGTTTCCCTCCAGCCCCTATCTGGGGAAGGGGTCTTCCCTTGAGCTCCAGGGGGTGGAACCCAATGTTTACATTCTCTTCTATCTCTGCTCCTATCCTATGCAGCGCTTTGAGGAATCAGAAAAGAACCTGCTGTTGTACCTGGGCCCGTCTCCTGCTTTGTTATTTGATAGAGGGGGTTAGAATAAGGACTGGGCAGGGGGTGGGAAACAGTGGAGCAGGCCAGGATCCAGGCATCTACCGAAGCCGTGGGCTGGTCTTGGCACGTGGGTACCTCTTGGCCTTTGGTCCACCTTTCAGTCACTCATCAGCTGCTGAGCTCCTGTTCCTCTTTTGCCTGGGATCTGCTGCCCCCATTGTTAGCCTGGGGCCCTCTACGCATCACCTGCAGCACCCGGATCTCCTTTCCAAAGTGCTCATGCAATTCCTGGAAGCTGGAGGGGATACCGAGGGTGGCAAGAAAGCCACAGTCCTCTGGGGGTGAGCTGGGCTCTTGGCCAGCTGCCTGGCACAGCTCCTGGTACTGGGCCTCCAGGGGGGGTAGTAGTGCCACCAGCCGCCTCCAGCTCGCCCCAGCTAGTGCCCACAGCCAGGCTCCCAGCTCTTCCTGGTTTTCTGCTGCCAATTTGTAGGCACGCCCAGCTGTTCCCTCAACCCTAGGGGTCAGGATGGTAAAGGCATAGGGTTCTGTGGCCCCAAGGCGTGGCTCCACCCGACAGTTTTCCAAGAGAATGAGGCCCAGGGGTGTGTGGTCCGCCTGGTTCTCCAGGTAGAAGAGGAGGTTTCCCCGGAGGATGAACCAGCGGCGTTGATAGCTGATATTTCGGGCTCCTTTCTTCAGCAAGATGCCCTCGCGGTCTGGAGCTTTTCTGTATCCACGGAAGAAATTGAGTACGGACTTCTGGTGCAGTTTCATGGTAGTCCAATCTGGGAGTAGACCTTGGGGGCAGGAGAGAGAGCTGGTCCTAGCCTAGTGGGATTTAAGAGTGTCCTCAAGAGTACAGGTCTTGCTTTCCCCCCCCCCCCCCCAGCACTGGGGCCGACACCTCCCACCTACAGTTCTCCCCTTTGGGCTAGTTTACAGACCCTGGGCAGGGGCCGCTGGCCTGGACCCCTATTTGCTTGCGCCTGTAGTTGGAGAGACGCACTGTTGCCCTTTTCCAGGCCTACCTGAAATCAGGGCACAAGAAACTTCGGCCTGGGTACTGGACACAGGTACCACCGTCACCTTTCCGAGACGGCTCTTCCCACCTCTCAAACCAGGAACTCCCCAGGGGATAGGTGTCGGGTAAATTACTTCCCCCGGGTCCTAAAGAGACCTGTGTTCGGCAAGTGCCCCGGAACCACCCCGGGCCTCCAGGCTGGCCATCAGAACCGGGTCTTGCCTCGGGGAAAAGAGCAGGGCCGCACCTCGGGGTAGGAGTGGACTGGACTGGACGCTGAGTGGAAAGGAAGGGTTTCCAAGAAGATTCTGGTGAGGGGCGCAAAGCCCTTGGGCAACCCTGGGGAAAGTGATTCAACTATGGAAAGGGAAACGGGCCATTGTCCCACTTTGCTCCTCCATCACGGTCCTGGGCGCCCCTTTAAGTAGAGTGCGCTCTGCTTTCTCCCCAGAGCCTCTGACTGCTGTCGGAGGGAATCGAAACCGCATCCGGCCATCTCTCTCGTCTGATCGGGGCCTAGGCGTTCGTACGTCCCCTGTTCTCGCCATTGTCGCCCCACACTGATCACGTCACTCTGGGTTGGGCGGGGAGGTGTTTCCCGCTCACTGTGTACTTCCGCCCGCTTCTCCACTTAGTCTCCTACCCCGAGTGAAGCCACTTCCGGCCTTCTCCAGCGCCTTCCGCAGTTCCCTTCCGGGTGATGGCGGCCGCTGCCCCGGACGTAGCCGTGGGGAAAGCAGCTCTCTTTTTCCTTCCCCCCCGGCCTCCCGTCGATCTTTAGGTGAGCGCGCGCCGGTGGGGTCCTGGAATCCTCGCGGTTCTGCCGCCCCTCTGATTTGTACACTTAGCCCGGGACAGTTGGGGGTCACCCCTCGGAGCCGGGAGTTCGGCGCGGGGAAGAGGGGGTCGGCCAGGACGCCAGGTCCTGGGTCCGCCCGGGCCCCGCGGGCTCTGAGGGAGCTGGGGGTGTAGGAGCGGGTGTCAGCCCTCAGAGCCTCGTCGCACCCAGGACTGCGGGGGCCAGGAATGGGGGGGGCATGTGGGGGGGTCTGCCTCCTTTCGTCAAGGGTGGGGGTTGCCAGTGGGAAGCCCCTCCGCGCGTCCGCCTCTCCGGCCCCGCACCAGCAACTCTTTTGGACCAAACCAAGTCCCCGGGGCCTCCTGGCGGCCGACTTCCCTTTCGGCCCCTGACTCTGCACCCTCTCTTCCCAAGCTGGATCTAGTGCGTACCAGGTGATTATTTGTTGTGCTGGCGGCCCTTCGGCGGTGAGTAGCCTCGCCCAGTTCCCTTAATCTGCACCCTTTCCCTCGCTCAGCTTGGCGAAGGCCCCTCTGTGCAGGCATGCCAAAGAGGAAAGTGACCTTCCAAGGCGTAGGAGATGAGGATGATGAGGATGAAATCAGTGTCCCCAAGAAGAAGGTGAGGTGGCCAGACTCCTGTATTCTGGGGAGGAGTGAGGGCAGGGAGAAGGAACTGGAGGCTAGAAGAGAAAGAAAGCTGGTGGGGATAAAGTGGTGAAAAGTCTCGCTTTTTCCATGTTCTCTGGGAAATGGGTTTGGAGAATTTTCAGTCTGAGAAAGCTTTGAAGAAAAACCTTCCTAGAGTACTTTGAGGAATAGCCGCAAACCTGCATCTCTCAACTTGCTGGCTCCTCACAGCTGGTGGATCCTGTGGCTGGGGCAGGGGGTCCTGGGAGCCGCTTCAAAGGCAAACACTCTTTGGACAGCGATGAGGAGGATGATGATGATGAGGGGTCCAGCAAATACGACATCCTGGCCTCAGAGGATGTGGAAGGTGAGCTAAACCCAAGAATTGTTGCTGCTGGAGGAACAGATGGGGTTTCACGGGATATGGGGTGGAGAAGGCTCTTGTCTGTTTTTGCTTGCTCAGCCTGGGCCACCTGTGTCTTTGGTGCAGGTCAGGAAGCAGCCACACTCCCCAGTGAGGGAGGTGTGCGGATCACACCTTTCAACCTGCAGGAAGAGATGGAGGAAGGCCACTTTGATGCTGATGGCAATTACTTTCTGAACCGGGATGCTCAGATCCGAGATAGCTGGCTGGACAACATTGACTGGGTGTGGCCCAGGGGTTGACTTTGGCTGGGGACCTGGAGGCAGCAAGTGCTGGGCTTGTGCCCTGCTCAGGGTTTGTAAGAGATAACCGACCCCCCCCCCCCCCCCCCCCCCCCCCCCCCGTTTTCATATCACAGGTGAAGATCAAGGAGCGGCCACCTGATCAGCGCCCACCTTCAGACTCAGAGGAAGAAGACAGCCTGGGCCAGACACCAATGAGTGCCCAAGCCCTCCTGGAGGGCCTTCTGGAGCTGCTGTTACCCAGAGAGACAGTGGCCGGGGCACTGAGGCGTCTGGGGGCCCGAGGAGGAGGAGGTGGCAAAGGGGGCAGCAAGGGGGCTGGGCGGCCTAGTTCCCCTCAGCGCTTGGATCGGCTCTCTGGGTTGGCTGACCAGATGGTGGCCCGGGGCAACCTTGGTGTATATCAGGAGACAAGGGAACGGTTAGCCATGCGGCTGAAGGGGTTGGGGTCCCGGACTCAGGGACCCCCTGACCCCACACCCCCACCCTCTCTGGACATGTTTGCTGAGGAAGTGGCAGAGGGGGAGCTGGAGACCCCAACCCCCACACAGAGGGGAGGTAAGATCAGAAGGCAGAGGAGGGGTGTTGGGGCAGGAGGTAGGGCACTTGAGGGCCAGATGGCTTTGCCTGTTGTTTTAGAAGCAGAATTGAAAGGAGATGATGGTCTGGTGGACGTGATGTGGGAATATAAGTGGGAGAACACAGGGGATGCTGAGCTGTATGGGCCCTTCACCAGCACCCAGATGCAGGTAAGCCCCTTCCTGCTTCTACCACTACCCCCCTTCCCTTCTCCCATGAGTCTTTCCCCAGCTCTGCTTTCCTTTCCTGCAGACCTGGGTGAACGAAGGCTACTTCGCAGATGGTGTTTATTGCCGGAAGCTGGACCCTCCGGGTGGACAGTTCTACAACTCCAAACGCATTGACTTTGACCTCTACACCTGAGTCTGCTGAGGGCCCAGTTTGGTGGTCCCTTCTTTCCTTGACTCTGGAGGAGGCCCCAGCTGTCTCAGGCATTGAGGATTTTGGGGGCCACCTTTCAGTCCATTTTCCTTTCCCAATAAAAGCCTTTAGTTGTATGTTAGGGCCTTGGCTGTGCTGATGGCCAGGAGCTAAGGTGCTTCATAGCCCCTTTGGACTTGCCTCATGAAGTTCTTCTTGGGAGTGTTTGGTCACTTGAGCCACCTCACCTTTGTTTACCATTCCCAAGGTAGAGCCAGGGCTCCCAGGTGGCCTGTGGCCTTCCCACCTGGATTCTGCTCACCATCTCAAAAATCTCTTTGCTCACCTGCTGTTCTCCAGTACCCTCGGAGCAGGGTTCCTGTTTTGTTTTTCTGCAGTCCTGTTTTTAGAACTTTAGAGTCTCTAGCCAGTATAAGATGGAGCTTCAGAAGTAGAAATTTTTAGGCTTCAAAAGGGCTGAGACATATGCTGGGGGTGAGTGGGAAGCCTGGTACCCACTCCCTCCCCACCCCCTCGGGATCTCCAGCTCCTCAGGCGAAGTGTGAACTCCAGGCCACCTGGGCCAACCATTGAACAGACAAAGAGGGGCAGTGTCTCCCTGGAGCTCACACAGCAATCTGAGCATGACTTGACCCCATGGGTTTCTTGCCCAGACCTTTCTTGGCACCTTTGAGGCCCTGAAGCTTCCATTCCCTGGGCTCTCGTGGTGTGCCTGGTATGAGGCTAGTGCTTTGAAGGAACTCTCAATAACTAGGGAGCTGATCCACTTCCAGGAATTCAGATTCTGAAGAGTGGGGTCGGGAAGGAGACAGGTATCATTGAACCTGGACCTCCCACCTCTTACCAGTTTTGCCTTATGCCTCTTCTCTCATGCACCAGGTTAGGGGGAGTCCTCCACATTTCTACCTCGACTGTCCATTGGTGTCTCAGCAGGGCTGTAAAATTACTCCTCATGTTCTGAATGAATTGATCTAGGTAGTGGCTTGGTGGTTGGGACTTTGAAAAGCTTCCAGGTGATTCCAATGTGTGGATGAGTGGAAAACCATCGGGTGGGACTCCTGTGATTGGGTTCCACCTCAAGCGAGGGGCCTCTTCCCAAATCCTGCGGTGGTGGCAGAGGTGAACAGGTGTGGCCAGGGCTCCACTGGAGTCTGTTACAGGACTGTGGAGCACCAGAGCCCCAGGTGGAAGGAGCCAGACTGGGAAGTAGGAAAGACAAGGACAGGGTGGGGATACTTGGTACTCCAGCAAGGTCTCCAACTTCTGTGATAATTAGGTCTGTGCTAGTGCCAGTCCAGACTTGGGTTTCACCGACTCCAAGATCCCTTCAGTTGTAAGAACTCTTTATGTGTCATTGAGGAAGAAAACCCTGCCAATTACATTTACGAGATGTCAATGATTAAAAGGTGCATCCTGATTTCAGAAACAAGAAAGGAAAAGCAGTACAGCTGCCACCTTTATAACCCCAATGACTGGCTTGTGGGAGGGGCTTAGTGTTTGGTGAATAGGTAGCAGTTCCCTTGAGACTGCCACCAGCACCTGGGGCCTCCACCTGGCCAGAACGGACTCCCATCTTCCCCTCACAGCGTCCTCCTGGGTTCACCCTTTTTCTTTTAAAGAATTTATTTATTCATGAGAGACACACAGAAAGAGGCAGAGATAAGGCAGAGGGAGAAGCAGACTCCACACAGGGAGCCCGATGTGGGACTCGATCCCGGGACTCTGGGATCATGCCCTGGGCCGAAGGCAGGTGCTAAATCGCTGAGCCACCCAGGGATTCCCCCCCCCCCGCCTTTTTTTAACTTTTTTTTTTTTTAATTTTTATTTATTTATGATAGTCACAGAGAGAGAGAGAGAGGCAGAGACACAGGCAGAGGGAGAAGCAGGCTCCATGCACCGGGAGCCCGACGTGGGATTCGATCCCGGGTCTCCAGGATCGCGCCCTGGGCCAAAGGCAGGCGCTAAACCGCTGTGCCACCCAGGGATCCCTGCCGCCTTTTTTTATTTTGAGAGATTGAGAGGTGGGAAGGAGCAGAGGGAGGAGAGAGAATTTTTTTTTTTTTTTTTTAAGATTTTCTTTATTGGGACCCCAGGGTGGCTTGTCTGCCTTCAGCTCAAGTCATGACCCAGGAATCCTGGGATTGAATTCCACATTGGGCTCACCACAGGAAGCCTGCTTCTCCCTCTGCCTGTCTCTACCTCTCTCTGTGTCGCTCATGAATAAATAAAACCTTTAAGAAAAAATATTCATGAGAGACATAGGCAGAGGGAGAAGCAGGCTCCCTGCAGAGAGCCTGACAGGATTGGATCCCAGCACCCCAGGATCACAACCTGAGCTGAAGGCGGACTCAACCACTGAGCCAGCCAGGTGCCCAGAGGGAGAGCCTGATACAGAGCCTGATGTGGGGCTTGGTCTCGCTACCCTGAGCTCATGGCCTGAGCTGAAATGAAGAGTTGGACACGGAACTCATTGAGCCACACAGGTGTCCCAATCTCTTTGATGACACACTGTAGGCAGAATAATGACCCCCCCCCAAATATGGCATGTCCTTAACAGAATCGGTGAAGATGGGACCTTAAGAAGCAAAAGAGATTTTAAAGAAGTGATTAAATCAGTGACTGAATTGGGGGGAGGGTTGTTCTGGATTATTGAGGTATGTGGGCCCAGTGTCATCAAAAGTGACCTGCAATGTCAAAGGGTTAAGTCAGGAGGGTCAAAGGAGGTGAAGGTGTTAAACATGGCTGCTGGCTTTGAAGATGGAAGACAGGGCCATATCCCAAGGAATGCAGTGGTCTGTGGAAGCTGGAAAGGCAAGAGCCACTACAAAGGGCAGCCCTACTGGGGATTTGAACCCAGTGAAAACCATTGTGGACTTCTGACTTCTAGGATCCTACCTAATAAAGTTGTGTCTTAAGCCACTAAGCTTGTGGTTATTTGTTGCAGCCCTAGCAGGAAACTAACATACCCCATCTGAGTGATTGCCTCTTCCCTCCCACAAACATCCCTAAGTTTTCTCCCTGTGGCCTTTCCCTATTACAAGCTCCTATCAGCACTTAACTCCCTGGCTCTTCTTAAAAGTGTGTATCCGTGTGTGTGTGTGTATACACACACACACACCCATCAGCAGTCCCTCCCCTTTCCTTCCCACCCTCCTCATCCTCCAGCACCTGGCAACCAGTAATCTTCCTCTCTCTCTGTAGAGTAGCCTATCCTGGCGGTTTGATACAAATGGACTCATAAAGATGTGGTCTTTGTGTCTCCTGTGTCTATTTCTACTTAGCCAGTTTTCGAAATCCATCCATGTAATGCGTAACACAGTACATTATGCTTTTTAAATTTTTTGTTATGCATTTTTATGGTTGAACAATATTCTACCATATGGATGTATGCTCTATTACCATTAACTAAACCTTGCACTTTCTTTGGCTTTTACTCATTTTTCCCTAATGTTCCTAATCTGTTCCAGAACCTCTTCTGGGATACCCGTTTGCATACAATTGTCATGTTTCCTTAACCTCTGGTCTGACGGTTTCTCAGACTTGTTTTTGCTGACTTTGACAGTTTTGAGGCGTACTGGTTAGGTATTTTATAAAATATTCCTCTAATTTGGGTTTTTTCTGTCTGGTATTTTTCTCATGCTTAGATTTGGGCTGTGGGTTTTGGGGAGGAAGACCATGGAGGTGAAGTGCCTTCCCTTTTACAGAAAATGAAAACTCTTAATGGCTCCATTTACCTCAAGATAAATTTCAACAGCTTGAAGCTGACTGAGAGGATCTTCCATGTCCTGACTCGAGCCAGCCCCTCCAGCTCCGCAACTGCCTTTGCTTCCCTACTTCCTTCTCTCCCACAACCTTCTCCCAGGAGAGGGCAATTTCATTTCACCAGGCCTGGCCCAGTGATGCATTTCTCTCTCCTCTATATGGGAGAGACCAGTTAATATATGTGTGTTGTACTAGATCCAAAGACTCCTTTCCCTACAAAGCTTCCTAACCCACTCCCCATGCCCCAGGTTGGTCAGCTTTTTTTCCACTGTGCCCAGCAGCAAAGAGGTCTGATGTCACACCCAGGGCAGTTTTTCCCTGCCTGTCTGTCTCCACCATTTTTTTTTTAAGATTTTATTTATTTATTCATAAGAGACACAGAGAGAGGGAGGCAGAGACATAGGCAGAGGGAGAACCAGGCTCCATGCAGGGAACCCGATGTGGGACTCGATCTCGAGACTCCAGGATCACACCCTTGGCCGAAGGCAGGCACTAAACTGCTGAGCCACCCAAGGATCCCGTCTCCACCAATTAGGGTGAGACTGGGAATCAGTGCTGATGAATGAATAGGGAATGAGCCAAGTCTTTCCTGGTCCTGTGTGGGACAGTCCCCTCTCGAGCAAGACCAGAAATTAGGGGCTGGTGGTGCTGTTTGTTGCCCTTAAAGGGGTGAGGTATCACCTGACAGTGTACAGGTGTCTAGATCCAAGAGTCTCTCAGGGAGTGGGGCTGAGGGGTCAGTAGGGTCGTTCTTACTGGGGTGTCCCTGGGTCCCTGGGCAAATTTACGGGGGGGCTCAAGTTCAAAGCTGCAGATGTCATCACTGTATCCAGGACACGAGAACCTCTGAAATGCAGCCTTTGCCTTTGGTAGGCCATTTTCCAGAAGACTAGCAGGAGTGGGATAAGGTGAATCTGGGCTTAGGGTGTCACACTCTGCCCTGAGTGTCTGTCAGGTCTTGGGGGAGACAGAGACCATAGAGGATGGCAAAAAGAAGTTAAAATAAGTCAAAAGCCAGGCTTCACTAAGCCCATGGAGTTTAGGTGGGCCTTTAATGTCTTTGATATGTCTGTCACCCCTTCCAGACCCACCTGGCTGTTTTGATGCCTCCTTTGCAGGCAGGGTCACCAAATGCTGGCCTCCCAGGCAGTGGGGAGGCCCGGGACTGAGCAGCTTGCCTTCCATCTGCTCCCAGCCAGAACCAAGCTGAAGCCCTGGAAATGCCCATCCCTTCCTGACACTCACACCCCAGAGGAATGTCTTTCAAGAGTGGGTTTGGAAGCAAACGAGGCCCAAGGGTAGATGATGTTTCTTCAGATCAGTAGCCACTTCTGAACTGCACGTGGAAGCCAGGCTTGCCCTTGGTCCTTTTTGGCTATCATCCCGGTTCAAGGGTATGCTTTCTGTGATCAGTTCAGCGGCCCCCAGACTGCTTTAACTCCCTCCAAGGGGCCAGCCCAGTGCACATCTCCCTCTGGCCTAGTCTGGCCCAGCCTGCCTTGTAGGTAAGACCCCACCTACCTAAGTAAACACAACATGTGACAAGCCCATGCAACCCCACCACAGATACTCATCCTGCCTCAGATCTGCTTGGGCAGCCTCTGGTTTTCCTGCCCTGATACTATTATTCTTGCTCTCAGTTTCCGGTCGGTCCCCACGACTACCTCTGCATGTCTCTGCCCTGCAGTTCCAGCAGCAGCTCCAATGCCCTATTTTGGACAGATTTCTCTGTCTCAACCTCTTTAGCTTGCTTAAACACAATGATGACTTTTCCCCAGGCTTAAAATACGGTAACTAAACCTATCTGTATTTGAAAGGGAAGAAAAAGGCATCTGGCATTTCTTAAGTATCTAAATAAGTTAGGAATAGTATGGTTAATCTTCATGACCGCCTACTTTAAAATATATATATATATATATATATATATATATTTTTTTTTTTTTTTTTTTAAAGATTTTATTTATTCATGAGAGACACAGGGAGAGAGAGAGGGAGAGACACAGGCAGAGGGAGAAGAAAGCTCCATGCAGGGAGCCCGACATGGGACTTGATCCCAGGTCTCCAGGATCAGGCCCTGAGCTGAAGGCAGCGCTAAACTGATGAGCCACCTGGGCTGCCCTAAAAAAAGATTTTATTTATTTATTCATGAGAGACACGCAGAGACACAGACAGAGGGAGAAGCAGGCTCCATGTAGGGAGCCTGATGTGAGGTTCAATCCCAAAACCCCGGGATCACGGCCTGAGCCAAAGGCACACACTCAACTGCTGAGCCAAGCAGGCATCTTTCTTGACTGCCTACTATTTAGTTATTAGTTTCTCCATTTTGCTGATGAGAAAAATGAAGCCCACAGAGGTGAAGTGACCTATTTAATGTCACACAGCCTGAAAGTGGTAAAGCCACCATTTGAACCCAGGTCTGTGATCCTAAAGTCCAGCCAGAATATTTGGTGAAATGTATGTTCCATTTTTTTTAAAGGATTTTATTTTTAAGCGGGACACCTGGGTGGCTCAGTGGTTGAGCACCGGCCTTTGGCTCAGGGTGTGATTCCAGGGTCCTGGGATCGAGTCCGACATCGGTCTCTCACAGGGGGCCTACTTCTCCTTTTGCCTATGTTTCTACCTCTCTTTCTGTGCCTTTCATGAGTAAATAAATAAAATCTTTTTTTTAAAAAAAGGAAATATTTTATTTTTAAAATTTAATTTAATTTTTAATTTACTCATAAGAGACACACAGAGAAGCAGATGCTCAACCGCTGAGCCACCCAGGCATCCCAAAGGATTTTATTTTTAAGTCATCTCTACACCCAATGTGGGGCTCAAAGTCACAACCCTGAGATTGAGAGTTGTATGCTCCACCTGCTATGGGTCAGCCAGGTGCCCCTATTCCTATTTTTTGTCTATTAAAAATTAGATTGTTTGTCTTATTATTATTGAGTTTGTAACAGATAGTTACTTCAGATTCAAGTCCTTTGTCAGATATATATTTTGCAAAATATTTCTCTTGGTCTGTGACTTGTCTTAACTTCTTTTTAATCAGTATTGTTAGAAGGGTGAAAGTTTAAAATCTTTTTTTTTTTTAATTTTTTTAAAAAATTTTATTTATTTATGATAGTCACAGAGAGAGAGAGAGAGGCAGAGACACAGGCAGAGGGAGAAGCAGGCTCCATGCACCGGGAGCCTGATGTGGGATTCGATCCTAGGTCTCCAGGATCGCGCCCTGGGCCAAAGGCAGGCGCCAAACCGCTGCGCCACCCAGGGATCCCGAAAGTTTAAAATCTTGATGAAGTTCAATTTTTGATTTTTTTTTTTTATAGTTTGTCTTTTTGTGTCCTATTTAAGAAATCTTCATTATGGGACGCCTGGGTGGCTCAGTGGTTGAGTGCTTCTCTTTGGCCCAGGGTGTGATCCTGGAGTCCCGGGATCGAGTACCAGGATCGAGTCCTGCATCGGACTCCCTGCATGGAGCCTGCTTCTCCCTCTGCCTGGGTCTCTGCCTCTCTCTGTGTCTCTCATGAATAAATAAATAAAACCTTAAAAAAAATCATCAAAATCAGGGTCCCCAAAATTTTCTGTTTCTCCTCTAAGTCTTATAGTTTCAACTTTAACATTTAGGTCTATGATCCATTTGTGTTAATTTTTGTATACAGTTCACTTTTTTGGCATATGGCTAGCTAATTGTGTCAGCACCATTTGTTGAAGATCATCCTTTCTCCTGTTGAAAAATTGCCTTACCACCTTTGCAAAACATCAAATGACCACATATACGTTCATCTGTTTCTGAATTACATATTTTATTCCATTAATTGGAATCTTTTTTTCCCAAAGATTTAATTTATTTATTTGAGAGAGAGAAAACACAAGCAGAGGGGATGGGAAGAGAGAGAGGAGAAGCAGACACCCTGCTGAGCAGGGAGCCCGATGTGGGACTCCATCTCAGGACCCCAGCATCATAATGACCTGAGCTGAAGGAAGACACTTAACCGACTGAGCCACTAGGCACCCCCCTCCCTTTTCTAAGTAGACTCCATACACTGGGCTTGAACTCATGACCCTGAGATCAAGAGTCAGACACTCAACTGACTGAGCCACCCAGGCACCCCTATTCCATTGATTTATATGTTTATCTCTATACCAATACCATACTGTCTATTTTATTATTTATTTTTAAAAAGATTTTATTTATTCATGAAAGACACAGAGAGAGAGTCAGAGACACAAGGAGAGACACAAGCAGAGGAAAATGCAGGCTCCCTGCAGGGAGCCCAGTGCAAGACTTGATTCCAGGACCCCAGGATCACAACCCAAACCAAAGGCAGATGCTCAACCACTGAGCCACCCAGGTGCCCTTTTTTTCCTTTATTTTTAATAAATAATCTCTAAGCCCAATGTGGGGTTCAAATTCATGACCCTGAGATCAAGAGTTGCATGTTCTACTGACTGAGCCAGCCATGTGTACTCCAGTACCATACTGTCTTGATAACTGTAGCCTTATAGTGAGCCCCATCAAGTAGTGAACATCCTCTTTTTTCTTTTTAAAAATTGTTTTGGCTACTCTAAGTCCTTGGCATTTCTTTATTTTTTTAAGATTTTATTTATTTATTCATGAGAGACACACAGAGAGAGAGAGAGAGAGAGAGAGAGAGAGAGAGAGAGGCAGAGACACAGGCAGAGGGAGAAACAGTCTCCATGCAGGGAGCCCGACGCGGGACTCAATCCTGGGCTGCTAGGTGGAGCGCTAAACCGCTGCACCACCAGGGTTGCCCTCCTTGGCATTTCTATGCAAATTTTAGAATCAGCTTGCCAATTTCTCTAAAAACCTTGTTGGGGTTTGATGGGAATAATGTTAAATCTATGTAGAGTTGGTATTATTTCTTCTTAAATGTTTGGTGGACTTTACCAATGGAGCCATCTGTACCTGGAATTTTCTTTGTAGGAGATTTTCTCCCTGAATATATCTGTTTATTATCTCCAGCATATAGGAAATGTGAAAGAATCCAATTAATTTTATTAAGTTCACCAGCAAAGCAACAATGAGAAACTTGAGAGTGAATTCTTTCTGCATCCAAATATTTTGAAAGTTGGCTTGTGTAAAACAACATCTACAAAAAACATTGTATGATGAAAGTATTTCTGGGAATGAAAAAAAAATCTTGCCTCTCAGTGCCTAGAGATCTGTGCTGGTTCCAAAGATAACACTTTTATTTTAGGCATGGAACTCCAATTAATTTTATGGGAAGATTTAACTCTGAATTCAGTTTCATTAATTATATGTGAGGCTATTTAAGTTTTCTATTTCTTCTTGAGTGAGCTTTGGTAGTTTTTTTTTGTTTTGTTTTGTTTTGTTTTTTTTTTTTTTTTTGTAGTTTGTTATTTTTAAGGAATTTGTCCATTTCATCTATGTGATTGAATTTTACTCATGCAAAGTTGTTCATGGAGTTGCTCTCTTAATTTCATTCTTGGTTTGTTGCACTTTGAATATGTCATTCTACTGACTTGTGGCCTCCATTGTTTCAGATGAGAAGTTTATGTAGATTGGTGTCAATACTTCTTTGCACACGATGAGTCTTTTTCATCACTGCTTTTATTATTTTCTTTTTCAATGGTTTGACTATGATGTGTCTGACTGTGAATCTCTTTATATTGATCCTATGTGGCATTCATTGAGCTGCTTGGATGTGGAGATTATTTTTTCATCAAATTTGGGAAGTTTTTGGCCATTATTTCTCCTTTTTTCCTTTCCTGTGACAAAGTACTTTATGAATTCCTGTTGTGACATATTCTCTGACATAATGGTTAGGATTTTGGTTTCTCAGGGTGCCTGGGTGGCTCAGTGGTTGAGCATCTGCCTTTGGCTCAGGTTGTGATCCCGGAGTCCCAGAATTGAGTCCCACATCAGGCTCCTTGCAGAGAGCCTGCTTCTCCCTCTGCCTATGTCTCTCTGTCTCTCTCTGTGTCTCTCATAAATAAATCAATAAAATCTTAAAAAAAAAAAAAAGATTTTGGTTTCTCAGACACAGAGTTCCGGGTTTGAATTCCAAGTCACTTTGTTGCTTTGAGTCTTCATTTATGTTGACCACTTTATTATAAAGGATATTATAAAGAATACAGATAACCAGATGAGCAGCCAGATGAAGAAGTACATAGGCGGTCTGGAAGGGTCCCAAGCTCAGGAACTTCTGTTTTCATAAAAATGGGGTGTGCTACCATGGAGTATGTGGAACTCTGTGGAATTCAGCTTGAAAGCTCTGCAATTGTTTCCTCAATTATTTTTTTTTTCTGCTCTTTTCTCTCTTTTCCTTTCCTACTTGGACTCCTATTATGTTTATGTTGGTACATCTGATTTCTACAGATCTCTGAGTAAGGACTCAAATTTTTTTTTTTTTTTTTTTTTGCTTCCTACCCTCTGTGTTCTTCAGGTTGGATAGTTTCTATTGACCCATCTTCATGTTCATTGATTCCATCATCTGTCATCTCAAATCTGTCATTGAGCCCCTCTAGTGAATTTTTTTTTTAAGATTTTATTTATTGGGATCCCTGGGTGGCGCAGCGGTTTGGCGCCTGTCTTTGGCTCAGGGCGCGATCCTGGAGACCTGGGATCGAATCCCACGTCGGGCTCCCGGTGCATGGAGCCTGCTTCTCCCTCTGCCTGTGTCTCTGCCTCTCTCTCTCTCTCTCTCTCTCTCTCTCTCTGTGACTATCGTAAATAAATAATTAAAAAAAATTTTTTAAAAGATTTTATTTATTTATTCATGAGAGACACACACAGAGAGAGGCAAAGACAGAGGCAGAGGGAGAAGCAGGCTCCATGCAGGGAGCCTGATGTGGGACTTGATCCCGGGACTCCAGGATTACGCCAAGCGCAGGCGCTAAACCCCTGAGCCACCAGGTGTCCTCCCTCTAGTGAATTTTTTTCCTTATTTATTTATTCATGAGAGATACAGAGAGAGAGAGAGAGAGAGAGAGGAGCACAATCCCGGGAATCCAGGATCATGCCCTGGGCCGAAGGCAGGTGCCAAACCGCTGAGCCACCCAGGGATCCCCATCTCTAGTGAGTTTTTAAAAAGATTTTATTTTAAGTAAACTCTACACCCAATGTGGGGCTTGAACTTAAAACCCCGAGATCAAAAAAAAAGAAAAAGAAAAAAGCAAAAATAAATAAAATAAAATAAAATAAAATAATAATAAAACCGGAGATCAAGAGTCACATGTGTTACTCACTGAGCAAGTCAGGTGTCCCTCTAGTGAATTTTAAATTTCAGTTATTAGTGTACTTTTCAACTCTGGAATTTATATAATTATTTATTGGCATTTTAACAACTTTAAAAAATTTTATGTTTAAGTAATTTCTACACCCAATAGAGGACTTGAACTTATAACCCCACGGAATTGCATGCTCCAACAACTGAGTCAACAAGGCACCTCACCATTTTAACCATTTTTAAGTGTATAATTCAGCAGCATTAAGTCTGTGCACTATTTCCATTAAGTACATGTACTATTCATTCCTCAACAGAAAACTACCTATCAAACAACAATGTCTCATATGTCTCATTTCTCCCTTCTCCCAGCTCCTGATAACCTCTGTTTGTTTGTTTTTTTTTTAAGATTTTATTTGTTTATTCATGAGAGGCACAGAAAGAGGCAGAGACATAGGCAGAGGGAGAAGCAGGCTCCCTGCAGGGAGCCCAGTGTAGGATCCTGGGATCATGACCTGAGCCAAAGGCAGACACTCAACACTAAGCCACTCAGGTGCCCCAACCTCTATTTTTTTTTCTGTCTCTATGGGTGAATTTGCATATTCTAGGTGGAATTTGCATTGGACTCCTATTATATAAGTGGAATCCTCATATAAGTGGAGGCAAACAATATTTTTTCCTTTTGGAGCACCCAGGTGGCTCAGTTGGTGAAGTGGCCCCCTTTTGATTTTGGCTCAGGTCATGATCCCAGGATGGAGATGGAGCCTGCTTAATATTCTCTCTCTCTCCCACTGCCCCTCCCTCTCTAAAAAAAAAAAAACCATAAGGACCCCAAACCCAATATTTTAACTTATGTGTCCAGTTTCTTTCACTTAGCATAGTGTTTTGAAGGCTCATCCATGATGTAGCACGTATCAGTACTTTATTTAAAAAAAAATTGGGGAGCTCCCAGGTGGCTCAGTCAGTTAAGTGACAGATGCTTGATTTCAGCTCAAGTCATCATCTCAGTTAGGGTTATGAGATAGAGCCTTGTCTAGGATAGATAGATAGGATAGATAGGGCTCCCCACTCAGTAGGGAGTCTGCTTGTCTCCCTCTTCATCTGCCCTTCCCCCATTCTCTCCCCTCAAAACAATTTTTCTATCCCCTTATCAAGATGATGTATTTTGTTGTCACACTTTCCTTTGAGTCTTTTTATTTTAGTTCTTTGAACATATTTATAATAGCTGCTTCAAAGTCTTTGTCTGCTAAATGCAACATCTGGGGACATTTAGAGAGGGGTTCAACCGAAGCCTTGTTTTTCCCGAGTTTAGACTGGATTCTGATGCCCTCTACAGGTTGTTGTTGTCATTGGTTTTTGTTTGTTTCTTTGTTTGATAATTTGCCTAGGCCAAATCTGTGAAATCTGCTTCCCTTGTGGTAAGTGGCCACTGATGTCTCTGCCCAAAGATCACCAAACACACAGGCATCTAGTAGAGAATTCAGAAGGGCATTGCCTCAGCAATAATTTTAAATAATTCTTGTTTTTATTTTTAAGCTTGGATCCCTAGGAATGCCCGTGTCTGTGTAGCTTAATGGTCAGATAATTACTGAAAAGAGTTTGTACTGTCACCTTGAGCCAGTGAGAATTCTATCCTCTGCCAATAGATCTATGTGTGTTAGGAAAGTACAAAAGTTCAGGCCATTTTCAAGCTGACCCCAGCTTTCCTTTCACCTGTGCACGCGGCCCCCTGGGTTAGCCAAGAGTGTGCAGGTAACATGAGCTCTCTCTGCAGCAAATGCACACAACCTCATCAGGGAACATCTCACCTCAACCACAACAGCGTCAGGCTAATAGAGCCACAGGCTCTCCCCACTCACTTGCCACTGAGTTGGCTGCTCCCTCTGGCAACATCCCTGGGCATGGCCATCATCCATGTGCCCAAATCAAATGAACCCCCTTTCAGCAATGACACTGCTAGTCCTCAAGGCCCTCCCCACCTTGGCAGTACCTCTGTACTTCTCAAGCTGGGAAGGAGAGATGGAGCAGCCTCAAGTGAGAACACTACTGACTCCCACTATTCTAACTCAAAGTTGAGTAGGTTTCAAGATGATATACTTCTCAGATTGTACTTAGCCTTTGGTGGATCTCAGAACACTGAAGTGGCTCTTTTGTTTATCTTGTGCAGCTTTTTTTTTTTTTAAAGATTTATTAATTTATTTATGAGAGACACCAAGAGAGAGGCAGAGACACAGGCAGAGGGAGAAGCGGCTCCCAAAGTGGAGCCTGATGCAGGACTGGATCCTAGGACCCCAGCCTGAACCAAAGGCAGATGTTCAACCACTGAGCCACCCAGGTGTCCCAAAGGGGTGGTTTTATTTTATTTTATTTTATTTTATTTTATTTTATTTTATTTTATTTTATTTTATTTAAAAAAAATTTTTTTTAAATTTATGATAGTCACACAGAGAGAGAGAGAGGCAGAGACACAGGCAGAGGGAGAAGCAGGCTCCATGCACCGGGAGCCCGACGTGGGATTCGATCCCGGGTCTCCAGGATCACGCCCTGGGCCAAAGACAGGCGCTAAACCGCTGCGCCACCCAGGGATCCCACGAGGTGGTTTTATTAAGGCATGGGGACAGGACCCATGGGCAGAAAGAGCTGCCCTGGGGTCATGAGTGGCCCATCATAGACTTTCAAGTTGGCAGAGGGTTAGAGAGAGCGGAAATCTCTAAGGAATTTGGAAGCCAGGTTTCCAGGACCTTGAGGGGTTAGCTGCTGTTAGGATAAGGCCATTTACTACCATCTAGTAAAACCTGAGTCATGAGACCCTTCAGATGTACATCGGTGGGTCATGTGCTTGGGGGATGATCGCTAACATACATCTCTGAGGTTAGAGATAAAGGAAGTTTCCAGAAGAATTTCTTTTTAATATTTTACTTATTCATTCATGGGAGACACACGGAGAGAAGCAGAGAGAGAAGCAGGCTCCTTACAGGGAGCCTGATGCAGGACTGGATCCCAGGACCCTGGGATCACGCCCTGAACTGAAGACCGACGCTCAACCACTGAGTTACCCAGGCGTCCCTCCAGAAGAATTTTTTTTTTTTAATTTATCATCCTAACCACTTTTTAAAAAAGATTTTATTTATTTATTCATGAAAGACACAGAGAGAGAGGCAGAGATACAGGCAGAGGGAGAAGCAGGGTCCATGCAGGGAGCCCGACGTGGGACTCGATCCCCAGACTCCAGGATTATGCCCTGGGCCGAAGGCAGGCGCCAAACCACTGAGCCACCCAGGGATTCCCAGAAGAATTTTTTTTTTCAAAGATTTTTAAAAAATTTATTCATGAGAGACACGGAGAGGAGAAAGAGAGAGAGAGAGAGAGAGAGAGAAGCAGAGACACAGGCAGAGGGAGAAGCAGGCCCCATGCAGGGAGCCTGACATGGGACTCGATCCGGGTCTCCAGGATCACGCCCTGGGCCAAAGGCGGCTCTAAACTGCTGAGCCACGCGGGCTGCCCCCCAGAAGAATTTTTGTATGCTAAAAGAGACGTACAAGATCCTGGAGGTCAGACTATGTTAAGCTAAGGTTGCCATTTGCCTTTAGCAAGGTATTTACATCAAGGAGGTTGAATTCCTAGGGGAAGGTCAGTCTGCCTGTCTCACAGACTTGTCAATGGGCTGTGTGATGTAAGGAAATTTCATTTTTTTCCTTTGCCTTTGTTCTCCACATCAGGTATATCTGGCCCCTGTTACTTCATTCTGGTCAGGAGCTCCAGTCAGGCTTTTTTTTTTTTTAGGATTTTATGTATTTATTCATGAGAGACACAGGCAGAGGGAGAAGCAGGCTCCCGGTGGGAAGCCGGATGCGGGAGTCAACCACTGAGCCTCCCAGGTGCCCCCCAGTCAGGCTTTTTGATTACATTATGCTGTGTCCCAACCCAACCCGATCTGGTGCCCCAATTTCAGTGGTAGTAGAGACCGTAGTGGGCGGCCTCTGGTTTTCCACAGATGTACCGAAGTTTTTCATGGAGGTCAGCAGAGGGCACTATTCTCTGTGTTCATGAGCACTTGAGCCTTGTGGCGGAGAGGCAGGCAAGGGAGAGCTGGTGGTGGAAAGAGCCTGGTGTTTAATATCACAGCCACGGGCTGGCTCCCTGTGATCCTACAGTTGCCAACTAATCCGGAATCCATGAGGGGGCTGGATATGTGACATCTGGATATGTGACATCTACCTGGATCCCACTGGAGAAGTCCAAACATTCAAATTTATGAAGCACTAATAATGTGCACTTAGACTCCAGGCTAAATATTATATACATGATGTATAGATAATATACATGTTAATTACCTGATAACATATGGCGTTATATACTACATGTATGTGTGTATATACATGATATGCATGTTATATACATATACATGTTATATACATGACAATATGAGGTGAGGAGTATTATTGTTATTCAGATATAAACCTGTCAGTACTTGGAAAGTAGTACCTTCTAGAGTTCCCTTTTTTCTTTTCTTTTTAGACTTTATTTATTTATTCATGAGCGACACAGAGAGAGAGAGAGGCAGAGACACAGGCAGAGGGAGAAGCAGGCTCCATGCAGGGAGCCCGACGCGGGACTCGATCCTCGGTCTCTAGGATCACACCCTGGGCCAAAGGCGGCGCTAAACCGCTGAGCCACCGGGGCTGCCCTAGGATTTTATTTTTAAGTAATCTCTACACCCAACATGGGGCTTGAAATCACAACACCGAGATCAAGAGTCCCATGCTTCACTGCACGAGCCAATCAGGGGCCCCGAGGAGTTTCCTGAAGGAGTGGCCAGAGTGACTGGCATGGAAGTTATTGGAGAGATGTCTTGGGTCAGTGTACTCTTAATCCCCATCACCTATTTCATTCATTTCCACTCCTCCCCCCACACCTCTCTGGTAATCTTCAGTTTGTTCTCTATAGTTAAAAGTCTGGTTTTCTGTTTGTCTCTTTTTTTTTCCTGTGTTAATGTGTTTTTCTTAAATTCCACATAGGAATGAGATCATATGGTATTTGTCTTTCTCTGACTGACTTATTTCACTTATCATAATACACTCTAGATGCATCCATATGGTTGCAAATGGCAAGATTTCATTCTTTTTTTATGGCTGAATAATATTTCATTACATATATATGCAATAAGTAAATAAGAGCTTTTAAAAATAAGTCTTTTTTATTTTTAAATTATGCTTTATTTTTCTATCAAAATAATACTGCACATAGTTCTAAGAATTCTTTTTTTTAAGAATTTTTTTTTTAAAGATTTTACTTATTTACTCATGAGAGACACAGAGACAGAGAGAGACAGGCAGAGACACAGGCAGAGGGAGAAGCAGGCTCCATGCAGGGAACCTGATGCAGGACTCGATCCCAGGACTCCAGGATCACGCCCTGAGCCAAAGGCAGACGCTCAACCACTGAGCCACCCAGGCATCAGCTGTTGTTAGGATGATGTTTATCTCCATATTTGTTATAACATACTGGTTTTTAAAAATTTAATAGCTTTGGGATGCCTGGGTGGCTCAGCGGTTGACTGCCTCTCTTTGGCCCAGGGGGTGATCCTGGAGACCCAGGATCGAGTCCCACATCGGGCTCCCTGCATGGAGCCTGCTTCTCCCTCTGCCTGTGTCTCTGCCTCTCTCTCTGTCTGTCATAAATAAATAAATAAAATCTTTAAAAAAAGACAGTTAAAAAATTTAATAGCTTTTATACATTGTGTCTTTTCCTTACGACAACTTTATGGAGATAAATTCATATACCATATAATTCACACATTTAAAGTCTATGCTCAATGATTATTTGATACATTCATAGAGCTCTTGCAGCCATCACCACAACAAATTTTAGAGCATTTCCTTCACTGCAAAAAGAAACCCTGTGCCCCATTTCTCTCCTACCTCTCCAATCCCTGGCAACCATCAATCTACTCCAGTTTTTATGGATTTGCCTTGTGGGGACATTTCAAATGAATAAATTATACAGTATATGGTCCTTTGTGCCTGGCTTCTTTCACTTGCCGTAATGTTTTCATGGTTCATCATGCTGGAGCATGGATCTGTGCTTCATTTCTTTTAAAGCTGAATAATATCCCATTGTATGGAGATACTACATTTTGTTTATCCATTCATCAATTGATGGATATTAAGGTTGTTACCACTTTGGGGCAATAATTTTTTTTTAAAGATTTATTTATTTATTTTAGAGAGAGAGAGAAAATAGGGAGGGGGCAAAGAGAGGGGGAGAATCTCCAGCAGGTGCCACACTAAGCCGAGAGCCAAATGCCAGGCTCGATCTCATGACCCTGAGATCACGACCTGAGCCAAAACCAAGAGTTGGTCACTTAACCGACTGAGCCACCTATGTGCCCCATCACTTTGGGACATTTATTGTAAAATGCAGCGTTATGAACAAGTCTTTGTATGTGTATAAGTTTTTTATGTTTTTAGTTCTCTTGGGCATAGAGCTAGGAGTGGAATTTTGGTGTTATATGGTTATGACTATATGGTTAAGTGTATGGTTTAGCATTTTGAGAAACTGCCAAACTTTTCCAAAGTGGCTGCACCATTACAGGTTCCCAGTCACACTGTCTGAGGGCTAAACGTTATGTCTTGGATATGTTAGAATGGTTGAGTGTCAATGACAGTTTAAACTGGATTCCAAATATGTAAACCCAGTAAAATTGCCTTATTCTGATGGACATGGCAGGAGACAGGATCCAATTCAGATGGTATCAAAGTAGTGCCATCCAATGGAACCTTTTGTAATGACTGAGGTGTCTCTATCAGCACCGAGCAAAATGGTGGCCACCAGCCACATTGGCTGTTGAACCCGTGAAATGTGGATAGTGCCACAGAGGAAGTGCATTTTAAATTGGACTGAGGGCAGCCCCGGTGGCGCAGCGGTTTGGCGCCACCTGCAGCCTGGGGTGTGATCCTGGAGACCCGGGATCGAGTCCCACGTCAGGCTCCCTGCATGGAGCCTGCTTCTCCCTCTGCCTGTGTCTCTGCCCCTCTCTCTCTGTGTCTATGAATTAAAAAAAAATATAAAAACTTTAAAAAAATAAATAAATTGGACTGAATTTTAATTCATTTAAATTTAAATACCCATAGGTGGCTAGTAGTGGTCATACTGGATAGCACAATTCTGGAGGCTTTACTGTAAGCACTCCAGGTAGAGGTGGGGATGGTTGAAAGAACCTATAAGAGGTGGGGATGGTTGAAAGAACCTATAAGGAATATGGGAGCACCCAGGGGCAACAGTAGTGGAGAGCTGCTACTAACCCCAGGACTGTCGGGGAAGGGGAGGGAATGATGTCATGGAAACCAGGTGACAGCTGGAGATATAGAGGAGGGGGTTTTGGCTCAGGGTGTGATCCCAGAGTCCCAGGATCAAGTCCCGCATTCGGCTCCCTGCGTGGAGCCTGCTTCTCCCTCTGCCTGTGTCTCTGCCTCTCTCTGTGTGTGTCTCTCATGAATAAATAAATAAAACCTTAAAAATAAAAGAAGCAGGGACAAAGACCAAATGTATAGTTCTTATTATAGGTCCTGATATTAAAAAAATAAATAATAAAAAAATAAGTCCCAATATCACAGGGAGCCACCTGCCAGATGCTAGTCATGGGTATAGAGATGAAGCCACTGCCCAAATTGTGACCCAGATTAGAAAGGAGCAGGGAAGAAATGCCCTGTCTTCACTTTCCCTCTCTCTCTGATCTCCAGCCTGTCCTACCTTTAGCCAAACCCTCATGGAAGCCAGAGTGCAAAGGAACCTCCAAGGTATGCTGCAGAACAGATGATAGATCTGGGGGGTGGAAGGTAGATGACAACCAGACCAAGGCAACAAGCCCCAAAGCTTCTACCCCTTACCAGTTGTGCATCCTTAGGTAAGTCACTTAACCTCTCTGAGCTCCTATGGTCCTCTCTGTAATTGGGAGTACCCATCTCACTTGTTAGCGCTGGGCCTCTTAACACTCTTGAGGTGAATTTGTCTAGACTTATGGCTTTAAACACCATCTAAAGGCTGATGTCCCCCAATTGACATCCTCACTGTAGACGTCTTCTATGAGCTTCAGACCTGCTCACTTGATACCCCCACCCCTTGGGTGTCAAATGGCTTCCCAAACTTAACATGTCCTCAGATAAACTCTTTATCTTCTTCCCCAAACCCACTCCACCCCAGCTTTCATGTATCTGAAAATGCAATTCCATTCTTACAGCTCGTCAGGCCCAAACCCATGGTGTTGTCCTTGATCTTTTCTCTTGTCTACCCTCATACCCAATATATTAAAAAGCCCTGTTGGTTCTACTTCAGAACATGTTCGGCACCTGAGCACTTCTCTCCACATCTCCCATCATCCTGGTTCAGCCCCGGTGGTCTCTCTCTTGATCAGGGGCGGGGCCTCCTCAACCGGGCTCCCTGTTTCCACCCTCGCCCCCTCAGCCCACCCCCGCCCCGGCCACACCCATCGCAGCCACAAGGAGCCTTTTCTTTTTTTAAGGTTTTATTTATTTAGTCATGAAAGACATAGAGAGAGGCAGAGACACAGGTAGAGGGAGAAGCAGGCTCCCTGTGGGGAGCCCGATGAGGGACTCGATCCCAGAACCCCAGGATCACGACCTGAGCTGAAGGCGGAAGAAGCTCAACCACTGAGTCACCCAGGCGTCCCCAGAAGGAGCCTTTTCAAAGACAGCCCATCAGCAGCTGTCCTTTGACTCAGAGCAAAAGTCCTTAAGCTCACCTCACAGGATATGGCCCTGTTTCCTCTCTGACCTCCCCTCAGCTTGTGGTATGCTTTCCTCAAGCCACACTGGCGCCTTAGGGTTCTCAGAGGACACCAAGTATGACCCAGTTTTATTTTTTAAAGTTTTTAAAAATTATTTATTTATTTATTTATTCATGAGAGACACACACAGAGAGAGGCAGAGACACAGGCAGAGGGAGAAGCAGGCTCCATGCAGGGAGCCCCATGCAGGACTCGTTCCCAGGACTCCAGGATCATGCCCTGAGCCAAAGGCAGATGCTCAACCACTGAGCCACCCAGGTGTCACTTTTTTTTTTTTTAAGATTTATTTATTTATTCATGAGAGACAAGGAGAAACACACACACAGAGGCAGAGACACAGGAAGAGGGAGACACAAGTTCCATTCAGGGAGCCCAATGTAGGACTCAATCCCAGATCCCACTTTTAAAAAGGGCCACAGAGTGCCTAGGTGGCTCAGTTAAGTGTCTGACTTTGACTTTGGCTCAGGTCATGACCTCAGGTCCTGGGATCAAGCCCCGTGTTGGGCTCCATACTTAGCAGGGAGTCTCTTTGGGATTCTCTTTCTCCTTCTGCACCCACACCCCCATCAAGATAAACAAATAAACCTTAAAATAAATAAATAAATAAATACATAAATAAATACATAAATAAATACATAAATAAATACATAAATAAATAAGGGGCACCTGGTGCCTCAGTATTTGAGCATCTGCCTTCAGCTCAGGTTGTGATCCCGGGGTCCTGGGATGGAGTCCCACACTGGGCTCCCTGTGGTGAGCCTGCATTTTCCTCTGCCTGTGTCTCTGCCTCTCTCAGTGTGTCTCTCATGAATAAATAAATCAAATCTTAAAAATAAATAAGTAAATTATAAAAGGGACCTTTGACTTGGCTTTGTCCTCCCTTAGAATTCCCTTCCCCAGGGATCGCATGGTTGGGTCCCTCGCTTAAGACAGGTCTCTGCTCAGATGTCACCTTTTCAGAGAGGCCTTTTTATGGAAACAAGCAATTCCTCTTACCCCTTTCTTTATGATCCTCCACAACACCTAACATGATGTGTTTTTCTGGTCTGTCTCACCTCAGGAGAAGTCACCTCCAGAAAGACAGAGGAGTGACACTGTATTTAGTTCATTACTATATCCTATGCATGATACATGGTTAATGTTCAACAAATATTTCTGGAATAAACGAACAAATTAAATAACATTGTGATGTAGATCCTTTAATTCCATTTCAAAGGGCGGGAAGGGCACCTGGAAGGCTCTGTTGGTTAAGTGACTGGTCCTTGATTTCTTTTTTTTTTTAATTTTTTTTTTAAGATTTAGTTATTTATTCATGAGAGACACAGAGAAGCAGAGACACAGGCAGAGGGAGAAGCAGGCTCCCTGCAGGGAGCCCAATGTGGACTCAATCCCGGGGCTCTGGGATCACGCCCTGAGCCCAAGGCAGATGCTCAACCACTGAGCCACCCAGGCATCCTTGGCCCTGGATTTCGGCTCAGGTCATGATCTCAGGGTTCTGGGATCCAGCTCTGCATAGGCTCTTCACTGGGCATGGAGCCTGCTTAAGATTCTCTCTCTCCCTCTGCCTCTGCCTCTCCCTACCCTATACTCTCCCTCTTTTTCTTAAAAAAATGGGGGGCTGCGGGCGGGAAAACTGAAATAATGACTGGCAGAGTCACCTTTGAAGCTAGTTTGTTTGAATCCAATGACTGGTAGAGTCACCTTTCAAGCTAGTTTGTTTGAATCCAAGATTCTCCCTCATGACTGATGCGTTGTCCATGGGCAATTACATCCATGACATCAACTGGCATGAGGTATGTTCTCACATGAAAACTAATTTTAGAAGTGAATGTCAGGAAAACATGGAGAAACTTCTTACTGTGTTTCCTCCTTTTTGACTAAGGGATCTCGTCATGTAAATTGTCCCTTCTGGGGTTAGCCCCAGGAAGCTCCAAGTCAAATGTGAAGTTTTAGTCCTTCATTAGGCTCCGAGTTTTTTCTCTCATTTTTTTTAAGATTGTATTTATTTAGAGACACACAGAGAGACAGGCACAGACACAGGCAGAGGGAGAAGCAGGCTCCATGCAGGGAACCCGACATGGGATCGATCCCTGGTCTCCAGGATCACACCCTAGGCCAAAGGCGGCGCTAAACTGCTGAGCCACCCAGGCTGCCCCTCTCATTTTTATTTTACCTTATCATCTATGTTCTTTTTTTTTTATTGAGACAAAACTCATAAAATATTATGAGTTTCAAGTGTACAGCATAATGTATGTAAATATTGTGAACCGATCACCACAATAAGTCTACTTAACATCTACTGTAACACAGAGTTACAAACCTTTTTCTGTCATGAAAACCTCTAGCATCTACTCAACTTTTTTTTAAAGATTTTAATTTATTTATTCGTGAGAGACACAGAGAGAGGCAGAGACATAGGCAGAGGGAGAACCAGACTCCCTGCAAGGTACCCGAAGCAGGACTTGATTCTAGGGCCCCAGACCTGAGCCAATGGACTTGATTCTAGGGCCCCAGACCTGAGCCAATGGCAGACACTCAACCACTGAGCCCCAAAGGCACCCAAGACACTATTTTAGAAAGATATCTGCACTGCCATGTTTATTGCAGCTTTATTTACAATAGGCAAGACATGGAAGCAGGCTAAGTGTCCACCAATGAGTGAATGGAAAAAGAAAATACAGTATATATATGGCACACACACACACACACGCACATGCACTGGAATATTATACAGCCATATAAAGAAGGAAACCGTGCCATTTGCAACAACGTGGTTGAATCTTGAAGGCACTATCTTAAGTGAAATAAGTTAGGCATAGAAAGACAAATACTTTATGGTCTCACTTATATGTGGACTCTAAAACAAAACAAAAAAATGAATTCATTGTTATAGAGAATAGATTGGTGTTTGCCAGTGGTGAGGGGGAAAGAGTTGGGCAAAATGGGTGGAGGAGGTCAGAAGTTACAGCATTCCAGGTATAAAATAAACAAGTCCTGGAATGTCATGTACAGCTTGATGACTATTATTCATACTGCTGTATCATTTATTTAAAAGTTGGCTAGAGGGGCACCTGGGTGGCTCAGTGGTTGAGTGTCTGCCTTTGTTTCTCATGAATAAATTAGTAAAATCTTAAAAAAAATACTGTCTTCATTTCCTACAGATAAATACCAGAAGTAGAGTTGCCGAATCACATGATATTTCTATTTTTAAGCTTTCGAGAAATCTTCATACTGTTTTCCATAGTGGCTTCACCAATTTACATTTCCACCAATGGCACACAGAATAGTCTATCTCCATATCCTCATAAACCCTTGCTATTTATTATTGGAGTGACAGTAGCCATCTGTTGATGTGGGTGATGTTTCATATATCTTACTGTGATTTCAGTTTTCATTTCCCTGATGATAAGTGATGTTGAGCACTTTTTCATGAATCTGTTTGCCATCTGTATGTCTTCTTCAGAAAAACGATTATTCAGATCCTCTGCTCATCTTTTAAAAAATATTTTATTTATTTATTCATAAAAAAGACACACAGAGAGAGGCAGAGACATAGGCAGAGGGAGAAGCAAGCTCTCTGTAGGGAGCCTGATGTGATACTCAATCCCAGGACCCCAGGATCATGCCCTGAGCCAAAAGCAGACGCTCAATCACTGAGCCACCCAGGTGTCCCTGCCCAGTTTCTTTAAGGAGGCTCCACACCCAATGTGAGGCTCAAACTCATGACCCCGAGACCAACAGTTGCACGCTCTACTGACTGAACCAAGTTAGGTGCCCCTCCTCTGTCCAATTTTAGTTGAATTGTTTTTGTTTTGTTTTTGCTATTGAATTGTACAAGTTCTTTATATATTTTGGGAATTAATCCCATATTAGGTACATGACTTGCAAAAATTTTCTCCTGCTGGTTGGTTGCCTTTTCACTTTGCCAGTGGTTCCTTTGCTGTGTAGAAGCTTTTTAGGTTGTACTTTTTGATGTAGTCCCAACTTGTTTATTTTTGCTTTTGTTGTCAAGTCCAAAAAATCTTCACCAAGATCCGTGTCAAGGAGTTTACTCTGTTTTTCTTCTAAGACTTTTATGACTTCAGGTCTTACATTCAAATCTTTCACCCGTTTTGAGTTGATTTTTTGGGTATGGTATAAGATCAGGGTTTATTTCCTTTCTTTTAAAGATGTTACTTTAAAACTCTCTCTGTGTCTCTCATGAATAAATAAATAAAGTCTTTAAAAAAAAAAGTAAAGAACTCTCAGGATGCCTGGGTGGCCTGGTTGTTGAGAATCTGCCTTTGGCTCAGGTCTTTTTTTTTTTTTTAAGATTTTTAAATTTATTCATTAGAGACATAGAGAGAGAGAGAGAGGCAGAGACACAGGCAAAGGGAGAAGCAGGCTCCATGCAGGGTGCCCGACGTGGGACTTGATCCCAGGTCTCCAAGATCACACCCTGGGCTGAAGACAGCGCTAAACCGCTGAGCCAACAGGGCAGCCCATAGCTCAGATCTTGATCCCAGAGTCCTGGAATCAAGTCCCTCATCAGGCTCCCCATGGGGAGCCTGCTTCTCCCTCTGCTTATGTCTCTGCCTCTCTCCATGTGTCTCTCATGAATGAATAAATAAAATCTTTAAAAAAATAAAAATAAAAGTAAAGAATTCTCCAAGAAGCCTCCCTTCCTTCATCTCACTGGCTAGAATTGGGTCACTTTTCCCTTTCTAATCATGGGCAAGGGTGAGGGTAGTTCCTTTAGATTAATCAGACTTGGGTAGCCCTGGTGGCCCAGTGGTGTAGCGCCATCTTTGGCCCAGGGTGTGATCCTGGAGACTCAGGATTGAGTCCCGCATTGGGCTCCCTGCATGGAGCCTGCTTCTCCCTCTGCCTGTGTCTCTGCTTCTCTCTCTATGTCTCTCATGAATAAATAAATAAAATCTTAAAAAAAAAAAAGAAAGTTTACCTTTCTTCTTAGGAAGGTCTCTTTATTAGGAAGTGACTTGAGGCTGTGCTCCAGCAAAAATGAGGGGATGCTTGCCTCGCTGAATGGGTAGAGCATGCAACTTTTGATCTGGGGTCGTTGGGCGTGGAGACTACTATAAATTAATTAATTAATTGGTTAATTAATTAAAAATAAGAATGAGGGGATATGCTTGAGAGAGGAGGATGTAGGGTGCAGGAAATGGAGGATCCCACCGGGGAGAGAAATAACCACTGGTTCTAGGATGAAGCTGTGTAACAATAGGGGAGGCGGGGGCAGGTGGTTCTCTGGAAGCAAGGAATTATGAAAAGCAAAAGCTCTAGGAAAAATTAAAAGATACATAATTCAGGGTAGATAATCATAGTAAAGTATTGGCTGTGCATTGAACAAAATTATATAACCTTTAAAAGGAAAGACAATTGGGATCCCTGGGTGGCGCAGCGGTTTGGCGCCTGCCTTTGGCCCAGGGCGCGATCCTGGAGACCTGGGATTCCCCCCACGTCGGGCTCCCGGTGCATGGAGCCTGCTTCTCCCTCTGCCTGTGTCTCTGCCTCTCTCTCTCTCTCTCTCTGTGACTATCATAAATAAATAAAAATTAAAAAAAATTAAAAGGAAAGACAATTAATGCTTTTTCATTGTTAGACTCAAATTCTGGACCATCCGGTGAGATGCTGCAAATATTCTACTGGAGTGCTATCCAATAAGGTAACCACTAGCCACATGTGGTTTTTGAGTACTTGAAATGGAGCTCGTTAGTTACAAAGGAGGAACTGAATTTTAAATCTTATTTAATTTTAATTGATCTCAATTAAAATAGCCCCATGTGGCTAGTGATTACCATATTGGATGGTACAGCTCTAGACAATGCAAAGAAGAGAACGCAAATATGATCGATCTACTTAGAGCCTTATAAACGCATACATATCCATAACAGAAATAGGGCAGAAGAGAGCTACAGGAAGGGAAGCCACAGTGATGATGGAGGATTTATTACAGCTCACATGTATGTGGCATTTAGAGGCTCTGGTACTGTTCTCTGTACTCTCCATGTCCTAGCTCATTTAATCCTCAGGACAGGGCTGCTTGGCAGATTCTGCTACTAGTTGAATTCTCAGGCTGTTTAGGGATATGGACCCATGAGAAGAACTGAGACTGGAGTAAGTTAAAAGCACTAAAATTTTTTTTTTCAGGACCATGACTTGAGAAGGAAAGGGGAGAATTGCTGTTCGAGATAAATCCTCTGTACTTATAAAATCATTGATTTGATGAAAATTTAAACAATAATTATGTTCAGTGAATAAATTAGTATATAAACATCTCTCTGGCCAGATGGAAATTCCTCGGAGGACAAATGCTTGTGCCTGCCCTGTTCCTGGACCGGGTAACGGATGGGAAGAAAGGGTCCCAGGCCCCAAAGCAAGCCCAAATCCTGTAGTCCTGGATTCTGACCTGGAAGATCAGAACTGGACTTATCAATTCTTTTTTTTTAATTAAAATATTTTATTTATTTATTTTTGAGAGACGCACAGAGAGGCAGAGACATAGGCAGAGAGAGAAGCAGGCCCCATGCTGGGAGCCTGATGTGGGACTCCATCTGGGACTCCAGGATCACGCCCTGGGCCAAAGGCAGGCGCTCAACTGCTGAGCCACTCAGACGGCCCTCAATTCATTTCTTATTACATCAGCTATGGTATATGAGGTTCTTACCAGGGGCCTCCCCGCCCCCCAGCTACTTTAATCCTCCCAAGAACTTTGAAAAATAGTATTATTATCCCTATTTTACAGATGAAGAAACTGAGGCAGAGGGATGAAATGACTGAGCCTAGGAAACACCGAGAGGAGGCGACAGCCGCTCAGGTGCCCCTGTGCCCCCTCCTGGGGCTTCCCTGGCGACCCGGTTTCGGGCCAGGGAGGGGCAGCCTCTCTGGCGCCAACTCCTATCTGCTGCGGTGTCTGGCAGGAAACGGCGCCTCAAAGACCTGCAGAAGGTCGGAGCTGCAAGTCCAAACCCTGGCGAGGAGCGAGGGCCCGGGAGGAGGGCAGCGGTATCTTCACAGAACACCAGTCGCTGGCATCGCTCCGCAGCGCGCAAGCCTCGGGAGGTCGGGGTGGGGGCCGGGCGGGCCTCGCAGTCCCCGCGCTCCCGGCGCCCGCAGCCCCCGCTCCTTCCCTACCCCGGCCCCGCCCCTCGCCCTGCTCTAACCTGCTACAGACCCTCTCTTTCTCTGGGCCAGAGAACTGCACAGGACCCAGCGCCTACTGTGTACGAAGCCCTTTTAGGTGCCGCTGGGACAGCAGCAAACACACACTTGTACTGTCCCGGAGCTTTCGTTCCGGTGGGGCCAGAAAGACAGAAACGAGGTAGAGCGGACGCGGCAACTGAGGAGGTGTGAAGCGCTGCGGCGGCGGCGGCGGGCGGAACGCGGCGCGCGGGCCCCGGGGGAGGGCACAGGCTTAAACAGGGTGGAGCCGCGCTCAGAAGGTAACACGTGAGCCCAAACTTGGGAGAAACGGAGCCATCTTGCTGTCTGCGTGAAGAGCCTTCCAAGTGGGGCCGTGGCAGCAACCGAGGCCTCCGAGGCTCGGGTTCTTCAGAAACCACAATGAAGGGGCAGGTGGCGGCAACAGAGGGAAGGACGGCAGGAGAGGGAGGGAGCGTCAGATGGCTACAGCCTCGTTGGCCATTCTGAGGACTCACGGTGGGTGAGAGCACTCGCTGGTTGTCTGAGCCCTGACAAGTCTCTGAACTGTTTCATTTCTCAGTTTCTTCACCTGTAAGATGAGCGCAACGACATGCATCTTACAGAGTAGCTGTGAAGAGTGAGTGCCCTGTAAATGGGAAGCGCTTGGCACTGAGCCTGGCCTGTTCTGGGGCAGGTTACTTAACCTCTCTGCCCTTGGCCTCCTCACCTGTAAAATGGGCTTGCGGTGAGGAGCAGCCGGAACCTTGCACCATCTTTGGTTCTATAGATGGCAGACCACTGCTACCAGAGTTTTCTAAAGACTGCTTTTCTGCGATGGCTTGAGGGCAATGATCACCCCTATAGTTCACATTCTCATCATCTCTCCCCCCAGCCCACGGTCTACATTCTGTGCTGACAGGTCCCTGTTTCTTGAGCGTTGAGGCCAGAGCCTGGACCAGCCTCCTTCTCCTTGCTCTCCCCAGAAATGGGGCCCCACAGAGAGCCCAGGGAGCACACAACTTTGTCAGCAGCAATTTGGTTAGAATGACATTTTCTCAAGAATGCATTTTGCTTCAGTTTTTTTTTTAATTTTTATTATTTAAAAATTTTATTTATTTATTTATTTATTCATGAAAGACACATAGAGAGGCAGAGACACAGGCAGAAGGAGAAGCAGGCTCCATGAGGGAAGCCCGATGTGGGACTCTGTCCTGGAATTCCAGGATCACGACCTGAACCAAAGGCAGATGCTCGACGGCTGAGCCACCCAGGAGTCCCTCTTTTTAAATTATTTTTAAAAAGTTTTTTTCCTCTGAGTTATTTGGATTTGTCTTGTCTTTTTTTAAATCCCTTCTCCCACCCTCTCTTGATTTGTCTTGTTTTAATTAATTAATTTTATTTAAGTAAGTTCTACACCCAACATGAGGCTCGAACCCCTGACCCTGAAATCAAAGAGTCCCACGCCCCTCTGACTAAGCCAACCAGGCTCCGCCTACCTTAGTAATTTTAAAAGAGTGGAAAGTTGGGAATCTTTGTGTAGTCTTTTCTTTTTTAAGATTTTATTTATTTATTCATTAGAGACAGAGACACAGGCAAAGAAACAGGCTCCTCGCAGGGAACCTAATGCGGAACTTGATCCCGGGACCCTGGGATCATGCCCTGAGCCAAAGGCAGATGCTCAACCTCCTGAGCCACCCAGGAGTCCCTCTTTGTGTAATCTTACAAATATTTTTGTTGACTCTTTAAAATTAGAAAAAAAAAATTAACCTCCAATTACTTTTCAGCCAGTTATTTGTACTTTTCTCTTGCCATAGCAACGTGTTGAAATAACCTAAATGTCTGACAATGGAAGACGTTCTGACAATGTCTGACAATGACATTCTTTTCTTCCTTTATCTCTTTCTTTTTTTTTTTGTATTTATTTTTTTATTGGAGTTCGATTTGCCAACATATAGCATACATTTATCTCTTTCTTCTTTCCTTCTTTCTTTTATTTGTTAAGTACAAAACATTGTGTACAATAAGATTTAACATAATGAATTACATGCATATATGCTTTCATAAACACAGACACAAACTGCAACTTTGTTATGAATGCTTATCTGGTGGCAGAATTTGGAGCTTTTCCTCTTACACTCTCCTGACTGTCAGGAGAGGCGATCCACCGCAATCCATCATGGCTCCGAGCACCGCGACACACTCTTGCTAGCATGACAAGACTGCCAGGTCCTGGGCGCTCTACCTTCCAGCAATTTCTCAGGGCTTTGTTTGCGGTGAATAATTCTGAGGTATAAGGGATGGCTCCCTGAAGAGAAGACTTACTTTCCACCTGTTCAAATAGAGGGAAATGCCCCACGCCCAGTGTTCCTCAGCTGCAGGGCAAGCCCCTCTGTGTCACCCCTGTGGGACTTGAGGGAGAGAGGAACTGGCGCAAACATTATGCTCCTGCTGCTTGCTCTGAGGTGAGTAATGGGTTCCTCTGCCTCTGATCCAGGCATCTCATTTATCTGTGTCAGACTAACTCGTTAGCTTGAGAATGGGGTATAACCCCAGGCCCTGAGAGTAGCCTGTTCAATCATTTCTGACATACGTATACTTTTACAATATAAAAATCAGTTTTGATTTTTTTTAAAAAGGCAAAAAACAAAACCAGACATACACAGAAAGTTGAAGCTTACAAATCAGAAGAGAGTAAATTAATCAATCAATCAATAAATGAAATAAAGGGATCCCTGGATGGCGCAGCGGTTTGGCGCCTGCCTTTGGCCCAGGGCGCGATCCTGGGGACCCGGGATCGAATCCCACATCAGGCTCCCGGTGCATGGAGCCAGCTTCTCCCTCTGCCTATGTCTCTGCGCCCCCCCTCTCTCTGTGACTATCATAAATAAATAAAAATTAAAAAAAATAAATGAAATAAAAAGAGGGGTGCCCAGGTGGCTCAGTCAGTTGAGTGTCTGACTCTTGATTTTGGCTAAGGTCATGATCCCAGGGTCATGGGATGGAGCCTCGTGTGTGGAGCCCATTTGGGACTGTCTCCCTTGCCCTCTGCCTCTCCCCTGTGTGCTCACTCTCTCTTACATAAATAAGTAAAATCTTTTAAAAAAGAAAAAAGAAAAGAAATGAAAAAATATATAGGCACACACACACACACACACACACACACAAAAAGGAGGAGGAGAAAAAAAAATAGAGGAAATTCAGAAAACAGCAACCTTCCAGGGGCACCTGGGTGGCTCAGTCGTTTGAGCATCTGCCTTTGGCTCAGGTCATGATCTCAGGGTCCTGGGATGGAGCCTTGCGTAGGGTTTCTGCCTCTCCCCACTCATGCTCTCTCTTGTTATCTCTCTCGCAATCTCTGTCTCTCTCTTTCTCTCAAATAAATAAAAAACTCATAAAAACAAAAAGTAACCATCTAAAGAAAAAAATAAAGAAACCTACTGACACCTGTCCAAAGAAACCTGACTAATGCCTCAAATAGATACGTGTACAGACTGTTTTTCATACAGAATCCTATATCTTTATCAATCTTCCACAAAAGTAAAATCGTAACCCATGAATCCTTAGAAACCACCTTGGTCTAATTAAGCTCCCACAGCTAGAGGCCATTGTAGTGACCCTCTCCCCCAGCTTCTTGAGAAGTTACCAAGAGCCCACTAGAAATTGCAAACAACCTGCAAAAGCCTTTGGTGCCCCCAGCCAGAGTCAGGGCATTGTACTTCCTGGGAACTCTCAGGCAGGAAATGGTGCCCTGGGTTTGGGCCTAACAGCTTGGGAACCACAAATGCAAAGAAAACCACTCTTGCCTCCCATATTCTCCTCTGCACCCCCTTGTTCTTAGGCACTCCACTGCATCACCCCTGCTCTGACCCGTATCCCTACCCCAGCTTCATGCCATCTGGATTCCCAGCTAAGTCCCCATTCTAAACCCCTCCCCCTCCACAACCCCATGTGCCTCAGCTGAGACCCCAGAGCCCCTGGCACCATCTCAGACCCTAGAAAGAGCAAGTGATGGAGCTGTCATCAAACAACAGCTGTGGGAGCAGTGCGGGTGGGGCAGGATGCTGGGGTGGGGTGGGTGGAGCCAGGGTTACTTCCTTTCCCCCTGGGGCCCATCTGCCCAGTCCTCTCCAGCTTCAGGAGGAGTTGGAGCAGCCTGGCCCCAACCTTGTGTCCTCATCAAGTGAGCTACTGGTAAGGGATGTGACCTGGGAGGGCAGGAGCCTTTGTGGACTTGGGAATGGGCTGAACAGACCCTGGTAGATGATGGGGAAAAAAGGGTCAGGAGCCATCAGGGCTGAATAGGGTCAGGGAAAACCAAGAGGAATGGCCATTGCTGGAGTGCAAGCCGCTGAGGCTTGAGGGGGCCCAAGTGGGTCCAAGTTGATGGCAGAGCAGCCAGCATCCATTCCCTTGTTCTTTCCGATAATAGTAGAAGCAAGGGTGGAAAAAGCCGTTAAACCACAAGTTAGGCCTGGCAGTTAGCAGGGAAGTGGGCAGAAAGGGAGGGTCTAGCCAGGTTCTCCCTTAACTCTTCATGTATTCATATTTCTCCAACTTTTCCACCCTCAGGTCTTCTTCACTCCTGCTCATGGCTGCTGCCATGAAAGTGGCCCTGTTTTTCCTCCTCTTTGGGGTCATCTGGACTCACAAAGTGAGCACAGAGTTTCTAGACACCACAACCACTTTGAAGATCTCCAAAGAAGTTGTGACGTCTGTACCTGGAGAGACCTCTGCTTCTTGGGTCTCAACTTTCTCTGAGGCCCCAAACCTCAACTCAGTTACCCCCTACCCTGCAATAACAGGAGTCCCTGAAGAGGTCAACAGCACTAGGCACCAGATCTCCCCACCTTCCTCAGATCTTTATACAGCCACTGAAGTGTCCTTTTCTGGGACTCCCACTGCTGCCAGCAGTGACCTCCATGAATCTGAGTCAATGGCCTCCTGGGAAGTTTCCAGCAAGGAGTCATCAAACCTGGAAATTAGTGCAAACAGGAACTCTGCTGAACCACTAAGACACTCTCTAGCATTACATGTTACGGCTGATCGAATCATGGCAACTGACACTCTGGAGACCTCTACTGTAGCCAGTGGACCTCTCACCACCATGGCAACCGGCTCTCTGGAGACCACTACTGTAGCCAGTGGGCCTCTCACCATCATGGCAGCTGACTCTCTGGAGACCTCCACTATAGCCAGTGGGCCTCTTACCACCATGGCAGCTGACTCTCTGGAGACCTCTGCTGTAGCCAGTGGACCTCTCACCACCGTGGCAACTGGCTCTCTGGAGACCTCTGCTGTAGCCAGTGGACCTCTCACCACCGTGGCAACTGGCTCTCTGGAGACCTCTGCTGTAGCCAGTGGACCTCTCACCACCGTGGCAACTGGCTCTCTGGAGACCTCTGCTGTAGCCAGTGGACCTCTCACCACCGTGGCAACTGGCTCTCTGGAGACCTCTGCTGTAGCCAGTGGACCTCTCACCACCATGGCAACTGGCTCTCTGGAGACCTCTGCTATAGCCAATGGGCCTCCCACCATAATGGCGGCTGACTCTCTGGAGACCTCCACTGTAGCCAATGGACCCTCCACCATCATGGTGACTAACTCTCTGGAGACCCCCAAGGGGGCCAGTGGCTTCCCCATCTCCACGGTAAAAATATTCACCAATAGAACCAGTGGGGATTCCCAACCTCTAGGTCAGGAGTTAAATCGCACCCAGCTGGTGGCTGTGCTGGTGGCTGTGCTGGTGGTCATTGTCCTCTTGGGCCTACTCCTGCTGTGGTGCCAACGGCAGAAGAGGCGGACGGGGGCCCTGACACTAGGCAGGGGTGGAAAGCACAACGGGGTTGTAGATGCCTGGGCTGGGCCAGCCCGGGTGTGTGATGAGGAGGCCCTGACGGCAGCAGCAGGAGGGCCTGGGGGTGAGAGGGGCCCCGGGGTGTCTGAGGTGGACGGGTCTGGCCAGCAGCCCATGCTCACCACATTCTTTGAAAAACGCAAGTCACACCGGGACTCAGTGGAGCTGGTGGAGCTGGAAGCCAGGTCAGCCCCGGTCCCAAAGGGGGAGGAGGAGCCACTGATGGACAACAAGGAGGAGGCTGCCGAGGTCCCCGCTTCAGAGGGACCAGAAGCCGGGGAGGTGGAGGCCCCTCAGTGCTTCTGAAGAAAGAGAGCCAAGGTCAGAATCATTCCCAGCTTCTATCACCTGCTGTCCCATCATCACTTGAAGGCTCCTTGTCACCCAGCATGTTTGTCCTGAACCCCACGCAGCTTCTCAACCCAGGGTCTCCCAGCTAGCGCCCACACCCGGTGCCTGGAGGGCCTACACCCACGGAGGCGCTTTCAAACTGAACCAATAACCCTTCCTCCTCCATTCTGACTTCTCCCCGCTGCTGCTCAGTCTCCATAATGTCGAGCTTCTTGACCTGTAATTTCTTAGAGGACCCCCCCATCCCCTGGGGACCGCAGAGTCTAGGAGTCATAACCCAGAGTGATCCCACCTAGGATCATTCTGGAAACTACTTTTGGTCCATAGACTGGGACAGTCTTCTTGGACAGTCAGCCCACAAACCTCCTCTAACTCTGTGCCAGGCAACATCACCTAACTGTGCCTGGTGACAGCACATGGACTCTTGGCTGGCCCCTGGCTCACGCTGCCACGCTCCCCTCCTCAAGCCTGTGGACTGAGGCTGCCAGAGGCAGCAGTTCCTCCTCCCCAAGGTAGGGGTGAGAAGCGTTTCCGGGCAGGTGTAACTCTCAGAAGCCCCAGCGCCAACGTGGGCCTGGCCACGGGTGCAGTTTGCGTGCAAGACGCACAGGCTCGGCTCTGTGGCTCTGCGTGTGAAGTGGTGGCGGTGAGTAGTGAAGTGTGGCAGTGAGGCCAGGGCAGGAGAGGCTGCAGAGCTGCCACCCAGCTGACATCCCATGGGCCCTTGTCTTGGCTCAGGTGGGGTGGGGGTAGTGGATTTGCCCCTGTCTGCGGCCCAGTGAAGAATGCCGGGCTTGATGGAAAGACTTCTGGTGTGACCTGAGTGTAGTTCTTCAGCTCAGGCCTCTGTCTGTCCTGCTCTCAGCCTCCCCGGCTCCAGCCCGATCACGCTCCAGGAATGGGGAGAGGAAGCCCAGAGAGCGGGGGAACTGGCTGTTACCTGTGTAATATGTTTGCATTTCGTCTCCCATGGGGCTCCTTCCCTCCTCCAAGGAGAATCAGTGAGACAGGCAGGCCCCCAGAACTGGGAGCTTCCCCTGTGGCTCCAGGAGAGGAAGGGAGTGGGGGCTGGGGAGGGGTGGGGACAGGACCCCACCCCAGGCCAGAGCCCAGGGGCCACATAAGCCATGCCAAGGCCAGAGGCGCTAGGTACTTCCCCAGGACAAAGAGGAAATTTGCAAAGAGGAAGTTGTTGAGTCATAAGGCACAGCAGCTTTGAGGAGACAGGTTGACCTACACAGAAGAGGTCCTTGGAAGGGTGGGAGCATGACTGCCCCATGGCCCAAAAGGGAGGGAAGGGATCTGGAAGCAGGTGCGGCATCTGTTCTTGCCCTCGGGGGAAGGGAGGGGAGAGAGAGAGAGACAGAGACAGAGACACAGAGAGAGAGAGAGACAGAGAAGGGACAGAAAGTGGCCATGGATCCACGCAGCCATGCAGCCATGCAGCCACCACAGTTTGTGCCGCCTGTGCTTGGTCTGGGGGCAGGCTGAGCTGGACAGAAATACAGCCCTCAGCAGCCAAGCCGGGTACCACCACAGCTGTCCCTGGGTGTCTTTTCCCACTTCTCACAGGGCGCCGTTTAGACAATTCAGAACTGAATTCAAACTCCCTTGCTCTTAGCTGGAGCAGCCAGATTGTGTCCCCAAAGTCCCTCAGACACACTGTAACTGTTGTCACAGGTTTGCCCAACCGAGCACCCCAATTTCAGGTTTAGAAGAATATTGTCTCGAACTCAGAGGCCATCAGCTCTGTCCCTCTCTGTGGACATGTGTGATTCCTTTTCTGAACTACTCCTGGTGTCTGGGTCATGGGTGGATCCTGAAGGAAATAGGGTGGATAGGTAAGGCACCCAATAGGGCTCTTGCAGCCTGGAAAATAACACAGAATGTGAAAAGTGTTCAAATAGAGGCACAGACAAAATTTTACATGTGTACACACTGTTCCTGGGGGAAGGGTAGGAGGCTCCACTGCAGACCTGACTTAGCTCTGGATCCTGTTCAGGGACTTTGTCTGATTCACTGCTATGCTCCAGGTGGCTACTATGCCAGCAAGTGAGGGGTCCTCAGAAAATAGTCATCTGAATGAAAGCATGCATGCTAAATATCATGTTTTCAAAAACTATGCAATGACTTTGAAAAATGTCTACAATATAATGTTACCTGGGAAGGAAAACTGGTTACTAATCTGTAAATACTTACAAATTTATTTTTGCAATGAAAATGCAAAAACATAGGGGCACCCAGGTGGCTCAGTCTATTAGGCCGAACTTTGATTTCAGCTCAGGTTGTGATCTCAGGGTCGTGAGATCACGCCCCGAGTCAGGCTCCATAGTTAGCAAGAAGTCTACTTGAGATTCTCTTTCCCTCTCTCTCTGCCCCTCCCTGAGCACCCCCATCCCTGCTCGTGTACATACTCTTTCATAAATAAATAAATAAATATTTTTTTTAAAAAGAAAAATATTTGAAGGGTATATCCCCAATGTTTACTGTAGTTATCTGTCAGTAATAAGCTTATGAATGATTTTTGTTTTGTTTATATTTTCTGTGTTTTCCAAGTTTTAAATAATAAAAGCCTATCACTCTTAAAATTAGAAAACACATCAACAAGAGAGTGTCTGCTGAGAGGATGAGATGTCTGGTTCAAGGAGAGAAGGCTGGAAGGGCAGGTTGGAGGTCCTCTGTGAAGGGCAAGGGAATTTGAATTCAGTTCTGAAAGCAATGGGGAGGTCACCAAACCTAAGTATGTTCTAGACTCTTCCAGGGCCTCACGAAACCACACTCCTTCCTGCCCTTGGTTCTTGGGTGCCAAGTTCCCCTGACCCTTCTTCCACAATCCCTTGGAGCTGTTCCTTCTCCCAGACCCTAACACATCTTGCCTGAGTCCTGCCCAGTCTTCTCTTTGGGTTTCTTGACCCAAATAACTTCCACCCTCTGCCCACAATGGTCCCACTGACCCTTCTAAAAGACCACTCTGTCCAGGTTATCCCTGAACCTCTTATGGCACTCAAGATAGAGCCTTAGCATGCAGGATAAGACCCCTTTAAGATCTCGGTCTGCCTGGCCAGTCCTTGGTGCAAACACTGCACTCTAGCCTCATCAAATTCCTTGTAGTAGGGCAACCCAGGTGGCTCAGTGGTTTAGCACCTGCCTTCAGCCCAGGGCGTGATCCTGGAGACCAGGGATTAAGTCCCACGTCAGGCTCCCTGCATGGAGCCTGCTTCTCCCTTTGCTGTGTCTCTGCCTCTCTCTCTCTCTCTCTGTGTCTTTCATGAATAAATAAATAAAATCTAAAAAAAAAAAAAAAGTTCCTTGTAGCTCCCTGAATATGCCATGTGATTTTCTTGGTGTGTGTGTGGGGGAAGGGGGGGTATAGTTTAAAATGTTAAAAGTAAGGGAGGTGGGCGGGCGGATGGGGTGACTGGGTGATGGGCACTGAGGGGGGCACTTGATGCTATATGTTGGCAAATTGAACTCCAATAAAAAATAAATAAATAAAATAATTTTAAAAAATAAAAAATAAGATGTTAAAGGTATTTATTTTGTCCAGACAGTAAAAAGTGCACATTAAAATTGTGGCTACATGGGGATCCCTGGGTGGCTCAGCGGTTTAGATCCTGCCTTTGGCCCAGGACGTGATCCTGGAGTCCCAGGATCGAGTCCCACATTGGGCTCCCGGCATGGAGCCTGCTTCTCCCTCCTCCTGTGTCTCTGCCTCTCTCTCTCTCTCTCTCTCTCTCTCTCTCTGTCTATCATAAATAAATAAATAAATAAATAAATAAATAAATAAATCTTTAAAAATAAAAAAATAAAATAAAATAAAATAAAATAAAATAGTGGCTACAAAGAAAGCTTTGTCATACAAAATGAAAATTCCAGATGGTAAAAGAATTTAGATAGAGAAAATCTTAAATCTCAAAATACAATTCATTTTTACACACAGGGAAAGGGCCTCCATGCATGATTCTAAGGACATATCTATTTCTGAAAATGGATACTTACACCTAAATGTCCCTTACATCCCTATTTCTGACTCTGGACCCTGATGAGTTTGGCAGGCAGAGTCCATGAAGGGTGGGTTGTAGGCAGAGGGGATGCCTGCTAGTTCCAAGTCCTCCAAGTCCTTGGGCTGAGGGAATGGGAAACAGACTCCGCCTCTGAACCCAAAGCTCAGCAAACATGCCAGGAGGTGGGTTAAGCTGAGACTGTTAACAAGACAAGAGAGGAGTATAATCAGAAGTTTCTAAGATTCCCAAAGTAATAGCAAGAGCAGACCCCAGACAAAAGTGGAGAGAAAACTTTGAAACTCTAAGAGGGTATTGGTTGAGGATCCTACATGGTGGGTGGCTGTCTGTTCTGGGGGAGTTCAGGTTAGAGCCATTAGACAAAGGAAACCCAGAGTACTTTGAAGACAATCTATTTGCTCCAGACAATGAGCTGCAAGTAGGCACCTGTGTGCCTCAGTTTCCTTGGGTACCTGCCTGCTGAGCTTGTGGTATCCAGACAGCCCAGCTGGACTGTGGGCCAGATCCATCCCAGGAGGTTGGTCATGAAGAGAGCCACATACCCTCTCTTGCATTTGTATGCACTCTGCCTGAAACCAGCCCACCCCCATCTTGTCCTAGACACACACATTTTGACTTCTTGCCAAGCTCCTCAACTGTCAAGATTCAGCTCAAATGTCGCTGCCTTTGTGAAGCTGACCTTGCTGCTTCCACCCTAACAGAAACAGCATTTCTTCCTCAGGGCCTCATGCAACAGCACAACAACTGGACTGTCGTTATGTGGAGGTATCCCTCACTCATTAGAGCCCCTCCAAATCCACAGCTCATCTTTGTGGTTTCAGAGTCCAGGGCCTGGCACATGGTAGCCACCTAATGTGTTTACTGAATGGAGGGATAAAGGAATTAATGAATGAACAAATGATGATTTTAAGTAAACTTGTAGCAAGTTTGAATGTGTCTTTTTTAAAAGATTTTATTCAATTACTTGGGGAGGGGTGAATGCAAGCACACACAAACAGAGGTGGGAGTGTGGGGAGAGGGAGAAGGGAGAGAATCCCAAGCAAGCTCCATACCCAGCGTGGAGCCTGATGTGGGGCCGGATCCCATGACCCAAGCTGAAATCAAGAGTCTGACACTCAACTGACTTAGCCACCAGGTGCCCCTGGGATCTGTCTTTTGAGTGAAACTGGCATCTAGGAGGATGGCCTGAGGTAGTACAGCCCAAGGTGAGAGCATTATTCTAGTACAATTTGGATATAGTGGGGGTCTGGCCTAAGGGCAAAAAGAAGGTGAAATTTGAAATGCATTTATTCAGAAAATCAAATTTTAGACCTAATTGGCTGCTGGGTGATAGAGGGAAGAATGAAGTTAGGCTTTGAGGGCAGCCCCGGTGGTGCAGCGGTTTAGCGCCGCCTGCAGTCTGGGGTGTGATCCTGGAGATCCAGGATCCAGTCCCACATTGGGCTCCTTGCATGGAGCCTGCTTCTCCCTCTGCCTGTGTCTGCCTCTCTCTCTCTGTGTCTCTCATGAATAAATAAATAAAATCTTAAAAAAAAAAAAGAAGTTAGGCTTTGAGATTTCTATCCTGGGAGGTGGAGGAGATGCAGATCGGATTATGTAGAAATGCAAAGGGATGAGCAGTTTTGGGGGAGAACATAAGTTAATTTTTAGAATTTAGGAGGGAAGTCAGAGCTACAGATTTGAGAATCATTTGATTGTAGATAGTAATTTAAATAATGACACTAAAAATAAATAAATAAATAAATAAATAAATAAATAAATAAATAATGACACTGATGGATAAATGCATAAACTGTGCCATTCACCGTGCAGCATGAGAAGGGAGCCATGGAGAGAGGCTCAGGATTTAGTCAGGACAGGCTAGCCGCTGTAACAAACAACCCCCAAATGTCAGGGGTATAACTCAGGAGAAGTTTCTTCCTTGCTGCCACTGGAAAGTGGGCTTCCATAAAGTCATGCCAGGACCCAGGCTCCTTCTATTTTGCGGCTCTGCCATTCACCAGATAGGGAGGATAGAGAGAGGGCAGCATGATGGGAAGGTTTTCAAGGGCCAGGTCTGGAAGTGACGGTATCACCTTCCCTCACATTCCACTGGACAGAATCCAGTCACGTGGCAGCCTCAGTGCAAAAGAGCCTGGAAATGTAGTTTAGCTGTGTCCCGAGGGGGAGAAGAGAAACTGTCCCACCACACCGAGGGAACACCAAAATGTCGACTATAGGAAGAAGGACTTGCAAGAGCCAGCAAAGAGCCTTCAAGAGAGAAACCCGGATAAACATGGCATCGAGGATAAAATAGTTTGGAAGCCTGGACTAGAGTGAGACAAGCAAGGTCCTAGGTGCAAGATGGACCCTGGGAAAAGGAGTTAAAGGGAGGGAAGGGTTGACTTTCTACTCTTACTCATAGAGTTTTCTCACTTGATTATCAGTTGAACCCACAAGGGAGGAATTATCACATCTTACAGCTAAGGAAAATGAGGCACAGAAAAGGCCAAGAAGGTATTCAAGATGAAAAAGGATGGAATTAGGATCTGAACCCAGGACCGAGGCTGATGATTTTCCCAGGGCGCCCATCAGAGAAGTTTTCCAGCCTGCTCATGTGAAGCCTGGGGAGGGCTGAGTGTGTGGAGGGTCCTGGGCTTCTGGCTCAGGGAGAAGACTTCTGAGTTACACACTTCTGAGCTACACAAATGAGAGCTCCTCCTGTCCCACGTAGAGAGCAGAAGGAGAAGGTGTGTCCAGCGCCAGGGGTCCTGGGAGAGGGCAGGAGAGAGCTCCAGAGAACTGGAGAAGGGCTGGCTAGACCTGGCTAGACCGGCCCCTTCCTCCTTCCTCTGGCAGCCCCACCCCCACTCTGGGCCTCTGGGTCGTGGACTGAGAGTGGACACGCCAGCCCTGCGCCTCCAGCCATCATGGACCCTAAAGGTAAAGGAAACCCCCAGGCCTCTCCTCTCTGTCCCTGCTTCACCATCTCCCCTCTCCTGACTCCCTCCTCATCCCAACTAATCTCAGTCCCTTAGCCCCTCTCCCCCACCAAAGAAGATCCATTCCCTGCCCCCCCTGCTTTGCCCTCCTCATGCCCTCTGACCTCTCTGAATCCCAAGCAATTCTTCTGTCTCCTGAGAGCCTCTTCTTTCTCTTTCTATAGTCCCCAGCGAGTTCTGGGGAGAAAGGGGCTTGAGCCCCAGGAAAGGAAAGGTCCAGAGGGGTCTGGAGGAGGCCCTGTCTGGGGAGCAGCTCTGGACTTTGCCCCATGCTAGCCAGCAGGGAGGAGGGGAGGCAAAGTCCTGTCCCTTATGTAGCCGGTGGGGGAGGGGACTTGAGCCCCGTGACTCTGCCTGGGGTGGGGGTGATGTCGCAGAGGAGAAGGAGGGCGAGTGGTCCTTGATTGGGGCCAGGCTCTGGAATCAAAGGCTCCTACTTGAATCTGGGCTCCACCTGGAGCAGGCTGTGTGACCTCCGGCAAGTCACTTGACTTCTCAGAGCCTCATCTTCTTGCATCTGCAAAATGACAATACTAGTTCCCAGCTCATGAGGCTGTAGGGAGGACGAATGTCAGATTCACAGAAGCTATTGGCCAGTGCCTGCAGGACAGAAGTCGGGCTCCTTCTAGAGCTGTCTGCATTTGCCCTTCCCCCTTTCTGGGCTGCTTCTTCCTTGGCTCTCATCTGCCTCCCCTGCTTTGGGGCTTCTGGTGCGCCCCCCACACACACCTGGCACCTCTGGCTAGGCTGCGGAACCAGCTCTTGGGGATCCAAACAAACTTTCGGTTTAGAAATGGCCTCAGAGTCAGAGCCTGGATTCAGCCCCATCCCTGCCACCCGCTAGCTGTGTGACCTCAGACAAAATGCCTCTCCTCACTGTGCCTCAGTTTCCTTACTGATGAAGTGAAAATGTTGTCTTCCCTTGGGTTGTGGGGAGGGCTTGATGAGATAATACACTTCCAGTGCCTACTACATAGGAATCCCTCGGTGTAGTCATGCTGGTGGTGGTGCTGACTCCCCAGGTGTGTCTCTGCAGCCCTGAGCCCTCCCTGGGTCCCAGTCCCACACTTGGAAGCCTTGCATGTCCATCTCCACCTGACAACTCACTGGCATGTCAGACTCAGAGACGTCCCCTCATATCCTCTCCATGTCTATCCCTACTTCACCATCCTCCTACTTGGACTGGAAACTCAGGGTCATCTGTGACTGTTCATCCCCCCTTGCACCCCAACATCCAGACAGTTGCCACGTCCTATGGACTCCCCTTCTCCTGAGCGTCACCTAAACCTCTAACCTCTTCGTTTTCTGTTCCCACCTCCTTCTGGGGAGCAGCCTGGTGGAGGCTTCCTTTGCTTTGCTGCCTTCTTTCTGGTGATGTGTGTCCATAACTCTGGACTGGCATTGATCAGTGCCTCATGGGAATAAAGCAGGGAGGGTCTAAGGGAAAAGTCTAAGGGGTGAAGCAAAAGCTGGGGATGTGGCAGCAAGGAGGGGTGAGGACAGAGTTGGGGCAGATGTAGATGGCAGGCTGGTGGGCAAAGATGGAGAGGTCAGGCCTGGCCCAAGCATGAGCAGGGCAGGGTGGGAGCAGGGTGCAGGGTGCAGGTGCTGTGTTCCCTTACAGCCTTGGGAGCAAAAAACGTCCTCACTACCCTTCCCCTGGCCCCCTGTTCCTTGCCCGGGCTGTTGCTGCAGCCTCCCATCTTGTATCTTTCAAGGACACCAGGCGCAGTTTAAATATTTAAACTTCCAAGTGATTTCAGATGGAATGTATCAGTGATTTTTCTTTTTGCCTGTTGAACAAGACCCTGACTCGTTCCTATCATTCAAGGCCTGCTCAGTCTGGCCCGGTCCTGCCGTTCAGCCCCCTCTTGCTACTCAAACTGATCTGAAATTCTTTTTTTTTTTTTTTTTTTAAGATTTTATTTATTTATTCATGAGAGACAATGAGAGAGACAGAGACACAGGCAGAGGGAGAAGAAGGCTCCATGCAAGAAGCCCGATGTGGGACCGGATCCCGGATCCCGGGATCACGCCCTGAGCCGGAGGCAGACACTCAAATGCTGAGCCACCCAGGTGTCCCCCGATCTGAAATTCTGTAGAGCATTTTACCACTTGCATGATAGGCAGTCCCTTTGAGCCCTTGGAGGGCTCATTTCTCTTCTTTAGAGAGAGAAGGGGATGAGAACAAGAACTTTAGCTGGGAGTTGCTGTGCTCGTCAGCCTCTGTCTCCATCTGGTGTTAGCCAAATGGATCAACAAATAAAGAGCTGAGGGATGGCTGAGTGGGTCAGCAGCTGGGCGTCCGCCTTTGGCTCAGGGCCTGATCCCAGAGTTCCAGATGAGTCCCACATCGGGCTCCTTGCAGGAGCCTGCTTCTCCCTCTGCCTGTGTCTCTGTGTCTCTCATGAATAAATAAAATTTTTTTTTTTAAAGCCGAATGAACAGGGCTGCCACGGTCACACCCAAAGGGGTTCAGAGACATCTGTCAGGCATTGGCTCAGCACTTGTCGACCACTTCTTGCCCTCCTCATTGTGGCCCTGTGATTTTTCCTTTCCTTTCCTTTCTTTTTATCCAAAATCTGTTTATTGGGATAGTGTCCCACTCATCTTGATTCAGGGCGCTTTCAGTGCTGCCTCTGTATGAAGGCACATCCTTCCAGAAGGCTTGCTTTTCCTCCTGCAGGCTGGCAAAGGACAGTGGAACAGGCAGCACACAAAACCATGGTGTGTGCATGGCTAAAGACGGTGGTGATTTTGTAGCATCCCGAGCACTTGGCATACATGAAGTAAGAGTTGGGGCTCTACGCCAGGCGCTTCTTCTCCTCTTCCTGGGGACTAGGATGCAGGCAGGAGGTCCTTCATCAGGGACATGTTCCCGTGGGGAGGTTGTCACTGCAGAAAAGCCCTGTGAGGATCCCTGGGTGGCTCAGCGGTTTAGCGCCAGCCTTCGACCCAGAACGTGATCCTGGAGACCCGGTATCGAGTCTCACATGGGGCTCCCTGCGTGGAGCCTGCTTCTCCCTCTGCCTATGTCTCTGCCTCTCTCTCTGTGTGTTTCTCATGAATAAATAAATAAAATCTTAAAAAAAAAAAAAAAGAAAGAAAAGAAAAGCCCTGTGATTCCTGCATGAAACCGACTCTCAGAGAGGTTAGCAAACCGCCTGAGGTCACTCAGTGTGTAGGTGGTGGAGTCCAGTTCCAGCCCAGGTGTTTCTGACTCCTGAGCCGGGTGTTCTTACTACTGCATGGACAGAGCCCTGGAACCATGGGTGTGGTTTGCAGAACTCTGTGAATGTTGACATGATAAGCACATCACAATTTAAAAATATCACTCAGTGCTAGATTATGGCGGTGGGGTGGGGTAAGTGAGGGGACTCGGGAGCCACTCTGCCTGAGTTAATGACTCTAACTCCCCACTTCCCAGCTGTGTGAACTTTGTGAAATCTGGATGTGGTTTGTGGTCTCTCAGTGCCTCAGCTTCCTTATCTGTAAAATGGGGAGAATAATGGGACCTATCTCATAAGGTTGTTGTGAGGATCGAATGTGTTGGTATATATAAAATGCTTGGCACAGCGCTTTAGAAAGTGCCAGCTGCTATCTATCTATCTATCTATCCATATATCTATCTATCTATTTATGTCATCTCTACCCTCAACATGGGGCTCCAACTCATGACCCCAAAATCAAGAGCTGCACGCTTCACTGACTGAGCTAGCTGGGCGGCTCCTTCCTGACTTGCTTTTAGTTGAACACATACCAGAGCTGTAGCTGCAGGCACAGGCCATGTCATTACACACAAAACTGAAAACAAACACTTGTTATACTCATCTTAGGTGCATTCATAGAGTCTCCCTTTGTGACCCATCCATCCCAGACAAGAAACAGTTAAGTGACTGATGTAAAGATGAAGGTATGGGCGTTCTGATTCTGATCTAGTGCAAGAAATAGCCCAAGATGCATCCCCTCAGAAACAAAGATGCCCATTTTCAAAACTTTATTTAAATCCAAGTTAGTTAACATGCATCACATTATTAGCCTCAGGAGTAGAATTTAGCGATTCACCAGTTGCATATATCATACCCAGTGCTCATTCCATCACGTGCGCTTCTTCATGCCCATCACCCAGTTACCCCATCTCCCTGTCTACCTCCCCTCCAGCAACTCTGTTTGTTTCCTGGAATTAAGAATCTCTTATGGTTTGCTTCCCTCTCTGTTTTTATCTTATTTTATTTTTCCTTCCCTTCCCCTATGTTTATCTGTTTTGTTTCTTAAATTCCACATATGAGTGAGATCATATAATTGTCTTTCTCTGATTGACTTATTTCACTTAGCATAACACTCTTTAGTTTCATCCACATCGTTGCAAATGATGCAACTGTTTAGGACTGTTTAGAGCCCTGTTTAGGACTGCATTCATTCTTTTTGTGGCTGAGTAATATTCCATTGTATATATGTACCACATCTTCTTTATCCATCCATCTGTCGATGGACATCTGGGCTCTCTTCATAGTTTGGCTATTGTGGACATTGCTGCTGTGAATATTGGGGAGCATGTGCCCCATTGAATCACTAGGTTTGTATGCCTTGGATAAATCCCCAGGAGTGCAATTACTGAGTGGTAGGGTAGCTCTATTTTTAACTTTTGAGGAACCTCCATACTGTTTTTCATAGTGGCTGCACCAGTTTGCATTCCCTCCCAGCAGTGTAAGAAGGTTCCCCCAGAGATGCTAATTTTAATAAAACTTTAGTCAACTAATGAAGAGATCAGGGTTACATCTCACAGGGTAAAACTATATATAATCTGTGAAGTCTAGGCATCTTTTTTTTTTTTTTTTTTTTAAGTCTAGGCATCTTGAGAGAACTTTTACATATAACAACTGGAAGGGTAGAAGGTGGGACAGGGTGTTATAGCTGTCCCCCCTGGGTGGCAGTTTCTGGGCAAGGTCTCCTCAGGCACCTGCAAAAACAGCGCTCCCTTCTCTGAAGTTCCTTTCAGTAACAGCTGCTAAATAGAAGAGCCGCATTTTCAAAGCTTCCCCCAGGAATCCCTTTTGTTGGAAACACATGAGAGAGTGGGGGCCTGAAACAAACCAGATGTACTTGCTTATGTTTCACAAATGGAACACGGAGCAGATAATATTCTGACCGAATGGTAGACAAGCCCAGAACAAAGGATCTCGAAGCCTCCAAGAGAGCAACCCTTGCTGGTGGAGGCAGCGTAGGAGGCACAACCTGAATCCACACGGGTCATTTCCTACTCTGCTCTGTAAGGAGTTTCCTTTACATTTCTGAGCCTCAGGTCTCCATCTGTAAATATGAATGAGCTCTAGCTTGAGGAACTAGGGGTAAGATTTGTGACAAAGTGCCAGGCCTGTGGCAATGTGGCAAGTGCCTGGCGTATGGCAGGCACCAGTGGATGGTAGCCATGATTCCCTTCCTGCAGTTCTGAAGCTCTCAGCTCTGCTATGAATTAGAATTAGGTCACCACATTGTAGACCCATTATGTTAGAATCTCTGGGGGGTGGGGCCCACGCATCAGCATTTTGCTGAGCTCCGCAAATAATTCCATTGTGCAGCCAAGGTTGAGAACCACTGTCTTACCCACCCTAAGGAAACCTTTCCTTGACCCTGTCAAACAAGATTTCTTGCTGTCCTTTCCTCCGTCCCTTCCTTCCTTCTTTCCTTCCGTTCTCTCTTTCTTCTTTTTCTTTATTATAGAGAATTTCAAATGTACACAAAAGTAAGCAGAAAAGTAAGGATGGACCCTCATGTACCTATCACCCAGCCTCAACAGCCACCAACTTTTGGCCAGCTGGGCTCCATCCACACATCTTCTACTTTCTACCTTTCAGGAACACCTTAAAGCAAAATGGGCTAGTAAGTCTTTTCTTTTTCTTTTTTCTTTTTATTTTTTTATTATTTTTTTTAATATATTTTTTTAAATTTTTTATTTATTTATGATAGTCACAGAGAGAGAGAGAGAGAGGCAGAGACACAGGCAGAGGGAGAAGCAGGCTCCATGCACTGGGAGCCCGATGTGGGATTCGATCCCGGGTCTCCAGGATCGCGCCCTGGGCCAAAGGCAGGCGCCAAACCGCTGCGCCACCCAGGGATCCCTCTTTTTCTTTTTTAAATTTATTTATGATATTTTTTAATTTTTATTTTTTAATTTTTATTTATTTATGATAGTCACACGGGGGGGGGGGGCAGAGACATAGGCAGAGGGAGAAGCAGGCTCCATGCACCGGGAGCCCGACGTGGGATTCGATCCCAGGTCTCCAGGATCGTGCCCTGGGCCAAAGGCAGGCGCCAAACCGCTGGGCCACCCAGGGATCCCTCGTAAGTCTTTTCATACATGAACATCTTGGCGTGTATTTTCTAAAAAAGATGAGGACTTTTCTTTTTGTTACAACCACAATACAATGATCACAACTAATTTTTTTTACATCTGAATTATTTAAAAATTTCCTTAATGTTATTAAACATCCAGTGTCCAGATTTCCAGTTGTCTCATAAATGCTTTAATTTGGTTTCAGTTGTTTGAATTAGGATCGAAATAAGATCCATGTTGTGATTGGTTAGTATGTGTGTTAAGATTCTTTGTGTGTGGGATCCCTGGGTGACTCAAGCGGTTTGGCGCCGGCCTTTGGCCCAGGGCGCGATCCTGGAGACCCGGGATTGAGTCCCACGTCGGGCTTCCAGTGCATGGATCCTGCTTCTCCCTCTGCCTGAGTCTCTCCCCCCCCCCCTCTCTCTCTATGTCTATCATGAATAAATAAATAAAATCTTAAAAAAAAAAAAGATTCTTTGTGTGTGTGGGTGCCTGGGTGGTACAGTAGGTTAAGTGTCTGACTCTTGGTTTTGGCTTAGGTCATGATCTTAGGGTTGTGAGATAGAGCCCTGTTTAGGACTGCATGCTCAACACAGTCTGCTTGAGACTCTCCCTCTCCCTCTGCCCATGCCCCCATACTCTCCAGTGTGCTCTTGCTCTCTCATAAATGAATGAATCTTTTTTAAAAAAAGATTCTTTTTATTATTTATTGCTTATTTATTTTTACAGATTGTAATTTCTTTATTTGGAAGAGAAAGAGAGAGAGAGAGAGAGAGAGAGAGAGAGAACCAGACATGGAAGGAGCAGAGGGAGAGGGAGGAGGTTCCCTGGCAAGCAGGGAGCCCAACACAGGTCTCTATCCCAGGATCTGACCTGAGATCAAGACCTGAGCCGAAGACATACTCTTAACCAACTGAGCAACCCAAGTGCCCCTTTTATTTATTTTTTAAAAAGATTTTATTTATTTGAGAGAGAAAGATAGAGAGAAAGCACGAGTAGGGGGAGAGGGGGAGGGACAAGCAGACTCCCTGCTGAGCAGGGAGCTTGATTCAGGGCTCTATTCCCGGACTCTGAGATCATGACCTGAGAAAGGAACTCAGACGCTTAACTGTCTGAGCCACCCAAGCATCTTTCTCTTAATTTTTTAAAGAGTTTATTTTTAAATAATATTTACACCCCATGTGGGGCTCGAATTCACGACTCCAAGATTGAGTTGCATGCTCTATGGAGTGAGCCAGCCTGGTGCTCCGGGAGCATTCATTCTTTTTTTTTTTTTTTTAGATTTTATTTATTTATTCACGAGACACACACACACACACACACACAGAAAGGCAGATACACAGGCAGAGGGAGAACAGGTTCCAGGGAACCTGTTGTGGGACCCGATCCCAGGACTCCAGCCAGGGTCACTTCCTGGGCCGAAGGCAGGCGCTAAACTGCTGAGCCACCCAGGGATCCCTGGGAGCATTGGTTCTTAACCCTCATGTGCATCTGAAACACAGGAAGAGCTCTTCCAAACTTGGATGCCTGGGAACCACCCATAAAAGATTCTAATTTGGTTGGTCTGGGCTGGGGCTGAGCAGCAGAGTCTGAAGAGCTCCTCAGGTGGGTTCTTGCTTTCTCAGTTCTGCAGAGAAGAGTGGTCTCACACCCCACCTCCACTTCCTCACCTCCCATGCACTACTTGACCGTGATGATATGGCTTCTGCCCCCACTGCACAGCACTCCGAGTGCTCTGGCAATGGCATCCCCGCTGCTAAGTCTTTTTTTTAAATATTTTTATTTATTTATTTATTTATAATAGTCACACAGAGAGAGAGAGAGAGAGAGGCAGAGGGAGAAGCAGGCTCCATGCACCGGGAGCCCGACGTGGGACTCGATCCCGGGTCTCCAGGATCGCGCCCTGGGCCAAAGGCAGGCGCCAAACCGCTGTGCCACCCAGGGATCCCCCCGCTGCTAAGTCTTATGCCCATTTGCAGCCTGCCTTCTACTTGCTTCTGCTCACATCCTACTTCTTGAAACCCTCAGCTCCAGACACCCACTCCCTCCTGGTGCTGCTTCTCTTTTTAAATACTGGTACTTCCCAGAGGCCTCCTCTTCTTCCTGACCTGGTGATCTCACCCACTGCTATGCTTAGTCATCACTCATTTCTGCTGGTGGCCCCCAAATCTCCATTCCTCACCCAGTGTCTCACCAGGACCCACCATCATGGTGTGGCCAGGCACATCCTTCCTGCTGGCATCTCGACCTTAACATCTGCAAAGCCAAAGTCAGTCGTTCCCCCCAGCTCTGCTGCTTCTCAGCTGCATCACCAGCTGCACGAACCTCCTTGACATTCAGCTTCTGTGCTTGTAAAATGGGAATAATCCCCTGTGGTGAGTTTCAGACGAGAGAGCCCAAGAGAAGCGTGGTGCCCACGGCTGGCACACTGCAGGCATGCAGGTTGCTGCCTTCTGTTGTCACCATCCTCCACCCTGAATAGTTCCTTGTGGCAGTTTGCAGCTACCTATGGCAGAAACCCAAGGCTTCTACATCTCATGAGCTGCTAATTCGGGCAGATCCTACCTTAGAAACAACTCGCACATTTGCCCCTGCTTGCTCTTCCTACGGTTCTGCCCAAGCTCAGGGCTACATCTCTTCCTGTCTGGCTAACTGCCTCAGCCTCCTTTTGCCTCCCAACCTATCTCCAGTCAGTGTCTGAATTGACCCTCCTGAAACAAAATCATAATTCCATAATTCCCTTGCTTGGGGTACCTGGCTGGCTCAGTTGGTCAGTCAGTAGAGCGTGTGATTCTTGATCTCGGGGTTGTAAGTTCAAGCCCCATGCTGGTTGTCAAGATTAGTTATAAATAAAATCTAGGTGGATCAGTGGTTGAGCATCTGCCTTGGCTCAGGTTGTGATTCTGGGGTCCCAGGATGGAATCCCACATCGGGCTTCCCATGGGGAGCCTGCTTCTCCCTCTGCCTATGTCTCTGCCTCTCTCTCTGTGTCTCTCATGAATAAATAAATAAAAAATATTTTAAAAAATAAATAAAATAAAATAAAATAAAATCTTAAAAACAAAAAACAAAAAAACCTTGTGCTTAAAATTCTGTGATGGCCCCTAGGATCTGTCCAAACTACACAGCTAAATATTTTAGTCCTTTTTCACTCTGGCCATCCCATTTCTCCCCTTACAGCCTTTCTCTATTTTCTTGCTTTTGAGACTTGAGCACCAGCATCTTCAGCATGAAATGTGTCTCCCCCACCACCACCTCATAGCTCTGCCTGGCAAACATTACTCATCCTTCAAGGCCACAGAACCTTCCTCCCTCCTTCCTCACAGACACTTAGTCATTTCTTCCTCTGTGCTCCCACAACCCTCGGTAGATGCTCAGTTATCCTTTAGCAGACACATCTACTGTGTGCCAGACAGTGTTCCCGAGAGCTTTGCAAATATTAAAGTACTTAATTTTCATACAGCCCTATGAGGTGCTTATTTTTGTTATCCCTATGACAAAGGAGGCACCTTTGAGGTCCTGGAGATGCTCTGTCACTTGCCCAAGATCACTTAGCTGAAGATGGCCGAGGCAGTACTGGAACCCAGGCCATCTGGCCCCAGAGTCTGGGTTCTCATTCATCTACCATGCAGCCTCTATGCTAGGATGAGTATCACTGAACACCTAGTATTAAGCAAATCAGTATGAAATTGCCAATATTGGGGATCCCTGGGTGGCGCAGCGGTTTGGCGCCTGCCTTTGGCCCAGGGCGCGATCCTGGAGACCCGGGATCGAATCCCACATCGGGCTCCCGGTGCATGGAGCCTGCTTCTCCCTCTGCCTGTGTCTCTGCCTCTCTCTCTCTCTCTCTCTCTCTCTCTGTGACTATCATAAATAAATAAAAATTAAAAAAAAAAGAAATTGCCAATATTTGGCCATCTTTGACCCATAAAAATAGCACATTTGTATGGTTCCATGTGTTAGGCACTTGGGATGGAGCAGAAAACTCTGGGTGATGACATTAGAGCATGGGTGAAGATCTAGGAGCAGAGTGTACATGTGACCCGATAGGGTGTCTGCAGAGCCCCCTGCCAAGGAAGTGCTAACTAAGAGAAGACCTGAGAGAGGAGTGGAAGGAAAGGGGGAGTTTGGGGGAAGGGGGAGGGAAGGGACTTCCAGGCAAAGGCACAGCCTTGGAACAGCATAGGCTAAGGCCTGAAAGCTAAGAAGGAGGGCTGCCAACTCTGTTACCCAGCAATTAGTACCTGGCACAGAGCGGACGTTCAAGAAGGATTTGTCAGGGCAGCCCGTGTGGCTCAGCGGTTTAGCGCTCCCTTCAGCCCAGGGCCTGATCCTGGAGAACCGGGATCAAGTCCTGTCCTATGTCAGGCTCCCTGCATGGAGCCTGCTTCTCCCTCTGCCTGTCTCTCTCTCTCGAATAGATAAATAAGATCTTTAAAAAAAAGAAGGATTTGTCAAAAAAATAAATGAAAAAGGGAGAGAAGTATCAGCTGGAGCTGATACAATGAAAGTGGGGTTTGAAGCAGGAAGGTGATTTACTTTTTTATTGTCTTATTTTAAAGTCAGATTTAATGAGGCATAATTACAGAGAGTAAAATTCACCCTTTTCTGTATACAGTTCTGTGAGTCTTGACAAATGCATCAGTGCTGTAGCCACCATCAGAGAAAATATAGACTCATTCAGTCCCATCCCCAAAACTCCCTGGTGCTGCTCCTTTGTGGCCAGCCGCCCCCCCCCCTCAGGAAACCACCAGTCTGTTCTTTTGCTGTGGTTTTGTTTTTTCCAGAATGTCATATGGATGAACTCAAATAGCACATAGCCTTTAGAATCCGGCTTCTTTACTTAGAATAATGCATTTGAAATGAGTCCCCTATTGTGTGTGTCAGTAGTTGGTTCCTTTCTATGTTGCCAAGTAGAATTACACCCCAGAGGTGCCTCACAGTTTGTATATCATATATTCACCAGTTGAAGGATTCACATTCACTTTAAAAAGCAAACATCACTACACCTGGTGTGGATGGAGCTGGAGCTTCTATATCTCTGTTGTATGTCCAACAGCCTTTTGCCTGGCTGGCTGGTGGAACAGTGGAGATGACAACTATGTCTTTGTCATATTTACTTTGCTGTCACAGTCACTTTGCTCTCAGTACCCAGCCAGGGCACAACTGGCTCTGAGTGAGGAATGGAAGCCATTTGGGGCAGAATATGAGCAAGGAGGGCCAGGTAAAATTACTGAGGGTGGGGAAGGGGTGAAGATTGGGTGCTTGACTTTGGGGAAGAAAGCCTTATTTTGAGGGTAGAGCAAGCCAGAATGCCTGTTTTAACTTCAATGTGGAGCAAAAGTGAGGAAGCAAAACAAAACCCAACATACTATCCAATCAAAACCCCCTAACAGGGACGCCTGGGTGGTTCAGGAGTTGAGCATCTGCCTTCAGCTCAGGGTGTGATCCTGGAGACCCGCATCGAGTCCCGCATCGGGCTCCTTGCATGGAGCCTGCTTCTCCCTCTGCCTGTGTCTCTGCCTCTCTTTCTGTGTGTTTCTCATGAATAAATAAATAAAATCTAAACAAAAACAAAGACAAAAAAAAAAAAAACCCTAACATGCTATCCAATGGTCTCCCCCTGCCACGACGACGGGAAGCGCCGTCCATTCAGGGCTCGCGCCCAGGAGGCTGCAGGTCTTCTCCTGGCCGACAGATGGCGATGTTGCACCGCGCCCGAGCTCACCCATTCACTCCACAGACCTTAGGAGCGGGTTAGCGGCTAAACGCGGGTAACGTGGGCGGGAAGGACCACTCGGTCCACAACTTTCTGAGAAAAGACTCGTCCACACCGCTGACGCTGTGCCTCACAGAGCAAGGGCTCAAGCCCAATTTCCACTTACACCTTCCTCCTTGTACAGCCCCTATCTCTAGAGAGAGGACAGTTCTTTAAGATATCAGGCATAGGAGTGTGTGTGTGCTCCAAGCAAGAGGGGGAAGGGGAAGGGACCCCAAGGTCTGGTCGGCCTCCAGTTTGCTGTGTGACCTCAGCGCACTTGCCTTTCCTCAGTCTCCACATCTGTAAAAACCGGACTTTCCAGCTATAAAATACTTGATGCTACGGAGCAGACATACACTTATTCTGCTGGGGGCCTCCACTCATAACTAATCCTTCTGTGCCAGATGCCAGGGAGACTGGAAAGGCTGCAGGTGACTCTCAGGTGCCTTCTCTTCTGGTTGGTAAATAGCTGTTGATGCAGCACTAGGTTTGCCACTTAATACAGGCTACTGGGTTCAATCTGAATTTCAGATAATCAACAGATGATTTTTAAGTGTAAGTCTGTTCTAAATATCACCTAGGATATATTTATACCAAGAAAACTTTGGTGTTTGGCAGAAATTTAAATTTAACCAGGTGGGGATCCTGGGGTGGCTCAGCGGTTTAGCGCCTGCCTTCAGCCCCAGGCCTGATCCTGGAGACCCGGGATCGAGTCCCACGTTGGGGTCCCTTCATGGAGCCTGCTTCTTCCTCTGCCTGTGTCTCTGCCTCTTTCTCTCTGTCTCTGTGTCTCTCATGAATAAATAAATAAAATCTTTTAAAAATAAATAAATAAATTTAACTAGGTGTCCTGTGTTCTTACTTGCCTAATCTGACACCCTTGTCCAACCCACAAGCCCGTCTGAGGGGAACCCCAGATCTTTGCCCTGACTGGCTAGCCCCCAATTTAGCTGGTCATTAGATGTTTTGACAACCACCCCGGACTGCAGGGAGGGTCCTCAGTGTAACCCTGTTCTCTGTCTTTCCCTCCCAGGCCTGGAGCTGCTGCTGCCCCCCACCACTCTGGCCGCCCTGGCGGACAGCTGGCTCCGCGAGGACTGCCCAGGCCTTAACCACGCAGCCTTGGTTTCGGGGGCAGCCCCGTCGCAGGCGGTGCTGTGGGCCAAGTCCCCCGGGGTACTGGCCGGGAGGCCTTTCTTCGATGCCATCTTTGCCCGAGTCAACTGCCAGGTGTCCTGGTTCCTCCCTGAAGGCTCCAAGCTGGTGCCGGTGGCCAAGGTGGCCGAGGTCCGGGGCCCCGCGCACTGCCTGCTGCTGGGCGAGAGGGTGGCCCTGAACACGCTGGCCCGCTGCAGTGGGGTGGCCAGCGCCGCCGCCGCCGCCGTCGAAGCCGCCAAGGGGACCGGCTGGACCGGGCACGTGGCTGGCACCAGGAAGACCACGCCCGGCTTCCGGCTGGTGGAGAAGTTCGGGCTCCTGGTGGGCGGGGCCGCCGCCCACCGCTATGACCTGGGAGGGCTAGTGATGGTGAAGGACAACCACGTCCTGGCCGCCGGAGGTGTGGAGAAGGTGAGGTGCGTCCCGCTGGGCCCTGCGCCGGCCCTGCTGCGCTCCCAGCCGCAGCCCCCCCCCCTACCAGCGACCGCCCCCCCAACCACGCCAGGGTGAACAGTGATGGCTGGGGAGTCTGGGGTGCTGGACCCCCACTCCCACCCCCTTGGGCATTCGCGCCCTCAGGTCAGATGGGCTGGTGGCAGACTTCTCCAGCAGGGCCCTGGGACTTGCTGTGATGTTCAAAAGCAAAGGGTGGTTGAGCTGCTGGGAACCTGGTGATGGTGGCTCTGTGACCTTGAGCAAGTTGCTCGAGCTTCCTGGACCAGTTTCCTATTTGAAAATGTTCTTAAAGATCCCTTCCAGTTTTTTTTTTTTTTTTTTTTTTCTGGTACAAGAAGATGTTTGTATTATAGCAGGGGGACAGGACCCGTGGGCAGAAAGAGGTGCTTTCCAGTTTTACTGTTCTTGAGTCAAATTGGACTCCCATCCTGGTGCCAAATATGGCTGATATTTGGCCATTTTTTTGGATCCACAGAAGGGGTAATTTCATGTGGTTTCACCTAATGTGAGGGAAACCATCCCGTGGCCTGACCTTTTCATTAACCCCAAGCTCATTATCCACCTGGGGCCTTTCTGGGGCCAGGCCCCCATGTCAGGTGCCACTGTCCTCACTCACCTTCTGGGCCTGCCCTCCAGGCAGTGCAGGCGGCCCAGCAGGTGGCTGACTTCACCCTGAAGGTGGAGGTGGAGTGCAGCAGTCTGCAGGAGGCTGTGGAGGCCGCCAAGGCCGGAGCGGACCTCGTCCTGCTGGACAACTTCAGGCCTGAGGTGAGGCGGGGCCTGCTTCCGGGGAAGGGGCTGAGTCAGGGACTCTCACCTCCCCTTGGCTTATGTCCCACAGGAGCTGCACCCCACGGCTGCTGCGCTGAAGGCCCAGTTCCCCGGTGTGGGCGTGGAGGCCAGCGGAGGCATCACGCTGGCCAACCTCCCCCAGTTCTGTGGGCCCCACATCGACGTCCTCTCTCTAGGGATGCTGACCCAGGCTGCCCCGGCCCTTGACTTCTCTCTCAAGCTGTTTCCTGAAGGGGCCACGCCCATGTACAATGCCCACAGGTCCTAAAGGCAAAGAGGATGCAGCCACCAGTGGGATAGCATGGTTTCTTGGGACCCTCAAGGTTGCCCCTAAGTATAGTACACGACTCTCCCGGCACTGGCCTGGGCTGCAGTCTGGCTCTGCCATCTACTGCTTATGTGAGTTGGAGGGGCTGACTTCACCTCTGTTCATCTGTACAATGGGTCTAATAAATGAGCAACCTTACAGATGTCTTTGGGTGACCATTAACACATCATGAAGGCTCAGTGACTCTTAGAAATTAACCATAGCTCACTGATTCTAAGATGCACTTGTTTTCACACACCACCTTCTCTGAAGTCAAAATGTGTCTTTCACCAATGGGGTCTAGTGGTCACTGTCAGCCAGGCATTGGCCATCACATAGCCATCATGGCCTATGTTGCAGCTTACAGATAAAACATGATAACAGGGCAGCCCCGGTGGCACAGCGGTTTAGCACCGCCTGCAGCCCAGGGCGTGATCCTGGAGGCCCTGGATCGAGTCCCACGTCAGGCTCTCTGTATGATGCCTGCTTCTCCCTCTGCCTGTGACTCTGCCTCTCTCTCTGTCTATGAATAAATAAATACAGTCTTTAAAAAAAAAAAAAACATGAGGGATCCCTGGGTGGCGCAGCGGTTTGGCGCCTGCCTTTGGCCCAGGGCGCGATCCTGGAGACCCGGGATCGAATCCCACGTCAGGCTCCCGGTGCATGGAGCCTGCTTCTCCCTCTGCCTGTGTCTCTGCCTCTCTCTCTCTCCCTCTGTGACTGTCATAAAAAAAAAAAAAAAAAAAAAAAAACATGATAACAATCTATGTTGAAATAAGTCCAAGAGAGCTCTTTAAACAGATGCCAGAAAGAAATTGTGGGGTGCACCTGGGTAGCTCAGTTGGTTAAGCATCTGCCATTGGCTAGGGTCATGATCCCAGAGTCCTGGGATGGAGCCTCCCATCAGGCTCTCTACTCAGTGTGAAGTCTGCTTCTCTGTCTCCCTCTGCTTCTCCACCCACCCATGCTCTCTTAAATAAATAAATAAATAAATAAATAAATAAATAAATAAATAGGGGATCCCTGGGTAGCGCAGCGGTTTAGCGCCTGCCTTTGGCCCAGGGCGCGATCCTGGAGACCCGGGATCGAATCCCACGTTGGGTTCCCGGTGCATGGAGCCTGCTTCTCCCTCTGCCTATGTCTCTGCCTCTCTCTCTCTCTCACTGTGTACCTATCATAAATAAATAAAATAAAATAAAATAAAATAATTAAAAAAAAAAATAAAGTCTTTAAAAGAGAGCACGAGCAGAGGAGGGACATGGGGAGAGGGAGAAGCAGGCTCCTCGCTGAGCTGGGAGCCTGCCACTGGGCTGGCATTCAGCTGGAACATTCTACTTGGTTGGTGCCCATATTGTACTGATTATTAAGCATTTTGCCTCTCACCTCTGGCTACTGTTACCACCTCTTTGGAGGAAGCGAGAACCTGACCATTCACTTCTGGGGTCCCCAGCCGACTCCACTATGCATCTCCATTTGGTGCTTGAAGTCCCTTTATGTCTTGGTTCCATTGCGCTATCGTCAGTTGGGAGAGAAACCCACTGTCTTCTCTGCCCTTTGCCAGAGGAAGAGGAAAACAGTTCATCCACAAAGCTCCTTTACTAGAGAGGGTCTAGGGGTCGCAGTCTGCCTTGAGGGAGGTACCTACCCCTTTGCCCCTTCCTCAATCCTGGAGACCCCTTGCTAAGAAGGGGACAGATCAAGAAAACAATGAGCTCATCTCAGATATGAAAGCTCCAGAGAAGACAAGACCATCCTTCACGCACGAATTAAGTGCTGAGCAGCTACTGTGGTCAGGCTCAGAGCACACAGTGGGGATTAATCTAGCAAAGATGCTGGACAGAAGTGGTGAGCCACTGCCTTTGGTGACACCTTCTCACAGGACACACCCCAGAGATGTCCCCTGGGGCTACACTTTTCCTCTTTAATAAGCACTTCCACCTTGGGTCCTCCTGTCCTTTTTTCCAGGGAAAACAGTCATGCTCAGCTAGGCAGACTTCCTGGCTCTAGGGAACTTAGATCTCTGGGCCTCAGCTTCTCAATCCCGAAGTGTCATAACTGAACACCCACAGAACCAGGGGCACTTCTAGGTGTCAAGATAAGGAAATCAAGATTCATGGATACACTGGGAATGGGAAGGCAAAACAGTTGGAATCCAGAAGGGAATCAGAGCCTGACAGACACAGAATCTCAAACTCCAATGCCTCCAGGACCCAGAAGATAAAATAAATGGGAGCGAAGTGGGCTGTGGCCAACTGGGGAATGTGTACTGCACCCACAGCATCCCAATTAAGAAAGAAAAAAGAACTCTAGCAGGCTGAGTCTCAAGCTCACCCTTGAACACAGAAATGGGTCAGCCCTCCAGGCACCTCCCGATCTGAGAGCTGGGAGGGGATCCCATTACCAGAGGAAAAGGAAATGGATCCTGGGCAGGCAAAAGCAACACATGCCTTCCTTGCAATGGAGTGGATTTCCAGGCAGAGGGGACTGCAAGGACAAAGGCTCAGAGATAGGAAATGACTTGGATTGTTTGGTGGAAGATTTGAAGATGGGAGCAAGACAGGCGAGATGGTTAGGAGCTGGACTGGGGCCAGACCACAAGATGGTAGGCCAGAGGACTTGGACTCTGTCCTGAGAACAATCAGACTGAAGCTGGAAAGTGAGATAAGCATATTTGCTGTAGACCGAGTTCACTGCATCAGAACGCATTGAAGGGGGCCACAGTGGCTGCAGGGAGCCCAGGAGGAGGCTGATGCAGCCCCTCACAGGCTCGAATGTGGTCGTGGCAATGGGGTTGGAGACAAGGGAATGCAGGCAGAGGAAACAGCGTGTGCAAAGGCTCAGAGCTCAGATGGAACCCCATGGGTTCAAGGCAGTAGGAGGAATTGGGTGTGGCTGTGGGGGTGGGGAGACTGAACTGGGGAGTGGAATCGGAAGAAGAGGAATCCCACACCTCACCTGGTAGCACCCTATCTATCTGGCTACACCTTCTTCTTGCATGGCCAGCCTGGGATTAGGCTTGGATGATTTCCCCAAGCTGCCCCATGCCCAGCGGAGGCCCATGCTTCCATGCTCATTATGGCAAATGTGCCTATCCAGCTGGGTGCTACAGTCAGCATATAACGTATCACCAACGCTGGCTGGTGGGTGAGAAGGGAACGTTGACTGAGTGCCCTTGCTCAGCCCTGGGAAGGTCTCTTTCCCTCCATGCCCGTGGGGGTGGGGGTGAGTATCTCCATTTTCCCCAGGAGGAAACTGAGGATTTATGAGGTAAAGAGAGCTGCTCAGGGTCATACATCAATAAAGCGGTGGAGCAAGATTAGAAATCTATCAGCCACTCACTCAATAAATATGGTTTGAACACCTACTACATACTGGGCAGTATTCTAGACACTGAGTATACAACAATGAGTGAACAGACAAAAGTCCCTGTCCTCATGGACTTTATAGTCTACTGGGGGTGCGGGGTTGGGAGAAAAAAGACAAAACGCCAAGTCCCCTCATGGCCACCAGAGGACACTGTAACCACACCACCGTCCTTTCTCTGCTTCCATCTTCCCTTCTGGGTCCCAAAGATAACAGCCAGGGAGGCTGTGAATATTCAGCGCATCTGCTCAAGGATGGAAGCTGAGGAGAGGTATGCAACAGTTCCTTCTTCTACCCACTTTTCCAGCTTAATCTCTTCACCAGATCCCTATCCAACTGCTCCAGGTCTCTCAGCGACTTTTTAAGGTCCTCTGTACTCCAGAGATTACCAAGGTGCACATGCACTCATCAGTTCATCCACCACTCCCTTCCATTTACCCACCTCCCCACCTCCTCCCATCTCTCCATCCCTCTTCCCAGCCCTCCACCCACCCACCAACTGGGGTACTCAGTCTAGAAGGTCGGGGAAGGCAAGAGGTCAAACCAGGTTGATAGAGACCGTGAACTCAGTGGGCATGAGTTTGAGCGTGCTAAGGCCGGTTAAAAACTGAAGGCATTTAAAACTGGCAAGATGTTATTAGTATCTGAAAGCAATTCAACTTTGGATCTTTAAAAAATCCCACTGTGGTATGATGTGGTGTGGACACATGTATTAATTTATCACTAGGCCTTCAAGACAATATGGTAGGTAAAATTTCATAAATATTTCAGTACCTCTGTACTTTGTTCCAATCGCTTCCTGAGTCTTGATCATCTTGGCAGTTGCTCAGTAACATTTTAAGCCCTGCTTTCTGAGGCCCTAAGTAGGCTCAGCTTGTAAGACCAAACTTCAAAGTCCTGAAGGGAATCTCACCAGGAGGCTGTGAATAGCATTTCCGCTGATCACTGTACACCCCAAACTCATGCCAGGTGATGAGGGCTTTCTTCATTTCAAGAATGGAGTGCTCTTCAGATCCCTGGAATCTAGCACAGCAGCCCTGGAAAATGATCAGGGGCAGAGATCCTCATAGCTCTACTTTGGTGGGTTGTTGGGTAACCTCTTTCCTCTCTCCCAGCAATTCAGCTGAGAGATTCCGAAGCCTGGGATGGTACCAAGAAGAGCTATCCCACAAGCCCCTTGCTTCTTGATATTTAGTTGCCCTTTAGCCAGAGGAAAGCATTTTTTTGGGATAATATATCAATATGGGAAGGACAATGCTGATGTATTAGAGGCTCGATAAAAATCATTCTTCTCATATTGAACAATAATAATAGTCCCTTAACTGTAATCTCACCGAAAAACAAAGACATTTAATTTTTATTTTTTGCATGACTTGCTTTGTTTTCTTGGAATGTTATGAGCCAGAAGGGGAATCCGTTGAGGTTTGGCAGCTTTTTGGGTAAACGATTGTACTTAACACAGTTTTGTATTTTTGGTAAACTACCCAAATAGATTATTTCAGGGGCTAAAACAAGCCTTGCATTAAAAAAATTCCAATCTAGGGGTACCTGGGTAGTTCAGTGGTTGAGCATCTGCCTTCAGCTCATGTTGTGATACCGGGATCCTGGGATCGAGTTTTACACTGGGGTGCCTATGGGGACCCTGCTTCTCCCTCTGCCTATGTATCTGCCTTTCTCTCTGTGTCTCTCATGAATAAATAAATAAAATCTTAAAAAATATATATTTAAAAATTCTAATCTAATTAATTCCAATGGATGAAAAGTGCACTAGGGAAGCCAGAGAAGGTGCAAAAGAACTGTTTCATGACCTGTCCGTGGCAATAGGTCAGCATCACTCTGCATACAATAATTAAAATAAAACCAAAAAAGTTTCATACATCTTTATGAATTAACTCTGATAGTTAATTTATCTTCGCCTTTATTTTTCACTTGTTAATTAATTTACTTATCAGGTTGTAAAAATGAAGAAGTAAAAATCTCTATTCACTCTCATTTCCTGGAGATAGCCCACTTTTAAAGAGTTGTTTTGAATTCTTCTGGTGGCTGTCTTGCATTAGAAAGATGATGATTTATAGCTTTTAAAGCTCTCTTGACTCTGTGTGTGAAGGACAAAGAATTTAGCTTATACACACCTTTTATTTTTGTTGCTTTATCATTTTCTAAAGTTTATCTGTTTACTTCTTTAGTTAATCTCTGCACCCAATGTGGGGCTTGAACTCATGACCCTGAGATCAAGAGTTGCACGCTCTTGTTGACTGAGATAGCCAGGCACCCCTGTTAGTTTTCCTTTTTTTTTTTTAAAAAAAAAGGTTTTATTTATTTATTCATGAGAGACACAGAGACAGAAGCAGAGACACAGGCCGAGGGAGAAGCAGGCTCCCTGTGGGGAGCCTGATGCAGAACTCAATCCCAGGACCCCAGGATCATGACCTAAGCTGAAGGCAGATGTTCAAACCGCTGAGCCACCCAGGCGTTCCACACTTAGCACGTTTCTGAGGGTCATCCACATTGTAGAGTGCATTGGTACTTCACTTTTTTTGTGTGGCTGAATAATATTTCACTGTGTGAGCAGATCTCATTTTGTTTATCCATTCATCATTGATGCCCATATGTCTTGTTTCCCCTTTTATTATTATGAATAATAATTATGAATAATGCTATTAACAATAAGGCTATTATGAATAGTGCTGCTGTGAAGATTCTTGTACAAGTTTTTTTTTTTTTTTTTTTTTTTTAAGATTTTATTTATTTATTCCTGAGAGAGAGGCAGAGACACAGAAGGAGGGAGAAGCAGGCTCCATGCAGGAAGCCCAATGTGGGACTCGATCCCGGGTCTCCAGGATCACACCCTGGGCTGAAGGCAGGTGCCAAACCACTGAGCCACCCAGGGATCCCTAAGTTTTTAGTGTTTAAAAAGTAATCTCTACACCTAATGTGGTGCTTGAACCCACAATCCTGAGATCAAGAGTTGCATGCTCTACCAACTGAGCCATCCAGATACCCCTGTCTTTTTTATTATGGCCATCCTAGTGGGTGTAAAGCAGTGTCCTAGTATGGTTTTGATTTGTATTTCCCTAATGACTGGTGATGCCAACATCTTTTCATGTGCTTATATATATTGTATATATTTTATACTGATTATGTATACTGCAACCTCGTCAAATTCATTTGCTGGTTATAATGATTTTTTGTGAATTCCTTAGAATTTTTTATATATAAGAGCGTGTCTTCTGAAAATATAGTTTTACTTCTTCCTTTCCAATCTAGCCTGGACTATTTATGCTTAATGTAATTATTGATATGGTTAGGGACGCCTGGGTGGCTCAGAGGTTGAGTGATCTGCCTTCAGCTCAGGGCTTGATCCTAGGGCCTAGGGATTCAGTCCCGCATCAGGGTCCCTGCGAAGAGCCTGCTTCTCCCTCTGCCTGTGTCTCTCTCTCTCTCAATGTGTCTCTCGTGAATAAATAAATAAAATCTTTTAAAACATTATTGAGGGCAGCCTGGATGGCTCAGCAGTTTGACACCATCTTCGGCCCAGGACCTGATCCTGGGGACCCGGGATCGAGTCCCAAGGTGAGCTCCCTGAATGGAGCCTGCTTCTTCCTCTGCCTGTGTCTCTGCCTCTCTTTCTCTCCATGTCTCTCATGAATAAATAAATAAAATCTTTTTTTTTTTAATTTTTATTTATTTATGATAGTCACAGAGAGAGAGAGAGAGGCAGAGACACAGGCAGAGGGAGAAGCAGGCTCCATGCACCGGGAGCCCGACATGGGATTCGATCCCGGGTCTCCAGGATCACGCCCTGGGCCAATGGCAGGTGCCAAACCGCTGCGCCACCCAGGGATCCCTAAATAAATAAAATCTTTTAAAAAATTATTGATATGATTAGATTTGAATCTATCATCTTGCCGTTTGTTTTTTATTTGTCCCATCAATTCTTTGTTCCTCTTTTTCTGCCTCTTTTTCAGAGGTGTTTTTTAGTTTTGTTTTTCCTCTTTTGTTGGCTTATTAGCTATAACTCCTTGTGTGTGTGTATGTGTGTGTGTGTGTGTGTGATTGTTTTAGGTTTTAGAGCATTCATCTGTAACCTGTCTCCGTCTATTACAAATATTTGAGGGGTATTACACCACAATATAAATAGTATGACAACCTTGTAGACTTGCATCTCTCCCTTCCTGGCCTTTATGCTGCTGTTGTCATACATTTAACTTTTTTTTTTTTAATTTTTATTTATTTATGATAGTCACAGAGAGAGAGAGAGAGGCAGAGAGACAGGCAGAGGGAGAAGCAGGCTCCATGCACCGGGAGCCCGACATGGGATTCGATCCCGGGTCTCCAGGATCGCGCCCTGGGCCAAAGGCAGGCGGTAAACTGCTGCGCCACCCAGGGATCCCTAACTTTTTTTTTTTTAAGATTTTATTTATTTATTCATGAGAGACACAGAGACAGAGAGAAACAGAGACACAGGCAGAGGAAGAAGTAGGCTCTATGCAGGGAGCTAGACGCGGGACTCGATCCCGGGACGCAGGATCATGCCCTGGGCCGAAGGCAGGTGCTAAATCGCTGAGCCACCCAAGCATCCCATTTAAATTTTACATATGTTCTAAACTCCACAATATACTATTCTTTTTATTGAAAAAAAAAATTATCAGGGCACCTGGATGGCCCAGTCAGTTAAACATCTTCCTAAGGCTCAGGTCATGATCTCAGGGTCCTGGAATTGGGCTCCCGGCTCATCCAAAAGTCTGCTTCTCCCTCTGCCTCTGCCTTTTCCCCTATTAGTGTGCACGCTTCTCTCTCTCTCAAATAAATACATAAAATCTTTTTTTAAAAAAAAAGAAAAAATCAATTCTCTTTGAAAGGTATTTAAGGGGATCTCTGGGTGGCTCAGCGGTTTGGCCTTTGGCCCAGGGCGCGATCCTGGAGTCCCGGGATTGAGTCCCATGTTGGGCTCCCGGCATGGAGCCTGCTTCTCCCTCCTCCTGTGTCTCTGCCTTTCTCTCTCTCTCTATGTCTATCATAAATAAATAAATATCTTTTAAAAAAAGGTATTTAAAGAATAATAAATCTTGGGGCACCTGGGTGGCTCAGTCAGTTAAGTGTTTGGCTCTTGATTTCAGCTCAGGTCATGATTTCAGGGTTGTGAGATCGAACCCCATGTTGAACTTGGAAGCTGGGTGTGGATCCTGCTTTGGATTCTCTCTCTCCATCTCCCTCTGCTCTTCTCCCTCTGCCCCTCACTAAAAATAAATAAAGGAGAAGAAAACAAATCTTATGTATTTACCCCTATATGTACTATTTCTGATGCTTCTCATTCCTTTTGTAAATCCAGATTTCTTCTAGGATAATTTTCCTGCTGCTTGAAGGAGACATTTTACATTTTCATTTGGTGTGGGTTCAGCTTTTGTAAATCTGAAAATGTTTCTCTTTTGCCTTCTTTTTTTTTTAATTGAGATGTAATTGACACATAACATTATATTAGTTTGAGGTGTACAATGTAGTGATTCAATATTTGTGTATGTTGCAAAATGATCACCACAAGAAGTCTAATTAACATCCATCCTCACACATAGTCACAAAAATTTTTTTTTGTGAAAAGAACTTTTAAGATCTACTTTTAAGCAATTTTCCAATAAAGAATACAGTATTGTTAACTATAGTCACCACATGTAATGTATTACATCCTCAGGACTTACTTTATAACTGGAGGTCAGTAACTTTTCACCCCTTTCACTCACTTTGCCCACCCTCCACTCCCCTTCCTCTGGCAACCACCAATCTGTTCTCTAGATCTGTGAATTTGGGTTTTACATTCATATAAAAATTTTTTTTGCCAGGTATAGAATTCTAGGTTGTCTTTTTTTTCCCCCTCCAATGCTTAAAGATATTGCTTCTCTCACTTCTTATTTGCATTGTTTCTGACAAGATACCTGATGTCAACCTTATCTCTGTTTTCCTATAGTAGTGTCTTTTTCCTTAGGGTGCTTTTTCTAAAAAATTGAAATATAATCTTCATACTCTAAACTTCACCCTTTTAAAATGTGCAATTCGGTGGTTTTTAGTATATTCACCAAGTTGTGCAACCATAACCACCAACTAATTCCAGAACATTTTCATCATTCCCCAAAGAAACCCTGTCCTCATTTGCAGTCACTGCCCATTCTGTCCTCCCCCAACCTGTGATAACCACTAATCTGCTTTCTGTCTCTTTGGCTTTGTCTCTGGCTGCTTTTTGTATGTATGATAAAAAACAGAAAACAGAAAACTTTACCATTTTGGACATTTTTATAGTATATGTGCTGCTGAAGCAAGCACTCTTGGACATTACAAAAAAAGATTTTATTTATTCATGAGAGACACAGAGAGAGAGAGGCAGAGACACAGGCAGAGGGAGAAGCAGGGTCCATGCGCAGGGAGCCCAATGTGGAACTTGATCCTGGGACTCCAGGATCACACCCTGGGCCAACCACTGAGCCACCCAGGGATCCCCCATCTTGGACATTCTTAAGTGTACAGTTCAGTGGTGTTAAGTATATTCACATTGTTGTAAAACATATCTACAGGGACACCTGGGTGGCTCAGTGTGTGAGGGTCTGCCTTCCACTCAGGACATGATACTGGAGTCCCAGAATCAAGTCCCACATTGGGCTTCCTGCAGGGAACCTGCTTCTCCCTCTACCTTTGTCTCTGCCTCTTTCTCTCTCTCTGTGTCTCTCATGAATAAGTAAATAAATATAATTTTTAAAAAGGATTTTATTTATTTATTCATGAGAGACACAAGAGAGGCAGAGACACAGGCAGAAGGAGAAGCAGGCTCCCTGCAGGGAGCCAGACGTGGGACTCGATCCTGGGTCTTCAGGATCATACCCTGGGCTGAAGGTAACACTAAACCGCTGAGCCACCTGGGCTGCCCAGTAAATAAATATAATCTAAAAAAAAACAAACAAACCGATCTCTAGAACTTTTTCATCTTGCAAATCTGAAACTCTACATTTATTAAACAGTAACTCCTCTGTTCCTCCTTCCCCATCAACCGCCATCCTATTTTCTGTTTCTATGAATTTGACTACTTTCAATACCTCATGTAAGAGGAATAATACAGTATTTTGTCTTTTTGTGATTGACTTATTTCTCTTAGCATAATGTCCTCAAGTTTCATCCATGTTGTAGCATGTGATAGGATGTCCTTCCTTTTTTAAGGCTGAATAATATTCCATTATGTGTATAGAACATATTTTGCTTCTCCAGTCATCTATTGATGGACATTTGTGTTGCTTGTACCTCTTGGCTACTGTGCATAGTGCTGTTGTGAAATCGTGTGCTTTGAGATCCTTCTTTCAATTCTTTTGGACATATACCCAGAAGTAAAATTGCTGAATCATATGGTAGCTCTATTGTTTTTTAGCTTTTTTAAAGATTTGTTTATTTATTTGGGGAGGGCAGGAGCAGAGGGAGAGAGAATCTTAAGCAGACTCTGCACTGAGTTTGAAGCCAATGCAGAGCTCAATTCCATGATCCTAGATCACAACCTGAGCCAAAACCAAGGGTTGGACACTTAACCAACTGTACCACCCAAGCTCCCTGGTAGCTCTATTTTTAATTGTTTTCCATAGTGTTTGCACCATTTTGTCACCCCACCAACAGTGCACAAGGGTTCTAATTTCTCTACATCCTCACCAACATGTATTTTCTGGTTTGTTTATTTTAGAGATTGGCAGGGGGGTGCAGCTCAAGAGGAAGAGAGAATCTCAAGCAGGCTCCACATCCAGCACAGAGCTTGACACAGGGATCCATTGCACCACCCTGAGATCATGACCAGAGCCAAAATCAAGAGCCTGATGCTTAACCAACTGAACCACAAAGGGGCCCCCTGTTTTTTTAATAGTAGCCATCCTAATGGCTGTGATATCTCGTTGTAGTTTTGAGTTTCATTACTCTGATGATTAGTGTTGTTGAGCTGTCTCTGGTTACTTTTAGGATTTTCACTCTATCACTGGTTTTGAGCAATTTGATTATGATGTGTCTTTTTTTAAATATATATTTTTTTATTTATTCATGAGAGACACAGAGAGAAAGAGAGGCAGAAACACAGGCAGAGGAAAAAGCAGGCTCCATGCAGGGAGCCTGATGTGGGACTTGATCCCAGGACTCCAGGATCATGCCCTGGGCTGAAGGCAGGCACTACACCACTGAGCCACCCAGGTGCCCCTGATTATGATGTGTCTTGGTGGAGATTCTTGTGTGTGAGATGTATGGAACTTCTTGGATATGTAGGTTTATAATTTTCATCAAACTTGGAAATAACATAAGCATTAGTTCCTAAAATATTTTTTCTGTGTCCCTCTGTCTCTCCTTTCCTTCAACTCCATTTACTCACATATTAGGTTATGTGAGATTTTTCCACAGCTCACTAATGTGCTTTTCATTAAAAATTTTTGTTTTCTCTGTGTATTTTATTTTGGATAATTTCTATTGCTTTGCCTTCAACTTGACGAATCTTTTCTTCCACGATGTCTCATCTACTATTGATCTCATTCAATGTATTTTTCATATCTGGCTCTGTAATTTTCTTTTTTTTTAAGATTTTTTTTAAAAAAATTTTATTTATTTATGATAGTCACAGAGAGAGAGAGAGGCGCAGAGACACAGGCAGAGGGAGAAGCAGGCTCCATACACCAGGAGCCGGATGTGGGATTCGATCCCGGGTCTACCAGGATCGCGCCCTGGGCCAAAGGCAGGCGCCAAACCACTGCGCCACCCAGGGATCCCAGGACTTTGTTTTTTAAAGTTATCTCCACACCCAAAGTCACAACCTCAAGAGCAAGAGTTGCATGCTCCACGGACTGAGTCAGCCAGGTGGCCCTGACATTGCCATTTTCATTTCTAGGAATTTATGTCTTTTTTATATCTCCCTGTCTCTATTTAACTTTTTTAACATACAAAATACAGTTATGAAAGCTGTTTCATGTCCTTTTCTGCTCATTGTAACATATGTGTCACTTCTGGGTTGGTTTCAATTGATTGATTATTCTTCACATTATTCTTCATGTGTTTCCTGCCTCTCTGCCTGCCTGGTAATCTTTCAACATTGTGAATTTTACCTTGCTGAGTGCCAGATATTTTTGTAATCTGTATGATTTGATAGACAGGTCCAGAGCAACGCTCAGCTTATGGCTATTTATTCCCTGCTACTAAAGCCAAACCCTTCCGAATACCCTGCCCAAAGCCTTGTCACATTTTCTAGTCTGGCTGGTGGGAGAAGGCCCTGAGTGGGGCTCCCTGCAAAGATGGCTCTTCCCCTAGTGTCCTTGTGTTCCTTTCTCTCTGGAATTGCAGTGTTTCTGTTACTGTCCTTCATTGCTTAGTGTCCAGTGTTTTGAAAACCATTGTTTTGTGTGTTTTGTCTGGTTTTGTGGTGGTAGTGGTAGTTGTTTCTGATAGGGTAAACTTGGTTCCCTTTCTTCACCTTGAGGAGGAGCAGGGATCCTGGCGTGTGTGTTTCTAAGAGCTCCTCAGGTGATCCAGGATGCAGCCAAGTGACAGCCAGTTTATAGAGCTGTTTTCTCTGCTTGAAATTTTTTTTCAATCAAATAGAATCTTTGATTATTTCCTCTCCTCCATTTTCTCTGGGCTCTCTTTCTGGAACTTTGTTCAGATGAATATCGAATGGATTGATCATCTCTTAACTTTTCTTTCATATTTTCCATTTCTTTTTTTAAAAGATTTTATTTATTCATGAGAGACAGAGAGAGAGAAAAAAAAAGAGAGAGGCAGAGACACAGGCAGAGGGAGAAGCAGAAGCAGGCTCCATGCAGGGAGCCCAATGCAGGACTCGATTCTGGGACTCCAGATCACACTCTGGGCTGAAGGCAGGTGCTAAACCGCTGAGCCACCCAGGCATCCCTAGGCAATGATATTTGTAATTTCCCAAACTATTTCTTGTTCTCCAATTACCATGTCTTCCTAGAAACCTCTATTGTTTCATGCTGCATTATCTCATTTATTTGTTTCCTCCAGGGCTGTTTGTTTTGTCTCTTCATCCTAATCCTTTTGGTTCTACTGGAAGTGAGTCAAAGGAGATCCACGTAGTTCACCAGCAGGCCTATACCTGGACAGGCTGCGAGTTCTGTGGAAAGGTGTATTAATTGATGAAAATGTTTCACTTCAATCCTCTCCCCAGGTGCCATTCATTTGGCAATGTCTGGAGACATTTTTGGTTGTGATATCTCAGGGGATGCTACTGTCATCTAGTGGTTACAGACCGGAGATGCTGCTAAATATCCTACAGCATACAGGAAAGTCTCCCACCACAAAGAGGTATCTGGGCCAAATGTCAATCGTGTGAAGGTGGAGAAAACCCTGATTTAAGACAATCTGAGAGCAGCCTGCCACACCTCACACCACCAAAGGTCAAGACAAGAAGGGACTCTCCACATCCACTTCAGGAGAATTCCCAGGCATTTATTCAAGTTTGTTAAAGGAGATCTCCAGGGGCACTCAGCTGGCTCAGTTGCTGGAGCATATGACTCTTGATCTTGGGGTTTTGAGTTCGAGCACCATGTTGCATGTAGAGATTATTAAAAATAAAATCTTTAGGGATACCTGGGTGGCTCAGTGGTTGAGCATCTGTCTTTGGCTCAGGCTGAGATCCTGGGGTCTTGGTATTGAGTCCCACATCGAGCTCCCTGCAGGGAGCCTGTTTCAGCCTCTGCCTATGTCTCTGCCTCTCTCTGTGTGTCTCTCATGAATAAATAAATAAAATCTTAAGAAAATAAAAATATTTAAAAAGAAAGAGGGGCGCCTGGGTGATTCAGTCAATTGAGTGAGCATCTGACTCTTGATCTTGGCTCAGGTCTTGATCTCAGGGTTATGAGTTCAAGCCCTCTGTTGGATTCCAGGCTGGGTGTAGAGTCTACTTTTAAAAAAAAAAAAAAAAAAAGAGAGAGAGAGAGAGCGATCTTCAACTGATGGTTCATGAACCACAAGTGGCCTACAGCTTTGGTTCATTTGGCTTTTATTAAAATACTTACATATATATAAAGTGGTCAACATTTTGGTTGATTTTACCTAAAAAAACAGATTTCTAGTTTCTGCTAGAAAATCAGGACAGACGTGATTAATAGAGCTGAGTGGCTGCTGTCCCTACAGATGAGCATGTGTCCCTTCCCACCTCTGTCCCTTGGTCCATTTGGCCACCTATATCTCCTGCTTGGCCTCTTTACTCATGCAAATTCATGACCCCTGTATTTTCTTTTTTCCTGGTTTTATCCTGGGGACAAATGTTGTCTCTGTACCCAAGGACAGCTGTGGAGTGATTCTGAGATAATCTTCTAGTTAGTTAATTTGTTTCTTTCCCATTGTTACTATTACTTTGGAATAATGGCAGAGCATATAAATAAGAGAATCATATCTGCCACCGTTGGTGGTGGAAACTTGGGGATTTTCAGGTACGGGACAGCAGGTGAGGCCATGGGCATGAGTGAGATTGCTCAGGAGAAGCGTGGCAGGCAAGAACAAAAGCTGTCCAGGATGGACTGCTGAAGAAGGCAGACAAGAAAGAAGTCAGAGAGGATGGCCAGAGGGAGGGAAGGGATATCAGGTGTGTGTGGAATCACAGAAGCTAAGCGAAGAGAACATGTCAAGAAAAGAATCAAGGGATACCTGGGTGGCTCAGCAGTTGAGCATCTGCCTTTGGCTCAGGTCATGATCCTGGAGTTCTGGGATCGAGTCCCACATCTGGCTCCCGCGGGGAGCCCACTTCTCCCTCTGCCTATGTCTGCCTCTCTTTCTCTGTGTCTCTCATGAATAAATAAATTAAAAATCTTAAGAAAAAAAGAGAAAAAAATGTAGCCTACAGAGGTATCCTTTAAGTAAAATATGCAGGTCATGATTTTGGTGAAAGCAGTTTCTAAAAAAAAAAAAAGAAAGAAAGAAAAAAAAGAAAGCAGTTTCTTCTGGAGTGCTGGAGGCATGCCAAAGCCTACAGCAGGTTTCAGCTGCTGGGGAGAGGAGGAAACCTAGACTGTTAAGACAGACAGCTCTTTCCAGAAGTTTGGCAGTGAAGGAGGTGCGAGGTCATGCGTGGTGAAGGATGGAGAATTGGTTGTCGGTTGGCTGGTTTTTTTAAGGTGGAAGAGATCTGATCTTGTTTATAGAGGAAATAGTCTGGGTTTTGTGATGTCGTGAACAGTGTAACCTAAAGAGCACATCCCCACCATAAAACAGGTAGAGATTAGGCATAAAATCAAGTAAACATCCCTCAAAATGCACAGCTGGGTTTCAAGATAGTAAGGGGAATCCCCACACACAAGGAGGAAATTGAAAACCAGAGCTCTGAGGCCGTAGATCTTGGCAACACAGGGGCTTTGGGCTTTACCTTCACTTAGAGATTGGAGATGAGGTCTTGCAGGGCCATTGAAAACGGAGACCCTAATATAAAGCTCAACCCCTTAAAGGGGGACCCTTAGTGAAGGAGTAGACTAGAAAAAAAGATCTTTCCATCGGCTCAGAGAGCACAAAAGAACCTTGCCTGCCTCGCCCTGAGATCTGATGGCAATAGAAAAGTCCTGAGAATTCATTGCGGAAGGCTTGCCCTCACTTGGATTTGGGTTCCAAGTTTACACCATCATGGAAGCCCAGATAAAATGAGCAAATAACATGGTTCAGGGTTCGTAATACCCTTGAAGCATCCTTGACAGGAGCAAACCAGAATCTCTCTAGAAAGACACCATCAAACTTAGTCACATGGTGTCCCCCTGCTGACTCTGAGTTCACAGCCCTGAATTAGAAACTTAAGAGGAAACCATCTGTCATGGACGAAAGTAAGCACCCCAGAACTCCAGACAACAGAATCATGGAGCAAAAGACCACACAGTAAGTATATTTTAAGCACCTGAAGAATTAAAAGAAGGACTCAGCATGAGAAAGTAATCAGAGGGTGTTAAAAAGGAGAGGCAGAGGTTTAAAACAAAGAGAAAGGAAAAGGGTAAAACTAATGCCACTGTTAATCCACCCACCTAGCCATCCGTTCCCCTTTCCTGTGGCCCCTTGTCTGGGTCTGAGAGTGTAAAGATGACTCTGGGGACAGCAGGCTGGACTCTAGGGCAGGAACATCACATTCGTCCATGCATGTGCACGCCCCTCTTTCCTTTCCCAGCATCTTTAAGAGGTCAAGCTAGAAAGTCCCCACAGGGCATCTTGTTCAACCTTTTTTTTTTTTTTTTTTTTTTTAAGATTTTATTTTATTCATGAAAGACACAGAGAGAGGTGGGGACACAGGCAGAGGGAGAAGCAGGATCCCTGCGGGGAGCCTGATGTGGGACTCATCCCAGGACCCTGGGATCATTACCCTCAAGGCAGATGCTCAACCACTGAGCCCCTAGATGCCCCTCTTGGTTAACTTTCAACTTTCTCGCAGAGAAAGAATGTGAGTCCTAGCAACATAAAAATCACTTTCCTGAAGTCTCCAAGTGTGTGGGCGGCGAGGCCAGCTGGAGAGCCAGGGCCTTGCCTCTGCTGATCACTTGACATGCGGGCGTCTGAGCTCTGAACACTGTACGCCTGTTGTGTTTCCCTGGCAGATTGTTTGCCCCTCATGTGCAGGGTCCCCACGACCCAGTCCTGCCAGCTGATGATGACAATGAGAAGCAACATGGTTTTCCAGCTCCTGAGTGACAGAGATGGGACCAGAGCCCTGATCTCTATCTTGTATCAGTTCTGTCCCGGTCTTCTGTCACCCTCCCCCAGCCCTGCCCCTGCCACTGGAGATGCTGAGCTCCTTGAGAGTTGAGAGCGAGGGCCTGATTCCTCCACCCGCAGGGCCTGGCTCAGAGGAATGCCCTGCTGGTACTTCCACTTCCTTCCTGCATCCAGGGGGTGAGTGCTCCAAGGCCCTCCTGAGCAGGAAGGAAGAGCTGTGTCCAGCATTAACCGGGTGTGAACTTGGGAGGTTCCTGGCCATTCAGTAGCACAGGATGGCTGCTCCTCCCCACCCCCCAGGACTCTGAGTCTCTCTGTACTTCCGGGGGCGGGGGTGGGGGGTGGAGAGATGGCAGGATGGGACTAGGAAGTCTGACACTTTCCTTTTTTTTTTTTTTTAAATTTTTATTTATTTATGATAGGCACACAGTGAGAGAGAGAGAGGCAGAGACACAGGCAGAGGGAGAAGCAGGCTCCATGCACCGGGAGCCCGTCGTGGGATTCGATCCCGGGTCTCCAGGATCGCGCCCTGGGCCAAAGGCAGGCACCAAACCGCTGCGCCACCCAGGGATCCCAGTCTGACACTTTCCTAACACTTACTGATCCACCGGTTCTCTTTTCTTTTAACAAAGAAAGAGCAGATCTTTGAGTAAATGAATGCCTCCAGCAGTGAAAGAACAACGTTTACGCAATATCTTTGTTTACCTTGTATTTATTTTCATGTTGGACCTTCTATTTATGGCAAGTGATACTGGTTTTCCATTTGCAGAAGTGATACAAAAAAGGTTCCTTTTAAAATAAATTTATTAAGCAAATAGTAAGTCATCTTAAAGAAAAATACAGATGGTTAAGTGATATGGCAAAAATCCTAACGTTCATGATTGAAGTTTGGGAAATCAAACCCCAGGAATGGAATGGAAACTACTTCCCCTCTCCCCACTCCTGGCTCCTCTCCCAGAGGGGAGGTCAGCTCTTACAGATGGCTTTAGGGCCAAGGACATCCCTGGGCTCCATTTCTACAAGGGTGGAGCGTTATAAATAAGCGTGTCCTGGGGCAAATCCATCTCTCTGGATTGATCCAGCAAGGTCCCAGGGAGAGGACCAGACGCTGGTGCTCTGCCCTGGGACAACGTTCCTTTCCACATTGGATCGCACTCAGGTCTCCTTGGCTGGTGTCCTGCACCCTGGAGGGGTCAAGATCGGAAGGCTGCCCCTGGTCTCTGTTGATACGAGGTCCCGGGTCTGGGCAAGGAAGGCAACTCCCCAGTTTGGCTGATGAAGTTCCCTGTTGCAAGTTGAGGGTCAAAGGCACAGTTGAGATGTAGTAAGACGCTCCTTTGCCTGGTCTTGTGTTTCCTTGGAGGCACAATCTGTGGCTTTGAGAGGCTGACTTCCTGTCCTCTCCTGCTAGCATCCACACTCGGCCTGTTTCTCGGCATCCACGGGAACCCTGCACGCCAACCCCGGCATCTTAGCTGCACAGCAAAGGAAGGCGGAAACCCCTATGATGATGCTATTTTCTGCCTCTTTGGTACCTTGAGATCTTAATCTGCAACGTGATTTTGGTGTCTTCTGGCCCAGAGTGGGCCCCACCTCCAATTCTCTGCAGCCTGGGGCAGCCAAAGGCACACACCTCTGGGCTTCCTCTGCAGCACCAGCTCTGTCCACAGGAAACTGCCCAGCCCCAGATCCAGGGAGTTGAAATCCAGATGTAAAAGGCCGAGGATGGGTAGGGGGCATTCTTCCCTGGGGACCCAGGTATCAACTTGGGCTCCTAGGCTGGAGCTTCAGGGTCTTCTCTGAGGTAGGGCCTTCTGTATGGGTCTTTGGGAGGCCAGTCCTCCAGGACCTGGGGATTCAGAACCCCACACTGGTCCGACCTTCACGCCTCCAGAAAGCTGAGATCTGCTCCAGGGTGACCCGAGGCTGGAGGCCCCACTCAAAATCGGGGCTTCCTAGTCGCTGCCTCTGGGCCTGGGGGCTCCCCAGATGCATGTTGGCCTCTGGCCTCTGTTCAGGCTCAGCCCAGCTTACCAGGCCTGGGGCGTAGGGCCTCTCCTCTGAGGCCTGGGGCCCCCAGAAGGTGTTGCAGGCTGGGGCCCTGTGTGGGGTATGGGGGGCCAAGGAGCCAGGAGGGGTGAGTGGGGCTAAAGGGACAGGTGGGGCTGTGGCTCTGGCCTCCAATGTGCCCCCAGGGGTGGGAGGGTCTGGGGGCCGGTCCATGAGCAAGGGGACTGCAGAGCCATACCAGTCCTCTGAGCGCTCTCGGGCAGTACCCCTGGGCTCGATCCACAGTTCTCCTCCAGGGCGCCAGACCAGGGTGGGTGCGTGGTTGCCAGGGTCCGAGTGCAGAGAGCGACGGAACAGGCGTTCGGCCAACACGGCTGTGGTTAGGAGGAAGAGTGCGGCGAGGGAGGCCAGGGCCAGCATGATGGGGATGCAGGGTCCGCAGGGCAGTGGGGGCCACGGAACCAGTTCGGACACAGGGAGTCCCTCCTGTTGCCCAGAGGGCTGCTCTGGTGTTGAAGGCATCTGGAAAGACAGGGGTCAGATGAGACAGGGTGGCCACAACCTAAGCGGGGGCAGGAGGCAGTGAGTGTCCAAACAAGGGCGAGGAGAAAGACAGAGGCCTGAGGGGCGCAGCATCTGGCCCGGGAAACAGACCTGGGCAGACAGAGGAGCCAAGGGGACCCAGAAGGCTGGAGAGCAAGGGTCCCTCCACGGCCTACAGCCAGACACTTCTGCTCAGGCTCCCCAGCCTGCTTGCAGAAACCCCAGTTCCCTTTCAGACCCTGGGGTGCCTCAGACAAAACTCTGAGGGCCCCAAGGGCTTCTTTCCTCCATCTAGCACCCCCACCCCCGCGGCCCAGGTCTGGCTCTGGCTCAGAGGAAGTGGTGGGTAAGATGAGACTGTCCCCTCCTCCCCTCCCGGCCCCCACCCTGTGCAAGCCCACTTGCCACTGGCCAGCACCTGGGATGCTCCTGTGCCCTCACCACTCCCCTGGGCTTGGTCTCGCCTCTACAGGCTCCAGCACGCTCGCTGGCTGTCATGCCAGGTGTCAGGCGCCTCCTCTGCTCCGGCCCCTGCCTGACTGCTCTGCCGGGGGGCCCCCAGCTTCCCATCTGCAGGGGCCTCCCGCTGCCTCACCTTACCTTGGGGCACCCCCAGGGCTCCTGGCTCTCCCTTTGGAGCACTCCCTGTGACTGAGCGCCCAGGCAATCGCCTCAGATGAGGGCGGAAGGGCACCACCTGTTGCTGGGCAACTGTGCCCCAACTTTCTGGCCCTGGGAGGGGGGGGAGTGTTTCCTAGGCGACCTGGGGGGATGTGGTCAATGTGGTGGGGAGGCGTTTCCTGGTGAGAGGTGGGGCTCAACGGGCAGTAGTTGTATTGAACTCAGTCTCACCCCAGCCAGGCCCCAGGCCTCAGGCCCCAAAACCTTCCACCAGAGACCAAGAGGTGGGTTCACAGAGCACCCAAGGCTCCTTGCTCTCCCTACTCTGGGGGCGGTGGCTCTGGCCTTGGCCCACCCACACCCTCCCCTCTCCTGCTCAACCCAGCCTTCCCCATACTTCTTATGAATACACATTTCTCTGTCTTCAGAATATTTGGCCTCAATTTTGGTCAGGGTGTGATATCTTACTATCTCATCAGACATTGGTGAGGTGCGGTGTGGGTAGCAACAGAGTAAGGCCTCTGGGAAGAAGCCTGGTATAGAATCAGGCTCAGGTCTATCTCCAAGGCCCTGGACATTTGCCACCCTGGCTCCTTTCTCCTGGGGTGAGGGTCCGCAGAGCCTGGGAACGCGGCATGAGGGAGTGTTGTCGGTCACTCGGGTCCCTTTGGAGATTGTCTAGTTTGACTCACTGGCCGACAGATGACAAGCAAGCCCCGCGTAAGGGCAGTGTCGTGCCCAAGGTCACACAACCCATGTATGTGGGAGGGATGGGAGAAGCATAAATATAAGTTCCTAGTCTGGCAAGCAACTGAACAGAACACAACTCTTACTTGGGATTAATATTTTCTTTTGCAAGCCTTTTGAGAAAGGCTAAAAAATATGTTGAAATGTTAGCATCTTACAACATGATCACAAGGACAGCCTGACTCACACTGGTCTGTCCTGGTGGTTTTGAGGAAAGGGCCAGAAGGAGCACAAAGTGTGGCATGAGATAGGAGTAGGTAGAAATAGAGTTCGGAGGCTCCTAGCCCTATGACACATGCTTGAATCTGATACAATTATAATTTGATGAGATCATAAGCCTTAAAATAAAACCTGAAATTGGAGCACATGGGTGGCTCAGTCGGTTAAATGTCTGCCTTCAGCTAAGGTCATGATCTCAGGGTCCTGGGATTGGAGCCCTTCATTGGTCTCCCCGATCAGCAGGGAGTCTGCTTCTCCCTCTCCCTCTCCCCCTCCCCCTGCTTGTGCTTGTTTTCTCTCTCTCTACCAAATAAATGAATAAAAATCTTAAAAAAAAATAAAAAACAACAACAAAACTGAGGGACGCCTGGGTGGCTCAGTGGTTGAGTGTTACCTTCAGCTCAGGATGTGATCCTGGGGTTCTAGGATGGAAACTCACATTGGGCTCCCTGCAAGGAGACTGCTTCTCCCTCTGCCTATTTCTCTGCCTCTCTCTGTGTCTCTCATGAATAAAGAAATTAAAAAAAAAAACAAAACACTGAACTTGATAACACTGAACTGGACACTTAAAAAATGGTTGATTGGGAATCCCTGGGTGGCTCAGGGGTTTAGCGCCTGCCTTTGGCCCAGGGTGCGATTCTGGAGTCCCGGGATCGAATCCCACGTCAGGCTCCCAGCATGGAGCCTGCTTCTCCATCCTCCTGTGTCTCTGCCTCTCTCTCTCTCTCTCTCTGTCTGTCATAAATAAATAAATAAATCTTAAAAAAAAAAAAAGGTTGATTGCAGCACATGGTTGACTCTTGGAAGGGCGTGCGACCCTAGATCTTGAGGTCATGAGTTTGACCCTCACTTTGGGTATAGACATTACTAAAAAATAAACTTAAAAAAAATTAAAGAGATTGGGGCACTTGGGTGGCTCAGTCGGTTAGATGTCTGTCTTCAGCTCAGGTCATGATCCCAGTGTCCAAGAGTTGAGTCCCACATCGGGCTCCTTGCCCAGCAGGGAGTCTGTTTCTTCCTTTGTCCTTCACCATGCTTGTGTTCTCTCTCTCCCAAGTAAATAAATAAAATCATTAAAAATAAATAAATAAATAATAAATAAAATAAAATTTGAAAAACAGGCTAAGATAATACATTTTGTTACATGTATTTACAACAATATGTTTTTAAAAATCTAAATAAATGAATAGATTTGAAATGTATGTAATGTTCTGTTTTAGTCTTTCCTTAAAAAAATAAAACACTAGGGAATCCCTGAGTGACTCAGCGGTTTGGCGCCTGCCTTCAGCCCAGGGTGTGATTCTGGAGTCCTGGCATCAAGTCCCTCATCGGACTCCTGCAGGGAGCCTGCTTCTCCCTCTGCCTGTGTCTCTGCCTCTCTCTCTCTCTCTCTCTCTCTCTCTCTTTCTCTGTCTCTCATGGATAAATAAATAAAATCTTAAAAAAAAAAAAAAAACACTAGAAGAGTAAACATCATTAAAACCAGGAAGAGGGATCCCTGGGTGGCGCAGCGGTTTGGCGCAGGCCAAAGCGCCTGCCTTTGGCCCAGGGCGTGATCCTGGAGACCCGGGATCGAATCCCACGTCGGGCTCCTGGTGCATGGAGCCTGCTTCTCCCTCTGCCTGTGTCTCTGCCTCTCTCTCTCTGTGTGACTATCATGAATAAATAAATAAAATCTTTAAAAAATAAATAAATAAAATAAAACCAGGAAGATCAGGGTCGCCTGGGTGGCTCAGAGCTTAAGTGTCTGCCTTTAGCTCAGGGTGTGATCCCGCCGGGATCGAGTCCCACATTGGGCTCCCTGCATGGGGCCTGCTTCTCCCTCTACCTGTGTCTCTGCCTCTGTCTCTGCGTCTCTCATGATTAAAAAAATAAATAAAGAAAGAATAAAAAAAAAGATGCTTAACCAGCTGAGCCACCCAGGCGCCCCCCCCCCCATGATTTAATTCTTAACTGTCACCTATCACTTAAAAAAAAAAAAAGCTTAACATTTTTGTTTCCTTAAAAAATTAAAAATAGATTTATTTTGTGCAATTGTACTTTCATGTATATACAGAACTGAAAGCAGACTCAAACAGGTATTTGCACACCAGTGTTTGTTACCAGTGTTATTAACAACAGCCAAAAAGGTGGAAAAACTCAAATGTCCATCAATGGATGAATGGATAAACAGAATGTTATACACACACACATATACGTATATATACAGTGGAGTATTATTCAGCCCTAAAAAGGAGAGGCAGTCTGACGCGTGCTACAACAGGGAGGAACCTTAAGAATGCTATGCTAAGGGCAGCCCCGGTGGCGCAGCGGTTTGGCGCCGCCTGCAGCCCAGGGCATGATCCTGGAGTCCGGGGATCGAGTCTCACATCAGGCTCCCTGCATGGAGCCTGCTTCTCCCTCTGCTTGTGTCTCTGCCTCTCTCTGTCTCTCTCTGCATCTCTATGAATAAATAAATAAAATCTTAAAAAAAAAAAGAATGGTATGCTAAGTGAATTAGGCCAGTCACGAAAGGACAAATACTGTAGGATTCTACCCATACGAGGTCCCCGGGGCAGACTCACAGAGACCAAGAAAGTAGAATGGTGGTGGCCAGGGCCTGGGGGAAAAGGGGATGGGGAGTTGCTTAAAGAGCATAGAATTTCACTTTGACCAGATAAAAAAGTTCTCAAGATGGATGGTGAGGATGGTTGCACAACAGTGAATATGTACTTAATGCTGCTGACCTGTACACTTAAAAATCATTAAAATGGTAAAATTTATGTTGTATGTATTTCACTACAAGAAAAACTTTAAAAAATAATAAACAATAATATAGAAAATTGAAAAAGGGAAATTATTGCTTGTAATTTCCTCACTCCCAAATAAGTCTGCATTCTTTTTTTTTTTTTTTTTTTTTAAGATTTTATTTTTACAGTAAATCTCTACACCCAACATAGGGCTGAAACTGACAACCCCAAGATCAGGAGTTACACACCCACTGACTGAGCCAGCCAGGCACCCTAGCTTGCATTTTTTTTACAATCTTCTGCAGCACAGGGATCAAAACCCAGATATCCTGACACTCGGGTTCCTCCCACTCCACTGCTCAAGAATTTCTGAAAACAGGAATCAGGAAGTTACTCAAGGAGTGTATGCAATAGAGGAGTCTCTGGGTCAGAAGTCTATGAAACAACCCTGGGGGAGGTGTCTTCTGGGCTGATGGGGTGCTCCTGGGGCTAGGTGCTCTGGGAGGAGCCTGATTCTACTTGGAACCAGTGAGAGAATCATAGACTAGCTGGCTGGCTTGTGGGCAGCCATGGGCAGCGTTCTGTCCTTGGTGCTCTTACCGCCTAGGTGTGTGTGGTGGTTTTAAAACATATCTGCAAGTTCCTTGACATTCCTTCTCTCATGAGGTTGTGTCTAGTCCCCCATCTCTTGAACGTAGGCTGGCCTTAGTGGCTGACTTCTAATGAATGGACTAGAGTAGAAGTGATAGCATGGCCCCCAAGCCTAGGTTTAAAAAAAAGGGACAGGGGGCACCTAGGTGGCTTAGTCGACTGAGTGATCGAGCATCAGACTCTTGGTTTTGGCTCATGTTGTGATCTGGTGGGTTGGGGGATTGAGCCCAGCTTCCAGCTCCACATTTAGTGGGGAATCCACCTGAAAGTCTCTCCCTCTGCCCTTCCTCCAACTCTAAAATAAATAAGTCTTAAAAAAAAAAAAAAAAAAAAAAAAAAGAAGGGACAGGGGTGCCTGACTGGCTCAGTCTACAGAGCATGTGACTCTTGACCTTGGGGTTGTGGGTTCGAGTCCCATGCTGGGTATAGAGATTACTTTTTAAAAATCTTAAAAAATAAAAATAAAAACATTTAAAGAAGGGACAGAGCTCCCACATGGCTTGGGGTATCTATCTATCCATCATCTATCCATCTATCATCTATCTATGTCTTTTTTTTTAAGATTTTATTTATTTATTCATGAGAGAGTGGCAGAGACACAGGCCGAGGGAGAAGCAGGCTCCATGCAGGGAACCTGATGTGGGACTCAATCCCAGGACTCCAGGATCATGCCCTGGGCCGAAGGCAGGCGCTAAACCACTGAGCCACCCAGGGATCCCTATCTATCTATCTATCTATCTATCTATCTATCTATCTATCTATCTATCTATCATCTCAATGCTCCCTCTTGGAACCCAGTCACCATGTGTGAGGAAGTCCAAGATACATGTAGATGATCTGGTCAAAGTCCCAGGGGCAGTCCCAAATGACAGCCAGCATCAGCTACCCACCTGTAACTGAGCTATTCTACCATGATTCTCACCCACCCCAAGCGCAGCAGAGATGAGCTATCCCCACTGAGCCTTGTTTAAAATAGATTTATAAATATATATATATATCACTGCCTTAGGTCACTACATTCAGGGAGGTTTGTAACACCAAAGTGTATACTGGAACACCTATGGCATTGCTCTCCCAGGATGAGTAAGGACTGTGCCTCGGAATCATCTGTGGGGCCTTCTCCAGTGCTCACTCTTTGTCTCTAGGTCCCTCCCCTCATCCTATTCCACTGTTTTAGGGCCTAAATTGGGGAGGGTGAGGAGAAAAACAGTAGCAACAGCAGCACGAGGTTGGTTAAGAAACGCCACAAGCCATTCAGATCTGCCCTCCCACTCCGTGGCTGAGATACACTAAACCTGTCTGTCTAATACAGTAGTCGTTAGCCACATTCAGTTCTTCCAATTCAAATTAATTCAAATAAAATAAAATCAGTCCTTCAGTCTCACTAATTACATTTTAGGTGTTCAACAGACACACATAGCTAGTCATGGCTGCTGCACAGGGCAGTGTGGCTACAGAACATCTGGCCACCACAGAGACTTCTACTGGATGGTGATGTCCCAGAGTCTCACTGCCCAGGGCGGGTGGAGGACCAGCCAGGACAGCATCACCTGGGAGTGTAGATCTCAGGCTCTGCCCAGCCTCTGTGAATCAGAAACTGCATCTTAGCAGGTTACCCAGGTGACCTGGAGGGACATGGCACTAGGCACAAGTTCACAACCCTGGCTGTACATCAGAAGCACCTGGGGGATACCTGGGTGGCCCTGCCTTCGGCCCAGGGCATGATTCTGGAGTCCTGGCATCAAGTCCTGCATCGGGCTCCCTGCAGGGAGCCTGCTTCTCCCTCTGCCTGTATCTCTGCCTCTCTCTCTCTCTTTCTGTGTCTCTTATGAATAAATAAATAAAATCTTAAAAAAAAAAAAAAGTACCTGGGAAGCTTTTTTTAAAAGGTTGATGTTGTAGCCACACCCCAGACCAAGACAATCACAATCTCCCGAGAGGTGGGACCCAGGCAGCAGGCTTACGGTTTTCTGGGTGATTCCAATATGCAGCGAAGGTTGAGAACCACTGCTCTAGTCTGCATCCTTGGGGGAGCCTGACAGCTTCTGCCCTGTAGTGCACACTTGTTGGATTCTTTGACTAGTGCCACCATTTGAAGAATCATCTTTTCTGAATGTCACCTTGCACCTAGCCACAAGTTACTAGGTTAAGATGCCACAAGTGTGGGACCAATGAGTTCTCTCCCTTGGGACTTTGGAGCTGAAATTGAATGACTGTCTGGATGACTGAATCTGTTAGATATAAAAATTAGGAACTCTCACTGACCCCTCTCCATCACATGGGCCAGAGAAGTGGAAGAACCAGCCAGCAGAGAGGAGCACTGGAGAGACCTGGTTCTAATTCCCTTTTTTTTTTTTTTAAGGTTTTATTTATTTATTCATGAGATACACAGAGAGAGAGGTAGAGACACAGGCAAAAGGAGAAGCAGGCTTCCTGAGGGGAGCCCAACGCAGGACTCCATCCCAGGACCCCGGGATCACGCCCTGAGCCAAAGACAGACATTCAACCACTGAGCCACCCAGGTGCCCTCTAGTTCCTTCCTGATGCCCAGCTTTCACTCCTGTCCTTGGGTTCTGGTGTCCTTATAATACATTTCCCTTTGTGTTTAATAGTTTGGGTGGCATTTCTGTGACTCGAGAATGCTCATTTATATAATCTTAAACCTGTCAACTATGTTCTAGAACAGAACTAGATTTCAAAAAATGGTCTCATTGGGCAGTCCCGGTGGCCCAGCGGTTTGGCGCCACCTTCAGCCCAGGGCGTGATCCTGGAGATCCAGGATCAAGTCTCACATTGTGCTCCCTGCGTGGAGCCTGCTTCTCCCTCTGCTTGTGTCTCTGCCTCTCTCTCTCTCTGTGTCTCTCATGAATAAAATAAAATCTTAAAAAAAAAACGGCCTCATTATTATTGCACAACACATTTCCTCTTTTTTTTTTTTACTTTTCTATAGTTGTGTAATATTTCATAATAAAAAGGTTTTAAAACCTACCATCTCTCCCTCTATGTTTATTCTCCTTTATGTAAATCTGAGCTAATGGGACTGTGCAATCTGCCCAGTGTGCTGAGCTAGGAAGGTGTACTATCCTGGAATCTATCCTCTTCCTCATTTCCTTCCACGTCAGCCTGTCCAGGTGATTTTATATGTAAAATACTTTGCGAATGTGATGACCCTCTCCACCCCCATAGCCACACCTTGGTGTCCTGTCTCAACAGCCTTCTGATGTGGTTTCCTTCACTCAATTTCTCCCCCATTCTAATCTTTTCCAGGCTAATTTTTTTTAAAAGATTTATTTGTTTTTAAAGATCTATTTATTCATTTATGATAGACATAGAGAGAGAGAGAGAGAGAGGCAGAGACACAGGCAGAGGGAGAAGCAGGCTCCATGCCGGGAGCCCAACGTGGGACTTGAACCTGGGACTCCAGGATCACGCCCTGGGCCAAAGGCAGGCGCGAAACCGCTGAGCCACCCAGGGATCCCCTCCAGGCTAATCTTTTAAAAAGACAGCTCTTTTTTTCTATTTTAAAAGATTTTATTTATTTGAGAGAGAGTGAGAAATAGAAAGCATGAGCAGTGGAAGGAGCAGAGGAAGAAGCTGATTCCCTGCTGATCAGGGAGCACTATGTGTGGCTCAGATAAGAAGCCTGATCTCAGGACCCCGAGATCATGACCTGAGCCCCAGGCAGATGCTTAACTGACTGAGCCACCCAAGCACCCCAAAAAGACAGTTCTGATCTTATCACCTTCCTGATTCAAAATCTTTGAGAGCTTACTGCTACCAGCTAGATCAGATGGAAATTCTCTGGCTTAGTGCACAGCCCTTCATGGTTTGGCTCCAAACCCACCTCTCTAGCTTCAACTTCATTTGTGCTATGACCTCACACTCACACAAACTTACAGCCCCTGAGTCTACTGTCTGCCTTTCTCCAGTACGTATTTATCATGTATCTACAAAACGTCCAGTGATAATGGCCCTTTACTGGGTGCCGGGTAAATAGAGTCCCTTTCTCCTTGAGATTGGAACACCTCTCTACCTGGCTTTTACTTGTCTGCCAAGGCTCAGCTAAAGCCTCGTCACTTTGGGAAGGCTTCCATGATTTCTCCAAAGACAGAGCCGGAGCTCTCTCTGTGGTGGGTAGAAAGGTGTGCAGGGAAGGCTTCCAAGAGTAAATGACACTTGGGGCACCTGGGTGGCTCAGTCGGTTAAGTGTCTGCCTTTGGCTCAGGTCATGATCTCAGGGTCCTGGGATCGAGCCCCTAATGGGGGCTCCATACCTCCTAGCAGGGAGCCTGCTTCTTCCTCTCCCTCTGCCTGCCACTCCTCCTGCTTGTGGTCTCTCTGTGTCAAATAGATTAAAAAAATACTTTTTAAAAATTAAAAAAAAAAAAAAGAGTAAATGATGCTTGTCTATTCACCCAGGATCTCCATAAGGAATGACTCCATTCTGGGCTTGATTCTAAGAATTTTTTTTTTTTTTTTTTGATTCTAAGAAAATTGATCAGGAACCATCTAAGATGGGTTAGCTTGGATTTCCAAGAGGCAGCCAAGCACCTTCACTAGCAGATACTTCATATTGGAAGTGTAACTGGAGGGGATCCCTGGGTGGCTCAGTGGTTGAGCGCCTGCCTTCGGCCCAGGGTGTGATCCTGGAGTCCCGGGATCGAGTCCCGCGTTGGGCTCCCTGCATGAAGCCTGCTTCTCCCTCTGCTTGTGTCTCCGCCTCTCTCTCTCTCTCTCTCGGTGTCTCATGAATAAATAAATAAAATATTAAAAAAAAAGGAAGTGTAACTGGGTGCCTAATTTGGGGGAAGAGAAGCCAATGTGAATCTGAGTATGTGTGAGGATGGGTGTGCTCCCACATATGTATGCATGTGTGTGCTTGTGTGCATGTGTGCCTGGGTGTGTCAGAATCCTTGCTGATGAGCTGAGTGGAACTTCAGCCAGGAGTGGAGGGGCAGCTATGATTATGTTTTGGGGAGCCTGGCTACTTTCGGGTATGGAGCCCCTCCTAAAGGACTCCTCACTTGCCCAGGAAAAGCACAACCTGCCAACCCTAAACTGGTTGGGAACATTTTGGCTACCAGTAAAAGCACAAATGCAAGCAATATTTATTTTTGAATCTACTATGTGCCAGGCACGGGGATCCAAGAGTGGACAATCAGACACGGTCCCTGAACTTGTGGAGGTTACGGAGCCGGGGGGTGGGAGAAAGACAGCCAAGCAGCCAACCAATTCCAGGACCAGGGTCTTTAGCACTAGCAACCCACATGGCCCAAGTTCCTGCGGGTCTCAGCATATGTCAATTATGTGCTCCTGCTTGGGTATGGAGCACATGGGAAAGCTCCCTGGATAAAACCACCTAATTTATTTGGGGAAGGGCAGACTGAGGAGGCAGAGGAAGCCGACTTTTCTAGCAGTGCAGCCTCTCTGATGAAACCTGCCAGCAAATGGGAGGCCACCATCTGGGGCTATGTCCTCTCTAGTCAGAAGGTCCAGAGGATGCCAGGCCCCACGAAAATGGAAGGAAGGAAATTTGGGGGGTAGGTGAGTTACTCCTTGGCGTTCTGCTCACTTTCTGCCTAAAGGACTTGCTATCTGACTTGCTAGGTGCCTCCTTCACTTCCACTTGGAACCCACTTGTCCGATCTGGCCACCTCTATACCGTACAGTTCTTTCAGTGGCCAGCACCTGGCCTTGCACCCTGTGACACATGGCTGCACACCAGATGTTCCCAGGAGAAAGGAGGGCCCAATGGGCTAACGTATCCCTTCCCAATTCCTACACTTAATGAGCCTGCTCATATTTAGGTTCTTAGCCTGCTTCTTTTTTCTTTTTTTTAAAGATTGTATTTATTTATTCATGAAAGACACACACACACAGAGGGAGAGACACAGGCAGAGGGAGAAGCAGGCTCCCTGCAGGAAGCCCGATGTGGGACTCGATCCCCGGACCCGGGATCACACCCTGAGCTGAAGGCAGACGCTCAACCACTGAGCCACCCAGGCCTCCCTCTTAGCTTGATTCTGACAGAGATGGGTGGTCTCAGAGAAACATTAAGCTTTAGGTCCTCCACCACATACCTGGCTGTCAGGGCCCCATTCATCACAAAGGTTTACTACCTCCACGGGCAGTTAGCCACTGGTGATCCAACTGGAGGATCTGCTTGTATTCTGGGTGCAGAAGACTCATCCATCCAAATCCATTCCTCCTCTAACACCCCATCCCAATGCCAAAGGGATATCAACGGGATCCTGAAGGCGTCACTCCACTGCTGCACTCTCTACAGGTAACAGGACTGAGTGGCCAAACTTTATTATTATTTCTCTTGAGCTACACTTCACATGCTATGAAGCTCACTCAATAAGATGTAGTGAGTTTTACTATATTCATAAGACTGTGCAACTGTCACTACTATCTAATTTCAGAACATTCTCATCATCCCAGAAAGAAACCCTGTATTCATTAGCAGTCACTCCCTGTTCCCTCCTCCCCCAGACCCTGGCAAAAACTATCTTTGCTATGTCTATGCATTTGCCTATTCTGGACATCTCACATAAATGCAATCATATAACATGTGGCCTCTTGTATCTGGCATCATTCACTTAGCATAATGTTTTCAAGGTTCATCCATGCTGTAGCATGAATCAGTACTTCATTCTTTTTTTATAGCTGAATATTTTAGTGTATGGATATTTTACATTGTTTTTATCCATTCATCAGTTGAGGGGCCATGTGAGTTGTTTCTACTTCTTTGTTATCACAAAGGACTATGCTATGGAATGTTCCAGCACAGGCTTTTGTGTGCACATAATGTTTTCAGTTTCTCTTTGGTCTGTACCTAGAAATAGAACTTCTCAATCATATGGTGACTCTGTTTACCTTTTTGAGGAACTGTGGATGGTCACATTTATGACTGTTGAGTTCATCCACTTCTCCTTACTTTCTGCTCAGAACCCACCCTTCTATGGTAACGACAGCTCCACTGCCTTCCTGCACATCGCTGAGTTCCCTATGCACCTGGTTCCTGGGCAACATGTGGTGGTCACCAGTCTCCGGCAAGAACAGAATTGACAGCAGGCACCAGGGAAGACGAGCCTTCAGAAAGACTTTGCTCTCTTCCTGTTGTGCTCATGCCACTCATCCTGGCTGAAGCCTAAAGATCCCTCCGTATGCAATGATACTGTGACCAGAGTTCTGGGTTTTATGTTTCAAGGTGCCCTCATCCACCTGTGCCCAGCCACTGTCATACCACTGTTTGCTGAGCATGTGTGCTTGGATCTTGCCATGCTCACCTGACAGCAAGACGCAGGGGCCAGGAACAGCAGGGGAGGTGGTTCAACTAGGGAGGCTCATGACTTTGGGTCCAGGTCACAACATGAGCAACAGCTGAAGACTCCAAGCAGCATGTCAGTGAAAGTTGATTTGTCCTTCAGAAGTTCAGCTTCAGCAGATGAAGGAGCAGGCAGGCAAACTTGAGCTTCTTCTAACCAAATGGAATTAAACCACATTCCTTGCTTTTATGTTCTCTGAAAAGCACAACCTCAGGTGGTGAGGAGCAGAGAAGCAGATAGCAGGTAGCTGTAATGTACTTGGAAACTGAGGCTTAAAAGTGTTGAGTAGCCCTTCTGGGGTGACCAACCATCCCAATTTTGTCTGGATCATCCCAGTTTTCCATGTGTATGTATGTATGTACTTACTGTAAGCTCTATGCTTCATGTGGGCTTGAACTCAGGACTCCAAAATCAGGAGTTACATGTTCTACTGATTGAGCCAACCAGGCGCCTCAGGACCAATCTGGTTTTAGCACTGGAAGTTCCACATCTCAGAAAACCCTTTAATGCTGGGCCAACTGAGAAAGTTGGGCAATGGCACCCAAAGTCACACAACTCAAGTGCTGGAGCTGAATCCAAGCCCAGATCTGACCATCTCCAACCTTCTCCTCCTGCTGAATGAATGACTTCCTGAGGAGGTCAATCATAGGAAACACAGCCAGAGCTTAAACAAAAGAGTACAGCTATTTCCTGTTGCTCTTCCCTTCACCCTCATGCACTCTGCAGTGGGGCCCTATCCCACTGAGAGTCCCAACCCTCACCAGGGGCCATCTTGCTGCCAACAGGGAATAAAGACAGGGCTGAACTCAGGAAGGTTTCATCACTGCTCAGGGCCTGCCTATTGTACCTAGTGGCTGCTCAGGATCCCTAGTCAGAGATTCTAACCTTGAGAACTGTGAAAAATGATAAGAATGGGGGGGCCCAACTGGCTCAGTCAGAGGAGCATGCGACTCTTGATCTCAGAGTCATAAGTTCAAGCCCCGTGTTGGGTGTAGAGATTAGCGAAATAAATAAACTTTAAAAAAATGATAAGAATCAGGATGCCGGGAGGTGGGCGGGGGGTGGGGGGTGACTGGGTGACGGGCACTGAGGGGGGCACTTGATGGGATGAGCACTGGGTGTTATGCTATATGTTGGCAAATTGAACTCCAACAAAAAAGAAAAAAAAAAAAAAAAGAAAGAATCAGGATGCCTGGGTAGCTCAGTGGTTGAGCATCTGCTTTTGGTTCAGGGCATGATCCCGGAGTCCCAGGATCGAGCCCCACATTGGGCTCCCCATGAGGACCCTGCCTCTTCCTCTGCCTGTCTCTGCCTCTCTCTGTGTCTCTCATGAATAAATAAATTTTTAAAAATGATAATGAATTAGAAAGGTCCCAAGTGCCACCTCTTTGGGGATATTTGCAGCGGTGGAAAGAATCTGGGTTTTGGAACCAGTCAGTCTTGGGATTAAATCTGAGATTCCTATATTTGATTTTCTTTTTTATTTACTTATGATAGTCACAGAGAGAGAGAGAGAGAGAGAGAGAGAGAGGCAGAGACACAGGCAGAGGGAGAAGCAGGCTCCATGCACCTGGGAGCCCAACGTGGGATTCGATCCCGGGTCTCCAGGATCGTGCCCTGGGCCAAAGGCAGGCGCTAAACCGCTGCGTCACCCAGGGATCCCAGATTCCTATATTTGATTCCCATTTTTCACGAATTCCCACCTTGAAAGGCTATAAGGAATAGTAGATAGTTTATATAAAGCACCTCATAAAGTAGGCATTCAGCACTTCTGTCCTCTTCTGTCTTGATATAGCATTGCTTCTCATCTCTGGAAGACCATAAAGGGGGCGCCTCGGTGGCTTAGCGTTTGAGCACCTGCCTCAAGCTCAGGGTGCGATCGGGGGTCCTGGGATTGAGTCCTGCATCAGGCTCCTTGTGAGGAGCCTGCTTCTCCTTCTATGTCTCTGCCTCTCTCAGTGTGTCTCTCATGAATAAATACATACAATCTTCAAAAAAAAAAAAAAAAAGACCATAAAAGATCTCCCCTTCAATCTCATTACCACTCAGGATTGCTCTACACTGACCACCAGATTCCCCAGCCTCTGAGCCTCCCCTCTCTCCCACTCCACCTCCTGGTGCATCCTATTGATATTTCTTTTCCTGGAGCCCACATCCTGGAGTCCCTCCCTGATCTTACTGCACTTCCTCTATAACCCTGACTTTGCGGTGTATTGCTCCAACCAACCTCTCTCTGCCACTTGCTAGCCTTGTCCTCGGCCACACCTTCCTCATAAAGCTTCTACCTTGGACCAATACAACCTCTTGCCTATTATCCTACTACCAGGTTAGTGAGCCCGGTTGGAGAAAATCACACAAACTCACCCCATTTACGCCCCTAACTCCACCTGGTCCCTCAGTCACGCTGTCAATGTGGATCTGGGCAATGCTCTTTCTTTCCCTTCCCTACAAAGCTCTTCCAGATCTTTCACAGCTTCCCTAGCGAACTTTGCCCAATCTCAACTCTTATCATCAGTGGACCTGCTTTCTCTCTTGTGCAGAAAGCTGATGCCTTCAGGCAGCCCTAGCTCTCCTCCTTGTTCATTCTCAGCCTCTGAGAGGGGGTTGGCCCCTTTGGCTCCTTCTCCAAGGATAGATTAGCAATCATGGACACCATGCTTTCACTCTTGGGTCTGTTCATAGCTTGCCTGAGGATTCCTTTTTTTTTTTTTTTTTGTCTGAGGATTCTTACAGGCTTCCTACAGTTTCTGTGAGCCCTGTCTGCCCAGACATTTTCTTCCCACAGTGAAGGATGATGTGCCCCACTTTGTCCCCTGCACTGATTTTCCTACTTTGTTTCAAAGTCTGCACTCCTCCAATGCTACTGCTCCTGGCCCGTGCGCCTTCTGTGTCAAGCAATTTACTAAGAACACTGATTTTCTTTTATAAAGTAATCTCTATACCCAACGGGGGCTTGAATCATGCCCGGGAGATGCTCTACTGACCGAGCCAGCCAGGTGCCCCTGACTAAGCACATTTGTATGTTTCATTTAATCCTCTAAAATAACCCTTGGGGTGGATCTTATCCTCTCTTCTCTAATGAAGAAACTGAGATTCAGAGACATTAAGTAATTTGCCCAAGGAAGGTGGCAGAGCCAAACCTCAGCCTGCTTCTCTCTTTTCACTGTGCAGTTCTGGCATCTGTGACCACACTTTGTGGCCACAGTGGGGACCCTGGTTCCCTCCCCTGTGTTTGACTGAATCCCTAGCCCTCTGGCTTTGCTCATTCACTACACTCTGAAGACCAGTTGATCAGGTTTGCCCCTCACCAGGGTGCGAGCCCTTCCCAGCAGGACACTTCATTTCCATTTTTCCAGCAAGCTCACTAAGTGCTTTTAATGATGTTCAGTTCAAGCTATCTTGGCCTTCCTATCACTGTTCTCTGCTTAGTTGACAGTGCTTTTGCCCTTATTCTTTCATTAGCCAAGTGGACATGAAAAGGTGATGATGCTAGAGGAGATATGTGACATCTCATAACCTTGATATGACAGGGCCAGAGTTGGGAAGTACTAAAATCTGTGAGCCCTGCCCTCAGGCGGGTGGGATGATGGTGGTGGTGGCTCTGGGGCTTTAGTTCGTCTGCAGAGTACTGAGTCCTATTGAGTCGGGGGGCGGGGGGAAGAAAAGAACAAGATGAAGTGTATGTATGGAATGCTAGGAATATACAATTTAGGTTTACAACTAAAACGAGGGGTAAAAATAAATAAATAGGGGATCCCTGGGTAGCTCAGCGGTTTAGCGCCTGCCTTCGGTCCAGGGCATGATCCTGGAGTCCTGGAATCGAGTCCCACGTCGGGCTCCCTGCATGGAGCCTGCTTCTCCCTCTGCCTGTGTCTCTGCGTCTCTCTCTCTCTCTCTCTCTCTTTCTCTCTCTCTCTCTCTCATGAATGAATAAATAAAATCTCAAAAAACAATAAATGGGGCAACCCCGGTGGCTCAGCGGTTCAGCGCCGCCTTCAGCCCGGGGTGTGATCCTGGAGACCCGGGATCGAGTCCGGCATCGGGCTCCCTGCATGGAGCCTGCTTCTTCTTCTGCCTGTGTCTCTGCCTCTCTCTGTGTGTGTCTGTCATGAATAAATAAATACAATCTTAAAAAATAAAATAAATAAAGTAAAACATGCAGGGTAATTAGGAACTTTATGATTTTCTTTTAAAGATTTATTTATTGGGATCCCTGGGTGGCGCAGCGGTTTGGCGCCTGCCTTTGGCCCGGGGCGCGATCCTGGAGACCCGGGATCGAATCCCACGTCGGGCCCCCTGCATGGAGCCTGCTTCTCCCTCTGCCTGTGTCTCTGCCTCTCTCTCTCTCTCTGTGTGACTATCATGAATAAATAAATAAAATCTTAAAAAAAAAAGATTTATTTATTTGAGAGAAAGAGAGAAAGCAAAGGGAGCAAGAGAGAATGTGAGGGGGAGTAGAAGGAGAGGGAGAAGCAGGCTCCCTGATGAGCCAAGAGCCCAATGTGGGACTCCATCCATCCCAGGACCCTGGGACGTGACCTGAGCGGAAGGCAGATACCTTAACCGAGCCACCCAGATGCCCCTATGATTTTCTTACTTTCACAGGACAGAGTCACTCCTTAGACCATGAGGAACAAGAAGTACTTCCTTGGCACCTCACCTTGTACCAGGCAGTGGTCTGGAACTTTACCAACATTAACCATTTCAGGACCACAGCAACCCATGGAGGCAGGCACAATGATCACTTTTTTGTTTGTGTGTATTTTTCATATGAGAAAACAGAAGCAGAGAGAGGTAAAATAACTCGCCCCAGGCTTCTGAGTGGTCCTGCCCGGCCATCCATGTCCTTCACCAGCACACCACAAGGGCACACCAACTGACCCTGTCGTCATGCATTTGTAGAACACATCGCACAGGAGCAGGTGACTGAGCCTCCTGTGATATATGAAGGACACTAAATCTGCTCATATTGTTAGATGAATTCTTCCGCACACAGTGATAATGACTACATCCTGGCAGAATGACCTCACCTGATTCCCACTACGATATTGTTGTATCAATATTTGATATTGTTAAATTGTTATATGTTCTGGAAGGTGATTATTCTTGGTGAGGAGAAAAACAAATACAGGAAACAAAGGAAAAAATAAATGAAACAAATGAAAACACAAAGAGTTGCAATTGATCAAACCATTCAGTAAGAGGTACTGAGGCTGAAGGCAAAAACACAGAAATTGGGGCGCCTGGCTGCTTGATTTTTTTTTTAATATTTTATTTATTTATTCATGAGAGACACAGAGAGAGAGAGAGAAGCAGAGGGAGAAGCAGGCTCCAAGCCAGGAGCCTGATGTGGGACTTGATCTTGGGACTCCAGGATCACGCCCTGGGCCAAAGGCAGGTGCTAAACCACTGAGCCACCCAGGCATCCCTTGACTCTTGACTTCGGGTTGTAAGTTCGAGCCCCACGTTGGGTGTAGAGATTACTTTAAAAACTTAAAAAAATACTCATTGGATTTTTTTAAAATTATTTTTTTCTTTTTTAAGAGAGCACGAGCCGGTGGGAAGGGTCAAGAGGGAGACAGAAAGAATCCAAGCAGGCTCCATGATGGGTGTGGAGCCTGACATGGGTTCAATCCCTCGACCCTAAGATCATGACCTGTGTGAAACCAGGAGTGGGATGTTCAACTGACTGAGCCACCCAGGTGCCCCTTAAAAGTAAAATCTTTAAAAAAAAAAAAGCACACACAGATTTTTAAAAATTACCATGTAATCATAGCTCAATAAAAGGAAATTACATTTTCTAAAATATTTTATTTATTTGAGAGAGAGAGAGAGAACACACAGAAGGAGAGGGAGAAACAGACTCCCCACTAAACAGGGAGCCCCAAAGCAGGGCTCGATCCCAGGACCCTGAGATCATGACCTGACCCGAAGGCAGATGTTTAACTGACTGAGCCATCCAGGTGCCCCAATAAAAGGAAATTAGAACCAGATTTCCAAGTGACTTTTTTTTTTAAGATTTTTAAAATTTATTCATGAGAGCCACAGAGACACAGCAGAGGGAGAAGCAGGCTCCCTGCAATGAGCCCGATGTGGGACTCGACCCAGATCCCAGGATCATCCCCTAAGCCAAAGGCAGATGCTCAACCGCTGAGCCACCCAGGTGTCCCTCCAAGTGACTTTAACTTAAATGTTCAAATCAACTTACAGAAAATTATTTCTTTGAGGGGCACCTGGCTGTGTCAGTCTGAAGAGCATGTGACTCTTAATCTTGGGGTCATGAGTTCAAGCCCCATGTGGGATGCAGGGATGACTAAAAAAATAAACTTAAAAAAATTGTTTCTTTGAGTCTTATGATGCATTTGATAAAGATCTCCAGGATCTGAACTAAGCTAAGCCATAAATAAAGCTAACTGCAGATGAGAAAGACAAGGGCTGCCCTCATCAACTTTATCTTCAGATAAAGAGATGGAGGGATCCCTGGGTGGCGCAGCGGTTTGGCGCCTGCCTTTGGCCCAGGGCGTGATCCTGGAGACCCGGGATCGAATCCCACGTCGGGCTCCCAGTGCATGGAGCCTGCTTTTCCCTCTGCCTGTGTCTCTGCCTCTCTCTCTCTCTCTCCTCTCTCTCTGTGACTATCATAAATAAATAAAAAAAAAAAAAAAAAAAAGAGATGGAAAAAGAAAGGCCATGTTTTGTGAGAATTAGAGAGAGAGAGAGAGAGAGAGAGAGAAATTTACTCAGTACTTATGTGGGCCAGATCTGTGCCAGGGGCTTGACACAAATTGATCGAACCCCTCTCCTATGGCAGATAAACAAACAGAAGCTCATGGAATGAGTAAGGGCAGGAGCCCTTTAGGACCTGTCTCTTTCTAATATATTCCTGGTCTATCGCTATAGGTTTGACTTCAAAAAATGATTAACTCAGGGTGAGCCTGGGTGGCTCAGCAGTTGAGCACCTGCCTTCAGTCCCAGGGCGCGATCCCGGAGTCCCAGATGGAGTCCCACATTGGGCTCCCTGCATGGAGCCTGCTTCTCTCTCTATGTCTCTGCCTCTCTCTGTGTGTGTCTCTCATGAATAAATGGATAAAATCTTTAAAAAAAAATTAACTCAGTTTGCACTATATACATGTCCAGTCTGTTATATACCTGAAATTGATCATGTTACATGTCAATTACATGTTTCCCCTCCCTCAAAAAAAAAGATTACCAACATATACTTTGGGTTTCTGGAGGTGCTCTGGTTACTACCCTAGAGGTGTCCCAACCCACTTCTAGCCTGGCAGTTTTGAACTGCATACAAAGAATCTTACCCTTTGAGAGAGGGAAAGGTTTTTTTCCAAGGGTTTTTTTTTTTAAATACCAATTCACAATAGGAAAGAACATTTTATATTGTGAGCCAATACACAGTATAGAGTATTTAACTGAAACAATGGTTCAGGAAACAGTATTTAGACTTGTTGCATGCGATGCTCTCACTTTCTTCTCTATTCCACTTTTATTTATTTTTAAAGTTTTTTTTTTTTAATATTATATGTATTCATTCATGAGAGAGAGAGGGAGAGAGTCAGAGACACAGGCAGAGGGAGAGGGAAAAGCAGGCTCCATGCAGGGAGCCTGATGATGTGGGACTCGATCCGAGGACTCCAGATTCACGACCTGGGCTGAAGGCGGCGCTAAACCGTTGAGCCACCCAGGCGTCCCTCTGGTCCGTGTTTAAAATTATGTTGGTCTTGGGGTGCCCTGCTGGCTCAGTCAGAAGAGCGCACAACTCTTGATATCGGGGTCACGGCCTCGAGCCCCACCTTATATGTACAAATTACTAAAAAACAAACAAATAAATAAATAAACTAAAAATATATAGTCTGATTTCGTGGTCCAGTAGCGAGTTAAGACCTACAGATAGAAAAACATCATCTGGGGATCCTTGGGTGGCACAGCGGTTTAGCGCCTGCCTTCAACCCAGGGCGTGATTCTGGAGTCCCGGGATCGAGTCCTGCGTCGGGTTTCCTGCATGGAGTCCGCTTCTCTCTCTGCCTGTGTCTGTGTCTCTCATGAATAAATAAATAAAATCTTAAAAAGAAAGAAAAGAAAAACATCATCCTTGAGGATTTTGGTTGACCTGGAGACCTTTTTTTCTTATTTTACAAATGCAGAAATCTAGGCCCTAAAATGTGACTTCTTTACATTCACTCCGCTAATGAGTGTTGGATAGAGAACCTCAACCTGAAATTTGGTCTTTATGTCCAGTATTCTACTGAAGGCAGAATTTTACCAGAAGATTCAGAAATAAGAAACAAGAAAACCCAAATAGGAGCCTACCAGAGGAGAGACACAGGAGTGAAAAGACAAAGGATGCGCATTTAGTAGAATTCTCACCGCAGCTAAGACTGTCATTTCTGGGGCACCTGCTCTGGTGCCAGGTGGGGAGCAGGAACGGGGAAGTCAGAGGTGAAGACACTGGCTTGGCCTCCAGTGGGCTCCAGGTTTAGTAGAGGAGGTTCCATGTAAACAGATAAATTACAGCACAGAGTAATCAGAGGCAAGCTGGTGATGTAGGAAGCACAGCTGGAGGCCAGAGAGAAGAAATCTGGAGTGGAGGGAGGGGCTGGGGAGAGGGCACCTGCGATAGACGCTTGGTGAGAGGTGCAGGGGCAGGTGTGAATGAATGTCTTGAGGGTAGAAGATACTAGACGAGCAGAAGGCAGCAGGAGTGGCATGGGCAAACTGCAGGCCACTGCAGGGGCTGGCATGCGGGGCACTGGGGACAGGAGGGCAGGGGGTAGAGGGACCCCGTCTGCAATTGAGTGGGGTCACTCCTCTCGCGAGACTTTAGTTTCCTCACTTGAACAGTGAAGGGTGAACAGAGAAGCAATATTCACATTTGCTTTTGTGCTAAAGCCCTTTGTTCAAATGAAGCCACCGGCATACACAAGGAGATAGAGATTTTTTTTTTTCTTAGCAGGAAACAGATCTGCCATTGTTTGGAAAAACATTTTGAAACATCCAGGATGGGCGGGAAGAGGCGGATTCCTCCCACCCCACCCCACCCCCGGTGGGATTTTGCATCAGAACTTAAACCGCTTTGTCTGGGAGAGGAAGTAGTTCTCAGGTCTCTGGGGAGGAGCAGAGCCAGGGGCCTGGTGTGGGGGGCGAGTGTCAGAGCTCCCACTGCCTCTGCTGGGGCCCCTACCTCCGCTCTTACCACCCACCCCCACCGCGCCCCATTCTCCACTTCTATCTATCTATCTATCTATCTATCTATCTATCTATCTATCTATCTATCATCTATCTTCATCATCATCATCATCATCATCATCATCATCATCATCTATCTATTTTAAAAAATATTTATTTGAGGGCAGCCCGGGTGGCTCAGAGGTTGAGAACCTCCCTTCGGCCCAGGGCGTGATCCTGGGGTCCAGGGATCGAGTCCCACGTGGGCTTCCTGCAGGAACCTGCTTCTCCCTCTGCCTGTGTTTCTGCTCTCTGTGTCTCTCATGAATAGATAAATAAAATCTTTTTAAAAATAAAAATAAATAAATAAATATTTATTTGAGAGAGAGAGCGCGAGGGAAAGACAGAGAGGGGAGGACAGGGACCAGCAGACTCCGCCCAGCTCAGAGCGGGAGGTGGGGCTCGAACCTCCCACCCCAGATCATGACCTGAGGGAAACCAAGACTCTCAGGCTGACCTCACTGAGTCACCCAGGCGTCCCTGCATTCTCCAGTTTTATTTTTATTTATTTTTTAAAAAAGATTATTTATTTATTTATTCATGAGAGACACAGAGAGAGAGAGGGGCAGAGACACAGGCAGAGGGAGAAGCAGGATCCATGCAGGGAACCTGTCGTGGGACTGGATCCCGGGACTCCAGGATCACACCCTGGGCTGAAGGTGGTGCTAAACCACTGAGCCACCCGGGCTGCCCTCATTCTCCAGTTTTAAAAAGCAACCCCCCCCCCCAAAAAAAAAAAGCAAAACCCCTCAGGCACCTGGGTGGTTCAGTGGTTGAGTGTCTGCCTTTGGCTCAGGGAGTGATCCTGGGGTCCTGGGATGGAGTCCCCCACAGACTCCCACAGGGAATCTACTACTCCCTCTGCCCACATCTCTGCCTCTCTCTGTGTGTCCCTCATGAATAGATAAATAAAAATCTTTAAAAAAGAAAAAAAAAAGGTAAGATCCCTCGACGGCTCCCCTCACCATCAGGAGGAATCCAAACTCCTGACCAGGCCTCTCAGGCCCCGCACCATCTGCCCCCTGTCTGCTGTCCACACCTCCCTCTCCACCCTCATGACTTCCACACTTACACCAGCCCCTGCTCCCCTGCACACAGTTCCACACACTCACTGCTTGCACGCCCACTTGGGGCTTTGGCACTCAGGCCTTCACCAGGCCCAGTCTACCCCCAAACATCTGTTCTTTCCATCGCTTCAGTCAGGTCTTAGTCTTCATCAATGTTACCTGAGGAGGGAGGCCCCCCAGGCAGCAGAGCAGCCTTTCCAGCCCAGCTCCCAGCTCCCTCTGCTTTGTGTACTTCCTCAGGCCTGTCATGTGCTAACAGTTGTTCCATTGTCTGACAGCACCCCCACCCCCCATCCCAGTCCTTGGAGCAAAAGCTCCTGAGGGGAGTGTGTGACTCAACTCTTCCTTGGTGGCTGTCTCTCCAACATCTAGAACATTGCCTCCAACATACAGATGCTCCACAAACGTGTAAGTTGCTTTGCCAGGGGGGCAGAGAAGACGGAGAGAATGTAAGCTGTCCTGCAACAGTAGAAAGCTTGGGAGGCTTTGGACTTTCACTACCTGTAGGATGGGAACAGTGACCCTATTGCCTGTAGGTTGGGGGTAGGGGTGACCCACTGCCTGTAGAAGGGGGACAGGGACAACCCCCACTGCCTGTAGGACTAAGGCAGGTAGGCCCCCAGCAGACACATGGGTAAAATGTGAAAAATTCAAACAGGAGTTAATGAAGTGGAAGTAGAGGTGAGGTCTGGAGTCCCAATGCCTCCACCATCTTCCTTCCTCTTGACTCTTTCGGCACCAAATCAGAGCAAACCCTGGATGTCCCCACATGAGCTGCACAATGACCTATGTGGTTGGGACCGACAGAGGATGAGCCCTGACCCTCTCCCACTGGAAGGAAGGCCTCTCTTGCCCTCTGGAGAGGGGCTGGAGAGCTGGCTGTGGGAACACAGGGAGCAGTCTGTAGGGATGGGAAAACTCTGGCTCTCTGCTTAGGTGGGGTCAGTGTGATGGGGGAACAGAGGACTAGCTGAGGACAAAGCACAAGCCGGGAGCAGCACATTGACAAATCCTTGAAACAGGCAGTGGAGCATTCTTCTACCACTCAGCTGACTCCAAGTTAATACTTTGCTAAGGGCAAAAGGCAATCTTTGCCCACCCCCCAGGATCCTGTAAGTCTACTTTAACATATAAAAATTCCTTTAGAAATTTCCTTTATCTGGGTGCCTTCGGCTTGGGGCTTGATCCTGGAGACCCAGGATCCCACGCCGGGCTCCCTGCATGGAGCCTACTTCTCCCTCTGCCTGTGTCTCTGCCTCTCTTCTCTCTGTGTCTCTCATGAATGAATAAATAAAATCTTAAAAAAAAAAAGAAATTTCCTTTATCTCTAAACCCCCAAGATTTTTGTTAGCAATCATCCCCCAAGCATGTGGCCCACCATATACATCTGAAGGGTTTCATGACTCAGGTTTTATTAGTTGGTAATAAATGACCTTTCCCCAACAATAGCTAGCCCCCTCAGGGTCCTGGAAACGTTGCTTCCAAAGTTCCTTAGAGAGGATGCTATCCCCAAACCCCTCCCAACTCCCAGGTATATAATCAGCCACTCTTCACAGGCCCTGGGCAACAGCTTTTCCTACCCAGCTCTTCCTACCCACGGATCCTGTCCCTTTGTTTTAATAAAATCACCATTTTTCACCAAAGATGTCTCAAGAATTCTTTCTTGGTCGTCGGCTCAGGTCCTAACCTATATTCCAGAACTTCATTAAGTGCATCAGATAAACCCATGACAAGTGTAGGGGCCTCTGTTATGAGGATCCCAGTGCATCATGCATGGAAATGCGAGGGCATTCTCCCTAAGCATTCACCTCAGACCTCTGAGGCCATCTTTAATATTGGTGTTTGGTTGCATCCTGTAGGATATATTCCTAATAAGGAAGAGGAGAGAGACAACAGTAAGAGAAGAGACAGAGGAAAGAGAGTTTGGGGGAGGAAGAGAGGCAAAGAGAAGAGGTAGAAGGAAAAACCACAGAGAGAATATAAAGAAAAATCCTCAGAGCAGTAGACATGGGGGAAAAATTAAGACACAGAATCAGGAAACAAAGGAAAACCAGAGAGGACAAGAGACAAAACAGAACATCTGGAATGAAGGAAAAGTATGTCAGCAGGACAGGCTTCTTTTGAACTTGGAGAAGTGAGGTCAGACACGGTGTCCCTGGCTGCCCTCCTGGTTCAGCAATCTCCAGAAGAGCCCTGTCCTATTTCCGGCTTCTTAGGGTGGGGTTCCCTTGCTTTCTTGGGAGGAGCTCTCAGTCCTAGATGGTGAGCCTGTGATGGGTGGGTGCTTTGTGTGTCCAACTACTAGTCATTAATAACCGAGGTTAATGACTCCAGCCCCTCCCGGAGCTCCATCCTTCTGTCTGCTTGGGAGGACCTGCTGACCCAGAGGGTCAAAGAGCCAGTCCTAGAGGGGTCAGGAAGCAGGACTCAGGAGTCCATCCTAGGGATGTAGGTGGAAAGGAATGCCTCCAAAGAGAAGAAATCTATGACATCAATCCGGGAGGCATTTCAGACCTACAGGAAAGAGCAATTGTCCTGTGTGGGCTGTAACCCCCAGAAGATTCAGCTGTGGCTCCCAGGAGTCCTGGGGTCCTGAGCAGAACTGCCCCCAAGGAGGACCTGGCTACTTTTACTTCCTTAGCTTCCCACGTGCCCTCTGGACTGACTGTCTGTTCCCAAGAGGGGGATCTACAGGTGTTCAGTGTCCACCGGCAACACCAATGTTACCTTTTTTTTTAAAGACTTTATTTATTCATGAGAGACACACAGAGAGAGGCAGAGACATAGGCAGAGGGAGAAGCAGGTTCCTCGCAGGGAGCCTGATGCAGGACTCGATCCCAGGACCCCGGGATCAAGCCCTGAGCCAAAGGCAGACACTCAACCACTGAGCCACCCAGGTGCCCCCTCTGTTACCTTACCGTTCTCAGAAAAGGTTTGTGAACAGTCTGGCAGGTTGAGGATGGATAGATGGGGGAAGAAAAAAAAAGCAAACACAGCAAAATATTAACCATGGTAGAATTGACATGGTGGGTATATGGGTACTTGTACAATTCTTTCAATTTTTCTATCAATGTGGATTTTTTTTTTCATATAAAGTAAAAAGGAGAGGGAAAAAATTGGAATATAGTAGGCACTCCTAAGTATGGAGCATTGGGAGTGTAATTCCTCTCCAAGAGAATCTATATTTCAAATGCCCTGAAAGGACAATGTTTTTCTTGAAAGATGACATATTACAGGTGAGAGCACCTGCAGAACACCCAAATAGGGGAGGGAATCTTAGACCACACCCAGAAGTGATTAGTAACTTAGCTCACCCAAAGCTGATGGTCCTTTCGGTTGGTGACCTTTTCTCAAGTTTATCCTGCCTGTCCGTCCTGAGATATGGCCTTGGCCCCGAGTACCCCACCCTGTGATCTGTCACCCTTGGGGGGAGAGGCCGGATAAGATATTCCGGACCCTGCTTGACAACTGATCCTCAGAGGTTGATCATATTTGCTCAGGAGGTGAGGTTCACACGATAAAGAGCAGGAGGAGGGCTCGGACCTGGTATAAAAGATCTGAAAGTTTCAGGGGGGTTACTTTGCACCTGAAACTGCCAGGTGAGGGGTGACAGAGGCCTGAGCTAAGAGGTGACAGGGATGGCCGGGTTCAAATTAAGGGGAATTCAGGCTGAGCCAGACAGGCGCCTACTTGGATTGGGTGGCAAGAGAAACCTGCGGGTCAGCTAACTGGGGCTTCTGTATCTGAGTGAGGTGCAAAGATATCTGGGTCTCAGTGGAAGGACTGGGGATGTCTGGGATGCTCGGGGGAATCAATGTGGCCAGATTTGTGTTAGTGGAGAAAGAATGATGACAAATAGAGCAGGCATCTGGAATCTAATATCTGGAGCTGGTCCAAACACCTTCTGCAATCTCTATCCACCTCTGCCTGAACTGCTCTGATGCTGGTGGTGGCAGTCTCCTCTATCACCACCTCTACTCCCCAGGTGTCACAGAGATGCACCTCTAAAATGCTCCTTTCCTTCTGATCTGAGATCAGCAGGAAGCTAGAAGTTTGAACTCTGCCCAGATGTCCCCCCACGCCAGGCCCATCCCTTACAGGCAGATTTCAGTTAGGTTTTGCTCAGACTCCTGGTTTGGTAAACTCAGCCATCTCTATGATTTGGAGATGGTCTCTACTTCTTTGAAAATGCTTTTCCTGCTTTGTGGCAGGAGGGATCAGGACTTAACACAGCTTGGTCCAGATAGAGGATTAGGATTGATCTTCTGATCTGGGATGGAAGAAGGGAGTTGGCTCCCTCTGGACCAGGGACGACAGAGGGGTTAAGGACAGAAGACAGTCGGCCAAGAGCAGGACTAGAGATTAGGGACAATCCTTTCTAAGCCCAAGACTGGGTCAGTGAAGTCTGAGTTGAAGACAAAGAAGGCTGACACTCAGCTGGAGGTCAGTGAAACCTGAGTAAATGAAAGCCAAAGAAAAAAAGCTAAACCTTGACTTTCTCCTTATTTCCACTCCAGCCCCAGAATGTTGACCATTGCTCTTCTGGCCCTACTCTGTGCATCAGCCTCGGCCAATGCCAGTAAGTGAGAAGCCAGGAGCCCAGCATAGTGTCATGGGAAGGCAGCCTCCTGCATTGCTGGTGGCCAAGGCTTTCAGAGGCTGGCTCGGAGTGGTGGGCACTGAGCTGTGGGAGGTGGTGGTGGGGAAACTGAGCTTTTGAGATTTCTCCCTTCAACTCCTACTGTCCCCTCCAGTTCAGGCTAGGTCCTCCTCATACAATGGAGAGTATGGAGGTGGTGGAGGGGAGCGATTCTCCCATTCTGGCAACCAGCTGGAAGGCCCTATCACCGCCCTCCGTGTCCGGGTCAACAGATACTACATTGTAGGGTAAGATTCTTTGTGTTTCTGTGGTTTGGGGATCTGCTCTGATCTTGCTAAACTGGAAAGTTCTCAGTCACTTTGGGTCATGGCTGTTCCAGTCAACAAATCCCAGGGATAACATGATACGTGAAAGTTGTTAGAGGACAGGGATCTGAGGTCAGCTCTGCTAATAACCCTACAGCCCCCCAGCACACATGACCTCAGGCAAATCATAGGCCATAGCTGCTCAGGCACTTGGAAGCTGGCTAGTCGGGCCCCACCTGAGGTGTAAGCCCCCTCTGGCATCTTCCATCTTTGCTGACTCTCTCCAGACAATGTATAGCCTTCTAATCCTGGACTACACCCTGGAACAACAAAGTATCTTCCCTAACGAGAACTTTCCAGAAAGATCCCCCTGCTCCCTTTGTATTGGGGGTGGGGTGGGGTGGGCAGCACAGTGGGAATCTAGATTCCTAAATCAAGCTCCAACGCTGTCTGCTTGACTCTGGCTAGGCAATTTTTCCTTTCTGAGCCTCTGCATTTGTGGGCAAAGCGAGTTGAAGTTCCCTATATGATCTCAAGGGCTCACTCACCCCTCACACACTGTGGAGTTGGCAGCAGACCTGTTGCCCCATCACCAGTCTGCAAGTCTCAGCAGGGAGGTGGGGAGGTCCTGAATTATGATCAGCCCAATGTCAGTCTTCCTTCCTTCCTCACCCTGCCCCTAGCCTCCAGGTACGCTATGGCAAGGTATGGAGCGACTACGTGGGTGGCACCCAGGGAGATCTGGAAGAGATCTTCCTGCACCCCGGGGAGTCAGTGATCCAGGTGTCTGGCAAGTACAAGTACTACCTGAGGAAGCTGGTCTTCGTGACAGACAAGGGCCGCTACCTGCCTTTTGGGAAAGACACAGGCACGAGCTTCAACGCCGTCCCCTTGTACCCCAACACTGTGCTCCGATTCATCAGCGGCCGTGCTAGCTCCCTCATCAATGCCATTGGCCTGCACTGGGACGTCTACCCCAGTGACTGCAGCAGTTGCTGAGATCCAGCCTTCTCCAGGCCCTGCATTGCAGCGACGGGTATGGGAACCTCTTCACCACTAACTCCATCTGCAAGGCTCAATAAAGACAAAATAAAAGAACCTAGCTAAGGCTCGTGTGTGTGGGTGTGTGCAGCTGGAATCTGCCTCCTGACTCTGGCTGTGAACGAGCAAGCGAATCTCCTATCTGGCTGTCGGATGTCATTCTAGGGAAGAGTGGGAGGGAGAGGAGAGAGGTCTAAGAGTCCTGGGCTTTTCTTCCTAATTTATCAAGAGGAGATAAGATTAGGGCTTGTACCAACTCTTTTTTTCAAGGATAGCTCCTGAGACTTTACCCAAACTGGAGTCCTAAGGCTGAGGGCTGGCCTGGCTGGGGCTTGTCGCCAAAACCCCAGATGTTCCACTCCCTAGATCGCCTCTACCCTTGATAGTCTCTCTTCCTCAAAAGGCCCTCTTGACCTTAACTCACCTGCTATCTGTGACTGGCCTGGGCTATTTTCCTTTGTTCTTTCCCAGAATCCACCTGACTTCTGAAACTTGGCCTGTGTCAAGGACCTTGCCTGTTACTCCAGCCTTGTTCCTCCCCAACTTTGCCCAGAAGCACTAATGTCCTTGCTTAGTTTAGCTCGCTCAGAACTGGGCTTCCTTCCCTAGGAAGCCACCACCTCCTCAACAGCTTCTACTCTGCCAATACCATCCTCAAAAACAGGCATTACAAGAGGGTAGATTTCCATCGTGGGTTTCTATGAACGTTCAGGGGAGGCAACAGAGTGGTTTCACAGATATAGCAAGGCTATAAAGTTGCTTTAGAAAGAATTCTTAGGACTCTAGCTCCCACTTCTAAGACTGTGACAGTTTTTTTTTTTTTTTCTTTGTCTTTTGGTGGTGGTGACTAGGGGTGGGGGAAATCACTCCCTGCTACCAGTAGATGGATTCACATTGTGGGCAGTGCCAGAGTCACATTTCTTCCCCATCAGACAAAGACAACAATTATGTACACGTAATTTTAGAAAGAAGTATTAACATTATAGAAGCAACTCATGCCTAGCCTTTTTTTTTTTTTTTTTTTTAATTATTTATTTGATAGTCACAGAGAGAGAGAGAGGCAGAGGGAGAAGCAGGTTCCATGCACTGGGAGCTCGACGTGGGACTCGATCCCGGGTCTCCAGGATCGCGCCCTGGGCCAAAAGGCAGGCGCTAAACCGCTGCGCCACCCAGGGATCCCCCATGCCTAGCTTTTTATAACAATTCCTTTATTTTTCTGAAACAATTCCATGTAATGGAATATTATATCACTGTGATTATTATTTTTTTAGATAGAAAGCACATAAATGTCAGCCTTTTAAAGTGTGTCATTTCAGTGGTTATTAGTGCATTCATAGATTGTGCAATCATCACCTCTCTAATTCCAGGACACTGCCATCAGCTCAGAAAGAAGCCTCATCCCCATTAAGCAGTCACTTCCCATTCCTCTCCCAGCCCCATATAACCGCCCCTCTTGTTTTCTGTCTCTATGGCTTTGTCTATTCCCAACACTACATGTAGATGGAATCATACAATATTGTGGCCTTTTGTGTCTGGCTTTTCCCATTTAGCGTATTTTCCAGGTTTATCCATGTTGTAGCATGTGTTAGTACTCTGTTCCTCTGTATGGCTGAATCTGACAGATCAGATATCTGGTCCACTTCAGGCAGGCTTGAAGCCAGCGGGTTTCACATTGTGCCAGGGGGTAGGCACTGGCATTAAAGAGGCAGAAGCAGCACAAGAGGATGAAGTAATGGCATTCCTGACTTTTGTCCAGTCTACATATTAGGCTTTTGTACAAATTTTATTTAAAGAAAATTTTTCTTTACTTATAAAATTCTAAGATTAAGATGAGCTAATCATACATTTATCAAATATTCTGCTAGGTATTTAGGAATACAAAGACCACTGAAAGTTTGGTTCTTCTCTTCTAGTCAAAGGGAAGACTTGGTGAAGGCAGGTGTGTGTATACACGTGCACACACGTGTATAGGGGCACCGTACTAGACTCAGGCCCCAGGTGATGCAGAAATATCAACACATGAGGCACCTGGGTGGCTCAGTGGTTGAGCATGTACCTTTGGCTCAGGGCGGGATCCCAGGGTCCTGGGATCAAGTCCTGCATCTGGCTCCCCACAGGGAGCCTCTTTCTCCCTCTGCCTGTGTCTCGGCCTCTCTGTTTCTCATGAACAAATAAAATCTTAAAAAAGAAAGAAAGAAAGAAAGAAAGAAAGAAAGAAAGAAAGAAAGAAAGAAAGAAAGAAAGAAAGAAAGAAAGACGAACACATGAAGATAACAAGTGGTTTAGCACAGCTAAAATGCAAAGTACAACTGGGCAAAGAGGAAGCCTCATGGACAGGCAGGGACCATGAACGTCATGCTAAATGATTAAAACTTTATTTTATGGGCTCCTTGAAGTCATTTAACCAAAAATTCACCCAAGGGATTAAGATTCATAAGAAAATCATTTTTGGGGGATCCCTGGGTGGCTCAGCGGTTTAGCACCTGCCTTTGGCTCAGGGCATGATCCTGGAGTCCTGGGATCGAGTCCCGTGTGGGGCTCCCTTAATGGAGGCTGCTTCTCCCTCTGCCTGTGTCTCTGCCTCTCTCTGTGTCTTTCATGAATAAATAAATAATTTTTTAAAAATCATTTTTTCCTGGGATGAGTGGGGAAAATGGATTAAAGGTGAAGCAGGGGGTAGCCCCGATGGCCCAGTGGTTTGGTGCCACCTTCAGCCTAGTATATGATCCTGCAGACCCGGAATCGAGTCCCACGTCAGGCTCCCTGCATGGAGCCTGCTTCTTCCTCTGCCTGTGTCTCTGGGTCTCTTTCTCTCTGTGTCTGTCATGAATAAATACAATCTTAAAAAAAAATAAAGGTGAAGCGGGGAAATAGTTAAGAGAATAGATCTAGATCAGAAATGATGGAAGTCTGAACAAAGGCAGGAATGTGAGGAAGAGAAGATTGGGAGGAATCTGGGAGATTCAAGGGGGAGGGTGGACTCAGAAGAATTTGATAAATGAATGCAAGAAAGTGCGTGAAGGAGGAGAATCTAGAAGACCATGTCTAGTATCAGCAACTGGGAAGAAAGAAACCCTCTTTAAGATGAGGACTACAAGGAAAAATTAGCCTTTAAAAAAAATTAATTTGGGGGAAACAGAGAAAGAGGGAGAGAGAGAAAATATTAAGCAAGCTCCATACCCAGTGTGGGGCCCCACATGCATACTCCCCCGACGGAGAAAGCCACGTGACCCCTAAATACAAAGGGCTTTATTGCAAAGAATCGGCTTTACAACCATGGAGGCAGGTGAGGCAAGTCTGAAATCTGGAGGGCAGGCCAGCCATCTGGAGGGCGTGCTCCAGGTACACAGATGGATTTCTTCTTCCTCAGGGATACCCCAGTTTTGCTCTTTTGCTTCCTTGTAAATTTTATGTAATCAAAACTTACACTTTTAGTGACTTAATTTTCTTTTTAAAATTTTTTCTAGCTTTATTGAAGTATAAATGGCAAATAAAACTATAATATATTTAAAGTGTACGACGTGATGATTTGATACATATACATGGTGAAAGGACTCCCACAATCAAGTTCATTAACAGATGCACTACCTCAGTTACTTTAAAAAAATTTTTTTTATTGAAGAATAATTGACATACAACATTGTATTCATGTCAGGTGTACAATATAGTGATTCAATATTTATATACATTATAAAGTGGTCGGGGCACCTGGGTGGCTCAGTCAGTTAAGCATCTGACTGGGTTTCAGCTCAAGTCATGATCTCAGGGTCATGGGATCCAGCCTCGAGTCAGGCTCTGTGTTCAGCAGAGTCTGCTTATTCCTCTGTTCCTCCCGCTGCAGAGTGTGCTTATCCCTCTGCTCCCCCCCCAACCCATTCCTTACCCCCCAACCCTGCTCGTGCTTGTTCACTCTCTCTCTACAGTAAATAAAGAAAAATTTTTATTTATTTATTTTTTTTAAAGAAAAATTTTTAAAAAAATTGTTACAATATTATTTACTATTCCCTACACTGTATATTACATCTCCCAATCTTATTTTATCAATAGTTACCCTTAAAAATTTTTTGTGAGACTACTTAAGATCTACTCACATAGCAAATTACAATCATACAATATAGTATTTTCAACTATGGTCACCAGGAGACACAGTGGAAAGTCTGTACCCTTTTACTAACATCTCTCCATTTCCCATACTTCCCAGGTCTTGGCAACCACATTCTACTGTTTCTATGGTGTTCAACATTTTTTTTTTTTTTTTTAAGTAATATCTACTCTGAAGGTTGGGCTTTAACTCATGACCCTGAGATCAAGAGTAGCATGCTCTACTGATGGAGCCAGTCAAGAGCCCCGATGTTCAATTTTTTTATTTTAGATTTCACATGTAAGTATCAGTTTTGCTTTTAGGCATTTCAACTGACTGCATGCAGCCTACCTGGCTTACCCAGGATCATTACTTAAAGTCAAATGATTGTAGATGGTAATTGTGTCTACAAAGCATCTTCACAGCAACACCTAGACTAGTTTTGATTGAATGCTCTACTACAGCCTAGCCAAACTAACATATAAATGACCTGTTGCACCTGAGAAAACCTAGGAGGGCTGGAGAGGGGAGTCAGAACAACAGCAGGCAGTGAGGGAGTTTGCTAACCAAAGTCAGATAAAATGATTACTGAGGAATCCTGGGAACTTAGCTATTAGTTACCAGAGATCACAGCAAGTTGATAGAGTACTGCCCAGGGACTTGGGAAACCTAGGTCCTACCTCTGCACAACTATATGGCCTTAGTCAAACTTCTTAACCTCTCTGGGTTCCAAATACCCATTTATAAGGGGCACCTGGGTGGCTGGGTGGTTGAGCGCCTCCTTTCGGCCCAGGGCGTGATCCTGGGGTCCTGGGATCGAGTCCCACATCAGGTTCCCTGCAGGGAGCCTGCTTCTCCCTTTGCCTGTGTCTCTGCCCTCCCCCCTCTCTTGAATAAATAAATCTTAAAAAAAAAAAAAGAGCTTCTCTGGGTCATAGGCTCTCTAAGATGTATCGAGCGCATTCATCCTAGAAATCTAACTTCTAAGAATTCATTACATGAAAAAACTGACCTCATTGTGCAATGACTGAATGCTATATAGTGATAATGAAGATATGTATATGAAGGACATGGCCCAAAAGAGGGTATGTCTGAGGTCTCCCCAAATAGGAAATGATCTGGAATATGCCAGTATGAAGGGCCCAAAGGTCCACTGCTCCTCTGATGGCAACTGGAGGCAATCTCTCAAAAAGATTATACACACACATACTGCCTGACAGCTAGGGGCACCTGGCTGGCTCAGTGGGTAGAGCATGGCACTCTTGATCTCGAGGTTCTAAGTTGGAGCCCCATGTTAGGTGTAGAGATTACTTAAAAACAAAATCTTAAAACAACAACAACTTTGCCCTACAGGAGGTCACCAAATTAACTAGGTGATGTAACTATGACTGCTTCCTCATGTGGATCATCATGGACTCCATAGTGGCTGGAACTGAATCCTCAAGCTCCCACTGCAGAGCAGAGCAGGGAAAGAGCCATTTTAAGGAAACACAGGACCAGGCATCTAGAGGATTCCCAAGAATAGAGAAGCTTCAATCTGCACAAGCTGATTCAGGAGAAAGCAAAAGTCAAATCTGTGCCCCCCATTTTGAGATTTAAAAAAAAAATTTATGAGAGTGAGCATGAGCAGGGGGAGGGGCAAAGGGGGAGAGAGAGAGAGGGAAAGAGAGAGAGAGAGGGAGAAGTAGATTTTGTGTTGAGCAGGGTACCCCATGCAGGCTCAATCTCAGGACCCTGAGATCATGACCTGAGCTGAAAGCAGACAATTAACAAATTTAGCCACCCAGGTGCCCCAAAGGTCAAATCCCCAAACTACAACCACCAAAAGAACCTGACTATCCGGGAACCCTGGGTGGCGCAGCAGTTTAGCGCCTGCCTTTGGCCCAGAGCACGATCCTGGAGACCTGGGATTGAATCCCACGTCGGGCTCCCGGTGCATGGAGCCTGCTTCTCTCTCTGCCTCTCTCTCTCTCTCTCTGTGACTATCATAAATAAAACAAACAAAAAAAAACCTAACTATCCAAGAAATAGAAGACTCCCCTTAGACTATAACTTGTAGGTTTCTTTTTCTTAAAGGTTTCATTTATTCATGAGAGACACAGAGAAAGGCAAAGACACAGGCAGAGGGAGAAACAGGCTCTCTGTGGGGAGCCCAATATGGGATTCCATCCCAGCACCCCAGGATCATGACCTTCATGAGGCAAAGGCAGACGCTCAACCATTGAGCCACTCAGGTGTCCGAACTCGTGGGTTTCAAGAAAGTTTTGGGTCCAATACCTTCCAGTCCAGCCAATGAAACGAGGCAATCCTTGGCATTAGCATGTGGACTCACTCACATTGCGGAAGGACAGCAAATAGACGATGAGTAACACTGAACATGTGTGAGAACGTTTAAGGATCACTTCAAGTAGGAAGACTATGTTAGCAGCCATACATGTTTGGAGCGTGGCTATTTTGAGGAAAATAGTAGGGAGAGATGAAAAATGGAAGAGGGGACTTATATTTATTTTGCATCATCCATTAGGAGTTCAGGGACTCTGCAAAAGTACCTCGTTTAATTGTGACAACAATCCTGTTGTAAAGCAGTAAGGGTATTCTCATTTTCCAGATGAAGTCACCAAGACAGAAATCAGTTGTGGTTGTAGGAAGTTTGAGAGTTACAATGGGGGGGACCCCTGGGTGGCTCAGTGGTTTAGCACCTGCCTTCCGCCCAGGGCATGATCCTAGAGTCCTGGGATTGAGTCTCACATTGGGCTCCCTGCATGGAGCCTGCTTCTCCCTCTACCTGTGTCTCTCATGAATAAATAAATACAATCTTAAAAAAAAAGAGAGAGAGAGTTACAATGGTGCATGTCACAGTTCACTGTGTCTCCCCCTCAGACCTTACACCCCTGCTCATTCCCCAGGAGGTAATAACTGAGCAAATCCAAACAAAAACATGTTTTTCTCTGCTTTAGTGTGCCGTCAAAGGAAACTCACCCGGAACCGTCTAAATCTTGGTGGAGCAAATGAAAGTGAGATTTCTCAGACTTAGTACAAACTAGAGCTCTGAAAAATGACACGTTTGCCTTCGATCATATTACAAATATTTACTAGGTGCCCATGATGCATCAGGCACTCTGCTAAATGCTGTTACATGTCCAAAGTCACAAACATAGAATAGAGCAGAGTCAGTTTCGAATGCGGGTCTTTCTGATGTCAAAATCTGGGCATTTTCACATGTCTATGGCTTTCAAACATCTTCAACACAAAATCTTACAATATTTTCTGATATGAAGATCCCACAGTTAGAAAACCATGTAAGGCATCTACATGTGAGTTCTCTCAAATGTCTGTTGAACCCAAACTCCTTCATCAGGATATATAGGACATTGGGACGCCTGGGTGGCTCAGTGGTTGAGCATCCACCTTTGGCTCAGGGTATGATCCCGGGATGCTGGGATCGAGTCCCACACTGGGCTCCCCTTGAGGAGCCTGCTTCTCCGTCCACCTATGTCTCTGCCTCTCATGAATAAATAAATAAAATCTTAAAAAAAAAAAAAAGGATATATAGGACATTACCATCACCCCCCCAAAATTCCTTCTGGGCCCTTCCCAGTCACTTCCTGCCCCTAACTCCCAAAAGGCAATCACTTCTCTGACTTTTCCAGCACAGGTTAAGTCTGTTCTGCATTCAAACTGCTGTTATCTTACAAAGCATGGAGCATTTGGAAAACCACTGTACAGCCCTGAGAGAATGAGTAAAAAGGCAAATAACATCTTTGATATTCAGTATGAAAATCGCTTTTACTCTACAGAGGCCAGGGGCCCCCAGACCACATTTTGAGAATCCTTGCTCTAGGGATTACAATATTTTGTTTTGTTTGAAATGTTAATATACAACTCTGCTTTGTCTGCTCAAGGCAGGAATCCTCTGGAGCCAGCCTCATTCTAGCAAGCATTTCAAACTCCCCCAGCACAGCAGCCTTCAAAGCTGACCTGAGCCTGCAGGAAAGGGCCAGTAGATAGGTCAGGGGTACCTCTGCTGAGCCTTTTTGGGAAGCTCCCCCACCCTCCTCAGCTCTTACATAATTGTAAATGAAGCAAGGGAAAGAGATGCCCACCAGGGGCCAACTGGTGAGGCTTCCTGGCCCCCTGAGGTGCTTTATTATCTCGCCCAGGAGTCCTCCCTCCTCACCTGGCGGCCCCCCTCCTCCATCTGGTCCTTTCTCTCCCACCACCAATTCCCTTCGCCATCACTGCTGCTTTGCCTTTCACCCCAGATGATCCTCACTTGGGATCTTCCAAGGCTTGAAGGACAGAATTGCCTCTCTTGCTCACTAGTCTCCTTCCAATTGTGATAGTGCAAATGCTACATGACTTTGCTGAGCTCTCCTTTGCTTCCCAAGAGTCTAGTTTAAAAAAAAAAAAAAAAAAGTTAAAAAAAATCCACTGCTTCTTTCTTTTTGCCTGTCAGGTATTTAACAATCTAATTTCCACCAGACAGATGCACATCCTTAAGACAACCCTAGGAAGCAGATTCAACCATTATTCCTTTTTTTAACACCTGAGGAAATGGAGGCAAGGAGGTTAAGCCTCTACCCTGGGTGGTCTAGCACCAAAGCCCTGTACCTGAGCTATTTATTCAATCTTAAAAGTCCTGACCCCTGACCTATGCTCCTTCCACTATTTCTGGCAAGTATCTTACCAAATACCTAGGGACTGGCAACAAATGTGAAAAGCCCAGGAATCCTTTCTAAAGCGTGGATAAAACCAAACTGCCAATCATCTTAAAACAGTGGTTTCCCAAGTGTGGTCCAGGAAATTCTGGAGGCTCCTAAGACACCTTCAGGGAGGCCTGCAAGGCCAAAACTATTTTCATAATAAAACTAAGATGCCATTTGCCTTTTCTCCTTGTAAACCTTTTTGTTTTTAAGATTTTCTTTACTTATTCATGAGAGACACAGAGAGAGAGAGGCAGAGACACAGGCAAGGGACAAGCAGGCTCCATGCAAGGAGACCAATGTGGGACTAGATCCTGGGACTTCAAGACCGTGCCCTGATCTGAAGGCAGATGCTCAACAGCTGAGCTACCCAGGCGTCCCTCCTTGCATACTTTCTTAAGTATATGGTAGAGTTTTCTTTTCTTTTTATGGTAGAGTTTTCAAGAAGCTATATGATATATTGATATCACAACATCCTGAATGCAGAAGCAGATAGGAGAATCCAGCTATTTTCTGTTAAGCCAGACGTTATATTTGTAAAAATGTAAAACAGTGCCACTCTTTTTCTTTTTGGTTTTTAAAATTAAAATGTTAGAGTGCCTGGGTTGCACAGTTGGTTAAGCATCTGCCTTTGGCTCAGGTTATGATCCCAGGCTCAGCCTCAGGCTCTCTGCTCATCAGGGAAACTGCCTCTCCAACTCTCTCCTGCTCCGCCTACTTGTGTGTGTGCGTTGTCAGATAATAAATAATATCTTTAAAAATTTTATAATGTTATTTACCTCATATGTAATAGGTTATTGTAATTTTTCAGGCAGGTTTTTAAATGGAGATATAATTCACACAACATAAAACTCACCATTTTTTAAAAGATTTTATTTACTTATTCATGAGAGACACAGAAAGAGAGGCAGAGACACAGGCAGAGGGAGAAGCAGGCTCCAGGCAGGGAGCCCGACGTGGGACTCGATCCCCGGTCTCCAATATCATGCCCCGGGCTGAAGGTGGCGCTAAACCGCTGAGCCACCCAGGCTGCCCCTCAAAAACTTTTTTTAAGATTTGTAAATTATTTAAGTAATCTCTACACCCAACATGAGGCTCAAATTTACAACTCCAAGATCAAGAGTCAAATGCTCTGCGGACTCAGCCAGCCAGGCGCCCCTGGGGCCTCACATTTTAAGAATGTAAAAGGACCTCAAGAGCAAAATTGTTCTCAGGAACAAAGGGTCTAACACTTTTTTTTTTTTTTTAATTTTTATTTATTTATGATAGTCACAGAGAGAGAGAGAGGCGCAGAGACACAGGCAGAGGGAGAAGCAGGCTCCATGCACCGGGAGCCCGATGTGGGATTCGATCCCAGGTCTCCAGGATCGCGCCCTGGGCCAAAGGCAGGCGCCAAACCGCTGCGCCACCCAGGGATCCCTGTTTTGTTTTTTAACAGGATGGACATAATGTCTAAATCAGGGCCCTACCCCAGGAGCTCAAAGATGTGACATTCATCCCTGGTTAGGCTTCCAGAAGGGAAAGGTAACTAATTCACAAACAGGTGAACCACAGGACACTGGGGAGTGGAACCGTAGGTGAGGCTGACTAGGTAAAAGACTGAACATGCCTTTAACGTTCACTCCAACGTGTTCTGAATTGCCAAGTAAGGAACATCGGAGCTGGTCTCCCGGGCTCAGATTTGACATAAGAGGACACGTAAGTCACCTGCACCTCACATAGTGGATTTGGGCTCAGCAGGAGGTGAGTGCACCGTGACTGCCTACAATCCGGGCAGCGCGGTCCAGACCTACAGGAGTGACCAGACGGTAAAGCACCGCTGACTGGCACTGAGTTCAAGTCTCGAAATCCACAAAAACGACCTCGCCAACCCCCACTCCCAAGGGCGCGAAGGCAAGAAACTGCAGAAAGTGAAGCTTAGAATAACTCGTTTTCTCGCAACGTCTTCCCTTTTCATAGAATCATCCCTTCTGCCACTATAATAGCTTAAGCTGTGTTCAATTCAGGGAAATTAGGGGCTAAATCGATGGAGTGCCTTCGATCCCTGCGTGGTTCGTACCCAAATCCGTGGTTGAGGGGGAAAAACGAGGCGAGAAGTCTGTACTTACGCAAATCTACTCTGGGACACCCGAAAGCCAGAAGGTACGGGGAGTCCGGTGCCCGGCCTCGCCCAGCAGCTCCTCCGACTGCTTCCGTTGCCGCCGCCGCCCCTGCCTCCCGCGCGGGAATTCGAGCGGGAGCCCGGCCGCTGCCGCCACCGCTGGCTGGCCAACCTGCGCGCATGCGTCCTCCGCCCCGGGGAGGTTTTTCTTGCAGGTCCCAGAGGCGAACCCTAGAGGGCGGGATGGCTGAGAGCTGCCGTCAGCGGCTTCCGGCGGCGAGCAGGCGTGATTGGTGGAACCCAGAACAGGGGGCGGGGCACCGGGAAATTCGAATAGGAGAGGCGGGCCAACGGAGGGAGTGGAATGGACGCGGGGGGCGCCGCGCCGCTCAGGCGACGCGAGATGGCGGCGGCGGTCTCAGGTACGCCACCCCGGCCTGGACGGGGTGCCAAAGTCTGGAGCCTGGTGTGGTAACGCCCGGAGTCTGGTCCGGCCTCTGTGGGTTGTCGCGGAGAGGCCGAAGTGGCGCGGGGAGGGGAAGGTGGGAGTGTGGGACTTCCGAGCGGGCCGGCCCCGCTCGCATTTTCCTGCTCACTGTTTCCAGCTCTCCGCGCGGGTCAGTGGGCCGTGTTAAGACCCGGTTCCGACACTAGAGCTTTGTTTGAGCCTAGCGCACTTGCCGCCCTTTGCGAGCCGCAGTTTTATTGTCGAATGGGGACAGCGACCCCATCTCGGGAGATGAGTGAGCGAAAAGTAGGTGACACTGAACCGTAAGGACCAAAAGAAAGAAGCTGGATGCACGTTTGACTGTGTTCTTGACGTGCTGTTTGAGTGAGAGGAGATCCCGGGGAGATGCAGGGAGGCCGAGGTTCAGACCGGCCGCAGCTGGGTGTAAGTTGACAGCCTTAGATGTGCTGAGGTCCCGGACCAGGGAAATAAAGGTCTAGCCGTGGAAGTCAGTGCCCTTTTAGGGTTGGAAAGGCTGTTGGGACCTTCGGAATCTTGTAAGTGCGTATTTGTTTACAGATGTCTCTGCTCTCTCCCTGTACACTGAGTTCTGGCCAGTGATTACGGTGGGGACGGTAGTAATTGATTGAGTCCCCTGCTGTTTGTCAGGCCCTGGGAAAAACAGAGCTATTTAGCAGAATGTCAGGCACATGTTGAACGCTTGCTAGGTGCCAGGCATAGTTGTAAGCACTTTGTGGTGATGAATCATTTAATCGCCACACAATGCTACGAGATTGTTGGCTGTTGTCCTTGTTTTACAGATGAGGAAACTGAGGTGAAGATGGGTTAAATAGCTTGCTCAGAGTTAACACGACTAGTAAATATTGGGGTCTGAATTTGTGCTCAGGCAAGTCCTACTCTAGAGCCTCTGCTCTTTTTTTTTTTTGAAAGATTTTATTTATTTATTCATGAGAGACACAGGCGGAGGGAAAAGCGGGCTCCATGCAGGGAGGAATCTATCCTGAAACTCTGGGATCACACTCTGAGCCACCCAGGCGTCCCTAGACTTGTATTATAAAAGCAGTTGTTTACGTATAACTCTTCTTTTCTTCTCCCCTAGACTGTGAGCTTTGGGACAGGAATGGCACGTGAACCACTTTTATGCTGAAAACAGGAAATAAACAAGCCAATGATTTATGTTAATTCATTCATCAAGTCTCAATTTGTTGAGCAGATACTTCTTGAGAGCTACTGTGTGCCTGGCACTGGGGGTATAGAGGTGACCAGAGTAAGACTTGTTTTCACTGAGTTCAGTTAGGTGGAGCAGACAGACAAGTCTGCAGCTACAGTGGAGTATGATGAGCGCTTGGATGGAGACAGCCAGATAGCCATGGGTATACTGTAGTGGGGCAGTAATTTTACAAGAGGTTTTTTTAGAAGAGGTAAGGTATTTTTACGTCAGTCATATGAGGGGAGGGATGTGATAAAGTAGATATTCCAGGGAGAGAGTATAGCATGTACAAGCGCCCAAAGCTGTGAGAGAACTTGGCATGTTGTAGGAACTAAAGGAAAGTCATTATGGCTGAGAGCTGGAGCTTACAGCGCAAGGAAGGAAGGGAGGAAGTGGAGAGAGAAGAACTGGAAACAGGGAGAGCATTGGGGAGACTGGTGAGATGATGATGACCTTTGCAAAGATTGTGCGGTGGTTCTAGAGAGAAGTGGACCCATTTAAAAAAGACAGAACTGGGAGGAGGGCAGCTGGGTGGTTCAGTGGTTGAGAATCTGCCTTTGGCTCAGGTCATGATCCCAGGGTCCTAGGATTAAGTTCTGCATCGGGCTCCCCACAGGGAGTCTGCTTCTCCCTCTGCCTATGTCTCTGCCTCTCTCTGTGTCTCTCATGAATGGATAAATGAAATCTTAAAAAAAAAAAAAAGGCAGAAATGGTACCTGGGTGGCTCAGTCGGTTAAGTGTCTGCCTTTGGCTCAGATGGTGGTCTCGGGGTCCTGGCATCGAGCGCCATGACAGCCTCCCTACTCAGTGGGGAGTCTGCTTGTCCCTCTGTCCCTCCCCACTGCTCGAGTTCGCTCTCTCAAATAAATCTTTTTTAACAAGGCAGAATTGACAGGTGTTAAATGAGTAACTGACTTAGGTGATGAGAGAAGGTGGAGTTAATTAAGGAAGACCCCCATCTTTGGGATTGGTTCCATTCATTTATGCTAGAGAGCATAGAAAGACCGGGTGGCAGAGAGATGGAGAAGGGTTCTGTTTAGGACAGGTGGGGTTTGAAGTACCTGAGAATGGTGTCAGAGGAGGTGTCAGTCAGGGCAAGCTGGAACCTGGATCCTAAATTTGAGAGTGAGCTCTGGTTTGGAGGTGTGGATTAGGAGTCATCAATTTTAATTACCATTAAAGTGGTAATTAAAGCCAAGAAAGCAGATGACCATACCCATGAAATGAATCAGAGTAGTCGTTTTCAACTAGAGGCAGTTTTGTTCCCTATGGGGGCATTTTTAATATCTGGAGACATTTTTGGTTGTTATGGGAGGGGGGCAGTGGCACGTGGAATGCTACTGGTATATATGTGCTAAACATCCTACAACGCACAGGATGGCTTTTTAAAATTTTTTTATTTTTTTCTGGATGGCTTTATTAGAGTTATCCAGCCCAAAATAATAGTGCCATAGTTGAGGAACCCTGTGCTAGAGAAAGGATAGAAGGAGCTCAGGAAAAACATTTAAGACTGGCAGAAATTTAGAGTGAGCAGAGTTATTTATTTTTTTAATACAAATATTACAACACTGGGTAACAAAAAAGAAACTCACATAGTCCCCATCAAGAGAAAACCGTCATTAATGATTTTGGGTATACACACATGTACATGTTAGTATGCGTTATAACCCGTGGATAAGAAATAGAAGCACAGGGCAGCCCAGTGGTCAGCAGTTTAGCCCCGCCTTCAGCCCAGGGCGTGATCCTGGAGTTCTGGGATCAAGTCCCAGGTTTGGGCTTTTCTGCATAGAGCCTGCTTCTCCCTCTGCCTGTGTCTCTGCCTCTCTGTGTCTCTCATGAATAAATAAATAAAATCTTAAAAAAAAAAAAAAAAAAAAAGAAAGAAAGAAAGAAAAGCACAGAAAAGTCAGGCAGTTCATTGACTGGTTTTGGGTGGGGGCAAATGTCAACTCTTAATCCTTATAACTCCAGAAGATGCTGGTCTACAACACCTTGACAATTCAAAACATGTCCCACCAGCAGCATCCACATCATCTGGCAGTTGGTTAGAAATCCAGAATCTTAAAAAAAAAAAAAAAAAAAAAAAGCTCTGGCATCACTTCAGGGACTGAAGCAAAATCTGCATTACAAGATCTTACAGGTTATTTGTGTAAGCCTGACAATCTACATCCCACTGGACCTACTTGTAGAGCAAGGAAAGAAATGGGACTAAGCTTGGGAATACCCACAGTATAATCAGGGTAGAAAGAGTTTCCCTGAAATGAGCTGGGGGCCTCTGGCTCTCCCAAGGTGTCCCCAGGTCCAGTTCATTTTCCCTGCCCCTCTGTCCAGGTTATGAGGGTCTCTGGTCTACTTAAGATGCTAAGGTTTTGTTTTGTTTTCAGGCTCTGCTTATTCTTTTGAGGAGCAGAGAGACAAAATGTGGCCTATGAAACAAGATGTAATGGGCACAGGCCCCAGGAATAACTTGCTGAGGTGCTCCGAAGAGCTACTGCACCTCTCTCAGCTTCTCATTGGTAAAATGGCACGGATAGAACCTACCTCAGGAACACTGTGAAGATTAAACAATACCTGACATGTAGTCAGTGCTTAATAAATGTTAACGTTTGCTTAGTACACAATATGGTTTGCACTCCCCGACCTTTACATAATCTTGCTCCTCCAACCTCCGGCTTACTCTGGGCAAGCTGCTATTCATCCTTCAGAACTCACTGTATCAAGTACCTCTTCCTGCAAGACTCCTGTTACCTCTGGCAAAGCCGGCTCCTGCTGTTTCTGTGCCACCACCACATTTTATGCCTAAAAACTTACCTTCTCTATTCTAGGAGCTGGTCGCTGTCGGCTAAGCAAGGTGGGAGCTGGTAGGCGCCCACCGCCAGCCCGAGTAAGGGTGGCTGTGCGGCTGCGGCCATTTGTGGATGGGACAGCTGGAGCAGATGATCCCCCTTGTGTGCGGGGCCTGGACAGCTGTTCCCTGGAGATTGCCAACTGGAGGAACCACCAGGAGACTCTCAAATACCAGTAAGGTTCAGGCTGCCCATCCCTCTCCTCCCTCCTCCCTCCTCGGCTGCTCACATTATTGCTTGCCGACATGGTTTCTCACACATGCCTCTTTAGGATCCTTACTCCTTCCCTAGCACAGCTTTGTTCCCCACACCTTCGTTTGGTCTTCCAGAAACATTCATGGGTGCCCACTATGACAGGTCCTCTGTAGGATCCTTGGGGAAAGGCCGAAGGCTGAACCAAACACACTACTGTTAGCAGGGGAGCCCTACCTAGGGTCAGGGGAGGTGGTGTGGGAGGGTTTGGAGGAACACAGACCAGCCAGCCAACGCAGGCTGCAGCTGGGCTGTGTGAGAGAAGACCATCCAGATTTGGGGACAGAAATCACAAGGACAGCTACTTTAAAACCCCATTGGAGATTGGAAGTTCAGTCTCTTTGGCCTGTCATTGGAGGCTAGGGGGTTGGCAAACTACAGCCTGCAGGTCACATCTGACCAGGAGTCTTTGTAATGAAAGCTTTATTCAAACAAACCATATTTGTTCATTTACATACTATCTATGGTTGCTTTCCCATGATAATGACGGAGGTGAAGAACTCCAAAAGGAATCATATGGCTCACCAAGCCTGAAATATTTACTCTCTGGCTCATTACAGAAAAAGTTTGACAACTTCATTCTAGGCTCTTGGCAATTTGTCTTGTTTTTTTCCAGCCTCATTCTCTCCCCCAACACAGGCTAGAGTCCCCTTAAAACCCTTTACCTCTGCTGTGGCCTCAGCCAGAGTGCAGAGAGTAGACCGCAGGTGTGTGGAGTCTCATCTTGTTATTGACAGCATCCTCTGCTTCGTTCTGATGTACAGATATTACTTTCTCTGTGTACTGTGTCGAGAAAAAGACTGGAAGCCCTGCCCTTTCACACCGTGCCTTGTCTGCATGCTATTTTTGATACTTGGAATATCTTTCTCTTCTCTCTCTGGCAAAATCCTCTTTCCTCAGGCAGAATCAGTTACACTTTCTAGTGTGTCCTCCTCTCCGTTTCTTGAATCACAGTAGTTTGGATATCTTTCTGTCCCACAAGATGGCAGAACTCCCCAAAGCAGGCATCAGACTCATCTCTGTATTCCTAACTCTGGGACAGGGACTGGAGCAGAATAGGTGTTCTGTGAGTACTTTCCAAGATCCTTATATAAGAAAAGGGATAGAGACTCTTTAAATCCGAGGCCCAGGGGCACCTGGGTGGCTCCGTTGGTTAAGCATCTGCCTTTGGCTCAGGTCATGGTCCTGGGGTCCTGGGATCAAGCTCCTTTTTGGGCTCCCTGTTCAGTGTGGAGCCTGCTTCTTCTCCCTCTGCCTGCCGCTTTACCCTGCTTTTGCTCTCTCTTCCTCTGTCAGATAAATAAAATCTTTAAAAATCAATCAATCCAGGGCCAGTATTACCCTCTAAGTCTGGGTGAGAATGGAAGCCTCTGTTAATTCTCTCCTTTTCTCCCTGCCTATATATAGGTTTGATGCCTTCTATGGGGAGAGGAGCTCTCAGCAGGACATCTATGCAGGATCAGTACAGCCCATCCTAAGGCACTTGCTGGAAGGGCAGAATGCCAGTGTGCTTGCCTATGGGCCCACAGGGGCAGGTGAGGGAGCCAAATAGGGAACAGGTATGGGCCCAAAAGGGCTCAAGAGTGGGGAGGAAGATCTTGCAGCAATCTCCATTTTTTCCCCCAGGGAAGACACACACAATGCTGGGCAGCCCAGAGCAACCTGGAGTGATACCCCGGGCTCTTATGGACCTCCTACAGCTCACAAGGGAGGAGGGCGGCGAGGGCCGGCCCTGGGCCCTTTCTGTCACTATGTCCTACTTAGAGATCTACCAGGAAAAGGTGAGGCCCCATTCTGGTTGGGAAGGGGAGAGAAAGGTCAAACAAAATAGGATCCAGTTCTTGACTGTGAAGCTCTGCCCTAGCAAAGAGGCGAGACCTGGAAAGACAGAGATTGGGGTAGCAGATAGTATACCTCTGACAGTCCAGCACAAGAAAGACACTGATGCCCTGGAAGTAAGCAGCTTGGGTCTAGAGAACTGGCCCTACCTCTCTCTGCTCCAACAGGTATTAGACCTCTTGGAGCCCACATCAGGAGATCTGGTGATCCGAGAAGACTGTCGGGGAAACATCCTGATTCCAGGCCTCATGCAGAAGCCCATCACTAGCTTTGCTGATTTTGAGCGGCACTTCCTGCCAGCCAGTAGAAATCGGACTGTGGGAGCCACCCGGCTCAACCAGCGCTCCTCCCGCAGTCATGCTGTGCTCCTGGTTAAGGTGAGACCACTGACAGGGTGAGGACCTGAGGAGCCCCTACAGGCTGAATTAAGTTGGGGGCCCTTGCTCTTAACCCCAGGTGGATCAACGGGAACGGCTGGCCCCGTTTCGCCAGCGGGAGGGTAAACTCTACCTGATTGACTTGGCTGGCTCAGAGGACAACCGGCGCACGGGCAACAAGGGTCTGCGGCTGAAGGAAAGCGGAGCCATCAACTCCTCCCTCTTTGTACTGGGCAAGGTGGTGGATGCCCTGAACCAAGGCCTCCCTCGTGTACCTTACCGGGACAGCAAGCTCACTCGCCTGTTGCAGGTTAGGCTACCCATCTCAGGATGAAAAGGGGCTGGAGGAGAACGTTCTCAGGTGTGCTGGGAGGCTGGGGAACAGCAGTCAAGGAATGGAAACATGGGGCGTCTGATCTGCCTATCCCTGCCCAATCCCTCAGGATTCTCTGGGTGGCTCAGCCCACAGCATCCTCATTGCCAACATTGCCCCTGAGAGACACTTCTACCTAGATACAGTCTCTGCACTCAACTTTGCTGCCAGGTCCAAGGAGGTGATCAACCGGCCTTTTACCAATGAAAGTCTACAGCTTCCTGGTGAGGACTGGGGTTGGCAAGAATGTGGAGGGCAGATCTGGACAACTGGGCAGCACGCTGAAGCTGCCCAGCATCAGCACAGAGGCTGACCTGCTCCCACATCTTCCCTAGTCTTGGCACCCATTAAACTGTCCCAGAAAGAACTGCTAGGCCCGTCAGAGGCAAAGAGAGCCCGAGGCCCTGAGGAAGAGGAAATTGGGAGTCCTGAGCCCCCAGCAGCTCCAGCCTCTGCCTCCCAGAAACTCAGGTGAGCAGAAGGGGAGGGGCCCTGGGGATGTTCCCTTCAACTGTTGTGTGTGTTAAGTGCAGAGAGCAGTAGTGGGCTTAGTTTGTCAGATCCTTGAGCTGCGAACTGGTTCCTCTCTCATTGACTTTACCCCAAATCCTACTCTACAGAACTCACTGAAGTGCTAAGCTCAATCTCCAGCCCTGGTGTGCTGTCCTGCACCTGCAGGAAGCCATCCCTTTGAGTTCGCAGCCCCTCGACATTTACCAACCCCTTTAGGCAGGCAGCAAAACCTCGCATTTGCAGGCAGCTGTTTCAAGGATGAGCATTTTAACTTCTGTCTCAAGGAGAAATCTGGATTAGGTCTTTCAGGTCTAGAGGATAAGAGCAAAGCAAAGAGATGAAGAGCCGTGTCTCCCTGAGACCTCACAGTCTGTGCATTAGAGTCCAACATCTCCATGACTCTACAAGGGGCCAGCTGCTGTCCTAATTTGGCTTCTAACCTCAATCTAAAGTTTCTCAACTAAGTCCCTTTTGTGTGTGCAGCCTCTCCCCCGTTCTGATAGCTGCACCTCATGGCCAAGGATGCATGAGGTCTTAGGTCACTGCCATTTAGTGGTCTTGCTTTCTATGTCTGGCCACTGGGCCCTCCCTAATTCTAGGGAGCCAGCTGCAGTTTTACTTTTGCCCGGTTTCTACCCAAGCCCAAATAAAGCATCTAAACTATTTAAGTCTGAAGTCTAGTGAACATGGGTGACCTGAAGAGGTCAAGGATTAGTATATACTCTGCCCACCCCCCTCCCGGGGATGGAAGGGCTCTACTGTCGTTGAAGATGGATGGCATACAGAAAAACGCACTTGCTTAGAACCCCATCTTAATCTTGTCCCTCAAGCTGTCAGCAGTCCCCTCTCCTATGTGCATAAACTCAAGAGAAACCTACACCCTGCACATGTGTTGTAACATGTCTCTGCCAGACAGACATCCCAGGTAAGCTCAGAGATGAGGCATGTAAGACCTAGTCAGACCTTGACTTTAGGGATTCAGGAAGGGAAGACGAGAACTTCAGTTTTTTTGTTTTGTTTTGTTTTTTTAAGAATTATTTATTTATTTATTTGGGAGAGAAACAGGCAGAGACACAGGCAGAGGGAGAAGCAGGCTCCCTGCAGGGCACCCAATGTGGGACTTGATCCCGGAACTCTGGGATCACACCCTGAACTGAAAGCAGATTCTCAACTGCTGAGCCACCAAGGTGTCCCAGAACTTCAGTTTATGATGCAGGGTAGATAGGACAGGGTGCAGTATGGAAGGAGTTACTGCTTCTCTGACAGCCAGGGAGGAAGAAATGACTTCAAGTGTTCACCCATATTTTCTGATCCTGCTCTTCCTACACATTTGCACACAAAGAACGGGGCAGTCCCTGTCCTTGAGGAACTAGTTCACAGTATAGGAAGGAAGGTACACAATCAAGTTGGGGTTCATGGGAAAGGTGGTGTCAAATTGACTGAATGATAATTGTGAGGGGAAATAATACCAAACAGAAGGAACAAATGTTAAGCATGGTCATACTCAGATTAAGTCAGGATTCAGTTTGAGGAGAACTTTCCTACTGCCCATGGGCAGAAGGTTTGGCATTTGAGGTCTTCAGTGGCTTTCAGAGTGCTGCTGAATCTTTCCCCAACTGCTCTTCTAGAGAAACCGGCACACAGTCCTTGTTGTCACAGTCTTTGCCTTTCCCTTAAGACAGTGACTGCTGGCAGAGCAGGGTTTTAGAGCCTGAACACTTGAAACTCAGGTGTGCATTAAATGCCTGTTCTCATTGGATCTCTTGGCATCCCTGAGAGGTTACCTGGGCTCCTTCACCTGATGAAGGCACTATACCCAGAGAGTCTGACTTTGCTCAAGGTTACCCAGCAAGTTAACACCAGAGTCTGGAATCACAGAATATGCCATTTTAAGGGATCATGGGGGGAGTCTTGCTGCTTTAGAGAGGGTGATGAGAGAAGGGGTAGATGCAGAGTAACTTTTGTCTGCTCAGCCCCCTACAGAAGCTAAGTAGCATGGATCCAGCTGTGCTGGAGCGCCTCCTAAGCTTGGACCGTCTCTTGGGCTCCCAGGGGAGCCAGGGGACCCATGGGCTGAACACCCCAAGACGAGAGCGGATGGTGCTCATGAAGACAATGGAGGAGAAGGATTTGGAGATTAAGGTAAGTGTTGGGAAGGTGGGGGCTGGGATCCCTACTGGCTTAGAAAAGCAATCTGAAGATCTTCAGATAAAGGACACCAAAGGCTGGACCAGCATCCAATTTTTACCCAACACTGGAATCCCTGTTCTTCAGCTTCTGCTTGAATGTCCTTAATGTGGCCAGACTAAAAAATAATTAAGGTCAGCTTTGAGGAGGTGAGGGGGTGGAAATCCAAGTGAAAGGAACAAATGTAAGATGTCATTTCTTAAAACCCAACTCAAGTTAGGACTTTCTGCCTGAACAGTCCCTTCCCTTCAGTGTTTCACAATGGGGCCCGTTCCACCTCCAAGCAGCCCTGATCATTAGGAAGCCCTTAATTATACTAGGCTCCAGTTGTCTCCTGGTAGCTTCTCTCCTTGGTCCTCACCCTGCCTGCTAGTGCGTCAGAGCCCTGCATTCACTTTCCTGGACCACTGCCCTTCAAGCTGCCCGAAAGTTGGTTCTAGGTCACACGTCTCCCTGATCTTTTCCAACAGAGGCTTAAGATGAAGCAAAAAGAACTAGAAGCTAAGGTTCTGGCCCAGGAGGCTCTGGACCCAAAGGATAAAGAGAATTCCTCTCCTGCAATACTCCGACCACTTGCCCGCCGCACAGTCACAGTAGCTAAGCCCCTGAAAAAGGCTGTGGTGATGCCCTTACAACTGAGTAAGTTCAGCTGTGGAGACCAGGGGAGCCCAGATGATAGAGCCTGGGATGGGAGGAGGTTTATGGAACAGCTTTCATCACATCACTCATGTGCTCTCTCTGTATTGCAACTGCGGGGTGGGGGGTTGAGGACTGCCTGAAATAGAGCTTGGGTGCGCTCTGTTCTCAGGCACTTAGTAGGTCGGATAGACGGATAATATGTGACTGATTACTATGCAGTAACAGCTGAGACTTTCAAATATAGATATAAGAAAGGTCATATGGAAACAACAGAAGAGGAGGCTCACTTGGGCTGGAGGGGAACTGGGGAATCAGAAATAGAACCAAGTGAGGGAGGGTGAAAAGTAGCCTCTGCCATGATTCTGGCTCATGATTCTTGCCTTCAGTTCAGGAACAGGCAGCGTCTCCCAATGCTGAGATCCATATTCTGAAGAAGAAAGGGCGGAAGAGAAAGGTGAGAGTGGCTGGCAGCTTAAGCCACACTTAGAGCGGAGAAGCTAAGACTAGTGAGCTCTAGTGGGAAGAGCACTGGCCATGGAGTTAAAACACATACTAGCTATTTATAAGTTGCTCATCCTCTGAATGTGGAGATACTTCACAGCATTTAGGATGAAATGCAGTATGTATCTGTACACCTAGCAGAGAAGGTGTCTGTCACCTGTTACTTTCTTCCTGCTGGCACTCTCCCTCAGTCAGCAGCTACTAGGTACAGTGTGTAGCCTGAGTCTCACTCCACAAAATTAAGAGGTCACTTAGGGGAAACATGACCTAAGCACTCAAGAAATGAACCAACACTGGAAGAATTACCTAAAAACTGAGATGACATATGTGGTGGGGGTGTGAGTATCATTTATTAAGTACCTTTTGTGTGCCTTCCTAGGAGTGGAAGAAAGCTCATTCTTTACTTTTCAGAGATGAGGCAAATTTAAGAGCTTATTATGTGCTTTATGTTCATTAACTCATTCGAGCTTCACAATAACTATTAGCAGCCTTTCACAATAAGAATCAGCCCAGAGAGTGACCCGAGAGAAGTGTGTCTGTTTTTGGACAGACACTTGAGGGAAAGAGAGGCTTGGGAGGGCGGGGAGGTAGCTGCGCCTAGGCTTCTATCCTTGGCAGAGGAGTCTAAAGCAGTTTGCTGCCATGGGCTGAATAGCAAACTCTGTTTCTGTCACTCACCTCCCCCTGCCTCATAGCTGGAGTCCCTGGATGCCTCAGAGCCAGAGGAGAAGGCTGAGGACTGCTGGGAGCTACAGATCAGCCCGGAGCTACTGGCCCGTGGGCGCCAAAAAATACTAGATCTGCTGAACGAAGGCTCTGCCCGGGATCTGCGCAGCCTGCAGCGCATTGGCCAAAAGAAGGCCCAGCTCATCGTCGGCTGGAGGGAGCTCCACGGCCCCTTCAGCCAGGTAATGGCCCAGGGAGGCCGGCGGCCCTGAAATGGAGTTGGGGGGTGGGGCGGGAGGGGCGACGCGGGACACCCCTGAGGCTCCTTCCCATCGCTGCTGCTGTGCCGTCCTGCCAGGTGGAGGACCTGGAACACGTGGAGGGCATATCCGGGAAACAGATGGAATCATTCCTGAAGGTGAGCCCACCGCTTAGCCCCCTCCCTTCCCCAGCCTGTGCCCCGCACCCAGCTTTAATGCCCCTCTCCCTTTCCCTCCTGTGTTGCAGGCGAACATCCTGGGTCTCGCCGCGTGCCAGCGCAGCGGCCCCTCCTGACTGCCAGCTCCTTTCCTCTGTCATTTTTTTTTTTTTAATCCTTATATAATTGCGTGTCGTGTAAATACAATTTTTACTCCGGTGTTTCAGCCTGATTCTTGGGACTGTGGGGGCGGGGCCAGGGGGTATAACTGCCCTTGGGTTGGGCCACAAGCTCCTCGGCATAACTTCTTCGGGCGCCATCTTTGGGAAAAGCTGGCAGGAACGAAGCGGGGTAGGATTGTAAATAAACCGCTGGCGTGGGGAGGGGGAAACGACGGTGGCCGAAAGGAAACAAAAAAGTAACGCGAAAGCCCGCGGACGGCGACCGTTAGGCGGGCGCGCGCTTCGAGTTTAGCCCCGCCCCATCCGTACCCCCGGCGCGCGCTCCCCTGTTCTCCCGCTCAGCAACGACAGCGGTTTTATGCGCGTGCGCGCGAAATAACGGCCGCTGGAGGAGGGAGGAGGGGGGGTGGAATCTTTGAAGGGGGGGGAAGAGAGAAGCCGCCCTGTCTCCCGCGCGCCCACCACCTGCGCCATCGTCAGCCAATCAGCGGCCGTCTCAGGGGTCTCGCGCTTGGGGCGACTCCGGCTGCTGGGTGGCTCCCCCGTCCCTCCTCCCGCCAGAGTCCCTCTCGTACCTCCCCCCTCCCGCTGGCCTCGCGCGCGCTCGCGCTCGCGCCCGCTCCAGCCTCTTGTGTGTCCTCGCGCCCCCCGCCCGCCCTCCCCGCGCGCAGTGTGCTCCGCTCCCCCCACCCTCCTCCTCCTTCCCCCCTCCCGCTCGCCCCGCGCGCCTCCTCCCTGGGTTCCCCCTCCCCCACTGCCGCCTCCTCCTCCTCCCGCCCCAGGGTGAGCGCGAGCCACCTCCCTCCCTCCCTCCGCCATGGATCCCGGCAACTGGAGCAGCTTCATCTTCCAGGTAACAACCCCCTCCCCCCGCCCCCACCCCCCCTTCCCACACCCCCTCCCGCCCGCCCTCCCTCCCGTCCCACCCCCCCTCCGCGCGCCCGGTGCGCGCGCAGCTGTCCCCCTCCCTCCCTCGCGCCCTCCCCCGCCCTCCCCGAGGCGCCGGCTGGGCGCGCGCGCGGCGGGGGCCGAGGCTGCTCCCTCGCTCCCCCCACCCCGCCCCGCCAGGCTCCAACCGCCGCCGCCGCCGCCGCCGCCGCCGCCGCCCGGGCCCCCGCCCCCCGCCCCCGGCCCCCGGCCCCCGGCCCCGCGGGGCCTCCCGCCCCCACCCAGGGGGCGTCGCCGCCGCCGTCGCCGCCGCGCTCCGCGGCCCGCCAGGCGCCCTCCTTCCCTCCCTCCCGCCGGCCGGGGTGCGCGGGCGGCGGGGCGGCCCGCGGGCCATGCGTTCGGCGCGGCCCAGCCCGGCCGGCCGGGGGCGGCGCCCCGAGCCCGGGCCCCGCGCGGCCCGCGCCCCCGGCCCCCGCTGAGCCCCGGGGGCCCCGCCGTGGCCGAGGCCATGTTCCCCGTGTTCCCTTGCACGCTGCTGGCCCCCCCCTTCCCCGTGCTGGGCCTGGACTCCCGGGGGGTGGGCGGCCTCATGAACTCCTTCCCGCCACCTCAGGGTCACGCCCAGAACCCCCTGCAGGTCGGGGCTGAGCTCCAGTCCCGCTTCTTTGCCTCCCAGGGCTGCGCCCAGAGTCCATTCCAGGTGAGTAGGGGCCGGCCGTGGCGGGCCGGGCCGGGAGGGCGCCGACCCGCGGCCGCGGCCCACACGGCGCCTTGTCTTCGCAGGCCGCGCCGGCGCCCCCACCCACGCCCCAGCCCCCGGCGGCCGAGCCCCTCCAGGTGGACTTGCTCCCGGTTCTCGCCGCCGCCCAGGAGTCTGCCGCCGCCGCGGCCGCCGCCGCAGCAGCTGCTGCCGCCGCCGCCGTCGCTGCTGCGCCCCCGGCCCCGGCCGCCGCCTCCACAGTGGACACAGCGGCTCTGAAGCAGCCGCCGGCGCCCCCGCCGCCGCCCCCGCCGGTGTCGGCGCCCGCGGCCGAGGCCGCGCCCCCTGTCTCTGCCGCCACTATCGCCGCAGCCGCGGCTACCGCCGTCGTAGCCCCAACCTCGACGGTCGCCGTGGCCCCGGTCGCATCTGCCTTGGAGAAGAAGACAAAGAGCAAGGGGCCCTACATCTGTGCCCTGTGCGCCAAGGAGTTCAAGAACGGCTACAATCTCCGGAGGCACGAGGCCATCCACACAGGAGCCAAGGCCGGCCGGGTCCCCTCGGGTGCTATGAAGATGCCCACCATGGTGCCCCTGAGTCTCCTGAGCGTGCCCCAGCTGAGCGGAGCCGGCGGGGGAGGGGGAGAAGCCGGTGCGGGCGGCGGAGCGGCCGCCGTGGCCGCGGGTGGCGTGGTGACCACGACCGCCTCGGGGAAGCGCATCCGGAAGAACCACGCCTGTGAGATGTGCGGCAAGGCCTTCCGCGACGTCTACCATCTGAACCGACACAAGCTGTCGCACTCGGACGAGAAGCCCTACCAGTGCCCGGTGTGCCAGCAGCGCTTCAAGCGCAAGGACCGCATGAGCTACCACGTGCGCTCACATGACGGCGCTGTGCACAAGCCCTACAACTGCTCCCACTGTGGCAAGAGCTTTTCCCGGTGTGCACGGGGCCTCGGCCGCCCACTGGGCGGGTGGGGAGGGAGGGACGGCAACGGAGGTGGCCAGGCCTTGGCTGGCGGGGAGGGAGGCGGTTTCTGAGGATGGGGACCGGGAGCCACTCCCCGGGAGGAGGGAGGAAAGCCTCTCCCGGTTACCAGGGAGCGGGGGGTGGTACTTAGCCAAGGAGGTGGGTCCTCCGGTTGTAAGAAAGCTTCGCGTGGGAGGAGGAGCAGCCCGCCCTGCGGCAGGGGGAGGGATTTCCTGCCACACCGGGACTCCGGAGCCTCGGGTCGGGGCGAATTGCGGGCGTCTTTGGAAGGGCCTGTTGCGCTAAGTTAGGCAGATTTGGGAGCACGTCCACACTCCAGGGCCCTAACCCCAACCCCAACGTATTCTCAGGCCGGATCACCTCAACAGTCACGTCAGACAAGTGCACTCAACAGAACGGCCCTTCAAATGTGAGGTAGGAAGCCCGCCTCCTCCTTTCCCGGTTTTCATGATTTTGATCCTCATTGTAGCTGTCTGAGCTCGGCCTCTCAGACCCCCTTTTTCTCTCTTTTCTTTTTGCTTTTTCACTCCATTTTCTCATCCCTTCTTCAAGACCTTGTCATCTCACTCCCATTTCCTACAGATCAAAGATCCCCAAGGCTCTGATTCCTTTAACCTCTTGTTCCCCTCTCCCTGCTCCCCGAAGCTCTAACTCTCCTGACAACCCCCACGCCCCTCCCCCCTCCCCAGAAATGTGAGGCAGCTTTTGCTACGAAGGATCGACTGAGAGCGCACACAGTACGACACGAGGAGAAGGTGCCATGTCATGTGTGTGGCAAGATGCTGAGCTCGGCTTATATTTCGGACCACATGAAGGTGCACAGCCAGGGCCCTCACCATGTCTGTGAGCTCTGCAACAAAGGTACATGCTGAGGGATGCTGGGAGGGCCAGGGACAAAGGGCAGGGGCAAAGCCAGAGGCCCTTCCACAGATGTGGGTTAAAGGTGCTGTAGCCAAGAGCTCACGGCTATTAGAGCCTTTTAGGAAGCAAGGGGAACAACATCCGACGACCGAACCTCATTAAGTTCTAAGAGGTCTTGACTGGAGGAGATGAGCTACTAGCAAGAGTGGGCCTCTGGGGGTGGGGAGGAGGAGCAGGATTCGGCTGCTTTGGGAAAGGAGCAAGGAGCAGTCAAGAGAGCCAGTTCCCAAGGGTTGGAAGGCAGGGTTTCAGCTGTGCATCCACAATGGTGTGCTCTTTGGCTTCTGGGGCAAGTGGAGTATGCTGGCAGGGGATTAACAAGCTCGCACCCTGCCCCAGTAGCAGAAAGCTGCTTTTATACAGCTTCACAGATTGACTGAGTAATTGGAATGAGACCGTATGGGGCCCTGGAGGGAGGGGACACAGCCGTCTCTGCTGAGGGTCAACTCTTCGAGTGGCTAGAAATCAGTGGCCTGTCACCCCGGGAGAGGTCCCCCTAGCCACAGAAAATAGGTTCTGTGGACACCAAGGCTGAGAAGCTGACACCACTCACCCAGGCCCCAAGCTTAGGGAGGGGCGATGTTCCACCAGCCCCAAGAGAGTAGTTGGCCCCAGGCTACCAAGGATGTGGTGGGAGGAGGACAGGGCCATCTGAGGAGGGCGTCCCCGGCCTAGGAGAACCACCCCGTCTCTGGGGTCTCCGCCTGGCTGACCCCCCATCCCCCCATCCCAATCCACCCCCCCCCCCCCCAATAGGCTTCACCACAGCAGCATACCTGCGCATCCACGCGGTGAAGGACCACGGGCTCCAGGCCCCGCGGGCTGACCGCATCCTGTGCAAGCTGTGCAGCGTGCACTGCAAGACCCCTGCCCAGCTGGCCGGCCACATGCAGACCCATCTGGGGGGGGCCGCCCCCCCTGTCCCGGGAGACGCCCCCCAGCCACAGCCCACCTGCTGAGGGGGACCCCGCACCCACCAGGCAAGGCGTGGGGCATGGCTGGGGGGGGTGGGATGGGGTGTGTGGGACGAGGGGGCTCAAAGTGCCCAGTAGCGGAACTCAGGAAGGCCAGGGATGCCCAACCATCACTGAAGTTAGGGACACTTCTGGGGACAGGGAGGGCCCTGCAGGAGAACTGGGTAAGGATGCAGGTGGAAGCCTTTGGGGACCAAACAGGAAGTGAGCAACGGCTGTGTCCCAGGGGAGGGAGTCTGGGAAAGAGTCTGGGGCAAGGGGCAAGGCTCTTGCCGATCGGATTGCGCTGTGATCTCCTGGTGTTTCTCTCTGTGCAGGTACTGGTGAGGTTTGTCCTATGGCGGCGGCAGCAGCAGCAGCAGCAGCAGCGGCGGCAGCAGCAGCAGTGGCAGCCCCCCCCACAGCTGTGGGCTCCCTTTCCGGGGCCGAGGGGGTGCCTGTGAGCTCTCAGCCACTTCCCTCCCAGCCCTGGTGAGCTCCAGGTTGGTGGTGGGGAGAGTGGAAAGCGGAGGAAAGTCCCTTGGTACCGTCTCCTCTTCCCCTCTCTCTTCCTACCAACTCCTCACTACTTCCCCACCAACCAAGGAGCCTCCCAAGGAAAGGAGGAAGAGATGTTTCTTAGGGGGAATTCGCTAGGTTTTAAAGATTTGTTTCTCCTGCTCCTCTCTCCTATCAGACCTGACCCCACACACACCTGTCCCCTTGGTTGTGTTGAAGCCCCCTGGACAGTGGGCAGGGGTGGCAGAGGACAGGAGCGGCCACTGCCCTCACTCCCCTCTCCTCTCTGTAGCCCCCTGCCCTGCCCGGGATCTGCAAGCCACCTCCTTGATGGTCCCTGTTCTCCTCCTCCTCCCATTTCCCCCTCCCACTACTGTCTGCTGCCCCTCCCTGGGGAGTTGGTGCTTTTTTTTTTTTTTTTTTTTTTTTTTTCCAGGGGGAGGGAGGAGAGGAAGGAGGGGAATCAGAGATTCTGTCCCAGAGAGGGGAAAAGGTGAGATTGGAGAAGGGGCAGAAGCAGGGAAGGCAACAGTAGTACCTTCATAAGGTGAGGTTGTTTGGGGTCAGCCCCTAAACATCGTCCTAATTGAGAATCTGTCAGGGGAAAACAAGTCAAGGGGAGCAAAAGAAGGAGCCACTAGGGCCAGAGGCAGGACAAGAGATGGAATTTTAGGGTGCCAGGGTAAATGGGGGGATCCAGGGACTAGAGGTGCTTCCTGGGGGTGGGGGGAATGCAGTCACAGTGTCTCCCCCGTCCCTCTGCCACCCCAGCTCCAGCCCTGGCCTTTTCTTTTCATCCCTCTCCCCCACGACAGAAGCTGTGGCCCTGGCCATGTCATCGTGTTCCTGTGTCCCCTGCATGTTCCCCACCCTTCACCCCCTCCTTTTGCGCGGACCCCATTACAATAAATTTTAAATAAAAACCTGTCTCTGACTCTGGTTTGGATGAATTGCTCTCCCCAAGCCTTCTGCCCCACCCCCAAGGAGTTTCTTGCGGGTCTAGTATCAGTCCCAGCCTTGCCCTGCCCTGTGTGGCTCTGGGGCGCTGGCTCCTCCCTCACCAGAGGCAGCACCAGTGGCTGCAAGCCTGATTCAGGGTGGGGCTGAGGCTCCAGTGACTGGAGAGCAGGTTCCAGGACTCCCAGGTCTCCCCGGAATACCCAATCTGGGCAGTCCCAGAATAGCCACTGGAGGTTTGAAGAGGCCAGGGTCAGAAACCCCAACAGTTACCACACAAAAATGCTGCTCTCCCCGACTCACACACTGCCTGCTGCTCAGACCCCAGCCGAATACCTGCACATCCTTAAGGCCCTGAGAGGTGACAGTGGGTGGTGGAGCTGCAGAAAGGATGGGGAAGTCAGCCCTGGGACCGGGAGCCCTGAGGGTGCCGAGAAGAACTGCATTTCTCCCCCACCCGTCCCCTTCGCTCTTGGTGTGATCCATTCAGCATTTACGGGGCTCCAGGGCCCCAGCCCCCTCCTGTTCCAGACTGCCCCTGCAGCCTCGGCCCTGGAATTCCCTTTTGAGCCCTGCTCCAGGGACCCGGGAGCCTTCCAGCACCCATTTCTGCTGCTGCTTCCTCGAGGGTAGAGGGACTTCCCGTACTGCAGGCTCCCTTTTCTTAAAACCCCACCCTGCTCCTCCTTGGAGCAGCCTCCCCAAGTTTTGCCTCATTTCCCCTCCCCGCCTTCTGCTTGTAGGAGTGCCACCACCGGGTCCCGCCTGTCTCACAGGTCCTGTCTCCTCGCAGACCCCTCTCCGTCTCCCCCAGCCCCCCGCCTCTGCCAGGACACCCCGGTGACCGTTGGCGGGAGGGGCCCAGGGCTTGGGAAGGGGGCACCCCCAGGAGGCGCGCGTGGGAAGGGGCAGGGAGGGGGCGCGAGTGGTTACCCGGCCGGTTGCCCGGGTAACGCGGGGCCTGGCACGCGTGGCTCCCTGGGGCTGGCCGGGAGGGGCGGGAGGCGAGCGAGGGGCGGGGGCGGTGCGCGGCAGCAGCGGAGCGTAGGGGAGGGGACCTGAGAGGAGCGAAAGGAGGGGACGAGCAGAGGGGAGGGGAGACCCGCCGCCTCCCTCCCTCGCTCGCTGACTCGCTCCCTCCCGGGCTGCGGCTGCTGCAACGGGGCGGCGGTGGCAGCAGCAGCGGGAGCAGTCTCGAGGCCGGCGTCGAGGTGAGACGGGGATGGACAGAGGCTGCGGGTAGGAGTGCGCGGACAGACGGCGGACGCTGGGAGGGCTGCACCGGAATGCAGGCGCCTGGCGGACTGGCCGGTGGTGCTGGGCGCGCCACGCCGAAGAGAGGAGGAGGCGCCGTCCCCCGGGGGCGAGGGAATCCCTGCAAGAGGGGCTGAGAAGGGGCTCAGAGGAGCAGCCCAGGTCCCCCAGGGAGGGGCGGGGGCGTCTGCGCCCCAGACGCGCAGTGAGAAAACACCGGCGGGGCGCCCAGGGAGGAAGGGAGGATGCAGAGGGAGTGGAATGTAAATGTCGGTCCTCTGCCCGGTGTGCCTGTCTGCCTGTCGGAGTGTACGAGCGTCTGCACAGCTTGTTGATTTCGGGGTGCTGGGGCATCTGCTAGGATCTCAGAGTCTGGATCTTGTCGGGGAGACCCAGGAAGAGACCATGGGGAGGGTCCTGTTTACAAAAGGGTTAATCTTCCCAGGGCTCTCCAAGCAGACTTTGAGCAGAGCACTCCTCCCCAGGGATGTCCCACCCCAAGGCAAAGGAAACCCCAACTTTTCTTCCTCTCCCCAGGGGCAGCCCAAGGCTGGCCCTAAGACAGCATAGCCCTCTCCAGCTGCAGTGCTGAGAGCCACCTCTTTCCGCCTCACACCAAACCTGTCTCCTCCTCTTTCAGGACTGCTGCTGTCTCTGCTGCTCCAGCCTCTCCAGCGAGGTCCTCTCCCCTCTCCCCTCTCAAGATGGCAGCCAGCAGCTCTGAGGGCTCAGAGATGAAGGGGATAGAAGAGGGTCCCCAAACCCAAGGACAAGGGCCTGGCCATTCTGAAGCCAAAACTGGCCCTCTCCAGGTCCCAGCTGGGGTCCCAGATGAGCCAGAGGCCCTGCAGCCAGGCCCAGACATCACTGGGGCCCCTGTGGACTCAGAAGCTAAGGTTGGGCTGGCTCCAGAAACCACAGAGACCCCAACTGGGGTCCCAGAAACAGCTCAGGCTAGAGACCTCAGCTCAAACCCAGGAGGGGAATCGAATGCCATCCCTAGCCCTGAAGAAGCATGCCAAGAGCCAGCACCCAAACCAGAAGTGAATAAAGAGGTCACTGCAGACCAGGGTTCCGATCTGGGGCCTGCGGCCCCGCTTGAGCCAGCCTCAGAGCCTGCTCCCCAGTTGGACCCCCAGTCAGACCCTCAGCCAGATTGCCAGCCAGGTTCTCAGCCCACCCCCAAGTCAGATCTTCAGCCAGAGCCCCCCACCCAGGAGGACCCCACCCCTGAGGTCCTGACTGAGAGTGTGGGGGAAAAGCAAGAGAATGGGGCAGTGGTTCCCCTGCAGGCTGGCGGTGGGGAAGAGGGCCCAGCCCCCCAGCCTCACTCGCCACCCTCAACAAAAACCCACCCAGCCAATGGGGCTCCTCCGCGAGTGCTACAGCAGCTGGTTGAGGAGGACCGACTAGGAAGGGCTCACAGTGGGCACCCAGGATCTCCCCGAGGTAGCCTGAGCCGCCACCCCAGCTCCCAACTGGCAGGGTCTGGGGTGGAGGGGGGTGAAGGCACCCAGAAACCTCGGGACTACATCATCCTCGCCATCCTGTCCTGCTTCTGCCCCATGTGGCCTGTCAACATCGTGGCCTTCGCTTATGCTGTCATGGTGAGCCCCATGGGACCCTGGCCCAGGCCTGCTGTGGCTCCCAGCTTCCTGCCAGCACTGGGACAAAAACCCCAGGAGTAGTCTTGCCTTCCCTCTCCTCTCTGCATGGATCTCACTTCCCAAGTATGGGGCCTATTCTAGCCTCTCCTTAGGACTTTCCCGTCTGAGCCACCATTGCCCTACCCCCGTCAGGTGGGAGGGATGTCAAGACACGTTTTACCCAGCCTTGCTGACCTTTGCCCTCCTCCCCCTGCCTTTCCAACCCTCTTTCCTCCTTTAACCACTGTCCACGGGGGCCTGCCCGTCTCCTCTGGACAACTCTTTCACCTGATCCCTGCTGGGCTGCCTTCTTCTGACCTGGGCCCATGGTGCCCCACCCCTCACCCTAACCCCAGTCCCGGAACAGCCTGCAGCAGGGGGACGTGGATGGGGCCCAGCGTCTGGGCCGCGTGGCCAAGCTCTTAAGCATCGTGGCGCTGGTAGGGGGGGTCCTCATCATCATCGCCTCCTGCGTCATCAACTTAGGCGGTGAGTGGGGGTCTGGGACAGGCCGGGAGGAATGGAAGGGTTGGCAAGGGCAGCTTTACTAACCCCTGCCCCTGCTCTCTCCTGTCTGTCCTCCCTACTTCTCCTTTGTCTCTCCTTGTCTCTCCCCACCACCGTCTCTGTCTGTCCCTCCCTCTCCTCTCCCACAGTGTATAAGTGAGGGGCTCTGCCCTGCATTCCAAGACTTTTCTTCCTGTTGGGAGCTGCCTTGGGCCCATCCTCCCCTGGGGGGAGCCCAATCGATGGCCCAGGCCCGCACCCATAGGGACCAAGGGAGCCTGAGCGGCCTTGTTTACAGCTTCTTTCCTGCTCCTGCATCCTGCCAGGCTCCTGTGCCAACCGTAGGCCTCTCTTCTCCCTGCACTGTTTCCACCCTCCCTGCACTTCTGCCTGCATTCCCCCTCGCCTCTTGGACTCCTTGCCCCTGCACTTCTAGAAACCTTCCTGCACTTCTGGAAATCTCCCTGACCTGAACGTCTCCCAAACTCTCTGCTCTCAGCCTCCCTGCATCCCCCCCCAGCCTCCCTGCACTCCTCCCAACTTCCCCAATTCCCTGCACCTCTGCCCCAGTGTCCCCCTTTCAACTTTCACTGTCTTGGCATCCTTCCCCATTCCTTTCTTCCTTCTCCCCTTTATTATCTCCCCTTCCCCCTCCACACTCCTTGCCCCCTTCCTCTTCCTGCCTCCTCTCCCCTCAGCATTCCTATCCCCTCTCAGGATCCTCTCCTCCTCCCTCCTGCCACCGTTTTCTCTGCAAAAACTCCAGCACTTAGATCAGCTGGGGGAGGGCAGCGGTGTCAGGGGAGGGCTCCCCCGCCGCGTTCCGACTGTTTTCTGCTGGGACCACCCAGGTCCTGACGCCCCCAGGGCGCCTCTGGGTCGCAGAGCTGGCTAGCCAGGTCTTGTCTGGGAACTGGTGCGGGGTGTCGCGCACCGTTGCTTAGCTGGGTTCTGAGCACGCACCTGGGAGGAGGAGGAAGGGGCGCGGCTGTTGACCCTTTCAGATCAGCCCGAGTTGACTCGCCCCGACTGGGCTTTTAAACTCGCTCTGCGAGTTTCTTAAAGGCGTCGGGGCCGGGGTCATTCACGTGCATTGTAACGAAAGAACCCCGAAATAGGACCAAAGCTCCTAGATGCAGGGAGCGAGTGAAGGGCGGGGAGCTCTATAATTATTTTCCAAGAGGACTAGGGAGGTTTGTTGCACGCGACAGTTCGCTAGGGAGGCGGGGACCGAGCTACGATGCCTTTCGGAGTTGGCGGGTTTTGTTTTCTTTAAAAAAAAAAAAAAAAAAAAAGCGTTGGAAAAACACTAAAAGTCTTTAAAAAAAAAAAAAAGATACATCAAACAGATTCTCCCTTTTTGTATGCCGGATGCTGCATGAGTCTGAAACACCAATAAACGGAGACTGCATGAGACTCGCCTCTAGCCTCAGTTGGTCCTTACGTCTGTCCGCCGCCGGGGCCCACGGTACTGCCCCCTTTCGGGCAGAGCCTGCTGGGTGTATGCGCATGCGTCGTCCCGGTGGCCATCTTTACTGTGGGTCGAAGCCAATTGTGCCCGAGCCTACCTGCGCATGTGCAATCCTCCCCTTGCTTTCCTTTTCTAAGTAGCTTTGGCTAGAGCGGAGCCTTCCGCGCCGTATCTGTGCGCCTGCGTACCGTGACCCTGCGCAGCCCGAGAGGCGGGTCCTAGCTCCAGGTGCGTACGGCGGCTGAGGTGGCTGAACTGCGAGGTGTGGGGAGAGGGCGCCGGATCCCGGTGTAGAGAGGGGCGGTGTGAAGGCGAGAAGAGCGTCTCCACCCCCTCTCCGGCCCAGAAAGTGGTTTCCGCTGGTCCCTAGGAATCTCGGAGTACCGGATCTGGATCGGTGGGGCGGGGTCCTTGGAGGGGACTCAGCGCCCCCTCCTGGGAACCGGCGGTCTCGTCGCTGGGACCGCTGTTGGAGCCCGGTTGGAGACATTCCCTGAACTCCTGGGGAGCCCAGTCCCTCGGGGGCGGGAGACCCCCCTGGTTTAGTACTCCTGCATCTCCTACCATCGCAGGGCCCCTCCCCTAGTAGCCTATGTCCCTTGTTCGTGGTCATGGAGACATCTCGGCCACCACGGCGGCGCCCCTGTCTGAAGAAGGGGAGGTGACCTCTGGCCTCCAAGCTCTGGCGGTGGAGGATACCGGAGGCTCCTCTGCTTCGGCCAATAAAGCCGAGGAAGAGGGGGAAGGAGGCCAGCAGGAGACCGAGCTTGAGGGGCCCGGGGTCGAGGAGGTGCAGGGAGAAGCCCCCTGCACCGAAGGGGAAGAGCATGCCAAGGGAGAATCCGAAGACTGGTGCGTACCCTGCAGCGATGAGGAGATGGAGCTGCCCGCAGATGGGCAGGCCTGGATGCCTCCCCCGTCCGAAATCCAGCGGCTCTATGAACTTCTGGCTGCCCACGGTACCCTGGAGCTTCAGGCTGAGATCCTGCCCCGCCGGCCACCCACGCCTGAGGCCCAGAGTGAAGAGGAGAGATCGGATGAGGAGCCTGAAGCCAAAGAAGAGGAAGAGGAAAAGTGAGGGCACACCCTTACACTTTGTTGCTGGGGCTTGCTCTCTTGGTGCCAAGAGAAATTGGGAGGGGAGGTGGGACCTTGGAGCATGGAAAGTAGAGGGTTGCAAGGGGTGTGGGGGGAGACCCTCAGGCTGGGGTGTTTGGGGAGACCACCCTCACTTTTCACTCTGTCCACCTGTCCCAGACCGCACATGCCTACAGAATTTGACTTTGATGATGAGCCAATGACCCCAAAGGACTCCCTGATTGACCGGAGACGCACCCCAGGTACAAAGGGGGAGAGTAGGGGGGAGGTAAAGGACCTCTACTCCCACCGACCTGAAAGGCGACTCCTGAGGAGAGGCCTGTGTTTGGTGCCTTGATTGCTATACACAACTTGTAGCTGCAGGAGAGAGCATTCACCAAGCGGTGCCATCATTAACAGCTTGGATAGATACCCTGTCTTCTTTATGAGACTGACAGATGGTTCTATCATGCTTCCCATTCCTTTTATCTCCATCTCCCTAGAAGTTCAAGTCTTCTCCGTTCTTATCCCTGTACCACTGTGTATATCTCCTAATCTGACCTGATTTCACACTCCAAGTGCCTTCCTGGAATTTACTGTTGGAGCCATTCTTGATTTCTCTTTCTCTCACCCCAGCATTTAAACCAGCAGCAAGTCCTGTTTAGCCCTGCCTCCACATTTCCAAGCTCATCTGCTACTCTCCACCCTCAGCACCACACCCTCATCCAAGCCATCATTTCTCTTTCTCTTTATTTTCTTTTATAGAGGACATTTCTGGGGAAGGCGGGCAGGGGAGACAGAGGGAGAGAGAGAATCTTAATCAGACTTCACTCTCAGCCCAGAACCCATCCTGAGGGGTGGATCTCACAACCCTGAGATCACAACCAGAGCTGAAATTAAGAGTCAGAAGCCCAACCGACTAAGCCACCCAGGCACCCCCAAGCCATCATTTCTTTTGCCTGGATATTTGCCATGGCTCGTAACTGGCCTCCCTGCTTCTCCTCAGCAACCAAAATGATCCTTTCAAAATATAAATCATGTCACTACTTGGTTTAAAATTCTCCAAAGGATTCCATTGTTGGGGGAAAGAGCATATCAAGAGGGAATCCAAACACCACAACTCCCCCTGACTTTTTTTGGGCCGCCAAAGTTTCCAAAGATAATTTATTTCTGTTTGACCTAAGATATCCAAACTTTCATCATGGCCTCAGAGTCGTTTCTTGAGCCACAACTTTCCTTCTCCCTGCCATACCCCAGCTCTCTGTACCCTTTGAACAAACCTCCCTGTTCCTGCTCTGGGGCCTTTCCACTTGCTCTTCCCCTGCCTGGATATCTTTACCTTGGTTTTCACATTACTGGCTCCTTCTTGTAAGTCAGCCCTTTACTGCTTACCCCATCTGAGGCCCAACCTCAAACCCTACAACCTCTGTGACAGAGACCTGAAAATCTCTGTTTAATGAGCTCCCTAAGCAATGAGTAATATGTAGGCAGGTCTGGAGCACAGCACCTCACTCCCGTCCACATTTCTTACCTTCCTCTTCTCCAGGAAGTTCCGCCCGGAGCCAGAAACGGGAGGCCCGCCTAGACAAGGTCCTCTCAGACATGAAGCGACACAAGAAGCTGGAGGAGCAGATCCTTCGTACTGGCAGGGATCTCTTCAGCCTGGACTCAGAGGACCCCAGCCCCACCAGCCCCCCGCTCCGGTCCTCAGGGAGCACACTCTTCCCCCGGCAACGGAAATATTGAGTGTTGTTGCAGCCTTTAGCGTGCAGAGCTTATACCTTCTGGGCTCTCCTTCCCTAACTCTGGGCACTGGGAACTGGGCAAGAGGAGAGAGCTCCCAAGCTCCCAACACCGCACCTTGCCAGAAAGAGGACATGTGTGTGTATTTATGCTTTCTGTTGAACATTTATTTGGAGACCTGGGCTGAATTTTTGGAATCTAGAATAAAAAAAAACAAAGTTATTTTCTCCTAGAGGGTGGGCTGCAGCAGGAACCCAGTTCTGGAGCAGCCGGATCAGGATCCTAGTCACTCAGGTGGGGAAATGAAAATTAAAGCCACATGGGACAGAGATGAGCTCAGCACCTGCCCCCAATTCTCGTTCCAGTGCTGCCAGCTGGCTCTGAGGCGGGACCTTCCTGAGGGCTGAAAGGGCTGCAGTGCCTTCAGCTGCCAGAGGAGCCGCCCATAGGAAAAAAAGGAGACAAACAGCTGCAAGGGCTCTTTAAATGGCCAAGCCCCACCCCCAAGCTTGCCCTCCTCTGTCAGGAAGTGATCCCTGGGGTTGGGCCAGGGAGTTTCCCCATCTGAGGGATCTGTGGCAGCGGACACCCTTCCGGGTATACTTCGTACTGGTCCTAAACACCCCTAAACCAGTGGTGGGGCCTTGTGTCCCTCAGGCCCTCTGAGCCTGGTCCTGCCTTCTAGGGCCGCTTGCTTCTGCCGGGGCAGGTAAGACCTCTCTGACCCTGAGGAGGAAGAAGGTGGGTGGAGGCTTACGTTCCTTGTTGGATTTTTTTCTTTTTTCTGTATTTTGAAAGTAAAGGTTGGTTAACTTGTTACCTTGCCAACACTCCCTACCCCCCAAAATCTCAGGCCTCTCGACTTCAGGGGCTCCCACATCAGAAGTAAGGGCAGAGGAAAGTGGGTCCATTTATACTCCCTCCTGGGTCCCTGCTGTCTGCTCCCCCTTGGGGCTGGCCTGGGCTCTGGCCTGTCCTCTAGAGCCTTTATTTATTTTTTAAAGTTTTTTTTTTTTTTTTTTTTTTTGTTCATGAGAGACAGTGAGAGGCAGAGACAGGGAGAAGCAGGCTCCATGCAGGTTGCCCGACGTGGGACTCGATCCCCGGACTCCAGGACCACGCCCTGGGCCAAAGGCAGGCGCTAAACTGCTGAGCCACCCAGGGATCCCTCTCTTGAGCTTTTAGAATGTGATTTCTCCCTACCCCTGCCCCCGGGATCCTTCATCTCTGCCAAATGAAGCTTTCCTATTGCCTCACTAAAGGCTATGCCAATGTGGGACCATGTGGGAAGTGGTTAGGAAAGCAATTTGAGGTAGGCTGGACTTCTAGAAGGTGTGGGGGTTGGTTGTTGAGCAAGGCTCTTTTTCTCTTTGGGAGAAATGAAGGAACCCAAAATTCCTTTGGGCTTGCCAGTCTGTGATTGTGGACATCTTAGGGTTGGCTCTTCTTGAGTGAAGTCTGGAGGGGTGGGAGACAGTGGGTTGAGACAGATGTCCCTGTGTTGTCTGCTCCTTGCCCTGGGGGGGACCCTGGATTGTGAGGAGGAAGCCTTCTGTTACATGGGGTGCCAGCCTGTGTGCTCCCTGGGAACTCCTGCCTGTTTCCGCCCTTGGCACACAGGCCTGACCTGGGGTGAAGCTTTCTGGGCGAGGCAGCTCTCCAGAGGCAGGAGCTGGTAGAGGAGCCACCTTGAGTGGATGCCCCTTGACCCCCCCACCCCCCACAACTCCCTCCCTGGTCTTAGGTCCCTGTTTTGTGCCAAGAAGCCAGGCTACTTCCTGGTTTGGGAGCTCTGCAGGTAGGGTAAGAGACAGGATTCTGACCCTGTCCTTTGACCGTTGTGCAAAATTCCTTAACTTCTAGGTTCCTGTGAGGATTAGATGAATGAGTTAAAAGGCACACAACACCTAGCACAGGTTAATTCCTTAATAAGTGGGAGCTGTTATTTGGGGGCTCTTGCCAAAGATACATGTTCCGGAGCCTCCTGGAAACTCAGCTGGTCTGGGTGAGGCCTGGGAATCCGTATGAACAGGAGCAATGCTCTCAGCTGGGTCTTATGATGGAGTGAGCTTAGAAAACACTGATCTGGATCAGGAATTGTGAAGCCTGGTTCCTGGGTCACTTCTCAACTAGGCAATCATTGCCTTCAGTGATGAGCATTAATTAGCGTCCGGGAGATAGGACAAGAAGCATTCTGAGCTGGCAGATGTGTTGTGGCTCCAGTGAGGCCACCAAGCTGCTCCTCCCACAAAGTAGTTGGACTGGAGCTCAGATAAGTCTTCCCTAGGAAGGAAAGTTCCTAAAACTTTGCTCTTACACAGTTGTGGTCAGTATGAGACAAGTTCTCAAAAGTCCCCTAAAGCAGAAAATAATTTCCCTAAACTAAACCAGCGTATAAACATCTGTGCATAGTGAAGGCTTCTGGCCTTCCCCAAAGTCTAGAATGTTTAAAATCAGGGAAACTGCAATAATGAGCCCTTGTTTATGCTAGGCATCGTGCATTTTCCTAAACCTGAGTTTGATAGAGGTGATAGTGGCAGGCTGGGCCACCGGCCTCCCCTCCAACTTCAGGCTGCGTGGGGCAGGGGACTTGCATTGGCTAGGGGGTCCCTGGGCCTGGCAGTGGATTGGGCTGGAGGTGAATAACCAAATGCCAAATGCCCTGCCCTTGAGGAGCAGTCTGTAATCTGAGCTTGTCTTTAAATCTCCCTCCTTCCTCCCAGCCCCCTACTTTGAGCCTGTGCACTAGAGATACCCTGTGGCCACTAATCTCTTCAAGCCCAGGAAATAGTCCCTTTTCTTTCCACTTCTCAGTCTAGGACACTCCGGCTCAGAGTTAGCAAGTGGCCCAAGATAATGAGAGTTCAGTCCTTGCTGTGTATTAGATTTAGTGGGGAAGCTTTTAAATATAGTAATGGTCAGGATGCCCGGATGGCTCAGTCTGTGTAGCCTCAACCTTTTTTTCTATTTTTTAAAAGATATTTTATTTAGAGCAAGAGAGAGCACATGTGCAAGCGGAGGGGCAGAGGGAGAGGCAGTCCCAAGCAGACTGCACTGAGCTTTGAGCCCAATGCAGGGTACCATCTCACGACCCTGAGATCATGACCTAAGCCTAAGTCAGGAGTTGGCTACTTAACTGATTGGGCCACCCAAGCTCCCCTACGTTGAACTCTTGATCTCAGCTCAGGTCTTGATCTCAGGGTGGTGAGTTTAAGCCCTGTGTTGGGCTCCATGCTGAGCGTAGACCCTACTGGGAGGGGGTGAAAAAAGGCAATGCTTGTGCCCTATCTCAGGCCACTGATGTCAGAATCCCCAGAGATCAATGCTTTTCAAAGACCTCAGGTGATTCTCAAGTGCAGCTAGGGCTGAGAGTGGCTGCTTGAGGCCAGTGTTGCTGGTACTTTCACATGCGCCCAAATCACTAGGGCTCTAGTTAAAATGCCAGCCGATTCAGCAGCTCTTGAGTGCAGCCCAAGAAGCTCCCTCACAAACAAAGTGATGTGAACACTGCTCACTGCAGACCAGGACACAGTAGTAAGGCTGGTCACACAGGTATCTGCTATTTGAGTCACTGCGGCAGGTCCTCAGGGTTGACTCTGAAGATCTCTGACCAAGAGTGACCAAAGAATCTCATTAAGCTTTGCTATAGTGTAAGTTTATCTGAGCCAAGACGCTGGACCAGAGTGCCTCTTAACTAGAGGAGGAACCCAGCTTCTGCCTTTAGGTTGTGTTATTCTCTGCCCTTCCACCTGTGACTTTCTTCCTTTCTTCGTGGGTGTGATGCAGTGTCTGAGGTTTTGGGCAAAAGTTGACTGGCTCCTGCAAGAGCCCCATGACCCTTGAGGGCAGTGTGATCAGGCAAAGGTGGGCATATAGCCAGAGAGCAGACTAGGAAGCTGGTACTGGAGGGGAGAGATGGGTGGATTTGGAATATTGGGGCCAAACCCCAAGGGCTGAGCAGTAACTTCCAAAGATCAACATAATCCTTAACCATTGTTCTTTGAGGGCCCCGATATATTGGAAAGAAAATGTTCTAACTGTACATGTCATCTGGTAAACCACAAAGTCTAAATCTGGGACTTTTCACAAACATGTTGCCTGAGTCAAGTGGGTTCTCTGATTGCCTGGAGAGGCCTTACATTGAGGCTCCCTTCTAGAGATGACAGAAAAGAGCAGAGTCCATTCTTGGGTGAATAGCAGGTGAGCTAGGTGGGAGGCACAGCTGTAGGGCATGGTGGGTGGGTGGTAGGGGGTTAAGATGGGCCTGGGACTGAAACAAGGGCTTGGCTTTGGAATAAGGCAGAAGCCCAGCCAGATCAGCTATCAGAATAATTCTCAGCTGACTCACTGAGCTGGGCGAGGCTCTCAACCCCCCTGACTGGGCCCAGCTGGGGTGACAGATGGTAGAGAGGCCTCAGCCATAGGGAGTAGGGGATAGTCCAAAAAAGAGTCATTGGAGGCTGTTCCTGGGGCCTGCTTCCCAGCCCTGCATGGCCTTCTAGAGTTCAAATCTTCCCTGGGGGGCCTCATGGAGCCCTGTCCGAACCTCCGTTTATAGCCCTTGCCCTTCTTCTCCCCCATCTGGCTTCCTGGCTAAGCTTCCACCCTGCAGAGAACTTGGCAAAGGAGCAGCTGGAAAAGGCTTTACTTGGCCATCAGATGCCCCTTCTTTGCTATTCTTCTAGCCCCACAGCTGGGGTGATCTAAGACTTGCCATCCTTCTGACCAGTCAACAAGGAGGGGGTTAAGACCCCTCTGGTACTAGGCCACATCCCCTAGCTGATTAAAGGAGTTGGGCCTCAGGCTCTTTCTGCCTCAGCAGTGAGCCACATAGTGGTTCCGAAGAGCCGGGCTGTTCCAACTACTTTACGATGACCTCAGCCTTCATAACTCTGTTAGATGCCCTGTCCACTCCCAGTTTACAGGCCTGGGAAACAGGTACAGGGAAGGCAACCAGGTGACCCATCCAGTAAGGGATCTAGGCAGTCCCAGTTCCTGGAGGCTCTTCAGGGGCTTCAGCAGGGAGCAACTTTGGAAGACAGCTGGGCAGGACTGGAGAGTAGAGCAGAAGGAACCAGAAGGTCCAGATAAGAGTGGGGAGGAGAACCCATACTGGCAAGCCAGCCCCTGTATTTTCAAATGCTACCCCAAAACAACAGAAGAGGGAGCTCTGGTGCTAGAAAAGCCACTCCTACAAGTTAAGGGAAATTAACTCCACATAAAAGAGAGCCACAGAAAAGTATCAAGGTCAAATCCCATACAAAGTTGCAAGATAGCCGAGGAACTTTCCTTTGATGTCAAATGTGTACCAGGAAAAGAGGTCAAAACTGTAACCTTTCAAAATGAGGTAAGACGTGAAGGAAACTGTACAAGGCAGGAAATCGGAACTGTAAGCCTGGGCATTCTAGCTGAATCGGTGCCCCTAACCACTGTCCCGTGCTGCCACCAGAAAGGATTCCCATCCCAGTAGTACCATTTATTTGCTGTGTGGCCCTGAATGATTCGTAGTCCCTATTTGGGACTCAACCAATTCGAGCCACACTGTGTAATCTGGGATCAAGCAGCCATATTTGGCCACCTTAAATAAAACTTAATATTCTAAAGTTACTCTAGTGCCGCTCTAGTATTCAGTAGCTGCGTGTGACCAGTCCAAAGAGCACAGGTTTAGAAAATTCTGTTGGATGATGCTGAGAGGGTGTTAAGCAGGAGCCAGGCAGGTGACATAGTACAGTGGCCCAGGTACAAGATGACAGGGACTATAGGTGGGAAGTGTGGTAAATAGGAAAGCTTGTGTCCCATCCAAAGGGAGCTGCTGTGACTTGGCTCTACCCAATTTTGCTAGGTGGGAACATAGGGCGTGGCCCCTAATCCTTTAAGAGAAGTAGCGATCAGGAGTTTGTGATTGCTAAACTAAAAATTGAGATTTTACAGATTGTATAGATCAAGTAAAACTCTTGGGCCTTGCCTTGGCTCTGTAATTTATGTGGTTTCTGCCTATTTTTCCTGTGGCAAGCCACTCCCTCCTCGCTTCCCCTTTTTTCACTCCAGTCTGAAGTTGGATGAATGGTGGGGTAGATGAGGTGTCAATCCTTTCTGGTGGTGGCTTCGAAAATGTCTGACCAAAGTCTCAGAGGACAAGGCTTTGGGTCCCCTAACAAACTTGATTCCCTTTGTGTGATGCCAAGGGCTGTGTTGTCCAAGGTCCAAGGCATGCTGGGGGCAGGGATGGAGTTTAGGGAAGAGGTGCCATCTTCCTGAACAGGCCAAGCATGGAGTGGAACCACCCAGGATTTAGAAGCAGGTAGGTTGGGGTGGGGGGGGGGGCTGGGATATGTACTCACTTATTCCCTTCCCACCCACCACCCCTACCCACAGCAGCAGGAAACCAAGAGTGGCAACTGACCAGAGACTGCTGGGGAGGAAAGGACTAGAATAGTTTGGTGTTTCTAATCCAGCTGATTGCTAGGCCCCCTGTACTCATGTTGCTGTATCTGCTCCCTACCTGTCTGTCACTCTGCTGGTCTGGCCTCAGAAGTCACCATGGCAACTGAAGAGTCCATCATACGCATCCCCCCATACCACTATATCCACGTGTTGGACCAGAACAGCAATGTGTCCCGTGTGGAGGTCGGGCCAAAGACTTACATCCGGCAGGACAACGAGAGGTTGGTGTCGGGACTGGGCCATGGGGTGCCCCTTAGTCTGGCTGGCATGATTGTCCATCTCCATCCTGTTTCCAGGCAGGATTAGCCCGGGGTTGAGTGATGGGGAGCTTTCTATCCCATTCACTGTCCCCTCCAGGAGTGGGGACAGGGATCCCCTGGGGTTCTCACACTGTCTCTCACCCCCAACAGGGTCCTGTTTGCCCCCATGCGCATGGTGACTGTCCCTCCACGCCACTACTGCACAGTGGCCAACCCTGTGTCCCGGGATCCTCAGGGCTCAGTGCTGTTCGATGTTACAGGGCAAGTACGGCTACGCCATGCTGACCTAGAGATCCGGCTGACCCAGGACCCCTTCCCTCTGTACCCGGGGGAGGTGCTGGAGAAGGTACCTAGCTTGCTTCCTCCGTAACCTCCAACCTGTACTGCCCCCTTGTCCTAGGGCTTTCTACCTCCCACAGAGAATCAGACTGGAGGGGGCGGAGGCGGGGGTGGCATTTGGTGGTTCTCACCAAGGACAGAATTCTTGCTTCCTCCACTCATCTCTAACCATCCTCCCCTTCCTCCTCACATGCCCATGACAGACTTGCCTCCATTTGAGAGCTGTCAGCCCATTCTCCCAACCTGGCCTCCCAGTCTCCAGAGCCTGCTAGAAGGTCCTGACCAGTCTGGTGTTAAATGACTTTGCCGAGAGTGAGCATTTCATTCACTCAAACAGTGTGACACTGGTGGCCAGTGACGATAATAGTGGACCCGATGTGACTATGCCACAGAACCACATCTCAGGCCTGCGCTTCTGGTTGAGCCCTTGTCTGTGTCACCCTTAGGCCCTGGGCCCACGAAAGTGGGCATCTGCCTTTATGTCCTTAACGGTCCTGCTTTTGCCTCCTGGCCATTGTATCCTGGCTTACTCTGGCTTCCTCTACTCACCTGTGATCCCGGAAGCCTCATGGCACGAGCCAGGGAGCTTTGAGACCTTCTTGCCCACTTAGCGGTGGCCACTTTGGGAGAGGAGTATGTGCAGCAGAGATAGGGAGGGCTGATGGGTAATTAGAATGTTAACCCTTGAGGAATCTGAGTGAGGAGCCTCCGGGAATTATTTGTACTATTCTAGCAACTTCTGTGTGTGTCTAAAACTGTCGAAAGCTAAAAATCCTCCATGCCCAGGTTCTACCTCAGGTCTGTTCAGTTCCTCTCTGGGTGGGGAGCAGTGTGTATGGGAGTGTGGGGGAGTCATCAGGCACCAGTGCCTAAAGCTCCCTAGGAGCCCCAGCCCCCTGCCACTCATTCTTTCACACCTCACATCATCTGGGCCAGGAGGGCAGGACCTCTCCCTCCTCAGAGCTCAGTGCCATGGAGACCCTCCCTTTCTACCCACCACCCCCACTCTTGCCCCTCTCTGCCCATATGGCTTCTTTCCTGGTCTTCACTGCAGTGGTGTGTGGCTCAAGCGTCCCTCCTTCCTCCTCCCCTGTAGACTCCGGGGAGCCTCACAGATGTCCTTGTGATGACCCTGTCGATGACTTCGCCTTCTTGCCCGACTTGGATCTTTGCCTCTCCCGTTCTGCTTCAGCCCCTTCTTGGGGGCCATGTGCACTCTGGGCTTGCTTATTTTCCCACCTGCCCACCTTGGGAATTCAACCCCACCCTCTTCACCATCAGCCTCCCTTTCCTAGGCCTCCTGGGTCATCATGGCCTGTCTTTTTTTTTTTTTTTTTCCTTTAAAGATTTTATTTATTTATTCATGAGAGAGAGAGAGAGAGGCAGAGACACAGGCAGAGGGAGAAGCAGTCTCCATGCAGGGAGCCCGATGTGGGACTCGATTCCAGGACTCCGGGATCACGCCCTGGACTGAAGGTGGCACTAAACCGCTGATCCACCTGGGCTGCCCCTTTCAGGGCTTTTCATTCTCTCTTCTGTCCCTTAGATTTGCTTCCTGATCTCTTTCCTACTCCAACTGGAGCGTGTCATTTTATTTTATTTTTTTTTAAGATTTTATTTGTCGTTTATGAGAGACACAGAGACAGGCAGAGGGAGAAACAGGCTCCATGCAGGGAGCCCGATGTGGGACTCAGTCCCAGGATTCCGGAATCACGCAGAGCCGAGGGCAGATGCCCAACTGCTGAGCCACCCAGGTGTCCCAAGCTTGTCATTTTAACACTTGTGTGCAAGAACCTGTGGCAGAACCCAGTCCTGGCTTGGTGGGACCCTCCCCTGTCCTGTCCTCACACTCGGTGGCGGGGGGGGGTCTCCTAGCTATGGACATGGATCCATCAAGACAATGGGCAGCAGACATGTAGTTGATGGGTTCAGCAGTTCATCCCAACCCAAGCCCCGCTCCCCCCACCTTCAGTGGTTCTCTTCCTTCCTAGCCAGCTTTCTCTCCACTTCTCTCTGCATGCCTCTAAATACTTATCACAGCACTCTCCTCCTATTTCCTATCTTCTCACTCTTGAAAAAATTCATCATGTGCTTAGAAGTCAATGCCATCTGGCAGGATCTGGTCTGTGTCCCCTTCCCTTACTTTAGATCTACTTTTTTCTCCTCTCTACCTGCTGGAGCCTCTGTCAGGTGGGCCCGGGAACCCAGCTCATCATTCTGTATCTCCCTCTCTCTTTTATTTTAATCCCAATGTAATTAACAGACAATAGTACATTATATAGTGGTTCAACAATTCCATGCCAGACTCAGTGTTCATCACAGTAAATGCACTCTTAACCCCTCACCTATTTCCCCCACCCCACTACCGTTCCCTTTCTGGTAATTATCAGTTCTCTATAGTTAAGAGTCTGTTTCTTGCTTTGTCTCCCCCCCCTTTATTAATTTATTTCTTAAATTCCACATATGAGTGAAATCCTAGGTTGTTTACCTTTCTCTGACTTATTTTGCTTAGCATTATCTTCTCTAGATCCATCCACATCATTGCAAATGGCAAGATTTCTTTCTCTTTTTTTTTTTTTGTAAATGGCAAGATTTCATTCTTTTTTAATGGCTGAGTAATATTCTATTGTATATATGTACCACATCTTTTTTTTTTAATATCTTCTTTATCCATTCCTTTATTGATGGACACTTGAGCTGCCTCCATAATCTGGCTAGTAAATAATTTACTAGCTAGTTTAATTTACTGGCTAGTAATATTTATGCTCCAATAAACATTGGAGTGCACATATCCTTTCAAATGAGTGTGCTCCTATTCTTTGGGTAAATACCCAGGAGTGTGATTATTGGATGGTAAGGGAGTTCTATTTTTTATTTTTTGAGGACCTTCCATACTGTTTTCCAGAGTGGCAGCACCAGTTTCTGTTTTCACCAACAGTGCACGAGAGTTCCTTTTTCTCCACATCTTCGCCAACACTTATTGTTTCCTGTGTTTTTTCTTTTAGCCGTTCTGACAGATGTGAAGTGATATCTCATTGTGGTTTTGATTTGCGTTTCCCTGATGATGAGTCATGTTGAGCATCTTTTCATGTGTCTGTTGGCCATCTAGGTGTCTTTGGAGAAATGTCTTCTGCCCATTTTTAATGGAATTACTTTTTGGTGTTGAGTTGTGTATAAGTTCTTTATATATTTTGAATGTCGGATATGTTATTTGCAAATATCTTCTCCCATTCAGTAGGTTGTCTTTTAGTTTTGTTTCCTTTGCTATGCAGAAGCTTTTTATTTTGATATAGTCTCAATAGATTATTTGTGCTTTTTTTGTTTTTGTTTTTTTTTTCTCTTGCTTCAGAAGACCTATCTAGAAAAATGTTGCTACAGCCGATGTCAGAGACATTATTGCCTGTGCTCTCTTGTAGGGTTGTATGGTTTCAGGTCTCACATTTAGATCCTTAATCCATTTTAAATTAATTTTTGTGCCTGGTATAAGAAAGTAGTCCAGTTTCATCTTTTGCATGTAAATATCTAGTTTTCCCAATACCATTTGTTGAAGAGACTTTTTCCCATTGCATATTCTTGCCTCCTTTGTTGAAGATTAATTGGCAATAAAACTGTGGCTATATTTCTGGGCTCTCTATTCTGGCCATTGATCTATGTGTTTTGTTTTTGTGCCAGTCCCATACTGTTTTGATCACTACAGCCCTTGTAGCATAATTTGAAATCTGGAATGGTGACACCTCCAGCTTTGTTTTACTTTTTCAAGACTGTTTGGGCTATTCAGGGTTCTTTGTAGTTCCATAAAATTTTTGGATTGTTCTAGTTCTGTGAAATATGCTGTTGGTATCTTGATAGGGATTGCATTAAATCTGTAGATTGCTTTGGGTAGCATAAACATTTTAACAATATTTCTTTCAATCCATGAGCGTGGAATATCTTTCCATTTGTTTGTCATCTTCAGTTTCTTTCACCAGTATTTTATAGTTTTCAGAGTATAGGTCTTTCACCTCCTTAGTTAAGTTAATATCATTCTTTCTCTCTCTCTCTCTCTCTCTCTCTAAGTTTTTATTTATTCATGAGAGACACAGAGAAGCAGAGACACAGAGGGAGAAGCAGGCTCCCCTCAGAGACCATGATGCAGGATTCAATCCCTAGGCTGGGATCACGCCCCAAGCCAAAGGCATTCGCTCAACCACTGAGCCACCCAGGTGTCCCCCATTCTATCTCTTAAGACCTTGCTCCCCCACTTCTTAGAGCTTCTCCTTCCTCTGTCTTTAACTTCTCCACTACTGATGCCTTTCTCTTGACCAATAAACATGCTTTGCCTCTTCCATCCTTTTCTGCCCTTAAAAGGCTTACTTGTGTGAGCTTTTCATTCTAAAGAATACATTTGGTATATAAGGGATGAATCACTGAATTCTATTCCAGAAACCAATATTGCATTGTAGATTAAAAAATTTAAAAAAATGAATTCAGAAGGCTGTAAGGTTCTGACTTCCACCACCAATCTCTGGTCTCCATTCTCCAGATAGTATCTACTGTCATCCATTCAAGGTCTGTGTTTCCATATGTGTTTATGCGTTAGCAGAGTATGTGTAAAAAAATATATATGTATATATATAAAAGAAATATAAAAATATGTATTATATATTTATATATGAACTATAACCATTTGCATAAGAGCTATCAGATTGTCCCTGGGTTGGGTTTTTTTGTTTTTTGTTTTTTTTAGACTTTATTTATTTATTCATGAGAAACAGAGAGAGAGAGAGAGGCAGAGACACAGGCAGAGGGAGAAGCAGGCTCTGTGCAGGGAGCCTGACGCGGGACTCGATCCCGGGTCTCTAGGATCATGCCCTGGGCTGAAGGCGGCGCTAAACCGCTGAGCCACCCAGGCTGCCCTGGGTTGGGGTTTTTTAATTTTTTTTTTTTTTTTTAGATTTTATTTGAGAAAGAATGTACATGAGTTGGGAGGGAGGGGCAAAGGGAGAGGGAGAAGCAGGCTCCCTACTGAGCAGGGAGGGAGCCTGATGCTGGACTCCACATCCAAGGACCCTGAGATTATGACCTGAGCCAAAGTCAGATGCTTAACCTCCTACTGGACATCCAAACCTGCTACTTTCTATTCTGCCCTCAAATCTGTTCTCCTACATCCCCAATTTTACATGATGATACTTCTGGGTACCCAGTCACCCAAGCGGGAAGCCTGCAGTGGCAGGTGGAGACCAATTAGGAAGATCTTTCCATTGTTCAGGTGAGAGATGGTAGCTTAGGTGAGGGGAATGGCAGCAATAGATAAAGGCAGTTATAGCGTTCGCTGGAGCCAGGTAGGAGGTGATGATAGAGTAGATGTGGGAGGTGAAAAACCCACTGGCCTCCGTGCTCCTTCCAGAATGCTCACCATTTCCTCCTCCCACACCTTTGCATCAGAAACAAGCTCTTCTTTGAACTTTTGCAACCTGGTTCCCTTGACACTGTCCATGGTCTGCTTGCAGAGAAGGGGCTGTATCTGTCTTATCACCTGCTGGAACTTGCAATCCATGAAGCTGGGGCTAGCCTGCCCCCACCACAACCCGCCGGGTGCTGTGTACACTGAAGGTGCACAAGGGAGGGCTTTGCTGGCACAGTGAACCTCCAACTCTGTCTCCCTCCAACCTTGCGTGTGGGAGTGGGGAGAGTGGTGTTATATGACCACCCCCACCCCTGCTACTCTGATCGGAGTAAGGAGTGGCAGGTGGGCTTCTTAAAAGACTGTGGTTCAGGTCCTGATTCCTGTTCCTTACTAGTTGTGTGACCTTGGGCAGGTCTCTTAGCCTCTATGAGCCTCTCTTTGCTTGCTTTCCTGCTCCCTCAGATCAAAGACCAAGTGAAGTCCTACTCGTGGAAACATTTCTATGAACTCCTAAAAGGTTTGGATACTTGTTGCCAGGTTCCCCTCCCTGATGAAGGGAAATGTAATGGCTGTAGTACAGCAGCTGTCTTGTGACCATGAAACAACCTTGAAAACAAAAGCCTGTGTCCAAAGCATGCCTGTTAAGGTTGTTCACACCTCCCACTTCCTTACATTTCGTAGAGGGCCCTGGTGCACATGAGGCCTTGAGGGGTTGCCCAGTTTCCTGCCTAGACTTCTAGGTCAGAACCATTTCCAAGCACTTCCTGCAGAGGAATGTGTGTCCTTGGCTCACTGGCAGTGGAGTCCGCTTGCCCTGTCAACTGTCTTAGTTCTTCAGATCAGATGGCTTTGGGACTTAACCTCTGCCTTGTACATTCCATGTGGAGGCTTATCTGGGAACATCTAAAGACTGATGCTGTGGACTCCGACCTCCAAGATATTGGGTTTGACTCTTGGGTCACAGTACTGAATGTCCCATGACTTCCCTTCTTCCCCTGTTAGGACATTACCCCACTGCAGGTGGTTCTTCCCAACACTGCCCTCCACCTTAAAGCGTTGCTGGATTTTGAGGATAAGAATGGAGAGAAGGTGGTGGCAGGAGATGAGTGGCTATTTGAAGGACCTGGTAAGTTCCTTCCATTGGCTGGAGTCAGGGTCAGAGACTCCCTGCCCTTCCCTTAAGGCTCTGGTCTTTAACCTCTGCCATCTCTTCCCTCCCCAGGCACGTATATCCCCCAGAAGGAGGTGGAGGTCCTGGAGATCATTCAGGCCACAGTCATAAGGCAGAACCAGGCCCTGCGGCTGAGGGCCCGCAAGGAGTGCTGCGACCGGGACGGCAAGGAGAGGGTGACAGGTGGGGTTGAGAAGGGGTGCTGATGGGGCTGAGCAGGCTGTACCTTGCCTGCAGGGTTGGGGACGGCCACTTGCATGCAGCCTGTGAGGAAGTGCTTCCCTGGTATAAGCTTTTGGAGGCTGCCCACTGCTTCGCATCCCACTCCAGCCTCATGCAGCCTCTACCTGACCCTGTTGTCATGAATGTATTGACATGGCTTTTTCCTCCTTCCACCTCCACACCCCACTCCTTTTACCATGAGCCAGGGACAGCAGTCGTAACTGTTTCTAGATCAGCAAAGTAGATGTTTGCATATAGTTAGCAATCGTACTGGACAAATGTGATATGTGTACTTAACAAATGCAGTACTCCCTCTGTGCCAGGTATGGCTTAAAATGCTTTACAGATGGGACTTACTTCGTCCTCAACCTAGAGGTGCTACGGTTCTCACTCTCCAGATGACCTAACTGAGGCACAGATGTGAGGTCACTTGCTGGGATTTATGACGAGCAAGGGCAAGGCCAGTACCCAGGCACTCTTGCTTCTCTGATAAGCCAGACAAAATCTACAACTCTCCTAGAGGCAGTTCTGCCCACTTCAGGAGAAGGGAAAAGTTGGTCTTTGGAGCTCAGAGAAGGTGTGGTAGCAGCTTGAGCACTTGGATGACTTTTCTTACTGTCCTGGTTAGGGGTTGTTTTTTTTCTCTGGCCTCAGTAAAGATTAACACATGGCCTACCGTCAGGCCCTTGAGCCTGAGCACAGTGACCTCTCCTAGCTTGCAGAGCCTTGGGGGTGCCCTGTTGTTTAGGGTGCGGGAAGGGACAGCCACTGGGGAGCAGGCTGGGTGAACTTTGACCCTCACCTCTCCACCCTTGGCCCAGGAGAAGAATGGCTGGTCCGCTCCGTGGGTGCATATCTCCCGGCAGTGTTTGAGGAAGTTCTGGATTTGGTGGAAGCTGTGATCCTCACAGAAAAGGTCTGTGCTCTGGGGGGGTTAAGGGACCCTGGATCCCTTAGGGATCACTCCTAGTGGCAGAGGACAGGACAGTAGAAGAGAGGCAATATTTGAGTCCACTCAAAGAAAAATGCAGAGGTTGGATACCTGAGGAATATCCTGGGTCCTCTGAGAGGGTTAAAGGTCCTCCTGTGTTGGTGGAGACTGGCATTCAGGCCTGAAAGCACTCAGTGGCCAGCAGAGTGGCCACCCAGATCCCCAGAGGAAACTAGAGGTCGATTTCCTCAAGTGGCCCAGCTCCTTGCCATGTTGCCCTCCAGACGGCCCTGCACCTGCGGGCGAGGCAGAACTTCCGAGACTTGAGAGGAGTGACCCGCCGCACTGGGGAGGAGTGGCTGGTGACTGTGCAGGACACAGAGGCCCATGTGCCAGATGTCTACGAGGAGGTGCTGGGGATCGTGCCCATCACCACCTTGGGCTCTCACAACTACTGTGTGATTCTCGACCCTGTCGGACCAGATGGCAAGAACCAGCTCGGGCAAAAGCGTGTGGTCAAGGTAAATGCCTCCAGCTCTCCTGGGAGGGTGAATGGCCCTGAGTGGCAGCAGGCCCTTAGACCACTCCCTTCCCTCCTCCCACCCCAGATACACATTCTAGAAGCATTGAGCTTATTATGGCTCCCTCTGTGCCTTTGCACACCTAGCTCTTTATTTTAAAGATTTTTTATTTATTTATGTGTGAGAGAGAGAGAGAGAGGCAGAGACACAGGCAGAGGGAGAAGCAGGCTCCATGCAAGGAGCCCAATGCGGGACTTGATCCCGGGTCTCCAGGATCACGCCCTGGGCTGATGGCAGGCGCTAAACCGCTAAGCCACCCAGGGATCCCCTAGCTCTTGTCTTTTGAGACACTGTCCCATCAGTCTTCCTGGTGGCCCCCAACCTCAGTTCACACACGGTCTCTCCTGGGAGCACCTCCCCAGCCCCATCTGTACCTGCCGTCCTGAAAACTTTGTCATCATCCTGCATAAAACAAATCTCTTGGTTTATGCTTCTCCCCACTCCCTACCTTACCCTTCTCTCAACTATATGCTGGCCTGCCAGGGATTGGCACACTTTTCTGTGAAGGGCCAGATCGCAGATATTTTGGGCTTTGTGAGTGGTAATGGCTTCTGTTGCAACCACTCAACTGTGCCGTTGGAGCAAGAGCATAGACAGCTTGTAAATGAACGAGTGCCTCTGTGTTCCTGTAACACTTTGCTTCCAGAAACAGCCCAAATATCTATCAGTGGATGAATGGATAACAAATTGTATGGCATATCCACACAGTGGAATATCCTTCAATTATATAAAGAATGTGTACTGATGCTTGTGTACTAATGATCAGCATGTACTAATACCTACAACATGGATAAACAAATATCATGCTAAGCAAGAAGCCACACAAAATACCATATATTGTATGATTCCATTTATACAAAATGTCCCTAATGGGTAAATCCATAGCAATAGAAAACAGATTAGTGGTTACAGCAGGTAGGGATAGATGGACATTAGCTGCTGTTGAATACACAGATTTTCAGGATGATGAAAATGCCTTGGAGTTAGATCATCATCATGAATGGACAGCTCTATGGATGTCTCAGAACAACTGAACTATATACTTGATTTCATTTACTTATTTTTAAGATTTTATTTTTAAATCCTCTCTACATCCAACATGGGGCTCGACTCACAACCCCAAGATCAAGAGGTGCACGCTCCACTTACTGAGCTGAATTGCATACTTTATTTTTATTTATTTATTTATTTTTGAATTGTATACTTTAAATGGACAAATTTTTTGGTATACAAATTATATCTCAAATATATAGTTTAAAAAAAAGGCCAGATTTGACCCAACAACAGTCTCCCAACACCCAGACTATACCATCCCAAGAAAACAAGGCATGAGAGAAATGAAGAGCAACAAGAGATTCATGCTTAGCTGTTGAGATTGTGAGGGTTCAGGTCTTGACAGTTTACAGAATTTATCAAGGGCAGGTTCGACCAGATGAAGTATGTAGGCATTTGCCGAGAGCCTCATGATCCAGATGATACTTCACAGCGGGAGTGTGGGGAGGGTGCTTCTTGGGCTCCTGTTCTCAAAACAAGCCTGTGGCCACAGGAACCAGAAGAGGGACCATCCAAGGAACAACCCTGGGTGGCGACTGCTCCTAACCCCGTGACTCCCCATTAGGGCGAGAAGTCCTTTTTCCTCCAGCCTGGAGAGAGACTGGAACGAGGCATCCAGGATGTGTATGTGCTGTCAGAGCAACAGGGGCTGCTGCTGAGGGCCTTGCAGCCCCTGGAGGAGGGAGAAGAAGGAGAGAAGGTTGCACACCAGGCCGGGGACCACTGGCTCATCCGTGGGCCCCTGGAGTACGTGCCCTCTGCCAAGGTGGAGGTGGTGGAAGAGCGTCAAGCCATCCCTCTGGACGAGAATGAGGGCATCTACGTGCAGGATGTCAAGACCGGAAGGGTAATGGTTAAGGGATGGGCCCCATCACCGCTGTGTGGCCATGGTGGTAGCTTGCTTGGGGCTGACAGGGAGAGGTGCAGGGTGGAGACAGGGGAGGGGACTTCAACAGCCTTGATGGTGGCATCTGAGCTGGCTGGCTACTAGGTATAAGGACATTCTGGGGAGTATTTGCCTTCCCTTTGTCTTAAATAGCTAACTCACTAACGTTTTCTTTTTAGAGAGGGAGTGGGGAGAGGGACAGAGGGAAATAAACAGACTCCATGCCCAGCGCAGAGCCCCCACGCAGGGCTTAATCTCATAACCCTGAGATCATGACCTGAGCTGAAATCAAGAGTCAGAGACTTAACTGACTGAGCCACCCAGGCGGCCCATTAAATAGCTAACTTTATTTTATTATTTTAAAATTTGTATTTATTTATGATAGTCACACACACAGAGAGAGAGAGAGAGGCAGAGACACAGGCAGAGGGAGAAGCAGGCTCCATGCATTGGGAGCCCGATGTGGGATTCGATCCCGGATCTCCAGGATCGCGCCCTGGGCCAAAGGCAGGCGCCAAACCGCTGCGCCACCCAGGGATCCCTAAATAGCTAACTTTAAATTTGAGAAACCCCCAAGGGAGAAGATGAGCCAGGTTTTAGGATGGGGCCTCTGACTGGCCCCAGCATAAAGGTCTGACTGGGGAGTGGCCTGGGAACAGCAAGAACCAACCTCTTCCCCCATGCCTTTATCCTGGTGGAATCCTTCCTCTTTGCCCCCTCATCTGAAGCCTTGACCATGGTTTGATCTAGGACAACATCTCTGACTTCTAAGACTCCACACTAGAGGGGCACCTGGATGGCTCAGTCAGTGGAGCATCTGCCTTCAGATCAGGATCCCAGGGTTCTGGGATCGAGCCCCACATTGGGCTCCCTGCTCAGCAGAGAGTCTTCTACCTCTCCCTCTTCCCCTCCCCCTTACTCATGCTTGCTTGCTCACTCTAGCTCTTTCAAAATAAAATAAAATCTTACAAAAAAAAAAAAAATCCAACCTAGAAGTAGAGCTCAGAATCCTAGGAAATGTTGGTGGATATTCCCTATTTCCTAGGATTGACTGCATCTGTCCCTACGATGTTCTCCAAGCTACCCCAAGAAGGAACATTCCAGAAGAAATAATATTGAACCCTTACCACATGCCAGGTTCTCAGCACTAAATATGGGAGAGGTCATTCATTCCTCAATGTGAGGCAGCCAGTGTCAGGTCCGTTTTGCGGATGGGGGCCTAAAGCCATGCTGGAGCCAACAGGTGCTGCCTATGGATGCAGCCCCATCCCAGGGACCGTGCCCAACCACAGCACTGTCTGACCCCCAGGCCAGCTGTTTCAGGACTGTTGGCTGGGTCCTTCTCCCTTTTACCTTCCCAACTGATGTCCCTCCTTGTCCTCTTCTCTCAAGGTACGTGCTGTGATTGGAAGCACCTACATGCTGACCCAGGATGAAGTCCTATGGGAGAAAGAGCTGCCCCCTGGGGTGGAGGAGCTGCTGAGCAAGGGGCAGGACCCTCTGGCAGACAGGGGAGAGAAGGAGATGTCCAAGACCCCTCAGCCCTCCGTTGTCCGGAACAAGACCCGTGTGGTTAGCTACCGGGTCCCTCACAACGCAGCCGTGCAGGTGTATGACTACAGAGAGAAGAGAGCTCGGTGAGGGGCTACCTAGTGGGGGGGGGATTGGGGTGGGGAGGGAACAGGTGATGGAAAGGTGACAAGGGGGGAGTGAGGTAGGGAGGTAGGGGCCACTGGGGATTGAGGGACCAGCCATAGAGGGTGGTGAGGTGGGAAGGGTTCTCTATGTATCTGATTCCTGGCTCCCTCTGCAGTGTGGTCTTTGGGCCTGAGCTGGTGTCACTGGGTCCCGAAGAGCAGTTCACCGTGTTGTCCCTCTCGGCTGGGAGGCCCAAGCGTCCCCATGCACGCCGTGCACTCTGCCTGCTGCTCGGGCCGGACTTCTTCACAGATGTCATCACCATCGAAACGGCAGACCATGCCAGGCTGCAGCTGCAGCTTGCCTACAACTGGTGAGGGGAGGGGCGGGCTGCTGCAGGCCCAACCCTAGGGGAATCATGGGGACAGACGATGCCTCCCAAGGTGCCAGGCTGAGTGGGGGCAGGATACCTGACTCTGTGTCATGACTGAGAAGGAAATCCGGTGATGCCCAAGTCGGGTGATGGGAAGATGCAGACTCCCCTGCTCCCCAGGAGCAGGATTTGGTGGACGTGGTCGGAGGAAACTCCCCAGCTAAACTTCCCATGTGTTCAGTCAGCCACATAACTGAATGGTTATAAAAATGTCAGTGGGACACACCCGGTAGGAGTGGGAGTGTGCAGGCAGGTGTCACCAGCACACGCTCTAGGGCTCCCTGTCTGGATCCCGGCCCTGCTGTGTGCTTGCTGTGGATCTGGGCGACAGACTCAATGCTTTCCTCAGTTTCCCAATCTGTAAAATGAGAATGGCAACCATCAACCTCACAGGGCTGTTGAAAGTGTGCGTTGAGGATTAGAACGGGGCCGTGTACATAGTTAGAGCTGGAATGGCAGTACCTGGAGCTGAGGGAAAGGAGTCCCATCCAGAAGCTATGCTCCACCACACCCACCTCTTGGCTGAGTGGCCAGGACCATGACGGAGGCAGATGGACGCTGACGTCTTAGGGGGCACGACAGCGTGGTACCTTAGAGCATAAATCTACTCAGCCATGCTGCCTGATTCATCTTTCCAGTTGGCTACATCTTCTGCTACTTCAGGCCTGTCCCTTAACCTCCTGGGCCTCTTACTTCTCTGCAGAAGGGGGTAACACTCATCCCCACCTCATATGGTGACCAAGAGAATTAAATGGGACATCACCTGGGCGCTAATTCTCACTCACTGTTAAGAGAGACAGACCCTGGCCAGTAATGGAGGGTTTGTGTCGCAGTCCTTTCCAAACACGAGGAAGTTGCTGTGTCCTGGAGGAAAATAGCTTCCCTGTTCTGGGCCTCTTTGCTCACAGGCATTTCGAGCTGAGTGACCGGAAGGACCCCAAGGAGGCAGCCAAGCTTTTCTCAGTGCCTGACTTCGTGGGTGACGCCTGCAAAGCCATCGCGTCCCGGGTGCGGGGTGCTGTGGCATCTGTCACCTTTGATGACTTCCATAAGAACTCCGCCCGCATCATTCGCATGGCTGTCTTTGGCTTTGAGACTCCAGAAACCAAGATACTCGACAGCAAGGCCCTGCCCCAGCCCCGGGACCGGGCCATCTTCCCCCAAAATGGACTAGTGGTCAGCAGTGTGGACGTGCAGTCAGTGGAGCCTGTGGACCAGAGGACCCGGGATGCCCTACAGCGCAGTGTCCAGCTGGCCATTGAGATCACCACCAACTCCCAGGAGGCTGCAGCCAAGTGAGTGAGGTCTTGGGTGGGGGGCCCCTGCCACCACAGTACCCACTGTGGGCCAGAGCTTTCCAGTGTCCTTCCCTCAGCCCACTGTCAGGGGGACCCTGTGGTCAGCCTGGTGTCACCCTTAGCCAGCAGAATGGATGGCCCACTCAAAGTACAACTGGGTGCTCTCTTGCTCCTGTGGCATCTTCCCTTGCTTGTGCTAGAACCCAAACTTGTTGCTATAGCCTTCCAGGCACCCAGGGATTGATCCCCCCGCCTCCCTCCCCACCCCTTCCAGACTCTCCCCAGGCTCATGTGCTCCGATCCCACTAGCTGCTTTCTGCCCCACTGCGGCACAGCTGGGCTCATGCCATAGGACCTTCTGCACTGGCCGTTCCCTCTGCCCAGAATAGTCTTCCCCCAAACGCTTCAGGCAGGCTGCTTCTCCAGCCTCAGCCCCAAGCTGCCCCCCTTGGAGAGCCTGTTTCTTCCCCAACTGAGGTGGCGCCCTCTCTGCTCAGCCACAGTGCCTCATCATCCATTTTCAGGGAACTTGTCACTGTCTAAAATCAACCCCGTTCATTTGTTCCTCCTGATTGGGAGGTCAGTTGTGTGAACATGGGGCCCCGGGTCACACTGCGTTCCCCTGCGCCTGGAATCAGGCACTGTCCTTCCATTTGCATATTGAGTGCTTTCCATGGGCCCCTGACAGATTGGTGGTCCCTGCCCTTGGATTTCCTGGTCGAGATCTGGCCTCTCACCAGCATCTTCCTGGTTCCCTCTCCTATCCAGGCACGAGGCTCAGAGACTTGAGCAAGAAGCCCGCGGCCGGCTTGAGAGGCAGAAGATCTTGGACCAATCTGAAGCTGAAAAAGCTCGCAGGGAACTCCTGGAGCTGGAGGCTCTGAGGTGGGTGGAAAACCAGAGGCAAACAAGGCCCAGCTTGGAAAAGTAGCTGGTGGATGGAACAGGGTGCGTGTGACATCTGCTGCGACATAAGTCAAGGCTGGGGGAGGGCATGGGCAGGTTTCTCCCGGGTGTCCCCTGACTCTGTTGCCCCCCCCAGCACTGCTGTAGAGAGCACAGGGACTGCCAAGGCTGAGGCTGAGTCCCGTGCAGAGGCCCTGCGCATCGAGGGAGAAGGCTCCGTGCTGCAGGCCAAGCTGAAAGCAGAGGCCTTGGCCATTGAGACGGTGAGTGGGGGGCGATACCTGTGGGCGGATGTAGCCTTGGGGTCTGGAAGAGGCACCATCATGCCAATCCTTGAATATGAGCAGGATGCCAGGTATTAGAGTATAAAGCCCTGATTAATTAATTTACTTATTTATTTAGAGAGTGGGAGCCAGGGTGGAGGGGAGGGGCAGAAGCAGAAGGAGAGATAATCTTAAACAGATTCCATTCCCAGCTTCTCCCGACTCGGGGCTAGATCTCACAACCTGGAGATCATGACCTGAGCCAAAATCAAGAGTCAGACATTTAACCACTAAGCCACCCAGGCATCCCTGTAAAGCACTATTTTATAACTACTTTGTGGTTTATAAAGTCCTTCGCCCTCTATCTATTCACTTAATCTCCACGCCCCCCCACCCCAGCAGGCAAGCATTAGGACATCCATCTTGTGTATGATATGCATACAAACATTGGCCAGCTTTGTGCCAAGTGTTGGATGCATCTTATACATGTGGTCCTATTTAACTCTTGAAATCCCACTAAGGGGATAAATATTATCTCCATATCACAGATGGGGAAACCAAGGCTTAGACTAAGGACTCCCACAGGTCACTAGCTTAAAAGGTAGCCTGGCCAGGATCCACACCTGATTGACTATTAGCTTGCAATTCCATCCCTTGGGGGCTCTGTTCCCTCAGGCTTGCTGGCTAGGGTGACTTGCTGGACAGTTCCCATGGGCCACACAATGGAAAGCATGCTATGTTTTCCTCTCTTCCAGGAGGCTGAGCTCCAGCGGGTACAGAAAGTGCGAGAGCTAGAACTGGTCTACGCCCGGGCCCAGCTAGAACTGGAGGTGAGCAAGGCCCAGCAGCTGGCTGAGGTGGAGGTGAAGAAGTTCAAACAGATGACTGAGGCCCTGGGCCCCAGCACCATCAGGGACCTTGCAGTGGCTGGGCCAGAGATGCAGGTGAGTGGTGGTGGTGGGAGCAGGGGAGTATGTGTTTCAGGGCCACACTTGAAACCAAGAATGCAGAGCTAGGGCGGTAGACATATCTGGAAAGATCTTGGGGGCAGAGGGATTGGTGGGCACCATGCTAGCTTCCCAGGGGGCCTCAGCCCCTGGTGCAGATGATGACCCGCTGGGACACTGGACTGTGGCAAGTGCTTTGAAGGAAGTCGAGCAGGGTGATGCAGGTTGGCTTAGGAAGAGTCGCTATGAGGAGGGGATACAGGATGTAGAATTGACAGGAGCTTCCTGGAGAAGGTCCAAGGGCAAAGACACAGAACAAAACTCAGTGTGTTTAGGAACAGAAAGGATGGGATGGCTGCCACCAAGGATGGAATGGTGAGCGGCTGAAGGCAATACAGGTGTAGCCAGGTCTTCCTGGTAAAACCCTTCAGGCTCCCCTTATGTCCTCACCTATTATCCCTGACTATTTTGTGAAGATGGCTTGAGTGGCAGCTTGGTGTCAGATCAATGGGGGGATAGTGGCCAAGGAAACAAGAGAAAGGGGCAAGGGCCTTGACTGTATGTTTTTGCTCCTCCAGGTAAAACTGCTTCAGAGCCTGGGCCTGAAATCAACCCTCATCACCGATGGCTCCACTCCCATCAACCTCTTCAACACAGCCTTGGGTCTGCTGGGTGTAGGGTCTGAGGCTCAGCACCCAGCCCAAAAGGCAGCTGGCATGCCTGGCCCCCGGGAGGGCTTGGTACTCCGCTCCACTTCCCCTCCTCAAGCTGTTGGAAGCAACCATGTGGTTCCTTAGATCCGTACTGCGTTGATGAATAAAACATTTCTGGGCATTTAAATGCTGGGCCTCAAGCTCATCCTGAGAGAGCTCAGTGGATACCCCTGAAATCTCCAGGTAGCTGCTAGAGACCATCCTCATCTGTTGGGTGGAGAGGAAACAGGGAGAAGACTCATCTGAAGTCACGCTGTTGGGTCCGTTGGCAGTCAGCTCTGACCCCGGGGTGGGGGCGGACACTGCAGGGGAGAGAATGGCGCCTGCCTGGCCAGCCCCCCTGGGCTAGCTTCAGTACCAGCAACATCTTCTCTTCTCTCAGCTAAGTCCTCCAGGAGCAAATCTGGCCAGTTCTGGAATCTAACGCTCTGCTGCTGGAGCATCCACCCCGGCTTCCCTCCCGCAGCACTTGGGAGGCGCTCTCTGGCGCCACCTGCTGGTAGCATGGCCTGTGCACTCGTCCCACTTCAGGGGATGTCTGGATCCTGCCCAGGGGCCACAGGAACCAGTGCCTCCCTGGGTTTCTGGAAGGGCTCTTCAGGAGCAGAGAGAGGAGTTCTCTCCTTCCACCCGCCCCCCCCCCACACACAACCCCCCACAACCATCACAGAGCCCTTTCTTGGGGACGGATCCAGGCAGTTTCAAATCCTCTTCCGTAAGAGGAGGCTGCATGGTGCACCAGCCCTTTGCCCAGGTGGAGCTGTGGGTACCAGGTCTATAGCAAAGTAAGAAGATACTGGAGGTATAAAGGAGACAGAAGCTTGCTTTCCATTCTGGATGGCTGGAGAAGGCCACTTCTCTGATGTCTTATGTCCATGAAAGAGCTCAGGAGCACTTCCCCTCCTGAACAGGGTTGATGCTTGGCTTTGGGGTCTGAGTCCTCTCCTGATGGATGGGGGCCTGACCCCACGAGCCTGGTCTCTTTCCGAGCTGAGAGCTGAGTTGCATTTATGTGGCTGATGGCTCCACTCAAGCCTGAGCTTGAGGCCGAGGGCTGACTGGTGAGCTCGCAGCACGTGGGGGGGCCAGGGCTGGTGGGGGCTCTGAGTAGACAGGCAAGTGAGTCAGCCTCACCAGCCCTGGTTCCTACTAACGGTCCTTCATCTTCCCTTAAGAGCGGTCATGAGCATGTGCCAGGTGCCAGATGCAGAACTTTGTGTGTAGCCTTAGCACTGCTCATGGCCAAGAGCCTCTGGGGAGTAAGACTGTCCTTGGTGGGTATGTTCCTTCCCCCAGCATCCAGCTCCCATGGCCGTTCCTTGACCTTGTCCTTACTGGTAACATACCATCTCTGAAGCCTCACCTTCCCAAACCATTTCTCCAACTCAGGGCTTCAGTGACCTTGACCCCAACCACCTTCTCAACCTTGACACCCACCCTTTCATTTCAATCTTGCCCAGCTTAGATTTTTGTCCTATAGGTAATTCACTCACCAGAAACCTCCCTTCTTAACTCCACTTCTCCCCTTTCCCTGTGATACTTAGTCCTGTTCCCCTCCACCCCACCCCCCCGTCTTTTTCTTTAGAGATTTATTTGATGGGGAGAGCATAAGTAGGGGTGAGTGACAGGCAGAGGGAGAAGCAGACTCCTCACTGAGCAGGGAGCCCCAACTGGATGGGCATAAGGCTCGATCCCCAAGACCATGGGATCATGACCTGAGCCCAGGGCAGATGCTCAACCAACTGAGCTACCCAGGCTCCTCTACCCCAGCCGCCCCCCCCTTTTTTTTAGCTGGGTACAGTATACTCAGTATACTTTATTGATGGTACATGACAAGGTAGGGCTCTGCAAGCCCCTCCCCTTCGTCGGGGTCTGGGATGTAAATTGGAGATCTGGAGATTCTGTGTGTTCTGTGTGTTGGGGGATTAAGTTAGGGCAGGGACTCCCCAGCAGCTGAGGGCCTTCTCTCTACCCCAGCCCTTCTTAAACCAACTACCATCCTCTCCACCAGCCTCTGGCCAGCGGCATGTTGCAGGGGGGAGGTATATCCCACATGCTGAACAATCTCATTTTAAACTCATGGCAACGAATCTGGAGGGAAACCTAGGGCCTCTGACTCTGTTTCTTCTGCTGTGTGAGCTCCTTCAGAACAACCACTCGCGCCTCCCCCCGCCCTCCCACATCCCCACCCACTTACTCTCCCCTCTGAGAGAAAATAGAAGCACATAGGGGCAGGAAGGCACCCACCTGCTTCCCAGCACCAAATCCGGCAAACTACCGGCACCTGGACTCCTGCCTCCTGCTCCCACTGGGAATGTGTCCCCCTGGGTTCCGCTCCTCCCCTTGGGTTCTATATCCCAGCCATCTCAGGCCCTTGAGTCAACTCCTCCATGGATCAGCTTTCTGGCCTGCACTGTCAGTTTCTCCCTCTCTGGGCTCCCTGCCACTCTGCCCCCCCAGAACCAACAAATGAGCTCTCCCTCAGCTCTGCCTTCCCTCCAGCTGCCACCCTTACTCTTTTTCCTTCGCAGCCTACATTTCTTAGTTTCCATTCTTCACCTCTTATTATCTTCTCAAGCTACTCCAATTAACTGTGGCCTCCACCCCTTTCTTCACAGAAACGACTCTTATCGGCGTCACCAGTGACATCCCTGTCGCTAGACCCCTCAGCGAGATGGTTCTTGCACAGCCTCCCCTGTCACTAGGCACAGTGGCCACCTCTCTTCCACACTGGGGCTCCCCTGACCTGGCCTACTCCACTTCCTCTCCACACCAGGGGCCACACCTCAGTTTCCCTGGCCGGCTCTACTTCCCCTGCTCCATCTAAATCATGGGTCGCCCTGAGCCACCTTCTTACTCAGTGACCATCTTGGCCAGTTCCATAGCTTTAGAGCATCTCTACACCATGGACTTCAAATGCAGTTCTCCATCCCTGACCTCACCCCTGAGCTCTGGACTCCTTTCCAGCTGATGACCTGATGTCTCCACAGGGATCTCTAATGGCCATCAGGCTGGGCCATATGACTCGTTCTAGCCAGTGAAATGCAAAGGGAAGGCACATCACTGCCTTCTCTTTTTCCTTTTCCATGGTGACAGGCAGTGTTCCAAACAGAGGCTTTTCTGTCAGCACGGATCCCAGAGAGAGAAATGGCATGAAGCAGAGAGCCACACCTGACTCCAGCAGGAGCAAGAAGTGTTTGCTATATTATGGAACTGTGGAGGGGGATGTTACCATAGAATCTAGCCCATCCTAACTACTACGTGTACTCCCACGGGCTTATGAAATCTAGTAAGGTAATAGAGGAAGCTGTCCTTTAAATCATATGCATGGGGGATCCCTGGGTGGCGCAGCGGTTTGGCGCCTGCCTTTGGCCCAGGGCGCGATCCTGGAGACCCGGGATCGAATCCCACATCGGGCTCCCGGTGCATGGAGCCTGCTTCTCCCTCTGCCTGTGTCTCTGCCTCTCTCTCTCACTGTGTGCCTATCATAAATAAATTAAAAAAAAAAAAAAAATTAAATCATATGCATGGAAGCATCGGTTAAGCATCAGCCCTTGCCTCAGGTCATGATTTCAGGGTCCATGTTGGGCTCCCTGCTCATGCTCTCTCTTGAGAGATCAGTCTTTAAAATAAACAAATAAAAAAAATAAAAAAATAAAATAAAATAAAATAAACAAATAAATTGTATGCATAAAGACAGGCCCAGTACTAATTGTAGGGTGAGGGAGACCAGATACACCTTAGTGATAGAAAAGCAAGTTTTGCTGGCAATGGAGTGGGGCTCCAGCTCACACCAGAGCCAAATTCTGAGCCAGTCCCCTGAGCAGATGCTTAACACTGAGCCACCCAGGATTTTTGGAGAACATGGCTACTCTACTAAATTTACCCTTGAAGTTCCTTGAATTGCCCGTAAAATACAGAATAGTGTGATCTCTGATGTTCAACACAGCCCGTTTTTCTCTGGCACTAGAGCTACTGGCTCTTCTTTGGCTGCATGCCAGATAAGATCTTTAAGAACTCATGGGGATCCCTGGGTGGCGCAGCGGTTTGGCACCTGCCTTTGGCCTAGGGTGCGATCCTGGAGTTCCAGGATCGAGTCCCGCGTCGGGCTCCTGGCATGGAGCCTGCTTCTCCCTCTTCCTGTGTCTCTGCCCCCTCTCTCTTTCTCTCTCTATATCTATCATAAATACAAATAAAAATAAATCTTAAAAAAAAAAGAACTTGCATAAGAAAAATGAAATCACACTCAGCAGGTTAACAGTGCTGTTTATTCAACCTATTTTCTCTTCCTCCTGGTCCCACAGCTAACCTCTCTTTCCCAACCTCCCTTGTGAGGACACGTGGCCACTTTGATTGAGTTGTAACCAATGGAAGGTGAATGGAAATAGTATGTGTCAACTCCCTGCCTTCCCATAAAAACCTTGGGGGGCACCTGGGTGGCTCAGTGGTTGAGCGGCTGTCTTTGGCTCTAGCATGATCCTGGGATCCTGGGATTGAGGTTCCCTGCTCCCCCTGCATTGGGCTCCCCGCAGGGGGCCTGCTTCTCTCTCTGTCTCTCATGAATAAATAAAATCTTAGAAGTTTCTTTTTCTTTCTTTCTTCTTTCTTTCTTTCTTTCTTTCTTTCTTTCTTTCTTTCTTTCTTTATTTCTTCTCCTTTCTTCTTTCTTTCTTTCTCTTTCTTTCTTTCTTTCTTTCTTCTTTCTTTCTTTCTTTCCTTTCTTTTTTTCTTTCTCTTTCTTTCTTTCATCATGTTTAAGCCACTGTACCTCTATGAGGTTTGTTAGAGCGGTTAGGCTTACCTGAGGGAATGGCAGATGCACAGTGCCTGGGCCATGCCCTCCCGGAGGCAGAGCCTGTTGAATGGAATGGAATGAGCAAATGGAATGTGGTGGTTATTCACTTAGTCTGAAAGCATATAGATGAAATCTAGAAAGTTCTTGTGGCACGTATGCCTTAGTCCATTTGGGCTGCCATAGCAAGACACCATAGATTGGGTGGCTTATAAACAATAGTCATGGGATCCCTGGGTGGCGCAGCAGTTTAGCGCCTGCCTTTGGCCCAGGGCGTGATCCTGGAGACCCGGGATCGAATCCCACATCGGGCTCCCGGTGCATGGAGCCTGCTTCTCCCTCTGCCTGTGTCTCTGCCTCTCTCTCTCTGTGTGTGACTATCATAAATAAATAAAAATTAAAAAAAAAAAAACAATAGTCATATAGTTCTTATGGTTCCGAAGGCTGGATTTCCAAGATTGAGTCACTGGCATGGTCAAGTTCTGCTGACAACCCTCTTCCCGGTAGAACTGGCATCTTTGGCTTTTTCCTCACTTGGTGGAAGAGGCAAGAGAGCTCTCTGGGGCCTCTTTCATGAAAGCACTAATCCATTCATGAAAGCTCATGATGACCTAAAGGCCCCATCTCCAAACACTATCACATCGGACATTAGGTTTCAACACATGAATGCTGCCAGCACACAAATACGCAGACCACAGTAACATGGCTCCGCTATGTTCCTTAGATCCAGTTGGGCCTAGACTTTCCCCACTGTCCTCCTCCAGGTCACTCTGCTCACTCCTGGGCTCAGTCCAGCTATTGGACATGGGACCAAAGGCAGATGCTAACCTCCAGGCCCTACCAAGGGAGGAGGCTGGTCTCTGGTGGTGGCGCCTCAGGTGTGTATTTTTTTTTTTTTTTAAAGATTTTATTTATTTGAGTGAGAGCACAGAGGGAGAATGAGAAGCAGACTCCCCACTGAGTAGAGAGCCCAATGTGGGGCTTGATCCCAGGACTCTGAGATCATGATCCAAGCAGAATGCAGATGTTTAATAGACTGAGCCACCCAGGTGCCCTCCAGCATGTATTCTATTTGAGTGGAAGACACACTCTCCTGCCCACCTTTCTCTCTTTTTTAGATCATGGGTTTGCTGAGCTTATGTAAGTTAGAGACTCCTGGTGAGCCAAGGAGGCAGGGCTGTGGGGTTTGAGCGAGGGCTCAGAGGATGCATCTGGCTGGAAGAGAGAGATCACCAAGAAATAACGGAATTCTGTGCCACCATTAAGCAGACAGCTGGCATGGACTGCCATGTATGGTAAATGTTAAGGGTACAGGCTCTGGGGGCCTTGATATTTCCTCTCTGGAAAATAGGCACAATAAAAGGCTTGCCGTATTGTTCAATACACAGGACAGCATGGGTGTGAGGTGAAATGAGGGATGCAGGCACGCAAAAAGCACTTGGAACTCCGGTAGCTTGTGAGAACAGAACAGAACCTGTATAGAGGGCAGCCCTGGTGGCTCAGCGGTTTAGCGCCGCCTGCAGCCCAGGGTGTGATCTTGGAGACCCTGGATCGAGTCCCACGTTGGGCTCCTTGCATGAGGCCTGCTTCTCCCTCTGCCTGTGTCTCTGCCCCTCTCTCTCCTCTCTGTGTATTCTCATGAATAAATAAATAAAATCTTAAAAAAGAATCTGTATAGAATGAGTGTGAAAATATGGAAATATGTACATGTAGATGTTAAGTATTTAGGCAGATATAAAAGCAATGAGTAGCAGTGCCCACAGCTGGGAAGAAGTTAGAGTTTAAGGTGGCAGACTTTGTCACCCTTTTGTAATGCATATGATTTCATATTCTCACCATCTGGATGTTTTCCTCTTATTTCAAAAGATCCCTTCAGTGGCCCCACGTGGCCTTCAGGCTAAAGTCCAAACTGGACTCCTCAGGCTGCCCTGGCTGCCTTCAGCCCCACCTCTCACCAGCTCTCCAGCTCCCAGCCCTCAGTGTTCTAGGCACATCGATCCGTTTCCATTTTGGGTCAATTTCCATTTTTGCAACTGCTCAGTATGCTCTCTGGCCTCCCTATTCTCCCAGCTGAGAATCAATCCTCTTCTGTACATTAACCCTTTCCGCCCAATCCCCACCAGCTTTCTGGATACCTACCCGCTTCAGCAACACCTAAGTGCTCCAGGACTTTCTTCTCCCATCTCCCCACCAGCACCACAGGAAGTGCATTATCATCTCCCCCATGGCTGCCCTGTGACCTCCAAGAGGGCTGACCAAGTCAGGGGCCTAGCTCAGGAGTCAAGGCTCAAAACCCAGCTGCTAAATCTCAGCTCCCTGGGACACAAGGGCCTCCTGGCTAAGCTATTATAAGGACGAAATGAGTAACATCTGCAAAGAACCCCCAGCACAGGAGCTGGCATATGGTTAAGCTGAATATAGTCTTAAAAAGCAAGCTGGTGCCAGACAGCAGAGAAAGCTCAGATGGCAGGGGTAGCTGTTAGGGACAGATGCTCAGAACAATGTCTACGACACAATGGGTGCTCCAAGACTGCTTAAGACAGAACAGTGATTCTCCACATTATGGGGAGGAATCAATCACCTGGAATTTATTAAAATTGCAGACTTGTGAGCCCATCCCTAGAGATGCCAACTCCAAAGGTCTGGCACAGAGGGTCTAAGCAGATGAATCTTTAAGAAATAATCCACAGGGGCGCTAAGGACCACACTCTGAGAAACCAGTTGATCTGTTCATGAATTTTATTAATATGATATGCCAGGTGAAGGTTAATCTTCATGGTGGGGAGAGAGAAGGAACAAGAAAAGTCTGTCCCCTCAGAGTGTTGGTGGGGGTGGAAAATGTGAGGTATCCAAATAAATCGAGACAGCCAGTGACAATGTAATAAAGAAAATAAAGCAGGTGGGCAAGGACAGGGCATGAGCTTGGGTGGCAGGGAGGGCCTCTCTCTGAGGTCACAGTGGAATTAGGAGAGACTGGGACCTCACAGGAGGGGGTGGGAAGCCACGTAGGGCAGAGCCGGGTCAGTAAACAACTAGAAGAAAAGCATCCAGATGGAGCTTCCTCTTCTCCCCAGCTCCCCTGAACCAGGCCCTGGTCCAACAGTATCTCAAAGGAAACCAAGTCCTGGAGCATAAAGCCCCTCCCCCAGTACACCCCCTATTCTAGAGGTTTTCACAGCCAGGACAGACTGGACACAGGAGTCTGGGATGGGAAAGGATTACACGGCCCTTCTCTCCTGGCCGTGGTACTACAGGCTTCCTGCGGCCAGTGGCACAGGTCTGACTCCCTTTTGAGAAACCCGGCCTCTACTCCTCACTCAAGTGTCCCTAAAATCTCAGGCCGAGCCAGATCCCTGGGCTGAGCCAGCAAGTGCAACCCCAGCGGGTCCTCAGGCCTCCTGATGCTCCAGGAGCACTGCCTGTAGGGGTGGGGCCTCCTGAGCATCCTTCCCGATTCGAAGTCCAGGTCCTTGGGAATCCCGGCGGTGGGGACGGGACTGGTCCTCAGGATTTCAGAGAACGTGGCATCACCAAAGAGGCTGACCCTCTTCCCAGCAGGCCGGACAACACATTAGGGAGACGTGAGCCTGGGACCTCGCGGGAGGGGGAGGGAAGCCGCGCAGCCCAGCGAGACTCCCAGGGCAGGTGGGCGGCCAGGGGCTGGAGGTTCCGGGGTCACTTCTTCCTGGCGCGGTCAGCCGCATCCAGGGCTGCCATGTTGCGGGCGGCTGTGACCAGGTGGATGACACTGATGAGGGACTTGAGCGCCGCGATGGGGGCGGTGATCCAGAGGCCCACTCGGAAAAGACCCACAGAGCCAACTGCGGAAGGGAGCATGGGTGATACAGAGAAAACGGCGCAGGTGAGGGCGAGGGCCAGCGGCCTGCAGCCTTCAGGCCTCCATCACCCCAGGCCAGGCCAGCCCCCCCTCTCCCTCCTGCCCAGCCCCTTGCCTCCTACCTAAAGGTCCTTCGGAGAAATTGAACAGGTAGAGGAGGCAGTAGAAGAGCTCATTTCCAGCACACAGGGTAAACAGAGCGGGCTGTACAAACAGCAAAAGGGCTGCTTAACCAAGGGGCGCACGGGGCGGGGCAGTGCTGCCCCTTGTCCAGCTAAGGGATGGGGTCCAGAACCCTCTGTGGATGGGTAATACCTGGGCAGTACTGGGAAATAGGGGTACAGCGGGGGGAGCGAGAGTGAGAGAAATCTCAGAGTATTGCTTCTCTCTTTAAAAATCCTTTCAGGGGGGCAGCCCCGGTGGCACAGCAGTTTAGCGCCGCCTGCAGCCCAGGGCATGATCCTGGAGACCCTGGATCGAGTCCCATGTCAGGCTCTCTGCATGGAGCCTGCTTCTCCCTCTGCCTGCGTCTCTGCCTCTCTCTCTCTCTCTCTGCATCTCTATGAATAAATAAAGAAAATCTTTAAAAAAAAATCCTTTCAGGGACGCCTGGGTGGCTCAGTGGTTGAGTGTCTGCCTTCGGCTCAGGGCATGATCCTGGGGTCCAGGATCGAGTCCCACATTGGGCTCCTGGTGGGGAACCTGCTTCTCGCTCTGCCTGTGTCTTTGCCTCTCTCTCCTTCTCTTATGAATAAATAAATAAAATCTGTATTTATTTTTTTAAAATATTTTTATTTATTTATTCATGAGACACACACACAGAGAGAGACAGAGAGAGAGAGAGGCAGAGACACAGGCAGAGGGAGAAGCAGGCTCTATGCAGGGAGGCCGATGTGGGACTTGATCCCGGGACTCCAGGATCACGCTCTGTGCCAAAGGCAGGTGCCAAACCGCTGAGCCACCCAGGGATCCCTAAATAAAATCTCAAAAAAAAAAAAAAATCCTTTCAGACACAATCTGTGCTCCTAGAATAAAGTCCACATAGCCTGAAGCTTTTCCTTTGAACCCTCAGGCTTATTGAGAACTGGCTCCGCAGGCCAATCTGGCTTCTCTGCCCCTCCCTCCCTCCCTCCCTTCTGCTTTGGGCAGTGATTCACACAGACCCTCCCCACCTATCCTACCCTCCTTGAAGTCAGCTTACAGGCCTCTCCCCCAAGTCTCCCCTGGGTCGGTTTGTCCCTCTTTGTGCTTCTCCTAACCTAGGACCAGGGCTCAGCCAGGGCCTTGGCATATTCGAGGAACTACGGGAAGGGCGGGAGATGCTCACTCTGGAGGTGTAGTAGATGCGAAGCACTGGATTTCCAGACAGGTCAATCATCTTGTGACTTTCACTGCCTCGGACCACAGAGCTTAAGGAGAAAGCAGGGAGAATCCATGAGTACTCCTCACCGCTAATGTCCATCTAATCCCCCTATCAACCCCCATGAAGTAGGTACTGGGATTGCCCCTATTGAACAGAGGTGGCGGTGGGGCCCAGCTGAGAACCCACGTCTTGCCCAAAGCCACACAACTACCTAGCTGGTAATTACCTAGCAGAGTCGGGATTGAAATACCACATTCCAAAGCCCCCAGCTGTTATCTATTTGTAATTCTCTACCTTCCAGCGAGAGGAGTTTCAGGGAATGCTTAATCTACCTGTAAAAAGGATCAGACCCCATAGACAGAGGCTTCGCTTCAACAAAGCAGAGCTAAGAGGGAGACCCTCCCCCCAGGAAGCCTGAGGCCTTTCCAGACACCACCCCATATAGCCTCACCCCTCCCCACTGTGGTGTCTTCTTTAGCCGGCCAGCACCTCCAGAATTGCAGACCTGTGGAGGTGCAGCCAGTGGCTGGCCACATCCAAGCTCATGCTGAGCTGGAAGAGAAGGGTGGCCCGTGGGTACAGCAGGGCCAGGTTGACCAGCAGACACATGGTGGAGCAGCGGTCCGTCAGCATGTCCAGCATAGCCCCAAACCGGGTCCCTGAAAAACCAGGACTGTTAGGCGGGAAGGGGCCAAGGGTCTATGAAAGGAACCATATTGGGTGTGTCACTCTGATGCAGAATCTAAAAGAAAATAAAAAATGCCCAGCAGGCATTGCCCGGGGAGAAAAACAGGCTGCTGCCATCAGTGGGGTGTGAGATCAATGGGCAAGGGTCACTAAGGCAGGAAATGGGGAGGCATGCGGGCGGGAGCAGTGCAGGAGACAGCTAACTCCACAGCTCACCAAACCGGAAACCAAGAGTCCAGAGCTCAAGATAAGCCCACTTGGTCTTAGGGAAGGTCTTGCAGGTGGGTTTGGAGAACAGATTAAAAAATTAATCTGCCCTCCAGAAACCATTCTTCTTCCCTCTCCATTCTCCCTCTAAACACGGCTTCTGGAACCCCTATTAGTTGTGCCAGGCAGGCAGCAGACCCCCCGTAAACACCTGTTGAATGGATTTTTCTTGGGAGACCTCTGGCACTGCCATGTCCAGTTTTGTGACCCCACACCCTACCAGTAAGTTCTTCTCCACAGCCAGCTTAAATCCCTTCTAATACCTAAGTGGGCCATTCTGTTCTGCTTTCGACAGAGACGGGAGAGACGGGGCTCTGCGGTTACCGAGCTCCCGCCAGCCCCAGGTCCCGAGGAGGCAGGAAAGGGGGGTAAGAGGGTGGTTGGGCCTCAAGGCTGGCTGGCAGGAGGTGTCTGTCACCTTGATTAAGGGCTCGAGCAGCGTGTCCATCGAAAGCGTCCAGAAGTCCGCTGAGCAAGTAGAAGGAGGAGGCCGTGAGGGGGCAGCACGGCATGAAGTAGAAAGAAACGATGGCGAAGACAATCCGGGCATAACCTTGGGATGGACGCGGGGCAGACAGGGCGGGATCAGCGACCCTGCCCGAGGCCCCTCGCCCTCCCGTTCGGCGCGGAGCCGCGGGCAGCACTCACCGATGAGGTTAGGCACAAACAGGAAGATATTCTCGCCTGGCATCGCGGCGGCCCCCGATCGCCCCGGGCCCGATCTGGAGGTGGCAACCGAGCCCCAGCCTCGCCGCGCGGCCTCACCTCCCCCCCGCGGAGCCGCCGCGCCCACAGCGCGCAGGCCCCCGCCGTCCCCGCCCGACCCCAGGTGTTAGGGCTCGCAGCCAGCCGGGGCACGGGCCGGCCCAGAGGTGCGTCGGGAGCAGGAGCGCGCACACCCCGCCCTCCTCCCGGGCAGGCCCTCCCGCCTCCAGCGGCCGCCCCTGCCGCCCCAGCGGAGCCGGGCGTGCAAAACTGGAGGAGGAGGGGGGGTGGGGGAAGAGGCGGCCTAAAAATGGCTGCGGCCCCTTTAAGACCTGCCCGCTTCCTTTTCCTCCCTCCGCCCCTTTCCATCGGTGTGTACCAAAGCGCTGGGGGAGGAGGGAGCCAGAGAGGCCTCGGCGCCGAGCAAAGGAGGGAACCGAGAAGGAGGTGTCAAAAGAGAAGAAGACTGCGGCCAATGCTTCTCTTTTCCCCTCTCCGGAGGGTGCAGCTTCCTGGAGACAGAGACAAGGAGAAAACATTCCGCCCTCCTGGGTCGGTGCCTCCCCGAGAGGCAAGGTTACTTGGTACAGGCCACAGTGTTTTCGGCCCCGCCCCCTCTCGGGTCTCCTTTGCTCCCGCCGGCTCGGGCAGCGAGAGGCCGGCTAGAGAGGCTGGAGGGCGGCCGAGGGCGGAGTTGCTCCTCGCGCGTCCCTAGTGGTAGGAGGATTAGGTCCCAGGCATCACCCTAGGGGATTTTCCCCTTTCTCAGACTTCTGGTGCTGGGGTCACCATACCCAGCGAGGTGGAGCTGAGGCCAGAGGAGCGAAAGTGACGAGCTGGGAAAATGACCACCCCCCCTCACCCCGGCCCACGCCTTTGGTTCTAGAATCCCTAATATCCTGGCAACGGGGCTGCAGAACGTCCGCAGACACCAAGGTTTTTATAGCAACGGGTAGCAGCACCACCCCGGGCCCCTCTTTCCAGCTTTCCTCTCCAGCTCCTACTCCCCTGTCCCCTAAATAGGGGCTCCTTAGCCTTCCCTGTTTCCCTCCTGTCTAAGATTTAAACTCATCTGCCAGGTCGGGGATGGGGGGTGGGGGGAGAGCTGTCTGGTCTTGGGAGGTGCCTCGGGTGGGAGAAGTGGGGGGAAGACGACTGCTGTGGGTGTTCCCACCCCACTCCCTTCCCCAGTAAGATTTAAAGCAACAATTTTTTTTTTTTTTTTTGAACAGTAGGATGGTTCATCTAAAGGCCTTATTTAAAATCTGGCCCTGAGGAACGATGGTGGGATGGGTTTGGGGAAAGTGTTCTGGTTTCTCAGCCTAAACACAGGGGCTGCCTGTTTCCAGGGGGATGGAATCCACATCTACCAGGAATGAGGATAAAAAGGGCAGCAGGATGTCCCAAGCTGCAACTCCCTTGGATGGAGGTCCGGTGAACATGGGGGTGAGTTGAAGTGGGGAGCCCCTAGACCAGGGGCACTGACATCTCCAGCCTTGAGACTCTAACCTCACCCCTGAGTGCATAATCTCCAGCACTTGGCCCCGAAGTCCTCAGAGACAGCCCCCCACCTCCAGTGCGGTCTCTGTCAAATCTCAAGACGATGCCAGACTCCTTAGGCCCGGAGCTCCCAGCCTGGGAGCCCCCAGACCCAGGACTCCCATGAACTGAGCCCCTCTGACTTCCCCTTTTGCAGAAGGTTTCATTATCCCGATCTGAAGAATTCCTGACCCGGATCAGCACAGAACTCACCAATGAGGCCTTGTTTATCGCTGGCTGCCACATGAACTCTGTGCCCATCAAGGAAAAACAGACACAAGACCAAGGGACTCAGATATCCAAACATGGTGACCCCCCCACTTCAGGACCATTGTGTCCAGAGACCCTACTGTCCCCTTAGTTCCAGTCCTTAACAGCTCCCAACCACAGCTGATCTTTCTAGCAATCTGTGCCCATCTGTCCCATCTCACAGCTATCCTTTTTTTTTTTTAAGATTTTATTTATTTATTTATTCGTGAGAGACACACAGAGGGGGGGGGGCGCAGAGACACGGGCAGAGGGAGAAGCAGGCTCCATGCAGGGAGCCCAATGCGGGACTCGATCCCAGGACTCCAGGATCACGCCCCGGGCCGAAGGCAGGGGCTCAACCGCTGAGCCACCCAGTTGTCCCTCACAGCTAGTCCTTGAACAGCATGGTGCTCCCTGCCCTCCCAACTCACCCAGTACCCACCCCTCACTGCTGGCCAGGAGCACCTCAGCACCTCCCTCCCTAGCCACATCTCTTTCTGGCTCTGGGGGTAATAATTTCTCTGACTGGGGCCTCTACTTCCAGTGTTCTTCAAGACCCGAGGCACCGATACCCGGTGAGTGAAGCTTCAAGGGAGATGCCCTTTGTCCTGGGAGAAGGATGAGGAGCCTGGAGGGGAGAGAGCGAGGGTTTGACAACATCCTAGCAGGGTAGGGGGATTTTTAAACCACGTAGTCCGATTCTATTCTGCTCTGATTGTCTAATTTAGAATTCTCAGCCCTCCCCTTTCCCTCTGCCATCTCTAGTTCTGACAGAAACCGTACCTGCACCAAGACACACCTCCTGCCATCCTCTCGTGACAAGGTTTGTACCAAGTCCATGAATGGCAAGGCCATTCAGTCTTTTTTTTTTTTTTTTTTTTTTTAAGGCCATTCAGTCTTAACCAAACATTTAGAGTTCACAGAATATGCCAGTCCCTGTTTTAGGAGCTTGGGATCCAGAAATGAAGGGTACAGTCTGCCCTTGAAGGGTTCAGTTTAGTGTGGTGCCAGTCAATAGATGGTCAATTACAATGTATTATGGCTCAGTGCCTGTAATAGAAGTGGATACAGTGAGAAGAGTGCTGATCTCAGCCTCGGTTGGAAGAGAAAGGAAAGGAATCATGGAGCTTCTTGGCAGAGGCGACACCTAAAGAAACAATCTTCCAGTAAAAAGTGGGTTGGTCAGAGTATTCCAAGTGATAGGGCTTTGTATGAGCAAAGACATGAGGTGAGTTTCAGTAGAGTGAATGCGAGTGTGCCTGTGTATGTTTTAAGGTGGGAGAGAAGGTGGGATCAGAGGTAGCTTAGTTGCTGGAGTACACAGGCATGATAGCCAGGGTCTACTCAGAGACCTTATGCATGCTTTATTAAGATCAGGAGTCACCGAAGAGATCCGAGAAAGACAAAATTAGATCAGTCACTCTGGTGGTTGGGGGTAGAGCGAGCTGGAAAGGGGGAGATCAGAGGTGGAGGCCAGTTAGCAATCATGCCCAGAGACTAAGCCCGTGATGATCAGGTCCTGGATTGTCATAGTCATAGTAGAGATGAGAAGAGGGGCAGATTCGAGAAACAAAGACCAGGAAAACGGAGTTTGGTAACTGAGTAGAAATGGTGTGGGGGGAGAGAAAATCAGATGACCCCTCACCCCCATCCCCCTCATTTCTGACTGCCTTAAGTCTGATGATGTCACGCTTCTAACTCCACGATAACTAACTCCACGATAGTTCCCGGTTTCAGAGTAAAAGCCAAAGTCCTTCAGTGACTTCCAAGGCATCTCTCCTCCCCCAGCCCACTGTCTCTCTCTGCTCTCAATATCTACAGCTGCTCCCCTTGCCTCCCCTCTTCAGTCATACCAGCCTCCTCAGCCTTCTAGGAGCATGGCAACCCTGCTCCCCACCTTTGGATGGAGATGCCAATGGGAAGACCAGGTGGAAATACCATGTAGTAGTTGGAAACATGGCCTCACGACTCACCGGAGATGTCTGGGCTGGTGATAGACATTGAATTTTGGAGAGAGTTGGCAGTTGAAGGATGTGTGTTTGCCTCCCGGGGGGTGAGGATTAGGCAGAGTAAGAAAGAAGAGGGCTCTGAGGTTTGGAGTCCTGAAGAGTCTTTTCATGTAAGGAGTTGGTGGAGGAGGAGAGAGAGGGTCATGAAGAAGGCAGAGAAGGAACTGACAGCAGATGTTTATTGAGTGTCTACTATGTGCTGGGTCCACCTGATCTTATGGATAGTCAGTTCTGGGGCTGCTACTTCAAGTGCTTATGACCAAGACCAATGGCATAATGCCTCTGAGAACAAGGCACCGTTCTTCACCTCAGAGAGCTGGCCTTCTAGTGCCTTTGGGACATTTGAACTCTCCCGATTAGCCTTTGGTATTAGAAGCAGCTTGAAGGAGCAGAAAAGCCCTGGGCCTTCACAGTTAATCTGCTATCAACCTGATAGCCTTGTGCAAGTTGCTTCCTTTCTCCCTATATGTCAAATAGGAGCCTTGGACAAGATGCTCTGTAGCAGTCCTACCTGCCCATAGTGTGGTTTCCTGCACCTTCCCAAATGGCACTTATTGAGAATTTCATCCTGAGCCAATACCCTCTCCTCCCCTGGGCAGCACCCCATGGTCCCAAGAGACTTTTCCTCTCAGAAACATGGAAGCCTACAGATCTTTGAATTGCCCCTTGAATTACAGGTCATTGTAGATGGTCAAATGTTGAACAGTGGAATGGGTGAGTGGCTGGAGAGGGTAGGCAAATGGATGAATGGATAAATTCACTGAACAATCATTAGGCACTTCATATGTGCCAGCACTGCTATAGGGGCTGGAGTATAGAAGTGAGCAAAGTAGAGTCCCTTTGCTTTTTAAAAAAACTTAAAAAAAATATTTCATTTATTTATTAATGAGAGACACAGAAAGAGAGAGAGAGAGAGAGGCAGAGACACAGGCAGAGGGAGAAGCAGGCTCCATGCAGGGACCCCGACGTGGGACTGGATCCCCGGTCTCCAGGATCACGCCCCGGGCTAAACTGCTGAGCCACCGGGGCTGCCCAGAGTCCCTTGCTTTTGAGAAATTTAAATGGAGGCTGAGTGATTAGGTAGAAGAGGGATGAGTGGGTGGATGAGTGAATGAGGGTTAGATGGACAGGCAGGCAGATAGATGAGTAGAATGTGCGGATGGGTAGAATGATGTAGATGTGTGGGTGGATAAACACATGGATGGATAGATGGATGGTTGCATGGATGGATGGTGGAGAAAAATGAGGAGTGACAGGTGGATAAAGAGATGAGTGGGGGATAGGGGTTGGATGGAGAGGTGAAGGACAGAAGGAAAAGGCAAGAGCCTTGGGTCCAAAGAATCAGAAGGCTTTTTTTCTTTTCTAGGGAGCTCTGCTTAGCACCTTGGCATCCGGAGGATGACTCTAACCCTCTTTGATGCTGCTCTTGGCCTTTCATATCCTCCTCATTGTGTCCTTCTAGAACATACATCAGAGCTCCTCGTTCACAAGTCATTAACACTTCAGTTTGCTGGAGATGCCTGGACATGAGCAGCATCACACCCAAAGCCTCCCAGGTGTTCTGGAACCATCTCACACCTCTCCACCCTCAGCTGGCAAGGACATCACCAGAAATCCAAGGCTTTAATAAAAAGACAGGTCTTTCCCTCCTCCTAAACCAGGCCGTGCTCTGGAGTGGCTTCTCTGGGGTGGTGGTGTGAGAGGGTCGCCCTTTTTCCTTTCCTTCTTTCTTCTCCTCCTCCTCCTTTGCCACCTCCTCCTTTTTTTTCTTGCCAGATGTGTGGGCATACGGGTGGAATGGCATATTCCATATTATTGGAATGGCTTTAATTTGGGCAGTTAACCTGTTTTCTGGCATCTGAGAGGGTCCACCTTTGCTTCTGGGAAGCCACCTCTGCCATCAATGTCAGTGCTGAGGCCTCTCCTCAGAGCTCTGGGGCATCACACCCCAGGGAACATACCACGCCCATTGCTAGCCAGAAGGCAGCACAGCCAGCTTTGTGGGTTTGCATTTAAATCAGAATCTGGCCACTGACTCCAGCCTCCTGAGGAAGTCCTTTCACATTTCTGTGCCTCAGTTTTCTTATCTGAGTAATGGGAATAATTGTCCCTGTCTCAACGGGTCCTTGTAGGGGTTCAAAACACAATGCATACAGAGTGCTCAGCACCATGCTGGGCATGGACTAAACGCCCAGGAATGCAGGCTATTATCAAGATCAGTTTGCATCATGTTCTCCTAAAATTCAGCCTCCTTTGAGTATTTCAGTGTCCTTTTGAGTGTCCTAAAAATGTTTCATTATATTTAAATATAAAATTAGAATTAAGAGAAGCTCAATTAACTTGGAGACTCTTTAGACAAATATGCTATAAATTCCTTATAATGTTCAAGAGTGGATATGCTGCAAAAGGCCCCCCACAGGGTACAAAACAAGCTCATTCTTTATGAAATGCTACAAATTTGACCATTACTCAGTAGGCGTGTAACAGCAGATATACTTACAGTGCCAAAAAGATGAGGGGAGAAAAGAATGGTACACTTGGATGGATACAAAAATTCTCAAAAGGAACTTGCCTTTTAGGTGAAACGGTCATGAAACAGATGGAGAGCTGTTTGCAACCTGCCAAGCAGGGAGGGAGGGTGACTCCTGCCTGGCCCGAGAGGAGGCTACTGTCAGCTCTCTCCTGGCTAAAAGAGCCTAGAAGGTCAAGCAAGGGGCTAGAGACAGCTGGAGCCCACAGGGGGCTCATCCTCCACACAGGCCGAGCCTAAAGCCAGGCTTTTGGACCCCAGGCCAGCAGCCCCTTGACCCAGTCTTGGAGCTCCATCTTTTTTCCAGATCGTCCCTCTCTCTCCAGGCCACTCTGTGACCCACCTGCCCATACCCCACCAACCCAGTTACAAGTGGTGGTTTTCTGTTTATTGCTCAAAACCAAAAATCCAGAAGCGAAGGTGGGGAGGTTGTGGATTGGGAGATGGCATGAAGCGAGGTAGGGGCCTTTCCCCCGCTTTTCCCCCCTCATCCCTCTTCCTCTGACCCTCCAGAGCCCAGGGGTGAGGCCCAGGGCCAGAGCATCTGGGAAGAGCCTTCAAGGCCAAGGGAACAGCAGAGCTCTCAGGCAGTCCCTGGGTGGGTGGGGGTGCCTTGAGCCAGAAGGAGCCCCTGGAGTTGCAGGGGGGCTGGGTTCCCCTCCCAGGGTCCAAAAGCCAGTGGGGCCAGAGGGGAAAGGCAGGCCCCTTTGTTTGGCAACTGAGAAGAGGAGGCTTGGGCGGCAGGATGCTGGTTTATTTACTGTAGGGTCCCCAGGAGACTATTTACACAGCAGGGAGGAAAGGAGCCAGAGACAAGGTTCTGTTCTCCTCCCTGTCCAGAATGGGGAGGGGAGGGGCGTCCTGGGTCCTGCAGCCTTAGTCTTGGGGTTCAGATGGAAACTTCATACTCCCGTGTATCCTGGAGACAGAGAGAGATAGGATCAATTGCTGGAGAAGGATGGGGATGGAGGAGGGAGCAAAAGAGGAGGAGGCATCCACAAGGGAGAGGAAAGACCTTGGCTTTTTAAAATAACGTTGATCATGAGACTTGGGAGCCATGGGGTAGGAATGGGGCTGAATCTGGCCAATGGACGTTTGGTTCATCTTATAGTATCTTAGAATCCCACACAAATCTGCGTTGTCTTAAACAACTGGAAGATCTGGCAATTGGGCCTCAGTTTCCACTATGGGCTAGATGGGCCATAAGTTCACCACTGTCCCCACCTGATGGTTCACACCTGACTTGTTGTGTTCCCTGGCATGCCTTTGTAGGTAGCTGAGTTTGAAATGCCCCAAGATGGGTATTACAGAGACTTTGAAACCTATGGAGTCCCAGGCAGCTGAGAGACGTGGCACCCCATGGGGAGGGGAAGGGCTCACCCCGGCTTCATACAGTGGATTGCTGAAATCTGACTCCACGGTGATGGGGCTGTAGGAATGGGAGCCCGAGAAGCCGAAGAGGGATTTTCCCTGTAGTCTGGGAGAGGAAAGAGATAGAGGGGCTTATCGAGAGGTGAGCCCCCTACCCCCCCCTCACCCGGGCTTCTGTGCCAGGCAGGCAGGATGTCTGCCCTGGCTAGCAGCTTCCTGAGCAGGGTACTTACTTGGTGTAGTATATGTAAACGCCACTGCCGAGGACAATGACCAAGCCTAGGGGCAGCAGGATGGCCAAGGCGAGGTTCCCACCCTCCAGCTGCCGCGACGGGTCTGTGGTCTGGGTCACTGGGGAGAGGAAATACCAGTGAGCTGGGGCTGGGCCCAGCCCACTGGCCTCTCCCAGCCTCCTGCCCTGGGCCTTGAACCCTGGGCTTCACCCCTCCGGCGCCTGGCCTCCTGCCCCCGGCCTCGGCCTTGCCCTCCCGACTCGGCCAGGCCTGGGTCTCCACCTGTGCCCTCACTGACCTTCCAGTTTTCGGTTGTCCAGGAGCTCCTCATAGGCCACTGCAGGGAGAGGAGGGGGAGGGGACGGGGTCTGAGCCAGGGAGGGAAGGAGGATGGGTAGAGGCCGGGAGCCCAGGGGGGCTGGGCTGGACAGCCTGGTTCTCTCTGCCCTCTGCTCAACCTAAACTTTATCCTTCCCTTGGTGGGGGTGAGGGAGGAGTAGCAGGGCAGGGCCATCTTCCTCCTTCTCTCCTTCTCCAGACCCCTAAAATGCAGGGTTCTTGGGTAGTCTAAACTAATTGAGTCTGTAGAATTAGTGGAAAATGGGGAAACTGAGACCTATTCAGAGGGCAAGAGACTTCAAAGCCCCCTCTGCTACATCCCTGAGGATAATTCCATGACCTTGAAATCCCCCAGGACCACTGGATGTAGCTGTGAGGATCCGAGCCCACCACAGGTGAATGGGAAGCTCAGCATACTGTTGGTCTCAAATTTGCTACCTGACTTTCCCAGCCCCGTCACTCCCCAAACACTGCTGTGCCCCCTCCTGCCCTGTCTCCCCAGGCACCTTTGCAGAGTGGGGGCTGGCTGGTCCACTGCGAGGGGTGGCCGGGCACACAGGTGATGGTGACCTCGCCGATGAGCTCAAAGCCCTCATAGCAGAAGAAGCGCAGAGACTCGCCCGCTTGGTAGTGATGCTTATACAACGTCTGATAGCCGTTCTCTGGCACCCCTGGGTTCAGGCACGGCTCATACTTCACTGCAAGGCATGTGTTAGTCACATGGCAGCTCACTGCTGAGCAGGCCATCCAGCCACCCTTCCCAGGGTGTCCCCAGACTCACAGGCACACTTGGGGACCCGGTCGCTCCACTTGGGTGTGCCTGTGTCCCGGCTGTAGCAGGTGAGAACAGCGGCCCCCTCCAGGCTGTACCCAGGCAGACAGCGGTACTGGACGTGCGAGCCAACAGGGAAGCCAGCGTCTGAGGTGGTTCGGTGCCCATTGGTGATCTCCCCAGGATCGGCACAAGTCATGACTGTTGGCAGGAGGGCAAGTTCAGGGGAACCTCAGGCCTTAAACAATCTCCCAGGAGCTTAGGGCTGGGAGATGCCTGAGCCATGGGCCATCTTCCCACTAAGCAAACCCCCATGTCCCACTATTTCCTCCAAATGAAGAGATCAAGAAGTTTGAAAAATGTAAAATTCAGTGCATTTTAGATTTCAGGTTCCTTCCAGAGAAGAGTGGTGGGGACAACCCAGGCCCCCATCCTAGGGTGAAATGTGAAATATTTGGCCACTGTACCAGAGCATATCAGCTACATCCCAGCACTGCCAGCCTTCCAGGGTGGATCTTAGGCCAGACAGCAGCTTGCGCTCTTCAGAAGGGCCCAGCCCTCCTGCTCCGCTCATTCCCGTCATTCCCAACACATTCCACTCACTGGCATAGCCTGCCCTGCAGGTGCTGCTTTACGTAGCCATTTCTTGAACATGGATCTGTGGGAGGCACCCTGCTAAATGTTTTACAAACACAGTATCCTATACTCTGATGATCCTGAGAAGTCAATGTGACTCATTGTCCAGGGGCTAAGGGTGGTCAAATAACGTGGTCCCTCAGCCAGATCCCAGCCCTACAGCACGGGCCTGAGATTCAGAGACCTGGCTCTCAGCTCAGCTTTCAGGCTCAGTGTGCTGCCCTGGCTAGGCCCTATCCCCTCTGGGCCCTGCCTCCATCCCTGCCTGTCCCTGTCCTGTCTGGGTTTCAGACTAAACATCCTGTGACTCCTCCCAGAGGTGGGGAGCTTTGTAAACCAGAAAGTTTTCCTTGTGTCCAGTCCAAACCTGCCTTCCTGAACTTAACCTCATCAGTTCCACCATTGCCCCCCAGGGCGAGGGAGAAGACCTATAATCCCATATCCTTGTGGCAGGCTTCCCAAAAGTTGGAGAAAATGACAAGATGACACCCCTTTCTGCTATTCTAAGAGATAAACACTCCCAGCTCCCTTCAAATATCACCTCTTCTGTGAAATCTCCTGTCCCCTCCCCAGAACAATGAACACCCTTCCTTCTCCCAGCCCTTCTTCATATTTATAGCAGCTGCTAAACTGTTCACAGGCACTGTGTGAAAACTCTTCACAGCCCTTATTCCTATTTCACCGATGAGGCAGACAAGACTCAGAGATGTTAAGTACTTTGCCCCAAATCACCCCGCAGGTACTACTCTGTAATATATCCTGAATTATTTAAGTGTCTGTCCGTTTCTGGACCCCAGCCCCTCTGCATAACCCCAAGCCAGCATGGGGCTTCGACAACTCCATTAAAATAAACCAAGTTCCGGCAGCCCGGGTGGCTCAGCGATTTAGCGCCGCCTTCAGCCCAGGGCCTGATCCTGGAGACCTGGGATCGAGTCCCACGTCAGGCTCCTGCATGGAGCCTGCTTCTCTCTCTGCCCCTCTCTCTCTCTGTGTCTCTGATGAATAAATAAAATCTTATAAAATAAAATAAAATAAAATAAAATAAAATAAAATAAAATAAAATAAAATAAAATAAAATAAAATAAAATATAAACCAAGTTCTCTGACCAGCCAAGGCCCCAGCAAAGCGACTCTCCGTAACGTTAAGGGTAGGAGACCGAGGGACAGGATCCTGGCCCAGAAGCGGGAGAGGGGAGCCGAGTTGACTGGGCGGGACCCAGGGAGGGGCGGGACTCTGACGCGACGGAGGCGGGGCCAGGAAGAGGCGGGGGCGGGGCCACCAGAAGGTAAGGTGGGACCCAGAGGACCTGGGCCGGAGCCCAGAACAGCGCTCCAGAGAGGTCCGGAGGGGACCGTTTCGGGACACCGGGGATCAGAGGAGAGGACGCCAAAGGGTACGAGGCCTGAGTGAGATCCAGGCAAATGCAGAGCGAAGGGATGAAATTCGGCCGGGACCCCCAGGGGTAGGAGCAAAGAGACAGAAGCTGGACGGAGGGGATGGGAGGGGCCCAAGTGGAGCGGCGGACCCCCGACGGGCAGGGGCGGGGCCATGAGAGACCTGGGCGGGCCCCGGGCTCACTCTTTTGGCAGGCGGGCGGCGCCGCGCTCCAGGACAGGTCCCACTGGCAGGTGAGAATGTCGGAGCCCAGCAGCTCGTAGCCAGGTTCGCACTGGTAAGTAAGCACCGTGCCCCGGATCAGGTCCCCGTGGGAAGCGGTCCTCCAGCCCCACTCTGGAGGTGGCAGCTCAGGGCACGTGTCATTCCTCGGCACCTCTGCAGGGGAGAGACCGCGAGTTCGGAGACTGCCCTGCAACGGACTCAGGGCGCCCTTCCAGCCTTAGGGGGCCGCGCTTCTCCCGGGATCTCCGGCCTGCCGGACCCCCGGCCATTTCTGGACCCTAGACCTCCGTACCTTTGAAATGCAACACAAAACCCTGCCCCAGGCCCGGGTTTGGCGGCCCTGGCGGTGCCTGGAACTGCAGCGTGAGGTCGGGCCCGGAAGAGAGGAGGCGGCGGCGCGGCTGAGGTCCCCGTAGCTGGGCCAGGACTCGGGCGCTGGGACCGTCCCCGTCGAACAGTGTCAGCATGTCCCCTTCGCGCACGTTCAGGCTGCAGGGAGTGGAACCAGATATGCGGGCTGGGTTACAAGATCTGCCCTCCTATGCAGTTCTGCCCAGGCCCTAACTCTGTTCATTAGTAACCCTACCTACTCTCCAGCCCTGCCCACATTTCCCCATCCCAGGTCCGGCTGCCCTTCGACCAATTATGGGCTTCTCTGTGTAGCCACTCCAGGTTCCACTTGTTCTGTGGCTCTTCCCAGTTCCCACTTCCCAATTCTTAGTCCAACTCCTTAGGAGCCCCTCACACTCTCTCGTCCCTCCTTCAATACCAGAGGATGCACAGTCTAGCTCAAGTCCAGCTCTGACCAATCAGAGGCCATGCTCTTTTACCACCAGCCCAACTCCAAGCCCCTGAGTGTCCTCCTACTTAGTCCGCTAGGTCACATGACCACCTCATACCAAATCTCACTGGCTTCTCCCCACATCCACCACCACCTTGCACGCTGGTGACTAGGCCCTAGTCTGGGCTAGCACTCCTGGAAACCATTCCAGGGGCAGCCTCAGAAACAGCCAAAGAGTGAGAGACACTGGGCCAGATGCCCCTTTGCACTATAGCCCCTGCAGAAGGGTCCATTACCCATGTCCCTGTCTAGTCACATGGCCAATAAGTGATTTGTAGCTAGGTCTACCAGACCACCCACACCCCCATCCTGAATAGTTAGTTGCCTCTTTCATCAGATCATATATTCACCAAATCCTGTGTAGCCAGCCAGGCTCACAGTGTCCGGTCAGGTGTTGTTATACCACACTTCACTGAGCCTGAACCCATTGCATCCCCGGTAGCACCAGAACTTACATCTCTACTTGGAGCAAGATGCGCTTCTCTTCCTGGACGTGCAGGCCCCACACACAGTCCTGGCCTGGGCTATAGCTCTGGGGCCAGTCAGGAGAGAGGACTACACCAGCCGCCTCTGACAGCTCCCCTCCACACATGGCTGGGGTAGAGGGGGGAGCAGATTCAGAACTCAGTCTTCATTTTACCAAGGGCCTCACCACTTCCAGTCGTGTGCACTGGACCACCTCAGAGGCTCCCTATTATCTCTTACCCACCTGTTTCTTGCCGTAGCTAGTCCCATTGTGTCCAATCCCCTGCCCTGCTGTCACCTAACCCCGCCCACTCTCCAGCTTGTGCATTACCCCCATCCCATGATTTAGCTCCAGTTAGAGCTCTTCAAGATGTTTGGGTCATGACCCCTAAATTCTGTAACAAATCCACCAATTATTCAGCTATGAAAACTATATCTGAAAGGGACAAAAATTTACCCAAGGCCTGGATTTATAGGACTTGAATATGCAAGTCTCCTTTCTGAATGGCCTTCCTAAGAGCCCCAGCTCAGGGGTAGTCTGCAGACAGAGGGACCTCCTGGGAATGTGAAGGGCTCACCCTTACAGGCTGGCTCTGTGTCATTCCAGTGGGGTTCTGTGGGATCCACACATTCGATGGCATTTGGGGGGCCAGGGGGCTCCAGGGCATATCCTGGGAGGCACGAGAAGGTGGCCAGTGCCCCTGGGCGGTACTCAGGGTCTGTGGTGGTGACATTGCCATGTGCCAGGAAGGGAGCAAAGCAGCGATCTTCTTCAAAGGCTAGAGGAGGAGTGAGTCACAGAAAAAAAGCATCAGGACAGGCCTCAGGGGATCTGGGGACATGGGCTGAATTCAAGTGTCGTTTGGCCACTCATGTGGGCTGTTTAAAGTGGGATGACTTTGGGCTTAGCTTTCATTCTCCAGTCTCCCCCAAACTCTAACACTTCTCACATATTGATGTTACCTTCTTGGACTCTGGAGGGAAACCCCTAGGCTAGTCAAATCCCAGCCCCCATTCTACAGATGAGGAAACTGAGTTCCACAGACAGAAAGTAACTTGCCCAACGTCACACAGTAGGGCAGGGGCAGAATCAGGTCTCAAACCCAGATTGCTCAATTCCCAGCAAGAGACATTTGGTTTTGGAAACCAAGCAGGAGCGAGGGGAAAGGGTGCCTTTGGAAAACTGGCTCATGCAGGTGACATGGCAGTTCTCTCCTCAAAAATAACAGATGGGCAATAAAAAATCTTAGAGAGGAGTGCGGGGGTGTGGGGCAGAGGGAGAGGAAGAGAGGGAAAATCTGAAGCAGATTCCCTGATGAGCACAGAGCCCGCTGAGGGGCTCAATCTCACAACCCTGAGATCATGACCTGAGCCGAAACCAAGATTGGCCAGTTAACCAATCGAGCCACCCAGGCGCCCCATAAATAAATCTAAAAGGGAAAAAAAGGGGCAGCCCACGTGGCTCAGCGGTTTAGCGCTGTCTTTGGCCCAGGGCCTGATCCTGGAGACCCGGGATCGAGTCCCACATTGGGCTCCCTGCATGGAGCCTGCTTCTCCCTCTGCCTGTGTCTCTGCCTCTCTCTCTCTCTCTGTGTCTCTCATGAATAAATACAAATTTTAAAAAAAAGGAAAAAAAATAAGATTCTGATCACCCTTGATTATCCATGCTGTGGCTAGAATCCAAAAGTGCAGCGAATGCAGAAGCTACTCAATTTTGACTTTGGACTAACTCAGCAAAAATGAACATTTGGAGAGCATTTTAGTTTTTGCCCACATGATCATATCTGAGCTGCAAAACTATCTGTGGAGAGGAATCTGGAGCTCATGGAGCAGCCATGGCCCACAAGTAGGGAGGCAGACCTCAAACCTGGGAATTCTCCACATTTTCAAATCTAACAGACAATTTATTTTTCAGATCTGCTGTTTTAGTTCACAGTTCCTTAACTTGATGAGTTAAGTTAATGATTTCATGCCCAAATCCCATGCATCCATCAGGGCCCAGCACCAAATCCATTTCTCCCTTGATTCACACCAGAAACCAGCCCCTCCCATCTCTGAGCATTTCACTTTCTTTGTTTCTCTCCTGCAACTGCTTGCACAAATCCTCTGCTCCAGTCACGTTGAAATTCTGTTTCCCAAACATATCAGGCCTTTCTCTACCTCTTTACTGTTGCTCACACTGTTCCATTTACCTGAGATGCTCATCCCTAATCTCCCTCTTTTCAAATTCTCTCTATTCTAGGGGCATCTGAGTGGCTCAGTTGGTTAAGGGTCCGACTCTCGATTTCTGCGCAGGTGATGGTCTCAGGGTTTTGAGATCAAGGCCCATGTCAGACTCTGTACTGGGTATAGAGTCTGCTTGGGATTCTCTCCCTCCTGCTACCCCTCTGCCCATCCCTCTCTCTTTCTCTCTCTAAAAAAATAAATAAAATAAAATAAAATAAAATAAAATAAAATAAAATAAAATAAAATAAAATAAAATCTCTCTGTCCAGCTCAAATGCTCCCATGATCACGGTCTTCCTTGTTTCTACTTGTCCAGCATCTAGTCTCCTGTCTTCTGTTCACAGCACTCCTACTTTCATTTTGGGACCCATGCTTCACCCCTCAGTCTATGAGGTCCAGTTGGGCCCAACTATGGATGCTCATGTGATGTGACCCTGCCAGTCATAACACCACCTGCTCCTGGTTTCAGTGATTGGCCCAGGTGTAGACACATGGCCTAAGCCAGGGAAATGAGAGTGCTTCCTGGCATTTTTGCTGAAGCTCTTAGGAAAGTGGTACGTTTTCTCTTTCTGATGGACTTACTACGTTGGTGGTACTTCAGTCTAGATACACACCACAGACTGAGAGCCTGACTGACAATGAAGCCAACTCATAGAGGAAAGCACTGAGACATTAAGATGCCTGGTCTCTTGGCTGCGTACCTGGATCTAGCCACACGTGACTCTTAAGCAGGAGAAGCCACCTCAGGAATTATAAGGCATCCATAGGAGCGGATTCTTACAGTTTTGCAGTGGGGAGAAAGTTATGTTCCAGAAATCCAAACACAGAGATGAGCAGGGACAGAATATGTACTTGTGACCATACTGGGCCATCAGCAAGAGGGGAAAGTGCAGGAGTTGGGGTCCCGAAGGGGAGAACACTTACCTTCAAATCTAAGGCTTAGCAGCAGAGGATTAGCAGGTGTCTCTGAAAGCAGCTCCACATAGAGGGACTGGGCATCACTGATGAGACCCCGTTCTGGGACATCATCCATGTCTGAGTCATAGATGACTGGGGAGAGGGGACTGCCACCCGAGCGCACCATCAGCCTGGGATGGAGAGAAGGGTGACTAGGAGCTCAGTTTCCCCTCAGAAGCTGCTTTACCTCCTGCGCTCACAGCTATTATTTTCATTATTTTCAAGCATTGACTATATGCCATGTACTCTAAGCCTTCACATGTTTTTATCTCATTTGCTTTTCACAAGAGCCCTTGAGTCAGTATGATTTATTATCCCTGATTTTATAGTTGAGGAAATTAAGGCCCAGAAAGAGTAGCCTGCCCAACGTCACAGAGCAACCAGTGGCAGAGCCAAGGTGGCAGTTTGTTGGGTAAGAGTGGTACCGGTGAAGATGATGATAACAAACACATTTACAGGGCTCATTGTGTGCCAGGCACCCTTCTAAGCACTTCACATATCTTAACACATTTATCCTCACAGAAGCCTTCAGAAGGAGGTCCTATTATTTCCATTCTACTAAAGAGGAAGCTGAGGCGCAGACATGTTCAGTGATTTGTCTAAGTTGGCACAGCTATACCACCTAGGAAAGGGAAAGGACTAATCTGTGTTTGACACAAATTTTAATTGGGACCCACCCCAGATCTTTCTGAATCCCCACTGCAGCTTTCCTATTTCCCAGAGGTGGGGACCTCTGACCCCAGGCCTAGATCCTCACCGGTCATTGTCCTCATCCAGTGAGACCCTCTCAAAGTGCAGGTGAAGCCGGCGTCCCTCAGCTGCTTCAATGACCCAACGGCAGGTAAGGTTGGGCCCAGCTGCTCCCCCAGGCTCAGGGGACACGATGCGGCCCAATGTAGCATTGTGGATGGTGCCACCACAGGATGCTGTGGACAGAGAGGGGACATGTTAAGGTGACTTGTCCTGTCTTCAGAGCTGTTACATCCAACACCTTTTGTTGGGACCTGGCCTCAGAGTGGTCTCTGCCTTGTAGGCTCCCCTTAGAGGATAGGACCTTATCTATGGCCACCACCCAGGTAGGGAAGCAGCCCTAGAATAGAAAAACCCCAGAAAGGACACCCCCATTCTGCTAATATGAATACTCCCCAGATGTGGACACTACAGCATGGGGAGTTATGAGGGATCCCCAAAATTGAAAATTTTCCCTCAAACAGAAAATCTTCCAAGATGGAATCCCCAGGATGAAGATTCACCAAGATAGAGTTGGTCTAGATTTGGACCTCAAGAATGGTTTCCTCAAGGATGAGGAGTCTCCGAAAGAAGAGACCTCCAGGATGAGACTCCCCTGATGGAAAACCTGTAGGTAGGACATCCCCATATAGAGATGCCTCCCACCAAGGCATGGGGATTCTCCAAGGGCAGAGACCTTTAGTGTAAAGAGCTCCAGGTGGAGACATCAGGATAGGGACTCTTTTGGGCAGAACCCCTTTGAAGATGGGTGTTTCCTAAAGATGGAGATCCCCAATATAGTACCCTCCCAATGGGGCTCCCAGGACAGAAGCCCCACCTATCGTGCAGGAGACTCACCCATGCAGCTGGGGGGTTCACCGCTCCAGGCTGGTCGGGTGCCATTGAGGCAGGTAAGGGTCTCCTCCCCCTGCAGCTGGTAGCCCGAATCACAGTGGAAGGTGGCAGTGCCCCCAGGGTGCAGGTCTGTCACGCTCACGTCCCCATGGGCAGGCCGGGGAGGGAAGCCGCAGCTCAGGAGGTAGGCTGGATCGGGTAGAGCAGGGAGGAGGAGGATTTGTCTTCCCACACCAACCTCTCTCACCAATCCCTTAGCACTTCCTTTCCTCTTCCCAGGTCCCCCTTGGTGGCACAGACTGGTCCATACTGGACCACATGGGCACTTTGTCTCACAAAGAGGTCATTTCAATATCCCTTTCTTCCCTAATCTTTGTTTTTGTTTTTTTTTTTAATTTAAAGATTTCATTTATTTGAGAGAGTGAGAGAGAGAGAGAGAGAAAGAGAGCAGGAGCACACAAGTAGGGGGCAGGGGCAGAGGGAGAGGAAGAAGCAGACTGCCCGCTGGGCCGGGAGCTGAACGAGGGACTGGATCCCAGGATCCTGATCCTGACTGGATCAGGTCAGGGATCATGACCTGAGCTGAAGGCAGGTGCTTAACTGGCTGAGCCACCCAGGTGCCTTCCCCTAATCTTTGTAATCTACCCACTTTGGCCTCCATTTTATAGATGAAGTATCTGAGACTCAAAGAAATTCTGACTTTAGCACTCATTTGCTGTGTGACCTCAGGCAAGTCAGTTGACCACTGTGAACCCATCCAGCTCTAAGAATAACAAATAGTATTTGCAGAGCTTGCTCAGCTTCTAAAATGAGTTCATGCAGTGCTTCTGAGGTAGCCAGAGTAAGGCTATGATCCATTTTCCAGATCTAGCAATTGGTGCCTCCCAGTGTTTTCTCCCTTACACACACACACACACACACACACACACACACACTTCTCCTTTGGTGCCTGGTGGGAGTACACCCTCAGCTTTCACCCAGAGGAGCCATATGAAACTCCTTTAGGAACTGTGACCATCTTGTCATTGTAGACCTTAATCGTCAGTGCCCCCTAAATGAATCCCCAGGGAAGGTGAAGAGCTTGGAAAGGCTTTGCTTTCCTCAAGGAACTGGTTTCTCTTCTCCTTTCTTGCAGTAAGAACTTTGTGATCTCTTTTTTTGTGCTGGCTGCTAAGAAGCTCGGAACCAAATTAAGGCTTGTCCCTAGCAACGATGGCTTGGCCATCTACATTCTATTTCTTTCATCTTTAATAATAAGCACTACCTGGTACTGATTTTCTTTTTGTTTAATTTTGCTGCATTCTTTTTTTGAAAGCCTCCTGAAATTCTTGTGGAATGACAAGAGATTAAATAAATAAATAGAAAGTAACTTAGGGGACTCCTGGCTTAATAGGAAGAACATGGGACTCTTGATCTCAGGGTCATGTGTTCGAGCCCCATATTCGGTGTATAGATTACTTAAATAAGTAGAGAAGGAAGGAAGGAAGGAAGGAAGGAAGGAAGGAAGGAAGGAAGGAAAGAAAGAAAGAAAGAAAGAAAGAAAGAAAGAAAGAAAGAAAGAGAGAAAGAGAAAAAGAAAGAAAAAGAAAACGAAAGAAAGAAAGAAAGAAGAAAGAAAGAAAAAGAAAGGAAGAAAGGAAGAAAGAAAAAAAGAAGAAAGAAAGAAAGAAAGAGAAAGAAAGAAAGAAAGAAAGAAAGAAAGAAGAAAGAAAGAAAGAAAGAAAGAAAGAAAGAAAGAAAGAAAGAAAGAAAGAAAGAAAGAAGAAAGAAAGAAAGAACACAGAAGAAAGGGAGGAGACTTGGTGGTAGATAATGGACTCTAAATTTGGTGCTGACACAGTTCTGAGTGTCTGTTTCAGACCGGACAGAGTTCACCAATAAGAGCTTCCTAGAGGAGGTGCACCAAATCTGGGTCTCTGTAGGAGGGGTAGGCTCTGGGCAACCATGCTTGGGAGGTACCAGCTTGCCTAGGCCTTTGCTTTTGCTGACTCTCCAGCCCTGAGTGATTCTGTCAGACCTGAGTGATTCTGTCAGAGACCTGGTCTCCCTATTTTAAAGTTCAGCAAGCATTTCCTTGGCTGGGTGCTGGGCACAGAGGGGTAAAAAAGACCCAAGCCTTGTCTTTTGGGAGTCCTCAGCCTACTGGATAGACCCAAAAACCTTCTAGAACACAGTGGCTTAAATAAATATTAGCCTCTTGATGGCTCTCCAAGACCAACGGAATCAAGTCCAAATGCTTTGGATCAACATTCAAGCCCCTTCCACAGCTGCGTCCAGCCCAACACTTCCTGCTTCAGTCCTTAGCACCTGCAACCCAGTTATCCTACACAATGTAGTATTGTGACTTCATATTTTATCACATCATTTCCCCTACTGGCAAGGCCCTTTCCCCTGCCTCTTTCTCATCTTTCAAGGAGTACCTTAAGTACTACCTCTTCCAGGAAGTCTTCCTGACCCCTCCCTTTCCAATAGTGTCCGTTTCTTTCTTGCCTTTACACATGTGCATGCATACTTATAAGCCTAGCCCAACTGATTGATCAATGCAGCCAAGAGGTGGTATGGAACAGTATAAAAGAACCCTGGATTGGGAGCTGGGTAAAGCTGACTTCCATTTCTAGCTCCATGACTTATTCACTGTAAGAAAGAGAAAGGTGGGAGTACACCCTCAGCTTTGAGCAGGTGATGTCACCTCCAGGACCTGTCACCCTTAAATAGCAGTAGTAATTCCAATCATTGACGACTGACCCTCTAGTTAAAGGAAAGAAACACGCAAAGCACCTCACACATAGGAAGTGTGCAGAAAATCTCAATCACTTGTCCCTCAGTCTCAGGTAATGAATGACTGGGAGTCAGGGCTGAGGATCTGACTTTCGCTCTGCAGTGTCCTTGCCGGGGTGCTTAGCAATCCAGAAAGCCTTTCTTCCTCTCAGAGGCAGAATGGCCAATGACCACTTGCGGGGGTGCCGCAAGAAGAAAATGAAACAATAGCCAGCATAAGGGTTTTATAAATGGGAACATTTGCTGGGCTCAGGGCGAGCTGTGATGGAGCCCTTGGCCTTTCAGAGAAGCTAATGAGGCCGCTCTGGACTAGAGGCCCCAGCGAGGGCAGAGTGGGGAGGGTTTAAACAGGGCTTGGGATCCCAAAGGTGCCCGGAGAAGCCGCAAAGCAGGGAAGCCCGCGGTAGGTAATGAAGGCCAATTTATGCAATAGCTCTGCTTCCCCAAATGTTCCACTTTGTCTAAAGAGTCCTATTTTCAGTGCCCTAGGGAAGTGGCTGTTTAAGGGAGCCAGCAGGGAGCCATTTTGTAAAATTGGAAGTCCAGCCCTCGGCCCTCAGGCTTGACTTTGCTCCCTGCCAATCTGACCTCCCATTATGAGGTCCCCACTTGCACATAGGAGTTCCTGGAGCCCAAGTATAGACCTCAGCAGAAACTGGAAGGAGTGTGAGGAAGGGATACAGGTTGTATGTGTCCTAAATAAGGCCCACAAGGGATCTGGGGTCAGCAGAACCTACAAGGGGCAAGTAAGGCCATGAGGAGATATTGGTCCCAAACACAGCTCCCTATCTGTTTCTGAGGAGCACAGGAAGGGACTTTGGAGATGGCAGCGTGTCTAGAATGGGATAGTGGGCTGGGCCCCTGGCCTCATGCACACATGTGTGCTAGAACATATGCGTGCACTGTGGAAAGGTTCCTGTACACACAGGTGAGTAGGGATGTACACCTGTGTGTGTAGGTTGTCTGTGGGTGGTGCTCCTGAATGCAGTTGTGCATGGATATGATAGAATCCCCTCCTACACCGCCCAAAGTCAGTAGGATCTTTCTAGGTCACAAATCTGAGGCTGTCACTATCTTGCTTAAAACATTCCAAAATGTCTCCACATCCCTCGTGGGATAAAATAGTCTGTACTCCTTACTGAAGCTGATAAGGCCCTTCATGCTCTGAATCCAACCTACTTCCCAGTCTGGTCTCTTATAGTCTCTCCTACCACTTTCTGGGCTCTTCTATAGCAGTGACTTACATTTCTGAGCTCTCACTGCATACCAGACACTATTTTAAGCACTTGACATGTATTCATTAATTTGGTCTTCCTAATACTACCATGAGCTAAGCATCATGATCCCCATTTTTCAGATGGGACAGTGAGGCATGAGAAGGTTAAGTACTCACCCCAGGTCACAAAGCTAGGACAATTCTCTCTTCCATGCTGAATTACTTCAACTCCTTAAGGGGATCATTCTTTTTCATCCATCTGGATGCCTGCCTTCCTCTTTCTCTCCCCCCACCCCTTCTCCTAGTAGTTCGTCTTTTCAGGTCCCAGCTTAGTTACATCGTCCAAGAAGGTGTCCCTTCATCATGGGGATAGAGGTCCTTATCTCACTGAATTATAATCATCCTGGTTACTTGTCCATCTCTTTACCTAGATTCTGAGTTCCTTGAAGATTTACATCTGGCTTGTTCATTCCTCTCCCCAAGGACAACACAGGGCCAATATGAAATGGGTGCTCAATAAACATTTGTCAAGTGAATGGATGAACTGCCACTCGGATGTTTGCACACCCAGACACATGTCTGTGAGTGCATGAAATAGTGTGTATAGATCTTCTCTGAGAGCCCTGCCCTCCAGGATCCTAGCCAGGAGAAAAGCCTCTGACATCTCCCTGGCCTTAGAAGCCTCCCAGGGATATCCCTGGGCCACTGTGTCCCCTGCCCTTCCACCAGCACCCCAGACTCCTCACCCTGATAGTGGATCCTGAAGCCACCGCCCCTTGGGACCCGTGGGCTCTGGAAGTGCAGGAGCAGGCGGTTGGTTGGACTCCGAAGGACCTGTCCTTCTCCCAGCATGGAGGAGTTGGCCAGGAGTCGGGGGGCCAGGCCCGGGGACCCCCAGCCAGCCAGCACCAGGAGTTCTTCCTCCCGAGACAGGTTCAGCGTCTGCACCTAAAGAGCCAAACCCAGATCCCCCAGGACAGGGCAGTCAGGATAGGTGACCCCTAAGTCCCCACCCTTTGCCTTCCTTTCCCCCATATTTGACAGCCCAAAACACCACCCTCACTTTGGCCAAATCATAGAACTCCAGGAGAGTCTTTGAGATCCTTAGAAAACAGACACATTTGAGTCAAAAAACAGCTTCTCTGTTTCCCAGACCAAACCTGCGCACACACCTGGGCCCAGAGGAAAGGGCTTGGGGGCTTCGAAGTCCAGTTACCTGGATTTCAATGCCGTAGCCAGGGTAGACGTGAATGCTGTAGGTGCAGTCCAGGAGCCCCGCGGTGCGGCTGGCTGCACTCCCCAAATCTGGAGACTCAACATGCCCTTCGCCCTCAGAGATGTTGTTATTACACAGAACTAAAGAGACACAAGTGGCTAGAGTTGAGTGGATCCTTGTGTTCTTGCCCTCCCAGCAAGCAATTCTGGGGGCCCTCACCTGTCTTGTCCCCAGCACTCCTCGCCATCTTAAGCTGCTGCTCCCTCACCCATCCGTGCCCACAACTCCCTTCCCCAACTATAATAGAGATAAAACGCGTAGGACGGTGCTGGTATACAGCAAGGGGAGACAAATGCCAGCCTTTATTATTGAGCAGAAGCTCAATACCTCCACCTATACCTATACCTCCCACCTATACCTAGACCCCTTCCTCCATTTGTTTCCAGCCGCCTCTCCCCCTGCATCCCCCATTCTCTCCCACACTCGTGCTCCTGCCCACTATCCCCATCTCCTTTCAAACGCCTTGCCTTACCCGGGCTGGTCACCGTGGTGGTAACAGTTGTCGTGGTGATGATGGTGGTCGTGGTCTCCTCCTCTCCTCCCTCAGGCCCAAGGGGCGGGCCTGGTGAGGCGGGGCCAGGAAGGGGCGGGGCCGTAGTTCCGGGGGGCGGGGTCAGCAGCTCTGGTGCGGTGGGGCCTGCCCCCCTGCCCCCTTTAGGGGTTACGGCCGTAGTCAGAGGCCCCGTCCCTGGCTCAGTGGCCCGTGGCAGGGAGGGCGCTGCAAGAGTCTGGCCGGCTGGAGGGGTGGCTAGTGTGGGGTCTGGATCAGATCCTGGGACAGTGCAAGGAAAGTCAGGGCGCAGAAGGAGCAAATTGGTGGGCCGTGGGTGGGGAGCAGGGCTGAGGGAAACTGGGGGCACCCCCACTGAACCCAAAAGACCTCCCCTACAAGATGCAGGCTCCCCACCTCTCCCTTCCGCACCCGAACTCTGCACCTCCTCCCAAGGCTTCCACAGCCTCACTCCCCCACCCCTCTCCACCTCCCTACCCAGGCCCTTACACTCTGACCGTCTCCTTGAGCCTCTCCATGCTTCCAGGTTCAGATCCGGCTCCCTTTCCTGTGTGTCCCCTTCTCTCTCCTCTTTCTCTCTTTTGCTCTCTCTGGAACTCTTCTCTGCTTAGTATTCTTTCTTATGGCTCTCTGATTTTATGATTCTAAACCTGCTACTCTCTGCACTTCTCCCTCTTTTTGTCTCCCCCCTATTCCTCAGACTCTGGTTCTCTGAGTTTCCATCTGTCTTTCTCTCTGATGGTCTGTTTTTCTGTCTGGCTCTGTCTCTTGATCATTCTGTCTCAGTTGCCCCGGTTCTCTCTGCCGTTTTGACTCACTAACCATCTCTCTCACTGGCTTGAGTCCCCATCTCCCCCAAGTTAATGACCTTTCCTCTGTGTCACTACTGCCACTTTGGGGGCCTCACCCGGCAGGTAGCCCATCTCTGGACCCCTCCTCAGCAGGGCCCCATGGAGCAGCTCGGCCAAAGCCTCAGAGGCTACCGTGGGGGCCTCACTTCCAGGCTCTGGCAGTGCCTCTTCTTCCTTCAGGGGCAGACCTAGGAGATGAAGTGGTGTGAGCCTTTCCACTGCCCCACACTCCTTCCTTCTTCGGAAAGATCTTTCCCAGAGCTCTTCCTCCTTCCTCAGTCAGCTGGGCCTGCAGGAGCTCAGAGGGTCCCAGACTGGGCTGAGAGCCAAGATCGGAGGAGGGGCTCCCAGCTGCCCCTCGCACTTCTACTACACCTTTCTCTCCCCCCCCCAGCCCCTCAACCCCCCCCCCCCAGGCTGCGTGGGCCTTTGGTGAGCATCTTGGCTCTTATGAACCCTGGACAGCGCCAGCAGAGTGGAGAGGGGCCACTGTGCTACCTTCCTTTTCCCCTCAATAGTGCTCTTCCTCCAACCCAGGAGCTCCTCCGAGGGTCTGGCAGCACCTGCCAGCCCTTGCTCCTGCAATGCCCAGCTTTCTCCCTGGGTTTCTATCTCTGCAGTGTGGTTCTCTCTCTCTCTCTCTCTCTCTCTTTTTCTCTCCCTCCCTCCCTCCCTCCTTCCCTCCCTCCTTCTCTGCAGTCTTTGCCTGCTTCCCTGGAGTCTGGCGAGGGGTCAGAGTAGAGGACTGAATATCTGGTCTCTGAGCACTGCCTCTGTTCATCTGTCTTTGTCCATACGTCCAAGAACATTTGCGTGTGCAGTGCCTGGCATCTCTCCCAGCACCTCCATCTCCCACCCAGGTACCCTGCAAGCTTCTGCCGCCTCCGCAGACATCCCCCCCAACTTCCCCAGCCCTTCTTTCTGGATTTAACCCCTGAGACGCTGGTAAAAGCTCCCCTTGTTCATTTCCCCACCTTCTCAGTATTGTGGGTTAGGGCTCTGGGTACAAGCCAGAAAACCCTGGCTTACCCCTTCCCCGTCAGCTGTACCCCATCCCCCGCCCCCCACCCCCCTCCAGAAGCTAGGAAAGCCCAGAATGTTCAGAGAAAGGATGGTAGAAGACCCAGTTGAGGACCTTCCCAGGGCCTACCCCCACACTCCCATGTCCTTACCCTGAATCCAGGGACAGCTCAGCAGAATTAGGAACAGCAGCTGGGGAGGCGGCGGGTGCTGGACCCTAGGAGTCCCCATGGCGACTCACGCCGATTTCTCTCCTCTGCGCCTCTCCTAAATAATCTAGCTGTCACCTTTCCTCCGTCTCCTTTTATCTTTCCCTTTAATTTTTTTTTCCCTGCTAGCAGTTAGCAAGGAAGACCATTTCTCTGCTCCTTGGGATGGAGGGGCAGAATTGGGCTGGGGGTCGCCTGGATTCCACCCCTCCTTGCCCAATCTTCTCTGTCCTCCGCGATCGGGTCTGTGGGAGAGGGGGCGCGGCTCCGGCTGGAGGGGGTGGGACCGAGGAGGCCGAAAGGGCCGGGTCGCCTGGATTACCCACACGCTCGGATGCCTGGGTCTACCGAGCTAGCTGGATCCTAAACTGGGGGAGTGGGGAAAGGCAAGACAGCTTCTGGGGGTCTAGGGTGGGGTCGAGGATCGGGAGAGTTCCTGCTATGGTCTAGCGGGGCTTGGTGGGGAGGGGAGGGGGTTGCGGAACCTGGAGAGCCGAAGCTCGGGCACTGGAGCTGCGGGAGGGAGAAGCTGAGAAAGGTGTCGAGCCCACGTCAGATCCTGGGGACGGGCGAAGGGAGGGGCCTGGGATTTATTTGGGGGCGACAGTGGGGGAGGGAGAAGGAGGAAGTGCAGATGGAGGAAGGAGGGACCACATGAGCCAGACCGTAATCCTCACTCCCGCGTCCCCTAGGGGAGGCAAAGGAAACTCTGGTCCTAGCTGTAATTACAACCCCTTCCCCCAGCCTTTTCAGCACATCTGGAATCTGAATCTCCTCCTCCCAGGGTGCCGAGGGGCAGCACAGCTGGGTTCACGCTTGCTTAGCTCCCCAATATGCCCCCTGCCCACAACCAGACACCCCCCCCCCCACGGGACTTCCCTTTCCCTTTTACAGCTCATGTGAAACGGGGTTTCCCCTCCTCCAGGAGAATGACAAGTTTCCACGTTTATGAGAAGTCGAAGGGGCGATAGGCCAGGATCTGGGGAGGAGAGACCTCTTGCCTTACATACATGACCCCGGCCAGCTGCCAGGAGGCTTCAACTTTGCTTTTTTTCTCCTGGCCTCCCTCACAACGCCTCTGGGGCGCCCTTTTCAGCACCGCCAGCCGCGGACAGCTCTCTCCGGCCCCGCAGGAGCAGCCCGGCCCCCCGCGCCGCGGACGATTGGCTGAAGCCGCCCTCACTATCAATCAGGCTCCGGGGGGTGGGGGAGGCTGGCTCTAGCGGAGGCGGAGTGGGGAGAGGAGTCACAGGCCGACTGGTCAAGGGATCAGCAGACAGACGGACTGGCCGCAGTGTCCCGGTCCTCAGTCCGCGAGCGCGGGCCCTGTGCACCAGTCTGCGCGCTCGCCCCGCCCCTTGTCTTGCCACGCCCCTCCCTCAGCCCCCGCCCCTTCTTTCCCCCGCATTGCAGGGCGGCTGGAGGTTGGCACAGTGTCCCCTGTGCCCCACGTGGCGCCCCGTCGGGGCGGGGAGGGGAGGCAAATCCGGAGACGAACCCCCCCACCCCGGCTAAGATGCGACTGCCACTGGGTGGGGGCGGGGGGTAGCTAAGCTGAGATGACTGTGGGGAGGGGTGACGTCAGGGTGAGTGGGAGCCAAGGAAGGAACGAGTAGGAGAGAAGGAGGGAGGGGGAAAGAGAGAGTCAGAGAGAGAGAGAGAGAGAGAGAGAAAGAAAGAGAGAAAGAAGAGACCAGCGGGTCGGGTCGAGGGAGAAGGAAGGGCAGAAGGGGGAGAAGGGGTTGGAAGGAGAGAGAGAAGCCGCTGCGGAGGACAACTGGTTGCGGGCTCTCGGGTCTACGGGTCCAGGTAGGGTAGGAACTGGTGTCGGGGGAAGCTAGAGGGAAGGGAGGGGGAGCTAGAAGAGGGGCGGGGAGGAGAGGGAGGAGAGAAGAAAGGAGAGGGGAAGACTGAAAGGGTGGAGAAAGGAGAGGCTGAGGGAGAGAAACAGCCGGAAGGAAAAAGGAGAGGGGGGTGGGTAGAAAGAAGAGAGTTGAAGGAGAAAGAGGTAGAAGGGGAGAGAGATAGAAGGAAAGAAAGAGAAAGGAGGACTGGGAGGTACTTGAAGGAGGTGAGAAAGAGGGAGATACACTGAGGTGAAGAGAAGACCTCAGAGGGGAGAGAACCCAGAGTGGGAAATGTGGAGGGGAAACAGCCCAGAGGGTAACCTGGGAGCAGCCACAGAGGGTAACAGTGGAGAACTGGGGGGACAGGGGAACTGGGGTCTGGAAGATGCCCCGGGCCTCCTGGCCAGGGCCTCCCTGCCTATCATGCCTGCATGGCCGTCGCCCTTGGCCTCCTCAGCCCTCACCCTGCTCCTTGGAGCCCTCACTTCTCTTTTCCTCTGGTACTGTTACCGCCTGGGCTCCCAAGACATGCAAGCTCTGGGGGCTGGGAGTCAGGCTGGGGGTGTCAGTGGAGGGCCTAGGGGGTGCTCTGAGACTGGCAGGTCAAGCCCAGGGAGATCTGGGAAGCCTGGGGAAGGACCCAGGGCCGAAGGCCTAGTGAGCCGTCGCCTGCGGGCCTACGCCAGGCGGTACTCCTGGGCTGGCATGGGTAGGGTGAGGCGGGCAGCTCAAGGTGGCCCAGGCCCTGGGGGAGGGCCAGGGGTCCTGGGCATTCAGCGCCCAGGCCTGCTTTTCTTGCCGGACCTGCCCTCAGCCCCCTTTGTGCCACGGGATGCCCAGCGGCATGACGTGGAGCTCCTAGAGAGCAGCTTCCCTGCCATTTTGCGGGACTTTGGGGCTGTGAGCTGGGACTTCTCAGGGACTACTCCTCTGCCTCGGGGCTGGTCCCCACCCCTGGCCCCCGGGTGCTACCAGCTCCTGCTGTACCAAGCAGGCCGGTGCCAACCCAGCAACTGCCGCCGGTGCCCGGGGGCCTATCGGGCACTGCGGGGGCTGCGGAGCTTTATGAGTGCCAACACCTTCGGCAATGCTGGCTTTTCTGTCCTCCTGCCTGGCGCCCGACTTGAGGGCCGCTGTGGGCCCACCAATGCCCGGGTCAGATGCCATCTGGGTAAGTAGATGCTGACTACAGACAACCTCTTTGCCTCCATGATTCCTCCTCCAAACTCTCTTCTCTGCCACCAGAGCTCTCTACACTGTGCTCCTGATCATGCCTCTCTTCTCAGCAATCTTCCATCACTTCCTGTTGCCCACAGCAGCATTTCCTAAGCTTGTTACCTGCCAACCATCGTCATAAGCTTTGCCATGGTCATTTACCACCCGGACTATGTTTCTTGATACTGATTCCCCCTGCATTTGTTTCACTTATTTAAAAGGGATCTGTGGGGATCCCTGGGTGCCGCAGTGGTTTAGCGCCTGCCTTTGGCCCAGGGCGCGATCCTGGAGACCCGGGATCGAATCCTACGTCGGGCTCCCAGTGCATGGAGCCTGCTTCTCCCTCTGCCTGTGTCTCTGCCTCTCTCTGTGTGTGTGACTATCATAAATAAATAAAAATTAAAAATAAATAAATAAATAAATAAAAGGGATCTGTGTAGGGACGCCTGGGTGGCTCAGTGGTTGAGCGTCTGCCTTCAGCTCAGGGCATGATCCTGGAGTTCCAGGATCGAGGCCCACGTTGGGCTCCCTGCATGGGGCCTCCTCCCTCTGCCTGTGTCTCTGCCTCTCTCTCTCATGAATAAATACTCTTTTTTTAAAAAGGGATCTTTATAAAACAATGATAGTATTACTTGCACTAAATAGAAAGTACTCTTAAAGACAAATTCAAACTTAAAAAAAAAAAAAAGCTTTAAAAATTCTAGTTAAGGGCAGCCTGGGTGGCTCAGCCGTTTAGCGCTGCCTTCAGCCCAGGGCGTGATCCTGGAGACCGGAATGGAGTCCTTGTCAGGCTCCCTGCCTGGAGCCTGCTTCTCCCTCTGCCTGTGTCTCTGGCTCTCTGTGTGTGTGTCTCATGAATAAATAAATCAATCTTTAAAAAAATAAAAAATAAATTAAAATTCTAGTTAAATACTCTAGCCTGAGACTGAAGCCTAACCTCTCTTCCTTTGGAAGGGAACAGTGTTAGTGGGGCGTTAAAAGTTATGATAGCACCAAACTGAGATTCCCTTCTTCATGTTTTAAAGACTGAGAGAAAATGGAGAAGGAAACAGTTTTGTTGTTTAATGCAGGGTTACTTAAAGCCCTGTTACCTAAAATCATTTCCTGTGCTACCAGTTTGATGCGTCCTCCACTTCAAAGCACACTGGCTTCAGCGTCAAGGCCAGATTCTTTCTCCCACCTGTTCCCTTCCTCCCCTTCCCTTCCATCACCAGGGATCAGATCATGAGAGCCTTCTGGCCGATCCTGGAAGATGCCACTCCGCAGCCTAGAATGTCTTTCTCCCTTATCACCTATCACCTCCTGGAAAACTCCTACTCAGCCTTCAGGACTCCCACTTCCAAACATCACACCTCCTCTGGGAGGTCTTTCTTTCTTTCTTTTAATATTTATTTATTTATTTGTTAGAGAGAGAGAGGCAGAGTCACAGGAGGAGGGAGAAGCAGGCTCCATGCGGGGAGCCCGACTCAGGACTCCATCCTGGGGCTCCAGGATCGTGCCCTGGGCCAAAGGCAGGCTCCAAACTGCTGAGCCACCCAGGGATCCCTGAGAGGTCTTTCTATTCTCCATCATTAGAAGAGCTGGCTGCTCGGTTTTGTCGCAGTACTTTACCGTGTTGGGCAAAACACCAACACTTTACCGTGTTGGTCCTTGGGCAAAAATGGACTGAATACTTTTATACTGAGGGCCTCATAGACAGTAAGTAGGTTCTTGTGCTAAACTGGCAGAAGCCCAAGAAGAGATGTCGCTTCCTCCAGGAAGCCTTCCCTTTCCTTTGGAACTGAGAGCTTGTGCTTTGCACTGCCTTTCCCCTATCTCCCAGCACTTCTTTCATCTGGTACTGTATTGTAAATCCGGGACACCTTCAAGAGAGCAAGGAGGGACACCATGTAGGGCTTTTTGAGACCTTCAAACTGCTTTTTGACTGACTGGGGTGGGCCCCTTTGATGGAGGCAGGGGTGTTGGATGCCTGGTCTCTTTCCATAGGCCTGAAGATTCCTCCTGGCTGTGAGCTGGTGGTCGGGGGTGAGCCCCAGTGCTGGGCTGAGGGACACTGTCTACTGGTAGACGACTCCTTCCTGCACACAGTGGCTCATAATGGTAATGAGCTCCCATTCTACTAGGGGAAATGAGAGACTGAGTGAAGGGGAATAGATTAGAGGCTGTGGGATCAAGCCCAACTGGCATCCGGTCCTAGCACTAGCATTTTCCAGCTGCTTGACTTTGAACAAGTCCTATAACTTCCCCAAACAGCTGTGAGGTGAGGCAACCACCTTCTTTACCGGGTGACTCAGCACAGTGGTAACAGTACAAGGCCCTGGACCTGGACCACCTGGGTTCCCGTCCCACCCCTGGCATGTACCAGCCATGTGACCTTGGGCAAGTTATGTAATCTCTTTGTGCCTCAGTTACTTCATATAAAATGGGAATAATCATGGCAATGACTTGTGGTTTGTTTGGATGACTTAGAGTTAACACATGTAAGGGGTTGGAATAGTGCCTGGCACTTACTGACAAAGTACTGGCTGTTGTGTGTATGTGGTGAGTGCTCTGGCATATCAGTAGTTAATGTCAGCTGCTCTCTTGTCTCCATACCCTTGTGCCCTAGGCTCCCCAGAAGATGGGCCTCGAGTGGTCTTCATCGTGGACCTTTGGCACCCCAACGTGGCTGGGGCTGAGCGCCAGGCCCTTGACTTTGTCTTCGCACCAGACCCTTGAAGCAAGGGACTCCCTTCAGATGTCTAGGCTGCAGAAGTGCCGCACTCAGGGACAGCTTGAGTAATAGCCTGCACCTCCTCTCCACCGCAGGGCGGGGGGGGGGGGGGGGGGGGGTGGTGCTGAGGGTGGGAACTGGCCAGCCTACACTGAAATACACATTTTAAGTCCTCTCCTAACTCCTGACTACCTTCTTCCAGCTACCAGCCCAGTAAAAGGCTTGGGGCAGGGGCTCCCATCCTCTCCCATCCAACTAGCCAAGTACCTCCTTAACACAAGCCATCTCCCTGACCCTCTCCCCTGGAGCCAGCACCAGACCCTCAACTCAACTTTATTCCAATAATTTAATAGAAAATTAAAATAAATAATATGAAATAGATTGCGAAGATGGCTGAGCTGGTGTAAGCCCAGGCCAGCCTAGTACAAAGTTAAAGGGGTGGGGGAAGGGGGAGGGAGAGAAACTACCCTGCACAACGGTGGGGAGGCGGCTCAGAACATGGTAGGTGTCAGGAACGGCTGGCATGACACTTTGGCATGTATAATGTGCTGAAAAGAGAGAAAGAAAGAAAAAAGGGAATTCTAAATCATTATAAACCAGCTGGAGAGGGAAGACAGCAGGATAAGGATGGGATGAGGGGACAAATGCAGGCCTTCTGAAGGGTTGTGAATGAGGAAGGGGCTGGAATGTACCGTGCCATTAGCAGTGAGATGCAAAAGAATGGAAAAGGGACAAGAAGAGGACCCACGACTTGGCCAGCAAAGCCGGGGGCAAAAGTCAGGGAAGGGGAGGGAGAGAGAGAGGAACTGTGTTCTGGTGGCAGGTGGAAGACAGAGAAAGGTCAAAGCTCAGTCCTTGAAGACAATCTGTTGGCCATGGGGACGCTCATCATGGGTGATGTGGCGCCGGACGTGGATCCTGCGGACCCGGTGCTCACGGTTGTCCTCGTCCTCCCCTCGGCCTGCCCCACCACCTCCGGCTGCACCCCCTGTGGCCTCCAGGAGGGCTGGGTCTGGGCCCCGGGGAGTCTCGTAGATCAGGATGTTCAAGGTCTCTTCAAAGATCCGGGCCTCTGGGAATTCCACCTGCAAAAGGCCGGCAGCCCCAGCTCCTACCCTATGATCCAGTTCCACAGATGCCTCCCCCAACCCCACTGCCCCACTACCAGGAAGTACACCCCCGAGCCGTTGCAGCCGCAGCTCCTCTGTCCTGACTACCTATCCTCTCTGCCAATCCCTTACTCAGCAAAGACATACTTATCCTTCAAGGTCCAGCTCTGGAGTCAGGCAGTTACTTGTTTTCTCTCCTTTGCTGCCAAGTCTCTTGGTATGTTCTTTCCCTTGACAAATACTCCTAGTGACTGCACCATACCAGGTGCCGTTCTAGGTTTTGGGAGTGTAGCAGTGAACTCAGCGAAGCTCCTGTCTGCAGGAAGCTTCCCTTCCAGGGGAGGGACACAGACATATTTGTAATAAAATATAATCTCAGATGGTGGTAAGCATTACAGGAAAAAATACAGCAGAAAAAGCAGGTGGGGATGCTCATGGCCATGAATATTACAACTTTAGAGAGGGTGTTCAGAGAAGGCCTCCGTGAAAGGGTGACATTCAACCAACAGCCAAAGGAGGGAGGGAAGGAGCAACATGGGTAAATAGAGAAAGGGCAGCCTGGGGTACATACAACAGCAAGGCTCAGAGCTCCAGGGTAGGAGTGCATTTAGTATTGCATAGTATTTGAACATCTGCAGGAAGGAAGCAGAGCGGAGAGAAAGTAGAAAGGGGTGAGGCAAGGAGGTGGTGGGAGAGTCCCCTTATGTAACCTGGAGGGACAGAGCTAACATAACTTTTAACAAGCTGCATTTTCATTACTGGTTTATCTTCCTGTCTTCCCAATTACAGTGGAAACTTCTTGGAAGCTGCTTGGAATTCATGCATGCATGTATTCAAAAAATGTTTCCTAGCTTCCATTGTGTGATAAGCACCTGCCCAGTGCTAGAGAGATTGGAAGAAAAGCTAGAGCCCTACCCTCAAGGAACTAATCTCTTGCTACTGACGTGAGACCCCCGGCCCCACCCCGCCTCTGCCCACTGCAGATTAGGAAGGAAGTAGGACCACCTCTGGGGTTAAAAGGTTGAAAGTTCATGAACAAAAGTATCCCAAAGAAATCTGTGCTTGGCTTGTGTCTTAAAGATTGAGCACAAGTTCATTAGGCAGATGCAGATGAGGAAAAAGTCCAAGAGGGATGCTAGTGCAAAGACTGGGAGGTATGAAATTGCGCTGGGTGCTCAGAGATTTGTGTATCTGAGGCACTTCCCTCATATCAAAGTCAAAAGGGAGCAGATGACACGAAAGAGGGCTGGTACTTTACTAGGCCTTTCAATCACCTTGATTTCAAACCTGGCGCCGTGCTTAGTGCAGAGTAGGTTCTGGAAGTATCTGCTGGGGACTACCATGTTCAGGACTCAGGACTTACAAACTCAGTGTGTTCTAAGAGACCTGTGTGTTCTAAGGCCTTGAGGTTTTAAGAACCTATTTTGCATCAGGGACCATTCTGAGATTTTAACATCTATGGTTTTTCTATATGGAAAAATGCATACACACTCCAAACCCGCTTACCACTTCAAGATGGCCTTGAGACCCAAATGGGCTTGGTAAAGAATCCCACTCTAATCCAACACCCTCACTTCACAGCAGAGAAAGAGAGACCCACAGAAGGAGGGTGATTTGCCCAAGGTTCCCCAAGACCCTGGAACTTGAAACTGCAGCTCCTGATTCCCAGGACTTTCCGCTGCCCGGTCTGCTGAGCTGTCTTTGTCCAGGGTCCTGGTGCTGCCCACCACCACAGCCCTCCCTGACCAGGCCCTGAATCCCCTCTGACCTTGGTCTGCTTCTTCTCCGTGGCATAGACAATGGAGGTGCAGCACACCTCGGCGATTTTGCGGCCCTGCCCGTAGAAGGACCAACAGCAGATCTCATCCCCCAGTACATCCTTGAGGAAAAGCAGCCGCCCGTGGAAGCGCAGGGCCAGTTTGTCAAACAGCTCAATGTTCTTAAGGAGGTTGTCATCCGAAGTGCTGAAGACCAGGGGACCAGGAGGCCTCAGTGCACTGGTTTCCTTCCCTCTGTCCCTCTAGCACAGAGGCCTGCCTGCCCTGCATACAGGTCTTGGGGTTCAGCAGAGAGCTGCTTCCACCCTGGGCCAGGCTAAGTGGGCCTTAGGGAAGAAGCAGAGCGGAGCAAATCCCAGCACAGCAGAAGGACTACTGTGCAGGACCTGGAGCCCCAGCTGCACCACTTCTTTTAACTGAGTGATGTGAGGCAAGTTATTTCACTTATTGGTGCCTTGGTTCCCCCATCTGCCAAATGGAGACAGTAGTACCCCAAAGAGTTGGGCCGATTATGGGAGCTACTATGTGTAAAGCATGGAAAGCAATGTCTCTGTTGTGGAAAAACCCTCTGTAAATGCTAGCCACTGTCATCTGATCCTCGGTGGAACCATTTCCTGGTGAACACACTGAACCTTGGGATGAAAATGACCTGCCCCATACCCAGAGCTGGAATCTGCACCCCGGCAGGCAGGCTGGCAGGCAGGCACTCTGTCCCTCTGGGCGGCCACAGCCCCCGCCCCCCAACCCTGTGCACCTCCCCACCCCGCGGCCATCACCTGGTGTAGGAATACTTGTTGTTACTGCGGTTGTGCAGGAGCTTCACCACGGGCTGTGGGGGTAGAGAGCAAGAAGGGCGGGGGTCAGGCTGCAGGGAGAGGCCCCCAGCTTCCACCCTACAGGACACAGGGGCCTCACCTTAGAGGTGCTGGCCAGGAGCTGCTGCTCCTCCCGGGGAGATGTCACCGTGGGGATGAGGCACAGCGGGGACAGGTTCTCCCTTTTTTGCTAGAGAAGAAGCGGAAGGTGGTTAACAGCACAACCAAAGGTCACTCACTCTCCTACTTAAAAGGTGTCCAAAGCTGCTCGTTGACTTTGGGGGCGGGGTCCAGACTCCTTAGTGGTCCACAGAGCTCTGTAGGATCCAACCTCTCTGATCTTGTTTCTACCATTCTCCTCTGCTTGCTGGGTTTCAGCCCCACTGTGGCCTGTTCCTTGTACCCACTCAGCCCTTTGCTGTTCCCATGGCCCAGAATTGTCTACACTGCTGTGTGCTTGGCTAGTTCCTTCATACCATTCAGATAACTCAAAAAGTACCCCTCAAAGGATGCTGGTCCGTCTCCTAAAGATTCCTGACTAGGGAAGCCCAGGTGGGGCTCAGTGGTTTAGTGCTGCCTTTGGCCCAGGGCATGATCCTGGAGACCCAGGACTGAGTCCCACATCAAGCTCCCTGCATGGAGCCTGCTTCTCTCTCTGCCTGCATCTCTGCCTCTCTCTCTCTCTTTGTCTCTCATGAATAAATAAATAAAATCTTAAAAAAAAAAAAAAAAAAAGATTCCTGACTGAAGCAGCCTCATCTACCTCCTTTACACATTAGCAGCTCATTCTTCACGGCACTGAGTTCCTCACATTTTCTCCTCTCCTCACATTTTGTTGTATGTTTGCTTGTGATCTGTCTTTTCTCAACTAGGGAGTGCCTGCTATACAGTACATGCTCAGTGTCTGTTGAATAAATGAACCTGGCTGGGTGGGATGAGGCATGAGGCAGAACCAGATACATGAACTTCTTTTCCCTTTTCTGTCTTCCAGAATCTTTATGCCAAAACCCCTTTTACTTCTCTCAACCAGATCTTTTTCTCAATCGGAAATTCCAGAAGACTTTTTTTAAGAGACTTATAAGACTTTTTCTAACATTAATATGGAAGAATTAAAGTCTACTATTACTTAGGTTAATTTTTAAAAAGAGCCAAGAGGAAAGACTGATGCTATCATATATTAAGATATTCAATAAAGCCATACTAATGAAAACAGTATGGTTTTGGTTTTGGGAACAAACGAAAAACCAATGGAACACCAAAGAGTTTGGAAATGGGCTGATGTATATATGAGAACTGGTATTTTTTTTTAATTTTTATTTATTTATGATAGTCACAGAGAGAGAGAGAGAGAGAGAGAGAGAGAGAGAGAGAGAGAGAAGCAGGCTCCATGCACTGGGAGCCTGATGTGGGATTCGATCCCGGGTCTCCAGGATCACGCCCTGGGCCAAAGGCAGGCGCCAAACCGCTGCGCCACCCAGGGATCCCGAGAACTGGTATTTATAAAGGACACCACATATCAGTGGGGTAAGTATGGAGTGTGTGTCAGTTATGGCTGTGTAATAAACTATTCCCAAACTTAGCAGCTTAAAGCAACAATATTTATTATCTCAGTTTCTGTTGATTAGGAATTTAAGAGTGGCTTAGCTGGGCTGTTGTGGAATAGGTGTACGTCTTGAGGTTGTAGCTAAGTCAGCCAATGCTGCAGGAATCTGAAGGCATGCCTGAATCTGGAGGATCTGTGTCAGAAAGCTTATACATATGGCTGGCAAGTTCATGCTGGCTAGCATCAGGAAACAGCTGGTCCCTGTCATCTGGACCTCTCCAAAGGGTTGCCTAAGTGTCCTCACAACATGGCAGCTGGCTTCTCCAGAGCAAATAATCCAAGAGCAAAGTGGAGGCTTCAATGTCTTTTATGACCTAGTTTTGTCAGCCCTGCTCTGTGTGCAAGGAAACTACCAAAAGAATGAATACCAGGGAATAAGAATCATTAGAGATTGCCTTGGAGACTGGCTCCACAGTCTGATTGATTCAAATCCTTCCCATTGAAAACCACACTCATCCCCTCCTATGATATCCCAAAGTCTCATCCCATTATAGCATCAGCCTGAAGTACAGAATACTGTCATCTAAGTCAGTCCAGATGGGGATGAGGATCCTTGGGTATAGCTCCTTAAGTACATTTCCTCTGGACCTGAAGACCTGTGAACTAAAGACACAAATTCTCTCTCCCATACACCTAATATGCAGTGGTGGAACAGGCATTATGATAAACACTGGAGTTACTCTTGTCTGGAATGCTTGGGGGAAGGTTGGTGGCACATACAAGTCACTGTTTCATAGAAATTCTTTTTTTTTTTTTTTAAGATTTATTTATTTATGATAGACATAGAGAGATAGAGAGAGGCAGAGACACAGGAGGAGGGAGAAGCAGGCTCCATGCCGGGAGCCTGATGCGGGACTTGATCCCGGGACTGCAGGATCGCGCCCTGGGCTAAAGGCAGGCACTAAATCGCTGAGCCACCCAGGGATCCCTGTTTCATAGAAATTCTGAAAGCCAGTTGGACAAATGTTGGGAGCTAATGCACTCTTGCCCAGAAATGATTCTCTATGGCTTTTGGCTCTGCCCTGAACCGTCCTTCCTTTTCCATGAAAGCCAGTCCATGCTTGCAGCTCCACGGTTTTCGCCTGTAAAGAGGTCCAAAGGCCTCTTCTCTTGCTCCATCTCTGTCACTTTCGCTCCAAGCTGGCAGTTTCTGCCAACATAATTCTCGTAAAAACGTAGTGGGTATCTTGCGAGTCTTGGGGTTCAGTTCACTGGATGATCCCACACCCACAAATTTTTGTGAGATACGCTCTCCTCTACTTTGGGGGTGTGCTCAGACTGCTGAGGGGCACCACCCTTCAGCTTCTTAGAAGCACTGTTGTTTGAGCAGCAGTGCTGAGGCATTTTCTGGGATATTTCTGAAGTCTTAACAAAGGCTTTTAGAATCACATCCTCGGCTTCATCTTTAGAACATGTTTTACTGAGAATGCCCTGTATCTGATCTTGGCCTAGAAGCTTTTTGTGAATTGTAGCATCATGTGTTATCTTGAAAGGATGGGACTTTTCAAACCCAGTAATTCCTGCCTTCTTGTTTTTCCTCTTGCTTACTCTCTCTTCTATTTCACTATCAGCAACAAAACCTTCAACATTCTTTTTTGGAAACCTCTTTAGCTATATCACCCAATTCATTAGGTATGTTTTCTACTGTAGGAGACAGTGTTGCTGAACTCTTGCCTCTACATGACAAGGGTTCCCTTTGTGCCAGTTTCCAGTAACATTTTCTTCCATTCAGCCTCCTCCAAAGTCATTGGGCTTCTATGAACAGACCCTCTAAAGCTCTTCAGGCTTTTAACATTCTCCTCAAAGTCCTGCCAGCTGGTGCCCACTTCCCAATTCTAAAGCCACTCCATATTTTAGGCTTTTGTTACTACAGAACCCCACTCCAGATACCAAATCTGTTATCTACTGCTGGGTAACAAATGACTACAGATTTAGCAGCTTAAAACAATAAACATTTATTATTGCACACAGTTTTCATGGGTTGGGAACTTGAGATTGGCTCAGCTGGGTGGTCTGGACCAGGGCCTCTCATGAAGTTGGGAGTCCAGATGCTGGCCAGGGCTGTAGTTATCTGAAGACTTGATTGGGCCTAACAAATCCACTTGAGATAGTTCACCCATATGGCTGGGACTCTGTGCTGGTTATTGACAGGGGGCTTCTGTTCCTCACCAAGTAAACTCTCCTTTGGGTTGACTGGGTGTCACGTGGCAGCTGGCTTCCCCCAGAATGAGTGATCCAAGACAGAGGCAGAAATTGCAATGTCTTTTGTGACCTAGCTTTAGAAGTCATACACTATCACTTCTGCAATATCCTATTGGTTACATAGGTCAGCCATATTCAGTGGGGGAGGGGACTACACAAGAGCCCGAATAAGGAGGAAGCAAGAATTGCTGGTGGCTATCTTGAACACTGGCTACCACAGAGTGTTTAGTAGATGGCATTGGAAAAACTAGCTCACTCTACGGAGGACAAAAAAAAAAAGTTAAATCCCTTCATAATTCACATTTAAGACCATGAATTCCATTTAGATTAAAAGACCCATATATGAAAGATAGAACTATAAAACTAGTAAAAGATGTAGGATGGGATAAAAAATCTTCCTAAAGAAGATATGCCACTAGGTTAAAAAACAAAGAGGAATTTGACATTAAAATCAAGATTTTCTCCAGTTGACAATGGAAACTGTGACTTTACAAATAATCCCAGGTAATAATGCTAAAAGAATGACAGAATTATAATTACTCTACAACCCTAAAGAAATGATTGATCCATAAGGATTCTCAATTGGTGGTGTGGCTGATAGGTAAGTGCCATTCACAGTTACCTATCAGTGCCTACACAACATCACACAGATTACTTCATGGTTGGCAACAAAGAAATGGAAGATGTAATGATAATGGAGGGATCCAATCATCATCACGAATCTAGGGGCCAATTCTGAGCATTACCAATGATGGGTCATATTAGCAGCAGTATTATGGATTTCTCAATACAACACAATATGAAATACATAAAAATTGGGCAGCTCAGGTGGCTCAGCAGTTTAGAGCCTGCCTTCAGCCCAGGGCCTGATCCCGGGGACCCAGGATCAAGTCCCATGTCAGGCTCTTTGCATGGAGCCTGCTTCTCCCTCTGCCTGTGTCTCTGCCTCTCTCTGTGTGTCTCTCTCATGAATAAATAAATAAAATCTTAAAAAAAAGAAATATATAAAATTACCTAAATTTTATTCTAACCAAAATGTTTAGTATCAAGCCTTTAAATCTGCTGTTGGGGCACCTGGCTAGCTCAGTCAGAAGAGCATGCGGCTCTTGATCTCAGGGTTGTGAGTTTAAGTCCAATTTCTACCGTAGGTGTAGAGATTACTAAAAAATAAATAAATAAACTTAAAAAAATAAATCTACTGTCTAGTTTCCAGAAAACACAGAATAGGGTACAGTACTAAACCAAATGATACCACAAGGAATCAGCCAGGCAAATATGGAAAACAGATCACTGTGCAGGACAATTGGCAGTCTCTTTTAATAAGTCAGCATAAATAAAAAAGGGATGGTTTGGGGTTGGAAGAGACTTAAAGAACATAATAATCATATGTAATGCAAGGATCTAGACTGGGTCCTGGTTTAGATGAATCAGCTATAAAAGATGTCTCTGAAAAAAAAAAGATGTCTCTGGAACAAATGGAAAAATTTGTATATACTCTGGAAGTTAGGTAAGAGGAAATTTTATTGACATGGAAAGATGGCAATTATTAACAAACAAAAAAAAAGCAGATTACAAAACAGCACATACAGTATAATCATATATATTTTGGCAAACACACACATGCACGCGCACACACACACGAAGACCTTGAAGGATATTTGGAATTTTTATTTTTTATCTGTGTTTTCTAAATTTCTACAATGCATACATATACTCCTTTAAAAATAATAAATGGTTATAATAAAAAAAGATTTCTATCCAACAACAGATGCCACAGACAGGTGACATTTTAAGAGAAAATACTGGCAACAACTAAAACTGACTAAAATTTATCTGAAACAGATTTTCTCAACTAGGATTCTTCATCTGAATCTCAAAATCCAGGAAATAATTGCAGTACCTATTTTCTCATCTCTTCCAAGAATGATAGCAAAGTAGTACCATTCTACAAACATACGAGGAAAGTAAATTTATTATGTACAATACATGTGTTAGGGCTTAGTTCTCCCTAGGAACTAAACTAAAATATGCAGACATCTTCTCCAAACCAACAAGAAAAAGATAGGAAACTCAGTCGAAAATTTGGTAAAGAACATGAATAGGCAATTCACAGAAAGGGAAACCACAAAAGCAAGTAAAGCATATGAAAAGATGCTCAATTTCATTAGTAATTAGAGGCATGCAAATTAAAATGAGATCACTCTGTACCAACCAGAGTGACAAAATTAGAACACTGGATGATGCCATGTGTTGTTGAGAATATGCAGAAACGGGATCCCTTTTGCATTGCTGATCAAGAGTATAAAGTGCTACAGTCATTTGGGAAAGTAATCTGATGATACTTGCTGAAATTCATTTGTATGTGTTCTATTACCCTGCAATTCCACTCCCAGCTACAAACATGAGAAACCCTGGCCCAGGATCCACAAGGGCACATGTATAAGGATGCTCATGGTGGCAGGTGGCACGGTTTGTGGGGGAGGGAAGTTGGAGGCAATCTAGGTTTCCAACCTCAGGGGAATGTATAAATAAAATATGGTGAATACATGCCATAGATTCTTGTGCAGCAGTTAGAAGCAAAGAACTAAATGTACAAATAGCAGCATGAATAGATCTTGAAAAAAGTGTTGAATTAAGAAATACACAATTCATACCTCAATGCCATTTATGGAAATTTAAAACACGTACATATACAAAATGAGGCTTTTAGTTTTTCAAGGGTACAAACATAATCTAAGTATATGTATCAAAATGTCAGAATTAGAGGGGTACCTATGGGTAAAATGGAAGTGGGCAAGGAACTGGGAATGAAAGGGAAAAATAAAGAGAGAAAAGATCTGTAATGAGACCAATGATGATTAAGTACCACATGCTGAGGAGTATGATGAACCCAATTCTCTACACCTGAATCTTAAAAACAAAAACCTCCAAATGAACATGCAAACTCTGAGTGGGGTGAGGATGGGAACAGTGTCAGAGAAATCTGGAAAGGAAGCAAGAAGAGCACAGAGGAAAAAACACTGCACCTAGCAATCCGATAAGCTGGGGCTGACTCTGAGCTCTGCGGCTTACTGGCTCTTTGACCTTGGATGCATCCTTAACTTCCTACCTGTATATCGAATAGGGGTACAAGATGTACACACAAGCAGATAGCAGAATAGCTCCCAACGCACAGTGGGTGGAAGGTAACACTGAATAAATGTACAACTACAGAGCAGGAACCCACTTTCAAGATTATTTAGTTCAATGGTTTTCCAACTGCAAGTGGTAACCCATTAATGAGTCATGAAATAAGTTTAATGGGTCCAAAGAGCATTAAAAAGAAAGAAAACAATATATCAGCATGTATTTCACTAAAAGTATCATTTTATAAAATGTTTACTTAAGTTATATATACGTGGGCATAAAATGCATTTTTTCCCCTATAGGTTGCAGTTTGAAAAACATGGATATTGCCCAAAAGAATTCTATACTTTTGTTTTTTTATTTTTTTTTAAAGATTTTATTTATTTATTCATTCATGAGAAACAGAGAGAGAGAGGCAGAGACACAGGCAGAGGGAGAAGCAGGCTCCATGCAGTGAGCCCGACGTGGGACTTGATCCTGGGTCTCCAGGATCATGCCCTGGGCTGAAGGCGGCGCTAAACCGCTGAGCCACCCAGGCTGCCCTATACTTTTGAATTTCAAGAACCGATATGTATTCACCAAGATAACAGAAAATTGTTTATAGTCGCCACTTTTTAATATATAAAGGGCACTAAAAAAGAAACTCTTATAATCTCCTAGTAATATTGTATCATAAAAGAAGGTACATTTTTAACAATGTAAAAATAGAACAAAATAAAAGGCTTTATGTAAAACTCACTACAGTGTACATATTTTTCTTGTTTTCCTATCTTTTGGAACATGAGAACAGAATGCCAGAGGTAGGAACTGACTTAATCAAGGTCACTCAGTCAGCTGTGGTAGAGGTGACACTTAACCCACAGGTCCTGGCTGTGCTTTCTAAGCTCTCTTCAGAACCCTGAGATCCATAGAAGAGAAGCCCAGAAGTTGGGGCGTGGAACCCCCAATCTGTCTTTTGGGGAGCAGCTCTGATTCTAGGATTTCATTGCTAAAAAAGAAGTTAAAAACAACAACAACAAAAACCTGGCTGGGGGTGGAATACTGCCTCCCAGGACAGGACCAAATCACAGAGATCATTGTATTCTAATTTAAAATTAGATTTTTTTTTCCTAGTGGCACAGGGAGTTATTTAAGATTTAGGAGCAAAGGGGAGACTAGACTGTTTAAGGATCATCACTCAGGTGGTAGTGTGATTGCCGGATTAGCCAGGTAGGAACAGCAAGGAGAGAACAGTCATTTAACTACTGTAACAGGGACCCCTGGGTAGCTCAGCGGTTGAGCGTCTGCCTTTGGCCCAGGACATGATCCTGGAAATCAGAGGATCGAGTCCCACATCAGGCTCCCTGCATGGGGCCTGCTTCTCTCTCTGCCTATGTCTCTGCCTCTCTTTGTGTCTCTCATGAAAAAATAAATAAAATCTTAAACAAAAAAACTACTGTAATAGTCCTGGCACGAGGTGGTGAGGGAGGTCCTTCCTGAGGTAGCAGGAATACACAGGAAAGCACCTCCAACCAAATTTTCTGTAGTTATGGCTAGTCACAGCCAGGCCATAGGGAGCCTCTCCAAACAATACCCCAGATACCTCCCCTCTATTTTTTAATGTGCTAGTATCTAAGTGCTTAGACAGCTCTCCCAGAGACATGGGTATAAGGTGGGACCCAGGGCCCCTCACCTGCAATGCTAGCTGGCAGTCCTCAATCAGACCCTGTACCAGGTAGTAGCGTGCTTCGCCTAGTAGCTCCCCCAGTTCTCTGGTATTATCAGGCAGTGGCACGGACCCATCCCGCAGGTAGTTGAGGATTGTACCAAAGTGGCGGCCGCTCCGGTCAATCAGCACCCAACCTGGTGGAGTGGAGACAGGCAAGAGGAAGGATGGCTTTGCAGGGGGCTCTGGAGCTACTAAATTTTTATGAAAAACAGATTCCAAAGCTACAGGTCTGAATACTGATCTGTCTCAAACCTTTGCCACATCCAAGAAAATCCCTTTAAAACATCTCCAGTGAGTTTTCCCATAGACCCCTTTTTAACATTCGTAGACACAGAGAATGAATTCCTTTCCAGGTCTGTTCTGAATTGAAAAAGTTCTCACCATGAGAAAATGATTGCAATGAAAATGATTACCTTACCAACAAACTCTAACCTTTGGCATTAGTTCTGACTGCCTTAATTAAAATATCTACCCCACCCCCCAGTTCACTACCATTTCAACCTTTATATTATTCATAGAACTTCACACGTATTTTTCATATGTGTATTTGCTTATTATTTTCCTCCTGCCCCCACAAAAAAGTGAAGTCTATAAGACTAATCTTGTCTGATTCATTTACCAAAGTATCTCTGGCACTAACTGGCACTTTACAAATACTTGTTGAATAATCAAATCCTTCAACCTCAGATATTTTAAGATTGAACTCCATCGCCCAAATTTTAATTTTCCTGCTCTTTACTATCATTGTTATACCCCTCTCAATACCTTCCCCCACCCTCACAAAAACTACAGTTCCACCTGGGCATGTGGGTTCCAACCCTGAAGGCAACACTCCAAGAAGGTAAGGTTCACCTGCCAAAGAGAACTGTCCACCCTTCTCTCTGGTGTCCATGGCAAACCCCCAAAACAGCCTTTTTCTACAGTCTGCATTTACAAATGGATCCCTAGAGCGTACGGGGACCTGTGTTGGAGGAATACAGAGACAGACAACTCCTCCAGGCCGGTTGTTAGCAGTGCTGAGGTAGAGAGGCAAACATAAGGCTGGGCAGTTGGAAGGAACATGAAGGTTGCCTGGAAGGGTGCTGCTGGTAGCAGGACTGGTTCCCAAGTCGTCTGAGCTGAGGAGTAAAGGGTGGGAGAATTGGAGGGGACTGGTAATAAAAATTCGGAAGTGACGTGTTGAATTACTTACCACAGCGCGTGTTGGAAGCGGGCATGTGATGTTCCCTTAAATGTTGGTTATTGCTAGGGATAAAGGACTGAGATAGGAGGGGAATTATGAATGAGGAAGGGGCGATGAGACTGGATGGGGGGGCTGGAGGGAGGTGAAATGAGTTGACTGCACGGTAGAGACGCGAGAGAGGGGATATGAGGAGACTGGGCGAGGGAAGGCAGACGGGGATCTGGAGGATGGAGGACCACACAGGTAAGTGCGGCGCGGCGTACCTCCCGCGTCAGTGAGCACCTCCGCGCGGCCGCTGAACATGGCTTTGAGCATGGTGTCCTGTCCCGTGAGGGTGCGCAGCGTGGTGTAGTGCAGCGAGCCGCCCACATTCAGCTTCACGTACTTGCTGTTCGGGGTCAGCGGCTTGAGACCGTAGGCGGCGGAGCCAGGCTCGAGACCCGAGGGCTTGGGGGCTTCCAGGGACGGGGCCTCGGCCGCCGCCGGGCCCGAAGCCTCGGCCGACATGCCGGGGACTGGCGGCGGACGGCGATCCTAGGCTCTCTCCGCACCCTCCGGCGGCTCCCAAAGACCCCGAGACCCGAGCCGTCGGAACAGACAGCGAGGTCCACACGACCACACGCCGCGGCTACTCCGCCGCAGCCGTCAGCCCCATCACGCCGACGCCGCCCGGAAGCCGAGGCTGAGCAGGTGCGCAGGCGCGCCAAGGTCCCGCCCCTGACCTCGCGCGCCGGCGGTGCGGAGCATGCGTGGTGACCTAGGGCCCCCGTGGAGAGGTAGCGCGCAGCCTCCGGCGGGGTGGGATCCCGCGCGACGTGAGGTACTCGCGCGGGTCTTGGACAGTGGTTGGAGGACGGGCTCCGCCACATGCCTGCTGTGGAAAGCGAGGTCGCCTCGCGGTGGTTGAGTCTCTGCCCTCAGAGCGCTTCGCGGGCGTGAAAGGCAAGGTTTCCGCCTCCCATCCCCGCGCTTTTGACAGACTGCGGAGAGCTTCGAACAAAGCACCAAGGGAGACTTGTACAAGAGGCCAAAGTGAGGTGGCCTCCTTAGAGAGGTGACAGTAGTGCTAGGACATGCAGGGTGTGTGTAGTAGGTAAGGTCGTCAGGAAGTGCGTGCCTGAGGAAGTGATGCAGAGCCGAAGCTGAGAAGACGAGGCCACACTAAGGTGTGAGGGAGAACTCCAGGCAGAGGGAAGTGCACACACACGGACTCCAGGCAGAAACACGCCTGTGGTATTGAGCAGAATGAATGTCAGGGATGGCTGCAGCGGCCAAGCAAAGGTTTTAGAATCCCAGCTAAGGTCTCGAGACGCCCAATCCCGAAAAAAAGAAAGAATAAGTCAGGGACATGTTATTGACAGGAAAATGTACTGAGAAGTGTTTATCTGACTGGATCTACGTTCCGTTGAGAGGCTGATACTTCAGAGATTTAACAAAGGATCTTAATGTCTAGCATGGGGGTTTGCTGGAGGGAAAATGTAAACAATTTCCACTCTCCCACAAGTTCATTGGGTGATCCTAGCCAAGTCACTTTTCTCTGGGCTTGGTTCCTATTTTGCTTAGTGTGGGGTGCAGATTTCAATGCCAGGGAACAGTTAGGAGTGTACATGAGTGGGGTGGGGCATTACAAGGTATTGGGGAGTAATGGAGCCTGTGGTGACCCAGAGAGCTCATGTTTTACCAAAAGAGGTTGCCAATTCTGATTTTTCAAGTGCAACTGATTAAAAAAAAAAAAAAAAAAAAAAAAAAAAAAAGGCAGCCCAGGACAGCTGGGAGCTAGTTTACACTCTCCCTGTGGAAACCTTGGTAATGCTAGGAGCAGGCCTGGCACTATCAGCTAGGCCATGGCACTCTGACAGATTGAGAGAAAGACCATTTCATAATTATTTCTGAACACAAAACCAACATTGCCCAAACACAAAAATGACCAAACATAACCCCTTCTCCCACAGTTTGAGTGACTGCTGCTTCTTTACCAAGTACAGCTTTTTAAAAAAAGATTTTAGTTATTTGACAGAGAGAGAGAAAAAAAGAGAGAGAGAGAGATAGCACAAGCAGGGTGGGCAGGAGAGGGAAAGGGAGAAGCAGGCTCCCTGCTGAATAGGGGGCTTGATCCCAGGACCCTGGGATCATGACCTGAGCAGAAGGTAGATGCTCAACCATCTGAGCTGCCCAGGTTCCCCTAAATATAGCTTTAATCCTAATCCATTCCTTCTAACTTCTAGATGAGATTTATTAAGATAACCAAAAAGAATTATCACCGCTTCCTGACAACATCCAACCTGAAGCAAATCTCCCCTTTCTTGAGCTCTCCTCGAGAATCTAACACAAGCCCAAATCCTATAATAAGTCCTTTCTAACACATTTTGCTGAGATGTCCATGATGGGTTCCCCATGGTGTGCCATCTTCCTTGTTCAACCACAGGTGTGCTCCTGCTGGTCTTTGGCTGGAGGGCATTGTCAGAAAAGAGGAATCTACAGAGTTTCAGCTGAAGCCTTCACAAACTTGGACTGGGACCCTCAACTCTAGTAATAATGTGCACATCTGAAACACTTTGTGTCTCTAACTGTTTGAGATGCCATCCTGCCCATGGCTGGGAGGTAAGTTCTCACTGAATGTGAGCTCTGATGTTTTATTAAGACCCTTAAGTATTGAGATTTTGTCTTCCTTGCAAAAAGGTCCCCTTTGGTTCATGGTTATACAATTAGATTTTTATTTTTATTTGGTTAAATTGTTTTTTGGCTTTCTATATCTGCCCCTATGATCTGTCCTCTCTGGTCTATTGTTTTGAATGCCATTTGTCTATAAGAGGAAATGTTTCTAGGGAAAGGACAGATATGCAGCCCTGAATGTCTAAGGACATCACAAATCTATTATTGCTCAAACTCTAGTGATTGAACACCACTTGTCCCTCTAAGAAGCTGGAGTCGCCAACCACTCAAGGGTCATATAATTAGTTAGCATGCTTGAGTGTTACTTGTTACCAGAATAAACCAGACAAATCACTCCATTAACCAATGTCTAGTAAGTCTGTACTACAACCAGTCTTATAGACTGTGGAATTCAAAAGATCCTCAGACCAGTGTCTTTTGGATAAACTTTGCCTCAGATTGCCATTTCATTTACTTATTTAAGATTTTATTTATTTGAGAGAGAGAGAGAGCACGAGCACATGATCAGAAGGGGAGGGGAAGAGGGAGAGGGAGAAGCAGGCTCCCCACTGAGCAGGGAGTCCTGGGCAGGAATTGATCCCAGGACCCTGGGATCATGACCTGAGCCAAAGGCAGATGCTTAACCGAGCCACCTAGGCACCCCTTAGATTGCCATTTTAAATTGCTATAAGGAATTTTTCCTCAATTTTGTGTTCCAGGGAACTACTTTGTTTCATTCTTTTCCGCAGAATCAGGACATTTTTCTGGCCCTGTCAATGATAATTGGCTTTTGGCCAAGTTCTGCAGATACAAGGTTGCACAGCACTATCCTTATGGAGCCTTGTCTCACCTAAAACTGGGCCAAATATCTGCTTCCTCCTCACAATTACACTAATTTATACCCTTACCTCCCTGACAGAATCTCACTAGGGACAAGTTAGAATTGTAGCAGCCCTAACAATTGTTTATTTGAGAGGTACCTCAGAACAACAACAAGAACAAAAACCAAGAAAAAAAGAAAAGAAACCCTCATGAGGAGATTGTCTTGTTTGTTAAAAGGAGATATTTTGGGGTCCCTGGGTGGCTTAGCGGTTTAGTGCCTGCCTTTGGCCTAGGGCGCGATCCTGCAGTCCTGGGATCGAGTCCCACGTCGGGCTCCTGGCATGGGGCCTGTTTCTCCCTCCTCCTGTGTCTCTGCCTCTCTTTCTATGTCTATCATAAATAAATAAATTTTTTAAAAAAATAAAATAAAAGGAGAGATTTTATGGGGTGCCTGGTTGGCTCAGTCAGTAGAGCATGGTACTCTTTGATCTCAAGGTTGTGAGTTCAAGTACTACATTGGATGTGGAGACTACTTCAAGAAACAAACAAACAAATGGAGGGCACCTGGGTGGCTCAGCAGTTGGGCGTCTTGCCTTTGACTCGGGGCGTGATCCTGGGGTCCTGGGATTGAGTCCCACATCGGGCTCCCTGCGTGGAGCCTGCTTTTCCCTCTGCCTGTGTCTCTGCCTCTATGTGTGTGTGTGTGTGTCTCATTTTATTTATTTTTTCATGAGAGACACACAGAGGAACATCCTTTGTTTCCTTTGTGGGCACTGAAAAGTGTATTTATGTAATAGGCTGTGTTATAGTACAAGATAAGAAAAGGCCTTAGTTCCAAGATACAAGAAGAGCTTTTGGCATAATCCAGTATCTTTATTTTTTTATTATTATTTTTTTAATCCAGTATCTTTAAATGTTAGTTTGCCATGTAAAAATAATACCAGCACAATATTCTGGTTGGTATAAGATCAGGGTTAGTTTTCTCATGATTTAAACCTTCATATTTTTTATATTGATTTTTTTTTTAAAGTAGGCTTCATACTCACCTGGAGCCCAACATGAGGCTTGAACTCACGACCCTGTGATCAAGTCATGAGCTGAGATCGAGAGTCAGATGCTTAGGGGCACCTGGGTGGCACAGTTGGTTTGGCTTCTGACTCTTGGTTTCAGCTTGAGTTGTGATCTTGGATCGTGGGATTGAGCCCTGGGTGGAGCTCCGCACTCTGCTTAAGATTCTCTCTCCCTCTGCCTCTACCCCTCCTGCTCGTGCTCACTCCCTCTCTCTCTTGAATAAATAAATAAATCTTAAAAAAAAAAGGTGCCTAACCACCTGTGCTACCCAAGTGCCCCTTTTTATTGATTTTAAAAGTTAAATAAATTATCATAGTTTTTACATATGATTTACCTTATTTTTTTCTTTTTTAAATAGTTACCATGTTGTACATTACATCCCCAGAACTTATTTGTCTTATAATTGGAAGTTTGTACTTCTTGACAACCTTCATCCACAACCCCCTGCCTCTTTCAACCACCAATCTGTTCAGTTTCTATGAGTTTTTGTTTGTTTTAAGATTCTACAGATAAAAAAAAAAAAAAAAAAAGATTCTACAGATAAGTGAAATCACATGATATTTCTCCTTCTCTAACTTATTTCACTTGGCATAATGCCCTCAAAGTCTATCCATGTTGTCACAAATGGCAGGATTTCTTTCTTTTTTATGGCTAATATTCCACTGTGTATACCTGCCACATCTTTTTCATCCATTTATCCAATGGACACTTGGGTTGTTTCCATATCTTAGCTACTGTAAATAATGCTTCTATAAACATAGGGTTATATGTATCTTTTTGAATTAGTATTTTCATTTTCTTTGAATCAATACTCAGTAGTAGAATTATTGGATCATATGGTATTTCTATTTTTGAGGACCCTCCATACTATTTTCCACAGTGGTTATGTCAGTTTACGTTTGCAATGACTGTGCACCAGGGTTTCCTCTTCTCCATATCCTCACCAACACTTTTTTTTTTTCTTGTCTTTTTGATACTAGCCATTCTGACTGGTGTGATGTGATATACCCTTGTAGTTTTGGTTTACATTTCACTGATGATTAGTGATGTTGAGCATCTTCTCATGTATCTATTGGCCATCTATGTCTTCTTTAGAAAAATGTCTATTCAGATCCTCTGCGTATTTTAAAATCAGATTGTTTTTTGGTGTTGTATACATTCTTTATATAGTTCAAATATATATTGGATATGCCATTTACAAATATCTTCTTGCATTTAGTAGGTTGCCTTTTTATTTTGCCAATAGCTTCCTCTGCTAAAGTTTTTTATTTTAGTTTAGTTTCAATAGGTTATTTTTTCTTGCTTGAGGAGACATATCTAGAAAAATGTTGCTAAGGCTGATGTCTAAGAGATTACTCCCTATGTGTTCTTTTTTTTAAAGATTTTATCCATTCATGAGAGACAGAGAGAGAGAGACAGAGAGAGAGAGAGACACACAGGCAGAGGGAAAATCCAGCTCCATGCAAGTAGCCCAACGTGGTACTTGATCCCAGGACTCCAGGATCACGCTCCGGGCTGAAGGCAGGCGCCAAACCGCCAAGCCACCCAGGGATTCCCACCCTATGTGTTCTTTAACAAGTTTTATGGTTTCAGGTCTCACGTTTAGGTCTTTAATCCATTTTGAGGTTATTTTTGTGTATGGTGTAAGAAAGTGGCCTAGTTTTGCGTGTGGTTGTCCAGTTTCCCCGACACCATTAATTGAAGAGACTGTCCTTCCCTATTGTATATACTTGCCTCCTTTGTTGTAGATTAATTAACCATATAAATGAGAGTTTATTTCTAGGGTCTTTTCTGTTCCATTGATTTACGTGTCTGTTTTTGTGCCAGTACCATACTGTTTTGATTACTGTAGCTTTGTAGTAAAGCTTGAGATCTGGAATAGTGATACCTCCCATTTTGTTCATCTTCCTCAAGATTGCTTAGGCTACTCAGGGTCTTTTGTGGTGTCATAAAAAATTTAGGATTCTTGATTATTTGGTGCTTTTTAAATATACTCTTAGTCATTTTTGGAAAGAGTCCTTATTTTTTAAAAAAGGTTAACTTTCTAATAACCATTGTTGCTCATGGCTGTGTGTTTTTACATTGCCTATAAATTTTTTTTTTAGATATTTGTTTCTTATATATTGTTTCCTCTGTAACTATTCTTTATTTTGCCTTTCTAAAATTCAGGCTTCAAATTTAGACTAATAACACTTTCAGCCTCTTTTTTATGCCTAAACTATCTTTGGATTTTCTAAAATGGCCATTAAGTAACACAGAAATCTTCTTTATTTTACTTTAAAAATCATTTTATTTATTTATTCATGAGAGACACAGGCAGAGGGAGAAGCAGGCTCCATGCAGGGATCCCCATGTGGGACTCGATCCCAGGACTCTGGGATCACTCCCTGAGCTGAAGGCAGACGCCTAACCCGTTGAGCCACTCAGGCATCCCTTCTTCCTTACTATAGAAAATGAGGAACAAGGGATCCCTGGGTGGCTCAGCGGTTTGGCGCCTGCCTTTGGCCCAGGGCACGATTCCCGAGTCTTGAGATCGAGTCCCGCATCGGGCTCCTGGCATGCGGCCCCCCCTGCCTGTGTCTCTGCCTCTCTCTCTCTCTCTCTCTGTGTATATCGTGAATAAATAAATAAAATCTTAAAAAAAAAGAAAATGAGGAACAATAGGAATAATTAGGTTTATCTGGAATTATCCAAATTTTAATGAATTCAAAACTATTATGAGAATTCTTTTGTCTTCTATATGCATAATTTTAAAAAAATTACTGAATCAAAGAAAAGCTTTCTTCCTGATATTTACACATGAATAAAGTATAAATTAATATAAATATCAGTCAATGATTTTATACTTTTCAGTTAAAAAAAGGCATAGTAATTTTTAAGCACAAAGACTGGTATAACTATCTACAAAAAGATCTGTTTCCAGGATTTTAGATCCACAAGCATCTTCCCCTTTTGTTCATGAAAATTCTGAACAAGTGTTAGGGGTACTGGTCAATTACATGGGGGATCATCAGAAGCCTACTGCTTATGCCAGTTTTTCATTAGATACAATAGCCAAGGCATATATACTTTGTCTAAGAGGTATAGAAACATAGGCAGAATGTGTGAAACTTTCCCTTGATTTAGTTCTAAGGTCTCTGCTAACTGTATGGTCCCCTATTTTAAAGACTCGTCTACTGACAGGAAACACTCAACACTTCTCAAGTGGCAGATAGGCCATTATTTTCCTTTTACACATTACTGTCTATCACTACTATAAACCCAGCCACTTCTTTCTTACACAAAGAAGGAGAAGCCCATGACTGTTTTTCTCTACTAGGCAGCTAGCAAATCCTGGAAGGATCTTCTAGAGATTCCCATGTACATCCCTGCTTTAATTGTGTTTGTTGATAAATCTTACTTGAAAAATACCAATACCTAACATCATGATACTTAATAATGAAAGACTGAAAGCTTTTCCTCTAAGATCAGAAAAATAATGAGAATGCCTGCTATTGCCATTTCTATTTAACATAGTACTGGAAGTCCTAGCTAAAGCAGTTAGGCAAGAGAAAAAAATCGTCCAAATTAGAAAGAAAAAAAAAAGCCATCCATATTGGAAAGGAAGAAGTAAAATTATCTTTTTAAAAAAGATGTATTTATTTATTTATTTTGAAGAGAGAGAGTGAGAAGGGGTAGGGGGAGAGGGAGAGAAACTAAGTAGACTGTGTGCTGAGCATGGAGCCTGATACAGGGCTTGACTTCGTGACCTTGAGATTGTGACCTGAGCCGAGATCAAGATTTGGACGCTTAACCAGCTGCACCACCTACATGCCCCCGTAAAATTATCTTTTTTCAAAAATGACATAATCTTCTTATATGTAGAAAGTCCTAAAGATTCCACAAAAAACTACTAAAGTTAATAAAAGAATTTAACAAAGTTGTAGGATACAAAATCAACACATGAAAATCAGTTGTGTTTCTATACACTGACAATGAGCAATCTGAAAATGAAATTAAGAAAACAATTCCATTTACAAGAGCATCAAAAATAGTAAAATACCTAGGAATAAGCTTAACTAAGGAGACAAAGAGCTTGTACACTGAAAACTACAAAATGTTGCTGAAAGAAATTAAGGAAGACCCAAATAAATAGAAAGACATCCATGTTTATGAGTTGGAAGACTTAATATTTTTTAAAGATTTTATTTATTTATTCATGAAAGACACAGAAAGAGAGAGAGAGGCAGAGACATAGACAGAGGGAGAAGCAGGCTCCATGCAAGGAGCCTGATGTGGGACTCCATCCTGGATCCTGGGATCATGCCCTGAGCCAAAGGCAGATGCTCAACTGCTGAGCCAGCCAGGCGTCCCTTGAGTTGGAAGACTTAATATTATTAAGATGTTGATACCACTCAAATCCATCTAAAGCCCAACAGTGATTTTTACAGAAATAGGACAATCCATCCTAAAATTCATAATGGAATTTCAATGGACCCTTAATAACCAGAATTATTTTGAAAAAGAACAGAATTGTAGATCTCACACTTCCTGATTTCAAAATGTGTTACAAAGCTATAGTGATCAAAACAGGGTGGCAAAATGGCATAGGATAGACATATAGACCAATGAAATAGAATAGAGTCCAGAAATAAACCCTCAAACAGATGGCCAAATGATTTTCAACAAGAAGACCAATATCATTCAATGGGGGAAAGCTAGTCTTTTCTACAACTGGTGTTGGGAAAAGTGGATATTCAATGCAAAAGAATGAAGTTAAACGTTTACCTTACACCATATACAAAAGTTTATTCTAAATGCATGGAAGAACTAAATATATGACCTGAAATTATACTGTTAGAAGAAAACATAGGGGAAAAGCTTCATGATGTTGGATTTGGCAATGATTTCTTTCTTTCTTTTTTTTTTTTTTTTGCAATGATTTCTTAATTTTTTTTTAATTTTATTTATTTATGATAGTCACGGAGAGAGAGAGAGAGAGAGAGAGAGAGGCAGAGACACAGGCAGAGGGAGAAGCAGGCTCCATGCACCGGGAGCCCGACGTGGGATTCGATCCCGGGTCTCCAGGATCGCGCCCTGGGCCAAAGGCAGGCGCCAAACCGCTGCGCCACCCAGGGATCCCATGCAATGATTTCTTAAATAAGACACCAAAACCACAGGCAAAAGAGAAAAGAAAAAATAAATAAACTAAACTGGACTACATAAAAATTTAAAATTTCTGTGCATCAAAGGATGATACAACAGAATGAGGAGGCAACTCCTAGAATGGGAGGAAATATTTGACAATCTAGTATCTGCTAAAGACTTAATATCTGGGATATATAAAGAACTCCTGTAACTCAACAACGGCAACAACCAAAAATTAACCTTATTAAAGTGTGCAAAGCACTTGAATAGATATTTCTCCAAAGAAGATAGACAAATGACCAACAACACATGAAAATATGCTCAACATTACTAATCATTAGGGGAATACCAAGTCAAAACTATAATTAGTTACCACTTTATATCTATTAGGATGGCTACTATAAAAGAGAGGTGGATAGCAAGTATTGGCAAAGAAATGGTGAAATTATACACTGCTGGTAGGAGTATAAATTTGTGCAGCTATATGAAAAATAATATGTTAGCTCTTCAAAAAATTAAAAAATAGACCTACCATATGACCCAGCAATCCCACTTCTGGATATATACCCAAAATAATTGAAAGTAGAGTCTCAAAGAGCTGTTTGCACATCCATATTTATGGGAGCATATTCACAAGAGCCAAAAAGTAGAAGCAACCCAAGGGGCTCATCAACAGATGAATGGATAGACCGATATGGTATCTACATACAATGAAATATTATTCAGCCTTAAAAAGGAGGAAATTGTGACAGCTGCTCTAACATGAACCTTGAGGACATGATGCTAAGTGAAATAAGCCAATCACAAAAATACAAAACGCTGTATGATTCCAATGTTATGAGATACTAGAGAAGTTAAATTCAAAGAGACAGAAAGTAGAATAGTGGTTTCCAGGGGCTGGTGGGAAAGGAGGATAGGGAGTCATTATTTAATTACAGAGTTTCAGTTTTGCAAGATGAAAAAAAGTTCTGGAGATGGATGGTTGTGATGGTTGCACAACAAGGTGATATACTTAACACTGCTGAGCAATACCTTGAAAGTGTACCGAACCATACAGTCAAAAATGGCTAAGATGTGGACACCTGGGTGGTTCAGTTAGTTAAGCGTCTGCCTTCGGCTCAGTTCATGATACCAGGGTCTTGGGATTGAGTCCTACATTGGGCTCCCTGCTGAGTGAGGAGTCTGCTTCTCCCTCTGCCCCTCCTTCCTGCCCATGCTCACTCACACGTGTGAGCTCTCTCTCTCTCTCGCAAAAATAAATAAGCTGAAAAAAAATTTTTTTGAATGGCTGAGATGCCAAGCCATAGATAACATTTATCATATGTGTATTTTGCCACAATTAATAATTCAAAAAGGAAGAAAACCAAAAAATTCCAAGCAGCCTATGTTATCACAATCTTGGACTTATCCTTATAAGCTTGTTTCAGATATTACATCAGTTCAGATGGTAAATTAATTACTTTCACCAGACCTGTAAGCTGATGAAAGATAATAAATATTTATACTGACAGTAGGTTTACATTTTCAGGTTAATTCATGACTTCAAAATGCACTGGAAACAAATTCTAACTTAAGAAAATCAGTGTAGCATTACAATGTAGAATTGAACACTCACATATGCTATTGTGTGGGTTCTGGGCCTGTTTGTCCTCAGATCCACTCCTCATAGTCCCCTGATGTGCTCAGTTTGTTTTTTTTAAAGTGTAAATGATTTTTAAAAAATATTTTACTTATTTATTCCCGAGAGACACAGAGAGAGAGAGAGAAAGAGAGAGAGAGAGAGAGAGGCAGAGACACAGGCAGAGGGAGAAGCAGGCTCCATTCAGGGAGCCTGACATGGGACTCAACCCTGGATCTCCAGGATCATGCCCTGGACTGAAGGTGGCACTAAACCGCTGAGCCACCAGGGCCGCCCAGCTCAGTTTTTTGATTGGGTGACCACTACAGGCTACACATCTCAGGCAGCCATGTTAGCTGGCTTTCAGTTCAAGCAGTGGAAAGCAATGGAAGCAGAATATAAAGCAAAAGGAAGGGAGAAGCCAGGGTATTTCTCTACCAGCACATTCCTCCACCCTCACTGCTATCCCCATGTCAGGTGGCTATAGCTTTCACATGGGTCCAGCTCTCACAGGAGAGGCTGACCATGATTCCAGCTTCTACCAGTGACCCTGACCCTGGGATCTCATAACACTAACATTGCTCAGCAAGGAATGTTCCTCTATCCTAGGAGTGGTAACAGCTTTCTGCTATTGTTAATTTTTGGCTTGCCTTACCATCTCCTGTTAGGCTTCTCAGCCATTGGTTATCAAACCTCTGAGCAATAAAAGGATACAGACTATTGAAACATATGCAGAAACTTAGACCTCAGGGGAATTATACTGAATGAAAAAAAGCCAATCACAATACATTTCATACTGTATGACTACATTTATATAACATTCTAGAAATGACAAAATCATCGAGATGGAGAACAGGTTAGTCATTGCCAAAGGTTAAGATAGGATTGGGGAGGGACGCCTGGGTGGCTCAGCGGTTGAGCGTCTGCCTTTGGTTCAGGGCATGATCCCAGGGTCTCAGGATAGAGTCCTGCATCAGGCTCCCTGCATGGAGCCTGCTTCTCCCTCTGCCTGTGTCTCTGTCTCTTTCTCTGTGCCTCTCATGAATAAATAATATCTTAAAAAAAAAAAAGATAGGATTCGGCAGGGAGAGGGGATGCATGTGACCATAAAGGGATAATTGAAGGATCTTTGTGGTGATGCAACAATTCTGTATCTTTTTTTTTTTTTAATTTTTTATTTATTTATGATAGTCATCACACAGAGAGAGAGAGAGGCAGAGACACAGGGAGAAGGAGAAGCAGGCTCCATGCACCGGGAGCCCGATGTGGGATTCGATCCCGGGTCTCCAGGATCGCGCCCTAGGCCAAAGGCAGGCGCCAAACCACTGCGCCACCCAGGGATCCCCTTTTTTTTTTTTTTTTTTTTTTTTTAACAATTCTGTATCTTGATGCTCACTTTGGCAGCACATATACTAAACAATTCTGGATCTCGCTGGTGGTGTGGCTACATGAATCTACATGTGATAAAATTCAATATGTGTACAGAACTGCATATATACAGACAAATACAAATGAATGCACATAAAACTGGTGAAATCTGAATAGTCTGTGGATTGTACCGGTATCACTTTCCTGATTGTGACCCCGTAATGTGGTGCTGTAAGATATTACCATCAGGATTGTTTTCATTTCTTTGGGTAAATGCCCAGCAGTGGAATTACTGGAATTACTTGTGAATCTATTATTATTTCCAAATAAAAAGTGATTAAATTTTGAAAAAGAAACAGAGATTTCCTGACATCTCCCTCTAAAGTGGACAGCAAATTAATAACTTTTAGATGTTTTGTTGTTATCCAAGAGGTAAGCATAGTCAAAGTGGAGTTTAGTAAGAATGCTTCTTGAATTTGCCCACATAGCGGAGATAAATTGACAATATTGAACTGACATGGGTGGGGGTGACTTTCAGGGTTAACATTAGAGGATGTTTCCAATGCATGCCCTAACTAATGACATGTTCCCTGCAATACTATAAAGGTAGGACATGAACAGGAAACAAAGCCTCCAGGCCCTGTGAACAACTCCAAATGAACTATGAGTAGGTTCTGGTTATTGTTTATTCTCAGGATGGATTGAGGCTTTCTCATGCTAGAGAGCTGTGCACATACTAGTAGAGAAGAAAATGACTTTAAAATTTCCAAGAGGAAGGGTCTCAGTTTATCTCTCTGGTAGCAAAAACACAGAGTTCTCTGGTACCATTATTTTCTTAATTTCTTTTACTTGGAAAATAAAACTTTTTATATCATCCACCATCATCAGCAAAAATAAGAGAACTGGGACGCCTGGATGGCTCAGCAGTTTGGCTCAGGGCATGATCCCGGAGTCCCAGGATCGAGTCTTACAAGGGGCTTCCTGCACAGAGCCTGCTTCTCTCTCTGCCTGTGTCTCTGCCTCTCTCTCTCTGTCTGTGTCTCTCATAATAAATAAACAAAATCTTAAAAAAAAAAAATAAGAGAACTAAAGAAATTCAAAACTCAACTATCAAAACTCTCAGAAACCTCAGGCTTTGCCATTGCCTATGGTATAATATCCATTCCCTCCAGGATCCACAAGATATTTCCTTCTGAGTTAATTGCCCTGTGCATCTGGGAATTACTTCAGTCCTAGATTGATCCTGCTATAAACTTATATGACTAATTTCTGCAGGGACTGGTATAATACCTCCAGACTTATCACTAATTGTATTGTATTGCCAAAACACTCACCTAAGCAGCTCTGCACGATCTGATACCTAGAGATTTGGTCTTCTGGAAAAGAATCAGGAAGAAACTGCCCATGAGCCTCTACGAAAAGGACCTTTAACAGATAACACAGCAATAAACTCTAAGTTGTTGATCCCTGGACTCATATTTCCCAAATAAGAAGACATACATCACTTTCTCCTGAGTACTGGCCATCTAATCCATTAGGGGACCTCACACTGAGGATTCTTAGCAATTCCCTAGAAGCTGCTGACTGTGGGCAGTGTCTGTCCCACATGATGGAACAAGGTACTAATTGAACAGCTTCTGCAGAAGACAACAGAACAAGATTAGTTTTTTAATTCTTCAGTATCCTTTTTTTGTTTTTTGTTTTTATTTTTTATTTTTTCATTTTTTTCCTTTTTTTTCCTTTTTTTTTCAGTATCCTTTTGTACCCTTTGTTATCCTTCAGTACCCTTTGTTCTCTTAGAAATCTTATCTATTACTGTCTTTAACATCCCCTCTTTAACTGACTAAAGTTTTCTTTTTTTTTTTTTTAAGATTTTATTTATTTATTCATGAGAGACAGAGAAAGAGAGAGAGGCAGAGACACAGGCAGAGGGAGAAGCAGGCTCAATGCAGGGAGCCAGATGGGGGACTTGATCCTGGGACTCCAGGATCATGCCCTGAGCCGAAGGCAGACACTCAACTGCTGAGCCACCTAAAGTTTTCTTACTATGATCTTCTGTATCTTCATTCCATTCCATTTGCCCCCTGGTGGTTTCCTTCTTTAACTTAAAAAAAATATGCTGGTGCCTATTTCTCAAATCTTAGCTACTGCTCTGAGTTTTTTTCACAGATAGGTAGGCAATGTTTATTTTACAATGTGCATATTATAAAAATATTAAAATCACATATATTAAATGTTACCTATCACCAATCTAAGTAAAGTACAATATACAAGTTTTTAAAAAGATTTATTTATTTATTTATTCGAGAGAAGGAAAGAGAGGGGAGGGGAGGTACAGAAGGAGAGGGATGGAGAATCTTCAAGCAGTTTCCCTGCTGAGCGTGGAGCCCAATGCAGGGCTTGATCCCAGGCCCCTGAGATCGTGGCCTGAGCCAAAATCAAGAGCTGGCCACTGAACCAACTGAGCTACGATATACCATTTTAAATTTATTTTTATTTTTCCATTTTTAAAGTACAGTTGACATACAATGTTATTATGTTAGTTGCAGGTGTACAATGTAGTGATTGGACAGTTCTATATATTAATGCTCACCACAAGAATATGTTGTAGTAAGCATCTAACAATATTATAGTATTATTGACTGCATTATTATTATTGACTATATTTCCCTATGTTGTACTTTCCATCTGTATGACTTATTTATTTATTAACTAGAGGCTTGTGCTTGTTAATCTTCTTCACCTATTTTGCCCATCCCCTCCACCCTCTCTCATCTGACAACCACCAGTTCTCTGTATTTATGAGTCTGCTTCTGTTTTTTTGTTTGTTTTTTCATTTACTTTTTTTAGATTCTACATATAAGTGAAATCATATGGTATTTGTCTTTCTATGTCTTTTATTTCACTTAGCATAATATCCTCTAGGTCCATCTATATTGTTGAACATGACAAGATCTCATCCTTTTATATGGCTGAGTAATATTACATTGTGTGTGTATATCATATCTTCTTTATCCAGTCATCTATTGATGGACACTTAGGTTACTTCCATATCTTGGCTATTGTAATGCTACAATAAACCTAGGGGTACATATATCTTTTCAAATTAGTGTTTTCATCTTCTTTGGGTAAGTGCCCAGCAGTGGAATTACTACTGGATCATGTGGTGTTTCTATTTTTAATTTTTTTGAGGAACTTCCATACTGTTTTCTTTTTATTTATTTATTCATAGAGACACAGAGAGAGAGAGAAAGAGAGAGAGAGAGGCAGAGACACAGGCAGAGGGAGAAGCAGGCTTCATGCAGGGAGCCTGATGTGGGACTCGATCGCGGGTCTCCGGGATCACACCCTGGACCGAAGGCAGCGCTATACCACTGAGCCATCCAGGCTGCCCCCATACTGTTTTCCATAGTGCTTGTACCAATTCACATTCCTACCAACAGTTCATGAGGGTTCCCTTTTTTCCACATCCTCACCAATACTTATTTGTATTGCTCTGAATGTAACTCATTGCTAGATCTGTTGCCTTACCACCTAATCTTTCTGACCAAAAAAGAGAAAAAGTAATAGCTTCAAATACTTCAGAAGGTAGATTTCCTTCCACAAGTCCTTTCTGGTCTTAAGTTTTTCTCACATAGTTAATTCCAAAGTTTGGTCCTATAAAAATTGGACATGAACAAAATGCTTTTGCTAAAGTCATTATATGCCTACCAGTTAAACCCAGGTTATTAGGAATGGAACTAATGTGGGAGTTATTCTTGCTACAGACACTCTAACCTACTTACAGTAATTGTATAACTCCATTCAAGGAATCTATCCACCTCAAGAGTCCAAAAATCATATACTCTTACTGTGATAAATGGTAGTTATCTCTCAATTCAATTATGCCTCACTGGGGTCCTACTTCTTATTCAGACATCAAGCTTTTACCTGCTGCTGCACACTAACTTATCCTGCATATTCAGGGTAACTGTTAGAGCCTTTCAGATATTTTTAACTATCACCTCTCCAGTGGATCATGTTTTTCTGAAAATGGTACCTAGAAATCTCTGAAATGAGACAAGAACAACTACTCAGGAAAACTCCCAGGAAGGATTACCTACTCCTTTATCATGCATACAATATAAGCTTCCCAGAGAGGGATAATACTGCTGGAAAAGATGATCCAAAACTTGTCTCTAACCTCAGTAGACATCATAAATAACACAACATCTACTCAGTAGTCCAACAACCAATTTAAATTTAAATTTATTAACCAAGGGTAAAGTTATGCTTTAGCAAACACCTCTTATGCTACCTGCATAAATACAGGTAAAGCAGAATAGTCTGTGACTATGCTAAAATAAGTCACTTGAATCTGTAAAAAAAAAACACAAGCTGGACTTTGGGACATGTTTTCATTGCCTGGATTTGATGACTTGGGGCCCTGTCTTCAGGGCCTATTACAAGTAATAATCAGTTTATTTCTGGTAATTTCCTGGTGTGTAGGCTGGCTGATGCATCATATTCAGAATCTTAAATGCTGGGTAGCCCAGGTGGCTCAGCGGTTTAAGCGCTGCCTTCAGCCCAGGGCCAGATCCTGGAGACCCAGGATCGAGTCCCACGTCGGGCTCCCTGTGTGGAACTTGCTTCTCCCTCTGCTTCTCCCTCTGCCTGTGTCTCTGCCCCTCTTCCTCTCTGTGTGTCTGTCATGAATAAATAAAATATTTTTAAAAAAAGAATCTTAAATGCTACTGTGCAACCATTATCATGTCAGAGGATTCAGTAACTCATGCTGTAACAAAAGGAAAAAGTGAAACTGACCTAAGTCTATCTATGGATGTTCTCTCCACAATCTCCTTTTTTTTTTTTTTTTTTTTTAAGTTATTTTTGATAGTCACAGAGAGAGAGGCAGAGACACAGGCAGAGGGAGAAGCAGGCTCCATGCACCGGGAGCCCGACGTGGGATTCGATCCGGGGTCTCCAGGATCGCGCCCTGGGCCAAAGGCAGGCGCTAAACCGCTGCGCCACCCAGGGATCCCTCTCCACAATCTCCTAATGAGCAAAACTTTGGCAATGGTGAAGAACTAGATAGTACACTAAAGTCCTGAAGCCTAAATCCTTCTGCCCTTGGCTAAGAGGAAGAACAAGAAAGAGAAAACATCCTCTGACAGCCTGAAGCTGGCCTAACACTATCATCTAGGCTTTGGTGTTGACAGGAGCCGGTATGACACTCACAGACTGGTTTTCTCTTGATGAACATAACATAACGTGACGTAATGTAACATAACATAACATATCAATTTTACAAAACACAACACGATAAAACAAGGCCACCACTGTGGTGGATCAATACAAAAACAAGACCATTCTATCATGAACATTAAGAACATTATCTAAACAGAAATGACCAAATATCCCCATCCTGGCTACTAATGATAATTATGCTCCTTTATCAATTATAGCTTTAGTCTTGCTCCTTTCTTCCTACTTTTGAGATAAAATTTTTTAAGATATCCAATCATAGAACTATCCCCACTTTCTCATAGCATTAAAACCAGAGCAAAGCCCCTTTCCTTGAGTCTTCCCCAAAAAACCTAATACAAGCTCAAGTCCTATAAGAAGTCATTTCTAACATCTTCTTACTGAGATGCCCTACAGTTTCCCATATTGTGTGGTTTTCCTATTGCAATGAGTCAATAAACCCAATTTTGTTTAATTATAGGTGTGTTCTTGGTTGCCTTTGACAGGACAGGAGGGCATTGTCACTGGAAATTGGCTTCTTTTTTTTTTTTCACTGAAAGATACTGATTTTTAAAAAGGTAACTCAAAACAAGTTTTAAGTAGTCTGAAATCATACAGGACAGGTCTATGGGTTTGATATAGCCAAAGGCTGCCAGTTTGCAACCTTTCTGTTGGGTGATCTCCCTTCTGATGTAAAGATTAATATTATGAATAGTTAATAGCCATTAAGTACCTAAGCTGAACCAGGGATTGAACACATACTTTCACATGCACTATTTCATTTAATGTTCTTTTCTACTCAAGTCATTTAGAACTCTCTGAATTCTATTCATGCTGTGCCATTTGCAAGGTCGTCTGCTGCATGTTTGACTATAAATGAGGTCAAATCCCTATTTTACAGGAAGATGCTGATGTATACCGGTTCTTCCCACTGTGAGCCTGTAGCCATAGGAACTGTGATCAAGTACACAATAACACCTCCACGATCAAATCTCTGGGGAACAAAGTTCATTTTAATGAAGCTGGTCTGACTACAGAGCAATCTGGGGGACTTTCTGGGCTTCACAGCAGTGTGCCGCCTCCTGACTTTGAGCTGGCTCTGGAGGAGGAGAAAGCGGAGCTGTCTCAGGTATGGGCTCCTTATTGGGAGCTGGGACTGGGGTCAGGCAGGAAAAGGATGTGGGGGAAATTCTTCTAGGCATGCTACTCCTGAGGAGAAAGCAGGAGAGGGGCTTTGTATACCAGGTCCTATGGTCTCTGAAGGCTTTACCAGTTCTGTGAGTGTATGAATTGTGCCTTGAATATAGGATTCTACCATCACCATTAGCTAGAATCTACCATTAGCTAGAATCTACCATTAGCTAGAATCTTTAAGGACTCTTCCAGCACTAGAATCACAGGAGCAAGTAACCCCGTTCAGTGACAACTTTGGCTTGTAAAAATGGGAGGGAACAGGAAAAGCTTTTAGGTTAAGTGCTGGAGTTTTTACCCCATTAACTCAATTCTCTTTCTGAATCCTTACCGTTTCTCACACAATATGTCCTTTATTCTATTCTCCAAAAAGCCCAAGTCTCCTCTGACTGCCTGAGGTGAGACCTGGGAATCTGAAGCCCACCAAATCCCTGCCTTTCCGTTTACCTCTACTCTGTGGACCAAGGTTTCTGCTTCATTTTCCCTGGATGTCAAAACAGTTTCCCTAATACTGGAGCTAGCCCTGACCCCTTGGCATCCCAGACTACTCTGGCCAGTGCTGGCCCTTGGAGTCAAGACTGTCTTCCTGTGCTCATAGTGTCAGGCTGAGCCTTGCTGTAAGAACCTGATTACTCAGGGACGCCTGGGTGGCTCAGTGATTGTCTACCTTTGGCTTGGGTCATGATTCCAGGGTCCTGGGATTGAGTCCCGCATCGGGCTCCCTGTGAAGAGTCTGCTTCTCCCTCTGCCTATGTTCTGCCTCTCTCTGTGTGTCCCTCATGAATAAATAAATGAAATATTAAAAAAAAGAAACTCATTATTCAGAACCCCATTCTGAATATAGCCACTATAGAGAGTCTGTTTCTCATGTACTATGTGGATCTTAACAGCCTGAATCAAGATGTTTGGACACAGTTCAGTGGGCCATGGCCACATCATTCAAGGAGTGGCTCTATGCCAAATCAGGTTCCCAGCCCAGATCTCCAGTCCCAGTCTTGTCCTCTTTATCACCAGACCATTCTGCTGACAAGGTGTCGCTCTGGACAAGTAGTTCATTTTGAAAGAGATGACCAAAAAGGTAGATGAGATAAAGACAGAGACAGACAGAGAAAGAGAGAAAGAGAGATATTGGGGACAGAGTCTCCTAAAAAGATGTCATTTTTAATCAATCAATCAATTAACCAATCACTGGAGGCATAATGGAGGGCTTTATTTCTTCTCCATCCTTGCCCAATATGCAACTTTGAGACTTTTTTTATTATTTAGAAAATTTTTAATTGTTTTTTTTTTGAAAAATTTTAATTGTTATTGAAAAGTTGATACACACAGTAAAAAAAAAAAAATTCAAATAATGGGCACCTGGGTGGCTCAGTGGTTGGGCGTCTGTCTGGCTCAGGTTGTGGTCCCGGGGTCCTGGGATTGAGTCCTTCATCAGGTTTCTTGTGGGGAGCCTGCTCCTCCTTCTGCCTGTGTGTCTGCCTTTCTCTCTCTGTCTGTCATGAATAAATAGATAGAATCTTGAGAAAAAAATTCAAACAATAACAGAGTATGCAGTATAAAATACATTCCCCCCCACTCTGACTTCTAGTTCTCTTGTCTAGAGGCAGCCCCTGTTCAGAGTTTCTCATTTATCTTTCCAAAATATACTATGCATATATAAGCATGTGTGCATCTAATCTCCTTTTTGTGAAACACATATCAACATACTATTATTTTTTCCTACATTATACTGTTCCACTTGAATAAGCTCAACTTGGAGCTTATTTCAGGTCTGTGCATGTAGATATGTCTCATCCTATTTAGCAGATGCATCGTATTATATTATGGCCCTACTGATGGGACAATTCCATTGGTTTTCTTTGTTTTGATATTATTAACAATGCTGCAATGAATATCTTTGTAATATATCTTGAAATACATGAATGAGTAAGTTTGTCAGATAAATTCCTAAAGATAGAATTTCTGGTCAAAGGTTACCGTTCACCTTGATAGATATTTTAACTCTGTCCTGCAGAGAGCTTAAATCAGTTTAAGCTTATCAACACTTATCAACACTGAGAGTGGGCCTGCTTTTCCCATACCCTCACCAATAGGGTATTTCTAGACATTCAGTCTTGGTGTGGCTTTAGTAGTTTATTCACCCAAAAAATGCATATATATTATCATGAGGCTTTGATCTGAGCACAAGAATGTAGAAATCAATAGCACAGATCCCGAACCTTGCCCTCATAACCTAGACATGCACACTATCATATTATCTGGAAAATGCAACAGTGGTACAAGGTACAAAAGTAGGACAATGAAGGGAAGAGCTAATTTCATCTGTTTGAGGGAGACTAGGGTTTGTTCAAAGCTAGGGAAAATTTTGTGAAGAACCTAATATCTGAGATAAGTTTTGAAGAATGCATTTAGCTAACAAACATGTGTTAAGTGCCTGCTATGTGCAAGAAACTGTTCTGGGTTCTTAGGTTATATTAGTGACAAAACAAAGATTCCTGTCCTCATGAAGCTTATGTCTTAGTGAGTCAATAACCAGTACACATAATAAGTTATATAGTATGTTGCAAGGTGATAGGACCCATGGAAAGGTAAAAAACAAAATAGGGTAAGGGGGATAAGGAGTGTCTATGGTAGAGGATGATGTGAATAGCAATTTTAAGTAAGGTGGTCAGGTAGACCTTGTCAAGGTGATTTTTAAGCAAAGACCTGGCAAAAGTGATTTAGTTAGGAAATAGCTAAGGAAAAGCCTTCCAGATAGTGAGAGTAGCCAGCACAAGGCTCTCAGGTCATATCTGAAGAGGAGCAAGGAGACCAGTGGACTGAGAGAGGGGAAGGATAGTAGGAGAGGGGTCAGAGAGACAATACAAGCCTTTAGGCCACTGAGACAACTTTGGTTTTCCTCCAGGTAAAATGAGAAGTCATTGCATGGTTTTAAACAGAAGAGTATCATGATCTTTCTTTTAAAAAAAATTTTTTTTTAAGATTTTTCTGGGGGTGCTTGGGTAGCTCAGTCGATTAAACATCCGACTCTTGATCTCAACTCAGGCCTTGATCTCAGGGTTGTGAGTTCAGGCCCTGAATTAGGCTCCATGCCTAGCATGGAGCCTACTTTAAAAGCAAAAAGATTATTCTTGATGTTATATTTAGAACACACTGTAGGGTGGGGACAAGGATAGAAGCAGAGAGTATAGTACGTCAGGCGTGAGGTGATGGGAGCTTTGACCAACATAGTAGTAATGGAGATGGTAAAGAAGTAGTTGGATTCTGAATATGTGTTCAAGGTAGAGCCATAGAACTAGAAGTGGCATGAGAGAGGAAGAAAGGTGTAAAAATGATCTCAAATGTTTTGGCCTGAGCTACTGAAAAGAAAAATGGAGTTATCTTCAACTGAGATAAGAAAGCTGAAGGTAAGGCAAGTTACAAAGGGAAAGATCAAGTATTCAGTTTTGGATATGTTAAGTTTCTGAGACCCATTTGACATGCAAGTGGAGATGTCGAGTAGGCAGTGAAATATATGAATGTGAGGTTTGAGAAAGAGGTCTAGACTAGAAATATAAATTCAACATGTAAATGATGAGTATGGGTTTTTCAGGCAGATGAGAATGGGGAGTGACCCACGTGAAAGAAACAGCTTGAACACAGGCATAAATATTTGAATTAGCAACTTATGTCTGGGGAACCATCAATGTTCAGTTTTCACTGGAGTTTAAAGTACAAGGGGGGGACACCTGGGTGGCTCAACAGTTTAGTGCTGCCTTCAGCCCAGGCCCTGATCCTGGAGACCCAAGATCGAGTCCCATGTCAGGCTCCCTGCATGGAGCTTGCTTCTCCCTCTGCCTGTGTCTCTGCATCTCTCTGAAAGAAAGAAAAAGAAAGAAAAAGAGAGATAGAGAGAGAGAGAGAGAAAGAAAGAAAGAAAGAAGAAAAAAAGAAAGAAAGAGAAAGAAAGAAAAAGAAAGAAAGAAAGAAAGAAAGAAAGAAAGAAAGAAAGAAAGAAAGAAAGAAAGAAAGGAAGGAAAGGAAAGGAAAGGAAAGAGAAAGAAAAGAAAGGAAAAGAAAAGAAAGAAAAAAAAGAAAAGAAAAGAAAAGAAAAGAGGGGTTAGAGCGGTAGAGGATGGCACTGCAGAGGTCAGCAGGAATATGACTGCCAAGGGCCTTATAGGACAAACCAAGAAGCTTCAATTTTACCACAAAAGCAGTGAGAGATGAATAACCAGAATGGTATTTCAGAGTGATTATTCTGCATCTGAGAGAAGGAATTCTGGGGAACAAGTCTAGAAATGGTTTCAATAGTCCAGGCAAGAGACTTGAGGATTTGCACAAAGGCAGTAGCAGTGGAAAGGCAGAGAGAAGAGTGGATTTGAGAAATATCTGTAGGGCAGTAAAGTTTCAGACTGATTGGATATGATGGTTTAGGAGTCAGGAAGAGGCAAGGATGATTCCAAGGGTACAGGTGGTGATGTTAACCAAGACAGGGAAGAGTGGGGTGGACGGGAGCAGCTGCAGATAGAACATGGGCTCATTATGAGTCCTTTCAGATATGCTGTAGTTGGATGTTAGATATATTAGCCAAAAGGTTTGCTCTTGGGATTTTGGGTCCATTAGAATTAGTCATCAGAGGATAGTTAAAACCATGCGTATGAGTGTGTTTTGGATGAGGGAAAGGGAACCAGTAGAGAAGAGTCCTTGATTTCTTTCTTTCCCTCCATCACTAAGTCCTATTGCCTCTGGTATCTTCAATTTAATCACTTTTCTCCACCCCCATGTGATTAGCTTCCTTGAACCTTGGGAATTGTTCCTAATTTCCTCTTTTCCATTACTGCCTCCTTTTGGCCTGTTTTCCTTCTAGTAGCCAGAGTGATCACTTAAAAATGTATATATTATCATATCATCATTCTCCTTAAAAATCTCCATTGGCTTTTCATTCCCTTTAATAATGAACTCCAGTCTCTTTACAATGGTTTACAAGGCCCCAGCCCTGGAGTAGCTCCCCAACCTCTTTCCACACCACCCTCTCCTCATTCATATTCTGGTCACCCAGGCTCCCTACAAGCCAGTCCTTTCTTCTCTTGATCTTTGCACTGCTGTTCCTTCACCTAGGATGCTCATCCCCCAGACACAGAAAACTTCAGGTATCAGCTCAAAAGTCACCTTCACACACAAAACTACCCTCCCCCCAAAATAATGAAACACCTCTCTGACCACCTTATTTACTTATTTTTTTTTTTAAAGATTTTATTTATTTATTCATGAGAGACAGAAAAAGAGTGGCAGAGACAGGCAGTGGGAGAAGCAGCTCCCTGCAGGGAGCCCAATGCAAGACTCAGTCCTCAGGGACTCAATCCTCAGATCTGAGATCACACCCTGAGCCTAAGGCAGACGCTCAACTGCTGAGCCACCCAGGCATCCCTCTGACCTCCTTATTTAAAGTGACCTGTCGGGCAGCCCAGGTGGCTCAGCAGTTTAGAGCTGCCTTCAGCCCCAGGGCCTGCCCAGGGACCCTGATCGAGTCCCACCCACGTTGGGCTCCCTGCATGGAGTCTGTTTCTCCCTCCTCCTGTGTCTCTGCCTCTCTCTGTGTCTCTCACGAATAAATAAAAATGAAATCCTTAAAAATAAATAAATAAATAAAGTGGCCTGTCCCTTTATCTTCATATTCCTTTCCCTCTGTATCCATTTCAAAATTACTTGTTAATTATTTAGCTTTCTCACTACAGTGGAGGCTTTATGAGGTCTGGAGCATTATGTAATTTGTTCCCCCCACTATAATCCTAGCATCTGGGCACATAGAGTTGCTCTGTAAATTTTGTTGAATGAATACAGGTGGAAAAGCAGAGAAGGATGATTGAGGAAGCAGTGAGGAGTTGAGAGGGCATCTGGAGCACAGTGAGATGATTGGCCTTGGGCTGGAGGAGAAGGACACATGCATGTTCCTCTGTGAACAGAGGCAAGGAGGAACGTTTGAATGGGTATGTAGGCAAGTATATATATGGGGCATGAGGGTGTATGGCAAGGGCAGGATGTTCAAGGATTTCATGGTTGATGGCCTCTTTCTGGTGAGGTCTTTTGGTGACAGCTCAGATGGAAGTTTCAGAGGTTGGGTAAAGGATTTGAGGAGCATGGGAAAGATTTGAAACAGTTACTAAGGAGACTGAGAAAGGGAACTCTCCAGAATTTTGCCTATGATGTGGCAGCCACCAGGTGAGTGTTGAGGTTATAGACAAGAGGAGGATGTGAAACAGACTTTGCTTTCAGGAATTTGCAATCCAAAGGAGATAGAATTTCTATAAGAAAGTTGGAATGCAGGGTACTGGGTACTGTAATGGGTGGAGTGTTGTTGAGACTTGATGAGGGTGGGAACTCCGTTCTGAGAGTGGGGAAAAACATTAAAGAGGTTGTGTACCAGCAAGAGAATGGTACCAGCAAAAGTACGGTGGAGTGGAATGCCTGGAGTGAAAAGTGGAAGGTGATGCTGGAAAACAGGGTTGAGGCTAGGTAGTGAAGGATCTTATATGCACCAGGAATTAGAACTTACTCCTGCAGTCAGCAGAGGTCTTTAACAGAGCAGCAGAATCTTGTGATTGCTCTTTTAGGAAGCTAACCCACACCTAATGTGGGTGACAGATTGAAGGGAGGAGAAATTGGAGGCAGTGAGAAAGGTGAGGAGAGAGTTGCCTTGGTCCCAATGTGAGATAATGAGATTCTGAAGTAATCAAAGGCCGTAGAGAGGAGGGAAGGGATTCCAGTTTTGATGATGGATGGTATGTGGGGGGTGAGGGGAAGGTGGAGTCAAGGCTGACTCAGACCCTTCTTGCTTGGAAGACTGGGTGGATGATGATACCGTTACCAAGGATGAAGATACAGCAAGAGAGTCTATACTAAGCAAAAGTAATAAGCTCAGTTTTTTAAAAAAAATTGTGTCAAATACATATAACACACAATTTACCATTTCAAAGAGTACGCTTTAGAGGCATTAAGTAAATTTACAATGTTGTGCAATCATTACCTCTGACTAGTTCCAACATATTTTCATCACCCCAAAGGAAATCCCAAATCCATTAAGCTGTTGTTCCCTAGACCACTTCTGCCCAGCCCCTGGCAACCACATGTCTGTTTTTCTGTCTCTATTGGTTTGCCTATTTTGGATATTTCATATAAATGGAATCATACAATATGGGACCTTTTTTGTCTGGCCTCTTTCACTGAGCATAATGATTTCAGGGTTCATCCATGTTGTAGCGGGTGTCAGTACTTCATTCTTTTTTTTCTCCATCTTTTTTATTGTGGTAAAGTATACATAACATAAAGTTTATCATTTTATCCATCTTTAAATGTACAGTTCAGCTATATGTTAATTAGTTGAATTCAAATTAAAAAGAAAAAAAGTGTACAGTTCAGTGGCATTACATACATTCACACTATGTAACCATCATCACCATCTGCCTCCAGAACTTTTTCCATTTCCCTAAACTGAAACTCTGTACCCATTAAATAATGATTCCCCAATCCCCTTTCCCACCAGCACCTGGAAATCACCATTCTACTTTCTGTCTGAATTTGACTATTTTAGTACCTCATATAAGGGAATCATACAGTGTTTGTCTTTTTGTGACTGGCTCATTTCACTTAGCATAATGTCCTCAGCATGCATCTATGTTGTGGCATGTGTCAGAATTTCTTTCCTTTTAAAGGCTGAATAATGTTCTGTTACACACACACACATTCCCCTCACATTTTGTTTATCCATTCATCTGTTGATAGACATTTGGATTATTTTTACCTTTTGGCTATTATGAATAGAGATACTGTGAACATTAGTGTATAGGTTTTTATTTGAACACCTGTTTTCAATTTTGGGAGGTGTCTGCTTAGAAGTGGAATTCCTGGGTTATATGGTAGTTCTATGTTTAGTTTATTGAGTACCTGCCTCAGTGGCTTCACCATTGTACATTCCCACTAGCCATGTACAAGGGTTCCAATTTCTCCACATCCTCACCAACATGTTCTATTGTCCTTTCTTTATTACTATTATTATGGCCTTCCTAGTGGATGTGAAGTATCATGTCATTGTGATTTTGATTTGCATTTCCCTAATGACTAATGATGCTCAGCATCTTTTCATGTACTTATCAGGCATTTGTATATCTCCCTTGGAGAAACATCTGTTCAAGTCCTTTGGCCATTTTAAAAGTTGTGTTGCTTTTTGCTGTTGTTGACTGGTTAGGAGTTCTTTATGTATTCTATATTAACCCTTCATCAGATACATGATTTATAAATATTTTCTTCTGTGGGTTTTTTTTTTCTCACTCTCTTGGTAGTATTCTTGAATACACAAAACTTTTAATTTTTTATGAAATCCAACTTATCTTAATTTTTGTTGCTTGTGCTGTTGGTGTCACATCCAAGAAATCATTGACAAATACAGTATTTCAAAGATTTGCCCTATGTTTTCTCCTAAGATTTTTATAGTTTTAGCACTTAAGCTTAGATCTTTGATCCATCTGAGTTAATTTTTTTTTATGATAGTCACACAGAGAGAGAGAGAGAGAGAGAGAGGCAGAGACATAGGCAGAGGGAGAAGCAGGCTCCATGCACCGGGAGCCCGACGCGGGATTCGATCCTGGGTCTCCAGGATCCCGCCCTGGGCCAAAGGCAGGTGCTAAACCGCTGCGCCACCCAGGGATCCCTTTCTGAGTTAATTTTTTAAAGATTTTATTTATTTAGTTAGAGCACAAGCAGGGGGAGGTGAAGAGGGAGAGGGAGAGAGAGAATCTTGAACAGACTCCATGTTGAGCATGGAACCCAACACTGGGCTTGATCTCACGACCCTGAGATCATGAAATGAGCCAAAATCAAGAGTCAGATGCTCAACCAACTAAGTCACTCAGATGCTCCATTTGAGTTAATTTTTGTTCATGGTATAAAATAAGGGTCCAACTTCATTCTTTTGCATGTGGAGATCTAGTTTTCCTCTCCCCATTTATCAAAAATGGTCCTTTCTCTATTGGTCTTGGCTCCCTTGCTGCAAATCAATTGAGCATGTATGTAAGGATTTATTTCTGGATTCTTTATTTGATTTATGTGTCTGTCCTTATATCTGTACCACACTGTTTTATGACTGTAGCTTTATCGTGTGTTTTGAAACCAGGAAAGTGAATCCTTCAACTTTGTTCTTTTCAAGACAGTGTTGGCTGTTTGGGGTCCACTGAGATTCCATATGAATTTTAAGTTTCCTGTTTCTTTAAAGAATGCCATTGGGATTTGGTAGGGATTGCATTGAATCCAGAGATCATTTTGCTTGTGCTGAACCTAAAGACCAGCCAGAAATGAAACCTATGATCTTCTCCTGTATTTTCTGAGCATGTATTCTGCCCTGAGAGCTTTTCAAAGCCCTATTTTCCAAAGATTCTCATTTCCCATTTTTTTTCTCCCTGGCTTTTGGTATATCTCTTGTTTGCCTCATCTATTGTCTTTTGCCCCAGATGGCACTGGCTTGTTCCTTTAGATTTTAATGTTTTCTGGCAAGCTCCTCCATGTAGCTGTTTCTCTGCCCTAATAAGGGTATTCCAAATTAGACAAAATAAGTCCTTCAGGAAACCCATAGCAGATCTAAACAGACTAATATAATTCCTTGAGAAAAGGTCTATTGTTTTCTTCCCTTTGGGACCAGGTACCCACACTGGAAACAGTCATCAAGACTGTCACTGTGCCAGGATGGAGATGGAGTAAAGTGAACATTAAAATACCACAAAGCTCTCCTACTCGGTTTCTGTGATCTTTCTGTTGGTTAAGCACTCACATGTTGCTATAAATCTTTGACTATCTTCCAGAATTCTGATATGTTAATTCTGACAGGTTTTTTCTGGTTGTTTTTTTTTTTTTTTTTTTTTTTTGATAGCTCTGGGGAGGATGGGCTGCTAGAGGTCTCTACACTGCCCTTCTCAGTGATGTCATTCCACGAGCTCAGTATGAATACACTGAGATGCCTGTAGGATACTAAGAATAGACAGTTATGGACTCTTGAAGCCAGAGATGTGTCCACACCATTAGATCCCCAGAACTTAGAACAGTTCATGGTATACAGGGGGCACTCAAAAAATGTTTGTTGAATTAATGGAACTTAAAAAAAATTTTTTTAAGATTTATTTACTTTAGAGAGAGAGAGTGTGTGTGTGTGTGCATGCACATGCACATGAGTTGGGGGAGGGGCTAAGGGAGAGGGAAAGAGAGAACCTCAAGCAAACTCCCACTGAGCATGGAGACCAACATGGGGCTCCATCCCAAAACCCATTAGATCATGACCTGAGCAGAAATCACCAGTCAGATGCTTAACCAGCTGTGTCACCTAGGTGTTGCCAATGAATGAAGCTTTAAAAAAGACATTTGAGAGGTGCCTAGGTGGCTCAATGGTTGAGCATCTGCCTTTGGTTCAGGTCATGATCCTGGGGTCCTAGGATTGAGTCCCATATCAGGTTCCCTGCAGAGAGCCCGCATCTCCCTCTGCCTATGTCTCTGCTTCTCTTTCTGTGTCTCCCCTTAATAAATAAATAAATAATTTTTAAAAATGAAAATTGGGACCCCTGGGTGGCTCAGTGGTTTAGTGCCTGCCTTTGGCCTAGGGTGTGATCCTGGAATCCCGGGATCGAGTCCCACGTCGGGCTCCTGGCATGGAGCCTGCTTCTCCCTCTGCCTGTGTCTCTGCCTCTCTCTCTCTCTCTGTGTCTATCATGAATAAATAAATAAAATCTTTAAAAAAAATAAAAATGAAAATTAAATTAAAAAGACATGGGATCCCTGGGTGGCGCAGCGGTTTAGCACCTGCCTTTGGCCCAGGGCGCGATCCTGGAGACCGGGGATCGAATCCCGCGTCGGGCTCCCGGTGCATGGAGCCTGCTTCTCCCTCTGCCTATGTCTCTGCCTCTCTCTCTCTCACTCTCTGTGTGACTATCATAAATAAATAAAAATTAAAAAAAAAAGACATTTGAAGTGTTCTTGGGTAGCGCAGTTGGTTGGATATTGCACTCTTGGTTTTAGTTCACATCATGATCTAGGGGTTGTAGGATCAAGCCCCACATTGGGCTTCGCACTGAGCTGAGAGTCTGCTTGGGACTCATTCTCTCTCTCCCTCTGCCCCTCCCCTCCACACACAGTCTCTCCCTCTGTCTAAAATAAATCTAAAAACTAAAAATTAAAAAAAAAGACATTTCAGAATATGGACCTTAAACTTGACTTCAGTGTATGGCCTAGAGACAGGAATTTTTTAATAATCAGTGTATAGATGATAATTGAAGCAATTGATGAAAAAGAAGTTGTTCTCAAATTACATTAGGAATAACTAAAATCCTTTTTGGACAAAGCAAAATTACTACTGTCACTTGCCCCCGTAAAGTTAATGACTGGTATTGTGTGCTCTTCCAGACTCTTTACTACCTATTTTTACTATATATGTATATAGTAAAAAAAAAAATGTATATATATATATATATATACACACACACACACACACATATAATTACATAAAATATATATAATTTTATACAAAATCGTATCTTCTATTTATGCAAATATTTGGCAGATAGCTTTTTAAATATATATCTTAGAAAGGGGCAGCCCTGGTGGCACAGCGGTTTGGCGCTGCCTGCAGCATGGAGTGTGATCCTGGAGACCTGGGATCGGGTCCCACGTCGGGCTCCCTGCATGGAGCCTGCTTCTCCCTCTCCCTCTGCCTGTGTCTCTGCCTCTCTCTCTATGAATGTGTGTCTATGAATGAATAAATAAAATCTTTAAAAAAAATATATATATATATATCTTGGAAAGATATCAGTAAAGTTTATATAATATATTCAAGACATTATCCTAGACACAATTTACTTCAAGAGTTAAAGGGACAGATCTAGATTTAGAATACCTCAGTTTAAATATTTGCTCCACCATTTATTAGATGTGTAACTTTTGTAAAGCACTTTCATTTTCTTCATCTATTAAGTGCAGTGGTAATAATAAGTAATATGTTTTTTGTGTAGTTTTTGAGATTTAAATGAAATAATAAACGCCATAGCACCATGTTTGGTACATGGCAAACTTTAATAAAAGTTTGCTATTTGGAATGAACAATCAGGAAAGTAAGTAAAAAAAAAAAATGCCATTTACAATAGCATCAAAAAGAATAAAACTCAGGACACCTGGGTGGCTCAGCAGTTGAGCGTCTGCCTTTGGGTTGGGATGTTGTCCGTTGTCCAGAGTTCCATGCAGGAGCCTGCTTCTCCTCCCTCTGCCTGTGTCTCTGCCTCTCTCTGTGTCTCTCATGAAAAAATATAAATAAAATATTTTTTAAACATTTTTTAAAAAGAATAAAACTCTTAGAAATAAGTTTAATCAATGAGGTATAAGGCTTGTACACTTAAAACTACAAAACATTGGTGAAAGAAATTTAAGATAACCTTTAAAGAAATTAAAGAAACAGGCATCCTGTGTCTTAGATTGGAATACCTAACATAGTTAAGATGATAATACTAATTAAAGAGATCTCTAGGTTCAGTGCAATCTCTAGTGAATCCCAGTGGTGTTTTTGTTTTTGTTTTTTTTCCAGAAGTGGAAAGGCCAACCCTCAAATTTATATGGAATTGAAAGGGACCCCAAATAACCAAAACAATCTTGAAAAAGAGGAAAGTTTGAAGACTCACACTCCCTGATTTTGAACTTCCTATAACACTACAGTAATGGAGACTGTGGTATTAGCATAAGAATGGACATATAGACCAATAGAATAAAACAGAGAACTTAGAAATAAACCCTCACATCTAAGGTCAATTGATTTTTTCACACTTCAATTATCTGTTTTTTGCATGATTTATATAATAAAGAATGCATTAGTAGAACAAAATTGTAAAAACTTTACAAGTAAAGAGATACATAGATATCAAAGGTGCAGGCTCAAAAGTTCTTCCTGATAGAAGTGCACAATCAAAAAGATTTGGACAATGGTGTTGTTAACAAGGTTGTTTTCACAGGAGGTATTCAAGGTTGCTTTGTTTTTATATTGTTAATGAATAGAGGTAAATATTTCTATGTAAATTAAATGAAGCCAGTGAGAAACAAGGTAGATGACAAAAGACTTTCTTGGAGTAAAAGAAGTTTGTGAAAAATTATTAGATTCCGGAGAGGGAGACAAACCATAAGAGACTCTTAATCATAGGAAACAAACTGAGGGTGCTCGCTTCGGCAGCACATATACTAAAATTGGAAACAAACTGAGGGTTGCTGAGGGGTGGGGGGATGGGTAACTGGGTGATGGACCTTAAGGAAGACACAGGATGTAATGAGCACTGGGTGCTATATAAGACTGATGAATCACAAACTCTACTTCTGAAACTAATAATACACTATTTGTTAATTAATTGAATTTAAATTTTAAAAAATCATTAGATCCATATTTTGTAAGTCTTGAAACACTGGCCAGTGGCCATGCTTCTTGTATGGTTAACGGATTTTTGACAAGTGTGCCAAGATCACTCAGTGGGGGAAAGAACAGTCTCTTCAAGAAATGGTGCCAGGAAAACTGGATGGCCACATGCAAAAGAATGAAGTTTGACCCTTATACCTTATTTGTGTATAACGCAAATTCATTGAAAATGGATAATAGGCCTAAATGTAAAAAAACTAAAACTATAAAACTCTTAGAAAAAAATATAGGGACAAATCTTCTTGACCTTGGCAATGATTTCTTAAATATTATATCAAAGCACAGGCAACAAAAGAAAAAAAAATAGAAAAATTGGACTTCAGAATGAAAAACTTGTGTATCAAAGGGTACCATCAAAAGAGTGGGAAGACAACACACAGAAGGGGAGAAAATATTTGCAAATCACATATCTGATGAGAGATTAATTTCCAGAATATATAAAGGATGCCTACAACTCAAATGACAAAACCACAAACAACCTAATTCAAAAAGCACTTGATTTTTTTCAAAGAACACATGCAAATGACAAATATGCACATGAAAAATGCTCAATGACATTAGTTATTAGAGAAATGCAAATAAAACTCACAATGAGGCACCACTTCCAATGCACTAGGATGGCTATTATCAGAAAGATAATAATAAGTGTTGTTGAGAATGTGGAGATACTAGAGCCCTTGCATGTTGCTAGTGAAGATGGAATGTGATGTGGCTAGTGTAGAAACCAATCTGCCAATTTCTCAAAGGTCCTATAGGATCACCATAGGACCCAGCAATTCTATTCCTAGGCATATAAGATATGAAAACAAGGACTCAAACAGTTACTTGTTCACCAGTGTTCATACCAGCATTATTCACCAAAATTTATTATTCTGCCAAAATGTGGAAACAGTCTAAGTGTCCATCTACAAATGAACGGATAAATAAAATGTGATACGTATATACAATGGAATATTATTCAGCCAGGCAGCCCGGGTGGCTCTGCGGTTTGGTGCCGCCTTCAGCCCAAGGCGTGATCCCGGGGACCCGGGATCGAGTCCCATGTCAGGCTCCCTGCATGGAGCCTGCTTCTCCCTCTGCCCGTGTCTCTGCCTCTCTGTCTCTCATGAAAAAATAAATAAATAAAATCTTTTTTAAAAAAGGAATATTATTCAGCCTTAAAAAGAAAAGAAATTCTGACGTATACTATAACATGTATGAACCTTGAAGACATTATGCTAATAGAAATAAGCCAGACACAAAAGCACACATATTGTATGGTTCCATTTATATGAAATATCTAGAATAAACAAATTCATAAAAATAAAAAGTAGCAAAGAGGTTACTGGGATCTGGGTCAAGGGGGTAATGGGTAATTGCTTAATGGTTACAGAATTTCGGTTTGGATGAAAAGTTTGGAAATAAAAAAAAAAAAAAGAAAAGTTTGGAAATAAATAGTGGTGATGGTTGTACAACATTATGAATGTAATACCACTGAACTGTACATTTTAAAATGATTAAAAGGACAAATTTTATGATAAATGTATAATATATCACACTAAAAAAAATAGACAAAAAAATAGGCAGGTCTTCCTTTAAAGAACTTACAATCTAGTTAAGAGAATTGGGACATTTAAAGAAATAACATTAAGTATTTGATGATAGGGCAGCCCGGGTGGCTGAGCGGTTTGGCGCTGCCTTCAGTCCAGGGCGTGATCCCAGAGTCCTGGGATCAAGTTCCACATCAGGCTCCCCGTGTGGAGCCTGCTTCTCCCTCTACCTGTGTCTCTGCCTCTCTCTCTCTCTCTCTCTGTGTCTCTCATGAATAAATAAATAAAATCTTTAAGAAAAAAGTATTTGATGATAGCATGAGAAAAGTGGTTTTCTTTGGATAGAGGAAACATTTCCCTGGAAAGGGAAATGAGGGAAGTTCCTGGAGTGATGGAAATGTTTTATGTTTTGATTGGGAGGTTTACATGGTTTACATTTGTCAAAACTTACAAAATTTCATACTTAAAATTGTGTGCATTTTACTTTATGTAAATTTCACCCGGTAGGGGGGCATTATTAGCTACTACTAATCCCTTGACTATTAATATATATTGTAGTTATTTTCTCCTACTTCTCATTTGTATGAAATCCTTCATCAAATAGAGGCGTTTAATTTTTTTGTACCTCTTAATCTCCTTTATGTATTTTGCCCATCTCCCCACCGGCAACTCACAGTTTGTTCTCTGTATTTAAGACTGGTTTTGTTTTTGTTTTAATTGCACACTTAAGTGAAATCATATGGTATTTCTCTTTCTTTGACTTATTTCACTTGACATAATGCCATCTAGGTCCATCTGTGTTGTTGCAAATGGCAAGATCCCATTCTTTTTTAAGGCTGAGGAACATTCCTGTGTGTGTGTGTGTGTGTGCGTGTGTGTGTGTGTGTGTGTGTATCACATCTTTATCCATTCATCTATGGAAGGACACTTGCTTCCATATCTTGGCTATATAAATAATGCTTCAATAAACATAGGACTGCATGTATCTTTTTGAATTAGTATTCTCATTTCTTTTGGATAAATACCCAGTAGTAGAATTACTGGATTGTAGAGTATTTCTATTTTTACTTTTTTTGAGGAAACTCCAGACTGTTTTCCACAGTGGCTGCACCAATTCACATTCCCACCAGCAGTACAAGAGGGTTCCTTCTTCTCTACATCCTTGCCAACACTTGTTATTTATTTTCTTCTTGATACTAGCCATTCTGACAGGTGTAAGGGGTATCTCCTTATAGTTCTGACTTGCACTTCCCTGATAATGAGTGATATTGAACATCTTCTCATGTGTCTGTTGTATATCTGTATACACCACCTGTCTTCTTTGGAAAAATGTCTATCTGGATCCTCTGTTCATTTTTCAATTGGATTGGTTTTGAGGGGGACACTGAGTTGTAGAAGTTATTTGTATATTTTGGATATTAACCCCTTATCAGATATATTGTTTGCAAATATTTTCTTCCATTCACTAGGTTCTCTTTTTGTCTTAGGAGCCATATCCATATGTTGCTAAGGCCAATATCAAAGAGATTATTGCAGAGGCTTTTAATTTTAAATAGTTGTTGATCCACTTTTTTTTCATTTATGGTTTCTGGAATTTATGTCTTGCTTTAGAAGGTATCTTATTCCAGGTTTGCAAACATATTTTATTTTTTCTCAATATTTTATCGTGTGTGTGTGTGTGTGTGTGTGTGTGGACGTGCACGTACTTGTATGTGTGTATTATATGTAGCTGTTGACTAGTTGAAAACCATGGGTAAGTTTTCTAACATTGCTAAGCCTTGGTTTTCTCACCTGTAAAGTAGAGATAGGGATCCCTGGGTGGCGCAGCGGTTTAGCGCCTGCCTTTGGCCCAGGGCGCGATCCTGGAGACCCGGGATTGAATCCCACATTGGGCTCCCGGTGCATGGAGCCTGCTTCTCCCTCTCCCTGTGTCTCTGCCTCTCTCTCTCTCTATCATAAATAAATAAAAATTTTAAAAATCTTTTTTTTTGGGATCCCTGGGTGGCGCAGCGGTTTGGCGCCTGCCTTTGGCCCAAGGCGCGATCCTGGAGACCCAGGATCGAATCCCACGTCGGGCTCCCGGTGCATGGAGCCTGCTTCTCCCTCTGCCTGTGTCTCTGCGCCTCTCTCTCTCTCTGTCCATGCACCGGGAGCCCGACGTGGGATTCGATCCTGGGTCTCCAGGATCGCGCCTTGGGCCAAAGGCAGGCGCCAAACCGCTGCGCCACCCAGGGATCCCAAAATTTAAAAAATCTTTAAAAAATAAAAAAATAAAGTAGAGATATTGCTGATTTGGCTTTGGTACTGATAAAATGACATTTGAAGGCCATTAAATGCTTTACTCATTTAGAAGTTAGTCAGAAGAGGGTAGCTATTATTATTTTATATTATGGTATTATCTATTATGGTATTTGACATTTTATCATAATTTTTTGTGCATCTGTCTCTTTCACTAAGGCTTTTCATTGGTAGGAAATGTGCCTTCCCTCAGTGCCTACCCAAGTGCCTTGCATTAAATAAGTGTTCAAATGTTCATTGAATGTAGGAGTTAATTGAATATATGAATAATAGGATAAAACCAAAAAGTAGGGTACCTGGTTGGCTCAGTCAGTTAACATCTGCCTTCAGCTCAGCTCATGATCCTGGAGTCTCAGGATTGAGTCCCACATCTGGCTCCCTGCTCAGCAGGGAGTCTGCTTCTCTCTCTGCCCCTCACTCTGCTCATGCGCTCTCTCTCTCTCTCTCTCTCTCTCTCAAATAAATAAAAATCTTAAAAACAACAAGAAGAAGTAAAAGAAAGAAAGACAAATTTTATCCAGCAGTTCTGATACGAAACTAAACACAAAATTGAAGTCCAATTGAAGGAACCTTATGAAATATGTAGGGGCTCTTGTCCAAGGATGGACTCCAAGAGAACTGAGGTTCTGCTGATTGAAACTGCCTATAAACATTCAGGCAAAAGTGTATTTTTCCAGGGAGAAGATCCATAGGCAGATTTTACTTTCTAGGAGGCCATGGATCCTGAATACTTTGCCCACTATTGTATTCCCAGCTCACAGAATACAGCTTGGGGGCAGCCCAGGTGGCTCAGCGGTTTAGCACCACCTTCAGCCCAGGGCGTGATCCTGCAGACCCAGAATCAAGTCCCCTGTCGGGCTCCTACATGGAGTGTGCTTCTCCCTCTGCCTGTGTCTCTGCCTCTCTCTCTGTATGTCTCTCATGAATAAATAAATAAAATCTTTAAAAAAAAGAGAGAGAATACTGCTTGGTAGCTCAGAAATGTTTCTTGAATGGATATCTGACTGAATGAAAAGCTTTCATCAGATTTTCACAGGGGTCTGTGACTCCAAAAAGTGTTAGAGCTTGATAATATAAAAGAAAAAGAAATCAAATAGATCCCTGAGAGCTTTTATCTGGGCCAGAGCTCCGAAAAGAATCTATCATTATGGACTGATGAAGGAGCCCCTTCCCCCATTCCTTCTAAAGGACTGGGTGATTCCCTTCTCAATTGGCTTTTTGATTCTCACATTTGCAGATTCTCACATTTGTTTGTAGTCAGGCTTGAATCAGAAGCCAATTTCTGCCTCCTACTGTATGACCTGTTAAATTAAAGCTGTCTAGGCCAGTTTTCTCCAGTAACATCCACCTTCAGGACCCTGTGAGTGGATTACCAAATCAGAACATTGGTATAATGCTGCCTGATTATAGTGTACAACCAGTTTTGTGTCCTCTTGTGCTCTTCCCCTCCAACTTTTTTTTTTTTTTTTAAGATTTTATTTGGGGGGCAGCCCAGGTGGCTCAGCGGTTTAGCGCCACCTTTGGCCCAGGGCGTGGTCCTGGAGACCAGGGATCGAGTCCCACGTCAGGCTCCTGCATGGAGCCTGCTTCTCCCTCTGCCTCTGTCTCTGCCTCTCTCTCGCTCTCTCTTTGTGTGTGTGTGTGTGTGTGTGTATGTGTCTCATGAATAAATAAATAAAATCTTTAAAAAAAAGATTTTATTTATTTGGGATGCCTAGGTGGCTCAGCGGTTGAGCATCTGCCTTGGGCTCAGAGTATGATCTCAGGATCTGGGATCGAGTCCCATATTGGGCTCCCTGCATGGAGCCTGCTTCTCTCTCTGCCTATATCTCTGTTTCTGTCTCTCTGTGTGTGTGTCTCTCATGAATAAATAAAATATTTTTTTTAATTGTAGTTACTTATTTGAGACCGAGAGAGAGAATGAGCAAGCATGAGCATTGGGGAGAGGCAGAGGGAGAAGCAGACTCCCTGCTGAGCAGGGATGCCCTGTGCAGGGCTTGATCCCAGGACCCTGAGTTCATGACCCAAGCCAAAGGCAGATGCTTAACCGACTGAGCCACCCAGGCACCCCCAACTCTTTTTTCCTATGTAAGACATTGGTTTACATCCATTTACCTTGATTTCTAGGCCTTGAGGCAGTTCCTTACTATAACCAGTTTGTCTCTAGTGGTCCGTAGAATTTGTTCATTGGGCTACATAAGCAAATATGCAATAAGCAATTATGGTCATTTACAAGAACTGCTGTCCAAATATGCCTAATTACTTTGCGGTACAAGAATAATGAAGGGAAACTCCCATTTGTTGACTTCCTATTGTGTACCAGCACTACACTATGCACTTTCATGTCTTATCTTACCCTACAAATTAGACTTGTCATTTAGTAGAAACATTGAGAAAATTTTTACTTACGTGGATATTAATTTTGTGCCTGGACCATAGTGGGGACTAAAAAATAGCTGTCAACCAAATAAACTTTCTTTTACCTTTTAACCTAAATTTCACAAACATTCAGCGTGGACAGATGTGCTCCCAACCTTAACATGACACTGAAAATTAGTACGTTCTCAGTGAAAGTGGCCTGTAAGAAGCCATTTTCAATATATTAAACAAATACTTACTGAGTAAATACTGTGCTCAAACTATGAAAAGACCTGGGGCTTGTGGAGCATACTCTTCCAGGTTCAAAGGTGCTGGCTGGGGACACAAGACTAAGACTAGGGAAAAGTGTGCTGGCTCAGACTGGACTGGGTGTGACTGTTAGGTGGGCAGAGACTTTTCCAGGCTTTCAGGAGAGATCTCTTGCCAGGACTAAGCAAGAAGGATTTGGTGGGAAAGGATTAGATTCAGTGTTGGGACACTTGGGCTCTAGTTCTCACTGAGGGTTAACTGGTTGGGAGACTTGTGCTTAGTCCCTTAACCTCTCCAGACATCAGTTTAGCATCTGGAAAATAAAGTGGGGTGGGGGTGGTTATTAGTGAACTTGTTCGGTCCTGAGTGCCTTTCAATTCTTAGGTTCGAAAATTTGCTGTCAACCACACTTACTTTTCCTTTGAGAACAAAATACTTCCTACACTTGTAATTTCAAATAAGTCAATCAATGGCATTCATCAGCCACTCTTAGAGAGACTGTGCCATAAATTTCTCCCCATATACATACCAGGATATTTTTTTAAAGGTTTTATTTATTTATTCATGAGAGACAGAGAGAGAGAGAGAGAGGCAGAGACACAGGCAGAGGGAGAAGCAGGCTCCTCATAGGGAGGCTGATGAGGGACTCCATTCCGGACCCTGAGATCACACCCTGAGCCCAAGGCAGAGGCTCAACCACTGAGCCACCCAGGCATCCCCTAATTGTGGTTTTCATTTGCATTTCCCTTATGATTAGTAATGTTGAGTATCTCTTCGTATGCCTATTAGCCATTTGTATATCTTTGGAGAAATATCTTCAAGTCCTTTGCCTATTTTTTAACCAGGAATTTTGTTGTGTTACATTGTAAGAGTTCTTTATATATTCTATATATTATTTACTCTTTACAGAGTTTTGCTTTGCAAATATTTTCTCCCATTCCATGGATTGACTTTTCACTCTGTTATGTCCTTTGATGCACAGGAATTTTAAATTGGTAAAATTTAAAATTTTTAAGTTGGTGTAGTCCAACTTACCTATTTTTTTTCTTTTGTTGTCTGTGCTTTGAGTGTCATACCCCAAGAAATCATTTCCAAATCCAATGTCCCAAAACTTTCCCGTTTTCTTCTGAGTTTTATCATTCAGCGCTTACATTTAGTTCTTTTGCGCATTTTGAATTAACTTTTGTATATGGTGTAACGTAAGGCTTTAACTTCATTCTTTCACATGAGAATATTGTTTTCCTAACACTGTTTGCTGAGATAACTAGCTTTTCCTCATTGAATGGTCCTGGCACCCTTGTTGATTATTTTACCATATGTGAAAGGGTTTGGGGCTATAAATTTTGCAGGAGGGGGTGGTACAGGAATGACGCGGTCCCTGTCTTAACGCAGCCTCAGTAGAGGTTTTGTTTCAAAAAGCATTTGTCCAGCGCGGTTGTGTTCAGTGCACACTGGGCCCATGTTTTCCCACACTTTTGCCTCGTAAGCTTCCCATACAACCAGTGAGGTAGGTGGGCTGAACCCCTTTAACAAACTCAGTTCCCCAAAAGAGCACTGTTATGGCTTGTCGGAGGCAGGCACAAAGTTAGGATTTGAACCCTGGGTTCTTGGCTCCATGCGTCCTATTTCAGGTAAGGTGGACTTCGATGTCCTCATCTCTAAAATATGGGCAAAAATGAAATGAGATGGTCTCTACTAAGCAGTCTGGCGGCCACAGGATCCTAGGCATTAAGGAGTCCACCAAAACCCGCGGCCAAGCGTGAGGTGTACACGTTAGGCCTGCAGAGGGGAGCGGAACCCAAACAGTCCGGAAGGCCAAAGTCCTAGGGCTGGAGTTCCACCCCCGGGCGGACCCCAAATTCTTACCCGGAACCTGGGCGCGGCTGGGCTGTGCGACTGGCGCGGGAGGGGGACGAGCCAACAGAAAAATGCCTGCGACGCGATTCCCGTTGAAATGCCCCAGTGTCTCCGGAGTGAGGCTTTCAGTTCTAACACCGTCCCTACTATAATCAGCTCCTCTGCCTCTCTGCCTTTGGCTCACCGATTGCGGAGTAGTTTCTTCTCCGTTGCCCCTTCCTTGGCTTCCTTCTTGGTACGCCCCCACCCAGTCTGGGAAGGGCCGGGCGGCTGCCCGCGTAGACACTGCGCATGCGAATCCCCACCGCGTGGGTGGTGATAGGGTGGGGGGTGCACGGACCCCGCCCCTTCGCTGCTCCACGCGTGACGTCGCGGGGGGCGCCGGCCTCCGCCCGGCTGCGAGCGGTGAGAGGGAGCGGCAGGCGGACCCAACGCCGCAGAACCGGGAAGGGATGTTGCGGGTGTTGAGTTCCTGCAGGAGGGGCTTTGCGGGGGGAGGGGAGGCCCAGGGGCACCACCAGCCGCTGAACTCAGGCCCTGCCCTCCCCCTTCGTGCTTTCTTCCCCTTTCCAGACGTGCGGGGCCGGGAGGCAGGGCAGGGGCTGGGCATTTGTGACACCTGCATTTCCCCGAAGCCCTCCTTCTCCCCCCACCCCATATGTTTATCCCGGTTTCCAGGTGTTCCTTTTCATCAGGCTGTCGCTTCTCGCTTGGAAAAGGGAAACAGAAGACGGATTTCAGACCTTGGCCCATGCCACTCTGTGAAAGTCCCCAGAACCTCAGTTTCCACCACAGTATTTTTTGCGTTGCTTCACCTGGTTTTAAAGATCAGTATGACACAGTGAAATAGAAAGGAAATGGACATTTGTTGAATTCCTGCATGGCTGAATACTATGCAAAACTGCTTTATTTGTCACATTTAGTCTTCATTATTTGGTGTTCTTTCACAGATCCTTAAGCTCACAAAGGTTAACTGATTTTTCTAACATAGCCAGTGAGTGGCAGAGGAGGATACAGATTGAACGGTCTTGCTCCAAAGTGGAGTTCTCATCAGACACTTCCTTTGTTTAGGCTATTGGATGGCACCGCTCTTCAGCCAGACCCTCGCCCCAGAAAAGCTGCTTCCTGAATTTCTCCCCTTGACAATTCTTCTGGGTTCCTTTTTCCAGCACAGTGTGTTCTGCTTTGCTTCTGCCTTGATTACTTCAGAAATGAAATGCAGCAAACATTTATTAAGTGGTGCAGGGGGATGAACACTGGAAGTCAAGAGCCTTGGATTCTTGTCCTGGCTCTATCATTAAGTGGCTGTGTGGCCTTGGGGCAAGTTCTTGGTCTTTTCAATGCTTTAGCTTCCCTTTGAATAAAATGGGTAAGTGCCTTCTGACTGGCAGGCTCTTGTCCATCCTGTCCTCCAGCAGGCTCTCCGTGGAGCCCCGGACCTCTCTCCTCCCCATGGGCAGCTGCCAGGCAGGGCACAACCTGCATCTCTGTCTGGCCCACCATCCGCCTTTGGTCTGTGCCACTTTGATCCTGCTGCTTCTTGGCCTTTCAGGCCTAGGCCTCGGCGGCTTCCTCCTTACTCACAGAACTGGCCTGCGCAGCCCTGACATTCCCCAGGTGAGTACTTTCCTCATCCTTTTCATACAAGCTTGCACATGCTGCTAATCTCTCACCTCTCTCCCACTTTTCTTTTGCACACAGGACTGGGTCTCTTTCTTGAGGTCTTTTGGCCAGCTGACCCTGTGCCCCGTGAATGGGACAGTCACAGGGAAGTGGCGTGGCCCTCACGTCGTGGGCTTACTGACCACTTTGAACTTTGGAGATGGTCCAGAAGGGAACAAGACACAGACATTCCAAGCCACAGTCCTGGGTAGTCAGATGGGATTGAAAGGTGAGATCAAGGGCACCTGGGTGGCTCAGTGGTAGAACAGCTGCCTTTGGCTCATATCATGATCCTAGGGTCCTGGGATTGAGTTCCGCATCAGGCTCCCCACAGGGACCCTTCTCCCTTGGCCTATGTCTCTGCTTCTCTCTGTGTCTCTCATAAATAAATAAATAAATAAAATATAAAAAAAAAAAAAGGTGAGATCGAGGAGGACTATGGGTTGAGGATCAGAACACAGGGGTGGGCCCTGTCTCTGACCTCCCCAACCTGGTGACCTTGGGAATATCCTTTGGCCTTTGTCACTTCTAGTAAGGACTAGATACTTTCAGTGAACATAGTGACACTATGTGGGTTCCCTGTGCTTTCTCTCTCCTCTTTCAGCACCTAATCTTGGAGGTGTGATAAGATGGGGTAGATTTGACTTAATGTTCTTTATCATCCCTCTTCGTCCCTACTGCTTTCTTCTCTTAGAGGCACCTTCTTTTTCCTCATGGATATTCAAGAAACATACCCTGTTCAATTAAGCAAGTGTTTTGAGTGCCTGCTCTCAGGCACTCTTAGCACAGCTCTATGTGCTATGGAGGATACAGAAAAAATTAGATATCATCCATTCCCACAGAGCTTAGAGTCTCCTGGGAAAATGATGGGGGGAGGGGAGGGAGTCAGTGGGTGCCATTGACTCTTGTATGAGATTTGGCTTCAGGTTCTTTGTCTGAAGTTGGGGAAATGAAAAAAGAGGAGAGAAAGGTGGAACTCCCCGGCTTCTGTGGTCCTTTCCGACACTACCATTCTAAGATTCTCTTGTGAGATTGCGTGTGTGTGTGGGGGGGGGGGGTCTCTTATGTCCAGGTGTACATGTTGTGATAAAAAAATGAGAATAAAAAAAAAAAAAAAAAGAATAAAAAAAAAATGAGAATAAAGGAAGGTATCTGATATATACAGACTTGAGATAATTTTTCCTATTCTTTTTATTTTGTAAATATATATACATCAGCTTTACCGTAAAATTCACACATTTAACATGTACAATTTCGTATAGTCACAGAAGTGTGCAGCTATCACCACAATCAATTTTAGAGCATTTTCATTCTCTCAAAATAAATCCTGTACCCATTAACAGTTGCTTCCCTTTTCCTCTTAACCTTCCAGACCCAGCAACTACTTATCTCTCTTTTTCTGTAGCTTTACCCATATCATTTCATATAGTATGTGCTCTTTTGTGGCTGGCTTCTTTCAAGTATAGCATGTCCATGTCATAGCACATATCAATCAGTACTTTGTGTTTTTAGTGCTGAATAATATTCATTGTATGGATATTCCACATCTTATTTATTCATTCATCACGTTGATTGATACTTGGATTGTTTCTACTTTTTGACTATTACGAACAATGCTGCTGTCAACATTCACATACAAGATTTTGTGTGATCATACATTTTCATTTCTCCTGGGGGAAATGAAATACCTAAACGTGGAATTGCTGGGTCATATTGTAACTCTATATTTACTCTTTTGAGGAACTGCCAGACTGTTTCCCAAAGTGACTGCACCATTTTGTGTTCTCCCCAGCACTATGTGAGTTCCAATTTCTCCACATTTGTTATTATCTGGCTTTTTTAATTCTAGCCATCCTAGTCATTGGGAAGTAGTATTTCACCATGGTTCTGATTGGCATAGTTCATGGTACTGAGCATTTTTTTCATGCACTTATAAGACCTTTGTCTATTTTTTTTTTAAGATTTTATTTATTTATTCATGAGAGAGAGAGAGAGAGAGGCAGAGACATAGGCAGAGGGAGAAGCAAGCTCCATGCAGGGAGCTGGATGGGGAACTTGATCCTGGGACTCCAGGATCACGCCCTGAGCCGAAGGCAGACGCTTAACTGCTGAGCCACCCAGGCATCCCTCTTTGTCTATCTTAGAAGAAATATATATTCAGAGTTTTGCCTTTTAAAAAAAATGGATGATTTGTTTTTTAATTATTGAGTTATAAGAGTTCTTTATATTTTCCCCTATCTGATGTATGACATACGGATTTTTTCTCCAATTCTCCGGGTTGTCCTTTCACTTTGTTGATGGTGTTCTTTGAAGCACAGAAGTTTTACTTTTGATGAAATCCAGTTTATTTTTTTCTTCAGTTGCTTGTGCTTTTAGTGTCTTGGTTAAGCAGGGGTTGCCTAATTCAGGCTCATGAGGATTTCCCCTGTATTTTCTACTAAAATTTAATAGTTTTAACTCTTACATTTAGCTCCGTGATCCATTTTGAGTTAATTTTTGTGAATGGTGTGAGGATGGGGTCCAACTTCATTCTTTTGCAAGTGACTAACCAGTTGTCCCAGCATGTTTTTTTTTTTTTTAAAGATTTTATTTATTTATTCATGAGAGACACAGAGAGAGAGAGAGAGAGAGGCAGAGACACAGGCAGAGGGAGAAGCAGGCTCCATGCAGGGAGCCCGACGTGGGACTCGATCCCAGTACTCCAGGATGATGCCCTGGGCCGAAGGCAGGCACCAAACTGCTGAGCCACCCAGGGATCCCCATGTCCCAGCATGTTTTATGGAAAGACTGTTCTTTAACTTTTAATAGTATCAGCACCCTATTGAAAATCAATTGACCATGGATGTATATATAGGTTTATTTCTGGACTCTCAGTTCTAGTCCATTGACATATGTATGTATCCATGGTAGCACCACAGTTGTAATCACTGTAGCTTTGTATTAAGTTTGAAATCAGAAAATATAAGTCCTCCAACTTTGTTCTTTTTAAAAACTGTTTAGATTATTCCAGACCCCTTTAATTACCATATGAATTTTAGATTCAGCTTCTCAAGTCCTGCTTCTGTAAACAAGCCCTTTCCTTTTCATAACAGTTAGAAAGAGAATAATACCATCAAAGATTATTCTGGACAAAATAAAAAATAATCCACCTATGATTGTATCATCTAAGTAATAATTATTGAGCACCTATTGTGTACCAAGCATGGGACTATAGAAATATCTAAGACACCTCAAGCTGCTTATAGTTTAGCAAGGATACAGATGTGAACCAAAGTAAATACCTTCCAATGTGTGAAGTAGCACACAAGGTACAGTGGGAATACTCAGGAGTCTGTCAAGCAGGGTTAGTGAAGATAGGCTTTTCCAAGGATTTAGTGCCTGAGCTGAGGCTTGAGGAAGATTTCGGAGTGTACTCTTCCAGGCAGAAGGACAAGCATATGCAAAGGCGTGCAATGGAGACCATACTGGCATGTTTGAGACCTTCAAAGGGTTCAGTTTGACTGGTGCAGGGGAAGCGGTGTTGACTGAGTGCAAGAGATGCATTTGAGGAAGCAGACAGAATCCTCTGGAGGATGTTGTATGCCAGGCCCAGGTAGTTGAACTTTATCTGGTACATTGGGCAAGCTCAAAATTTTAGTCAGGAAAATAGGGTTTTGTTGTTGTTCTTTTGAAAAGATCACACTCTGTGGGCTGACTGCCTGGTGGAAGCGTGTCCAGAGCAAGAAGACCAGGTAGGAGGTGATTGCAATGGAAAGAAAATGAGAAAACCTGAGCTAAGACAGTGCTACGAAAGAAGGGGACTGATCCCAGAGAGACATTGGCAGTGGATTGACAGGGCTTGGTGACTGATTAAATCTGGGGAACGTAGAGAAAGGGGGAGTTTCTCGTAGAAAATTTTACAGTTACATTTCTTAGTTCTTATGATTTATATACTAGTTTGTATTTCTTTTTTCACTTATATTTTTTTATTACTGCCTGGCTTGACCATTATTATTTTAATGGATGTAAGGTGATCCATTAAGTGGTTGGGCCTTCATTTGTAATGCTTTTCCTAGTGTTAAACATCTCTGTTGCTTCCTATTTTTTGGTATTTTTTGTGGTCACAATAAACATCTTGGTATAGTTTTCATTTTTCTTTTGAATCCTTTCCTTAGGATGAGTTTCTATAAATGATATTACTGAGTCAAAGGGTATGGACTTTTTTTAATAGATAAATTCATTTTGTTGTGGATTTGGACCACATGGAAGTATACAAAACACATGTAAAAATCCACCTCACCCCTGCAGTGTCCACAGTTTGATGGGCATCTTTTCAGTCAGGATCTGTATTCATTTAAAATTGCAACAGATACAGCCACATTGTCTTCTAAAAGGTATCATTCATTGAGAGTGCCCATTTCCCTACATGTTCAGCAACTCCTGTTATTATTAGTCTTTTTAATTTTTACCAACTTAATGAACAAAGGAATTACCTGATTGCTTTTCATTACTTTCTTCTGATTATTAGTAAGGTTGAATATGTTCTTGTAGGTTTATTGGCCCCATTCATGCCTCCGCGAATTTACCATTTAAATCCTTTGCTCATTTGTCTTTTAAGTTATTTGTCTTTGTCGTCCTGATTTTTAGGAGATCCTTATATGTTCCGGATTGTAAACCTTTTTGCTAATTAAATATAGGCATTTTGGGGTCCCTGGGTGGCTCAGTTTGTTAACCATCTGACCCTTGGTTTCAGCTCAAGTCAGGATCTCATGGGTTGTGAAATCAAGTCCCATGTTGGGCTCCACTCAGAGAGGAGTCTGCTTGAAGAATCTCTTCCACTGCCCCTTCTCCTCTCAAATAAATAAATCTTTACAAAACATATATAGGTATTTTCATCCATTCTGTTACTTTAAAAAAATTGTTTTTAAGATTTTATTTATCCATTTGAGAGAAAGAGAGATAGAGCATGAGCAGGAGTGGGGGCAGGGGGAGGGAGAGCAGGCTCCCTACTGAGTAGGGAGCCCAATGAAGGGCTCCATCCCAGGACCCCAGGTTCATGATCTGAGCCAAAGGCAGACACTTAACTGACTGAGCCACTCAGGTGCCCCGCTTTTTAAGTTATCTTTCATCATAAAGAAGCCTTCAACTATTACAAAGTAAAGTTTATTGTTCTTGTCCTTTACTCAAGCTTTTAGGTCTTGTGTCTTTTCTAGGAAGGCCTTCCCCACTTTAAATTTTTTTTTTTTTAATTTTTATTTATTTATGATAGTCACAGAGAGAGAGAGAGAGAGAGAGGCAGAGACACAGGCAGAGGGAGAAGCAGGCTCCATGCACCGGGAGCCTGATGTGGGATTCGATCCTGGGTCTCCAGGATCGCGCCCTGGGCCAAAGGCAGGCGCCAAACCGCTGCGCCACCCAGGGATCCCGCCTTCCCCACTTTAAACTTAGAAAATATTCTTCTGTATTTTCTTTGGGTTTTGTTCTGTTTAGTTTGTTTGTATAGATCTCTAACACATCTGGACTTTATTTTATAGTGTGAGATGAGTCTAACTTTTTTTTTTCCCAAATGGAAATTGTCCCAAGGCCATTGACTGAGTAGGCTGCCCATCCTTTCCCTGCTAATTTGAAATGGAGTGTGAACCTTTTCATGGATTTTGGTACCTAGCAGGGAACTGCTTTCTTAAAAAGGACAGACTAGTTTATACAGACTGACGTTGGCAATGTGTATCTGCACCCCATTTCACTGCAACTTTGTGAGTATTGGCATGATTGTTGTATTGATTGTAAGCAAACATAATTCACTTTTTGTTTATATTGGTACACAGTTATTGTCCTTTCTCAACGACACAATGATGGTATAGAGAGTACTTTATTGAACAGACTCAATGCCAACCCAGCTGTTACTGAAGGAAGCCTTAGGAATGAATGGAAGTCTGAAAATGGATGGCTTCCACCCCAACCTCCATCTTCTTCCACCACCTCTCCTATGTCTCTCATAGGATCTTCTGCAGGAGAGCTGGTCCTCATTACTGCCAAGGTGACCACAGAAAGGACCCCAGAAACCTGCATGTATTTTAGTGCTGCTCCAGGAATCCTGCCCTCCAGCCAGCCACCCATATCCTGCTCAGAGGAGGGAGCAGGAAATGCCACCTTGAGTCATAGGATGGCTGAGGAGTGTGTCAGGGTCTGGAGCCACGAAGGCCTTGTGCTCACCAAGTTGCTCACCTCGGTAAGAGCCTAGGTTGTTGGGGTTTCATAGACTGCCGCGCTGAATGCTCTGTCCAGAAGGCTTCTGGGGGCAGTTTTACCTAGTAGAAAAGGCACAGGCTCTATTATTCTGCCTCAGCTTGCTGTATGACCTTGAGCAAGCATCAGAGCCTCTCTGAGCCTCAGCTTCCTCATCTGTAAAATGGAAAACATAATACTACCTCATGATGCCAACAAATAAAGATGAATGAGAATGAATGTCAGGTGCCCGGTCCGTACAATGCCTGCTACGTAATAGAGATCGGATGAGTGACAGTTATTACTATTAATGATTGTCTTTAAACAGAATAAAATACGATCTCCACTTTAAAGGAATGCAGAAGCTGTAATAAGAGGCAGAATGGGCTAATCGCTATCATAGAGATGTGAGCAAAGTGTTATTCAAACACAGAGTAAGGAGCAATTAACCCTAACTTGAACATTTATGGAGAGCGCTTCACAGAAAAGGTAGCATTTATGAAAGGGAATTGTGTACAGTAGTTTATAATGTACAAAGTGCTTTCAGGTTCATTATCTCATTTGATCTTAAAATAGCCTTTTGAGGTAGCTGTTATTATCCCATTTTACAGATGAGGAAAGAGGCTTAGAAAGAGGGAGTGAATTGCCCAAGGCCACACAACTGGTTAAGTGGCAGACCCAGGATTGCAACCTATGCCTTCTGACTGCCTATGCCTTCCCAGGCTTTATCTGCCCTTTCAGGGTGACGAAGAGGACGAAGATGTGGGCAGAGAATGCGATAGAGGGCGTTTGGAAGAAGGAAATACATTCCAGGCAAAAGGACCAGCATGAGCACACAGGCCTAGAAGTTGAAAGTGTTCAGTCTTTGAGGGCACTCCATAATGAGGGCCTTAGGAATGGCTGAAGGGAAGAGACAGAAGAGATGCAGGGGCCTGGTTGTGAGGCTAAAACACTACAACTTGATGCTGCAGGCCATAGGGGCCACTGGTGCTGAGTGGGGAGAGCCTGCCTGAGTGCAGGAGACAGACCAGTTAGGAGGCTGCTGTGTACTTGCCTTCACGTTGCCAAAGAGCCTGGCAAGGAGCATCACTTAGGAGCTTAGAATCAGAGAAAATACCGGTGTCCAGACCTGGCCCTGCTTGAGCATATTTAAAATGTGGATAGTAGGGAACTTTCCTATCTCATGGAGACATTATGGGGATTCACTTCAGTGGTTGGGCAAGAAAGCAGTTCGTATACCATCAAAACAGTTACCTTATATAGAAATTAGATTTTCCCTTTGGTTCTCTGGCTGTAGAGAGCCCTCTCCCCCGATGGGGGCTTCTCTCTATGGCCCTAGGATAAGGTGTCTCCTTAGGAGAAGATTCTCTACCCTCCCTCTCTCTCATTTATTCCTCCTTACCCCCCTTTGCTCATCCTTAGGAGGAGTTGGCTTTGTGTGGCTCCAGACTGCTTGTTTTGGGCTCCTTCCTGCTTTTCTTCTGTGGCCTTCTCTGCTGTTTCACTGCTGTGTGCTTCCACCCACGCCGGGAGTCCCACTGGTCTAGAACCCGGCTCTGAGGGCACTGGCCTAGTTCCCATCTTGTTCTCAGGTAAGGTTCTTTGCTCCAGTCCTGTGGGAGTAGGAGATGGAGTGGGGGTGGCAAGTATACCTGTGATAAGAGTCATTCCTAAACACTATGGTTTGGTTTTACTTATTTTTGAATTTTATGTAGATGGAATATACATACTCTTTTGTGACTGACTTCTTTTGGTTAGCATTCTGATTTTAAGATTCATCCATACCTGTAGTTCACATCCAAGCTTTTTGGCAACAGTGGTGAGTTAAGAGAGTTCAGATTTGATGATGCATCCTGAATATGAATTATGCTTACCTTGCTTTTGCCCTGAAATTCTGATACCCAGTTTTATGATGCAAATTTTGTAAAACTCATCCTGGGCAGTGCAAAAGGATTGATGATGCCCATTTACTAGGCACATAGTATGTGCCCAAGCATTTTATTTTTTATTTTTTAAAGATTTATATATCTATTCATGAGAGACAGACACACAGAGAGAGAGGCAGAGACACAGGCAGAGGGAGAAGCAGGCTCCTCGCAGGGAACCCAATGTGGGACTCGATTCTGGATCCCGGGATGATGCCCTGAGCTGAAGACAGACCCTCAACCACTGAGCCACCCACGTGTCCCAGTGCCCAAGAATTTTACATGCTTTATCTTTTCCATCAGCCTTCATTACATTTAGAAAAAAGTGATTTTGCTAACAGGATCTTTGGAGGAACACAAAAAGGTAGCAGTGGGCAGGGAACATATTGGCTAACTAGTTCATGTGTCTGGTCGTTAAGGGAAAAAAAATTTCTCTAAAAAAGTCTCACTCTGTCAGGTGGACATCATATAATTTGAGAGTTATCTGTTATCACCCAATTCTTAAACTGTTCTCAGCTTCAACAACTGGTTGCTGGGCCCTCGGAGATAGCCATGGGAGAAATGGAGACACCCCAAGCCCAGGGAAGGGCTCTGACCAGAGGAACTGGCCACTCAAGATCAACGTTGCTTATTTTCCTCAGGGCTAGGCTCCACCAACCTGGGATAGGAGATGGTGGAATCCTCTTTGCCTTTCTTAGATCTGAGTAGACTGGGAAAGGAAAGCTCTCTGGCTCCTGGTGGATCCTGGGGTCCTAAAGCCACTCACCCAGTCCCAATAAGCACTTGGACCCATCTGTAGTTGCCACTTCCTCTGCTCCTTCCTCACTGTTTTCAGCCATCCCAGAGCTTCACCCAAGGGACCTCTCATCTGCCCTGGTTTTTAGTCTTTTTCTCCAGGTGTGAATCTTTTTCTCCAGCCTTTGTTCTGAGTTGGAAGAGATGTTACAAAACATGAAGAGCTGGAATGTGGGGGGAATAAAAGTTTTTTTTTTGCCCAATGTTGCCCAGGGTGTTTATTGGGGATTGGGTTGAAGTGGGAATTTCAGGGTAAACAGGTTTGGGTGACTTTTGCTTGTTGACACTTAAGTTTGGGATACAGGCTGGCTAGGGCATGGATTGCTGCAGCTATGTCCTCTATTGTGACTTACCTTTGGAAAACACCTGATTTTGATCACAGAACTGCCACTTTATGTCTTGTTTTCTTCTATGAAATAAAATCGATAGTTTCAACTAGTTGAGAGAATCAGGTGGGTATGGTCTGGGAATGCTTTGACATAAATGCTGTGTGACCTTGGTTAGGTCATGCAATTGTGAGAGGCCTGCTTCCTGAAGGGGTTTGACGGATTGAGTTTTCCCAGCAAAGATTCTTCGAACTTGGGAGGCCACGTCCTGGCTGTATGGTTACTAACCAGAGGAGTCCGTTTTCCCGCCTTTTCCACGCCCAGCAAGCCTCCTTCCCTGGCTCCTCCCAACCGCTACCTATACGCAGGCGCAGATCACGGCTGCTTCTTTCCTTCCACTGGCGCCCCCTCAAAGCTTCCCCTAGCAACAAGCTCGGGCTCAGCGCTAAGGAGGGGCGAACGCATGCGCTGCAGTCCTCTCCACCGCCAGTTGTCGGACTGCGTGCTGAGCTCCTCCCCCTCCAAGCCTGGCCCTTATGTCCACCTCCTCCCATCCAGGGTCCGCGTGGCGGAGCGCGCGCGCACTCTGGCTCGGTGGCTGCCCATCTCCCTGGCCCCGGCAGTGAGGATAGGGGGGCGGGGCTATTTCATTGGGGGTTCCGCCCCCTTTGGCCCGGCGTCCTTACCGCGCCTGCGCGCTCCCGCCCGGTCTCCATCTTGGAATTGGGAGGAAGAGGGAGAGGGAGACCGGGACGAGATCGGGGCTGTGGTGCGGAGAGAGACTGAGACTGAGAAGCGGACAGGGAGAGAAGGCGCGGGGACCGCCCTTAGCTACAATCTTTCAGCTGCCCTCAGGAGAGAGAAGGGAAAAGGGAGGAGGCCGGGGCGGGAGTGAGGGCTGTCACCCTCGGACCCCGGCGTGAGAGGGGCCGTGCGGCCGGACGTCCTCGGGGTGGGCCCCCTGTCGGTGGCCGAAGACCTGGGGCTCAGGCCCTTCGGTCGCGAATTTCCGGGCTTGACCCCTCGCTTCTCAAATATCCGGGTATCAGCCCCTCAGACTCCACATATCCAGGACCCGGGTCCCAACCTCTCTAAACCTGGGGCTCTATTTCATAGGATTTCAAATATTTGGGGTTCAGGCCCGTGCGTGCACCAGTATCCGGGGTTCAGGCCCCCGCGTTCAGATATCAAATTCAGCCTCCCTTCGTTCAAATATCTGGGGTTCAGACCCCACAACCAGAAATCCGGGATTCAGCAATTGTCGCCCTCGAGGAGGAGGAGGACTGGACCGCGAGGTCAGATCAGGTTGTCACCCCCTCCCCTCCAGGGGAGGCTTCCCGGGCCCGCCCCTCAGGAAGGGCGAAAGCCGAGGAAGAGGTGGCAAGGGGAAAGGTCTCCTTGCCCCTCTCCCTGCTTGGCAGAGCCGCTGGAGGACCCCAGGAGGAGGCGGAAGCGCTGGGGCACCATAGTGACCCCTACCAGGTGAGACACGGGGTGCAGGGGCGTGGGTCCCTGTGTCTAGCATTAAGGAGAAAGGGTGCTCGTTTTTGAGGAACCGAGCCTGGGCAGGCCCTCTCCTCAGGATGAAGCCCAGTGGGCTAGTGGTCAGCCTCTGGCCTTCTGCTGCCACCTTGTTCCTCTTCCTTCATTATATCTGTCTGATGGGGGACCTCAGGTGACAGGGTCTTTGATGTCATGGGGGTCACGCCCTAGAGTGCTTGAGCTAATCAGATGGGTTTGCACTCTTCTGGTCTTCTCCCAGGTTCACTTTGCCCCTCACAGCTACCTGTTCTCCATGACTATACACCTTTCTCTGGATTGCTTTGGGGTGTTGATTCCTTTGCCTTTGATCTCCGTGGTGGGTCCACTTACTGTTTTTTAGGAATGGTCTGAGTGATTTCTTGTCCTTTCAAGGAAGTAAGTGTGTGTGTGTATTTGTGTTTGGGAATGCCTGGCAATATTTTCCTCAGCTATATCGTTACCTTCCAACCTCTTGCTGATGGTGTAATCTCATACATTTGTCAAGTGATCTGTCATTTCCAAAGTGCTTTACATTTGTTCTCTCATGTGACCCCCTCCCATTCATCCTGTGGGGGCCTCTTTTATTGCTGTCTTCCCATTTTACAGTTGAGAATATTGAGGCCCAGAGAGGTTCCCCAAGGTCACACAATGACAGAATCAGGAACCCAGGTTCTTGATCAAGTTTTGCCCCCCTGCTCCATGCTTGTCTCTTGACATCTCTTCTTGGCCAGGGATCCAGAGGAGAATGAGTTGGTGTAAGATTTAAGAATGAGGGGGAGAAGAGCTTTCTTTTTAGGAGGGCTATACTCAGAAGCTTTTCCTGATGGGAGGCTCTGGTTCCTGTCTTCTGTCTCCTGGATTTTTCTCTCTACTGTGACCTTCATCTTTACCCTGATTCCCTTCTTTGGCCTGGGTTCCTGAGAGGGCTCTTTTGACAAAATGATAGCCGTGGTGTCTCTTCACAGTAAAAGCCAAGCTGCTGGGGTAGGATGATCCCCAAAGTATTAAATCCTTTTGTGGTAACCCTGGAGGCAGGGAAGGATAAAAAACCGTATGCTAAGTATCTGCATAGTGCTCCTAGGTATGAGATCTCATTTAAAAAATCTCAAAACAGCCCTATGCTATAATCTATTTTACCAAAGAGAAGACCAAGTATAAGGAACTTACTCAAAACCCTGTTGTTGTATGTTGCTGCTGAGGTGTACTGCTGGTGTAGCTTAGGGACAGACAGACTTGGGTTTCCTCATCTGAAGAATGTTGATATTCATTTTGGTGAATGGTGATACTGTCCATTTTAGAAGGTGGCTGTGATTTAGCACAGACCTTGATAATTGCTCAAATGTTCATTATTTGAAGAAGAGGCCTCTTGTGATGTTTTGTTGGCATCTCTTACATGTGGCATGGGGTCCTGGGTTGGCATTCTGGGCTGGGTGCAGGTAAAGAGGTCAAGAAGATTGCTTTAACAAGTTGTGAGCACCTGCCTTTGTGTGTGGGTGTGTGGTGGGGTGAGGGGTGCTTGGCAGGGTGGCTGGCATGAGAATGGAGAGAGGGGCCTGTTTTTGAGCAGCTTGGGAGCTGCTGAGGGCTTGGCTGAGGGCAATCAATCAATCTCCTAGGCTATTCTGAGCCCTCTGCACCCTGGGGGCCCACCGGAGAGTCAGGCTTACTTCTTGCCTTCCAACTTCCAGTTGAGCTAAGGAGACAAAATTAACAACACAACAGGAAACAATGCACGACAGAATATAATTACATGCTAAATTGTTAGGTGCTTTAAAAGAACTAGAACTCTGCCCTGGGAGTCCAACTCTGCTGAAGGCTCTTTTGTGCCTAAATTCCAACAAGTGCTTAGCCAGGAGCCTGGCCTGGAATTCCCTGGGGGTAGGGGCAGGGTCCCTGACTCCCTTGTACTGCAGGAGCTTTCTCTGGGTTTTGGTCTGGGTGCTCTAGGAGCTCTCCCCAAAGGCTGGAATGGTCAAGGGAGGCTTCTTGGAGGAGGGTGATGAGCTTGAGGTGAGCTGCTAAGATAGTAATAAGCATACTGGCCCGACTTGAAAGAAGATCCTATTCTCTGACCACAGAGAAATCCTTCTTTCTTTCTATGCCTCAGTCACCTCATCTGTGAAATGGTGATCACTATCTAGCCCTACTCACAGGGCTGTTCTAAAAGCATAGCAGTAGAGGACCAGGGCAAGTCACTTAAGTTTTCTGAGCCTACTTCTTTATCTGCAAGATGGGGTAATAGTAATACTTCATAAGGTTGCGGTAAGGATTGAATGAGAGAGATCCATGTAAGGTGCTTACTGTACACGCTCAATAAATGTTATTCGTACACTGCAAATACTCTGTACCTGTGCGTGATGGCGTATGCAATTGAACTGGTCAAATAAGGCATCCCAGATCACAGAGAAGACTGAAAGACAGTTTCTATCCCTGTCCATCCCAGTCTAGGTCTCCTCCCTGTCCCAGGCCCTTTTTGAGAGCAAGTCTTCTGGCCCTTCTGGGCCAGTACCCACTTCTAACAATGGCCGGATTTCCACTGCCTCCGGCCTGGCTGTTTCCTGCTCTCTTCCAGGGTGTGAGAGGTTGAGGGAGGAGGGGGCCTCGACGCCAAGGGGAACAGGAAGGTGCCTGGAAATATTTGGGGTATGGGACTTGTGGGACAGGACACTTGGGAATCTGGGGTTCTGGCTGAGAGGCGGGATCTTTTATTCTTGGGAGAAGTGAGGGTTGTAGCGAAATGGATCTTACTGAGGGCTGGGGGGTGGTGAGGATGCTTAGCTCTCAGTCTTCCTAGCAGTTTTAGGGACTCCAGGGACCCGGCCCCCGTGCTCTGGTTGCCAGGGCAACTTCATTTTTTTGGAGCTTTGATGTTCTGATCTCCCCCCTGCCCTTCCTTGGCGGTGCCTCCCCCTCATCAGGGAACTAGGGGAGGAGAATGCAGAAACTTGAGAGGCCCCTTCCTCTCTCTCTGAGAGTCCCATCTTTGCTCTAAGGGTCCCCCTTTTCATTCTGCAGGTCAGACCTCACTCTCAGGGCCCCCAGGGGCCATCATGCCAGCTGGGGGCCGGGCCGGGAGCCTGAAGGACCCTGATGTGGCTGAGCTCTTCTTCAAGGATGACCCTGAAAAGCTCTTCTCTGATCTCCGGGAAATTGGCCATGGCAGTTTTGGAGCCGTATACTTTGTGAGTTGGGGCTTAGGAAAATGGGGTAGGGATGGGCACTGCATTCTTCACGCTGTGGACCTCCAAACAGCCCTCTACACTGCTGTACCACACCAGCCTTTCCTGCCCTCTCCTGTTGGGCCAACAAGTCTTCCTGCTGCTCAGTTCTCACCAGGGGCCTTCACCACCTTCTGGTCTGGTCTTCTAGGCCCGAGATGTCCGGAATAGTGAGGTGGTGGCCATCAAGAAGATGTCCTACAGTGGGAAGCAGTCAAATGAGGTGTGTCAGGTTTGACAAGACTGGTGGGGGGCAGGGTGGGGGTGGGGGACCCCAGTCTCAATGTTCAGGCTGAGTAAGCCTCTCCTCCCCTGACCTCCTCTTAGAAGTGGCAGGACATCATCAAGGAGGTGCGGTTCCTGCAGAAACTCCGGCACCCCAATACCATTCAGTACCGGGGCTGTTACCTGAGGGAGCACACGGCTTGGGTGAGCTAGCATCCTGACTGACCTGGTCCCTGCCCCCATCCTTGTCCTGGTCCAGTCTCTTAGGCAGGCCCTATTCCACGTGTCATTATAGGGACCTTGGAAAGAAGGAAGTTTCCCCCAACTTCTTGAGTCCTCAGACAAACCCATGAACAGCAATGGCTATCTAAAAGGAGAGGCTAGTTTGAAGTGGCATAAACTGTTAGAAGTTGGAAAGGGCCATATGGGCTGGACAAAATGGAGATAGTATTGGGCTTTGAAGGGATTCAGATGGGGGAGTGGCGGTGTCTTGGGCTGTTTTTAGAGGTGGTGCTGACTCTCTGGACTCTCCCATGACTACCTCGTGTTCTTAGTTGTCCTTCCTCTGTCTTTACCACCACCAGCCTTCCAGGGGTGGGGGGCAGGGGGACAGTGTCTGAGTGGAAGATAGGCAAAGAAGCTCTCTGGCTCCCTGCCCAAGGCAGATGGGGTAAGGAGTGGCCAGATACGCTGATCTCTGACCCTTCACCCTTTCTTAGCTCGTGATGGAGTATTGCCTGGGCTCAGCTTCTGACCTTCTAGAAGGTAAGTGGTTCTGGCCAACAAGTGGGAGAAGGGAGAAGAGCAAAGAAACTGTAGGGGAAGGGACCACAGGAGTTTGTTCCAGTCCTACCCTTGGATTCCATTCAGTTTGATGTTTTTCCCTCGCTCCCCAGTGCACAAGAAGCCTCTTCAGGAGGTGGAGATTGCAGCTGTGACCCACGGGGCCCTTCAGGGCCTGGCTTATCTGCACTCCCACAACATGATCCATAGGTACAAGCTGCACTGACGATGGCTGGGAGGGGGTGCACTCTACATCATTCCTCATTCAGCTGGGCTATGACCTTCTTGGAAACTTGGTGCTAAAGCCCCTGTCCACCCTTCCTCAGATGCATGCCTTATCCCTGTGCTTTGTCTCTGGCAGGGATGTGAAGGCTGGAAACATCTTGCTATCAGAGCCAGGCTTGGTGAAGCTGGGGGATTTTGGCTCCGCATCTATCATGGCACCTGCCAACTCTTTTGTGGGCACCCCGTACTGGTAAGTAGGGGTGAGTGGAGAGAGTACCCAGGATGTTGGGAGCAGGAGTTGGCAGAGTGGGTGGATGATCAGCCTTTTTCTCCTGACCTTTCTCCCAGGATGGCACCGGAGGTGATCCTGGCAATGGATGAGGGGCAGTATGATGGCAAGGTGGATGTCTGGTCCTTGGGGATAACCTGCATCGAGCTGGGTAAGGATGATATTCTCTGTTCCTTCCTCCTCTTTTTTCTCATTTCTCTTTCTCTTACCATGTCTATACCATCTCATCCTCAAGCTTCCTGTCCACTTTGACTCTGCCCTTGATCCACAATTCAGGCAGCTGTCAAATCCTACCAGCTCTTAGACCTGAAGATTTTGGAGCATTCTTCTCTTCCTGTTCACTACTCTAGTTCTACATATTTTTTGAGTGCCTACTGTGTCCCATGCTATGCTAGGAGATTTGGGGGGGTTATAGCAGTGAACAAGGTTCTTGCTCTTGTGGAACTTACATTCTAGTTGAGGAAATAGGCATGTTTTCTCTCAGTGTGATAGAAGCCGAATGGAGAAGTTACAGGAACAGTACAACCATAAAACAAGGGACTTGACCTAGTTCAGGGGCTGAGGACAATCTCCTTATAGCAGAGAGGTCTAAGCAGAATCATAAGACAAATAGTAGCTGTTTGAAGACTATAGGGAAAAGCAGGCATGGGGAGCTGATACTAGCTTCAGTTGTTTGAAATATTGCAGGTAATGACATGTAAAAAGCAGTGAGTGAGAAGGCCAGAGAGTTAGGCTGAAGTGAGTTCATGAGGCCTTGGAACCCTGTCAAGGTTCTCGTGTCTGCCGGCTTACACTACTGAAACAACTATTTGTGAGGTAATGTTTGTAAAGCCTTCAACATAGTGCCAGGTAGATAGTTGCCCAAGAAAGAGATGCCTTTAGCTCCTCTTAACAACAACTTCCTGCAGTAATTTGTCCTATCCCACTAGTTTCTTCTTTCCTCCAGACTCTCTTATGTCAGAGAGATCTGCCCTAGCTGGATGCTGTTACTTTGCTTCCTTCCTCAAAGCCATTAGTGCTCCCCACTGCCTTCAAGACTGACACCATCCCAACCCTTCCTCCTACCAAGCTCTGCTTCCTAAAAGTTGGCTCTCCCCTTCATGAGCACCACACCTTGAGTGTGCCATGAACTTTTCCACTTTCTTGCCTTGGTTTGTATTGTGTCTTTTGCCCAAAGTCCAAGATTTGGGCACACCCTTTCCCTCCATCTCCACATGTCTTCATTTGTCATTTGTGGCCACAGCCAGGCACAAATATGTGAAGTAGGCCAGGTATAAGAAAAATTGAGAGCTGTTCTTTTTATTCCCAGTTTTTGGTAGAGACATGAACACAGAGAACTATTTCTCTACTATTGAAGAAACCATCAATCCTAATTATAAATGGCAGCTGATAATCCATATCAGAGAAACAGTATGGAGAAGGCTATGGCAAACTGCAGATTGCTATTGCTTAGCTCTAGCCCATCGTTATGCAGGAATGTTGGCTCCTTTTTACCAGATCTAATTTTTTAGGAGAAACTGGAAATTTAGATTATTATTAATTTGTTAGGTTGGAATTGAATTTAAAAATCACTGTTTAGGCCAAAAAACATAAACAACACAAGACATTTGTCTGGGCCACAGAGAGCTTCTAGTTTGTAACTTCCAATCTGAGGCCTAGCTCCAATATCCCTTTTTCCAGAAGATCTGCCCTAATCCCCTACACATGTACCAGCTGGAAGACCCAGCAGGCATAGCCAGCTTCCAGCCATTTTTCTGTCTCCTTATAGAGGAAACCTGATAGACTTGTTCAGATGTGTGTAATCTTCCTATTAGACTGGAAGTTTCTTGACAGGGCCTGGTCTCTTGTTTTTCTTTACCTTCCCCATAATACTTAGCAAGTTTTTTGCTCTTTTTTGGCACCTAATAAATGTTAGGTGGGCTGATGAATATGCTTTCTTCTGCCTTCTTAGGTGCTCATGCATATGTTGTTTTCTTTGATCCCTGGTCTACCGTGTGCCAGGGAAAGGATGGGTGTTATATTTTACAGAGGGAATGAATTGAGATTATGAATACTGGTCAGAGTCTTGCAATGAGGAAGTCAGGGAGCTGGAATGTGGACCCAAATCTTGATTTCCATTCCAGCCTCCTCTGCCCACCTTCCCCCTCTCACCTTCTCCCTATTGACTTTTTTCTGTAGCGGAACGGAAACCACCGCTGTTTAACATGAATGCGATGAGTGCCTTATACCACATTGCACAGAACGAGTCCCCCGTGCTCCAGTCAGGACACTGGTGAGGACCGGGATTCCAGGGCCCAGGGGTTAGGCTATATAGGGTAAGGGTGTCTGGCTCATACCCTCCCCACTCCTCCCTTTTCCTCCCATGACTTCTAGGTCTGAGTACTTCCGGAATTTTGTTGACTCCTGTCTTCAGAAAATCCCTCAAGATAGACCAACCTCAGAGGTTCTTCTGAAGGTAAGGGCTCACTGGCCTAGTATTCTCCTAGAATTGTTGCCTGTTAGAACCACAAAAACCCCTCAGTGAAATTAGTGATTCCCAATTCTTTCTCCACCAAGAACTTCATTTATGAATTCCCACCCCCCTTCCCAGTGCCCAGTGGACTCCCTGTGTTTTGCAAGATTTTGTCTACTAGACTGCCTTTATTTATTTATTAAGTAATCATTTGTTTTCCCATCTTTTATTAATCAAAGATGTATATAATTGCCAGCCAGAGCTTCTGGTCTGCGTGCGATAACCAGGGTTACCACACTGATCTGATGTAATTCAAGCCAAAAGCCTGTGTAGCCTTGTCATGGGTAAATGTATGATTTCCCTTAGGTGTGTTTTGAGTTCTCAAAGGGGAGAGTAGAGGGGCCTGCATTCCCTTCATAGATCCATGGGAGCCAAATGAGTTGGGAATTGATGTAGACAGTCTAATTTGATCTCCTTGTTTTATAATTGTGGGATACTTTATGAGGTCCTGAGAGGCCTCATGACGTGTCCAGGAGCACACAGCACTTTGATGGAGGACCTGGACTACAATCCAGATCTCTTGACTGTTCTTGCCTGTCAACTGTGCCTGGAGGAACAGGAGCCTGGCTGGGGAGTAGTGATTGGGTGGTGAAAGTTAATGTGGGAGCAAGGGTTAGGACAAAACTAGCATTAGCTCCTAGTGGGCATGGGCCCCAGGGAAGTATCTCAGGGTAGAGGGAACTCCAGGGTTCATGGGACATGCAGGGGTGAGGTGCTTGGCAGCAAGCCTCAGCATTCTCTCCCCTCAGCACCGCTTTGTGCTCCGGGAGCGGCCACCCACAGTCATCATGGACCTAATCCAGAGGACCAAGGATGCTGTGCGAGAGCTAGACAACCTGCAGTACCGAAAGATGAAGAAAATACTGTTCCAAGAAGCACCCAATGGCCCTGGTGCTGAGGCCCCAGAGGAAGAGGAGGTGACCCAGCTTAGCATGCCACCCTTTTGTACCACTGTTGCTCTTGCCTCCTAGCAACTGTTTGGCTCACCTTCCCTATCCCTCTTCCTACCCTCTGTCTCCCTGTGCTACCTCCAAATACACACCCCTTGTCCTTCCCTGCCCAACAGCCTGCACCCTGTCCACAGGAGGCTGAGCCCTACATGCACCGAGCTGGGACACTGACCAGCCTAGAGAGTAGCCACTCAGTGCCCAGCATGTCCATCAGCGCCTCCAGTCAAAGCAGTTCAGTCAACAGCCTAGCAGATGCCTCAGACAATGAGGAGGAGGAAGAGGAGGAAGAAGAGGAAGAAGAAGAAGAGGAAGGGCCCGAAGCCCGAGAGATGGCCATGATGCAGGAGGGGGAGCACACGGTCACTTCCCATAGTTCCATCATCCACCGACTGCCGGTATGTATCTCACCCTCAGTAGGCCTGACAGTGATGAGGCTGACCCCCAGCTCTCCCTCCCAAGAGTGATTGCTCCTCCTCTAGGTCTGGTTGGGTCTCCAGGGAACTCCCTTTGGGCCCAGTGACTTCTGAACCTTGGGCATTCCTTTCACCTTCCCTTCCTCTAGGGTTCTGACAACCTGTATGATGACCCCTACCAGCCAGAGATGACCCCAGGCCCTCTGCAGCCTCCAGCAGCCCCGGCTCCCACCTCTACCACATCTTCTGCCCGCCGCCGGGCCTACTGCCGCAACCGGGACCACTTTGCCACCATCCGTACTGCCTCCCTGGTAAGTGCAGCCATTTTCCCTGAGCCTGATGCCCTAAACTCCTGAGATGATCCCCCACCCCCACCCTCCGTGGCACTGGATTAAGTTGAGATTCCACCTTCACTTTCTGTTGCTGTCTCACCATTTTCTCTCCTCAATCCTTCCCACTCTCTTCTCCCAACAGACTGTTTTGGTCATATTGCCCAATGTGGGTATTCCTAGCTTGGTGTAAACTCTCATTCCATTTCATACATGCTTAAGTAGCATGTTCTGGGATGCCTTTCTGAGGCTCCTGGCCAGCCAGGTGCTTCACATCCCTGTGCTGTGATGTTTCTAAATGGCATGATGATAGGCGTGCTGGATTTTATATCCCTGGAAGGCAAGTAATGGTGGCCAGTGTCTGCCCCCTACCATTGATTAGCTCTCAGGCCCATACCCATATCTATATCTCAGCCTTCTGACTCCTCTGGAAAGAGAGGATACATGCCCATTTGAGAGATATGAGGCAGTTATGACTCAGACGTGCTGCTTGTTCAGGCACCTTTGGTGGTTCTCAAATTAAGCAGGACCTTGTTCCTCCTAAAATTAAGTTGTGATGTTTTTCTCCATTTCCAGGAAAAGATGGATAGGCTTTTCATAAAGCATAGTTTTTCATCTATACTTCTAATAAACACTTAGATTATATATTTGCTTAGCTGCAAGCATCAACATCTATTTTCTTAGAGGCTGTTGGTTGGTCTAATATGTTCTTAAGGCTAATGCTTATGGTTGACTATTGTGCTAGGACAGCTCTTTAGATCCTGTGATGCTTAGTGCTTTGTGGTGCTGTGCAAAAAGGTCTGTGACTTCCAGGGACTTGGCCACCTGGACTAGTTGGAATTAATGCCCATTTGACAATGGGGCCTGAGTTCCAAACCTCAGATGGGGACATCCAGGCCCAGTGTTCTTGATAATCCCAACATCTCATGGCCCAGCTCCATACCCTCTATGTAATGAATGAGTCCTTAGTGTTTACTAAAAGGAGAGGAAGCCAATACTTGTTAGGTCAGAGTGTTTTAAATACTATTACATCTCTATCACATTTAATCTCCACAGCTTCTTACAAAAAGGTATTATTGCCCCATTTAGTAGATGAGGGAACTGAGGGTTCGTGTTGTGAATTTGCTTGAGGTCACATGGTTAGTAAGTGACCGAGCTGGGAGTTGGGCCCAGGTATGTCTGATTTTGAATTAATATGAATTGTTTACACTTTTGTGCTGGGCCCTGTGCGGGTCTCACCAATCTGTGAAGTAGACTGTATCTCCATCATCCCGGGGAGGTGGCAGACTCAGAGGGGCCATATGTGAGGAAAGCAGCAAATGCGAATTAAACCCGAGTCTGGGCAGCCAGGGTGGCTCAGCGGTTTAGCGCCGCTTTCAGCCCAGGGTGTGATCCTGGAGACCCGGGATCGAGTCCCACGTTGGGCTCTCTGCATAGAGCCTGCTTCTCTCTCTGCCTCTGTGTGTGTGTGTGTGTGTGTGTGTGTGTGTGTGTGTGTGATGAATAAATAAATAAAAATCTTTTTTGAAAAAATAAATAAACCCATGAGTCTGAAACACATGTTCTCCAATAGAGCATGACAATCGTGTGTGCTAATGAAATGGGGCAGGGCTGAGTCCCACTTCTCATCCTCTCTCCTGTTCCAGGTCAGCCGCCAGATCCAAGAGCATGAGCAGGACTCAGCGCTACGAGAGCAGCTGAGCGGCTATAAGCGGATGCGACGACAGCATCAGAAACAGCTGCTGGCCTTGGAGTCGAGGCTGAGGGGTGAACGTGAGGAGCACAGCGCAAGGCTGCAGCGGGAGCTTGAAGCCCAGCGGGCTGGCTTTGGGGCCGAGGCAGAAAAACTGTCCCGTCGGCATCAGGCCATCGGTGAGAAGGAGGCTCGAGCTGCCCAGGCTGAGGAGCGTAAGTTCCAGCAGCATATCCTTGGGCAGCAGAAGAAGGAGCTGGCCGCCCTCCTTGAGGCACAGAAGCGAACCTACAAACTTCGGAAGGAGCAGCTAAAAGAGGTGGGATGGGGCTGCAGCAGTGGGTAGGGCCTGGTGGGCGAGGCGCCCTGACTCCCTGCCCTTCCCACTGCCTTGCCCAGGAGCTTCAGGAGAACCCCAGCACACCCAAGCGGGAGAAGGCTGAATGGCTTCTGCGGCAGAAGGAGCAGCTCCAGCAGTGCCAGGCGGAGGAGGAGGCAGGGCTGCTACGGCGGCAGCGCCAGTACTTTGAGCTTCAGTGTCGCCAGTATAAGCGCAAGATGCTGCTGGCTCGTCACAGCCTGGACCAGGACCTGCTGCGGGAAGTAAGCCACTCTATCCCCCTTTGCCCTCTTTCGTGTTATGGCTTGGCTTCTCTTCCACACCTCTTATTTCCTTGTGCCTGTCAGACCCTGCTATAGCTCCCTAGGCTTATGTTGCCAGGCCAGTCAGAAGCTGGACTCCCTTAAACCACTCGGCTCCCTCTGCCAAGGAGTCCTGGGGTTCTCTTGACACCAACAAGGCTTCCTGACCAGGCTCGGGGCCCTGCCTCCCTTCTGCCTCAGGATTTGAACAAGAAGCAGACCCAGAAGGACTTGGAGTGTGCGTTGCTGCTACGGCAGCATGAGGCCACGCGGGAGCTAGAGCTACGGCAGCTCCAGGCCGTCCAGCGCACACGGGCGGAGCTCACCCGCCTGCAGCACCAGACGGAGCTGGGCAACCAGCTGGAGTACAACAAGCGGCGTGAGCAAGAGTTGCGGCAGAAGCATGCGGCCCAGGTTCGCCAGCAGCCCAAGAGCCTCAAAGTACGTGCAGGCCAGCGTCCCCCGGGCCTCCCGCTCCCCATTCCTGGGGCTCTGGGACCACCCAGCACAGGCACCCCTAGAGAAGAGCAGCCTTGCTCATCTGGCCAGGAGGCAGTCCTGAACCAAAGAATTCTGGGAGAGGAGGAGGAAGCAGTTCCAGAGAGGATTCTGGGAAAGGAAGGGGCCACCTTGGAGCCAGAGGAACAGAGGATATTGGGGGAAGAATCAGGAACCCCTAGTCCCAGTCCACAAAAACATAGGAGCTTGGTTGATGAGGAAGTATGGGGTCTGCCTGAGGGGGAGATAGAAGAACTTAGAGCCCTGTCCCCGGCACCCCAGGAGAGGAGCATTATAGGCCAGGAGGCAGCCGAGGAGTGGAGGTTATGGGGAAAGGAGGATGGGAGCCTCCTGGATGAGGAATTTGAGCTTGGCTGGATCCCAGGCCCAGCATTGACCCCAGTCCCTGAGGAGGAGGAGGAAGAGGAAGAGGGTGCTCCGATTAGGACCCCAAGGGATCCTGGAGATGGCTGTCCCTCACCAGACATCCCCCCTGAGCCCCCTCCAACACATCTGAGGCACGGCCCTGCTAGCCAGCTCCCTGGACTTCTGTCCCATGGTCTCTTGGCCGGCCTTTCCTTTGCAGTAGGATCCTCCTCTGGCCTCCTGCCCCTACTACTTCTGCTGCTGCTCCCACTGCTGGCAGCCCAGGGTGGGGGTGGCCTGCAGGCAGCACTGCTGGCCCTTGAGGTGGGGCTGGTGGGCCTGGGGGCCTCCTATCTACTTCTTTGTACAGCTCTGCACCTGCCCCCCAGTCTGTTCCTACTCCTGGCCCAGGGCACCGCACTGGGGGCTGTCCTGGGTTTGAGTTGGCGCCGTGGCCTTATGGGAGTTCCTCTGGGCCTTGGGGCTGCCTGGCTACTAGCCTGGCCAGGCCTGGCTCTACCTCTGGCAGCTCTCGCAGCTGGGGGCAATTGGGTGCGGGAGCAGGGCCCCCGGATGCGCCGGGGTATCTCTCGACTCTGGTTGCGGGCTCTGCTGCGCCTGTCACCCATGGCCTTTCGTGCCCTACAGGGCTGTGGGGCTGTGGGGGACCGGGGCCTGTTTGCACTCTACCCCAAAACCAATAAGGATGGTTTCCGCAGCCGTCTGCCTATCCCTGGGCCCCGGCGGGGTAATCCCCGCACTGCCCGTCACCCACTAGTCCTGTTGTCGAGGTTTTGGACCTTGTGCAAGGGCTGGAACTGGCGCCTGGCACGGGCCAGCCAGGGTTTAGCCTCCCACTTGCCCCCATGGGCCATCCACACACTGGCCAGCTGGGGCCTGCTCCGGGGTGAAAGGCCCAGCCGTATCCCCCGGCTGCTGCCACGCAGCCAGCGCCGGCTAGGACCCCCTGCCTCTCACCAGCCAGCGCCTGAAACTCTAGCTGGGCGGCGATCCCGAACCCGCCAGTCCCGGGCCCTGCCTCCCTGGAGGTAACCAACTCTAGCTCCTCCTCAGCCTGAATCTAGAGCATTGAGCACTTTATCTCCCACTACTCAGTAAGGTTTCTCCAGTCCCAATCCTCTCCTCCCTCTCACCCCTCCTTCCTTAGTATACTTCACCACCATACCCCAGTCCTTTGGACCTCTAGACAGGCAGCCTCCTCCATCATGGAGTCCAGAAGTTACACTTTGTGTTCTCCTGACACTCCTCTCCCACCCTAAATTATTGCTGTTCTCCCGCTGTGTGTGTGCTCATCCTCACCCTCATCAACTCAGGCCTGGGGCCAGGGGTGGCCGTGGGTGGGAAGTCATGTTTTTTTTTTTCTCTCTTTGATTTTGTTTTTCTGTCTCCCTTCCAACCTGTCCCCTTTCCCCCACCAAAAAAAAAAAAAAAAAAAAAAGAAAAAGACAAACATAAATAAAATATCTGAGCGGAACTGTACCTTTGGCCCAGGCTGCCTCTGTCTGCTTTGTCCTGCCGCCTAGCCTCCCGGGTATGCCCCCAATCTGGACCCTTGGCCCCCAGTTCCATGACCTCTTCACCCCCATCTACGTTATCTTAATCCCTTTCACTCCTCAGCCTCATCCTCTCTGCCTTCATAGCTTCATTGCGCCATGACCACCACCAGCTGGGAGGTCTCAGCCCCTGTTGAGCTTCCACAGGAACTTCTTGGTCCCAGAATTCCTTGATTGGTGGATTCTTTCCAGAGAGTCCTTAGGTTCTGGGTCCTTTTGCCCTCATACCCTGCTTTTTCTCCCAACCCATTCCCTATGTGGTTCCCTTCTGTCTGGGAGCTGAATTTCTCTCCTGGCATTAGGTTTTACCCTAGAGGGCTTGGGATGGGACTGCAAACCCTCCACTGTAGGGGGTGGTGAGTTTTGGGGGACCATGGAAATGGGAGTGGTTGTGGGCCTGGAGTGGGAGCTGCGTACATGAGGGGCCGGGCTAGAAGGTGGAGATCTGGTCAGGGTAGCAGCTGCTGGCCCATTGAACTTGTCAGGCCCTTTCCGGCCACTTCCTTTGCCCCTTTCCCTGACGTGACCCGAGATGGGGCTACCCCTTATCCACTTCTCTGCTCGGAGCTTATCCTCCTTCCCTCCCTCCCACCCCGAGGTGCTGAACCTGGGACTTCCTCTGTCTTTCCTTAGCTGTGTTGCTCTCTTCCATGGGTGTGTTATGTGACTCGGTTTTCTCAGTCCCATGCACAGTCTTTGCTCACTTGGCTCTGTCTCTGGGTTGTATTTACTCCCTCTTTGCATGGTCAGAGCTGCTCATGTGCACTCAGTACCCTAAAGATTTTCAGTTCCCTGTCCATGAACTCTCCTGCTGTTTCTTGTGAGTTGTCTACCCAACTTTGAACATACTCTTGGAACCTGTCTTGTTTACCCTGTATCTCTTGCCCATTGAGAATCTTCCTGATCTCTCTCAACACAATCCCATCTCTCCATGTCTGTCTGTATACAGCTCCCCCCGCCCCCTCTGTCTAACATGTTTTCTGTTTCTCTCCCTCTCCCTGTCTCTGCTTCTGTCTCCTCTTCTCTCTCTCTCTTCTCCCCCTCTCCCTGGTTGTTCCTCCTGCTCCTCCTCTCCCTTGCCCCCATCTCCCCTTGGTCCGTCCACTGCATAGTCTAAGGAGCTGCAGATCAAGAAGCAGTTCCAGGAGACGTGTAAGATCCAGACTCGGCAGTACAAGGCCCTGCGGGCACACTTGCTGGAGACCACGCCAAAAGCTCAGCACAAGAGCCTCCTTAAGCGGCTCAAGGAAGAGCAGACCCGCAAGCTGGCGATCCTAGCTGAGCAGTACGACCAGTCCATCTCAGAGATGCTCAGCTCGCAGGCGGTGAGGCCTGGGGTCCCGGGAGGGAGCGTGGTGGAGGTTGGCGTCTGTATGCCTGGCTTACTTATGGAGAGTGGGAATGGGGTAGTGTGGGCAAAGACGGGGCTCTTATTCTTGGGGGAATCTTGGATACTCTCCCACTGTTAGTATTCTCTGCCATGGTTTTATTGTCTCTGAAGTATTTTCTTAAGGTCTTGACAAAGCCAGCCTGACTACCAAGAACCACCATGGAAAGTGGCTATAATATTTTCCTGGGCCTGAGTTAGTTTAATGTGTTAACAGAGAGCAAATCAGAATGATTGTGGCCCTCGGGCCAATTTACTCAGACTTCTGGAGGATTTTGAAGATTGATGCTCTGAGAGTGATCACACTACAACACGGGAATGGGCCAACTAAAAAATACATATAGTGTAAAAAGTCAAAGTGCCCCTATTTGTTGCCATTCTCTCACCCAATCCGACCTCTCAGAGGTAACTCGGTAATTATATTTTAGATTTTCATTCTATGTGCATTTGGAAAATTACATAAAATTTTGAACAGAAATAGATTTGTATTATACATACTGTTCTTTTTCCACCTAATATTTCTTGGACATCTTTCCATGTCAGTACACCTGTCTCATTTTTGAAACAGCGTAAAATTTTCCATGGTATGGATGTACCATAATTTATTTAACCCATCCCTTATTGGTGGACATTTAGGTTGTTTCCAGTATTTTGCTATTACAACGCTTCAGTGAACACCTTCGAGCACATGTGCAAGTATACCTGGGGGATAAATTCCTGGAAGTGTAATTGCTGTGTCACAGGGTATGACGACCTTTCATTTTGATAGATGTTGAGACTGGCTGCTTCTTGAAACCTTAGGGCCCAGGCCTACCTGGGGCAGGGGAGGATTGTGGGGATGGGGGAGGAGGCCCCTAAAATTAGTTCTTCCTGTTTGCCAGCTGCGGCTTGATGAGACCCAGGAGGCGGAATTCCAGGCTCTTCGGCAGCAGCTTCAACAGGAGCTGGAGCTGCTCAATGCCTACCAGAGCAAGATCAAGATCCGCACAGAGAGTCAGCATGAGCGGGAGCTGCGGGAACTGGAGCAGAGGGTGGCTCTGAGGCGGGCACTGCTAGAGCAGCGGGTAAGGGGGTTCTGACGCTGGGATGCACTGGGGAGGGCAGGCTCCCCACTTCCTGCCCTGGACATGCTAACTTCTCTTCTGGGTGTCCCAGGTGGAAGAGGAGCTGCTGGCCTTGCAGACAGGGCGCTCCGAGCGAATCCGGAGTTTGCTCGAGCGGCAGGCCCGTGAGATCGAGGCTTTCGATGCTGAGAGCATGAGGCTGGGCTTCTCCAGTATGGCTCTGGGGGGCATCCCAGCCGAGGCTGCTGCCCAGGGCTATCCTGCTCCACCCCCTGCCCCTGCCTGGCCCTCCCGTCCTGTTCCCCGATCAGGGGCACATTGGAGCCATGGCCCTCCTCCTCCGGGCATGCCCCCCCCAGCCTGGCGTCAGCCCTCTCTGCTGGCTCCTCCAGGTCCCCCAAACTGGCTGGGGCCCCCCACACAGAGTGGGACACCCCGTGGTGGAGCCCTACTGCTGCTAAGAAACAGCCCTCAGCCCCTCCGGCGGGCAGCATCAGGGGGCAGTGGTAGTGATAACGTGGGCCCACCTGCCGCTGCAGTGCCTGGGCCTCTGAGCCGGAGCACCAGTGTTGCTTCCCACATCCTCAATGGTTCCTCCCACTTCTATTCCTGAAGTGTAGGGTGGATGAGCAGATGAATGGGGGCAGGGGCAGGGGTGGGTGGAGCCTGATCCTGGAGGGCTGTAAGCTTGAGGCCCACCCGAGGGTGGGGAACAGGATGTTGGCTCCAGCTCCCCTCAGACCTCCTCATCTCATGAGCTTCTTGGGCTGGCCAGTGGCCCAGGGCCAGCTTGGGCATAGGTGCCTCAAGGCTGACCAGGAGCCCCTGCCTCCCCACCATGGTGCCAGGGTCTCTCTCCATCACAGCCTCGGGAAAGGAGGGAGATGTGCGTGTCAAATATTCATCTGGTCCCCTGGGGGAGGGGAAGGGTGGGTCTAGATATATTATATTCAGAGAACTATACTACCCCCTGTAATGGGGCCGTGGACTGGGGATGCCAGGAACCCCCAGACCTGGGGTGTGGCAGAGCAGGTCTGGGGTGGGGAGAACAGAAAGAAAAGGCCTTCCTAGGAAAGAAGGATTAGGATGGGGTCTTGGGGTCAGGTTGCCTGGTCTCTCCATTCCCCACCCCCGTTGCTGTCTGACGTCCTGTGCCGTCTTGTCCTTTACCTTTTTTTTTTTTTTTTTTTTTTAATTGAGATCAGAGCTGGGGCAGGGGAACAAGGGAAGGACCTTGGAAGGGGCTGCTCTCAGGCCTGGGGGCAGTCATGGGAGCCCCTCCCAGCTACGGGGTTGGCACAGAGCCCCACAGCAAGCTTTTAATAAACTGTTGGTTATTCTAACAGACTCTAGGACTCACCCTTTCTGTCTAAGGTTTGTATTAAGGATTCTTGGTGGGCAGTGATAGTGTTACTTGTGTTTAAAAAGAGTATTGGGCTGTGTAACTAAAAATTTCAATGATTTTAAGGACTTTGAGCATGACTGGATCCAAAACTTTAAAGGAATTCATCAGGTTTTTGGCCTCTACTTCCCTTTGCTTTGACTTCAAACATTTTCAGAAGGTTCACCTCACACATAGGCTCCTGGCAGCTCTAAGCCTACATCTTAGCAGCAGCCTCAACAGCAAGAATGCCAGCAAAGTCCTAAAGTGACTTCATTGGCTCAGTCTGAAGCCAGAGGCCTGGGGTACTTGGATTGGTCAGGTCTACAACCTGTACCCACCCCTTTAAGGCGAAAGAATTGGCCCAGGGACTAAGTGGCTGTTTCCAGAAGGGGAGAGAAAGAAGACGTAAACACCAGCTGTCCCCAAGTTATTTCATTGTTTTTCACATTTTTCTTAAGGCCAGTTATTCACACCCTCCTCCCAGCTAGGCATCAGGTTATAACACAGCTTAAAAGCAGGATGATGATGAACCCTGCTGGTCAGGGTGAAAGGAAGTGGGTAGGAGCCACACTCTTCTCTGATAGAACCTAGTGGCAGACTGGATGGCAGGGGCTGGAGGCTGGGACTTCATTTGGAAAACCTGGGGGAAATGGAGCCAGACTGGGTGGGGACACTGGCCACCTTCTTCACCTTCCTGGCTCAAAGTACAGGGAGTGAGAATGGAGACGAGGTTTTTGTTGTTTGGGTTTTTAAGTAATCTACACCTCAAACTCACAACCCCTAGATCAACAGCCACATGCTCCTCCATCTGAGCCAGCCAGGCGCCCCAAGTGGGGACCAGTTTTGGCGAAGTGATTAAAACAACTCCTTTATTGAGGCTTAAAAAATAAACTCCTGCAAACAACTTAAACTAACGAGAATTAGGATCCCAATAACTTGTGTCCGTGGGGGCTGCAAAGTCTTTGAAGAAAGCTGTTTCTGCTTTGCAGGCAAAGATTGGAATGGGGGCAGGGGGGTGCAAGTGCCATATCTGCCTTCTACAAGTGGAAAGCCTCTTGGAACGGGAGGAGTTCAGTTACTCTCTCCATCACTGCTGATGATGCCACGCATATGTGACCAATCCGGGGGTGGGACACGGGGCTGCTCATCATCTGAGCCCAAAGTCCGGCGGTATAGCTCCCCTGGGGGGTCAGCTTCTCCTGACGGGTTCCAAGCTGTACGTCTGCGTGGCCGGCCTGGGTTGGAGGGCAGGAAAAGCGGGAGATCAGTTGTCTGAGAAAATCTAAGCCCCATCTCTTGGGGAGTGGGAGGAAATCCTCACCTGAACCGCTGATGATGTTGGTAATGTCCAAGGAGGCCACCTCAGCTGCCTCCTCCCGCCGCTCTTTCAGGGCCCGGCACTTCTCTAAGGAAGGGTTACCTGGGGCAAAAGACATTGGTGATCCTCTTTTCCCCAGCAGCCCAGGCCCTCTCCTGCAGCCCCCAGGGCACACCTGGCCTCACCCTTCATGCCCAGGGCTTCCAGCTCTGCCCGGAGGACACTGACACGCTCCTTGTGTGAGCGGCAGGGGCCCAACAACTTCTTGTAGTTGCGATAGGCACCACAGGCCCGAATGTAGCGCTTTAGCCTCGTCACAGCTGGGTGGTCCTCACCACGGCGACCAGAGCCAGCCTGGCAAGGAGAGATGGCAGCTGCAGGCCAAACCTTCAGGGTCTGAGTCAGGGTCTCCCTCTTCCCTGAAGGTGGCCTCCCACACTATCTTTACCCTCACCTTCCTGCCTTTGGGTTCCGGACTGCCATCTGTGGAAGAGGAGGAGCTTCGGGTCCTGCCCTTTCTGGAGCTCTTCTTGGAAGACTGATTCTCCGTCTCCCGCTTAGGGCTATCCCCTGCCTCACTGTCACTCACCTCCCTCTCCGAGTCACTCGCCTCACCGATACTGCCCACTTCTACTGTCTTTCCAGGGCCTTCAGTAGTTGGTTTCACCTTTCTCCAGCTGTCTTCCTCATCCTCGCTGCTTCCACTCTGCCTTTTCCCACCCTTCCGTGGGGTCCTATCCTTTCTCTTTCTCTGCACTAGGGACTCTTCATCTCCCCCGCTGTTATCTCCACTACTTGTCTCTGCTTTTTCCTTTTCTTCCTCTCTGTCCCTTGAGTCTCCCAGCAGTCTTGCTGCCCTGCTTTTCTGCTTACAGCTCCTCTCCTCCCACGCTGACTTATTCCCTCCATTGCTCCCGGCTCCAGCTTTCCAATGCTCCTCTTCCTCTCTGTTGTCTTTCTTCTTGGCTAGGGTGTCCTCCTCCTCACTATCCTTTTCACTTTCCTGGTGGCTTTTAGTACCTTTCTTTCCCTCTGCCTTTCTTGTCCTCTGGGTAGGTTCCTTCTCACTGTCCTCACTCTCCTCCCTTGCCTGCTTCCTACTGGCTGAAGTTTTGCTTGGTGCCTGCTTATTCTTTGTCACTGGTTTCTTCCTAATCCTGCCTTTAGATTCCTCCTCCTCCTCTTCCTCGCTCTGTTCCTTGGAGACCTTACTTGTTCTGGCAGAGCCCTCTTCCTCCTCACTGCTCTCCTTCTCCACCTCTAATCCAGTCTTTGCAGTCAGGCCCCTCTGCTGTTCTTCTTTATCACTACTCTCCTCAACTGCTTTCTTTGAAGCTGGCTTTGGACTCTCCTCAGTTGGACTGACTTCTGCTGCCACCATCTCATTCTCTGCTGTGGGGCCAAAGCAGTCTGGACTGGAGGCTGCAGAACTGGGCTCTGGAATGTGGAAAGAGAAGAAGGTTGGGATGGGTTCCTCCTGTCCCTTCTCCCTCCACTTGGGATTGGTTGCCTCTGACAGATGGAGAGGGGCAACAGGAAACAGCTACCAATCATTCAAACCCCTGTGACCGATTCCTGACTCACTGGCCTCCTGCCGATCTCTAATGCCTTGGTATAATACATACACGGTAAATGCTTTTTGAATGAACCAATTATGCAGAAGGCACTAACCTGACTCCGAATTGAAACGGAACCTTTTCCTCTGGGGGCCACTGCTCGTGGTGGGAGGTCTCTTTGCCTTCTTGGCAAGATCTACCTTCTCTTCCCTGGCACCTGCTTCATCCACCTGTGCATGCGCGAGAGGGCAAAACGTGTATCAAAGTGTCGTTCCCTAGCCCCTCCCAGATCCCCTCCTCCTCGGCAACAAACCCCGCCTCCCGTGGCCCAGACTCCGTGCACACCTGCACCTTCAGCAGCTCCTTTTCCACTAGCCGCTTCAACGCCTGCTTCTCGTCGGGTTCCAGGTGGTCGCGGCCCGCGTGAGCCAAGAACCTCCGCCGCACGATGGAGTGCGTGAGCGTGCTGCGGAGACAGGTGTCAAAACGGAGTCCCCGTCCCGCCCCTGCCCTTTCCAACCCCAACTCTAGCCTCTAGTGCACCTGAGGTCCGGGCGGCCTCGGAAAAAGCTACAGATGAACTCCTGCATCTCGTTCTCCCGCGCCATTTTGCTCCACCTGGAATTGGTGGCTCCCGCCTTTTTTTCTTCTCGGCCTCCGTCACCGCGTTTGACAGGAGCTTGCGCACTCCTACGGTCGTGGCGCCGTGAGGAGAGGGACCGTTGGGGGGTCGGTGGCTGGTCGCTTGGACCGAGAACCTTGCCAGACAAAACTTGCTTGCCCCAGGTAATTGGAGAGTCTCGCGGCTCCTTCCTTTTCTTAGAATCAATCGTTTTTTAAAGTTCTCATTAGAAACCGACTTGTCGCCTGTAGCCTTTGGGTGTAACGTAATCAACCCGCGACACTGCTTCCGTCCGTGGTCACGGGCACTAAGTTAGGCCGCTGCGATTTCGAAAGACAGATGAAAAAGGATATCCTCGCCTGAAGACTAGGAGTCCCTGGGGGAAAGTCTTGTGGCTTGCGATTTGCTAAGCACAACCAGAATCGGCAAAGGTGCCTCCGGCGTCCGCCATCTTTATGACATCATCGCGTCGATGCGACACCATCTTCAGCGCAGCCCCTGGAAGCAACGTTCTTTTTCCGGTGTTCCTAGCAGGGCAGCCCCTGTGGTTAAGATCCTTGGGCGCGGGGTACGCCGGGAGTTGTAGTCCCGGCGGACACAGCCTTACGGAGTCTCCGGAAGTGGAGGCGTGAGAGGCCGGGCTGTGCAGGCTCCGGGTAGCGGGACGCCCGACTCCTGCGGGGCACTGCTCCCGGAGCAGGTCATGAACGGGCCGGCGGACGGCGAAGTGGACTACAAGAAAAAATACCGGAACCTGAAGCGGAAGCTCAAGTTCCTCATCTACGTGAGTGCTGGGGTGGGAGGTTGTGGGGGTTGAGGCCTGGCGCTTGTAGAACCTCAGTTTACCCACGTGTAAAGGGAGCGGAGTGAGCTGTCGCCGGGTTCCCGGCCCCTTTACGGATGGCTGTTGGCTCAGCGTCCACCTTGCCTGTGACACAGGAACACGAGTGCTTCCAGGAGGAGCTGAGGAAGGCGCAGAGGAAGTTGCTGAAGGTGTCCCGGGATAAGAGGTGGGACACGGTGGGGGTGGGGGTGGGGAGGCGGGAGGGCTGCATTCCTGCGGGTGTTGTGGCTCCTGTGGATCTGCATTCGGATCCCATCCTTGGAAGTGGGCCACGAATGCATGGCGCCTGGCTCGGGGCTGATATGGGGATCCAGCGGGCCAGCTAGAAGGGACAGGGTACAGGAGAACATTGCTGAGATGGGAATAAACACTCTTGTTCTCCCTGCCTCTTACCCTAGTTTCCTCCTAGACCGACTTCTGCAGTACGAGAACGTGGATGAAGATTCCTCTGGTGAGCAAGGTCATGAAAAATTGGTGGAGGATGTGGCTCCTAGCAGTTCAGCAAGCTTCCTGGGCCCTTCCTTATAGGCTTCGGAGGCTCATAACATCTCCAGTGGTTCTTAAATCTATTGCTTGTTCTTCACCTCTACCATTCTTTCCCTCAAGCATTTATTGCTTTGCACAGAGGATACAGTGGAATATTCATTCTGGCTGGGAGTAACAGGAAAGCAGAGAAACTAGGAGTTTAGATTTGAAAGGAAAATCAGGGTTGTATGGTGGTGATTGGAGTAGAACAGGAGTTGATAAACTTTTTCTGTAAATGGCCAGGTAAAAAATATTTCAGGCTTTGCAGAACTGTTGCAACTGCCCAGTTCTGCTGTCGTAGTGCAAAAGTAGCCACAGGTGATACGTTAAGTAAACAAGCATGGATGTGTTTCAATAAAACTTTATTTATGGATACTGAAATGTGAATTTCCTGAAATTTTCACATGTCATATGTAGTATTTTTTCTTTGAGTCTACCCCCACCCCAAACCCTTTAAAAACGTAAAACCCATTCTTAGTTTGCAGACCATGCAAAAGCAGATAAAGGCAGCATCAATAGAGTGCTCAAGAAAAGCCTTTCTCAGGAAGTAGTGTTTGAGCTGGGATCTAAATAAGAAGCAGAAACCAGTCTTGTGAAGATACAAGTGAAAGATTACTAGGCAGGGGGAATGACAGAGGCAAATGCCCTGAGGTAAAAATGGGTCAGGTTGCCTGAAGGGCAGAAGGGCTGAAGCATGTAAAGCATGTTTCCAAACTGTGTTTTGAGCCCTGCTTATTATGTCAGACCAAGTCCCCGAATACATACATACTTACAAGACAATTTAATGAAACAATGTTAAGTCATACATAATTAGTTCTGATGGTTTTTAGACCGCTTTTTCCTTTTTTTTTAAATTTATAATGTTGGTTGCAAACCAATACATTGACTTCATGCCCCACCAATGGATCAAGACCCACAGTTTGAAAAAGTGCTAAGATAGACTTTGGTGGTCCTGTTCCAGCGTGGGTTCCTTATAACCCATGGCGCATACAAATCTCTCTCTGTGGTGCCTTTAAACACTGATGTGGAGTCAGGGTCAGCAGCCAGCAGCCAGCCAGGATACCTGTTTTTGTAAATAATGTTTTATTGGAACACACAATGGCCATTAGTCTATGTACGATAGGGATGGTAGATGATGGATGAAGTCAGAGAAATAGGCAGGAGCCAGCTTATGTAGGTTGAGACCAATCATTTGGCTCATACTCTTGTTTTTCATTGCCTGCCTATTCCTTCCCTGAGGTCTTCCAGGTATCTTCCTGCTGGAGGGGGTCTTTAGGACAGGAGCCATGAGAAAAACAGCATGTTCATGATCAGAGTGGGATAAATCTGAAGAGTGAGAGAGAGCCAGGGACGGAAGCCACCACTTGTATCCTGGAAAAGCCCACAGTCTGGTCAGGGAGACACCCACACATGACACATCTTAGCGCAGTGTGAGGAGAGCCCTGACAAGTGAGAGTTGAGTTTTAGGGAAAGCTAGCAAGTAACTGAGCCTGAGGGATTATGGAAGACTTCTCAGAATCGTGGTGGTTAATTTGCTTCTTAAAGGATCTGAGCAGAGAAATGGGGTGGCATTTACCCCAGGTACTAGTTATTTGTTAAATGAACAATGGGCCTTCTTGGTAGAAATGCATAACTGGGAGTTCACTGTCTTTTTAGAGGAAATAGTTGGGCATGATGTGAAGGAAGAGTACAGTTTGGTTGGAAGACCAGAAAGGTAGGTTGAGGCCAGATTAAGAAGCACTCCACATACTTGCAGGCTGTAGAGGATGTCACCAGGAAGGCTGTGATTAGCTTTACATTTAGATCATTCTGGAGTTGGAGTAGACCGTGGATGGCAGGAGAAGTGAGATTGCTGAGCTGGTGATTTTGATGTGGTGATGACCTGACCTGGTGGTAGTTGGAACGAGGATAAAGATAGGAGAGAGATGAAGGTAGATGAACAGGACTCGGGATGTGGGAAGTGCAACAGAGGCAGTAGCTGAAGGTTGCTTAGGAGACGGTCAAGGAGTCAGAGATGTGGGTTTAAGTCCCAGCTCCTCACCTTACTCTCTGGGCCTCAATGAACTCATCAGGAAAGAGAACGTGATGCCCTCACCTTCCTCCTTGGCTAGTTATGAACACAGGAGCGGTGGTGAACCAGAGCACTCCTGCAGAGCCTGGCACAAAGTTAAGTGCTTGACAGACATGTTACGATGGAGGAGTCCAGGCAGGAAGTCAGTTGAAAAGGATGTTTTATGAAGCTGGTGAAGCTGTGAGCCTCCCCCAGAATAGCACATATGTGCCAACTAGGGAGTCAGAGTCCCCGGGGCCCTTCTGTAGAGTTGAGACTCTACTTCTCTGAGGTAAGGTAGAGCCCCCCACCCTCCCTCTGACCAGCCCTCCCGTCTCACAGACTCAGATGCCACTGCATCTTCAGATAACAGCGAGACAGAGGGAACACCCAAGCTGTCGGACACGCCAGCCCCCAAGAGGTGAGAAGAAGCCAACCTTCTTCTCTAGGGGTGGAGTGGGAGTGGACACCCGGGCGTCTGGCTGCCTCTGACCGTCCCCCTCTCCTATCCTTTCTCCAGGAAGAGAAGCCCTCCGCTGGGGGGTGCCCCCTCCCCCTCCAGTCTCTCCCTGCCTCCTTCAACGGGGTTTCCCCTTCAGGCCTCCACGGCCCCCTCCCCGTACCTGAGCTCGGTGAGTTGCGGTCATGGGTGGGAAGTGGTAACTGAGCCACCTGGGAGTAAGGTGGGCATTGTTGGCCAGATGGGCCTCAGGGGAAGGCCAGCCCAACTCTGGGGACATCTGTCTGGGTGTGGCCAGCAAGCCTCCATTGGAGGGGTGTGAGGTCGGGGCTGCCCACTTCTCTCTGGCTTAGGAATGGGGGACAGGCGCGGCTGAGGAGAGCAGAGCTCAGGACACAGTCCTGCTGCTGTCCCTTCCCCTTCTGTTCTCGGGAGCCACACTCATCACCACCTCTTGTTTTTCCATTCCTCCTCCTGTTTGCGTTTCTTCCCTCTCCCCCACCCCATCTACTCCATTTCCCATCTCCATCCCCCCACTCCTGCCTGCAGCTGGCTTCCCCCCCCTACCCCCCATTCCCTTCTGACTACCTGGCCCTGCAGCTGCCCGAGCCCAGCCCCCTGAGGCCCAAGCGGGAGAAACGGCCCCGCCTGCCCCGGAAACTCAAGGTACCCTGATTGGGGGATGTTAGGGAGGGGCCAGAACGGCAGGAGGACAGCCATGCAAGGGAGGCTCAAGACAGGGGCTGGGGCCTGTCCAGGAAATTCTAAGGATTGATTTGGGGCTGCTGGGGGCCCAGCCTAGGGCTAGGCACTGAGGGGTGGATCAGAGAAGTCCTAGTCCACAGGCTTGATGTGGAGAAAAATGAGGGACAGGACCAACCTTGCTTGGGACGCTCAGAGTGGGGGCCACGCTCCTTGTTCCCAGGTATCCTGTGATGCCAGGCAGCCTTAGAACGGGTGGAGCTATGGGACGTGGACTCCTGTCAAGGCTGCACTAGTTAAAAACCACATGACCTTGAGCAGGTCTCTCTGACCCGCCAGGTCCAGTTCTGCATCTGTAAATGAGCAATCAAACCATGTGTAACAAGTGTTTCTTTAGCACCTACTATGTACCAGGCACTGTTCTAGGAGATGCAGAGAGATGCAATAGTGAACAAAACACAAAAATCCCCACCTTCACAGAGCTCCCATTCTAGCAAGAGAGTGGAAAATACACAAGATAAGTAGGTGTCAATGCCTAGAAATGGGGCCAGTTAGAGAGATGGGAAGCTCCAGAGTAGATGGGGGCTGGTACTTATGGGTGGATCTAGGATCTAGGATGTTATTTGGTCAGAGGCTTAAAAGAAATGAGAACCAACTACGTGGCTCTCTGAGCAAGTGTTTCGGGGAGAACAAGCAATGCAAAGGCCCTGAGGAAGGTGTGTGTTTGCCTTGTTCAAGGACCAGGAAGGAGGCCAGCGTGGCTAGAGGGAAGGGAGGGGTGGGTGGTGGGGTGAACAGATCAGAGAAATAACCAAGGGACAAGATCATGAAGAGCCTCCCCAGTGTTGTAAAGGCTGCTTGTACCCTGAAAGAAACAGGGAGCCATTGCAAAAGGTTGGGCAGAGGGGAGTCGACTCAGATTTATGGGATTCCCTGCTGTGTGAATAGACTGAGGAGGGCTGGGTCAGGATGGAAGTGGGGAGGCCTCTGAGGAAGGTCCTGCAGTGAAGCAACTAGAACTGCTGAAAAGTAGCTGGCAGATCAGTTTCGAAGATGGGAGCAGTGGGAAGACCAGCAAAGCCAGGGTTTGGGGGCCAAGCAACTGAAAAAGTGTATTAGCCTTTCTCTGAGACAGGGAGGTCTGGGAGGAGCAGCTCTGCAAGGGAAGACGGAGTTTGGACATACTGAGATGCTGTCTGGAAATGCCAGTGAGACAACAGGAGAACGTGAGCCTGGGGCTCGTGGGGTGCACGTTTTGAAATCCTCAGCATGGAGGCGGGTGTGATTGTTGGGGGAGATCGTACATGGAGAAGGAATGAGCCCCAGGAGCAATGAGGACACAGAAAGCACATTGCCCTTCCAACTCTGAGTCAAAGTGGAATTGGGACTAGACAAGACAGCTTTCAAATTGGGTAGATTATAAACACAAGGCACTGGAGCCAAAAGCAAAGTAGGAGGTCACGTTTGTGGTAGTTAGGAGTGTGGGTTCTGGAGCTCAGATCCCAGCTCCCCCTCTTACTCTATATGTGACCTTGGCCCTTGAGCGTGAAAAGTGGGTAGATAATGGGTGATAATGCTAGCCCTGCGCTCTCCTTGGCAGGAGTTTTGCTTTTGGCCTGTAGAGCAGGATGGTATAGAAGGCAAGGGTCAGTGAAACCTGAGCAGATGGGTAGAGGTGTAGCATGAGTGAGGTTTTCTGAGTTGCAGGGTCCTGACATAGAGGTGATGGGGAGCTGAGAAGTGACCATAGAGGAGAGAGAAGATTGGTTGAGAGAGGGCCCCGGATCAGCTGCTATGGTGGAGGGGGTAAATCTAAGAAGGCCTCAAAGAAGAGGTAACATTTGAGGCCAGGAGAAGTGAGATTTGGAAATTGCAGGCTGAGCAAGAGTGGAAGGAACACAAGGATGTCACAGAAGTATTGTTGAGGCTGATGCAGGAGTGAGAAAGGAGGACATCAGAAAAAAACGTCAGGTGAGGTGGGATCACAGAAGGCCTGGGTGCCTGGAGCCAGGATGTCCTGTATAGGGGTAGGAGTAACTGAAATTTCCGGATTAGTCTGAGGAGACAAGGGACAGCCGTGAAGATGGGAACAGGTCAGGTAAGAGCCTGGGCCCCAGTCAGACAGAGTGGGTTTGAGTCCTGGCTCTTCCACGAGCTCCCCATGTGACCTTGGGCAAGTCATTTCACCCTCTGAGCCCTGGCTTGCTTTTTCGTTCAGGGTGGGGGGTGGGGCTCACTGTAGGATAACATGAGTCAAGAGAGAGGAAACACATAGCCCAGTGCCTGGTCCCTAGTAAGCTGTGTATAAACAGGAGCTGCTCTCAGTCCCAGAGGCCACTGAGGAAGACTGTGCAGAGGTGGGACGTAGGGACTAGGATGGGATGGAAAGGTGGCAGCCAGAGGAGGGGGAGGCTGTCCTCACGATGCTGGGCCTCCTGTCTGTCACCAGTCCTGGGCAACTCCTGTACCCTGAACCCTTGACCAGGAGAGACAAGCCCACTCTGACACCCCCTCCCAGGACAACAGCAGGCCTGGGAGCTCCTGAAGAGGCAGAAATCAGCCATGAGGGCCGATGGAGTGAAAGCAATCCCAGGGCCACTGTAAAGGCACACAAGCGCTCCTGCCACCCCCACCTGGGGCCAGATGGGACACTGCTCTGGGGGGGCCGGGGAGGGCACCCGTGGGCCTGTGCCTAGAAAGTCTCCATTTGCAAGTCTCAGGTTCCACCTCTGACCACCCCCACCCCGCCTCAGGGCAGTCAGAATGGTCAGAGATCAGGAATGGACATCACCCAGCACATAGCAGGTGCTCACAGTTGTGCCCACAGAGCTCTCTGTGGGGAGAACTCCTGGCAGGGGGCAGGGGCCAGATGCTTGGGCAGGACAGAGGACACTCCCCAGCCTCAGAGGACACAGCAGGACATTTGGTAAATAGAAAAGGACACTTGAGATGGAGGGACTGGCCTATTCTCAGGCACTCCTTACCGCCTGTCCCTTGAGTAGAGGAATGACGTGCTCAGGTTTGTGTTTTAGAGAGCTCACTCTGGCTGCAGTGTGGAGGAGGAACTGGCTCTGGGAGAGGCTGAAGGCAGGGAGTCCAGTTAGGAGGCTGGTACCGTGGTAGCCCAGGTGAGCTGAGAGGAGGGCCTGGCCCAGGCCAGTGGCTGCGGGGATCCCAAAGAGGGGCCCGTCCAAGGTTTAAGAGGTAGTAGCCTCACACGGCGGGGGGCGAAGACCTAGGACCCCCTCCACCTAACCAGTGAGTCCCAAAGTAGGAGGGAGATGAGGCCAGTGCTGCCAAATGGGGTCTGAGGTGCCCAGGGGCGGGCCGGCAGGCGCTGCAGGCTGCCTCTGACTGGCTCTAAGTGCTATCACAGGGGCAGCCAAGGTGCATCCCTGGAGAGGGCAGGGCCTGGCCTTCTCCTGGTTCCCATAAGACTCCCACCACCACCACCACCACCACCACCACCACCACCACCCTCATCACTGCCTCCATCACTACCCCTCACCTGCAGGCACTTGCTGGGTTGAGACTCCAGGGGCTAAGGTGAGGCAGGCCCCCCCAATTCCAGCACTGGCTGGCTCAGCTGTGTCCACTCCCCCGGCATGAGCCTTTGCCCCCTCCTTGCCCCCAGAACTGCCTGCAGAGGCCCCACCAGCCTTCTGGAGGTCCAGTGCCTCCCTGACAAGCCCTCCCTGTGTTTCTTCCCCCTGCTGCAGATGGCGGTGGGACCCCCCGACTGCCCTGTGGGAGGGCCGCTGACCTTCCCGGGCCGGGGTTCCGGGGCTGGGGTGGGGGCAGCCCTGGCCCCACTGCCTCCACCCAAGATGCCCCCGCCAACCATCCTGAGCGCCGTCCCTCGGCAGATGTTCAGCGACGCGGGCAGCGGGGACGATGCCCTGGATGGGGACGATGACCTGGTGATCGACATCCCGGAGTGACCCGCCCCCCTGTGGCTGAGCCCCTGCCCCTCGCCCGATACCAGCACACACAAGCCCCCCAGCTTCCGCAGAGACGTTTATTGACGCCCAGTTGCCATGCCGCGGCCACTGACACAATCAGAAAAGGCGTAAACATGCACGAATGTCCCCTGGAAGGTGGGTCCCCACTGGGGAGGGGGGCCCTCCCATCTGGGCCCCATCCAGGGGACAGTTAGTTAAATGAGTGGCCAGGAGCATCTGCCGCCTCTCAGAGAGGCGGAGACCGCATAGTGGTCCCCCCATTCAAAAGGGCAGCTGTACAGGGCTAGGTTGGTTGGTTTTTAACGAAGATTCTGTATTAAAGGAGTGGCTCTTTTTTTTGTTTTTGTTTTTTTTGTCCTTCTCTCTTTTGGAAACATTCTCCTCCTCCGAACCCCTCCTAATCCGACCTCCTCCCTGTGGGCTGAGGGGGACGGGGCAGCCTGGAGAGGCAGGAGAGGAGCCAGCAGCCCCCTGCGGGCGTGCACAGGATGGGTGTTTGCATATTTGCATGGTAGCAGTCAGGCAGGAGGAAGTTTGCATATGTGAATATAGATCTCCACGGTCCCTCACGAGAAGACAGACCCACGGTTACGCGGACTCTCACAAAATAAGACAGGTAGTGGGGGCGGGGCATCTACCCCGTGTAAACGTGCAACACACTCGTGCGAAGGTTGGGTACTGGACCCGGCCCGAGGGGCCTGTGCAGGGCAGGTGCGGTCCCACTCAGGCTGAGGGCAGGGCCCCAGCCGCTGGGGGCAGCTCGCTGGTCAGGGTGTGCCAGCGTTCCAGGGCTGCGTCCGGCTGCTGCAGACAGTCGCTCCAGTGCTTCCGGGCCTCGCCCCGGGCCCCAGGCCCCAGGGACACGCCACCTGGGAAGGAGGAAGGGGTGGGCAAAATCGGGGCCCATCTCACTGCCAATATGCCCACCCCTCCAACCCCCTCCAACAACACCACCCACCCCCCATCCATCAGCACCACCCAGCAGGCAGGCTCCTCCCTCACCGATGAAGTCATTGGATTTTCCAATGTCATAGTCCCAGACTGTGACTTCCAGAGTCTTGGTGGCCAGAACAGAGAGCTCCATCTCATAGAAGAAGTCCTGAGGTGGAACAGCCATAGCTTCCATGAGGCCCTGCCCCCAGCACCCCTCAATTTCTGGGCCCTGCCTTGCTTACCTCATTAAATTCCGGATTGAGAGTCTTCTTCTTCACACACGTTTTGTGCTTGGATTTCTTATCCACATCAGGCCTCAAGTACCTGCGGGGGGGCGGGGTAGTGGAGTGGGGCAGTTAGGGACAGATCAGGCCCCAGAGGAAGATGGTGCAGAGGTCAGGCTGGGGGGAGGGGGAGGAAAGAGGGAGGATGGGCTCACGTCTTGACGTAGGGGTCGGAGTAGCCATTGACATCCATGGCAGCCAGGTGGGCACAGCGCACAATGCCCACCAGCAGCCCCCGGCGCCGAGAGCTGTAGCTGAGACTCAGTAGGATGCGCCCACGCTCTTCCAGCAGCCCAGGGCCCTGCTCGGCTTGCTCCAGCTGTGGGGCAGACTTAGGGGTCAGCCTGCATCCTTGCCACCTCCCACCCAGATGTGGTCCCTCTGAGGTACCTCACCTCCTTCAGGTAACAGGAGATGCCCCTCAGGGCCGCTGACATGGAGGATGGTGAAGCCAACTGAGGAGGTGAAGAGAAGATTCTGGAAACCTGGTCTCCCTGGGGCTGCCCCCCCACCCCACCTGCAGCACCCCACCGGCCTCACACAGACCGGGACCTGGCGCTCAAGGCAAATGTTAAAATGTTTCTTCTGTGAAGGCTTGAGGCGGCGGAGGGGTACTCGGATCTCCCCGATGAATTCATTGTGGCTCAGCTTATCCTCATCACAGACGGAGATCCTGGCGGGGAATTATAGGGTCAGGGCCCCCTGGCATGCCTGAGCCTGCTCCCCTGTGGGAGAAAGGTCCTCCAACTGAACTCAGCACCTGAAGCCTATCCTAGCTCTGCCCCAAACACTCTACGCCTCACCTGTCTCACGGGCTGTGTGGTGGGCACCGGGCCTGGAGCTGAGGAGGAGTGAGAAGGACGCTGTGATTTGCCCTGTTCCCCTGGCCCTCCCTCTCCAGCTGTCCAGGCCATCCCGGGTCCGTCAGGACCTGCACTGCTCCTTCAGGAGGCCCTCACAAAGCCCGAGCACCAGCACCCTCTGGAGCCTCCATTCAGAGCCTGGGAATTGGAGCCAACTGAACAACGTGCCCAGAGCACACGTTGGTGGGTGTGGGTCAGATTGTGTGAGCAAGGGCTAGAAGCACCTTGAGGAGCCTTGGCCAGTCACACTAGGACCCCACACCTCTGGGACTCCTGGCCTTGTCTGCATGCAGCAGGGAACCAGTCTGGGAGAGACCCAGGAGCCCAGCGAGTAAGAAATGATTTTTAGTTCTCTTCATCCCTTCTTGCAGCTCCTGGTGCTTCCGTTGTGACACTCAAGCTATGTCACAGGGGAGAATTTATCTTCCACTTCTGGCACCTACTAGCTTCCTGTGTGACCTTGGCCAAGTCATCTCCCTATGCCTCAATTCCCATCCATAAAATGGAGATAGGAGTACCCACCTCCATCAACTGCCAGGATCAAGAGAAATAGATGTAAAGAGGCAGAGCCCAGCGCTGGGCACCCGTGAGTGCTCAGCTACTCAGGCCTAATGCTCTCACATCAGAAAGGTGGGCCAGACTTTCTGCCTCACTACCAGCACGGTGACCTCCAAAACAACCCTGACCATGCCCCTGTCCCCATGCGAGCCCTCCCCCACTTTCCCCATCGCCAAGAATACAGATAAAGCCCTGGGTTATGGTGCCCTTCACTCCAGTCTCTGGTCTCCAGTCGGGGACTACAGCCCCCACAGCTCCACCTCCTGGGATGATGGAGCACGTTTCCTTCACTCCTTAGCACTGGATGTTAGGGGGGCACAGGCAACAGAAGGGGCAGACATGTCGGGGCTCTGAGGAGGGCTCTCAGAGACCAGGGAAAGCTTCCAAGAGGAGGCACAGCCTCAAGTATTGAATGAATGGTATTTAGGCTGGCCAAGAGAGGGGGGCACTTTCCGTGTAAGAAATATAACAGGCAAAGGTCAGGCTGATTGAACCTGGTCAGCCTGAAGAAGTCAGTCTGAAGAAGTCCGTCCTCTGCTGGAGCAGCAGTAGGAGGAAATGTTTGGGGGGCAGGAATGCCAGGGAAACATTTTGGCTTCCTGCCAAAGGGAATGGGGAGCCAGTGATTATTCTTGAGCATCTGAGAAGGGCTTAATGAGAAGCAGATCAACCAACCAAAGAAGGTGCCAAAAAGAGCTCTCAGAGGAGGTACTGACTGGAATCCTCAGGAACAGGGAGAATGGAGCCCTCACCTGAGCACCTTGTGGGTGATATCATCATCCGTGATCCCACTGTATGTCAGGTCCTCATTCCAGACAGGATTCAGTGTGTTCCTCTGAGTCTTAGTTTTTAGCTTATTGGCCTGAGGTGTGGGGACGAAGATTCTCAATATATGTCCCCCAGACATACAGAGCCTGAGGGCAGGGGAAGGGTGGGGACAGACCCACCAGCTGGGTCAGAGGCTATTACCTTGCAGGCTCCAGGCAGCAGGTGCAGCTTGACGTAGGGGTCAGCAAGGCCATTGAAATCCATGGGCTTGAGGCCCTGCAGAGGACAGAAGGAAAGAGGGCTGCAAGCTCCCAGCCCTGCTGCCTGCCTCCCTCCCTCCCTCTGCAGAGTGGATCCTTGGGGTGTGGAGAGTCAAGAAGAGGGGTGCTGGGGGACAAGGGTCGGGGGAAGGAGGACAGGTCCAAACCGGACACCTGGAACCCGCCCCCAGGGTGGGAGGCACACAGGGCCAGAGCTGGGGAGGCAGGGAGTGCCCACCTTGGCCCTGAGAATACTACAGTGCAGAGTGCAGGAGGCCTGGTCGTAGAGAAGGTCGAACTCCAGCATGCCCAGGGCGGCTGGCAAAGAGGGAAGAGGTAGCGTGAGTCCTGAGTTGATGTGTAAGGCAGGCGTGTGAGAGACCACCGGGCAGGCGGGCTGTGGAGCCTGTGGTGCTGGCGGGTGAAGGTGTGTGCCTGTCGGCAGCGGCTGTCAGCCTGCGAGCCTGTGCGCGAGCCTGTGCGCGAGTGTCTGGGTCCCTGGCTGGGCCGCAACTGGGGCTGTGTGGGTGGCTGAGTGTCTCAGCAGAAATATTGAATATTGAGCCTTTCTGAAACTGTAATCTCCGCCCCGACTGCAGCTGAGGCGGCAGTGCCCGCCTCCCCCAACACGCGTCCCACAGAGCCCCGGGCCCCAAAGCCCCCATTCAGCCCCGGGGCCCTCCATCCAAGCCCCCAGACTCACTGGTATCATCCGAGTCGTAACTGTCCACCTCAGCTCCGTCCTCGGGTGTGGTGGCCCCAAGGAGGGCTGCAGGCGGGGCCAGGGCCAGGGGCGCCAGCCGAGCAGGGGCCTCCCTGAGATCTCTGCCCCCGCCTTCTGGTCCCAGTGCCCGGCGGGGGAAGTAGTCAGAGATCTGCCGGATGGGCCGGATGGGCCCGGGGCACACGTTGATGGCCATGTGCTCCTGGATGTTGATGGTCATGCGGTCGCCCCTGCGGCCCCTCATGCAGCACCCCTGGCTGCGAAAAGGACGAGAGGGAGGTCCCAGAGAGTGTGAGCCCCAGGTGGATTCTTCATACCTGCCGGCTGCTGGCAGACGGCCAGGCGGCCACCTCCCCAGCTGGTGGGGCCCTCCCGGGCTTCCCTGCCCAGGTGTCAAGGGAGAAGGTGGCCTGTACCAGCCCGCAGGCAGACAGGAAGCCTGGGCCCCCCAGACCCCTGCTTTGCTCCCCCCCCCTCGCCGGGCTGCCAGCCCACTCCCCCAGGCAGGTCCTAGCTCCACCTCAGCCGTGCCCACATACCTTTGGATGGTCCCGGTGTCATCTTTCCGGCTCCTGGCCCTCATCCCGGGATGCCCTCCGCCCCTGGGCTCCTGCCTCCCTCGGAAGCAGCCCCACAGGCACTGTCCATCCCTCTGCACCAGGCGCTTGTCTGGCCCAGGGGGCACGCACCCCTCTACGCTTTCCCTGCCCACTGTCCTTCATGCAGCCGCGGGATCTGCCCGCCTGCCTGACTGGCCCCCCCGCCCTGCAGCCCAACGCGGGGACCCCTGCCTCAGATGCCTCCTCCTGAGACCGGCAATTCAAGACGAGCCAGAAATTGCAGCCTCCAGGGAGCTAAACACCCCGTGGGCACACAGGCTAACACGCACGCTCGCCCTCACCCTCACGCCCCCGGCGGCCCAGCCCTCTGCACCTGTGTCTCTGCCTCCAACAGGTGCCCAAGCACTGGGGGGACGGCGGGGACGGGCTGGGCGGTGGCGGCCGGCGATTCCCGGGGCGGCCAGCGAGAAGAGCGCGGAGTCCGGCGGTGAGAGCCGAGAGGGAGGGAGGGTGAGCAGGAGAAAGTGCGGGGAGGAGGGGGTGAGCGAGGTGGAGGCGAGGATGCAGCCGGCGCAGGCGGCGGGGGGCGGGGAGGGGCGGCCGGAGGCTGGGGAGGGGGCGGGACTCTCCCGCCCGCGCCCGCCGGGCACACTTAGGGGCGCACGCGAGTGCGCACACACACACGCACACACACACGGGCACTCCCGCGCACACGCCTGCGCCCACGTGCGCACGCTCGCACACATGCACTAACCCACCCCGGAGAACTTCGCGTGCACACACTCGCGGACACACGGGCTCCCTGCGCCACCGAGAAGCAGCGGCGAGAACTGCCCGGTGTTCCCCAACTCCCCGGAGACCCCGGGCCCCCGCCCCTGCCCCTGCCCCTGCCCCGGCACCGAGCCCGCGGCGCCTCCCTCCCCTGCGGGCTCCTCGCTTCCCCCACCCCGGGCCTGCGGGACCCAGACCACCCGCCTGGTTGCCATGGCGACGCTGCGCCTCCTCCCTCCTCCCCGGCCCCCCCCCGCGCCTCCTCACGCCCCTCCCCCACGGACAGCGCCCGGGGGAGGGAATAGGTTGTTGGGCCCTCCCCTCCCCAAATCCGTAGGGGCGGGGCTTAGAGATCCGCAGTCACCCGGGGTGGGCCGGGGGACGGTATCCGATCCGCTCGCGCTCGCTGGCCTGGGACCCTGGGGGGCCCTCTCCCCGCCAAGCCGGGCTGGGGAACCTCACAGTCTGACGGAGGGGACGGGTCCGAGGCTGTGGCTTCCCCCACGCCTCTTCTCTGGGGCTGTTCAGGCCTCTCTCCTGTGGTCCAGCCAGCCCCCAAGGGCCGGGGTCCCCTTCTCGGGGATGGCATCTCCCTTGGGAATCCACCCTTCCTCACCCCACCCTCTGCCATGTCCAATTCCATCCCTCCCGTGAGGCGTCGGGCTTCTTTCCGAGCCTTGCAGTTCGCCATTTCCCACCTGAACCCTGCCATCTGCCTGTCAAACTCCAGCCTCAGATCTTTGCTCTTTGCCCCAAACCCGCCATTCCCCTAAAACAGAGCACCTACAGTGGCCTTCAAGCCCTTAGGTCCAAGACCCTGACTCCTCCCATCCCCATCCCGTCACTCCCACCTCCGTGGCTGTTGGCAGGAAGGTTACCTACAGTCCCTAGAACAGACCTGGATCCCTGAGGCCTCTGGACCTTTGCTCATAGGACCTCCTCTGCCTGAAAGAGCTTCCCTTTCTTCAGGGTCATCCTGGGTCACCTCTTCCTAGGACCTTTCCTGGAGCATCCCCACCCCACCCCCTTGCTTCCAGTGTGCTGCCTGCCTTAGGCTCAGTTCTACCTGCTTACATTTCTGTCTCCCCCACCACCTGGGAGTGTTATGGAGGCTGCCCCAAGCTGGGCCTAGCACTAAGTTGGCATCCCTAAGTACTGTGATTTAAAAGTAAGAGAAGTGTGGTTGCACAGTAATGTGAATATAGTTAACACTACTGAACCGTACGTATGCTTGCAAATGGTTAAGATAGAAATATTGTTATTTGTATTTTTTAAAAGTACACATTTAAAAAAAAAAAAGGTTTTATTTACTTATTCATGAGGGACACAGGGAGAGGGAGAAGCAGACTCCATGCAGGGAACCAGACAATCCTGGGTCTCCAGAATCATGCCCCCCCCGGGGGGGGGGGGCCCGAAGGCGGTGCTAAACCACTGAGCCACCCGGGCTGCCCACAATATTTTTTTTTAAAGAGAGAGAAATGCAAAGTCAGACCACACTGAGATAGCACTTATCACCCACCAGATGACAAAACTCAAAGCATCAATTAACTCGCAATGTGTGCAACGCTGTGGGTAAGTGGGCAGGCACCACCTCTGCGGAGGCCATTCTGATGGTGGATGCCAAGATGCCAAATACATAGACTCTTTGACCCAGAAATTCTACTTCTAGGATTTCTACTTCTAGCTTATAGGCTGGCCCATGAGCAAAATAATAGAAGTTCAGAGCTCTGAAATGCAACATGTTTGCAATGACAAAAGACTGGAAATAACTTAAATGTCCACGAGCGGGGTATCAGTTCAGTGGGTTTTGACACAATTTCATGTGATGAAATAGTATGCAGCCATGAAAAAGAGAGCCCATGGTACTTGTATGCACTTGCACAGAGTCATCTTCCCAGTCTCAGGTTAACCTAAAAAAGTAAGATGCAGAACACTATGTGTGGAATGGGGAGAAAAGAGTTTATATGTGTTTGGTTTTTTGTGTGTAACTTATCCCTGGAAGCCTGCCCAAGAAGACATTGAGCTCTGAGGAGATTGCTATGGGGTAGAGTAGGGCAGAAATAGGAAACGCTTATTTTCCATCCTTTTGTACCTTTTGAATTTCGTACCAGGCACATATGTTGCCATGCAAAAGAATATGTTAAAAAAAATATGTTAAAATATATTTAGAGGCAACCAACAGGTGTCCTTTGGGACTGTCCAGGATAAGAAAAAAGGCAGGACAAAGGGAGACTCCATCCAGGACCAGAGCTGGTGGGTTTGGCAAGAGGCAGAACTGGGGGAGTGGGGGCTGGGGGCTTCCGGGGGCGGGGGGCAGGGGTGCTGGCCATGAATTCCTGCCTCCTCTGCTTCTGCCTTTCTCTTGGCTTCACTCAGATCCAGCAACACACCTGCAGAAAGCCTTATTGAGGGAAGGTGAGGATAAAGCCGGAGCTGGAGCCAGTTGCAGGGCAAATGGTAGACAGTGCTCAGCCCTGGCTTGTCCACAGATAGATTTTCATCCATCCGTTCAGCCAATAAATATTTATTGAACACCTACTATATACTTTGGTGCAAGTCTATAACCACGATCAGTGATCTCTAGCTTCGTAGCTTTGTAGGGGAGATAGACAAATACACAGACAAGTCTAATGCAGTGAGACAGACAGGGGATGATCAGAAGGCCATGAGAGTTCCCTTCCTAGGGAAGTGTTATCTCAGCTGAGACCTGAAAGATAAGAGAAGTTAACCATTTCCTAACTGGAAGGGGATGCAAGCGAGTCCTAGGCATAGGTGTGTGCAAAGACTGCAGTGTGCTGAGTGAGGGAGGTCATGCAAGAGCTGAGGTGGGTGGGTGGACAGGGCTGAGCAAGAGTCTTGCAGGTCAGGGTAAGAAGTTCATAATTTACCCAGGTACTAGGGGAAGCCATTGGAGGGTTTTAAGTAGTGCATCTGAGTGTTCTGGTTTGTTCTCCCCGAGGGAAGAATGAAGAGACCGAAGTCCACCAGTCCACAGGCTGTTGGAATACCAGGGGAGGTATGGGTATTGAAATAGTCAGCAATGGAGGGTGAGGGAGGTGGATGGATTTGAGATTTATGTTGGAAATTGAGCTAACAGGTCTTGATGATGGCTTTGTCCAGAGAGAGAGAGGGAGGGGTTGAGATGACTCCTGGGTGTATGTATCCAGCAGAGCATCTCCAGAACAGTGAGACCATTTGCAGCAATGGGAAGCAGGAGCCCAGTCTGGGGTAGGAGAACCAAGGGCTCCATTTGAGATCTATTGAGTTGGAGATGGTTTTGGACATACAGAGACACGAAGCAGGAAGTTGGGTAGAGGAGTCTGGAGCTCAGAGGAAAGGACTAGGCTGGAAATATACATTTGTGAGTCACCAGCATATAGATGGTATTTAAAGCCATGAGACTGAATGAGATCACCTAGGGAGAGAGAATATAGACAGAGAAGAGAAAGTCCAAGGCTGAGCTGGCTGTAGAAGGAGGAACTCTGAAAAATCACCAAGCATGGGTCCCCTGCCAAGAGGCACAGGCCTGTGCCCTCAGAATGAACAGAGGTAACCATTAGATTTGGCAAGTTAAGAAGTCGTTGGTAGACTTAGCAAAAGTGGTTTCAGTAGAGTGGTGAGGACAGAGCCGGGTTGGAAGAGATTGAAGAATACATTCAAGGCAAGGGAGCAGAGACAGCAATAGACAGCCCATTAGAGGTTGTCCGTCTAAACCATCCAAGAGTTCGCTCCCCTATGACCTCTGAGGGCAGACTGGGCCCTGGTGATTTCTATCTAAGCCATAAATGGAGCCCAGCACAGAGCAGGAGCGCAATACAGTTACTTAATGATTGGATGCATGAATGAATGATAAATCACTGCCTGTGTCAAAAGGGCCTTTTCTGGTGGGGAGGGCAGCTGTATGCTTTTGGGGGAGATTGAGGAAACTGCCAGATCCACTCCAATGGCTAAAGGCTCTGGACCCCTTCTCCTAGCTAAAGGAGGCAGCAGCTGCAGACAGGCCTGGGGGTGGGAACCCGGGCTCTCAAGTCAAAGAGTCAGGTTGCTGGACTCTCCACTGACCCTCACGTGTAGGTGACTTCGGGTAAGTCACTCCCTCTTTCTCAGAAGAGAGAAGTATAGGCAAAGGAAGCTCACAGGAGGTCCCATAGATGGTAGTCTGTCTCCTTTACCCCATCTCCTCCTTCCTGGGCTTAGTGTTCAGGAAATAGCAGCTGATCAGGGAAGCAACCTTGCCCCGCTACTGGGGGGAGACTGGCTGGGTACCCCCCAGAAGGCAAGACAGACGAGGGGTAGGGACCCAGGGTAGGAGAGCGCTTATATCCGAGGAGAGAAGAGCTTCCAACACGCCACAGACACGTGCCCAGTTTGGGGCAAGTCAGGGAACTGGGACTGTCAGGGATGGCTGAACAGGCATCTGTGTAAGCAAACCAAGAAGACCCTGAAGTGTCCTTGGGCTTGAGTGGGGCGGGACATATCTGTGACAGACAGGCCCACCTGCCAATCAGAGGGACGCTAACTCCTGGAGGCTGAGAGGGGCCCGCAGGATGGCCAGTGGCCGTTGGGAAGTGACAAATCGAGAAAAGCGCGGACTGGAAATGGGAAATGGGAAGGCCCTTGGGGGAGCCCACCCAGAAAGAGGAGCCTGCGAGGGTGCTGTGGGTGACCAAGTGACCTGCCTCGAGGTGGGCGGGGCCTTTCCCCGGACGATCCTTTCCTGCGGCACCTGCGGAAAGGAGCGGGAGGAGGGCTCGGAGCTGCTGGAGCGCTGCCCTTGCGGGCGGGCGGGCGGGTGGGGCGAGGGGACCGGCAGGCGTGGACACGGCTGCCACCTAGTGGGACAAGCCTGTTATTTCTCCTGGCGCGGGACTCCAGGGCCGTCCTCTGCAGAGCGCTGAGACCCCGTGCCTTTGAATTTGGGGACACAAGGCAAGGGGGAGCCTCAGAGAGGAAAATGCAGAGCCCGGGGAAGTGTGCGTCACCCCCACTACTTTGCCCCTCTGTACCTTGGTTCCCTTTCCTGTATAATGAGGACAGGCTTGCTGTCTGTGATGTAGTCCATGTGGAGAGTGGAGTTGGGGGGGGGTTATTGAAGGAGCTTATCCCTGCTCCTCAGCCCAGGAGAGACTGCATGCTACACAAATGCAGCTCTCCTTAGTCCCTGCTAAGCCCCTCCTATTTCTAAATTTTGGGACTGCCCCAGCTACTATTTTATAATCAGCATCACCCCAAAGGATGACAGCCCTGGGGGGGGGGTGTCCCCAGCTCCCAGTTCCCAGCTCTTTCTCTCTTCCCTCCCTCCAGAGCTGTGCTCAGAATGGCTCCAGGTTATGACATCACAGAGCCCCCACCCCTGTGACAGGAGTGGAAGGGTCATGAGGCTGTGGCAGTGGACCAGGGCATGGGTGTGGCTGGTTGGGCTCGGGGCCATAGAAACAGGTGGGAAGCTATCCTGGGAGCAGTGGGGACAAGGAAGTCTTGGGGGTGAGGGGTTAATTGGCCTTAGGAGCTGGGAGGGCAAGCCAGGGTCTTCCTCTCCTTCCACATGTCTCTCCCACCCTCCCCATCCAGCATGGGCCTTCGCATGGAGAGCTCAGTTGATCCTTGAGAAATTCCTGGAACCAAATCAAGTCCCTCTACAGCCATACTAAGGCTGTGTGGCCTGGCAGGGTCCTGGGTTGGCCTCAGCCTCTTGGGGTGGAGGGCAGAGGTCTGCTGGATTCTAGACGTAGACTTTGCTTCCTTAGCACCCAGGCGGGAAAATGCCAATGTCTTGGCCCGAGGAGCAGAGTCTCTACTCTTCATAGAGAGACCTGACTTCTTTGATTACCCAGACTCAGACCAAGCCAGGATCCTGGCCGTGGCCCAGTTTATTGGGGAGAAACCTGTCATCTTTGTTAACTCAGGTATGAACCAGCTTGAGAAGGGGCCTCCTTCCTTGCCAGGGCCTGGAGAAGAGCTGCCCTTGGCCCTTCGATTGGAGATGAGTCCAGGGTCCCCATCTCCCCTTCCTTGTCTAACAGGATCCAGCTCTGAGTTCTTCCATCACATCCTGGTGGGCGCTCTGGTGGTGGCCTTCCTCTTCCTCCTGTACCAGTTCTTCATACACATGTAAGGCCCCCCCTTCTCCCCTGGCCCCTCCCACCTCAGCCTTCCTTGGGAGAAGGTGAAGAACCCAAAAGCCTAGGGAGGCAGGGTGTGGCCTCCCACCTCTGATCTCATATTCCATAGGACCTGCCAGAAAGGGGCCTGAGGAGTTGGACACAGGCCCTGGACTCTGCCCTGAGTGCCCAAACTGCCCCTCCTCTCCTGCTGATGAATTAAAGTCTACTTTTTTCTTCCCTCACTGCTTGGTACCCAGTCAGGGAGTCCTACCCCATCCTGTGGTCATCCGTGCTCTCTAGCCCCAGACCCCCACCCTGCCCAGCACCAAAGAACTGGGTGAAGAGGGCCTTGGTGGCGTTCACGCAGATCAGATCGTCTTTATTAGCGGTCTGTAAAGCACCTCCCAGGGTCCCCTGACCCCAGACTGGAGGAAGCCTTGAGAGGTCTGTAGCACCAGGGACATGCCAGGGCCTGAGGGCAAGATGTGCAGCCTAATTGGGAAGGGATGGGGCTCCCCCTCACCTGCCCCCGGGATTGCTCAGCACTGGGAAGGTTGGGGGTAGCAGCCACCTCCCTCCCCCCACCCCCACAAATTAGTATGAATTTGGGCAAATAAATAAAATAAATAAGATTCCTCAGGCTGGCCTCCCCGAGGAGCAGTGGAGGCAGCTAGCCCCAAGCAAGGCCTGCGGGGGAGGGGGGGTGAGTTAGGGTGTCCCCCTCCCTCCTGGATGGTGGGGAACCGAGAGGAGTCTGCAGCAGGGGGCTGGGATGGCCTTGGTGACAGGCCTCCCCCACATTCTCTGAGTCCCAGTCCCCTTGAGTCAGTCTCCCCATGGCCCTCTAGCCCTTCCTCTGTCCTTTGCTTCCCCAGGGCCCCAAGGTTGGTAATGGGAGAAAGGGTGCGCAGGAAGGGGTTTGCTACCTTCAGCTCAGGCACTGCTGGGGGAAGAGGCTCCCCCTCCCTGCCTGCCTTTTCACCTGATCCCTGCCCCTCTGCCCCTGAGGGGAGATGTCCCACCCCCCTGGAGTCCATCTGTTAGGGGCTGTCAGGGCAAGAGGCCCCTGGCTCCCACCCGCTGCCTGGCAGCCCCAGAGCCCAGTCCCCAAGGGGCGGGGTGGGGCGGGTCCCCGGCCCCACCCTCAGTCCTGGGTCTGACATGGAGACCGAGGCGGGGAGCCCCGGGGCCGGAAGAGGCGGCAGGCCCCGCGGCAGATGAGGAAGAACCAGTAGAGCTGGGGGGCCAGGAGCAGCGCGGCGCCCAGGTTGACGTGCACCGGGATGGCGAGAGGCACCGCAAGCAGAGGCAGGCCGGCGTGCCGCCCGTAGGCCCAGTACAGGTAGGGGAAGAGCAGCACCCGGCAGCAGAGGAAGCTGATGAGCATCAGGGCCCCGTTCACCTTGTGCAGCAGAGTGTGCTGCTGCTTATACTGCGGGTGGGTGGGTGGGTGGGCGGGGAGGTCAGAGAGCAGGGGCAGCAGGGGAAGGGTTGCCCACTTCCCCTACTCAGCCCCTCCAGGCCCCACCTCCCCTAACCCGGGCCTGTAGCCCCCCCAGACCTGGCATGTTAAAGAATTCCTGCAGGTCCCTGAAAGCGCCCTCCCTTCAGGCTCAAATACCCTCAGGTACAGTCTCACCTGGATGAGGATCTTGCCAAGGCAGACGAAGGGGGTGCTGACCTCAGCCATCAGCAAGCAGCCTAGAAAGAAATCTCCCTTGCCTTGACGCCACACCTGCGGAGGAGAAGGAGGAACTAGCCTGGCCTCACCCTGGACTCCCTCCCTCCCTTCTCTATCGGCCAATTTTGGAGATGCTTAACTCTGAAAGTATGAACACGTATGCACAGTAGCAAAGCCACAGGTGTGACCTCACTGTATCCCTCCAACCATCCCTCAGGTGAGACTGTATACCTTGCATTATAGATGAGGAAATTGAGGCCAAGAGACATGCAACCGCAACTCCCAGGTACCACGGCTGGCTGGGCATATCCAGTCCAGGCCAGGCTGACCCCAGGCCCTCCCGCTGTTTGGGGCAGGGGTAGGGGTGGGGAGCCTTCTGTGGGAACTTTCCATCCTGGGCCTGCCCTGCTACTGGGACCTGGCCGCAGGGCTTCCCAGGCTCTGGCAGTGCTGGTGTGAGTAGGACAGGGGGCCCTGGCTTTCAGCACCTCAACTCACCACAGACAGCGGGAAGCATACGAGCACCATGACGGCGTGGTGGAGCACCATGAGGAACTCCTTGTGCAGATAGCCGCGCGCCACGGCCCAGGTGCTGCCCGGAGCTCGGGCCCCCCCTTCGTCCCCTCCATGCCCTTTGACCTGGTGCTTGTGCCAATGACACAGGAACATGGCGTAGATGTCATAGATGAAGTAGGGCACTGCAAATTGCGTGTAGGCAGAGGAAAGCCAGTGTCTGTTGGGCAGAGAGAAAGAGAAGAGTCAAAGAAGAAAGGAGATGGACAGAGCAGCAACTAGGTGCCAGAGTCAACCCTGGATGTGCCACAGGAGTCAGACCCCAAGTGATAATCAAAACAACCTAGTTCCTGGTTAATGGAGCTCAAAGGTAGAGTGCAAGAAACTAGCCCAAGGTCAGACAGTCACACTGCTGGTAGGTAGGAATGCTGGGAATTAAACCCAGACTGGCTGATCTCAGAACCCAGCCATTTTTCATATTCATTCATTCATTCATTCATTCATTCTTCATTCTTCATTCATTCATTCTCTCTCTCTCTCTCTCTCTCTCACTGCAGTATGGTGGAGGGGAAAAGACACCAAAGGACAGCCACAGATCACAGGGCAGCAACATAGTGAGAAAGCAAACTCAGGCATTATATGACAGACATCTGAGGTTAGAGCAAATAACAGCAGAAGAGGCAAGAGCAGCGGAGAGGGATCGTATGGGCTGACATCCAACTGCCATGCAGTCACTGTTCTAATATCCAAAACCTTTTACAAGCATGAACTTATTCACTCCCCACAGAAACCCTATACAAAGTAAGGATGGTTATCACCCCCATTTTACAGCTGAGGAAATTGAGAGGCTAGGTAACTTGGCAAGGAATAGCCAATTGCAGGAAGTCTGGCTCAAAAGCCCCCAGCCCTCAGCCCGGCTCTCCCTAGAAGATTGCAGACAGGTGTCACCGACAAGCCTCACTGGGGATTTGGTGGTGTCGTCGGTGTACTTGTTCTGCCTGAATGTGGCCCAACCTCTTGTTTTTTTCAGGTACAGCCAAGCATTAAGGAGAAAACGCTGAGCAAAAGGAGCCAAGAGCAGAGAAAGTTCTGTGTACTTTGAGAGTAAACAAAAATGAAAAGTGCATGAATATGCAACATTGCATTTTTCTTCTTGACTCAGCATGTTGAGTACTTTCTCTTAAATGCTGTAGCCCTGTGGCAGGTCCGAAGTGGGGGTACGAGGTCAGGGAGGTTGGCCCAGGGAACTGGCCCAGCTACATGGATGGATGAAAGCAAAATCAGCCAGAGTGACACAGAAAAGTTGCTGAGACCAAATATGAGGAGCTGCAGAAGGGAGAAGAGGAATGAGGGCTGGGGGTAGGTCCGCGAAGGATCAGGTGAGATGGAGACAAAATGCAAACCCTGGGAAGACTGGCCTGCAAGGGAACAGGCAGGGATGATTTGGGGCAAAGAGAACCTGAGACCCATGCTGGAGCGTGTGACCAGGAAAGGGAGAGAGGAGGGGGAGCAGCAGCCCAGGTCTGACACACAGGGCAGGCAAGCAGGGAGAACCCTGATGGAAAGGGATCCAACTGGCCCAGGGTAAGCTGGAGCAAGAGTGGCTGGGAGAGCCAGCTGCAGGATCCGTATGGTTTTGGGGGGGGACCAGGACTGCCCTCCAGGACCCCATGCTGCAACTTGAAAGTTAAACCCATCTCCATGCTCTCAGCAGCTAGGTGCTCTCAGCAGTTAGGTGCTCAGACACAGGAACAGCTGTTGTCCCTGGATTAACCCTGATCTTCCCCACCCACCTGAGGATTACAGGGGAGGGAACAGGAACAGACTTGGGTCAGGGGTGGGGGGGCATGTAAAAGTGGAAAGGTGACCTCTGTGTGAAAAGGCGAGGGCAAGAAATGCCTGGGAATCCAGGCTCATCTTAGACCCAGGAGTGGAGAAGAAGGGGGGGTGGGAGAGGAAGCCTAGTTACCAAATGCGTAAGAAAGAAAGAGTTAAGCACCCACTGTGTGAGAACCAGAACTGCTTTAGGCATTTGACACACACAGTTCAACTCCTCCTCAGGGCAGCCCTTCCAGGAAGCGCTGTACCTCACTCCACAGAGAAGGGAACTCATCTGTAGAGAAAGAGGAGCGCCGCCAGATCAGGGTCATCCAGACAATGTTCCTACGGCCCAACAGGCACTAGAGAAGGGGGTTAGGGCCAGAAGTTAAGCGTGGGTGTCTTCAGCACCCTGACAGGCCATTCTGCCCCAGCCCGCGGGTCACCTGGAGCCGGCCCGTCAGCACCACGGACAGGGCCCCTCTCCTTCCTCCTCCGGCCCCACCTCTTAGGTCCGGGCTTTTTTGGCAAGCGCCAGGCACTGCAGCAGCTGCCAGTGCCAAATTTTGGCCTCTTCACCCTTCCCCTCCCCCAATCCCCCATGGCCCAACCGTTTGTGGCCTTGTCTCTGTCATCTCTCTCCTCTGTCTCCCTCTTGTGCAAGGAGCTGAGACTGGACACGTGGATTCTGGGAGGAGCGGAGGGGTGAGCCTGGCGTGAGAAGGGAGGCACCCCCATCGGATGCTGGTTAGACAAGGGGTCTGAGGGATGCCAGGGTGGGAGGAAGTGGAGAGGAATGGGCATACGGGACCTACTATGACATGAGAACCCAGGAAGCCTAAGAGCTGCTTCAACAATCTCTTTTGATCCCCACTCCTTTCCCCCTGGTCTGACCTTTAAGGACAGGACATGGATAAATTTATCTCTGGGTGTTGAGTTGCAGCTAATGCAGTTAACTTGCTCAGTCCCAAGCGAAGGGCTTGGGGACCACTGAAAGAGTCCTCTAGAAGACCTGGGGTACTCAGGAGTCACACACACATGCAGGCTGAGGGAACTTGGGTAAAGGTGGTCTGGTGGCACTTACTGGTCATCAATGATGTGCTTGCAGGAGGTGGAGACGATGTAGCCAGCTGTGGAGGCCATGACGGCTTGGACAGAGGACACTAGCCTGGGGGGAGAAAGAGGGAACAGAGGTAGAGCAGGGAGATGCAGTCCTCTGTTTCTCCTCTTTACTCTCCAATTACTGCCCTTCAGACTCAGTCACTTTTCAGGCCACTCTTGCCCATCTCTGCCTGAGGTGAGCTTGCCCACAGCTCGCCCTTCACCTCAGGCTCCAGGACTCGCCCCACTGCAGCTACTACTACTCTGTACACCCTACTCCTGGCTGCTGTCTTCCTTTTCTTGGCCAGTCGGGGACACAGAGTAACCCTCCTCTCAGGAGGACACCAGGGAGGTCATCTTGAGGTGAGACAATGCTGATAACAAGGTCTCTTCCTGGGGAGGGACAGCAAAGGGCCAACACTGGGTGGTGAGGGGAAGCCCTGGGCCTGTTCCTGTGGCGCTCAGCCATCTAGTCACCATGCCACTCCTCATTGACACCAAGTCCCCCCTTCTCCTGGCCACTTTCCCGCTCACTCTGTGTGCCCATGCCCCCTCCCCAACTCTGGCCCTCGTTCCAGGTTGTACAGAGTTCTGCTGTTCATTCCTCTGTCCCTTGTACCCCCAAACATATGCCCTGAGTAAGACACAGCTCTCTGCCCCTTGCCTCACTCCCTAATATCTGGTAGAAATGTTTGAGTCCCATGCTGGTCCTGTTTTGGAGGGTGGGAGAGTGAATGGGGGAGAAGACAGGAAAGCAGTCTGGATACTAGTAGACCAGATGGCTGGGTTTGGACGAGGTCTCCTGGGACAGACAGTAAGGCAGCAAGGGGGGCAGGAGGCTTGGAGGTAACAGCCCACCAACCACTTCAGTAACCTCCAGGCCCCAATGGGCCAAGGGGTCCAGGGGAGGACTGGGTCCCTTCCACCCCCATGATGCCTGAGAAGGGGAGCGGGGCCAAGGGGAAGGGAGGCCGTTTACCTGGCTGAGACAATGACCGCGTCGGCCTCCTCCCAGCGCAGCTGGGGCAGCCGCTGGAGCGTGTTCTTGGAGAGGAGGAAGAGTCCGGGGAACACCACCCCCCCAGCCACCATTGGGGTCAGCATGGTGGCTCAGGCCTCGGGCAGGGAGGCAGGTGGCCGTGAGGGGACAGGGAGGCCGAGCTGAAGGGAGTTGGAGGTGGAGCAGGGACACCAAGCCGGGGAAGGAGAGAGAAAAAGAAAAAGGGGCACAAAAGGGACAGGGTGGGGACGGGATGGGGCAGGCCAGTCAGACCAGACCGAGGGAGAAAGGGAGTTAAATGAGACTGGGGGAAATGGGGAGAGACTGGGGAGAGGGAGGATCCGGGAAAGGGAGCGGGAGCAAGCTGGCTGGAGGGTTGGAAGCGAGACCGGAGGAGAGGACTTGATAAGAGGACAGAGAGGGAGAGGGTACCGGAGGAGGAGGATGCGGGTGGGGGAGGGGAACGAGAGGAGAGGCAGGTGGGGAGGGGGGGCTTACGTGGAGAGGCTGGGAGGACCCGAGAAGGCGGGGTGGGACTGTGGTGCCAGCCCTGAGAGGGAGGGAGAGTGGGAGGGAGGGAGGGACGGCCGGAGGGAGGGAGGGAGGGAGGGAGGGAGACAAGAGGAGCTGCCCGGCAAGTGGTCAGCGGTCAGCACTCTCCCGCCTCTTGCTGCCGCCACGGTCCCTACCGAGCTGCCCGGCCCGGAGGGAGGCTGCACGGGGCATTATCCAGAGTTCCTGCCCAGCCCCCTGCCCCCTCGGTGGGGAGGGGGAGGGGGAGGGGGAGTCACCCGCTTGGGGAGGGCGGGGGAGGGGCGGGGAATGATGGCACCGACCAGACACCAAGAAACCGGACCTGCAGCAGCGTCTCCCCATGCAGCTCTGAGCCACAGCAGCGGCTGCGACAGAGATGGGGGGGAGCAGAGAAAAAGGGAGGGGGAGGCCCTTAAAGAGACAGCAGCTGCGGCACAGGGGGCTGCTGGGGACATGGGCCAGGGGAGGGTCGGATCTCCTCTTGGGGAGGAACGTGGCCCTGGACTCCCTGGCCAGCTGGGAGGGGGCTTGACCCTGTTTCCCACCAGCACGTTGAAAACAGCTACCATTTTTTCCTCTCTCAATGCCTCCAAATACTCGTTTCTCAGCGGTCTGCTGGGGCCCCAGTTTAGGGGAAGCACTCCATCAGAGAGGAAAAAAGGAGGAGGCAGTGAGACAAAGTGGTACATCTTGCTGTCTCTGAAGGATGAGTTTAAGGACTGGGTGAGAATAAAGACACCCCAACACAGCATTCTTCAGGCTCAGAGACCCCTCACATCCTTCACTCCAATGGGAAGGAAGAAAACCCAAGATTTAAGTCAAGTGCCTCTAGGTCCTGTCTTTGCTGAGAGTCTGTCCTGTGATCTTGTCTAACGGTTGTAATAGCACTGACATAACAGCACTTGCCCCCTTTATACAGGTCAAGAAATGGTCCTGGAGCCTCAGTGGCCCTCCCCAAGATCACTTAAGAGGAGGCAGAAACCCTTCCATGCTGGGTATCAGAGTGGCTGCAGGGTTTGAAGAGGGTGGGGAAACCCTGCCTCCGTGAAAACCCACCTGGAACTCGAGGATGCTTCTGCCTCTGTCCTTCAGGGTGCCTGGCCTCTCCTGGCTTCTCCTAAGCACGGATCACTTTCTCTTTCTTCAGGTTTATTATCTTCCTGGCTCCCCTTCCTCAGGGACTTCAAAGAGCAGCAGGACCCCAGGGACCAGCTGGTTCAGACCCTTCATTTCATCCACAAGGAAACTGAGACGCAGTGACTGGCTAGGGTCACACTGCATGTTGGAGGTGCAGCTGGAATCCCACTGGCCTCTGAGCTGCTTCTCACCCTTTTGTGTTGCCTTCCTGAAATTTGGCCCTCCTGTCCTGAACCCAACTGTCCTATGAACTTCTACATGATGTGAGTCCTGGACCCAAACCGTACTTTGGTTTCCAGGCCCACCCTAAGGTACACCTCAATAAGCAACCCTACAATTTATCTTTACCGATCCAAAGACCATTCCATTTCCTCCCCAAAAGAGGCAAAGGGCTGGATTTTGCAATTTTGTGCTGCCCTCTAGTGGTATGCAGCAGGAACAGACTCTGAGAGGTCTCGCCTTTAGCAGGAGTTAAGGACCTCCCTTCTTGACCTCAGGGCTTCATTTAGGGGAGAAAAGGACCCAACTTCTTTTTTCTTTTTAAGATTTTATTTATTCATGAAACACACACACACACACACACAGAGGCAGAGACACAGACAGAGGGAGAAGCAGGCTCCCTGCAGGAAGCCCGATGAGGGACTCCAGGATTATGCCCTGGGCAGAAGGCAGATGCTAAACTGCTGAGCCACCCAGGGATTCCCAGGACCCAACTTCTTAAGTGTTTTCTAGGTGCTGGGCATTAGGCAAGATGGTGTATGTTCATTCTTATTTAATCTTCCCAGATGGTAATATCTGTTTTATAGACAAGAAATGGGTTTAGAGATAGAAGAAGAAGAAGAAGAAGAAGAAGAAGAAGGAGAAGGAGAAGGAGAAGGAGAAGGAGAAGGAGAAGGAGAAGGAGAAGGAGAAGGAGAAGGAGAAGGAGAAGGAGAAGGAGAAGGAGAAGAAGAAGAAGAAGAAGAAGAAGAAGAAGAAGAAGAAAAACTTGCCCAAGATAACACAGCTATGAGACTGGCAAAACTGGAGTGCTCCAAAGCCAAAGAGCAAAGCCGAGTTTGGGGCGGATGGGGCATGGGTTATGGGAGGGCATCATCACTACTTGATTGAGGGCAACAAACCTGGTGGCCGTGTGGCTTCTCTCTGGATGACATGAATTTCAGCAAGCAAAGACACATTTCTGTCTTCCAGGAATCCACCTAGACACCCAAGTAAATTCTGCCTTCGGTCAGCTCCCTCTCCTACCCACGTTTCCATGAGAGCTCACATGTGTGTTAGGCTGTGTCGAACAGGTCAGAGATTTGCAGCATCAGGGCCAAATCCAGCCTACAAACATGCTTTGCGCAGCCAGTATGGTGTTGCCAGTACAGTACTTTCTTAAATTCTCAGTTGTGCTTGAAAATTAGGAGATTTCACATCAAAGCTCAACTTCTTTTAAGAAAGAATCATATGAGGGATCCCTAGTTGCCTCAGCGATTTAGCACCTGCCTTTGGCCCAGGGCGTAATCCTGGAGACCCAGGATGGAGTCCCGCATTAGGCTTCCTGCAGGGAGCCTGTTTCTCCCTCTGCCTGTGTCTTTGCCTCTCCCTCTCTCTGTGTCTTTCATGATTAAATAAATAAAATCTTAAAAAAAAAAAAAGGGGGGGGGGATCCCTGGGTGGCTCAGCAGTTTAGCGCCGCCTTCAGCCCAGGGTGTGATCCTAGAGACCCGGAATGGAGTCCCATGTCAGGCTCCCTACCATGGAGCCTGCTTCCTCCTCTGCCTGTGATTCTCTCTCTCTCTCTCTCAAATAATTTTTTTTTTTAAAGAATCAGATAGACAACACAGAGCCCACATTCTAGCTCCGTACGTTTGACTGGAGCCGAACTGCTGCTGCCCCATCTGATGGGCTGAATGTTGAGTTTTCTGGCTCACCATTTATCCCCGCAAAGCCTATAGCCTTGTCCCTTGCAGGAGTCTCCCACACCTACTTCACAGACATGAATTCACCTGATCCTCACAAAACATCTCGATGAAGACTGGAAGGTAGTTGTTCTTAGTAAACCCATTCGCAAGTGGAGGGGCGCTGAAGTTCAGGGAGATTAAAGACTTGCAAAAGATCTCATAGCCAGTTTCTTTTGACTCTTAATCTCCCCCTGGCACACGCATATGTGTGTACACATGGGCATGCTCTCTCTCTGTTTCTGCTCTCACCACTATTCCTGAAAGCAAGAGATCATCTCCACCAGCCCTGACCCCAGAAAGGACACCTTCATCCTGTCCTCTTACTTGGATGCCACCAAAACAGCCTCTGGTCTGTCCATCCGCAGGTTGGAGTGGTTCTGCAGGCCCCAGCAGAGGATAGCAAAACTCAGCGGAAAGAAAATGCAGCCCAGTACAAAGAGCAGGGTCATGCCTGTCTGAGGTAGAGAAGGTGAGAAAAGATAAGAATGTGAGAACGCACAGTGTCCCTCAGACCTGGACACTCCTTTTACCCCCATAACTCAGTGGCGCATGGGATCCATCCATCTCTAAACCACCAGGCATTGGTCTTCCCTAATCTCTTTGGAATCTTTTTTTTTTTTTTTTAAGATTTTATTTGCTTGAGAGAGAGTGAGAGAGCAAGCATGAACAGGGAAGGGGCAGAGGGAGAGGAGAAACAGAGTCCCCACCGAGCCCGAAGCCCAAGATGGGGCTCAATCCCAGGACCCCAGGCCTGGAGATTATGACCTAAGCCCAAGGTAGACACTTAAATGACTGAGCCACCCAGGCACCTCCCTTTGGGATTTTTGTTGCACTTTAAATATCTCTCATCCAGGACAGCTGGACATCTGATTTTTTTTTTTTTTTATCAACCCATTCCAACAATTCCATTCATTCTTCCTGTAATTCTTGGAGTTGGGGGATCCCTGGGTGGCGCAGCGGTTTGGCGCCTGCCTTTGGCCCGGGGGCGCAATCCTGGAGATCCGGGATCGAATCCCACGTGGGGCTCCCTGCATGGAGCCTGCTTCTCCCTCTGCCTGTGTCTCTGCCTCTCTGTCTCTCTCTCTGTGTGACTGTCATGAATAAATAAAATCTTAAAAAAAAAAAATTCTTGGAGTTGGTCTCCACCTTCCAGTCCATCTCACACGTTAAAATTCCTTCTCTTCATCCTTCAACCCTAAAGACGTACCTGCTCCTTATTAACTCCACCCCAGCCCATCCTCTGCCTGCCCCCAAGCTATTCCAGTCACCTCTCCCTTCTCCTAGGTTCTCACCTCTGAGGGGCAAGGTGGAGGCTGCAGAGGAAGGCTGGTGATTCTCATCGGCACCCAGAACTCAGAAAAAGGAAAGTGGGTGTTTAAATTATAAAGATATTTGAAAATTTAAAATAATACTTTTTTTAAAATAAAAAGAAAAACCAAGGCATTATCCATTAGTAAAGGGGGGGGGGGGAGAAACAATAGAACTCCTGAAAACATACTTATTTACATATATGTCATTTTTGTCTGAAAAAGCCTCCCCTCCCATCCAGTCCAGGGAGGGGAGGGGTGCAGAAGGCCCAGGGGGGATGCAGGGGGTTGGGGCCCGCCATCCTGCGTCTCCTAGGCAGCTGTGAGGGGACCTTCTTTTAGGACACAAGGGAGGTGTCAAACTGCAAGGGCACGAGGCTGGGGCAGGGCAGCAGAGGCAGTTGAAGAGGGCAGGAACACCATGCTCCCATTGGTGGACAGGTGGACAGTTTAGAACATGCTCTCCCCCATTGGTTCACCTCCTGACACATGTGCCCAATCATATGCTTCCTGCCAGAGGCACCCATCTGGCTGTGGACGGGGCTTCTCACGCAGAACTGACCAATTAGAACTCGTCGATGGCTTGATAGAGAGCTTCATTTCGGGCAGAGCTGAGAGAGGAGTAAGGAAAAGGAGCAGCAGAAGAAGAACACCCGAAGGAGTCATGGCTTTATAAGGCAGAACAGTATAGGATAATAGTTAAGATGGCAACTTCTAGGGTGGGACCATCTGGCTTCAAATTCAGACTCTGTGGATAATAAAAGAAACTGTATTGCTCCATTTGGACAAAGTTCAAAACAGGTAGCATATCTTCGGTGAAAAATCAGAATTGCACTAAACTTGGGGGGAGGTGTTGACGGAGGGGAGACCCCAGAGAGCCTTCTGAGGTGTTGGGGATGCCCTTATCTTGATCACCACTTTACACATAGGTAAGCGTGCCCAAGGTGTACGCTTAAAATGTGTGCACTTTAATTAAATTAAGCTAGAATTTTTAAAATGTTAAACAAATTTAGGCTGCTCTGTTCTCTGAATGATGGTGGGCCAATCTCTGTGAACCTCAATAATTCTCTGTGAAGCTGGTATAATATTTCCAGGTCACTAAAAGCTACTTTTAGAGCTTTTACTATGGGCCAGAAATTGATCTGGGTGTCTAATTTCCTTATTAACAGAGGAACAGCTTTGTGGGTTGTTTATTATTGTGTCTATTTTACCGAGATGGGAAAACAGGCACAGAGAGGTTTGGTACCTTGTCCAAGGTTACACAGGAAGTGAATGAGGTAGGATTTTTAAAATCTTAGTTTCTGACTGCATTGGTCTCTATAATGTTACGCAGATATAAAAAAACACACACAACAACAAAAAAAAAAACAAAAACAAAAAACCCACAAACTCATTTTCCTAAAGGAACTGCAAGGTTAAAAAAAAACACACCATTTTAATACAACTTAGACATTAGTCACAATTTCAGAGCTTATCTCTGTGAATAGTTCTTGCTTCTTTACTCCATTTTCCTCCTCTGGATAGGAAACATCTCTGAACATCAAATTAAAGGTTAAACCACGAATAGGATAAGTTTTTTTTTTTTTTTTTTAAGATTTTTATTTATTTAAGAGAGAGAAGAGGGATCCCTGGGTGGCGCAGCGGTTTGGCGCCTGCCTTTGGCCCAGGGCGCGATCCTGGAGACCCGGGATCGAGTCCCAGGATCGAGTCCCGCATCGGGCTCCCTTCATGGAGCCTGCTTCTGCCTCTCTCTCTCTCTCTCTGTGTGTCTCATGAATGAATAAATAAATAAAATCTTTTTTTAAAAAAAATGGGTTTAGGGCAGTGTTTCTCACTTTTTTTCCATTATTCTCCCCAAAGCAGCCTTTTTTAGACATTTTGTTTCCTAATCACCACTCATCATGAAATATTGATAACACAGATACACTCACTACCTGTGCTTAGTAGTAACTAGAAAGAGGGGTGGTTTGTTTAATTTGGTTTGGTTTGGTTACTTTTTTGTTTGTTTGCCACCAAAAACCTATTTCTGTCCCCTTGGGGGCGATATTACCCCTGTCAAAATGCATGAGAGCCATCATACCAACTCGGGTTTTTAGCCACCTTCACAGGCACCATCTCAACATCCAGTGAAGTAGTATTAGTTCCATTCCACAAATGAATGCAGTGAGAGGTTACATTAATTATCGAAGACTGAAATGGCTGGTGAATGGATTGGGAATCCAGAGCTCTTAGCTCAGCCACTTAATTATCTTCTTCAAAACTGTGCTTTCTCACATGGACGATGGTATGACTGAACCAAAGAGGTTTTCTCTAAACTTCGGGGTTTTGTTTGTTTGGTTTTGCCCTATTTGACCTAATAGCAAACATCCATACAGTGCATGCTAGATGTCAGGCACCCTTTACATTTACTAAACTTGTGATCATCACAACAACCTAAGTACCATTATTACTTTCCCTTTACAGAGGAGGGAGGCGAGGCACAGACAGGTTGTGTGATTTGCTCAAGGTCTCACAGGCAGTTAAGTGGCATAGCTGGGAGTTGAACCTAGTTGTCTGATTTGTAGAGCATCTACTCTCACCACGTACTTTATTTTTTTTTTATTTTATTTTTTTATTTATTTATGATAGTCACACACAGAGAGAGAGAGAGAGGCGGAGACACAGGCAGAGGGAGAAGCAGGCTCCATGCACCGGGAGCCCGATGTGGGATTCGATCCCGGGTCTCCAGGATCGCGCCCTGGGCCAAAGGCAGGCGCCAAACCGCTGCGCCACCTAGGGATCCCTCACCACGTACTTTAAAAGGAGACTCTTTATCACTGCCGAAAAGTAGAAAACCAGTATCACTCGTTGTAAATAGAAGGTAACAAAATATAAATAAAAAGGAAAAAAGTTGGGGATCCCTGGGTGGCTCAGCGGTTTTGCGCCTGCCTTTGGCCTAGGGCGTGATCCTGGAGTCCTGGGATCGAGTCCCGCGTCGGGCTCCCGGTGCATGGAGCCTGCTTCTCCCTCCTCCTGTCTCTCTCTCTCTCTCTCTCTCTCTGTCTATCATAAATAAATAAATAAATAAATAAATCTTTTTTTAAAAAAAGGAAAAAAGTATTTTAACTTTCCAGCTAGATACTGTCACCTGCTTCGAATTCTGAGCTGGAGGCCTGCACTCTCTTTGTTAAAGACAAGACATGGCAAGATAAGCACGGATACAGAGGTGTTAAAGGGCTTTTGGCAGCAAAATGAGACGTACTCCCGGAATAATCAGAAAGTGTTGAAGAGAGATTGGAAAGAGGATAGCTTTCGTGTGCACGCCGGCTTTCTTGCAGATGGGTGTAGCGTGTAAAATAAACCCGAGCCGAGCCGCGTGCCACACACGGTGGTCCCTGGTCTGGGCGTTCCAGGAGTGCCTGAACTCCCCGAGGAGGAAGGGAGACCTGCCAGCCGCCAATTCTACGCGGGGACTCTACGGCCCTGGGGACAGCGCCCCCCACCCCCAAACGGGCTGCGTGCGTGGCGCCCCCTAGGGGCCGGTCCCGGCTCCCCGCCCCAGTCTGGTGGCTCAGGTCTCTCACCACCCCTCCCACGCCCCACTCCCCCCGACCCCGCGCAGTCCTCATGCACCTGTCTCACAGTTCCCCCGGGCCCTGGAGTTTACCGTTTCCTGCGACTCCAGGCTCCTGTGTACAAATGCTGCCTTGCGCATCCTCTCCGCCTGGGTGGAGCGCAGCCTGGGCCCTGGGAGGTGTGCCGGTGTGATATCATCGAAGGCTGTGAATAAGTAAACAATAAGCAGCTAGAAGTGGCCTGTTTCCCACATGATACCCAGGGAAGGGTCCAATTCCCCCTACCCGTGCTTTGGGGAGAGTCCCGCCCAGCGTGCCAGAGCATTTATTATTTAGTACTCTTATTGTACCTGTCCCAGGTGAGGTGCTGTTCTAAACAAGTCCAGCCCCACCCTTTGTCTGTGCAGTAGAAAAAACTGAGGGGCACGGTAGGTGAATGGAATGAGAAAAGGAAGAGTCTGGCCAGGCCCCTTTTTCTCCTGTAGATTGGCCGTGTGACTTTGATCAAATGTCAGAACCTCTCTGAGCCTCTGTTATATACACACAAAATTCCACTGCCTGGGCTAGAATCCTAGTTCTGTCACTTATTAGCCAGGAGAGCTTGTGCAAGTGATTTACTACCTGTTAGAAGGAGGATAGGAACAGGAGCAGTACTCTCCAGGGCTGCTAGGATGAGTGAATGAGAGGTGTGTAAAGCATGGTTCCTATGTGCCACCTTGTAATTTCTCACTGTGATATTCATTCCTAGTTGTTCTGGTTATATTTTTTCAGGAGCCCTTGTTCTATGCCGAGGACTCTACATACCTTTCCTCCAATTATCACAAGACCTCTGTGGTCTTAGGTGATTCCTATTTTCCAGATGAGTGAGACTTAGGCTCGGTGAGGTAACTGACTTGCCCAGGATCACACAGATAAACGGTGGCACAACTAGAATCCAAACCTACATCTTACCTGACCTAAAATTCTTTTTCAACCACATCAGGACCTTTTTCATGTATAAAATGGAAATAATGGTTCCTGCCACTCAGATCTACTGTGAGGATTAAATAAGATAAAGTCTGGGAAGAGGGCTTGATTGATGCTTGCTCTACCTCTGGTCACCTTGACTTCTTATTCTCTGGGGGTGACTAAGCATAGGCCTTTCATTTTCCTAAAAGGAGGCTAATAACGTCCTCTTAGTCTCTAGGAGGCAATAATGTCTGATATCCATAGGAGGGGCTGAAAGTCTAAGATCAAAATTGGAGCTGCCAGTTTCTGTTCCCATGCCTGAGCACAGGCCTGACTAGGTTTCCTTCATCTCCCGGGTGTTTGGTGGGTCTCAGGTCTCCTGCCTCACCCCAGGATGACTGAGAGTACATAATCTTTTCCTCTCCTTCCTGGGGACTGTGGAAAACTCCACACGATCATATCTGATATCTCAGGCTTTGAACTTTAGGGAGAGGAAGACCTTACGTTGATTTGGCTATTGTGAAATCAGTTTCTCCCTGCCTCCAACAAATGGTGTGATATGGGCAGAAGTGGCCTTGGCAGAGTGGGTGCATACATCACCCATCCCATTGGTTTGTCTTCAAGAGGGCAGGCCCAGTGTACTGTCCACCATCCTGCATAATGTATGAGCCTGTGGTAGGAACAGAATACCATCAGCAGTGAGTCTGACCGCTGGAGGCTATGGACGTGTACAGAGGCCTTGCTAAGTCTGACGTCTCTCTGTTGGCAGGAACAGAACAGGAGGAGGGAGTATGTGTCACCTGAAGGCTTCCCTGGGGCTGGGGTGGGAACTGGCCTCATCTTGGGCCTCAGGATTCTGCAAAGAAGACAGACAAGAAGACAGCTCCCCGAAGGCAATCTGACTCTGCCTTAGAATCAGCCATGGTGACATTGGGGACAGCCAGCCTCCTGTTTCCTGGGCCTGAAGTTCCCTCTGAGAGGGCTGGGGGTGGCAGGGGAGGTGGGTGCGATTCTGTCAGTGTGGCTGAAGGTAAGAAGGGAGATTTGGGAACCAGGGACACGAACCCTGGTAGTTTCTGTGGTTGCCTTGTGGTGCAGGAAATCCCCAGGAACAGCAGCTATGGTGAGGTACATCGGGGCAGAGAACATGGACAGAAGTAGGTAGATGGTGGCACAGCTTTCAGGGGAACATGCATGCCCTGATGTAGTAATCATGAAGTCTGAGGCCTCCGTGGGGGAGGTGTGCTTATGTGAGTGTGCAGAGTGCAATCATGTATGTGTAGAACCTGAAAGATCAGGAATGAAAGTAGGATGTCTGAGAGGCTTTGGATAACAACCCTTCATTGGTGGATGGCATTGGATTTGACTCATTCATAGAATCAGTGAATGCTCACTGGTGACCCCCAAGACCACACCAACTGCCAGGGCTTGGGATATAGGGATAAATCAGACCCAGGCACTTGCTGTCTAACTGGGGAGAATTTTTTTTTTAAGATTCTGTTTATTTATTCACGAGAGACACAGAGAGAGAAAGGCAGAGACACAGGCAGAAGGAGAAGCAAGCTCTCTGCAGAGAGCCCCATGTGAGACTCAATCCCAGGAACCCAGGATCAGGCCCTGAGCCGAAGGCAGATGCTTAACTGCTGAGCCATCCAGGTGTCCCTAACTGGGGAGAATTCAAATACCTGGTAATCTGTGCGGGAACAGTATGCATATAAGGTGCCTGAAGCAGCCACCTCTACCTGAGGCAGTTGAGAAGAACTCCCCCTGGCAAAGCTGAGCAGAGGCTTGAAGGACAAGGGAGTTCTTCAGGGGGAAACAGAAGTGCTCTAGGCAGAGGGAACAGTATCTGCAAATGTGTGGAGCTGTGGGACCTGTTGCTGGCTCAGGAACCCTGAACAGATCCTGTGGTGGAAGCTTGGAAGAGTGATGGAACACGGAACAGTCTTACTTGTTCACAGACGATCTGATCCTTCTGTCCCAGTGGAATGTAAGCAGCATGAGGGCAGGAAATTTGTCTGCTTTATTCCCTGCTGGAGGCCCAGAGCCTAGATGAGATATGCTGCTAATGAACAAGGGAAGAGAGGAGGGGCCCAGAGTGGATGAAGTTGACAGCCAAGCATTTGGACTTTGTTCTTGGGAGCTTAAAATAGAAAAGGTACAAGATCTGAGGTGGGTGGGAAGAAATCACTTTGAAGGTTGGAGACGTGAAGGTTGAAGAGATGGGCCGGTCTGAAGCTGGAGCACTGTCAATTAAAATGAGTGGGGGGGATCCCTGGGTGGCTCAGCGGTTTAGCGCCTGCCTTCGGCCCAGGGCGTGACTCTGGAGACCCAGGATGGAGTCCCACGTCGGGCTCCCTGCAAGGAGCCTGCTTCTCCCTCTGCCTGTGTCTCTGCCTCTCTCTGTGTGTGTCTCATGAATAAATAAATATTAAAAAAAAATAAAAAATAAAATGAGTGGGGTAGGGCAGCCCCGGTGGCACAGCGGTTTAGCGCCGCCTTCAGCCCGGAGCGCGATCCTGGAGACCCGGGATCCAGTCCCACGTCGGGCTCCCTGCGTGGAGCCTGCTTGTGTCTCTGCCTCTCTGTCTCTCTCTGTGCCTCTCATGAATACATAAAACAAAATCTTAAACACACACACACACACACACACACACAAACGAGTGGGGTAAAGTTGTGAGAGGGGAAAAAAAAAAAAAAGGAAGAATGCAATACAATTGACAACATCCCCCTAAGGCAGGTGTTTCCCGGTTCTACTGGGGAGTAAATGGGTTCCGCGAGGCTCGGTGACTTGACCAAACTCGCACAGCACAGCACGTTGGTGGTGCAGCCTGGCTGTCGGTCTTCCCTTTGCAGCGCCGCAGGACCCGGCACAGGATGAGGACGCGACCCGGGCAGGTGGCAGCGGGAAACCGCCTTTTCGGTTCAGCAATGGCGGGAAAGCCTGGCGGACGGCGGCTGTGAGGGGGGCGGGTGGCCGCCGAGGGTCCCGCGGGGCAGAGCCGCGGGAGGAGGAATCTGGGCCTCGGCGGCCGCCGTAGCGGCGCCGCTGGAATCCCCATGGCAACGGCCTGAAGCAGCGGGAGCTCCTGGGCGGTGCGGCCGCCGCGGCCCATTGGACGAGCGCGGCGCGGAATCCGCGAACTGGCCGTGGCCGGGAGAGAGCAGGTGCTGGGGACGGGCCGCTGGAGGAAGCCGGGGTGCGGGGACAGCCAGGGGTGCGGCCAGGGTCAGCCTGGGGCCTGCGAGGGGGACGCCGCCCTGCATCCCCGGACCTCCCATCCCCACTGTCCCGACCAGGAACCAGCGTTCGGCCTCAGTTTCTCCAAACGGGAAATGGGGGGGGGGGGAGGAGAGTGGACACCCCAGTTCACCCCTCTCAGCCTCTGAGACCCAGGACTTTCTCTCCTCTGCAGCTCCTGGACTGACTGGCCCTGTCCTGACCCATGGACGTGAGTTCTAGGCCCCTTTCCAGGAGCGGCCCTCTTAGGGCCTTAGATTCGCCCTGTCTTGAGCCCGAACCGGAGGGGGGGCTGGTTACCCAACCTAGACCCTTCCAGCGCAGGACCAGAGCTGTGAGAGCACCAGGCATAGACATCACACGGAGAGCACATTCCCACTCTTCCAGGGGAGATGAGAAGCTTGCCAAGTCATCAAGGAGAAGAGGCATCCCAGGCTGAGGGAACAGAGAGGGTGGGCTTTGGAGGAGCTGCTAGGACTTTAATATGGCTGGAGTATAGAGGAGGAGGGGGGAGAGGTAGGCAGAGCTAGATTGGGGCTTTGTCACCGAGATAAGAAGTTTGGACTGAGTCAGTGGGAGCCATCGATGGATTGTAAGAAAGGGCAGGATACACAGCACAGCTAGTATGGAAAGGGGCAAAATTGCAGGTTGGAAGATATCTAGGGGCCAGTAATGTGGCCTGAGGGATGGCAACGTGGTGCAGAGGAATCAGAGATGATAGATATGTATGGAGAAGCATTCTGAGCGGAAGATCAACAAGTCTTGGAAAGTTCTCCAATGACCAACAGGTACTGATGGTCCTGAAATGGGGATGACAGGGAAAAGTCACATTTGGGGAATAGGATAGTGTAATCCTAATGACTCTCTACCCCCCATTTGGTGGCTGCTCCTCCCCTCTCATCTCAGACACCTCTGCTGTCCCCCCTTGGTATTTCTGTGTTCCTGGACCCGTGGCCCCTCCCACCTCCTTGTCACCCCTTCCTCCTGTGCTTGTCCAGGCCTCCTCTAGCCCGTGGAATCCAACCCCGGCTTCCGTCAGCAGTCCTTCCTTGCTGCTCCCCATCCCTGCCATCGTGTTCATCGCTGTGGGCATCTATTTGTTGCTGCTCGGCGTAGTGCTGCTGATTAGGCACTGCCTGCTGGTGAGGGGCCTGGTGGAGGCCGAAGGGTGGGCTCTGGGGAAGAGGAACCGGTCAGTCAGTGCCCTCATCTGCAGGTCCTTACCCTGAGGCTCCTCTGCCATTTATCCCTGCATATCTCCCTTTCGAGGTCCCTCCTTTCCCCCCTCACCCTGGCTCAGATCCCACGCCTTTTCTTCTCCTAGGCCCAGGGCTGCTGCACAGACTGCAGCTCCCCCTGCAGGAAGCAAGGCGCCTCCAGGCCCCAGGACTGTTGCTGGACCTGTGCAGAAGCCTGCGATTTCCCTCTGCCTAGCCCAGCCCACTGCCTGGATGCCTGCTGCCCCCAGCCCACCGAAGCTGTGAGTTCTCCTCCCAGCCCTGACCCCCTGAACCCTGACCTGGACACTCTCCGCACATTCTTTTGTTGGTGGTGTTCAACAACACTGATTGCTGAGCACCTACTCTGGGCTGGGCCCAGTTCCAGAGGACTGGGTTGGTTGGAGACAGCCAAAGACAGCATAAACTTGGAGAGAAGAAAACAGGGTGGCAGCTGGGACGGGTGTGTAACATGGAGGGCATACAATGGCTTCTGAAAATGGTGGTTAAAAGAGAAAACAACCCTGCACAGAGCTCCTTCTGTTCACTGAGTGAGTACTACACCCCAGATCCTGTGCCGCTTTATCGTCATTATCATTTACTCAACAACCCTGAGAGCTGGGTATTTTTAAAAACATATATATGTATATATGTTTTTAAAAAGCAAACTATATATATACATACACATATGTATATGTGTGTGTGTGTGTATATATATATATATATATATATATATACACACACATACACAGAAGGGGATCCCTGGGTGGCTCAGCGGTTTAGCACCTGCCTTTGGCCCAGGGCGTGATCCTGGAGTCCTCGGGATCGAGTCCCACGTCAGGCTCCCTGCATAGAGCCTGCTTCTCCCTCCCCCTATGTCTCTGCCCCCTCCCCTGTCTATCATAAATAAATCTTAAAAAAAAATGAAAAGAAACAGAAAGTGCCAATCACCGTATAAAGCAGTCATGTAATCAAGGCTGCCGCATTTTGTATGTGTCCCCGGTATACTAACATAGAGTACTATCACTGTTGTGTTATATACCATTGTTTGGCAATGATGGGGTCATACCATGAATACTGTTTCATCACTTCTGCTACTTGTCCTCTTTGACTTGACATCACACCTTGACCACCTCTCCATGCCTATGTATGTAGATAGGTAAGTATTTTTATCCTCCTTTTTCAGGGGGAGGAGTTGGCTGAGGGAGCTTCAGTCACTTCTGCAATGTTACATAGTAGAGTCTTGCACAGCAAATTGCTCCATTGTGTGTCGAAACAGATTCCTCAGGGAGAAGCCTGGCTCCCAGAGGACAGGCCATTTTTGCTTTTGTGGGTTTAAAGATGTTAAATGTAATTGACCACCTTCCTATTTTGGGCTCCAAGCTAGACAGCAAAGTTCTTGCCCTTGAATTTGTGACCTTCCCCAGGAAGAAAAAGGGAGGTAAAAGATGAAGCAATTTCATAATTTAGATTGACTGTAGCTGGTCAAATTCCCAGGAGATGTTGTGAGTTTTGAAGTAAATTATGGGGCAAGGGGCTCTCCTCTTACAAAAAAAAAAAAAAAAAAAACAGTTTCTGGTTTCCTAGGGGTAGCTGGGGAAGGGATCCCAAGCCTGAGGCTAAGGGGGCAAAGGGGAAAACGAAGATGGCCCTGGGTCCTAAACACTGCCTGTTTTATAGGAAATGCTCAGTTACAAAGTGATTTCTGGCCCCTATTGGGGGTGTGCTGCCCCTTGCCCCTTCTGTTGGTCAGGGCCTCCCCTTGGTCAGGGTGAGGATGGAGTGAGGTGCAGGGAGTTCCAGCCCTGGAGACCTCAGAGCCTGATCTACCTGGCCTCTGCCAGAGCCAGGAAGGAAGGATTCTAGAATGGCACAGGGCAAGGCAGAGTCATTCTGTCCTTGAGCTGCCTTTGCATAAAGTACTGTAAAGTGTCTGTTCTTCAGTTTCCTTATAGTAACAGTAACAACCAAACAACCACAATTATGACAAAGCTCTTGCCTACTTTACAGCTGTGAGAAACGGGCTTCAAATCCAGAGGCTGGAGTGTCTTACCTGAGGCTCAGGCTGGGACTCAAACCCAGGTTTCTCTTCCCCTCTGGGGGAGACACCTGCTGCTTTGCCTTTTTCACCAAGCATGTGGCAAGGATCTCATTCACTTGTTCACACATTTCTTCACCTACCAAAGATCTGTGGAGTCACAGTTGAGGCACTGTGCTAGGCCCTAGGGGCTCTGCGAAATAAGGTGGACACAGTCCCAACCCACATGGGGCTTCTACTGTGCAGCGAAGGAAGAGAGGAGGAAATAGGCAGTTAGGCTAGAGCATGAGAAATGTAATGATACATAGTATGATGGTTGGTTCTCAGCCATGTGCATGATCAGAGGCACAGATGAGACAGATGCAAAGCCCAGCATCCACTCCCCACACCCCAGTAGGTGTGGGATGGGATTGGAGTCTATGAATTTTTAACAAGTTCTTGTGTGATTCTGTTGCACGCCAGGGTTAAGAACTACTGTTGGTTGGAGGTGGCAGCCGGGTCAGGGGGCAGGGAGCACAGAGAGCTATGGCAAGAATCACTGCCTTTTCTTGAGTGTTCACTGTGTCCTAGACATTGTGCTGGGTTCCTTTCCCTGATTCCCCACTGTGAGCCTCTGATGCTGGCATTCTGTTTCAGAGCTGACCAAATAGGCTCAAAATGTGAGTTAGCAAACCTGGGCCTGAGCCTGATTCAAATCTGAGCCTGAGCTCTGACCACCAGAGATGGCCAGCCATCACAAAATCACAGTGAAAGGAATCAAAGCAGAACCTGCAGAGCCTAGAGAGACACAAGGGTTAAGAGGCTTGTGGCATTCTTGTTTATGTACTGAAGTAGCAGATTCCTTCTAGAAGCCACATGGCTGCTTGTGAGAGTCGAGACATCCATTAGACAGTTATTAATGACTAGTGGACAGAGTCCAGAAATGCTTTTAATACCCTCTCCTTTGAGGTGAAGGCGGCAGAGCCTCTTTCAGCCACCAGTGCTGTGCACAGAATGACCGTGTGGTCCTCCAAAAACCCCCAGAGCCCACTTCATCCCAAACTGGGACTCCTCAGGGACCCCCCCCAAACCACCCCTTCATTAGATGCAAGAAAACCACTTCACTATCCCTTCCACCATGGCTTCTAGCCTCCTCCTTGAGACACAGTTCTGCTGGCAGCAGCCAGCCCAGTTCAGACCCCGGTCCCTGCAGCCAGCAGATCCCTTCCCCTCACTGGAGCCCCTAGTGATATCTGATCTTACCAGTCATCTGACACTGCACCCCCAAACCTCAGCTGTTTCAAAGGTCATTCCCCTATTCCTGGCTTGGCCTGGCATCTGATTGAACTGTGCAACTGTGACTGTCACTAGCTCTGCCGCAGGCTTCAAGGAGCCAACCGCCTGTCACATCCTGGGTGTGGCCCACTTCGGCCACTTGGCCTGACTCCAGTCCATGCGTGAAGCAGTCACAGATCACCCCAGTCACCAGGCAGGAGAGGAGTAGGCTGAAATAGACCAGTTCTCCCTTCTTGTCACTAAGGACATGCTGTCCTATTCCCCAAGAGACAAACTCTTCTGTTTCCCCTGGGAGCTGAGAAGTCCTCTTCTTTCTTCTTTGCCCAAAGAGGGGGAAATGATTTTCATTCATCCACTCGTTCAACATTCATTTCTATCTCGCATACCTGTTGAGCACAAGTCCCCATGCTAGCTCATTGGTGACATGAGATGAACTGTCCCTGTCTCCACAGACCCAGAAAGAAGCTGATATTTCTGGCCTTAGGAGGCAGTGGGGTCGAGGAGGAGCTCCCTCTCTGAGCCTCCATTTCCTCTTTTGTAAAGAGGCCCCCTGCACAAGATTCTAATAAATAGAAGAGAGGTGACTCTTTAAAACATTTTTTCAGGGATCCCTGGGTGGCTTGGTGGTTTAGTGCCTGCCTTTGGCCCAGGGCGTGGTCCTGGAGTCCTGGGATCGAATCCCACATCAGGGTTCCTGCATGGAGCCTGCTTCTCCCTCTACCTCTCTCTCTCTCATGAATAAATAAAATCTTAAAAATTTTTTTTTAAATCTGCAAATTACCATTTTCTTTTTAAAAAAGATTTTATTTGGGATCCCTGGGTGGCGCAGCGATTTGGCGCCTGCCTTTGGCCCAGGGCGCGATCCTGGAGACCCGGGATTGAATCCCATGTCGGGCTCCCAGTGCATGGAGCCTGCTTCTCCCTCTGCCTGTGTCTCTGCCTCTCTCTCTCTGTGTGTGTGTGACTATCATAAATAAATAAAATAAATAAATAAAATAAAAAGATTTTATTTATTTATTCATGAGAGACACAGAGAGGCAGAGACATAGGCAGAGGGAGAAGCAGGGAGCCTGATGTGGGATTCGATCCCAGGACCCCAGGATTGTGACCTGAGCCGAAGGCAGACACTCAACCACTAAGCCACCCAGGTGCACCTGCAAATTACCATTTTCAAACACAATTGAGATTTTTCAGAATCATTCATGAATACAGGGCATGCCTTGCAAGGAGTAGGTACTCAGAAATGATGGAGATCCTGCAGTTGAGTCTTAGGCCAAGGAAGAAAGCCACAGAACCAGGTTCTTTTCATCATGGATGGAAAATGTGTGTGCACTCCCCCTTGTCTCCTGACTTGGAACTGAATGGGGCCACAAGGATATAGTAGAACCATCTTTGAACTGAACATTGGGACCTAATGGAACAGGGCTACTTGATCTTTTAGTCCCCTTGCCTATAAAATGGGAAGGGAGGGCAGCCCTGGTGGTGCAGCGGTTTAGCGCCACCTGCAGCTCGGGGTGTGATCCTGGAGACCCAGGATCGAGTCCCACATCGGGCTTCCTGCATGGAGCCTGCTTCTCCCTCTGCCTGTGTCTCTGCTTCTCTCTTCTCTCTCTCTGAACGAATAAAGAAATAAAAAATAAATAAATAAATAAAATAAAATGGGAAGGGAAGAACCCCTTGGATAATTTCTTCCAGCTCCTGCACTCAGCTGTTTGGAACACTGCTTCCTTGCTGAGTTCTCAACAGCACAGGGAATTGATTTGTTCCCAGGACTGGTAGATGGTACCCTTTGTTCCACTGGGCAAATGGGGCTTTCCAGGCCTCTCTGTTGCCTTCTCCCTTGAGAGGGAAACAGCTTCGGGGACTAGGACTCTGGCCCACCTCCTTCACCCCCTTCTCCTTTCCCTCAGGGCTGGGGCCCTCGCTGCCCTCGCTGCTGCCCACTCTGTGACTGTGCTTGTGCGTGCCAACTTCCTGACTGCCAGAGCCTCAACTGTCTCTGCTTCGAGATCAAGCTCCGATGAAGATCCAGACTTCTTGCCCCTTGGAGAGTGGCCAGCCCCCGGGGCCACCAAGCCCCCATCCCTGATGAGCCTCCAGGCACTTTTCTCCAGGCCACTGGAACCACAGATGGCCTGCTCAGCTCCTCCCCCTGGGAACCAGCAGTGGAGAGCCTGGCTCCCTGCAGAGCAGGACTCAGGGAGCCCTTGGCCAGTTGGACCGAAGCCCCTTTGGAGGGCCAGGAGAGAGAGGGGCTAGTGCTCTGACACGAGCCTCTGCCTGCCTCTCCCCTCCCCACATAAACTATTATAATTGAACATGAGGGTGGGAGACACTGCTCACCACTGACCACCTTATGGGACAAACTTCAGCCCTGAGTTTCAGGATATAGGGTACCCCAGCCACACCTTATCCATGGACTCTTGGTTGTTTTGAGGTGAGTGTAGCATCTGTATCTGCTCTCCCACCAAAAGAATGGTCTCTCCAGAATCACAGGGCCTAGAGGGGAGGGAGGTCTGAGAAGACAGGGAGGCCCACAGATCTGAATCTCCTTTCCTCTTCTTCCCTCCCCACAGATCCCTGTGCAAAGATTGATTTCTTTTGCCAACTTCTGAGGGCTGGATTTCCAAGGAAATTCTTCTGAAGTACGGTGAGTGGACAGGGCTCCCCATGCCCCCCAAGTAGGGCAGGCCCACGGTTTTCTCCCCCTTCCCTCACTTTAGGCCCCATGCTGGCATGAATGTCAGGGGCTTCAGGTTTCCCTATATATAGGTCCCTGCCAGGGGATCCGTGGCAAGGAAAGGGCAGGGGTCACCGGAGGAGGTTGGGGACATTGGCTGGGGGGAGGGCAGGAGCTGCCTTATAACCCAGCCCGGGAGCAGCCTGGCTCACTCGCTGCTGACCAGGCTCTGCCCTCTCCTTCAGCCTCCTCGCAGGTGGGCGCCAGCGGGACGCAGCAGGGGTGGGGTGGGGTGGGGCCTAAGGGGCCCAGAGTAGGAGGGAGGCCTGGCCCCTCGGACGAGGGGCTCGCGGTGTTGCTGGGGCTGACCCCTAGGGGCAGATTGGATTCGGAGGGGGAAGCCAGGTCCCAGGGAGACGTTTCCGCGAGGACTCTGGCGCCGCACTCCCAGACTCGCCGGGGCGAGCGGGCGCCGCTGCAGGCCGGTCCGCGCTGGTCCCGGGCGGAGAGCGCGTGCGCAGCGGTGCAGGGCCGGCCCCGGGGCCCCGAGCCCGACGGGCGCGGCTGCGGCGCCCACACCCGCGCGGGCCGGCTGCCCGGAACCGCTGCCGCCCGGCCTCCGCCCTCCGGCCTCCGCCCGCCCCGCCGCCCTCTCGCGCTCCTCCCCGTGCGGCCGCTCTTCCGCCTGGACTGGTGACCCCGGGAGGGCGGCCCCACGCCCCGGAGCCCCTGAACCGGCTAGCGGAGCCCGCGGGCGAGGTCGGCCGACGCCCGGCCTCCGGGTTCTGCCCCAGCGGGTCACTCGCGGGCGTCCCGCGGGCCGGAAGCCGGGCTGCCCCGGGCCGCGCCGGGCGGGGGAGGCTCTCGCACCCGCTTTCCCCCTCCCCACCTCCTCCGGTGCCCCAAATGGGCTGAGTCACGGCGCCCCAGAACGTGCCAACTGGGGGGGGGGGGAGAGGGAGGGGAGGGCCCCGGCGACCCGCAGGATGTGGCCCGAGTCACGTCTTAGGGGGCCGGGGGAGGGATCGTGTTCTCGCCGCGCTGTCCCCGCCCAAGCGCCGCCTCCGGGCTTCGCCGTTCGGGGGCGGCCTCTGCACTGTTCCTCGCCTGCAATTGGACGCCAGGGCGCCTCCGGCCCCCTTCAAGGGAAAAAACCCGGCGGAGGCTGGCGCGGCGCCTTTATAAGGCCCGGCGCCGCCTCCCTCCTCCCCGCCCCCTGCGCCGCCCCCTCGGAGCTGAATAGGCTGCGTTCGTCCTGGAACGCGCCGCAGAACCGGGGTCCTGGTGACGACGGCCGCGTTCGCTCCCTCAGCCCGCTCGCCCGCCCGCCGCCCTCCACCGCCGCGCCCCGCAAGCCCGCCCCCTCCCGTGCCAGGTGAGCGCCCCTTGCCACGTGCGAAGGTCAGGGACCATGGAGAAGGATCCTGGGGGACCGTCGGGGAGGGCAATCGGAAGCCCTCCCCGCCCCCACCCCCCATTCCCAGCATCTCCCACGCCCCACCACCACCCACATGCTCCAGTCCCGGCTCCGCAACCCTCTCCGGCTTGGGTTCCCCGGGTGTGCGGCGCAGTGCCGCGGCCCCGCGCGCTGAGTCATGGCGGGGGAGGAAGCAGGACGAGATGAAGGGCCATTCTTCCTCTCCTCTTCTTGCTGAGACCCCAGGTGCAAAGCGTTATGACCCCTTTGCCTCTGCGGGGATCCTAAGAGGCCGCGAGGGGTGGGGGCCAGTTCTTATAGTGCTTTAGGGTTTCCGAAAGCGTGGTTGGTCTCTGTCCTGGGAGGTGGGCGACCCCGGCGAGGAGGGGGAAACCCCTAGGAGGCGCCTGATGACCCGTTAACACTTTCCGTGTCTTTCCTTATCGGGTGACCTTGATTGGGAGCCTGGAGCAGCTGCAGCCGTGCGAAAAGACGGGAGCATTTTCAGGGGAAGGGGTGGGGCTCTTGCCTCTCTACAATTCTCTTAACCCTGTATGAGCAGTGAGATCGGCAAACCTTACCCCTTTCCGCCACCTCCGGCTGGGCTTCCTCTGCTTCCCTTTCCTGGGCTTCTGATTACATTTCTGCCCCTTTTTCTAACACCCTTTTCCTAACACCCTCCCTCAAACCTGGGGGGAGAAACTTGACCTTGGGATGTCCTTGAGGCCTTCAAGCCTGGGCCAGCCCTGGGATCTTGGGTGGGTTGAAAGGCCCTGGTGGTCAGAAGATCTGGGTTCTAATCTCAGCTCTGGCCCTTCTGCTGTGGGACTCGAAGCACAGAACTTTCCCTCATTTCAGTCCTTGGGTTGGGCCCTCTGCCTGCCTACCACCTCTAAATTCTAAACTACTCTGGTTCAGTTCTGCTTCTAGGCAAGGTGACCCCATGGCAGAGCGCAAGCCAGAAGGGTCCATCTTCTACATGACCTGTCTGTCCATGGCTCTGGCCTATTGCGTTTCCCCAGATGACAGTACGCTACCCCACCCTCAGCTGGGAAACACCCAGCAACAAACAGAGTTAGGAAAGGTACAGGAGGCAGGCCTAGTATAGGGAAGTTGGGAGTAGGGGAGGGCTGGGGACAGAATGTGCCCCAAGACATACCAGTATGGAGCAGGGGAGGTAAGGAACCTTTGTCCGGACCACCAGGCAAGGGGCCCTGCTTGTTGGGAGACCATGGTGAGACCCAGCTAACCAGTTCTCCCCCTTTCTGTATCCTTTGCGTAGGAACTGACCGGCAACATGCCCTACCAATACCCAGCGCTGACCCCGGAGCAGAAGAAGGAGCTTTCTGACATCGCTCACCGCATTGTGGCTCCGGGCAAGGGCATCCTGGCTGCAGATGAGTCCACTGGTATGGGCAGGACACAGTAGGAGGAGGCGCTAGGGTTGAGGCTGATGGGCTGATCCCATTATTTCTGTATGATTCCCCCTTCCAGGGAGCATCGCCAAGCGGCTGCAGTCCATTGGCACTGAGAACACGGAGGAGAACCGGCGCTTCTACCGCCAGCTGTTGCTGACCGCCGACGACCGTGTAAACCCCTGCATTGGGGGTGTCATCCTATTCCACGAGACACTGTACCAGAAGACCGACGATGGGCGTCCCTTCCCCCAAGTTATCAAATCCAAGGGTGGTGTTGTAGGCATCAAGGTGAGGAGCCTGGGTCTCAGGATGTGAGATTTGAGATGAGTCTTGGAGAGAAAAGGCCAGAGTAGTAGGCTGGGGGATTGGGGTGGGAGCCTGGAGACTTGGGGATGGAGTCTGTCCCAGATCACCTCCAAAGCATATGCAAGAAAAGCTAGAAACTTCTGGAACCTGCTTGGCCTTTTTTTTTTTTTTTTTTTTAACATTTTATTTTTAAGTCCTCTCCACAGCCAGTGTGGGGTTCAAACTCACAACTGTGAGATCAAGAGACACACACCACCGACTGAGCCAGCCAGGTGCCCCTGCTTGGAATTTTTAATCCTTGTAATTCTCAGAGCACGGTATTCCCTTCATTGTACAGACAAAAAATCAGAAGCTCAGGGTAGTTGGAAGTGTTTGGCTCACCGAGTTAGTGGTAGGAGCCCCGGCTCTTGTTCAGTCACATCCCTGTGTATTTTTCTCCTAGGATCAGGTTGTGTAACTAAGTGAAAACATTCGCGGGACGCCTGGGTGGCTCAGCGATTGAGTGCCTGCCTTCAGCCCAGGGCGTGATCCCAGAGTCCTGGGATCCAGTCCCACATCACGCTCCCTGCATGGAGCCTGCTTCTCCCTCTGCCTGTTTCTCTGCCTCTTTCTCTCTGTGTGTCTCTCATGAGTAAATAAATAAAAATTTTAAAATAAAAAAAAGAAAATATTCGCAAACCATGAGATACTGCTTGAGAGGTTAAGGAAAGTCGAGGACAGAGTAGAGTATTAGAGGCCACTTACCCTGTCTTATGTTGTTGCGCCCGCCCCCCCCCCCCCCCCCCACAGGTGGACAAAGGTGTGGTACCCCTGGCAGGAACAAATGGCGAGACTACCACCCAAGGTGAGAACTGTTCTCCTTGCTCTCCAGACCAACCCCTTCCACGCTGCTATCCCTCTGGTGAGTGCACCTCTTCTGCCATGCTCTGACTCCTCTCTTCCCCCTCCAGGGCTGGATGGGCTGTCTGAGCGCTGTGCCCAGTACAAGAAGGACGGGGCTGACTTTGCCAAGTGGCGCTGTGTGCTGAAAATTGGGGAACACACTCCCTCAGCCCTTGCGATCATGGAAAATGCCAACGTTCTGGCCCGTTATGCCAGCATCTGCCAGCAGGTGGGCCTGCAGGTCCCCCAACAGGCCACCTTCCACCTCATTTGTTTCTAGTGTCAGCTAGCCTGCCACCCATCTGTCAGTATACATACCACCCACCTCCCTGAGGCAACTGTTCTGGATCCTCACCAAGCATCGGGCCTGGGCCCGTGAAGGACCCTGGAGGGCTCTGTGAGCAGAGGGGCAGAATAGGGATTGTGTGGGTGGCTCAGAGGAGATGCCTGTAGGAGTACAGTCCACTGATGGCTGTGAAGCCGAAGTCTCTGTCATGGAGATCAGATCTTGGCTGATGGCTGTGGGGACCTAGAGGTTAGGAGGCCTCATGGCTACTCTGTCCCTCACCCCCACAGAATGGCATCGTGCCCATTGTGGAGCCTGAGATCCTTCCCGATGGGGACCATGACTTGAAGCGCTGTCAGTATGTAACTGAGAAGGTAAGTTGCCTGCCTGGCTGGGCAGTGTGGGGGCTAGGCAGCTGGGCCAACGCCTTTTGGGCTGACTCCTGCCCCCGCCCCCCAACTCCATCCCAATCCACTTTGACCCTGCTCTGCTCTAGGTGCTGGCTGCTGTCTACAAGGCTCTGAGTGACCACCACATCTACCTGGAAGGCACTTTGCTGAAGCCCAATATGGTAACGCCAGGCCATGCCTGCACCCATAAATATTCTCATGAGGAGATTGCCATGGCAACTGTCACAGCACTGCGCCGCACAGTACCCCCCGCTGTTACTGGTGAGACTCCACATCCTCATCTTGATCCCTGGAGGGTAGATGAACTGTAACCACAACCCTTATGCTCATTTGGTCAGATTTCCAGGTCATCTTCTAGAGGCTTCTGCTAATCTCCAGGTCTTTGATGATAACCACTTACCCTACTTTATTCTTTGTTCTACAGGGATCACCTTCCTATCAGGCGGCCAGAGTGAGGAGGAGGCATCCATCAACCTCAATGCCATCAACAAGTGCCCCCTGCTGAAGCCATGGGCCCTGACCTTCTCCTATGGCCGAGCCCTACAGGCTTCTGCCCTGAAGGCCTGGGGTGGAAAGAAGGAGAACCTGAAGGCTGCCCAGGAAGAGTATATCAAGCGAGCCCTGGTAAGGATGGGACCGGAATTGGGCCGGGTGCCGGGGTGGGTGGAATTCTGATGAGACCTCACTCTGGCTCCTCTCCCCTCTTAGGCCAACAGCCTCGCCTGTCAAGGAAAGTACACCCCAAGTGGTCAGGCCGGGGCTGCAGCCAGCGAGTCCCTCTTCATCTCTAACCACGCCTACTAAGCGGAGGTGTTCTAAGGCTGCCCCCTCAACACTCCAGCCCCCACCCTCTCCCACACTCACTCTTGAAGAGAGGGCCTCACCTGGGGCTCCAGGCTGCTCTTTCCCATCACTTTGGCCTCCCATGTGACATTGGTGTGTGGTGTTGTCTGTATATGCTAACTCCGTTGCTCTTTCCAGCCCACTGCCAATAAACAACTATTTAAGGGGGAGTCTGCTGTCTGTGTCTGGTGTTCAGGTTAGGGGAGGGCCCAGGGAGGTGACAGAGCATAGAAGAGCCCTTGTTTACTGTTTTTCCTTGCGAGGCAGAAAAAAATTGAACAGGTTGAGAGAGAACCTTCCTGTTTTGTTTTATGCCAAGGGCTTCAAGAAGAGATCTTGTGACATTTTCTTCCAACCATCAAGGGCTTTGCCCCCTTCTACTAGCAGTACCCAATAAGGTTCATAGTTGGGGACTACATGTGTAACTGTTAGGCTCAGCCTCACTTTGATTTTTTTATTTTTAAAAGATTTTATTCGTCAGAGATCCACAGAGAGAGGCAGAGACAGGCAAAAGGAGAAGCAGGCTCCCTGCTGGGAGCCTGATGTAGGACTCGATCCCAGGACCCTGGGATCATGCCCTGAGCCAAAGGGAGATGCCCAACCACTGAGCCATCTAGGTGCTCCCACTCAGCCTCCCTTATAGACTGAGAATTCAGGTGTAGGAAGCCCCTGGCACAAAAAGTCACTGACAAAAGCTAACATTTCCTGAGTGCTATGAGCCAGATGACACAATCTATATGAGCATGTGCTATTCCCAACTCCTGCTTAAGTGCCATACTGCTTGAGATAGCACTTTCTGGATGAAGACAAGATTATTAATGCACATGTCCTTAATCTACATGGTTGAGCTGTCTGTTTTCCCGACTTAACAGGAGATGGGATTATAACTGGCTTCTTAATCTTCTTTGGGCTGGGGAACCCCTTGACGAACATGGAATCCCTTTCTAACAGCCACCTCAACAACAGAACTGTGGCCCTCAGGTTCCAGGTTAAGCACTAAGTCAATGCAGCAGCGATATTCCACGAAGCCAGAAGGAAGGCCTTGCTCTTACTCCTGTGCCATGCCCTGAGCCCTTACCCAGTCACCCAGGCTAGGGCAAAGTAGTAACTGCATCAGAGCTTCTGAGCTGTTGAAGCTCCTAGTCATAACCAGGGACCTCATGACTCCTGCCATTTCCTGAATTTTTGATAAGGGGCCCTTTCCTGCCTGAGCTTCCCTCCAGAAAAAAAAAAATCTTGACTTGTCATCTCTGGACCTACTGGATCCCTATAGTGCTGTGCAGGGCCTTCTAGGAGTTTAAGGACTTGGTCCTTTCCTCCAGTGCACATTTGCATCTGTTGACTACATACAGAACCAAACCTACTCTTAGTGTTTCTCTCAACTTTGGCCTTACTTCTGTGCCTAACCTCACTGTGAAATAAAGTCTGAAGTAAAGCAAGTAAAAATGGAAGGTCAACAGAAGATAGCAAAAAGGACGCTTCAAAAGGGAGCAGCCCGTGCAAAGGCCCATACAGGGCAAAGTACGCTTACAGACCATTTCCTCAAATGACAGTTTGAGGGTTTCGGAGCTTTTCTAGTAACAGTGAATTCCAGAACCGAGTCTAAGCAATAGGTGGATGAGAAACAAGAACTGATTTTTTTTTTTTTTTTTTTTTTTTTTAAAGAACTGATTCCGTACAAAAAGAAATACAACTGCAGACACTATAAAGCAACTGAGGGTTGTCAGGGGCCGTTCTGGAATCGGGAGGTCATGTTGCCTGAGGCATACGCCAAGTGTGAGCAAGGTGGCCTCGTTTCTGCCTCTAACTTCAGAGGTCCTCTGTGGCAGAGATTTCTCCGGGGCCGTGGAGAGGGATCTGGACGGGATTCCTCCAGCCTCTGAACACCCGCTGAGGCGCCTTCTGTGCCAGGCACGGGCTGAAAGCGTGACCCTCGGGGACTGTACTGGGGGAGGCCGACCCAAACAGGTATCTCGAGGCGCGGCTCAGCTTGCGTCTCACTGAGACGGCGACGCGGAGGGGACTGAGCTGTCCACCGGGACCGCGGTCACCTCGGCTGGCGAGCCGCCGACATCCGGTTCCTTCGCTCATTTCCATTCTTAGGCTCGAGAGGCGGAGCTAGGGGCGCGGCGCGGGAAGGGGAGGGTGTGTATGACGCCACATCCGGCGCGCGGCGGAACTGATCCTCCTTCGCTTCCGCGGCGGGGCCGGAAGTAGAAGCGGCGGTGGCGGCGGCCCAAAGCCGAGGGAAGGAGGAAGGCAGGGAGCCCGGGAGCGGGAGCCGGAGTCGCGGCGGCGGTAATAGTCTGAGACTCCTCTAGGCCACCGTCCCGAGCGCGGGACCACGGGGTTCGACGGGAGTTAGCTGGGAGCAGCCAGGGCCGTGGGACTTCGGGGGTCCAGGGGCTGAGGGGAGGGGAGGCGGGGGTGGGGGGGCCGGGCCCGCTCCAGGATCGAGTTGCCTCCCCACCTCCACCCCCGGCGCCCCCTACAAACAGTCTGATCCCCGGGCTCGCCCTCGCCTTTCTCAGGAGACCCCTGTGCGGTGCGGAGGGGGCGGCGGCCCCGGCTCTGACCCGCGCCGGGGGGTGGGCCATGGCGGAGATCAGCGACCTGGACCGGCAGATCGAGCAACTGCGGCGCTGCGAGCTCATCAAAGAGAGCGAAGTCAAGGCCCTGTGCGCTAAGGCCAGGTGAGCCGGGTGGCCCCGCTGACCCGGGGTTCCGGCCTGGGGCAGACCCAGCCGAGAACTTGGGGCCTGGCTCATCCTGGAATCTTTCCCAGAGAGGAGCAGAATAGGGCCACTTCCCTCGAGGAGCAACCAGCCCGTTGGGAGAAGACAGACCTGGAGAAAGACACTTAAAGTATTAGGTGATGTGTTTTCAGTGGCGTCAGAGAATTATAAAAAGTCCTAAGGAGGCTCAAGGAGACAGTCCTACTTGTCGGGGGAACAGAGTTTCTGGGAGGAACCGAACTTTGGGGATAGGCCTTGAAAATTAAGATGATAAAAGGGAGCGTTGACAAAAACAAAAGTTCAAGGCAGTTCAAGGCTAAAGGCTCTATGGTTTGTAGACTTCTTATTAATCCCAAGAACAACCCCTAAAGGTGGGTGGTATTGTCCCCATTTTGCAGCTGAGGACTCTTCTATTCAGAGTCAGCCAGCAAGTAAGGGATGGAGTCCGAAGCCAGTGCTCCATATCCTGTCTCTTTTCAGGCCTTAACGCAAGATGGTGGAATTGGATCTCCTCATGTTCAGTGTGAAATAGTAGCAAATAAGTCAGAATGAAATTAAACCTGACATGAAGGGAGGCCTGTGGGAAGTAGGGTCATGTAGTGGTTAAGAGCTCAGGCTTTGGAATGTGATGGTTCTGGGTGGGAATGTGAGCGTTGCCACTTACTGGCCCTGTTGGTGATCTTGAGGTCTCTGGCAGTTTCTTTATTTGTAAAGTGGGAATAATAGTATTTAAGAAGATGATGGTGAAGAGGCAGTCAGTAAGTTGGTGCCTCGGACTAGCTTAGCATAGTGCTGTGGTACAATGTAAGTGTTCAACAGTCTTTAGGTGTTACGTTACTACCGTGTAGGAAGGGGGCATTGCCAGTAAGGACCGAAGTCACCAGGGAAGGCTTCTAGGAGAAGGTGGCCTTGGAAGATGAAAATAATTTGGGTAGCTAATGGAAGCAGAGCCAGGGACCAAGGATATTCCCAGGAGGATGAGAGCAGGAGTGGAAGCTCTGGGATGTATGGGCACCAGTGAGGAGACCACTTACCGGCCTCCCCTGAGGTACTGTTTGTGGCTTGTACCACGCTGGAGATTGTGGGGAAAGAGCCAGCACAATGACCCTACATTCCTTGAACAACAGGCGTTGTACTGGCAAGGAACTTCTCTCTTTTCCGTACAGGAGTCTTGTGAGATGGAAGCTGTTTGCTCCCTTTAACATGACTCCTTAGGGACCTAGTGACTTGACTGAGGTCACCCAGAAAGAAAGTAGCAGAGCTAGGTCCCGGCCTTGTGGCTCTAGGCCTCTTGCCTGGCTTTACCTCAGACAGACCCATAGTGGCCAGACTGGGCCTGTTTGGGAAACAGGCAAGGCCTCTTAAATGCTTGTCTGCGACTCTTTTGTGTTCTGGCAGTGAAAGAAAGTTTTCCTGACTGGACCAGCCCCAAGGTGTTTTTAGTCACCGCTGTTCCCTCAGTCTTGACAGCATTTTTAGGAACTTAAACCAACTGTTGCTTGGCACTGTTCTTTTTCCTGTAAGACTCATCTTGCCCAGAGGGCCTGAATTCATTTGGTGGTGATGATAGCTAGTGCTCGCATAGCATGGTGGGGTTTTCAGAATGACACACAGGTTATGTATCCAGTCTCACCTGCTCTTGGCAGCAGCCCTATAGAGCGGGCAGGTTGGAGAGAGTGTTTCACAGAAGAGGAAACTGAGCCTCAGAAGACATAATGCCTTGCCTGTAGCCCCATAGCTGGTAGGAAGAGAGGTTCACTTTGTTTGGATCCAGGTGTTTTACTATACTGCCTGTAAACTGATAGCCAACCAGTCAGCAAGGCAGTGGGGAGCTATAGAGGATTGAGGGGTCGGGGAGTCTTGCCCAGCTGAAACTGAGAAGAGCTTGGGAGGTACTGGGCTGAGACCTAAGTTGGCCAGTATTATCCAGGGTCTGTTCTGAAGGGAGAACAACTTGTGCACCTGGCCGTGGCCTCCTGGAGACCCACAAGGGGCCGAGGCCCAGGCCAGTAGCATCTTGGAACCTCAGCTTGCCCCCAGGGTACATAGATGTAAATTCTTGGAACTAGAGAGGCCTGAAGTATGTGAACCAAACTTGGTCCTCTTTGAAATACCAGTGTAGGGGTGCCTGGCTGACTCAGTCGGTAGAGCATGCAACTTCTGATCTCGGGGTTGTGAGTTTGAGCCCTACATCGGGTGTAGAAATTACTTTAAAAAATACTTACATAGGGGAAGCCCCAGTGGCGCAGCGGTTTAGCGCCACCTGCAGCCCAGGGCGTGATCCTGAAGACCCTGGATCGAGTCCCACGTCAGGCTCTCTGTATGATGCCTGCTTCTCCCTCTGCCTGTGTCTCTGCCTCTCTCTCTGTCTCTATGAATAAATAAATAAATAAAATCTTAAAAAAAATACATATATAATGTATATCACTATGGTAAAAGAGCAGAGGGTTTGAATTGGGTGGTCTTCATCGTGAATCCCAGCTTTGTCCCCTAAAAATGGTGTGACCCTGGTCAAGTCACTGTACCTCTCCAAGTCTTTGAAGTCATTATGGAGCTCAGATGAGATTCTACATATGTAGGGACAGGGACTGGCATTTGTTGTGGAAGTAAAGGTGGGTAAGTGTGAGCTCTGAGAGGGCGGGTGATGTGCTGTGAGTGACAGAGCTGGGGTCGGAGGCTGGCTCTCTTTCCCCCACCTCGCCGGGTCCTGCCCCTTTTTTCTCTGAGCTTCAGTTTCTGTGTCAGATGAGGATGAGAAGACCCCCCCTGAGTCATTTGAAAATGTCTTCACAAGCAGTTGATGTGGAAGGATGCTGGACCCATGATGTAGTCCAGCGGCGGGGAGGGCTTGGTGGCCGGATGGCCTCCCAGACCCCTGCCGGGATGCCCTCCCATTCCCAGAAAGCCAAGCAACCACACTTCCCTCAAGCTGCTTTTGTCTGAGAGAGTGCCCTCAGGGACATAGGTAAAATCACGGGTTCTCTGAGCTCAGGGAGCTCCTAGTCTCCTAGGAGGAGGCTGGCGGAAAAAGGTAGGCAGGTGCCTGGGGCCCTCCAAAACCAGAGCAGCTTGATAAAAGTGCCAGATCCTGGAGCCAGGCTGCTTGGTTCAAGTCCCACCTGTAGGACTATAGCCAGTTTATTCATCCGAGCAGTGGGTGTCATCACGATGCCTGCTTTGGGGATGGTTCTTTGATTGTGTCGTCGATGCAGAGCTCTTACTGCAGTCCTGCGGCATATCAGCTAGAGTGGTCACTGCTGCTGTCATCAAGGTAGAAATCTGGAAGTGTGGCTCCTCTCCAGTTGACTGTAACTGACAAAGTGATTTTATGTCATGTGCTGGCAAGTAGTAGTAGACTCCACTGCAGGGAGAAATGAAAGAACAACGTTGTCACTCCCTTTAAGGAAAAACACAGCGCATCACTTTGATGGTGTGTCTGATGACTGGGTACCTTGGGATGGTCTGTGCAAGGTCTCTGATGAGCAGAGAGAGACCGTAAGCTAAGTGGAGGACACAGTCTCAGAGTACTCGAGGCTGAGGAAGCAGCGTGAGCAGAGGTCTCTGTGCGGAGAGGAGGTCTGTTTTCTGAATGAGCACCGGTTGTGTGAAAGAGGGCAGCAGGGAGGGTTAGGACTCAGAAGGCTGCTGCCTCCTTGGAAAAACTTTGAATGCAGTTAAGAGTTTGGGCTCTGGCCAATTGGCCTCTGGGAGGCCTGGCCAGGCCTGGTCAACCCATCCTGGGGATATTGCACACCTCACTCCTGCCCCCTAGAGGTTACCTCATATCCTCCCCTGGAAAAGATCAGGAATTGGGCTGGCCTGGCCTGGCCTGGCCTGGCCGTGGTGACCCTGGTCTTCTCCTGTCTCCAGAGAGATCTTGGTAGAGGAGAGCAACGTACAGAGGGTGGACTCGCCAGTCACAGTGAGTACCTGTCCTTCCGGAGTCTAGCTTCGTCTTAGGCACACGGGCATACCCCCTAATCTTACGGGCTGCAGAGGGCTACCCCCATCCCTGAGAGCCCAGGGGCCCTGTGTATCTGCTCCTTCTCCCATCTTTAAGGGAGCCTTGCTATATGAAACAGATGTTATGGGAATGGTCTTTTAATATGTTGGGGGGATACTCTTGGCCAGGGCAGAAGGCTTCTTACTATGGTGAGTGATTCTACTCCAAATGTTCCTGTGTATTCTGTTATTAGCAGCTTTATTCTAGGTTCTTTGAGGGGAACAGGGAGAGGAGCGGGCTAGGTCCTCCAGAAGCTACAGGTCTAACTGGAAAGACCTGGCTCTAGCTCTTGCCCACAGTAGTTGGCACTCTGTGTGGGATGGGTTGTGATTCCAAACCAGGCAGAGTCGGGGTAGGAGAGGAGATTTTGGCCCTAAGAAGTAAAGATTTGGCCAGGAGTGATAAGGAGCTGCTAAACAGTGGGTGTTTTGAAGGTTAGTCCCTGGGGAGCAGAGCTTTCAGACTGTGAGTTGCGACCCACCTCTCCTCACTTTGCAGGTATGCGGTGACATCCACGGACAATTCTATGACCTCAAGGAGCTGTTCAGAGTAAGTGTGGGGAGACTCTGGGACCCAAAGGTGACCTGGGGCATGAATTGAGAGTGGAACCTTTAATTTGGTGAGTGGAGTATAGGTGAGAAGCCTCTAGTTTGGTGGCTTTCTGAAAGAAGGGCTGCCATAGCGGGGGACATTTTGGGGACCAAGCAGATTCTTCTCCCCCCAGGTGGGTGGCGACGTCCCAGAGACCAACTACCTCTTCATGGGAGACTTTGTGGATCGTGGTTTCTACAGCGTCGAAACGTTCCTCCTGCTGCTGGCACTGAAGGTGGGGACCTGGGCCACCTCAGGCCTGACCTGTCTGCTTCCTTTCTGCCCCCATCTCTTGACCTGTGCTGCTAGTGCCCAGCTTGCCAGGGAGCAGACAGGGCAGCTTCCCCTGCCCTGGGGGCATCTGACGGGGCCCCTGGAGCAGGAGTTGGAGCAGCAGCATTGAAGGGGAGGGAATAGAGGCGCCCTGTGCTCAGAAAGTGGGGGGTGGGGCATGGAGTTCTCCCGGGTCTGGCATCCATGGGTGGGCAGGATGACAAGGCACCTGAGGGTCTTGTTCAGGACTTGGTGGTGAAAGCGGAGCTGGGTCTATAGTTGGGACAGAGAGAGGTCAGCCTCAGATCCCCTGGAGGAGGGGCTGGGGCCTCCGAGGTGGATGCGGCGCCATGCAGAGGCAGGCACGGGATGATGTCATGCTGGGACAGGGCTGACACATGTGAGGGGTCTGAGAGGGACATGGGAGGTGACAGGGGAGAGGCAGAGCCTAGACCCCAGCCCGCCTCCAGGTTCGCTATCCTGACCGCATCACCCTGATCCGGGGCAACCACGAGAGCCGCCAGATCACCCAGGTCTATGGCTTCTATGACGAGTGTCTGCGTAAATACGGCTCGGTGACTGTGTGGCGCTACTGCACAGAGATCTTTGACTACCTCAGCCTGTCGGCCATCATCGATGGCAAGGTAGGCTGGCCTCTGGGCCCTGCAGGGACGGGGAAGGGTGGGGAGGCGAGGAACCGCTGGGCTCAGCTCACCTTCGCTCCTTTCTGGTCTCTGTGTAGATCTTTTGTGTGCACGGGGGTCTCTCCCCCTCCATCCAGACCCTGGACCAGATCCGGACCATTGACCGAAAGCAAGAGGTGCCCCATGACGGGCCCATGTGTGACCTGCTCTGGTCTGACCCTGAAGGTGAGGGTAGTAGGGCGGGCCGGCTCTCCCCTTAGTTTGGCAGGAGACTGAAGGGGTCCTTTGGTTAAAGGGACAGTTAAAGTGTTGAAGGGGTCTAGCGAGGTGGGCTTGGGGAAGAGCAGAACAGGTTGGTTTCCATGGGCCCTGTCCATGAAGAGGAGGAGCGGGGGCAGCTGGTGTTTTGAGCTCTGAGGGGTCGGGCATGTAGATCGTTGTTCGGAGGCTTGTTTGGGACAGAAACATCCGTGCCCTGAATGTGAAGGGGCTTCTGCAGAGGGTAGATGCCCAGAATGCTGGCCCTGTGAGGATTGTCCCTGATTTTGTGGGACTTCCCAGCTAAAATAGAGCAGAGCCTGGATTGAAAGCCAAGTCTCCCGAATACCAAGCTCCTTCTGTGATGACACAGCCTCCACTCTCTCACTGCCCTGCCCAGCTTCCTGGCCACTCCTCCCAGGGCGGCCAGGGCAGGCCTCATTCACACCTGCTTGACCTGTGTGGTCATAATGGGCGCTTCCTTTCACTTTTGGGTACGCCTGTTTGGCCAGTGAATCACATGGCCACTCTGATTATGGGGTAGCTTCCAATGGTCAGAAAATTCTTTCTCCTTGGAGCTTATCTGCTCCAGCAATTGCAGTTGACTCTGGGATCCCCCAGAATACACTCAGGCCCTGTGCTCTTGCTCCATGGGCCTCATTGGGAAAAGGGGATGGAATGTTCTTTTTCAAAGGGCAATGGGCACCAGAGAAGCCTGGAGGACACCCTCTCCCCCCATCCCTACCTTCTTTTGCTTCAGACACAACAGGCTGGGGTGTGAGCCCCCGCGGGGCTGGCTACCTGTTTGGCAGTGACGTGGTGGCCCAGTTCAATGCAGCCAACGACATTGACATGATCTGCCGCGCCCATCAACTGGTGATGGAAGGTTACAAGTGGCACTTCAATGAGACTGTGCTCACTGTGTGGTCTGCACCCAACTATTGCTACCGGTGAGCAGCCCGGGCCACGAGGTGGGGGTGGGAGGCAGGCTGACCCACCCGTCTAACACGGCTGCCCTCCTACTTCCAGCTGTGGGAATGTGGCAGCCATCTTGGAGCTGGATGAGCATCTCCAGAAAGATTTCATCATCTTCGAGGCTGCTCCCCAAGAGACCCGGGGCATCCCCTCCAAGAAGCCCGTGGCCGATTATTTCCTGTGATCCCTCCAACCCCTGCCCCTCCAGCCCCTCTGGCCCTCGGACCACTGTGACTCTGCCCTCTTCTCCAGACAGAGGCTGGGCATCGGGGGGGGGGGCGGCTTTCTTGGCTCTGCTCTCCCCCCAAAGAGGGCACTTCGAGGGTGAGGACTTTCTCTGGAGAGGCTTGGAGCCTCAGCTCCATGCTCCTCTCCTTTCTCCCCACTTGAACCATGGAGTTTCCAATAATTTTTTGGTTTTCTTTTTTCTTTTTCTTTTTTTTTTTGTTTGTTTTTAGATAAAAATTTTGAGAGAAAAAAAGAAAAATTCTAATAAAAGGAGAAAAATGGTATTTGGGTGTGTGTCAGACTTGATTGGGAATGAGCAGCAATGCCGGCCTGGCCCTGGGCTGTACCGAGGGCCTTGAACTGCCCCAGCGCCTCAGTGACTGTTCCCAGCAGAGAGAGAGCTGGGTTCTCGGCAGCAGCCTTATTTCATTCTCAAAACAAGGCAGTGTCAGGACATTCAGATTTCCCCATGTCCCTGAAGAGGAAACAGCCCAGACCATTGGTCAAGCAGCTGGAAACCTGCGAGTCTGCATAGGAGGTGAGGGCCCAGGTCTCCCCACAACACCTTTGCTCACCCAGCCCGCCCCGGGGCTAAACACCACTCGCCGATGTGTACAGAGCACTGAAGTCTTTTGAGTTTTATTAACAAAAATACTCTGGTCCTGAGAACAGACTGGTGTGGCTCGCACTGGGCCGAGGGGCTAGAACTTGCACAGCCCAGGGCTGAGGCCCAGGAGGCGGGAGCACAGGGCAGTGGCCCCATTTGGCCACGCAGAGCCTCCCTCCATTCACACGGAGGTGAGAGCCTGGAAGGGGAAGCCGGCCCCAGCTGGACTCCCAGCAGCTTAGCCAGAGCTTTGAAGCCAGGGTGGGTGGGAGTGAAAGCAAAGTGTGAAGTGGGGTGGGGGGAGGCCCCAGGCAGCCATTTGGTGTGGGGGATGGGGCCGGTGGAAGTGGCAGGCCGCAGGCCTGGGGGAAGGGCAGTGGAGGTGTGTGATGGAACATAGCCAGGGAGGCAGAGGGGCCCTGGGGAGAGCTCAGTACATTGGTTTGGAGCCCACGTCCAGGTAAGCCCCAGGACCGGGGTAGGCAAGGGGGAAGGGGCCCCCCTGGAGGAAGTGCGAGGGGAAGGGTGCTGTTGGTGCAGCTGCTGGGTATCCTGAGCCCCCTGGCCCAGGCTGCAGCTCCAGGAATGCAGCTGAGTAGGGGGCCGGACGCCCTGAGTCTGGAGCCTCGGGGAAGCTGGGGTTCCTGAAGCAAAGAAAGGAGTCAGAACAGAGTAGAGAAATACCACCCCCCCCAAGCTGGAACAGCCCAGCTCCATGCCCCTGTCCCACTCACCTGGTTGGAAGGTGACTGGGCGCTCCGTGGAAGGCTGCAGGGTGCAGGAGGTAGGCTTCGGCACTGGGACCACCACACCGAGGAGCTGGGGTGGGAGCAGCTTCACGAGGGGCCGGGGGCTGCTCTGGATCCGACTCACGGACGTCCCCCCGCAGTGTGGAATCACAGGGTCCGCCTGGCGGATCTAGGGAGATGGAGGGGACAGGTTGGGCTAATGAGGATTGGCAGCTGGGGACTGGCCCCATCACCATCAAGGTGCCACTCACCTCCACTCCCATAGGCCTCTGCAGCTATTGGCTCTGGGACCCGCAGTTTCCTCTTCACACGGGCATCTCGCTCCCTGGAGAACAGTGACAATGATGATGATGATGGTGATGGTGATGATGATGGTAATGATGGTGGTAATAATAGCACTTGCCAGGTGCCAGGCATTTCACCCTCCCAAGGACCCTGTCGGGTAGGTGCCATTATTATACCCATTTTACAGATGAAGGAACCAAAGTCTGGAGAATGAAGTGACTAGAAAGTGGGGGAGCTGGAGTTGATTTTCCCCCTAAAATTTTCCAGTGGTTTCCTCTTGTGGCTATCACATTTGGGAAACTGCTCCCCAAGCTAGGACAGGGTGTGGTCTGAACCCAGCTCATCTCGCCTAGCTTGCCCTCGCCATCATTAGTTGCCTTGCCACCGGACTCTGGAATCCTCTTCTCTCTGCCCCTGCTCACCGGTCTAGCTAGTCCTTGTCGTAGGTTCATTCTTGTCTCCCTTTCTCAAGGAAGTCCTCCCGCCCTCCCACAGCATGCCACAAACCTCCCTCATAACATCTGCCAATAGTTCTACTTCACATTTGTTAGGGTGACCCCTTGATTAATGGCTGCCTCTTCTCCACGACCACACATCTTGAGGGCAAAGGACAGCTCTGAGGGAGCTGTACTCAGAAGCCAAAGTCCTAAATAAACCCTCACAGTCCAACGTAACGTGGCTACCTTTCGCCTCTGACTTGCCTCTTCCACTCCAGCCACACCACAGTCAAGCTCCTGCCTCAGGGCCCTTGCATATGCTGTTCCTGCTTCTTAGCCCGCCTTTCCTCAGATACACACTATACTTCCTTTAGGACTTTTCCAAGGCTCTCATCTAATAAATACCTCACTCCAGTCCTTCCTATCTTCCTTCCCTTATTGCTTTTCTCTTCAGAACTTATCACTTGGGATGCCTGGGTGGCTCAGTGGTTGAGTGTTTGCCTTTGGCTCACAGCGTGATCCTGCTGTGATCGAGTCCCACATGGGGCTCCCTGCATGGAGCCTGCTTCTCCCTCTGCCTGTGTCTCTGCCTCTCTCTGTGTGTCTCTCATGAATAAATTTTAAAAAAATCTTAAAAAAAAACTTCTAGCTTACTTTTTTTTTTTTCTAGCTCACTTATATTTTACTTATTTTACTTGTCTACTCTGTCCCCCAGAGTATCAGTTCTGTAAGGGCAGGGGCTTTGGTTTTGTTCCCTGATGGATCTCCAGCGGCTAGAACTGTGCCTGGCACACAGCAGGTGTTAAATGAGTATTTACGGAATCCATGAGCAAATACATGTTTTTACTTACTATTGCGTTCCTGGCCTCCGGCACAGTGCCTGGCACATCGCGGTCAGTTCATAAACATGTGCTGAATGAACGAATCAATGAACGAACAATGCCTACCTCTTACAGTTTCTGCCATTCTCCCGGAAGCCCTTGGCAAAGGGATTGGCTGCGATCTTCAGCTGTGTGATCTGGGGACACACAGCCAGGGTCAAAGCTCCCATGGCCTGGGCAGTGCCTACCACCCCCCTCCAGCGGGTCACTTACCCTGGGGTTCTGGTAGGCTGTCACCGAGATGAATGTGGTCTCGGGGAAGCGGAAGGAGGCGACACCGCCCCAGTGTTGGCTGCAAAGCTGGGCTGCCCGCACCAGGTGGATGCGGGGCTGGTACTTGTGCATGGAGTGCAAGATCAGCTGGGGGAGAAGGAACCAGATGACTCCCTGACTGGGGCCCCACCCCCACCCCCACCCCTCAGCCTGTCCTCCCAGCCAGGGCCTCACATGGCCGTGGGGGTCCAGGGTGCTGTTGGTGAGCTTGACACGATGGAAAGACACAGGCTGCCGCATCCAGTGGGCACCAGTGGCTGGAGAGTCGGGATGAATGTAGACTCGGTCCGGCAGGCGGGGCTCCGCCTTGCCACTGGGCTCCCAGCGCCGGCCCTGCCAGCGGTAGCGAGCCCCATCCACTGGAACCACATCCAGAAGGAACAGGTAGCGGGCCTCAGGGTCCAGGCCAGTGACTGACACTCGACAAGCAGGGAACATGCGCCTGGACAGGGGAGGGGGGATGGGAGAGGCCTGGCGCTACCCGCTGGCCAGCAGTGGGCACAGCGCTGGCAGGGGCACAGCCACCATTGGCTCACCCAGTTTTGTCAGAGAAACGTCGAGGGAGGTGGAATTAGAATTCAGAGGGCAGGTCTTCCAGCTGGAGGCTTGTCTCATCCCATTTCACACTCAGGAAACAGGACAGACAGGTGATCTGACCAGGGTCACATAGCTGATTAGGAGCAGAGCCAGGACTCCTGACTCTTAGCCCCTCAAACTCCATCCACAGAAGCAGTGGGGACACACTTTCGTCCCTAAGATCTTGCCAGGATCTTGCTCCCCACTCTGGTCTCCTCACCTAATCTCCAGCACCAGAGTCTACACTGCTGGCAAACCTGCTTCGGGCAAAAAAATGTCCTGCCTGCAGCAGGGCAGAGGACTTAGCATGCCTGGCCTGAGCTCCTGGCCTAGAAAGACACAGGCCACACACGGATCACATCCCTCCTTCCAGGGTGACCCCAGACCTAGCCACATACTGACCCTGATCCTGGCCAGATTTCCCAGAATGCTGGCCACTGGCTGGCACTTGATCCTAGTCACGGTCTGAACCCTGTCTCCAGCCACAGATCGACCCCTGATCCAGGCCACAAAAGAACCTATCACCAGCCACACTTTCCGACCCAGGCCCAGACTGACCTAGGACCCTTGCTACAGATTCCACAGACTGACCCTTGGCCCTTGCCACCGAATGACCCCTGATCCAGCCTTAGAGTAACCCTTGACCCAGGCCACACTTGCACCCTGGACTTAGGCAGAGATCTAGACCCTCCAGCAACCCCCAAACCTAACCCCAGCACCAGGAACTCAGCTTTTCCCAAAAGACCCCCACCAGGAACACACTGGGTGGGCCCTCTGACTCTGGCCCAGCCCCTCACCTCCCAGCTTTGGTGATGATCATCTCTGTTCCCACAGAACTGAACTCTTTCCACAGCTCCCGGTTGTCCAGGCTCAGGCTGACTCCGGGGAGCGAATGAAGGACCTCTGGGGCTGGGGGGGCCTGCTCAGTGCCCAGGGCTGGGGGTAGCGGGGGCAGGGCTGGGGGAGCGGCCAGGGTGCAGGAAGCAGCTTCAATCCCGGAGAGGAAGCAATCCAACTTGGGAGTGTCCAGATCTGGAGACAAGGGGGTGGGCAGAATGAGGAGCCAGCAGAGGGCCACAGCCCCCCCGCGGCCCCTCACAGGAGCTGGTCCCATGCTCACCAGGGTAGCGGTAGCCCTCTGCCAGGGCAGGCGGGAAGCTGGAATCTGTCCCAGGCTGGGGGGGCCCAAGGCGGTAGCCTGTCCCCAGGGAGGGGTACAACTCCCGTGGATGGTACATGGAGTAGTCCTGTCTGGCCTCAGGTCACGCTGCCTAGAGTCGGTTCCCGGTGCTGAGAGATGCCCCCTTTATAGCTCACAGCTCAGCCCCCAACAGACCCAGGATCACAGCCCCTCCCCTATGTGGGGCCCTGGAATTGGGCTGGGGTGGAGACCCCTGGGGCCTGGAAGGGGTCCAAGAGGGGGCCGGATACCTGGGTACCCTCCCCTTCTCCATCCCCCCCCCCCCAGGCTTCATTAGCTCCGACCCCCTGCCCCCTCATTACATAATTAACTCCTCGGCCTGATTGATCCCCGGGGCTCCACAGGGACGCAGTTTGGCGCTTCCGGCCAGCTGGTCCCCGTTCCCACGGGGGGAGCCCCGGCTAAGGATAAGCTACTGAAGGGCGGGGCCTGGACCTTGGGATGGAGCCTGGAGTCCTGGGGCAGACCTTGGCGCCCCATACTTTTCTAGCAGGTACCCCCACCCCTCCTTCACTTGGAGGGATGAAGCATGACTGGACGGAAAGAGCAGGGCTGGAGGGATGCGGCCTGAGATGATCGTGACGCAGGGCACTGGGGACCTCGAGGAGTCCGCAGGTGAGGCCCGAACCCTGGAGTCCTTCCTTCCTGCTTCCCATCCTGCAAAACCTCCACCCTGCGCCGAGCCTCTGGAGAGCAGAAACACCCACGGTTCGACCTTCTCTGACGGCCGGTGCCGGGCTTTCCCAGAAGGTCCCGCGCGGGGGAACCCTCGGAACTACACTTCCCAGCAGGCCCGGGGCCGAGACTCGACGCGGCGGAGACGGACAGACGCCGCTGGGACCGCTGGAAATCGTAGTCGCGAAGATCGGGCGGTGAACCTGGCGGCGCGGTCGCCTCCCAGGAGAGCTTTGCCTCTAGGCGGCGGCAAAACGCTAGAGCTGAGAAGGCGCAGATCAGCCGAGGTCAAGGCCTAGGCGGGCTGAGTGGTGTCGGGAAGCTCCAAGGGCAGGGAGACGGGTCCTGGGTCTCAGATGGCTGAGCCCCCAGGGCGCAGACTGCCGCTTTGACCGCGGCGCCCACCCGTGTCATGTGGGGGCCCAGAAAAGAACAGATCTACAGAGGAGTCTGTATGCTTGAGTCCCCTTTCCCGGATTCCACGTGAGCCTGGGGCTGTCTCCACTTCATTGTTTTATTATGTACAAACGCTACAGAACGAGGGGAGCAGACACGCGTGGGGTAAGAGGGGCCCGGTGGGGGGAGTTCACAGGGCAGACGGTGCACTGGGGCCGGGGGAGCAGCACACAGGCCATATCTATAGGGCAGGCGGGGCAGGAAGGGGTTAAAAACGAGATCCAAGCCAGCCAGATCGCAGGGAGTTGCGGGGGTGTCGTCCACCTTCTGATCTCCCCCCAAGGTCACAGTGCATGCAATAAAATATATGTACAGGAGCTGGATCCTTCCTCTGCGGGGGCCCTGAGGGTCCAGGGCTCCCTTCTTGTGGAGGGAAGCCAGTGGCGCCCTCTGGCGGCCAGGCCAGGCTCGAGCCACATGCGGCAGGAGCAGGGGTCAGTCCCAGCCGTTGTCTTTGATCATGTGGTTGAGTTCAATGATGTACTTCCCCTCTTTGTACTTCTGGCTGCTCTCGAAGGCCTGTTCCTGAAAAGAGGGGAGAGGACATCGTCCCTGGAGCAAGGGCTTTACCAAAAAGAGATTAGGGTTGGGGAGCAGGTATGTCTGGCCCCATTTTACTTATAAGGAAGCTGTCATGCAGAGAAGCCAAACCAGCTGGCCACAAGACACACAGCCGGGAAATGACAGAGCCAGGCTTCTCACTAATGGGACAGACAAAACTCTGAATTACCGGGACTTTTTAAGTACTCTCTGTTGGCTCCAACAGAGAGGATATGGAAGTTTCTTAAAGACCCAGAGATTACAACAAACTGGTAGCCTGAAGGCCAGTTTTGACTTATGCGTGTGTTTTGTTGGGCCAGCAGGGTTTAGTAAAAATAACTTTAAAATACTAAAATATAGGTGGGCCAGGCTTACTCCAGTTTGCCAGACCGGCCCCTCCCTCCCCAGATGCAAGCACTTGAGTTTTTGGCCTCTGGATTAGGCCATCGCTTTATTTGACAGAAGTCCAGAGAGGTCAAATCACCCGTCTGGGGATGCAAAGCAAATCTGTGGCAAGGGCAAGGGTGAACTCGGGTTAGGCAGCCTGCCTGCCTCTGTCTGGGGCATCCACCCCACAGAGGCACTGCAACTCCAAGTGATGCCTGAAGAGTCCTGTCCCTTGCAGTTTCCCCAGAGCATCTTCTCTTGCTGCATCTAATCTGATCCCCATAACAATTTTGGGTGCCAGGTAATGGCTTTATCCTCCACTGCCAGATAAGGAAATGAGACTCAAGGTAGTGAAATCAGACCCTGGACAGCAGCTCTGGCAAGGAGGGCAGTGAAAATGAGGCTCATGGTCGCAAGCTCCATGTCACTGTGAGTTCTTGGGCAATTTCTCTGAACCTCTGAATGGCAGTGGAAGCTGGCGGTCAAAGATGTGGAGTTAAACAAAACCCACAACCAGGATTCTGGTCCCTATTCTGTTCCTTACCATTGTGTGACCTTGGGAAAGTTACCTAACATCTCTGGGCCTTCTTTTCTTCTGTAAAGTGGAGCTAATAATAGACTCTACCTACAGGATTGTTGTAATGATGGAATGAGATAATGTGTGGCAAGCACACAGAGTGCATGGCCCATAAACATTCAATAAATGGTCATTCTGATGATGGCCTCATCTCTAAAATGGGGATGCATGTGCATGTGAGGAGAGGGATGGGTGGAGAGAAAAATTCTAAAATCCCCTTGCAGGATGTGACAGAAAAGAGCATAGTCAGGGGATGAAAAAACAGTTTGACTTGTGGGAGCTGAGCCTGTGTGCTCTGAAAGATTACTACACGACTGCTTGTGAGGAGGTGATGTGAGGTTGTGTCAAAGAGTAGTCTGGGGTCAGAGGTCACAGACTCACATATTTCCAGCCCAAAGTTGTCTTGCAGTTCTCGCAGTGGATGTCAGCAACAGCATGGAGGCCTGTCAGCAGCACCCGCTCCTCGGCTGGCCCGCAGCCCACGTTCACCCTGCGGGGAGATGGGGGCAGTCGCAGGGAGGGTCCTGCCATCACAAAGCCCCCCTCTAGCTTGTATCCAACTGTGTCTGTCCTTAGTATCCAAGAGAAGGGCGATCACATCTTCTAACCTGAATCAGGGGACTTTGGGAGTCTCAGCATGATGCCGGGGTCATAGGTCATGACAGAGATCAGGAAAAGAAAGAAGGGGGACCAAATACTCACACAGAGTTGAAGAGGTAGGCACGCCCCTGACTGCCCTGGAAGGACTAAAGGGTGGGAGGGAGAGAGGAAGGGAGTCAGGGCTATTGGTGGAAAGCTGCCAGGTAGCCCTTCTAGCCTCTCATTCTAGCCCCAAATGTGACCTGGTTACCTTGGAGATGAGGTCGTCGTGGTTGGCCAGGTGAGCGCGGCAGTGGGCACAGCTATACCTCCGGTGACAGTCATCCAAGTAGGCCTGAAACGTCTTGGGCTTTGAAATCCGCACCATGGCGGGGGCCGGGGGCAGTGGCCCCACGCGGGGAGCAGCCCACGGGGAGCAGAGGGAGCCCAGTGCCTGCAGGGAAGGGAGTGAGTGGGCTCTCAGGGCCTGGGCCACACACATGCAGGCACACCCAGGGCCATGGGGACTCTCTCTGTCACACTTGGCTGCTGTCTTCTCTCCCCAGAGCCAGCAGCTTCTCCAGGGGCCAGAGCCAGCTCAGTTTTGACTCACTGAGAAGGCCTCAAGTTGCATCACGGGGAAACTGAGGCTTGGAGGAGCCTGAAGTGAGTCATCCATCTACTTCCGGCCTCACCCCTGCTGACCTGGTAACTGAAGCTGGAGGAAGGGGCTTTGCAGAGGATGAGCTGACAGTTCTCATTTAGGGGGAAGTAGGGAGGGATGAGGAGCTGGATGGTCCTTAGGACCTCACCTGAACTGCCAAGGGCGGGGGCGGAGGGGGGCGGGGAAGCGGCTGCACGTGAAGTACAGGGCGTTCACCTGGGGAGAGGGTCCCTCACCTGGAGAAGGCAGGGGCCCTCACTGAAGGTGGAGAGTCACCTAGGAGGGAAGGGGCTCTTACCGGGGGTGGGGTGGGGGGCGCCGAGGCCCGGTCTGTGCCGAGGGTCTCTTACCTGCGTCGCGGAGCCTTACCTGAGACCCCGGGGCTCACCTGGGGCGCGGGGGTGGGGGGCGGGCGCCGGGGGAAGGGGGCAGTCCTCGCTGGCGGGGCGGGGGCGCGGGGCGACGCGCAGCCCTGACGATGCGGGCCTCACCTCGCCTGGGCGCGCGGGGGCCCAGTCCGCCGGGGTGGCCTGGCCTGGGAGTGGGGGGCGCTCCTGGTGGGCGCCGTCCCCCCCCGCCCGGGTTCGCAGCCGCCGCGACTTGTTTACACCGAGACCAGCTGCTGCCGCCGCTGCGGCGGGAGGGGGAGGGGGCCGGCCTCTGGTCCCGGCGGTCGCCGTGGCCAATCGGCGCGCCGCATGCAAATGAGGGGGCGCGTCACACAGCGGCCAGCGCAGGCCCGGGCTGCCCTTCCCCCTGCTCCGGGCTCCGGCCCGCCCGGAAATGCGGCTGCGGCCCGCCCGCCCGCCCGCCAGCCCGAGGCCGCTCGCCGTCTGCCCCCCGCGGGCTTCGAAGGGGCCGGGCTCTGCGGTGCCGGAGCTGCGCCGGGTTAGGAGGGGGGTGGTGTCTGGACGCACGCCCCGGGGAAATAATCGCCGTAATTATCTGCGTTTAACCGCCGCCCGTGCCCCACTCTCTTAATCCCCGCAGCAATCCTACGAGGCAGCTTTTGCTATTGTTCCCATTTTACAGGGGAGCAGAGGTCAAAGAGGTCTAGCAGCTCTCCGGAGGTTATGCAGGCGGAAAGAGGCAAAGTTGGGATTCTCACTTTGGTCCGATCGCCCGCTCTTTGGGAATGGGAGAGCTAACGGTACCCATCCGCGTTAGACCTCTGGGAGCTGGAGCCTCAGAACGTGCCAGTTCCTACTGCTGAGCATCACCTCTTCCAGGCAGCCTCCTATGATGCCCTTGCCTATGCAGGCTGGGTTAGGGGTCTGCTGTGGGTTTCCACGGGTTTCTACCCTACTAGACCTGTCTTCCCCCCTGCAGCGGCCCCAGTAAGAAGCCTGGCCTAAAGTAGTCGACAAATGCCTGTGAGATGTGATTTGTTTGGGAATAAGGTACTAGGGCTGGAGAGGACTGAGGAGTTTGGGGGAGCTTCTGGCTTAGGTGTGGGTATGGAGGGTTGGAAAGGCTGAGGCAGTCAATCAATGGGCACTGAGCATCCAGCCTCCAAGGCCATGTCCACCCTCTGCAGCCTGGTGAAGAGGCCCACAGGACTAGATGAAGTCCCTTGCTGTGTGTGCCTGGGGCTCTTCAGGGCCTTAAGAGAGTGGAACCTGTGGCTCTGAAGGGGCAAGAGGCCTTGCTCCTTCCTGCAAGGGACATTCCTGAGAAGCGTGGAGGCCAGGCTGGCACAGGGTGTGGCATTACTCTGGGTCTGGAATGTGGTGGAACTAGTGGGTCAGGCTGGTTAGGGCCCCAAACTCTGGCCATAGACTGGCCTCTTCTGCCCTCAGTGGCCATCTTTGCAGTCGCCTAGGACCTTGTCCCATCTGTGCCCCCCAAACACCAAGCTGTGACTCAAAAGAGGATATTTATTGGGAAAGAGACCTAGGCAAGAGGGTGAGGTTTTCTGGGCTTTTAGGAGGCCTGGGCAGATCCTCGGTGATTGTCCAGGTAGTGCCTCAGGGCTGTGGGGTAATCGGTCATGACCCCGGTGGCCCCCAGGCTGTAGGCTGCTTCAAAGTCCGACTCTTCATTAAGGCACCAAAAGATCACCTGAGTGGGGAGGGAGGGGCTCATAGTTTCACACAGCTTTACCTGGCACGTCCCCTTGCATCCAGATGGTGGGAGCCCTTCTGTGTGGAGACCTCCCAGCAGTGGGACGCTGGAGAGGACTGTTGGATCATCAGGAATTTTGTAAGTTGGTTATTAAACACGGCCATTATGTAATACTAAGTTATATAAATTTGTAATTCAATAAATGCTCTTAAAAATGTAATAAATACTCAAAACTCATCACTTCCTCATTATTTTACTACATGTTACTATTACCTACACCCTGGAGGTTAGTCACATCTGTTGACTGTTTAAGGTGGAAATGTTACCCAAACTCTGTGCTCAATGACTTCACGTTGGCAGCCTGAAATTGGACAAGGTGAGAGTACATATGCCAGAGAAATCATCTATGGTTCAGATTGGAGCCACTTTTCTTCTCCCCTGCAAAGCTAGCTGTGGACCTCTCCCAGTCTCCCTGAGTCTGCTCTGCATCTTCCCTGGTGCCTGAGTCTTCTCTTGTGGGCATGGATATGGGGAGAGATGGTATGTGTACCTGGGGCAAGTCATTGGATCTCTTGGTTTCTTAATGTGACCAATGAAAATGATGATCCAACCTCCAGAGTTGTGGTGAAAACCCTCAGAATTGGGGGGGGGCGGCTAATCTGAAAGAGGGGTGTCATCCTCATGCCTCACTCACCCCCACATCTGGGCAGTCAAGTCCTGGCCTGTCAGCTAACTCCTCCATCCATCCTGCTGCTTGCCACCTAAGCCCGACACCTGACAGTGACAGCACCTGCCTCCTCCACCGGCCCCCACAGTCTCTTCTCCACATGATGACCAGAGTGACCCTTAGTCACAAACAACTGGATAGGGCTCTCCTCTGCTTAAGGTCCTCAAAAGCTTCCCTTCCTCTAGGCTGATGTCTGGGCTCCTTACTGACGCTCACAGGCTTCCTGCCTCAGCCACTGCTGCCTTCTCCAGCTCCCCTTGTACCACTTCCTCCACACTGCAGCCCAGTGGAACCTCTCTTCAGTTCCTCCCACTGCCATGGCCTCTGGCTCCTCCTGGCTCTCCCATATGCTGAGCCTCTTGCAGGAGATGCTCTCCTTTTCTCTCCCTGCCAGCCAGCTCCTCACTTGTTCCTGAAGGCCTCCTTTGACCCTACAGACCACAGCGCTATTTCCTTTCTGTCCACTTGGTGCCCTGTGATTGCTTCATTTCCTTCCACTGTCCCTGATTTGATGGTAAGTTCCCTGCTCCTTCCCTGGCACTGCCATGCCTGGACTGTAGCGCATTCTCAACAAAGGTCTGCTAATTAAATGACCTGGTCAAAGTGGATGCCCAGGAGAGGGGCAGGGAGGAGACTGGGCTGGTTTTTACCTTCTCTGGTCTCTTTCCCAGCCCCACTCACCCCCTCATCAGGAATCAGGACAGTAGGTTCAATACATCATCATCATCATAATGGCTGGCGCTTATCAAGCCATTGCTAGGTAACAGTTAAATATACCATGACCCCCACTTCACAGATCGAAAGACTGAGACTCTAAAGGTGACCTGCCCGGGTGACCTAGTTAGCTGGTAGCAGAGCTGTGCCTGGAACGCTGTACTAGGCTCACGTTGTGAACCACCCACTTGCTGAGGGGGTGACGGTCAAGCCTCACCTGCACTCCTCGCTGTTCCAGGTGTTGGATCAGGCTTTTCCTCATGATTAACCTGGTGGGAAGCGGGTGCCAAAGGCGGTGATGAGAGGGGACGAGGGAGAAGGGCAGTGGTAGGTCTCTATGGGGACATGCCACCCAGCATCCTTGCCCCCTCACCATTTGGAAACCATAGCCGCCAGCTTGTTCAGCCCAGAGCAGGGAAATGGGAAGTAGGTCCTGCAGAGAGATAGTGTCATGGTCAGTCCCCTGCATCTTACTCTGTCACAGGGGTGGGGTGTTGGCGGCCCCTGGCCAGTGTTACCCGGGCCGGTCTAGAAGAACCTTTGCAACTCCCCAGATGAACAAGTCCTCTACTGCTGGGTGAGATTCTACCCTGACATCCGGGCCTGCATACTTGGAGAGTGTGCCTTCCCCTCACTGTTTTACAAAAGAGGAAGCTCAGTTTTTGAGAGCCAAAGACCTGAGCCCACTCGATTCTCAAGCTGGATGTGCAATCTGAAAGTCCCCTGGTTGGGCCTGACCAGCTTCCTGAGGCCAAAGCTCAGTGGGTCTGCTTATCGTCCTGATTGGCCCACGTCAGGGATGATTTTAGGGGCCCTTTATAAATGTCCCAGTGCAGGCTCTGGAGTGAGACCCAGGCAGGCAAATTCGTACCCTACACTTCCAGCTGTGTGGCCTTGAGCAAATAATAGAACCTCTCTGAACCTCAGATTCTCCGGGGGTACTGTGGGGGGTCACGATTCCTGTAACTTCTGGGCTGCTGCAAGGTAAAGCTCTCATCAGCTAAGGGATGTGAAGACACTTTGCCAACCCTATATAAGGTTCTGCACACAGAGCGCAGTAGTCTGATGATATCTTTGTAGCAAGGGATTGTGGGGGCTTGCTGGGACCTCCCTCAGGGCAACAGAGGGGAGAAGAAAGCACTAGAGCTGCCACAGAGTTCTCAAAAAGGGAAGGGAGGGGCCAGGCTTAAGAGCTGGCGAAGTATCCAAATTCCTGATACTTTACCCAGCTGTTACTTTGTTAATCCTGGTCTCCCAGCAGGAGAAAGCTTGCTTTTCCTTTTGAGAATCAGAGAATGATACTATAACTGATTAATATTTGTCTCCCAGCCAGACTGTGTAGGCTCACTGGGGACAGGGACCTTACCCCACCCACATCTTATTTACTAGTGTAGTTGCACCTAGAACAGAGTAAACATTTCGATAAATATTTGTTGGATGAATAAATAAATACTTTGTCCTAAACTCTATCCACATCAACACACATCTGCATAGAGTTTCAAGGGGTACGTGGGCCCCTGCTCAGAATTCATGAATGCTTGCGGAGAACCACTGTCTTCAGAGGACCCTGGGGGCTATCCTTGAGGATGGCCAGGGAGCTGGGACTTGAGGTGTGGGGTATTTCTCTGAGGACAGAAGCATCTGGGGACCTGGGGGAGGATGCAGAAGGAAAACAGGAACCCTGTGGGTACCTATTGATGATGGTGGGCAAGAAGCAGATGAAAAACCTCTCCGGGATATGGACGAAGGGCAGCAGCCCCAGGTAATAGAGCAGCACCAACCACAATCCTCGGGTTATCGTGAAGGCGAATGGCATCTCAGGGTTCTGGGAGGCAAGGGGAAGTGAGACGGGGGTCAGTCTGCTTCTGGAAAAGCAGAGAGGAGGCTCGGGCTGCAGGGGGAACAGTGCTGGACATTCAGAAGCTCTACTACTTGCAGGATCAAAGCTATAACCTTGGCCAGGTGTTCAGGCCTAATTGCACCCCTCCCCTCCTCCCCAATCCCCCAGTTCCCACCATCATGCCTGTGCTCACATTCTCTCTAGCATCTCTCCTCTCCAAATTCTACCCTCTGAGACCCTTCTCAGGGCCAGTCAGTTCCTCCACACACCCCCAGACCTGCCCAGCCTCTGCCCTGGAGCCTCCTGCTCCTGAGAGGAGGGGTGGCTGGAGGAGGGAAAGCATGGACTCACAGCAGCCCTGCACTTCTTCATGATTGAGCTCTTTTCCGAGGCCCAGATGGTGATTTCATTGCGGTCAAAGTGCCTCACCAGGCCAGCTATCTGGGGTGGGGAGGGATGATGATGATGATGATGATGATGATGATGATGATGATGAAGGGGAGTCAGGCCTCTCTCCGGCCCCAGGCTCCCCCCACCCTTGCCTGTAGTACCACCTTGTTAATGAGTTCTTCATTTCCCTTTTTGACCTCCACGCTCATGGGCATCCGAGGGAACCTCCGGAACACATCCTCCAGACTCACCATACGCCGATCTGACCCATGTGCAAAGTGGCCTAGGTGGGTTGTGCAAGAGGGATCAGAGGGGGATGGGTGGGGTGGGGTGGGAACCTGGTGGGAGGAACGGAGTCCCAGTGGAGAAGAGAGGGCAGGAGGTGAGGACATGACCCCACTTGGTAAGGTCATGCTCTCACCTGGTGAGAAGTAAACTTCCAGCTCCTCCTTGTAGAGGGGCAGCTCCTGGGGAGAATAGGGAGCAAGTGACCAGGAGGCTCGAGTGGAAGCATAGTGGCTCTTTGGGGATTGTGGGGGAGGCCAGGCAAAGCCCACCTCAAAGTCCAAGCTGCTCACATCCCTATTCACGCCTGACTGGCGAGACAGGTTCTCGTCGTGGGACAGCACCACCACACCATCCCGTGTCAGCTGGCAGTCAAGCTCCAGGAAGTCGGATCGCTGGGCCATGGAGCTATGAGAGTGAAGGTCAGTGCAGGGGGGCACCCAGGGAAAGGGGGAGACCAGATCACAGGGTGGTGCAGAGGTTTAGGGGAGTGTGGGGCAGGACTCACAGCAGGATGTGCAGCGCATAGCTGCACACCTCCAGGGGGCCCCAGTCACTCAGGCTAAGAAGTGAGTGGCGCCCTCTGGTGTCATGCAGTGCACGTCTGGCACCACCTCAGGCTGCAGCTTGGGGGCAGGTACACTCACTTCTCCATGGCTTCTATGGTGTGTTCCAGTCGCTCTCCAGATCCTGTGTGGGGCAACTGGGTGGGTCCCAGGGCCTGGCCTCCCACCTCTCCCCTTATCCCCTGCCTCTTCTTCCTTCTTCCACATCCTGCCCTGCCACCTGGCTCTCCTCCCCCCTGGGGCTCGGCTTGCTTTCTAATAGCCTGCTGCTGGGGCCTCCCCTGCTGCTGTCCACCCTGGCACCTTGCTGTCCCGACTCCACCCTCAGTAGTCACCATCGCCATCCTCCCTTCCTACTGGAGCCCAGCTCACCTGCCCGGTGGGCCCCCAGGCGCGGCAGGAAGGCTGGAGCCCAGGGTGTGTGCAGCAGGCGAGGCCGGCGCAGGAAGAAGATGGAGAGCATGACATAGCCGCCCAGGGTGGGTAGGGCATAGTACAGCAGAGGGCTCATGGTCATGCTGCCTCGCTGGGCTCCCGCCGAGTGAACCCAGACGCTCCTGATGTACTGTGCTGCCTCTGCTGACTGCCTGCCCGGTGTAGGCTGGCTCCGCCACTGGTCGCCACCACACCCCTGGGACCTGCTGAGCCTGCTCCTGGCCTCAGGCCAGGCTGCAGTGCTCAGCTGGGGATGGGGGAAAGGCAGGAGGAGAGACTCCAGCAGCCCTGGCTCTCCCACCTTTAGACCTTTCACAGACCCCAGCACCCTGCTCTCCTTGGCCACACTGCAGGAAACAAACCCCCTCCCCCACTGGGTTGGCTACAACCTTCCCCCCTCCCCCTCCCATCTGTTTGCAGCTTGGGTGTCTAACAAGCCACCCTTAGCCATTTCCAGAGAATCTAGGGGTGTGTAGGATGCCCCTGAGTCACCCCCAAAACACCCCCAGCCAGTTAGACAGGAAGCCAGTACAGAGGGAGAGGACAGTGACTAAGGGGAAAATTGACCCCGCTCTGTCCAGGAGTCTGGTGTTCCTGACAATCCTGGGGAGCCAAAGATCACCAAGACTGGGTGAAGCCACACAACTGGGAAATGGCTGGGCAGGTGTGTCAGTCCTCAAAGCAGTGGTGAGGGTCGGGGCGTCGGCAAATACAGACAGAGCCAGGGCCATCATATACACATCTCTATATTTATATATTAGATACAGGCACAGGGGTGGGCAGGGGCACCAGGCTGTCCTCGTGCCCCCAGCTCCACTTCTGTTCACCCACACACAGAGGCAGCAGGGGGTGTTAGATGTGGCAGCTTTGAGGGAGGGGGTTTAGGCCTGGGCCCTGTTCCTCAGGGGGACTAGCCCTGGAGCCTTAGGAATATTCCTTCAGGGAAAACGGGGTGGGGTTTTAATGGGTCAGTGTCCCCCATCCCCCCACCACCCTTCAGTCGGTCCCCGGGCAGCCAGAGCCCTTCCATTCCAGAACTACCAGAGACTGGGATAGCTGGGGTAGACGAAGGCAAGCAGCAGAGGGCGATTTACTTTGGGGCCACCTAAGCCCCTCAGGTCCTGGGAGGGGAGGCGGGGCAGAGGGAGACTTGGCCTGCCTGGAGCAGGAGGCCAGAGCAAAGCCGTGGAAGGTGGCCAGGTGCACCCTCTGCCCCGACCTGGGCCACCAGGGGTCTGGGTGGGGCACAGTGTCCATTTCCTAACAGTCCGGCAGGGGAGGGGCAGGCAGGAGGCAGAGCCTAAACAAAAAGGCAGGTGGGAAAGGGAAAGGAACCGTTAGCACCCACCAGTGGACCTGCCGGAGCCCTGACCTCCACCTCCCTCATCCCATCCTCATGGCTGCCTGGGATGGGCCTTGTGTTCTTTAACCATACTTGGTGAGAGCATCAATGCCTATCTCAGGGTACAGCTGGAGGGCAGAATGAGTTAATGCACATAAACCCCAGAGAACAGTGCTTAGTGCTCAGTGTTTGCTCTCGTCCTTGGGACACTCCCCAGGAAACTGAGGCACAGAGAGCTGAGGTGTCTTGCACAATGTCACATGGCTCTTACTAAGTGTCAGGGCTGGAGTTTGAGTGTAGGTGTGTCTGCCTTCCTTCCATCAGGCTGCAGCTGGCCAGAAAGACGGAAAAGAGACTCGAGGAAGGAGATCTGTGTGGGCGGGCACTTGATCCACTGACCCGGGCACCAGGTGTGAGGGAACTTGGCATCTGGGACAGGCTGGGTACTGCTGGCTCCTCCCAAGGCAATTACTGCCCCACCTGCCTCTCTGTCCACACCTGGCTCTGGTCCTCAGATGGGGGAGAGGGGCCCTCAGGGACCTCCAGCTATGGAAGCTGGAGCATGCAGGGTGTTGCGAGGTGGGAGACCTTCAGGGCTGGGGGAGAGGGAGAGGGATGTGAAGAATTGGTGGCCCACAGGTCTGTGGCCTGAGCAGGCTCTAGCCTTTCTGTTGCTACCATGCACCTGACTCATGGGTGTGAACAAGCCTGTGATTATATGGAGGTGTGCTGGACACATTGGTATTGGTGAATCTGTGTGTGGGCAGTGGGGAGCACTCACCAGGCCCCAAGGAACAGAGGTGTCTGTCCAGACTAGGGGGCTTCCAGCACCCCAGGCTGGAAGCGGGCTGTCTCCTGGAAGATGAGCTCCTTCAGACGCTCCTTGGGTAGATCATCCAGCTCCATGTCGAAAGTGAAAGGCTCCTCAGCCACTGGCTGGGGTGGCAAAGAAGTCAGGCTCACGCTGGGTCCCCCATCCACCTACCCACCAGCCCTGTTGCTGGTGTCTGGCCCACCTCATCTGTTGGGTCGTAGTACTGCTCCAAGTAGGGATGAGCCAGTGCTTCTTCCACTGTAATCCGTTTGTTGGGGTTAAAGGTCAACATCCGGTCTAGCAGGTCAAGGGCTAGGTAAGGGCAGGAGTCAGGGTCAAAGAAAAGGCTGGAGAAGCTCCCAGAAGCATCACTTTGCTTCTTGTGCCCAGGGTAGTGTCCACTTAGGCAGCTGCTTGGCTCATGTACCCTCCTCTGCACTGAGTTTTTACCCTGTACCAGCCCCCATGTCCCTCTCACCTTTGGAGTCTGACTTGGGAAAAAGCTTGGCCCATGCCACCTTGGTCTTGGAGGGCAGAGACTGTAGGTAGTTTCGGGCCTTCATATTGATGATACAGTTCAAGTCCTCCTGGGATGGAGAGCCTAGGATACCTGTGGGTAAGGTGGGTGCCTCAGTGAGAGCTCTCTCCCTCCTGGGAACAGAAGGAACCCCAAACAGGAGTCCCCTCCAATGAGCTCCAAGCTCTGACAGTTATCTCCCAGCCAATACTATGGTGATGAAGGGCAAGGGGTCTGGATTTGGGCAGCCACAGATTCAAATCTTGATGTGAACGCTTCATAAGTGTGGAGTGTAGCCTTGCTCTTCCCATCTATCGAACAGGGATTGTGTCTGTATCTCACTGAAATACTGTGAGATGCTGTAGGGGCTCCACACATGGTAGTACCCTGACCATCAAGAAATCTCACCTCCCACTAATCTCCTCCTACTTGGCTGGCCAGGCCCCCCTCACCTAGAATGTGGTTGAGCTGGTCCAGGTAGTGCTTGCCAGGGAAGATGGGCCGGTTGGAGAGCATCTCAGCCAGAATGCAGCCCACAGACCAGATGTCGATGGACTTGGTGTAGCCCTGGGGAGGAGGAAAAAGCAGTGGGCTCCTGGACCAGCCTCAACAGGGGTCTGCTGTCTGGGCCAAGCCACTACTCCAATCTAGGCTCAATACCAGCCAGGGAGGAGCAGGGCAGAGGCCTGGAGGCAGACTTCCTGCATCATGGGGGTCATGCCTGGCTCCGAAGTGGCTCCAGGGCTTTCTGAGACCTGGCCCCTGCCCTTTAGGGGTGGGTGCCCCCCCCCCCCATACCTTAGAGTTAAGCATGATTTCTGGAGCCCGGTACCAGCGCGTGGCCACATATTCTGTCAGGAAGCCAGTGTGGTCATGCTCAGGATCGGCAATCCGGGCCAGGCCAAAATCGCAGATCTGGAAGCCAACCAAGGCTGCTAAGCTCAGTGCTCAAGGCCCAAGGCCCACGTGGTCATATCACCCTGCCTCTGCCCACGCTGTTCCCTTTGCTTGTGATGGTTTACTCAAGGGGTCTACTGGTCACCTGGAAGCCCCAGACCCATGGGACAAGGGGACAGGCACCCAAGCCTCTGACCTTAAGGTCGCAGGTGGTGTTGATGAGCAGGTTAGAGGGCTTTAAATCCCGGTGGAGCACATTGGCTGAGTGGATATACTTGAGACCTCGCAGGATCTGGTAGAGGAAGTAGCAAACATGGTCGTTGCTCAGCTGCTGGCTTTTGAGCAACTTGTATAGGTCTGTCTCCATCAGGTCCTGCACGATGTAGCTGAGGATGGCACAAGAGCCCCCCCAGGTGGGGGTAGCGGGAGGCGCTTGGTTAAGAAGAACAGACTTTGGCAGCTAGGCTTCCTATCCCCTTCCAGCTAGTGTCCCTAAGACTCAACCCATATCATGAGCTGGACAAGGCCCAAGCTCAGCAGTTGGGCTCAGGGCCTCTTGCTGCATTCTCGGCTGGCACCCCCTGAACAAAAGTACTTCCATTCCGTGGCCTCTGTTTCCTTATTGGGAAAAGCAGGGATGATAAACTGCAGGAAGCAGGAAAGCTTCACGGTTAAGAGCAACCACTCTGGACTTGTTTTGCTGGTGGCCAAACCCCCACTCCACTGCTCATTGGCCTCATGACCTCAACCCATCTGCACCTCCATTTCCTCATGTGGAAAGCAGGGGAGAGAGAGTGGCTCTTTGGAAAGCAGTTATGAAGACTCAGTGAGGTGACCCATGGAAACCAGCCGGCCCAGTCCAGAGCCTAGCATGTTGTAAGTGCTCAGCAAACATGAACTAGTGTTGCTATGATAAATGCCTAAGCCACATGGCTGTTGAGAGGGTTAAATGAGATAGTGTGAACACCATCTGGCATGCAATAAATGTTTGCTTAAAAATAAATGCCTGCCTTATGGGGAATGGTTTGGGCAAGACAAATGAGGAGAAACTCCCAACAGCATGCTCCTCCTCAAAGAGTGCCTGGCCATACATCAGAAGATGGAAGAGTAAATGTCCTTTGGTATTTTAAGAGAAAACAAAGATTAAACATACGTTAAGTAAATAAATAAATAAATAAATGCCATTTGGTTGCTCTCTGAAAGAATAAGTCAGGGCTGTCTTTTAGAATCAGCCTTGAAAGAGCCTTCTGAAGACACCTGGGCCGATTATGCTGTTTGAGAGGTGAGGAGGCCCAGCAAGATGCAGTGACTTGCTTAAGGTCACACAGCAAGCTAGTGGCGAGTGTGGAGATTTCCTGCCCACAGCTTGTGGTGGGGGCTGCAGACAGTGCAGCACAAATCCCCACATTTGGGTGGAGAACTGGGACTGGCTGGGGGTGGGTAGGGTGGGGAGAGGTGATGGGTGCTATAAGCTGCTAACAACAGGGCCTGACAGGAAGTGGACGACAAGCTAGGGAAGCAATGTGGGGGGGGGGGAGGGCAACAAAGACAAGGCTGTCCCTCCCTGGGCGAAGTGCAAGTCCACAGGTGACTGGGGTGAGGCTCTGAGCAGGAAATGTCAGAGAAAGGACAGTTCTCATCTGGGGGAGGTTAGGAGGCAGCAACAGCAGCACCTGATTTGGGGCTTTCTGAGCCTCAGTTTTCTCATCTTTGAAATGGAGCTGATGAGACCCATCTCATACAGCAGCTGGGAGGTAGAATAAGAAGTGTCAAAGCATTTGGCGTGCACTGCACCTCACTCATAGTAGGCCCTTCAGAACGGGCAGTTTTCTTCCTTCCTGCCTTCCTTCCAGTCTGCAGACCCAGAGAGGAAAGAATCATCATCTGTTAAACAAGAACTGTCTGTGGGCAGAGGCTGGGTCACGTCACAGAAATGCAGATGTCAAAAGACAAAGCTCCCATAGAGCCCAACTCTCACCCTCCCCCCAAATGAGGCACAGCATGGAGCACAGACTTGCCCAAGGCCACACAGCCTGGTTACAGCAGGCCAGGATTCACCTCAGGCCTCCCAGTCCTCTTACACTCTGTGGTCTCTTTTCTGCTGGAAAGTTTCATTTACTGGGTTTGTTTTGGAGTGTGGCAGGAAAGAAGGAAACAGAAAGAAAGCCAACGTTCTCCCAGCCCGGCTCTGAGGCTATGCCTAGCCAGCCATCTGGCCAAGGTGAAGGATACACATCCCTCATGGCGTCCAGGGTGGGCGCCCGCAGAATGTCCCGAATGCCAATGACGTTCTCATGGCGGAAGCGCAGCAAGATCTGGATCTCCCTCAGTGTGCGCTGGCAGTAGGTCTGATGCTCAAAGGGGCTGATTTTCTTGATGGCCACGCGAACCTTGCGCACGTGGTCGTAAGCTGAGCTGAGAGGGTCAGAGAGATGTTGTTGGTGTGGCCTTACATAGGGGGAGTCCAGGCCTGGTGGCCCTACCCAGGCCTGAGCAGGGAGGGGAGGGAGCATGAGAGGACTCTGGCCAAGTCATAAACAATGCTGGTTCCTTCCTGCTGTGAAGGCCTGGGATCTCCAGGGAGAAAGCTGGGGACCAGCCAGGCAGCCCTTCGGTGACTTCACAAACAGAGGAAGAGACTGACCGTTCACTGACTTCCCCTCTCCTCAGCCCTGTCCATTCTAGTTGCCCTGACCTCTCATCCTCCCCTCTCCAGGCTGGGCTCCTTCAACCCAAGACAGGTCCAGGGAGTGGGAGGTGAGTGCAGGACGCACAGTGAGGCACAGTGAGAAGGAGGCGGTCAGGAGGGATGGGAAAGAAGGGATGAGGTGTTAGGGTCAGGCACCTGGGCAGGAGAGCTGTTCCCAGATGAACAAAGGCCCAGAGCGCACAGTGGGGACGAGAGAGCTAACAGACCCCTTCTAAAAGTTGCAAGAACGCACCCCTGGACCCCTCATGGGTCACCGGGCTCCTGGCCCCAGGCCCAAAGCCCTGCCCCACCCTGCCCAGCCCTGAGCTCTGCTCTCCCCAGCTCCTTGGCAGGCCTCACTGGGAGAATCCAAGGCATCCTTTCCCCAGAGTAGGGTCCTTCACTCGGTCCTCACTGATATCACCTCCCCAAGAATACTTCGTGTCTCCGCCTCCTCCCGCGTCCACAGAGTCCCCAGGGTCCCCCCACGGCTCCCCCGCGGACACTCCGATGCCCCTCCCTTCACTACAGAATGGTCGCTCCTGAGGCCTCCCAAGCCCCCTCCCCTTAGAACGTAGGCGGCGCCGCTCCCCCAGAGCACCCCAGGGCCGCGCCGTGGGACGCCCCGCCGGCCTCGTGAAGCCCCCGCCTCTCGGGACCCTGGGAGCGCCCCGGCCCGAGCGCACTCACCCTCGCGCGCGCCCCCCCACGAGCCCCCTCCTCCGGAACGCCCCCTCACCTGACCATGCCGTACGCGCCCTCGCCGATGTAGTGCAGCTCCGTGTAGCGCGGGCCCACGTCGAACGGCTGCCCCTTCACCACCTCCACCTCCCCCGAGACCCCCGGGCCGACCCCATCGGCTCCCCGGGGCTCCCCGCCCCCGCCCCCCTGCGCCGCCGCCGCCGCCGCCATCTCCACTCCTCCCCTCCCGCCTCCCCGCCTCCCCGCCTCCCCCCGGCGGCCCCGCCCGAGGCCCCGCCCCTTCCCGCCCGCCCCGCGCCCCGCGCCCCGCCGCCGGCTGAGCCGCGTGCGCCAGGCCCCGCCCCCGCGCGCCCCCGCGCGCCCCACGTGACCCCCGCGCGCTCCCGGGCGCCCTCGGCTGCTGCCCGGGTCCCCGGTGCCCGGCCGCTCCGTCTGCTGCTGGCAGCCCGTAGGCACGAGCGCGGCGGCCGGGAGACGGTGCACCCCTCCCGCCGAATGCAGGCTAGCCGGCAGGGCCGCCAGGTGACCTTCCCGGAGCCACCCAGCAAGCGGGTGCGGGAGCTGGGGCCGGGACCGAGTCGCCTGGCCCCGCCAGCTCTGCTGCCAACCGAGTCGCGGCCCGGGGCTCGAGATGGAGCCCCAAGGGGGCCCTCCCCAGCCCTCTGGAGTGTGGCCTCCGAGCGAGGCTCGGCCCGACGACACACGGCCGCATCCGCATTTCCCAGTAGCGTGGGAGATGGCTTCTTCGCAGATACGGCCTGCCTTTCACAGATGAGGGGCCGAGGCTGGTGACTTGGAGCCACCGAGAACCCGCAGGTCCAGACTCAGCCTAATGGGTTTCTGACAGGCCTGCGAGAGTGGACTAGGGGCTTGGCCTCTTGCCAGCGACAGTACAGTGCTGGAAGTGAGCACCCATAACCTCAGCCCATTTAGGTGGAACTGCAACAGAAGGGCGGGAAAGCTGCCTGCAGTGTTGACCAGGTTTGGTTAAAATACACTATCAGGCTTCTCTCAAAAAACAGCAAAATAGGTGACGATTTTGTTGTCATTGGACTTGGTGAAACTGGAATCCTGGCAGGATCACCATCTTTTGATGGGATGCAAGATTTTGTAGTTTACACCATACTTGGACCAGCTGGGTTTCTTCCATAGGACAACTGCACATTATAGGTGTCCTCCGATTTTCTTAACAGGATGAGCAGGGGCCATGTCTGTCTTGCTCATTACTGTATCCTCCCCTGTACCTGACGCTCAGACGTTCAAAGATTTTTGACTGGATAAATCAAATTGTATGGATGGGGAGTTGAGACTTAAAATGATATCTTTTGACACAGAGGCAGAGGCTCTTTTCAATTCCATTCAATCTCCCAGAATCAGAGCCTGTTAAAACCCAGGAAAGGGCCCTCCGAGGCCATCCAGTCCATTCCCCTCACTTCACAGAGAAGCTGTGAGCTGGACGCTTCACAAAACACATCTCCTAGCCTTCAGTAAGTAATCACGTTGGGTTTTGTTTGTTTGTTTGTTTGTTTTATAATCCCTTAGAAGCTAAGAGTAGATCCTTATGTGCATTACAGATCAAGAGACCAAATGGAACAGTAATTATGATTCTGAAATTGCTCATAATTAGATCTACAGCCAGGCACTCTAATTCAGATTAATGAGACTGAGTAGCTGGTTCCCAATAGCCTACAAGTCAGTGAAGGTTTAAGAGATGCTAATTAGATCAATGTTTCAGGGTAGGTTTGTTTGTTTGTTTTGTTTTTATTTATTCATTTGATAAGCAATTGAATTGCACTGTGTGCAAAACTCCTAGCTAGGTAGGCACTGTGGCTAATGAAAGATTACTATATAGTTGTGAACTAGTGGGTAAGAGCAAGAGCTGTCTGGATTTCCTGGGTTAGAATCTCATCTTTACCACTTACTTGCTGTGTTACCCTGGGCAGATTACTCTCTGGTCTCTCTACCCACGGAGTTTCTAATCTATTGAAGAGAAAAGATGCACATACATAAATCACTGTAATACAAGATAGATGGATGTCATATATGGTGTGTGAGCTCAGGGTTGGTGAGATCGCCCTCCTTTAGAGAAACAGGGAGGGAGCTAAGGAGGAGATAACATTTGCACGATGGAAAAAGAAGTGGGGTTTTGGAAGGTCGGCATAGAGGGAAGGCATCAAGGAGAAGGAGCAGCGTGAGCCCCAGCACAGAGGCAGGAGCATGATTTGTCTAGTGTGGCTGCAGTATAAAGGATTAAAAGGGGTTCAGGCTGAAGAGGTAGGTTGGGGGCCAGATTGAGGAAGGCCTTGGATTCAGGCAGGGAGTTTGGATGTGACTCAGTAAGCGGTAAAAGCCTTTGAGGGACTTTTGCCAGATCATTTTGCGACTGTGGGAGAATCTAATGACTCAGAGAAAGCACCACGGAGTTCAGCGTGGAGCCAGGTTTCCTGAGCGGGACCGAGCTTCCCGGCAGAGGAAAGGCTGGTGCATCGGGAGTGGTGCCTGCCACATCAAGCTGCTTTTTAGTCTTTTTCGAAGGAGTGTGACTCAGATTGCCCTCTAGTGGCTGAGGTTGGTACTTCCTTGGTCTATTTCGTAGATTGATACTTGTCTTTTTTAATTTTTATTTATTTATGATAGTCACAGAGAGAGAGAGAGAGAGGCAGAGACACAGGCAGAGGGAGAGGGAGAAGCAGGCTCCATGCACTGGGATCCCGACGTGGGATTCGGGTCTCCAGGATCACGCCCTGGGCCAAAGGCAGGCGCTAAACCGCTGCGCCACCCAGGGATCCCCAATACTTGTCTATTAAAGGCTGAACAGCTATTCTGCGCCGGCACTTTTATATACTTTGTCTCCCATCATCCTCATAGCAGCGATATAAAGTAAGTACTATGAACATTTACAGAAAAAAAACAAAAACCCAGAAGCTTACTGAACTACTGAGTTGGAAGGAGCTTTCAGAATAATTTTCTCTCACAGCTCATTGCTCTTTAGAGTTTTTCTAACAGCTGCCATTTGGCTTAGTTCTATCATCTGGATCTATCCAGACTAAATCTTAAACCAGTTCTTTTTTTAAGATTTTTAAAATTTTTTATTTATTCATGACAGAGAGAGAGAGAGAGAGACAGGCAGAGGGAGAAGCAGGCTCTGTGCAGGGAGCCCGACGTGGGACTCGATCCCGGGTCTCCAGGATCATACCCCAGGCTGAAAGCGGCGCTAAACTGCTGGGCTACCAGGCTGCCCTTAAACCAGTTCTTATCTGTGATGTCAAAGTCACAAGAGAGGCCAGCGGGTAGTTCGACTAGGGTAACAAGTGAGTAACATCTGAAGAGCACAAGTGAGCATTCCCATTCCAACCACCTCAACTGGTCAGCACAACCCAAGAAGGCAGCAGATGTGCAGGAACAGGGATCGTATCAGAACATACTTACTAATTTATGAAGATTTAAGAACTGACCTTTTTTTAAAACCCAAAACCCCCTGATATAGTTTGGGTTTTTGTTTGTTTGCATCACTTTTTCCTATCTTAGAGATGAGCTCTACTCAGACATCTCTCCTTTGGCATGAGCATTCTGAAGATCACCCCTTCTCTAAAATCATAATTTAATTTATGATTTATTTGAGAGAGAGTGTGTACCTGCATGTCAGGGCGTGGGGGAGAGGGAGACGGAGAGAATCTCCAGCAGGAATCTAACTCGAGGTGCCATCTCACGACCCTGAGATCATGACCTGAACCAGAACCAAGAGTCTTGGACACACAAGTGATGGAGCCACCCAGGCACCACAATCCCTTCTCTGAAATCTTTGTGGTCAGCACTGCCTGCCCCACTGGGCTCCCTTCTCTACAGTGTCACCCTTGGTTATGTCATACTCTGGTGGTATCAACTGTTTATGTAAATCTCTGCCTTTCTCCTTAGTTCTAGTTCAGAGTTTCAGTGTTTGCCGGACAGCTTCACCTCGAGGCTTGCAGATGCTTTCACATCCAGTGAAACTTGTCCTTTTACTTCAAACCTTTGTCTTCCAGACTCTGCTTGCCGCATTTCTGCCACCAGTCTCAGCGTTGAACCCTGTCCTGTTTCATTTGTCCAGCCAAACTCCTTGCTGTTTTATTATCATCATAGTTACTGAGACCATCATCCCTACTGTGGATCAAACCCCAATTGCTTTTTTTGTTTTGTTTTGTTTTTTACTTTTTAGATAATTTCAGAACTTACCAAAAAGTTACAAAAATATTTCAGGGCATTTCTGTATACCCTTCATCAACGCTCTCTAAATGTTAACGTTTTATTTTTTTTATTTTTATTTTTATTTTTTTTTAAATTTTTTATTTATTTATGATAGTCACAGAGAGAGAGAGAGAGAGGCAGAGACACAGGCAGAGGGAGAAGCAGGCTCCATGCACCGGGAGCCCGACGTGGGATTCGATCCCGGGTCTCCAGGATCGCGCCCTGGGCCAAAGGCAGGCGCCAAACCACTGCACCACCCAGGGATCCCCACGTTTTATTTTTATTTTTATTTTTTTTAAATATTTTTATTTATTTATGATAGTCACACACAGAGAGAGAGAGAGGCAGAGACATAGGCAGAGGGAGAAGCAGGCCCCATGCACCGGGAGCCCGACATGGGATTCGATCCTGGGTCTCCAGGATCGCGCCCTGGGCCAAAGGCAGGCACTAAACCGCTGCGCCCCCCAGGGATCCCCCACGTTTTATTTTTTAAAAAGGATTTTATTTACACAGAGAGGAGAGAGAGAGGCAGAGACACAGGCAGAGGGAGAAGCAGGCTCCATGCAGGGAGCCCGATATGGGACTGGATCCCAGGACTCCAGGACCATGCCCTGGGCTGAAGGCAGGCGTCCAACCGCTGAGCCACCCCGGCGTCCTAAGCCAGTTATTTTGTAGACTGTCCTTGGGTTTGGGTTTGTCTAATGTTTCTTTGTGATTTGTCATTTCGCTTTGTCTTCACTATTATATTCTCCCCGATACTGTTGTACTGACAAGTCTCCTTTCTTCAGCCCTTACGAGGTTTGTATTAAGCAGGCATCTTTCAGTAGCAAGAGGTCAAAGACCCAGCTTAAAACGATTTCAACAAGATAGGATGTTTATCGGCTTCCTGAAAAGCTAGAGGTAGGGACACCTGGGTGGCTCAGTGGTTGAGCTTTTTGCCTTTGGCTTGGTCATAATCCCGGGGTTCTGGGATCAAGTCCCACATTGGGCTCTCTGCAGGGAACCTGCTCCTCCCTCTGCCTAAAATCTTTTAAGATTTTATTTATTTATTCATGAGACACACACACAGAGAGAGAGAGAGAGAGAGGGAGGGAGGGAGGCAGAGGGAGAAGCAGGCTCACTGCGGGAAGCCTAATGTGGAACTCAGTCCCAGGATCCTGGGATCACGCCCTGAGCCAAAAGCAGATGTTCAACCACTGAACCAGCCAGGTGCCTCGCTGTTTCTGCTTTTATGGATGCTCTTTATGTGACATGGGTTTTTCAATAAAAGGAATCTTTTCCAGTTCCAGAATTAGCTCAAATACCACCTTTTTATGAGGTGTTTCTTGGTCTCCTCCACCTGCACGTGCTGCACCTATGCTTCTTATATCAAAGAGCTAATGTCAGATTTTTATTATATTTATTTATGGACTCATCCTGCTCTCCCTACTAAGTTGTTAAACGTCCTGAAGGCTATAGAGCTGGCATCTTTACTTTTAAACTCTTACCAGTATCCGGTATTGTTTTGCTCTCGATAGGTGTTTGTTGAATGAGGGACCTGAATATTTATGGCATGGTGTCCATACCCTTCATCAGCTGGGATAGCGCTTTTCTAGATGAGCTCAGGGTTGACTGTGTTCCTGTTAAAATGCAGCATCCAAAATAGAATCCCATTTTCTATATGTAGCCTAACCAGTGGGAGTGCAGTGGGAGTATTGCTTCCCTTGTATTGGGCCAATATTTTATTTTTTTTTCCACATAGAGCCTTTCCTTGAACCCCCAATCTGAAATATCTGCTCTTCATAGGCCTCCCTCACAGTGTTCTTTTCTTGCATGGAACTTAGCACAATTTGTCATTACAGATTCATTTGTGAGGTGATGGAGTGCAGTGATTAGCAGTGTGGGGGCTGCAAGGTCCCTTCTCTTTCTGCTTCTGTGGATTTGCTTCCCAGAACTGTGAATGGAGAGATGAGGTATGCTCCTCTTACCTGCAGAAGCTTGGATTGTATTCTTCTTTCTTTTTTTTAAAGATTTTGCGTTTTGACAAAGAGAGAGAGCTCAGAAGCAGGGGGAGGGGCAGAGGGAGAGGGTGAAGCAGGCTCCCTGCTGAGCAAGGAGCCCCATGTGGAGCTCCATCCCAGGCCCTTGAGATCATGACCTGAGCTGAAGGCAGGTGCTTAACCAACTGAGCCACCCAGATGCCCCTCTGTCACTCTACTTTGGCTTTTTCTAGGATTTCCTGTAAATGGAATCATACACTATGGAGTGTTTGACTACTTACGCTTAGTATATTTTTGAGATTCATCTGTGCTCTTCTGTATATTAATACTTCATTCCTTGAAACCAGCTTTTTTATTGAGTTATAACTCGTACATCATGAAAGTCAATATTTTAAAGTGTATAATTCAGTAATTTTTAGTATACTTGCAAGGTTATGTCACCATCACTGTTATCTAACTCCAAAACATTCTCATCACCCTCAAAAAGAAACCCTGTACCTATTAGCAGTCCCTGCCTGTTCCCCTCACTCCCTCCAGCTCCTTCCGATCACTAATCTCCTTCTTGTCTCTATGGACTTGCCTATTCTGGATATTGCTTATAAATGGAATAATATAATATGTGGCTTTTTGCACTTGGCTAGTTTTACTTCGCATGTTGTCAAGGTTAATCTAGGTTGTAGCATTCTTTATGCTTGAGTAATATTTTATTGTATGAAGATACCATATTTACATATCCATTCATTAGTTGGTGGATGTTTGGGTTGTTTCTATGTTTTTTTTTTTTTCTTTCCTTAAGTGGGCTCTATACTCATCGTGGGACTTGAATTCACAGCCCCAAGATCCAAAGTTGCATACTCCACCTACTGAACCAGCTAGGTGCCCCTTCACTTTTCTTTTTTTTGTTGTTTTTTTTAAGACTTACTTATTTGTTTTGAGAGAGGTGGGGAGAGGGGCAGAGGGAGAGAACTCTCAAGCAGACTCCTTACCAAGCACAGAGGAGTCCAACCTATGACCCATGAGATCATGACCTGATCCAAAACCAAGGGCTGGAGACTTAACCAACAGAGCCACCCAAGCGCCCACCCCTCCATTTTTTTTTTTTACTGTTATGAATAATGTTGCTATGAACATTCCTGTAAAAGTTTTTGTGTGAACATATATCTTCAAATCTCTTGAGTATATATTTAGGATAATTGCTGGATCATATGGTAACTTTATGTTTAACTTCTTGAGGAACTGCCAAAGTGTTTTCCGTGGGGGCTGCACACTTTTATATTACCAACAGCAGTATATGAGAGCTTCAGTTTCTCTCCTCACCTCTTATTATTATTTGTCTTTTTAAAAATTATGTCCTTGTATTATTATGTTAAAAAAAAGAAACTATTGCTTACTCCAAGGTCATGAAAATTTATATCTGTGTTTTCTTCTAGAGTTTTAGGGTCTAGTTTTTTTTTAAGACTTTATTTATGTATTCATGAGAGACACACACACACACACAGAGGCAGAGACACAGGCAGAGGGAGAAGTAGGCTCCATGCAGGAAGCCCGATGTGGGACTTGATCCCGGAGCCAAAGGCAGACGCTCAACCGCTGAGCTATCCAGGTGTTCCTATGGGTCTAGTTTGTATATTTAGGTCGCTGATCCACTCTTAGATATTTTGAATGTGATATGAAGTAGAGGTCCAAGCTCATTCTTTTGCATGTGGATATCCAGTTATCCCAGCACCATTTGTTGATAATACTATTCTTTCCTCATTGAACTGTGTTGGCACCCTTGTTGAAAGTCAACTCACCACAAATATATGGGTTTAATCTTTGGACTTTCAGTTCTATTCCATCAGTGTAATCATTGTTTCTTTCTTTCTGCTTGCTTTGGGTTTAGCTTATGCTTCTTTTTCCAGTGTCTTAGGGTGGACAATTGGGTTGTTGTTTAGAGATCTTTCCTCTTTTCTAACACCGGCACTTCTTATATGGGTTCAAATTTATAGCTATTCCCCTTTAAGCACTCTCAGATGCACACCATAAGTTTTTATATATTGTATCTTCATTTTCATTCATCTCAAAATATTTTCTTTTCTTTTTTTTAAGACTTTACTTATTTATTCATGAGAGACAGAGAGAGAGAGAGAGACAGAGACAGAGACATAGGCAGAGGGAGAAGCAGGCTTCATGCAGGGAGCCTGATGTGGGACTCGATCCCAGAGTCCTGGGATTATGCCCTGAGCCAAAGGCAGATGCTCAACCACTGAGCCACCCAAGCATCCCTCAAAATATTTTCTAACTTCCCTCATTAGTTCTTTTTTTTTTTTTGACTCACTGATTATTTAAATAGCATGCTGTTTAATTTCCATATATTTGTGAATTTCCCAAATTTCTTTTTTTTTAAATAGACAATAGCAGAGTTACTAAGAGATTGGGCATTTATTTATTTATTTATTTATTTATTTTTAAAATTTTATTTACTTACTCATGAGAGACACACACACAGAGAGGCAGAGACATAGGCAGGGAGAGGAGAAGCAGGCTCCATGCAGGGAGCCTGATGCGGAACTTGATCCCAGGACTCTGGGATCATGACCTGAGTCAAAAGCAGACACTCAACCACTGAGCCACCCAGGTGTACCATCTATTTATTTATTTTTAAAGGAATCTCTGTGCCTAGTTGATGCTCAAACTCACCACCCCGAAATCAAGAGTTGCATACTCTACCAACTGAGCGAGCCAGGTGTCCTCCCAAAATTTCTTTTTGTTACTAATTTCCCTCTTCATTGTGATCAGAGAACATATTTTTTATGATGTCAGTCCTTTTACATTTATGGAGAATACAGTCTAGCATATGGTCTCTCCAGGAGAATGTTCCATGTGCACTTGAGAAGATATGTATGTTCTGCTGTTGAGAGAGCATTCTATGCCTGTTAGGTCTGTCCTGTGTTTGGTGTTGTTCGGGTGTTCATTGTTTCACTACTGCCTAACTATTCTATTTATTACCAAAAGCGCAGTATTGACATCTTCAATCATTGTTGCTGAATTTGTTTTGCCCTTAATTTTGTCTGCCTTATTTCTTTGTTAGGTAGGCATATGATTATAATTGCTACATTCTTCTGATGGGTTGACCTTTTCACTTTATTTATTTATTTATTTATTTATTTATTTATTTATTTATTTATTAAGATTTTGTTTACTTATCATGAGAGACAGACAGAGAGAGAGGCAGAGACATAGGCAGAGGGAGAAGTAGGCTCCCTGTGGGGAGCCTGATGTGGGACTTGATCCCAGGACCCCAGATCACAACCCGAGCCAAAGGCAGATGCTCAACCACTGAGCCATCCAAGTGCCCCAACCTTTTCACCTTAAAATGTCCCTCTTTATCTGTAGTATCATCTTTTTGGTATTAAAGTCTATTTGGGGATGCCTGGGTGGCTCAGTCAGTTGAGCCTCTGACTCTTGGTTTTGGCTCAAGTCATGATCTCTGGGTTCTGATGGAGCCCCAAGTCAGGCTCCGAACTCAGCAGGGAGTCTGCTTGAAGATTCTCTCCCTCTGCTCCTCTTCCTACTCACTCTCTCTCTAATAAATAAATAAATATTTTTTAAAAGTCTATTTTGTCTGATATTAGTGTAGCCATTCCAACTTTCTTAGGGTTGCCTTTTGCATAGTATATCTTTTTCCATTCATTTACTTTCAACTTATTTGCATCTTTCAAACTAAATTCCCTTTATTGCTTTCTTTTGCATTGAATACATGTTTTCATGTGTCATTTTTTCTATTAATTTTTTACTGTATTTTTTACTTATATGCTTAATAGTTGCTCCAGGACTTACCATCTACATATTAATTAACTAATCAGAATCTACATTAAATTTATGCTAATTTAATTCCATTGAGGTATAGAATATTACTCCTTTGTCACTCTGTTCCCCCTTCCCCTTTTTTGTGCTATTATTGTTATATATGTTACTGCATATTTCAAACCCAACATGTTACTGCATATTTCAAACCCAACAATACATTGCTATAAGTTTATATAATTTCATGTCACTAAGGAAGTTGAGAAAAGTAAGAAAGGAAGGGAAGTATATATTTAGAGTTTCTTATGTTTATCCCACCATTCCTGGTTCTCTTTGTTTCTGTGGGTTCAGTCACCATCTGGTGTAATTTACTTATATCAATACAATTTTGATCCCACCCACCTTTGAGCTGTTGTCAAATATATTAGATTCTTATATGTTATAGGCCCAACAATACAATTATATGTGTATTATTTTATATTATTGCTTCTAAAATCATTTAAGAGAAAGAAAGAAAAATATGCCTTCATACTGACATAAGAACATAATTACCTTAATTGGTACTTTTGCTTTTCTGTGTGTGGATTTGAATTTCCATCTGGGTTTACTTGCATTCAGCTTGACACATTTCTTAGTATTTCTTGTAAGGCAGGTCTGTTAACGCATTTTCTCAATTTTGTTTATCTGAGAATATTTTTATTTTGCCTTCATTTGTGAAAGATAGTTTTGCTGGATATAAGATTTATTGGTTGATTTTTTTTCTGTCAGTACAGCTGATCTTTATTATTCTCAAATTCTGTATTTGCAAATTTTCTTACTTGCTAAACTTATTTGCAACCACAGAATGAGTACTTATGGTGCTTTCATGGTCATTCATGGGCATGTGAAGAACAGCAAGAAATTTAGATCAACAGATGTGCATGTTCCAAGATGAGGTTGAACAGTGATGCTCTCCCTTCTTTTTAAAAATTTTAAATGTTTAAAAATTGTAGGGAACCCTGGGTGACGCAGCGGTTTGGTGCCTGCCTTTGGCCCAGGGCACGATCCTGGAGACCCAGGATCGAATCCCACGTCGGGTTCCCGGTGCATGGAGCCTGCTTCTCCTTCTGCCTGTGTCTCTGCCTCTCTCTCTCTCTCTCTCTGTGACTATCATAAATTAAATTAAATTAAATTAAATTAAATTAAATTAAATTAAATTAAATTAAAATAAAATAAATAAAAATAAAAATTGTATTAGATTTAAGTTCTTTTTTTTTTTTTTTAATTTTTATTTATTTATGATAGTCACAGAGAGAGAGAGAGAGGCAGAGACATAGGCAGAGGGAGAAGCAGGCTCCATGCACCGGGAGCCTGATGTGGGATTCGATCCTGGGTCTCCAGGATTGCGCCCTGGGCCAAAGGCAGGCGCCAAACCGCTGCGCCACCCAGGGATCCCATATTAGATTTAAGTTCAATTAACATTTAGTGTATTATTAGTTTCAGAGGTAGAGTTCAGTGATTCATCAGTTGTGTATGACAGCCAGTGTTCACTACATCACGTGCCCTCTTTAATGCCCATCACCCAGTTACCCCATCCCCCCACCAACCTACCCTCCAGCAACCCTCAGTTTGTTTCCTATAGTTAAGACTCTCTTATGGTTTGCTCTCTGATTTTCATATTATTTTATTTTTCCCTCCCTTCCCCTATGATCCTCTGGTTCATTTCTTAAATTCCACATATGAGTAAAATTATATGATACTTGTCTTTCTCTGATTGACTTATTTTGCTTAGCATAATACCCTCTGGTTCCATCCCTGTCATTGCAAATGGTAAGATTGAATATCTGGGCTCTTTCCATAGTTTGGCTAGTGTGGACATTGCTGCTATAAACATTGAGGTGCAGGTGCCCATTTGGATCACTATTTGTATCTTTTGAGTAAATACTAGTAGTGCAATTGCTGGGTCATAGGGTATCTCTATTTTTAACTTTTTGAGGAACTTCCATACTGCTTTCTAGAGGGGCTGTACCAGCTTCTGTTCCCACCAGCAGTGTAAGAGGGTTCCCCTTTCTCTACATACTTGCCAACATTTGTTGTTTCCTGACTTGTCAATATTAGCCATCCTGAAGGTATGAGGTGGTATCTTATTGTGGTTTTGATCTGTATTTCCTTGATGCCAAGTGATGTTGGACATGTTCTATGTATCTGTTGGCTATTTGTATGTCCTCTTTGGAGAAATGTCTGTTCACATCTTTTTTTTTTTTTCTGTTTTTTTTTTCTGTTCATGTCTTTAGCCCATTTCCTGCCTGGATTCTTTGTTTTTTGGGGTGTTGAGTTTGATAAGTTCTTTATAGATATTAAATACTAGCCCTTTATCTGATAAGACATTTGCAAATATCTTCTCCCTTCTGTAGGTTGCCTTTTGGTTTTGTCAACTGTTTCCTTTGTTTGCAAAAGCTTTTTATCTTAATAAAGTCCCAATAATTCATTTTTGCTTTTGTTTCCTTTGCCTTTGGAGATGTATCTGGCAAGACGTTTTTATGGCCAAGGTTGAAGAGGTTTCTGCCTCGGAAGGTAGATGCTCAACTGGTGAGCTACCCAGGCATCCCCCTCAATTTCTTTCATAAATGTTCTATAGTTTTCAGAGTATAGATCTTTTACCTCTTTGTTTGAGTTTATTCCTAGGTATCTTATGTTTTTTAGTAAAATAGTAAATGGGATTGATTCCTTAATTTCTCTTTCTTCTAATTGTTAGCATATGGAAAACCATTGATTTCTGTGTTGATTTTATATCCTGCCACTTTGCTGAATTCCTGTATGAGATCTAGCAATATTTTGGTGGAGTCTTTGGGTTTTATACATAAAGTATGTCATCTGTGAAGAGTGAGAGAGTTTGACTTCTTTGCCAGTTTTGACGCTTTTTATTTCTTTTTGTTGTCTGATTGCTGAGGCAATCCTAGGACTTCTAGTACTATATTGAACAGAAGTGGTGAGAGTGGACATCCCTGTCATGTTCCTGACTAGGGGAAAAGTTCTCAATTTTTTCCCCATTGAGAATGATATTCCCCTTGGGCTTTTTGTATATGGCTTTATGATATTGAGGTATGTTCCCTCTATCCCTACACTGCAAAGAGTTTTAATCAAGAAATGATGCTATATTTTGTCAAATGCTTTTTCTGCATAAATTGAGAGGATGATATGGTTCTTGTCCTTTCTTTTTGTAAGATTTATTTATTTATTCATGAGAGACACACATAGAGAAAGAGGCAGAGACATAGGCAGAGAGAGAAGCAGGCTCCATGCAGGGAGGCCAATGTGGGACTCGATCCCTGGGACTCTAGGCTCATGCCCTGGGTCGAAGGCAGGTGCTAAGCTGCTGAGCTACCCAGGCATCCCTTGTCCTTTCTTTTTTTAATGTGGTGTATCACATTGATTGATTTGTAGGTGGTGAACCATCCTTCCAAATTTTCTCTTGCAATCAAGTTCAAATTTTAAAGCATTCTGGTTTGAGAATATGCAGGGAATAATGTCAGTCTTTTGGTACTGGTTGAGACCTGATTTGTGACCCAGTATGTGATCTATTCTGGAGAATGTTCCATGTGCACTTGGGAAGAAGTTGTATTCTGTTGCTTTAGGATGGAATGCTTTGAATATATCTGTGGAGTCCATCTGGTCCAATGTCATTCAAAGCTCTTGTTTCCTTCTTGATCTTCTGCTTCAATGATCTATCCATTGCTGTGAGTGGGGTGTTAAAGTCCCCTACTATTATTTTATTATTATCAATGTGTTTCTCTAGATGATCTGCCTTCTTATTTCAGTTATTTTTTTTTTTTTTGTTTTTTTTTTTTATTTTTTTTAAAGATTTTATTTATTTATTCATGAGAGACAGAGAGAGAGAGAGAGAGAGAGAGACAGGCAGGGGGAGAAGCAGGCTCCATGCAGGGAGCCTGACGTGGGATTCAATCCCGGGTCTCCAGGATCAGGCCCTGGGCCGAAGGTGGCGCTAAACCGCTGAGCCACCCGGGCTGCCCCTTATTTCAGTTCTTACACTATAAGCAAGTGTCCTTGTCATGGTTTATTTGGTGCTGTGATTTTGCATTTTTGTGCATTTTGGTGGTGTGTTTCTTGTTTAAATAGCTTCCAAACATAGTTCTGAAGTACTGTCTAGTGTTTCTAAGTGCAAGAAGGCCATGAAATGCCTTAGGAGAAAAATACATGTGCTAGAGAAGGTTCATTCAGGTATGAATTATAGTGCTGTTGGCCATGAGTTCAATGTTAGTGAATCAATAATATATATTAGATAAGGCACCTTTAAGCAGAAATACATATAAAACAAGATTATACAAACTTTTAGGAACAGGTTTAAATGGCATAAGTCCATTTTAAAATTAAATTTAATTTTTTAAAGATTTTATTTGGGGTGCCTGGGTATCTCAGTCAGTTAAGTATCTGCTTTTGGCTCAGTCATGGTCCTGTGGTCCTGGGATTGAGCCCCACATCGGACTCCATGCACAGTGGGGAGTCTCCTTCTCCCTCTCCCTCTGCCCCACCCCTGCTTATGCTCTCTCTCACTCTCTCTCAAATAAATAAATAAAATATTTTTTTAAAAATTAAAAGATAAAGATTTTATTTATTTATTTGAGAGAGCATGTGGGAGAGAGTGCATGTGAGAGAGCAAGCATGGGATATGAGGGAGGCCAGGGGAAAGGGAGAAGTAGGCTCTGTACTGAGCAGGGAGTTTGACATTGGACTTGATCCCAAAACCCTGGGATAATGACCTGAGCTGAAGGTAGATGCTTTTTCTTTTTAATATTTTATTTATTTATTAATGAGAGACACACAGAGAGAGGGAGAGAGAGGCAGAGATACAGGCAGAGGGAAAAGTAGGCTCCACCAGGGAATCCAACACGGGACTCGATCCCGGGACTCCAGGATCACGCCCTGAGCTGGAAGGCAGATGCTTAACTGCTGAGCTACCCACGTGTCCCCGAAGGTAGACGGTTAACCGAGTTACTTAAGCACCCCATGAATCCATTTATACACAGATTTCTTTTCAATAAATACATTGGAAAATTTTTTGGAGATTGCAATTTACAGTTTAAAAACTCACAGATGGGGATCCTTGGCTGGCTCAGCGGTTGAGCGCCTGCCTTCGGCCCAGGGCACGATCCTGGAGTCCTGGGATCGGGTCCCACATCAGGCTCCCTGCATGGAGCCTGCTTCTCTCTCTGCCTATGTCTCTGCCTCTCTCTCTGTGTGTCTTGCATGAATAAATAAATAAAATCTTTAAAAAAACTTCACAGACAAACCATGTACCTTGAAATAAAAAAAAAGAACAGTTAGGAATTATTGTAAGAATACAACATATAATATATATAGTGTATAAAATGTGTGTTGTTGGGACACCTGGGTTGGCTCAGCCGTTGAGTATCTGCCTTCGGCTCAGGGTGTGATCCCAGAGTCCTGGGATCGAGTCCCACATTGGACTCCTTGTGTGGAGCCTGCCTCTCCCTCTGCCTGTGTCTCTGCCTCTCTCTCTCTCTCTCTCTCTCTCTCTCTGTGCCTCTCATAAATAAATAAATAAAATATTTATTTATTTATTTATTTATTTTTAAGGATTTCATTTATTTATTCATGAGAGACACAGCAAGAGAGAGGCAGAGACACAGGCAGAGAGAGAAGCAGGCTCCATGCAGGGAGCCTCCAGGATCACACCCTAGGCCAAAGGCAGGCACCAAACCTCTGAGCCATCCAGGAGTCCCTAAATAAAATCTTTAAAAAATATATGTGTTGTTTATGTTATTGGTAAGGCTTCTGGTCAACAGTATACTATTAGTAATTAAGTTTTGGAGGAGTCAAAAGTTATATGTGAATTTTTGACTCTGGGGAGTTGGCATCCTAACTCCCATGTTGTTCAAGGGTCAACCTTATGTTGATCAGTTGACAAAAATATTGTGATCAGAGGCTGGAAGGAACTTAATACAGTATTTCCTCCAAAGAGCAAGGGTTCAGTATTTGCTAATTCAGTGTTTGCAGTGACTTTATAGAATATAACTACCATGAACAATGAGACTCAACTATGCCTTGTATGTGTCATCCCACTGCCTCTGGCCCTCACTGTTTTGGACAAGAAGTCAGTAGTTAATCTTATAGTAGCTGCTTTGCATGTGATGACTCCTTTCTTCTGTTAATGCTTCTTTCAATACTTTTACTATAGTGTTTCTGAGTGTGGATCTCTTTGTACTTATCCTACTTAAAGTTCATATTTTAGCAAGTCTTAGCAAATTTCAAAAGTGGTTAGCCAAGTTTTCTTCAATTTTTTTTCTGCTCCTTATTTTTTTTAAAGATTTTATTTATTCATGGGAGACACAGAGAGAGGCAGAACCATAGGCAGAGGGAGAAGCAGGCTCCTTGCAGGGAGCCCGATGTGGGACTCGAATCATGCCCTGAGCTAAAGGCACACCCTCAACCACTGAGCCACCCAGGCGTCCCTCTGCTCCTTTCTCCTGTTCTCTGGTTACTCTGATTACTCATGCGTTGGTATTCTTAAAGGTATTCCACATTTCTTTGAGGCTCTATTCATTTTTCTTTTCTTTTTTTTTTTAAAGATTATTTATTTATATGAGAGAGAGAGAGCACAAACAGGGTGAGTGGCAGGCAGAGAGAGGGAGAGGGAGAACCAGGCTTCCCACTGAATGGAGAGCCTGATGTGGGGCTTGAACTCTAGACCCCAGGATCATCACCTGAGCTGAAGGCAGATGCTTAACTGAATGAGCCATGCAGGCACCCCTGTTCGTTTTTCTTCATTTTATTTTCTCTCTGTTCTCTGGATTCCATTCTGTTTATATTCAAGTTTGTTTATTCTTTTTTTTTGCCCATCCAAATCCATTGAGTTCCTATAGTGAGTTTTTCCTTTTTATTAGTATACTTTTCAACTCCAGAGTTTTTAAAAAGATTTTATTTATTTATTCATGAAAGACACGCGCGCGCGCACACACACACACACACACACACACACAGACAAAGGGAGAAGCAGGCTCCATGCAGGGAGCCCGACGTGGGACTCGATCCCGGGTCTCCAGGATCACGCCCTGGGCTGAAGGAAGTGCTAAACCACTGAGCCACCTGGGCTGCTCTCAACTCCAGAATTTTTATTAAACAATTCCTATCTCTCTCTCTCTCTCTCTCTCTCTCTCTCTCTCTTTTTAAAGATTATATTTATTCACGAGAGACACAGAATGAGAGAGAGAGGCAGAGACACAGGTAGAGGGAGAAGCAGGCTCCATGCAGGGAGCCTGATATGGGACTGGATCCCGGGTCTCCAGGGTCACACCCTGGGCTGAAGACGGTGCTAAACCTCTGAGCCACCCAGGCTGCCCTCTTTGAACATTCTTGTAAGAGTTACATTGGAGTCTATTGAATCTGACACCCGGGGCCCCTGGGTGGCTCAGTCAGTTGTGCAGCTGACTCTTGAATTTGGCTCAGGGTCATCATCTCAGAGTCCTGGGATAAAACCCCCGCATCAGACTCCTTGCTCAGCAGAGTCTGCTTGAGGGTTCTTTCTCCCTCCCTTTCTGCCCTTCCCCCCACTTGTGCTCTCTGTCTCTCTCTCTAAAGTAAATTAAATAAATAAATATTTTAAAAAATCTGACAGTTCCTCTCACAGAAACCACAGGTGGTTTCTGTTACCTGATCTTTTGCTTGTGTGTGGGTCACACTTTTGTCTTTCTTTCATGTCTCATAATTTTTGTTGAAAACTGGGCAGTTTAGGTAAGATCTTGTAGCAACTCTGGATACAGATTCCTATCTTCCTCCCAGGGGGTGGTTTTGGTTTGTTTATTTTCTGACTTGACTAGGGTATTTTAGTTAAGTCTGTTTCCCCTCAGCATGAAACCTTTAGTGTTGCTCCTCAGAGGACACAGCCTTGGGCAGTGACTTTGGGATGGGAGTGGATGTAGCAAGCTCTCTTTGATTGTCCCTTTCCCTAACTTCCCTGTTAAGCTATCTGCTTCATTTGGTATTACACACTCATTGTTAGGCTCCACCAATTACTGACTGATTGCTCTATTGTTTGTGCCCTGGAGCATATATTGCTCAGCACTCTAATCCAATTAAATTAATCCACAACCAGAGGTAAGTTGTGAAGCTGGTCTTTGAGGTTTGTTCTGACCTTAAGGAGGGCTTTTCTTAGCTGTATCTTTCCAAGGTTCTCTAAGTTAAATGGTCTATGGTTTAGTCTTGTGGTTCTTTTTTTTTTTTTTTAAAGATTTCATTTATTTATTCATGAGAGACACAAAGAGAAAAGCAGAGACATAGGCAGGGGGAGAAGCAGGCTCCCAGAAGGGAGCCTGATACAGAATGCAATCCCAGGACTCAGGGATCATGACCTGAGCCAAAGGCAGACCTCAACCACTTAGCCACCCAGGTACCCTTATCCTCTAGTCTTCTTGGCTTGCCTCTCCCAGCATGGGATCTCTGCTCTATGAGCAAGCAGCGATGAGAGCAAGCAGAACCTGGTATTCTTTGGCTGTCATACCTGGTACAGAAAGTCTGTCCTATGAATAGGGTCTGGGTGGGAGAAGGAAGCCCCCCTCCCCCGCCCTTTCTGCCACACTCACTGGAAGTTTCATCTCTTCAAGTTGGAGTTGGAGAGGATAAGAAATGCAGGCAGCTTGCTCCTCCTGGTGAAATATAGTAAGGCTTGACCGGGAACCTCAAGATGAAGAGTTGTGTGCTCCACCAGTTGAGCCAACCAGGCATCCCAGAAACTGTCTTTTTGATCACACCTACTCAGAGTGGAATTTCCCTCAAGCTGAGTTGAGGAGACAGAGAGTAAGAGGAAGGAGAGAATTGGTTGTGGCTCACATTCTGCAGACTCTCCCTATTCTTCCCAAATTGTAGTAGGTTTTCTTAAGTATGTGTCTTCATTGGCTCTATGTCATTAGGACAGTTTCCAAAAACTTTGTTTCTTTTTAAAAATAATTTTGCCAGCTTTGTTTTTGGAGGGATTGGATATATAGAACTCCTCACATTGTTATCTCAGAGCTTAATCTCCTCCAGCTTTTCTTTTCTATTTTTTTTTAAAAATATTTTATTTATTTATTCATGACACACACAGAGAGATAGAAACATAGGCAGGGGAAGAAGCAGAGCCTGATGTGGGACTTGATTCCAGGACCCTGGGATCATGACCTGAGCCAAAGGCAGAGCTCAGCCACTGAGCCATCCAGGTGCCCCACCCAGCTTTTCTTTTATAACTTTTTGGTTGTTCTGTTGTTTGCCCTACCAGCTTGTAAAGTACCTCCAGCATCTGCAAAGTTATAACACTTGCCTGTAAATGCTTTCAGCAAATTACTCCTGGGGAGCTTTTTCACTCTGGGCAAACTCCAACTGAAGTCAAATGCAGACAGCCTTGTAAGTGTGGTCTTCTAATGGAGCCACAAGACAGTGCCAATAATGACAATTCTTTGGGAGGAAGACTTGAAAAGAGTTCCAGCCCTGTGCTACTTTCTTCATTGGCTGCTAGTCTGCACTGGGGATGTGGGCTATTTTTCAAGGTTGCAACAGAACTGGAGAGTTGGGGACAGGACTAGGACAAGTTAAAATATCACAAAGTTCACTTTCTTACCAAGATTCAGCCATTTTTCTTGAATGAGCATTCTTCAGGTTGCTATAAGCCTTTGGTTACTTTCCAGAGTTTTGAAAAAAAAAAAAAAGTTGATCCCGGCCCTTTTCATGGGACTTTTCTTTCTTTTTTAAATTTTTATTTATTTATATATTCATGAGAGAGAGAGAGAGAGAGGCAGAGACACAGGCAGAGGGAGAAGCAGGCTCAATGCAGGGAGCCTGATGGGGACTGGATCATGGGTCTCCAGGATCACGCCCGGGGCAGAAGGCGGCACCAAACCGCCAGGAGGCCCTCATGGGGCTTTTCGTTGCTTTTTTGTAGGAGTGAATTTGCATAGGTCCTTTCTTTGCTATTTTTGAGGACATCACCAAAATCAACATTTCATTAATATTAATGTTCAAACTATTATAAATACACTAAACTCCTGTACTTGTGTTCAGGTTTCTTGATAGGATCTGCAATGATGTCCTAAAAGACTGCGTTTCTTCCTTGAAATCAAGACAGAAAGCAAATGAAGTTGTGCAGGTTCCCGTCTAACCGTGTGGGGAGTTACAACAGGGTAACTCCCTGTTGTAACACTATGAAAAAGGAAATGAGGTTTATTTACATGAATACTTCTCACTGCTCCTGCCAGTTGGTGCTCACAAATGATCTGAAGAATATAGTATCTAGAACCTTGCCAGGGTGGACTAACCAAGGTCATTGGTGAATGGTTTCATAAATTACTTTTTAAATTTCTTTTTTTTACATTTTTTTTTTACATTTTTATTTATTTATGATAGTCACAGAGAGAGAGAGAGAGAGACAGAGACACAGGCAGAGGGAGAAGCAGGCTCCATGCACCGGGAGCCTGACGTGGGATTCGATCCCGAATCTCCAGGATCGCGCCCTGGGCCAAAGGCAGGCGCCAAACTGCTGCGCCACCCAGGGATCCCACTTTTTAAATTTCTTGAAAGTCAGGATGTCTGCCTATCCTTAGTCCTTTTCCTATTTTCTAAAATTTCTCAGAGTTTGTCTGCAATGTTTCCAAAACCATATCTTTCAGTATCTTGGGCAATGGACTGCATCCAAATCTGAGGTCTTTAACATTTTAATTGAGTTAATGTTCTCTTATCATTCTTCACTTCTTTGGGACGTCATTATCCTCCACTACAACCTTTGACAATTTTAATCTTGAGCATCATTCTTATAGAAGACAAACCAAATGAAAGTTGAGAGGTTCTGCTTTTTCTTGGTCATCTGTTAATATTACACCATCTACTCTAAGCAATGGGCCCATTTCTTCCTTTTTCTTGCTCCAAATATAGCTATAAAAACACTGTTTGTTGTCTATAGTATGTTTCACAACCTCAGCTCATTCCGAGTTATAGCCATCCTGACACTAGCCCTATAGCTTTATATAGTTTTTGTGTTTATCCCTGAGTAGGTGGCTCTTCTTCTAGTCTCTGTCATAGTCTCCTATGCAGCCACTCTTGTTCCTTTAAATGCTCCGCCATTGCTTCTTCATCAAGATCTAAAAGGGATGAAGGAGATGGAAGAGATAGATATTCTTGAAATGGCCATTGAAATCGCACATATTGTGATATCTGGATGGTTCAGTCAGTTAACCAAACAGCTCTTGACTTTGGCTCAGGTCATGATCTCAAGGTTATGGGATGGAGCCCTGTGTCAGGCTCCATGCTTACTGAGGAGTCTGCTTGAGATTCTCTCTCTCCTTCTTCTTCTGCCCCTCCTGCTCTCTCTCTCTCAAATAAATAAATAAATAAATAAATAAATAAATAAATAAATCTTTAAAAAACTCAGATATTAGTGTTAGAAGATAAACACTTTAGTGTTAGAAGATATTAGTGTTAGAAGATAAACACTTTAGTGTTAGAAGATAAAGAGATTTAGTACATGTAATGACATAATTGTTCATTAATTTCGCATTCAGTATCTAATTTATGCATCATCAATTTAGCATCCAGTGATTAATTTAGTATTGTAATAGTCATAAGCATTGTCTTATTCATGCTGAGTATATTGATGCATAGTTACATGCTGCTTTTTCCCCTAACTTTTTTTTTAAAGTAGGTTTCATGCCCAACATGGGGCTCAAATTTACCACCCTGAGATTAAGAGTCACATGCTCTACTGGCTGAGCCAGCCAAAGGCCCCTTCCCTTAGCTTTTGTTGCATTTATCTGCTACTATGTAACAAACCATCACAATATTTAGTAGCATAAAATGACTTCTTTTTTTTTAAACTTTACTTATTGATTCTGTGGGTTAGGAATTTGGAAAAAGCATATCAGGAAAAGCTATACCCTGTTATACAATGTCCAGCCTCAGCTTGGATGACCTGAATGGCTGGGGATGACTCTTCCAACCAGGGTTGGAATAGCTATGGCTGGAGCACCCACTTCCAAGATGGCTTCTTAACTCATCAGTCACCTGGCCTAGGATGGTTGGGGGCAGGCTCAAATGGGACTGTCAACCATAGTGTCAATGGCTATCCTAACTAGCATGATTATGGCAAGGTATAATCCTTGAAGAAGTCCAAGAAGTTGGACTTTTTACCTGGAAGTTCCAGATTCCAGGAACAAGCATTCCAGTGAGCAGGGTAAAAACTGCATGGCCTTTAATGACCCATACTTGGAAGTCACTAGCATCCCTTCCACCACCCTCTGTTTATTGAAGCAGTCACAGCTTGCCCAGATGAAGACCCTAGACCACCCCTATGACAGGAGAAGTGTCAAAGAATTTATGGTTCAGAAGAATTGCTCAGCCAAGACACAGAATTATAAGCTCAATAAAATGGTTATTGCTTCAAGCCATTAAAAAATTTATAGCCATATTTTAAAAGTGCCTCAGCATTACAAATAATAATTTATAAAGGTGAAGTATGGGATGCCTGTGTGGCTCAGCAGTTGAGCATCTGCCTTTGGCTCAGGGCATGATCTTGGAGTCTGGGGATCGAGTCCCACGTCGGGCTCCCGGCATGGAGCCTGCTTCTCCCTCTGCCTGTGTCTCTCCTCTGTGTGTGTGTGTGTGTGTGTGTGTGTGTGTGTGATGAATAAATAAATAAAATATTTAATATATATATACATATTATATATATATATATATATATAACGGTGAAGTATATGTCTCTGGATGCATGGTTGCCAAACCACTGACTGGAAATATTTATTTATTTATTTTCTTTCTTTCTTTCTTTCTTTTTTTAATTTTATTTATTTATTTGAGAGAGAGAGAGAGAGAGAGAGAATGAGCAGGGAGAGTGGCAGAGGGAGAGGGAGAAGCAGAATTCCTGGCTGAGCAGGGAGCACTATGTGGGCTTGACCAGTGACTGAGGCATCCAGGCACCCCTGGAAATATTTATTTTCAACAAATTTCTTCTTTTGATCAATAAAAGCATCTTTATAAACATCTATAAAAATAAATCTATGCTTCTTATAAAAATGCAGACATACAGCAAGTGAGAAAATTCTCCTCCATCTCAATTGAGTTTTTTTAGTTCTTATCTTCTAAAGTTACATATGTGCATGTTTAGGAATTCTGTGTGGCTTATTATGAAAAACCTGGGTCCTCCATCCCTTGTTTCCTCTTCTCCAGAAGCACCATATTCAACCTCATTAGCGAATTCCTTTATGGTCTCCAAATATCTAAACAGCATGCTCTGGGTGCCTGGGTGCCTCAGTTGGTTAAGCATCTGCCTTGGGCTCAGGTAATGATCTCAGGGTCCTGGGATCCAGCCCTGCCTCAGGCTTCCTGCTCAGTGAGGAGTCTGCTTCTCCCGCTGTCTCTGCCCCTCCCCCGCTTGTACTCTCTTTCTTAAATAAAGAAAATCTTTTTTTTTTTTAAGTAACTAATCTTTCTTTCTTTCTTTCTTTCTTTCTTTCTTTCTTTCTTTCTTTCTTTCTTTCTTTCTTTTAAAGAAGATTTACTTATTTATTTTGGAGAGGGAGAGAGGCAGAGAGAGAGAGAGAGAGAGAGAGAGAAGCAGACTCCTCACTGAACACACAGGGAGCCTGATGCTGGGCTCAGTCTCAACCCTGAGATCATGACCTGAGTGGAAGATAGATGCTTAACCAACTGAGCCACACAGGCACCCCAAATAAAACCTTTAAAAAAACAAATAGCATGTGCATATTGCTGTTTCTTGATTTTTTTTTTGTTTTAGGTATTTTTTATGATCATTTTGGAGATTGAAACTAACTCATCTTTCCTTCACTTCCTGTCTTCCTCCCCACCCCTCACCATGTTACTGTATCACACACAGTTTTAGTTACATAGATATTCCCAGTTGACATCACTGTAACTATGTAAATGTATCCACAGCTGAACCAGGTAGTTACTTTTCTTTTCCTGCACTTTTTTTTTTAATTTTTTATTTATTTATGATAGTCACAGAGAGAGAGAGAGGCGCAGAGACACAGGCAGAGGGAGAAGCAGGCTCCATGCACCGGGAGCCCAATGCGGGATTCGATCCCAGGTCTCCAGGATCGCGCCCTGGGCCAAAGGCAGGCGCCAAACCGCTGCGCCACCTAGGGATCCCTTTTCCTGCACTTTTTGTTCCTCTTTTCCCTACTGAGTTAATAATTATGTCCTGTTCTTGTTTTGTTTGTTTGCTTTGTATGTACAACACTAATTCCATTTTTTTAAAGGTTTTATTTATTTATTCATGACACACACACACACACACACACACACACACACAGAGGCAGAGAAGGAGAAGCAGACTCCATGCAGGGACCCCAATGTGGAATTCCATCCTGAGACTCCAGGATCATGTCCTGGGCCAAAGGCAGGCGCTAAACCACTGAGCCACCCAGGGATCCCCAGTAGTTCCATCTTAAACTCTGCTTTGAGGTATAAATATCTCATTACACTCAAACACATTAGATTTTCTATTGGTTTTATTTTCCTAAAGACCCTGCTCTGAAGCCTTTTTTTTTTTTTTTTAAGATTTTATTTATTTATTCATGAGAGACAGAGAGGCAGAGACATAGAGGAAGAAGGCACAGGGAGCCTGATGCAGGACTCAATCCCCCAACCTGGAATCACACCCTAAGCCAAGGGTGGAAGGAAGCTCAGGTTCCCCCTTCAGGGATACCCAGGCATCCCTTCTTTTCCATTCTTATTGTGCTTGTAGGCTTGTGGCATTAGAAAAATCTTCTTACTGCAGTTATTATCTGGCAGGAACAGAGAGGTAAATACCTGTATTTAACATGCCATTTTGATTTTAATCCGATTTTTAACAGTAAACCTTTTCTTGAAGTATAAGGTGCAGACATCCAGTTTGTTTGTGAGTAAATTGTCTAATTATTTTTTTAAAAAAAGAGTTTATTGGGCAGCCCTGGTGGCTCAGTGGTTTAGTGCCACCTTCAGCCCATGGCCTGATCCTGGAGACCCAGGATCGAGTCCCACGTCAGGCTCCCAGCATGGAGCCTGCTTCTCCCTCTGCCTGTGTCTCTGCCTCTCTCTCTCTGTGTGTGTGTCTCTCATGAATAAATAAATAAAATCTTAAAAAAAAAAGAGTTTATCTATTTGACAGAGAGAGAGAGCATAGGCAGGGGGAGTGGCAGGCAGAGGGAGAGGGAGAAGCAAGCTCCCATTTGAGCAGGGAGCCTAACGTGGGGCTCTATCCCTAGGACCTGAGTTGAAGGCAGATGCTTAACTGGCTGAGCCACCCACACACCCCAAATTGTCTAATTCTTGATAAATTATTTAGAAGTTCAGAAGAGGAATAGCTTTCTGGTAAAATTGGGACCTCAGGGATGTGGACTGGGTTGGAATAGGTAAAAGGAAGTGATGAGAAAACCAAAAGCCAGAGACTGTGAGTTTGCCTGAAATGAAGGGGTCAGGAATAAGAGTCGTGTGGAGAAGACCCCAAGGGACAGATTATAAAGAAATCCCAAGGGCTAGGATAAGATTGGATTTTGTGCCAGATGAGAGTATCCTATCATGTTACTCAGCTTCAGAGTGTTGCAGGAAAATATTTACACGTTTGAATGTTGATAAGGACATTTACAAAAATAGATAAAATGTGATAATTTGTACCATTTCCTGAGAAGATTCTTGGTTGGTGTTAGTGATGTCATATGATTGCACCAGGTATAGTGTGAGTAAAAAGGTAGAAGTTCAGGATCTCAGGATTGTACCTGATGTTTGAGCACTGTAAATGCATTTGAAGGAAAAGGAAAATGTTTCCAAGGGCTCAGCAATGCCAGAGACATAAATATGAAACTCGTTTACCAACATGTGCAGCCACCTTTAGATTACACGACAGATTTGAGACAGAGCTTATCTGCTGCTAGTTTTTTGAAAAGGGGAGATCAGAGAGAAAGCGTAGAAAACAAAATACTTGTCAGTTCAGGATTTATCATTCTCAACAATCTGTGGAAGCTAATGGTGAATGTTTTGAACATTTGTCTCTAAATGAGCATGCTATAATATGATAACACAATTTTAATTTCAAGTGGAAGCACAAAGTTTTCTCCACTTGTTCAACTTCTAAACCTTTATAGGGAAAACCAAGCTGTACCCGAGAAAAAGCATGTGCCAACTCTGCTTGAACCAACAGATGGGATTAGTGGTTGTGTGTGAGCATTTTAGCATTACTCAGCATCAGCATTATCTCTTAATCTTTGGTGTGTTTCCTGGGTTTGTGCTTGGTTTTGAGGTGTTTTACAAATGTTGTGAACCCTGCCATCCCTCATCAGTGTTAAAAGTACTAAGGAGAAAGTGTGCTGGGAGCAATTAATAATCATAAGTCATAAGAGAATGGAGAATAGTCGTGTGTATGCGGGATGAATTTCTCCCCAATAGAAATCCATCCTGAAAAACAATGAACCAATGATGCAACCTGTAGAAATGGGTCACTCACATTAATCATCAAGAGAAGAGGAAAGGCAATTGTCAAATGCCTCCAAGGCCTGTTCACTTGATATTAGTTAGGCAAACTTACAGGCTTGGCTTGGCTAAGGTTCTGTGTGGAAACTTTAGTCATCTGACTGGTAGGTTCATATACCAAGGCCCTTCTGACATAGGCAGCATCCAAATGAATAACCAGGTGGCAAGTGTGGATGGGTGTGGCTGCAGGGAGATACCTCTGACCCCAAGATATCAAGGAAGGCGGTTTTCTTCTGCCACAGATGTCAACAACAATGTTCTGTAAAGACATCTGCAAGGAGGATAAGAGGAGCTTGTTCTAACAAGCTCATAGTCCAGTTTCATGGAAATGTATCTCAGGAATGCTAGCCCAACCCCCACTTACTTCCTTACAAATGAATGGATATGTGAATAGCACTTCAGAATCTAAACTGTTTCTAGAATAACGAGCTTCTTTATTAGTTACCAAAACTTTCTCTTCCAAATGGGACATGTAAATAGTATTTGGTGAGCATCCACGGTGTACAAGGCCCTGGGGAAGCAAAGGTGTAAGACTTGACCCTGCCCTGAAGAAGTTACAGCCTAAGGGGGGAATAATGTACGTAAATAGTTCATTGTAATACTTTATAAGTGTAGATATACACTATACTAATTATTATTATTATTATTATTATTATTATTATTATTATTATTATTATGTATAATGATGGAACTATCCAGAGGGTGCTATGGAACACAGACACGAAAGTCTTCCTGGAATAGGTGATGCTTGAGTGTAGTCCAAAAGAATGAGAAAGGTGTAGGAGGGAGAAGAAGGGAGATGAGAGGTAGCAGAGCGCGTGCAGGTTGGATATGTAGCCTCTGGCTAATGAGTGACTCAAAGGTCTGGGCATGGAGGGCCATCCATACCACAGTAAGGAGTTTAGACTCTACTTGGCTTTAGGCAATAAAAGTCATTAAAAGGTTTGAAATGGGGTCTGCCATCAGATGTATAATTTAGGTATTCTATTAGTTTTCTACTGCTACGCTAACAAGATACTATAAACTTAAAGACTTAAAATAACACGTATTTATTGCCTCAAAAATTTTATAGTTCAAGGTTGATGCCACTGAGTAGGAGCCCTGCCAGGAACTGACCAACTCTTTAAGGAGCCGTAGTGTGTATATGTACACAGACAAAGGCAGAGGGGTGCATGGGATTCTGTGCCCAGGGATTATCCCCTAACTCCTGGGGAGGGTAAGGCCGGACAGGGACATCTCTGGGGTCAGTCCCAGATGAGGTGGTTACCTCCCCATCCTCCACTCTAAATCCAGGGCCCTCAAATGGGGTGGGAAAGCTGGGGTGGGGGCCCTCCTAGTGGGGTTTGGGGGGCAGGTTCCTGAATGCACCACAATTGCTGTATGAAATATTAAAAGTCTAAAGTGAAAAAAAAAAGTCAGGGTTGGCTCAACTGGTTTCTCTGCTCTGGGATTCACCAGGTGGAAATCAAGATGTTGGCCTGCTGTACTCTGGAGGGTCTGTGAAGAATCCACTTATTCAGATTGTCAATGGCATTGTGGTTGTAGGTAGGGGTAAGGCCTCCATTCCCTGGCTACTGGCTGCTGGCAGCCCCCTCATCTCCTGGAGGACTCACTCCTATGCTTGCACAGAGCCCTCCATCCCAGGACCACCAGCATCATGTAGGATCTCTGACTTCTCTTTCTGCCACATTTCTCTGGCTTCTAGCTGGGAAAATTCTCTGCTTTTACAGGCTAATGTGATTACATTGAATAATGTAATCCATTATTAGCCTGAATAATCCATGATAATGCCTCTATTTTCATGTCTGTGGACTTAGTTACATCTGCAAAGTCCTTTTACCTATGTAAGATAACATATTCACAGGTTCCAGGGTTGAGTATGGATATCCCTGAAGGGGCATTATTCTGTAGTTTCCAAAGGGCAGTCCTTCTCTCACATCCATGCTGGTTTTCCTCCTATCTCCTTGACTACTTTAAAAAACAAAAATGAAAAAACAGCTTCACTGAGGTATAATTTACATTCAATCATTTATGTCCTCAATTTAATGACTTTTAGCAAATTCATGGAGTCGTGCAACCATTACCTCAATCTGCTTTTAGAACATTTCCATCACCTCAGAAAGATTTGCCACACCATTGGCTTGCTTTCTTCCTTTCCTTTCCTTTCCTTCCTTCCTTCCTTCCTTCCTTCCTTCCTTCCTTCCTTCCTTTCTCCTCCTTTTTAAAGATTTTATTTATTTATTCACGAGAGACACACAGAGAGAAGCAAAGACACAGGCAGAGGGAGAAGCTGGGTCCCCATGAGGAGCCTGATGCAGGATTTGATCCCAGGACCCTGGGATCATGACGGGAGCCAAAGGCAGATGCTCAACCACTGAGCCACTCAGATGCCCCTCTTTTTTCTTTTTAAGATTTTATTTTTTTAACAGAAAGAGAGAGCACGTGCATCAGGGGGAGTGGCAGAGTGAGAGGGAGGAGCAGACTCCCCCCTGAGCAGGTACAAGGACCCCAGGATTATGACCCAGGCCAAAGGCAGATGATTAACCAACTGAGCCACCCAGGAGCCCCAGTCTGTTGGCTTTCTCTTTTTATTCTCTTGTTTAGGCTTATCTTCATTGGAATGCTTATGTTGGCCAGGACTTTTGGGAGCTATCTGGGAAATACATTAGGATATTCTTTACCAGGTGTGCAAGAATACACATTAAGTTGCTGTCATTTCATTTGAAATTAACTTCATGTTTCAACTATACTAAAAAAAGGCAATTTTTTTTAGAAAAAAATTGTTGACACTGGTTACCTCAGGGCAATGAGAAAGCAATTGGTGGTGAATGATTAACTTTTTCTTTACAGATCTTTCAGGATTTATATATGTATTTATTTTTTAAAAAGATTTTATTTATTTATTTATTCATGAGAGACATAGAGAGGCGGAGACATAGGCAGAGTTCGGAGAAGTAGGCTTCTTGAGGGGAGCCCCACATGGGACTCAATCCCAGGACTCCAGGACCACGCCCTGAGCTGAAGGCAGACATTCAAATGCCGAGCCACCCAGGCGTCCCTTTCAGAATTTAATATACAATGAGCATGTATTGCTTTTGAGATTAGAAAATCTTCATTGTGAAAACATTGAGAAATTCTTTTCTATTCTGTGGCTGACCAAACTAAAGAAATGCTTCAAATGCAAAGAAACAGGAGCACCAGTGTTTTATGAAATGTCCCCCAACTCAGATAGGTACCAAGTCCCCCCATTCTTATACTTCTCTGGTCATCACCCTGACCTGAGTCATCAACCTCCCTGAGAGGGAGTTACCTGATGTTAGCACCATAGCTGGTCATAGCACCAGAGGGTTTGGGCTTGGGGGACAAACTCTGTTTCTTTAGTTGAGTCTTTGAAATAGAAGCTTCAAGAAAAAACCAGTTATAGGAATATTGGCAAGGCCAATACAAAATATTGGAATGGAGTAGTCGTGAAATATTAACAAATTTCCTAGACATGTTTAGGTTTAGAAACTGCTGTAAGTACTGTTTCTGTTGTTTTAATTTAAGCTTGTTTTTTTAACTTCTGCAGAAGGAAGATAGAAAATTGTGTTGGCTATCTCAAAAACTAAAAACTGTACCAGCTTTTTACAGTTTGAAGGAATTAAAGAAATTTTGAATGGGGAATCTCATAAATTTAATTGTAAATCAGGTTCATATATATTTCATAATTATTTTTTCAAAGATTTTATTTATTTATTCGTGAGAGACACAGAGAGAAAGGCAGAGACATCAGCAGAGGGAGAAGCAGGCTCGCTGCAGGGAGCCCGATGCAGGACTTGATCCCAGGACCTTGGGATCACCATCTGAACCAAAGGCAGATGCTCAACCACTGAGCCACCCAGATGCCTTATATTACATAATTCTTATAAAAAAAGGTTTATATTTTTAAATGGTAACAAAATAAGCTGACAGCAAGAGAGCTCTTATGTCTTTTCATTGAATAGAAGGAAAACAAAACATTTACTTCCTTAAAGTTAGGAACAGAGAGGGGCGCCTGGGTGGCTCAGTTGGTTAAGTATCTGCCTTCAGCTCAGGTCATGATCCCAGAGTTCTGGGATGTAGCCCTGAATCAGTCTCCCTGCTTAATGGGGAATCTACTTCTACCTCTGCTCTGCCCCTCCACTCGTGCTCTCTTTCTGGCTCTCTCTCTCCCTCTCTCTCAAATAAATAAATAAAATCTTTAAAAAAAATTAGGAACAGAGTAAGACCACATGTAATCTTTTTAAAAAAGTTTTATTAAAATATAATACATATTATATAAAGTTTACCTTTTAAAGTGTACAATTCAGTGGTTTTTGTCCCTCACTGTATTCACAAAGTTGTGTATCAATCACCACTATCTAATTCCAGATTTTTATCTCTCCAAGAACAAAACCCCACTCTCATCAGCAGTCACTCCCTATGTCTTTCCTACACCCTTCATCCCTGGCAACCATGAAGCCTAGTTTTTGTCTCTAGATTTGCCTATTCTGGACAAGCCAGATGGAAGTTTTTGCTAAACCTGATTAGTAATTCCTCGAGTCTATTTTTATAGATAGCTTTTCTTATCAGCAAAGTGAAAGAGATTTAAAACATAGTGCCTGGCCCCAGAAAAGTTATTTGAGGATCAACTGATTTATTACAGCTTCTATTTATTTAGAGCCAATTTGTTATTAGACACCTTGGGGACATTACTACTAACCTTACAGAAATAAAAAAAATTATGCAGGAATACTATGAACAAATGTATACTAGCAAATTAGATAACTTAGATGGAATGGACAAAGTCCTAGAAAGTAAAAAAACTGCCAAATTTCAAGAAGAAATAGAAAAAAAGAAGAAATAGAAAATCTGAATAGACCTATAACAAGAAATTGAATTAGTAAAAAAAATAGCTTCCCATAAAAAGAAGCCCAGGCTCAAAGGCTTTAATGGTGAATTTGACCAAACATTTAAAGAAGAATTAATACCATTTCTTTTTAGACTCTCCCAAGAAACAGAAGAGGAAAAGAACATTTGGGAACTCTTTCTAAAAGGCCAGTATTAGCCTGATACCAAAACTAGACAAAGATATCAGAATAATTTTAAAAAGCTATACATTAATATTGTTTATGAATTTAGAGGCAAAAATCCCAACAAATGGGGAGATCCCGGGTTGCTCACCAGTTTGGCACCTGCCTTCAACCCAGGGCGTGATCCTGGAGACCCGGGATCGAGTCCCACGTCAGGCTCCTTGCATGGAGCCTGCTTCTCCCTCTGCCTGTGTCCCTGCCTCTCTCTCTCTCTCTCTCTCTCTCTCTGTCTGTCTCTGATGAATAAGTGAATAGGATCTGAAAAAGAAAAAAGAAAATCCCAACAAATGCTAGCAAACAAAATCCAGCAACTATAAAAAATATAGGCTTGAACATTCGTTGGGCAGCCCGAGTGGCTCAGTGGTTTAGCGCCGCCTTCAGCCCAGGGTGTGATCCTGGAGACCTGGGATCGAGTCCCATGTCAGGCTCCCTATATAGAGCCTGCTTCTCCCTCTGCCTGTGTCTCTGTCTCTCTCTCTCTCTGATGAATAAATAAAATCTTTAAAAAATATATAGTAGACTATATGACCAAGAGAGGTTTATCTCAGGAATGCAAGGTTGGTTTAACATCTGAAAATAAATTACCATCATATACTATATTATTAGACTAAAGGAGAATACTCCACATAATTATCTTAATATATGCAGAAAGAGACTTTGACAAAATCCAACACCTTCTCATGATAAAAACATGAAACTAACTAGAGGGCAGCCTGGGTGGCTCAGTGGTTTAGTACTGCCTTCAGCCCGGGCCTGATCCTGGAGACCTGGGATCGAGTCCCACGTCAGGCTCCCTGCATGGAGCCTGCTTCTCCCTCTGCCTGTGTCTGTGCCTCTCTGTGTGTCTCTCATGAATAAATAAATAAAATATTTTTTTAAAAAAACTAGAAATAAAAGGGAATTTCCTCTACCTGATAAACAGCATCTATGAAAATCCTACAGCCAACATCATACTTAATGGTGAAAGTTCAGGAACAAGACAAAGATATCCACTTTTGCCACTTCTTTTTTTTTTTTTTAAGATTTTATTTATTCATGAGAAACACACACACACACAGAGGCAGAGCTACAGGCAGAGGGAGAAGCAGGCTCCATGCAGGGAGGAAGCCTGATGTGGGACTCGATCCTGGGACTTCAGGATCATGCCCTGGGCCGAAGGCAGGCGCTAAACTGCTGAGCCACCCAGGGATCCCCACACTTGCCACTTCTATTTGATATTGTACTGCATATTCTAGCCAGGAAAATTAGTCAAGAAAATGAATTAAAGGCATCCAGATCGGAAAGGAAGAAGTATCTCTATTTGCAGATGACATTATCTTGTATATAGACAATCTTAAATATCCACTAAGAAATGAGGACTACATCACTAGTCATCAGGAAAATGCAAGTCAAAACCACAGTAAAGCATCACCTCACACCTATTAGGATGATCATTATAAAAAAATGAAACTGGAAATGAGAAGTGTTGGTGAGGGTGTAGAAAAATTAGAACTCTTCTGCATTGTTGGTGGAAATGTAAAATGGTGTAGCCACTATAAAAACAGTATGAAAGTTACAAAAGAAATAGAATGACCAAATGATTTAGCAATTTAGCAATCCATCTCTGGGTAATTACCCAGAAAGAATTTAAATCAGGAACTTGAAGAGATATTTGCACACCCAAGTCCATTTGCAGCATTATTCACAGGAGCCAAGATATGGAAACAACCTGAGTGTCCATTGATGGATGAAAGGAAAAAGGAAATGTGGTATATACATACAATGGAATATTATCCATCCATAAAAAAGAAAATCCTGCCATGCTATAACATGGGTATTATATTCACTTGAGGGTATTAAACTCATTAAGTGAAGCAAACCAGTCACCAAAAGACAAATACCGCATGATTCCACTAAATGCAATATCTAAAGCAATCAAATTCATAGAAACAAAAATTAGAATGTTGGTTGCCAAGGGCTGAGGAAAGTAGAAAATAGGGGATTGCTGTTCAATAGGTACAGAATTTCAGTCATACAGGTGAAAAGAGATTTGTTGTACAACACTGTGGTCACAGTTGACAATATTGTACTATATACTTAAAATTTGTTAACAGTTGGTCTCGTTAGTTATGTCTTTTTCACTATTAAAAAAAAAAAAAACAAACACCCTGGAACTAATTAATGAGTTCAGCAAAGTTGTAGGATATAATGTCAATATGCAAAAATCAATTATAGTATGGTCACTTGCAACAAATAATCCAAAAAGGAAATTAAGGAAACAATCAATTTATTGCACCAAGAAGAATAAAATAATCGAGAATAAATTTAACAAAAGAAATCTAAAACATATATTCTGAAAACTTCAAATAATTTTTGAAAGATTTTAAAGACGATCTAAACAAATGGAAAGACACTCTATTCTCATGGATCAGAAGACATAATGTTGTTAAATTGATCTACAGATTAAACACAAACCCTATCAGAACCCCAGTGGCTTTCTTTTTTTTTTTTTTTTTAAGATTTTTTTAGGGATGGTTGGGTTTCTCAGTGGTGAGTGTCTGCGTTTGGCTCAGGGCGTGATCCTGGGGTCCTGGGATCAAGTCCCACATCGGGCTCCTTGCAGGGAGCCTGCTTCTCCCTCTGCCTATGTCTCTGCCTCTCTCTGTGTGTCTCTCATGAATAAATAAATAAAATCTTAAAAAAAAATATTTCATTTATTTGAGGGACACCTGGGTGGCTCAGCAGTTGGGCGTTTGCCTTCGGCTCAGGGCCTGATCCCAGCCTGGGGATTGAGTCCCACATCGCGCTTCCCACAGGGAGCCTGCTTCTCCTTCTGCCTACGTCTCTGCCTCTGTCTGTGTGTCATGTGTCTGTGTCTCATGAATGAGAGACACATTTTTTTTTTTAAGACTTTATTTATTTGAGGTAGAGAGTGAAAGAGAGAGCACAAGCAGGGCGTGAGGAGGGCAGAGGGAGAGGGAGAAGCAGGCTCCTCGCTGAGCAGGGAGCCTGGGATCATGACCTGAGTCCAAGGCAGAAGCTTAAGTGACTGAGCCACCCAGCTACCCCGACCCCAGCGGCTTTTTAATATAGAAATTGGCAAGTGTATTCTAAAATTCACATGGGAACTCAATGGGTTCCAGAATAGCCAAAATAATCTTGAAGAACAAATTTTGAGGACTCACAATTTCAAGACTTACTACCAAGTTACAATAATTAAGACAATGTAGTACTGGCATAAGGGTAGGCATATGGATCAATGGAATAGAATATAGAATCCAGAAATAAACTCATATATCTATGGTCAATAGGCTCTTCACAAGGATGCCAAGATAATTCAATGGAGGAAAAAGTCATTGAACAAATGGTTCTAGCATAATTGTATACACATATGCAAAGAATGGATTTAGACATGCTTCCTCATACCATACAAAAATTAACTCAAAATCAATCAAAAGCTTGCATGTAAAAGCTAAAACTGTAAAACTTTTGGAGAAAAACATAGGGATAAGTCTCCATGGCCTTGAATTTGGCAGTGGTTTCTTAGACATGTCACCAAAAGCATAAGCGACAAAAGAAAAAACAGATAACTTGGATTTCATGAAAATTTAAAATTTCTGATCTTCAAAAGATGCCATCAAGAAAGTGAGAAAACAACTCACAGCATAGAAAATAATTTGCAAATCATACATCTTATAAGAATTTATATCCAAAATATATCCAAATATCCCAAATATCTAAAATTTAAATTTGGTATTAAAAAGACAGGCCAGGGATCCCTGGGTGGCTCAGCGATTTGGCACTTGCCTTCGACCTGGGTCGTGATCCTGGAGTCCCAGGATCAAGTCCTGCATTGGGCTCCCTGCTTGGAGCCTGCTCCCCCTCTGCCTCTCTCTTTCTCTCTCTCTCTCTCTTTCTGTGTCTCTTATGAATAAACAAATAAAATCTTTAAAAAAAATAAATAAAAGACTAAAATAATAATAATAATAAAATAAAAATAAAAAGACAGGCCAGGGGCAGCCTGAGTGGCTCAGGCTGCAGTTTAGCGCAGCCTTCAGCCCAGGGTGTGATCCTGGAGTCCGAGGACCGAGTCCCATGTCAAGCTCCCTGCATGGAGCCTGCTTCTCCCTCTGCCTGTGTCTCTGACTCTCTCTGTGTGTGTGTGTCTCTCATGAATAAATAAATAAAATCTTTTAAAAAATAATAAAAAGGCCAATTGAGAGTAAACAAAAGATCTGAATAGACGTTGCTCCAAAGAAAATATGCAAAAAAAAAAGAAAAGAAAAGAAAAGAAAATATACAAATGGCCAATAAGTACATAAGGGAAATGAACATAAGAAGCACAAGAGATGCCTGGGTGTCTCAGCGGTTGAGTGTGTGCCTTTGGCTCAGGTTGTGATCCCGAGGTCCAGGATCGAGTCCTGCATCAGGCTCCCTGCGAGGGCCTGCTTCTCCCTCTGCCCATGTCTCTGCCTCTCCCTGTGTATCTCTCATGAATAAATAAATAAATCTTAAAAAAAAAAAAAAAGGAGAAGCACAACGAGACTCCATTTCACACTTACTAAGGTGACTATAAGGAAGGAGTCAAATAATTACAAGTTTTAGAAGAAAGCAATCACTAGTGTATCTTTTCTTTTTTTTTTAAATTTATTTATGATAGTCACACAGAGAGAGAGAGAGAGAGAGGCAGGGACACAGGCAGAGGGAGAAGCAGGCTCCATGCACCGGGAGCCCGATGTGATATTCGATCCCGGGTCTCCAGGATCAGCCCCTGGGCCAAAGACAGGCGCTAAACTGCTGCGCCACCCGGGGATCCCATCAGCGTATCTTTTCTTGTGAGTAAAGACATCTTTCCATGAAGCCACCCCTAATGACTTCTGGTCTCATTGGCTAGTTTGAGACAAATGATCATTTCTGAACCAATCACTAGCAGGAGCGATAGGGTTTCCATGATTGAATCATTTGGAGCAAAATATTTCTGTTTTTTTTTTTTTTTTTTTTTAGGATTTTTATTTATTTATTCATGAAAGACACACAGAGAGAGAGAGGCAGAGACACAGGCAGAGGGAGAAGCAGGCTCCACGCAGGGAGCCCGACGTGGGATTCGATCCCGGGACTCCAGGATCACGCCCTGGGCCAAAGGCAGCAGCTAAACCGCTGAACCACCCAGGGATTCCCAAAATGGGGGTTTTGGTAGGCAACCATCATAGCACCACGACAGACTTCCAAAGGAAATTCTGGTTCCTGTTACTAGAGTATAGACTATGAATAGGAATAGAATCACATCTATTCTATATGGTAATGATCGGGGAAAACCAACAAATGTCTACTTCACCATCAGAAACAGCTAGGATATGGTGAGAAAAATCATTGACTTGAATTTTGGACTCTGCCACTAACTTATTGGTGAGTTTAGAGGTTACTGGACTCTTTAGCCTTCAGTTTCTTCAAATGGATTTAGTCTTTCTAGCTTTAAAAAAATTATTTATTTATTTATTTTTATCTTTCCAGCTTTTAAATAGTACTGCAATTGTGTGTGTGTAAATATTTATGTATGTATTTATATTTATATACATTGCCTTCTAGCAATGAAAAAAGGCACACATGCTTTTCTGAAATTCTGATAACAACATAAGAACAACTTTTGTAACTACCGTTCAGAATCTCATTACCCAATGGGACACCTGGGGTTGAGCACTTGCCTCTGGCCCGGGGGCATGATCCTGGAGTCCCGGGATTGAATCCCACATTGGGCTCCTTGCAGGGAGCCTACTTCTCCCTCCGCCTATGTCTCTGCCTCTCTCTCTCTCTCTCTGTGTATGTGTCTCATGAATAAATAAATTTTAAAAAATCTAAAACCAAAAAAATCCAAAATCTCATTACCCTAATATTCATGTACAATGAGACTCCTATATCATCAGAAACATAAAAGTGACTGTACCTACCTAAATCATGCAGTTTCATGTGTGTTTTTACCTGCCAGGCACTGTTCTTTCTTCCACCCTGATTTTACTTTGTGGAAAGTTTTGTTCAGACTCTAACTACTTGGTCTCTGGGCCTTAGTTTCATCCCCATAAAAAGAAGGAGGGGAAAAAGTCCCTTCTAGTGTTAATGTCCCAAAATTCTATTGAAGAACCTCCAAAGGAGACTGCAGGAGGGATTTGTATCAGTTGAAGAGACCCTATCTGGGGCTGACAAGGTTTTGGAATAAAATTCTCCCTAGAGCTCCCATGTGTGGTGAATTTGGTTCCAAAATGGAAGTTGGTCCGTGATGGGTCTGGTTCTTTGAAAATGCAACATGTTGGAAATAAATAAATCAAGCTGGGGCCTTCTTTGCTGAATGTCCTTTGCTTTATGTGCACATCACTTCTCCTTTTCAGATTAGTCAAAGCAGGCCCCTGAGCCTAGCCAGCAGGCTGTTTATCTCACTGTAACTCTGAGAACTGGAAAACCTGGAATGTTTTTGTCTTCAGGCACAATTAGATCAAGGGGCTCAGCAAAATCATCAAATCACTCTGTATCATTTTTGTCCCCACACCTCACTCCCACTTGGTTTTCCTTCGTTGGCCTCATTCTCAGAAAGGCTTTCCTCACATAGTGACAGAAATGACTCCAGAAGAAAAACACCCAAAGCTGACATTGATTGGTGCTACTTCCACTTCTGGACCAGAGATAATGGACAGGCACAAAACTTGGGTCCTCTAACCCAGTCCCTGGAGTGGATTCTATTCTGAAGAATAAAGGAAATGGGACTGACATGGTCAGAGCTGTGCATTAGGAAAAGGAGTCTGGCTAAGGGACAGGGATTGAAGGCAGTGGAGGAGATTGGGATTGGGGAGGCTCTTGGAATCATTCTGGGCAGAAGTGAGGAGGGGTTGAACAGGGATAATGGCAGTGGACTGGCCAGGAAAGAAAAATGGTGAAGGTAGAGTGTATATGAGTTGGTGGTTGATTAGCAGTATTGGGAAAGAAAGATTTTTTTTTTTTATTGAATGTTGGGCCCTATGCTGGAGAAATAAAACTCCAATATATGAATTACCTTGATAGAGAAAGGCACCAGGGGTCACTGGCACAGAGGAGAAAGGAAACCAGTCTAGGAGTGGCAGTGTGGGGGAGTGTGGGGCGAGGAAGGCTTCACAGAGAAAGGAGTTTCGACCCGTGTCTTATTTTTTTTTTAATTTTATTTATTTATTTATTTATGATAGTCACAGAGAGAGAGAGAGAGAGGCAGAGACATAGGCAGAGGGAGAAGCAGGCTCCATGCACCGGGAGCCCGACGTGGGATTCGATCCCGGGTCTCCAGGATCGCGCCCTGGGCCAAAGGCAGGCGCCAAACCGCTGCGCCACCCAGGGATCCCTGGACTCATGTCTTAAAAGGATAAGTAAGGTACAGAAGAGTTTGGTAACAAACACAGAGTAAGAGATTTCAGTCCTGTGCCAAGGGCAAAGAACAGAATCCAAAAAATTGCTAGCCAGAAAAACCATATCCAAACCAAAGACATATTTAGTTTTGCTCATATAACATTTTTAGAAATTTTTGAATTAGCTGCCAACATGAAAGATCTGGAGCTTTCATATAAAAATCCATATTTCTAACTTGTCTTGAAAAATTGGGTTTAGCTTCACAGGGCCCACATTCCTGAGTGGTAACAAAGGGCTAGTGCAGCCACAGCCCCTCCACTCTCTGTTGTAGTTCACCTGACCCACATCAACTGCTCATTTTCCCCTCCAGTCCTCTGTACCCCATTCATTAAGATAGCTGCAAAATCTCTGACTCTCCACTGCATCAAAAGGAAGAGTCAAATTCTTCTCCTCTGGAATCTGGGCTGGTCATGTGACTGCTTAATAGTAGAATGTGGTAGAAGGACCCCTGTCCATCACCTGGCTTACCATCTTGAGGTGCTCTCTCTTGGCACACTCCCTCTCAAAACTCTAGAGCACACTCCCTCTCAAAACCCTAGAATAATGAGAGTCTAACGCTAACTCTGAGCACTAATAGTGTTAAATTTTGGAGTATTTTACTCTGCAACAGGTAACTGGACCAGCTGCCTTCTCTCCTCCCCTTGTAGACATCTGAGGGTCCAGCCTCTGGACCAGAGGAGTGAGGGAGCATGTTGGGTTTGGGTAACGATGAATAGCAAGACCAGAAGAGGAAGATCAGGATGGGCTTTATACATGGTGCTGGGGGAGTTTCAGCTTTTTTGTTTGAGGAACTGATAGGGTTTTGTAGGGTAGGCATATTATGATCATGAAGGTGACTCTGGCCATGCCATTAAAGAGGAATCAGAGTGTGGTCACTAGTCAGAGAACTAGTGCAATGGTCCAAGCAACACAACTCAGACAGGGGTGCTGGGCACAGAGGGAAAAGGAGAGATTCGAGGTCAAGACCTCTTCCTCTGGGAGGCCCTCCCTGAAGTGCTAATAGGATGTGCAGGTCGAGACGTCAGAACTATGGAACACAGCTGCAGATGTGGATGAGATAGTGTGGGGATTCTGAGAGCCAGAAGAAGCAGAGCCCTGGGAGCACTCCACAAGCCAAGCAAAGGGAGTTGCTCTGCAGGCAGTTGAGAGAGAGAGCTGCAGAGCAATGCAGAGAAGCAGGAGAGGGACACCAAGAAAAGTAGTCAGGGGACATCAGATGATCACCAAAACAGTTGATTTCATGATCAGGTTATCGGTGGCCTTGGTGAGGGCAAGTCTGTGTCTGATGGTGGGAACTGGAGCCAGACTCACATAAGTGGAGGAGTAAATAGAAGATGAGGAAGTGAGGGCAGTAAGCGTAAACAGCTCTTTCAAGAAACTTGATGGTGAAGGGCAGGAGTGAGATAGGGAAGTGGTTTGAAGCTGCCAAGTTGAAAGAGGCTCCCCCAAAGGCGCAGAGCCTTTGTACACACCCAAGAGAAGGGGTCCGTGGAGAGTAGAATTTGGCAGTGCAAGGGTTGAGGGACAGAGTGAGGCTGCTGAAGAAATGGGGTGTGTCCCAAGAAGGAGGAGTGATCCCAGGGCCCAAGTAGGACATCTCTGTGGTGACAGTCTCTGACTATTTATAGGGACTGGAGGTGCTGTTGCTGGTGGGAGTGGAGGGGCTGAAGGAGTTCTCACTTCTTTTCTCCATAAAAGAGGAGTGATGATCATCTCGTAAATGTGAGGAAGGCAGCCTGAGCAGACGGCCAGCCAGAAGCGTCTGGCAAGGTTGGCTTAGGCCTGAGCCTGTGGGAAAGGCATCCTTATGTGCCTCCTGCAGGGACTCGTTCTTGAATGTGGATCAGAGCTGAACCTACAGGCAGCTGGAAGACCAGCTGAGAGGAGGCTGGGGAGCCAGAGGAGCAAGGGACCAGACTATCAGAGGGACCCCTTGCACGTGAGACCCCATCAGTTCTTTGCTTAGAGACTTGTGTGCACTTCTCCTTGTCTTAGGAACAAACTCCTTAAGAAGACATGGGTTGAGGGATCCCTGGGTGGCGCAGCGGTTTGGCGCCTGCCTTTGGCCCAGGGCGCGATCCTGGAGACCCGGGATCGAATCCCACATCGGGCATCCCGGTGCATGGAGCCTGCTTCTCCCTCTGCCTGTGTCTCTGCCTCTCTCTCTCTCTCTATCATAAATAAATGAAAATTGAAAAAAAAAAAAAAAAAAAAAGAAGACATGGGTTGAGAGCCCTCCTGGTCTGCCTCCTGCTGATCCTCCCAGCTTTACCACCTTCCCCTTCACCCCAGGCACCTGAGGCTTTGGCCAAGGTGAAGAGCTCACCATTCCCTAAAATGTCCTTGTCTCTTCCTTGCCTTCACTGGAATTACTTTCCCCTTCTCCTTTCCCTTCTCTGTTTGGCAAACTTTTATTCAAAACCGAATTTTAGGGATCCCTGGGTGGCGCAGCGGTTTGGCGCCTGCCTTTGGCCCAGGGCGCGATCCCGGAGACCCGGGATCGAGTCCCACGTCGGGTTCCCGGTGCATGCAGCCTGCTTCTCCCTCTGCCTGTGTCTCTGCCTCTCTCTCTCTCTCTGTGTGTGACTATCATAAATAAATAAAAATTAAGAAAAAAAAAACCGAATTTTATTTTTATTTTTTAAAAAATATTTTATTTATTCATGAGAGGCAGAGACATAGGCAGAGGGAGAAGCAGGCTCCCTTGGGAGCCTGATGTGGGACTCAATCCCAGGACCCTGGAATCATGACCTGAGTCAAAGGCTGATACTAAACTGCTGAGCCACCCAGGCATCTCCAAGACCCAGTTTTTTTTTTTTTTTTTTTTTTTTAAGACCCAGTTTTAATATGGCGTCATTCATCCATTGCATCACCTATGGAGTGTCCACCGTGCTTCTTCCTGGCTTGCCGTCCCACCTGCCCTTCAGCTTGTAAACCCATCTGCTCTGAGAGGGTTGCCTGGACAGTTTGAATGGACTCCTGGGTTCCAGAGTCAGCATATTTGTATTTGAATCCCAGTTTGCATGACCTTAGGTAAGTCATTCATCTCCTCTGAACCTGAATTTCGTCACCTGGAAAAGAGGAACAGTAAAATAGCTCACAGGGCTCCTGAGACCCCAGCAATGGAATGTTAGTGCTGCACTGGGTACCTAGTGCTGCCTGGAGAAGTCAGGACTCTTTTGGTTTTACGTGACAGATGCTAATTTAAAAAATCTTCTTTTATGGTTGAATCAGGATCCAAAGAAAGCCCAAATATGACAGTTGATTGACATTTTTAAAGACTTACTGTTTTCCTTCCTTTTCTTTTAATGCCATTTATTTGTTGAAACCAAGTAATTTGTCCTATAAAATTTTCACACATTTCTAGATCCACACATTTTCACATTGTAGATGTAACTGCTTCCTCATGGTATTATTTACCCTGTTATTCTATCCCCCTTATTTCATACAGGCTAATAGTTAGAGCTAGAGGCTTGATTAGATTCAAGATGCTGGTGATGATGATAATGATGATTTTGGTAACAATACTACAGAGGTACTACTACATGCTTATTGCATCATTTTATAGGAGATACATAATGTCTGCTTATCCTACTTTAAGTGATGTTAAGATTGACTGCTGAGTCTTTTTTTTTTTTTTTTAGGTAATCATGTAAAGGTGAACATAAGAAATTGCTAACATTTTTTAGGTGTAATTATGTATTACATAATGGTATTGTGCTTGGGTAAAATAAAAATCCTTATGTGACATACAGTTACATGGTGAATCTCAAAACATGCTGAATGAAAAAAGCCAGACCCATACTGTATGATTTTATTTGCATAGAAAATTCTATACTGACAAAAAGCAGATCAGTGGTTGTCTGGGGCCGAGGATAAGGATTGGTTGTAGAAGGGCATGAGGGAAATTTTAGGGGAGATGGAAATATTTCATATCTTGATTATGGTGACTATTACTTGGGTATATACATTTGTCAAAACTAATGGAACCATGCACTTAAAATGAGTGTGTTTTGTTGTATGGAAAGAAAGATGTATTTTATTGGAAACAAAGTTGATCTTTAGAAGGAAAAAAAAACATGGTTATAACACAAATAAGAAAAATCCATTCAAAATAGCATCAAAACTATAATATGCCTATTGGGGAAAAAATCTAATGAAATATAAGACCTTTACAGAGAAAATTATAAAATTATATTAAAGGACATAACAGAAGACATAAATATGTGGACAAATGTACTACATTCATGGATGGAAGTCTCAATATCATTCCTTAATTAATCTATAAAGTTAATTCAATTTTATGAAAAATTCTAAGAGATTTTATTTATTTTTTAAAGATTTTATTTATTTATTCATGAGAGAATGAGAGGCAGAGACACAAACAGAGGGAGAAGCAGGCTCCACGCAGGGAGCCCGACGTGGGACTCGATCCCAGGTCTTCAGGATCACACCCTGGGCTGAAGGCGGCGCTAAACTGCTGAGCCACCTGGGCTACCCTCTAAGAGATTTTAAAGGAGTCTTTATTTGTTAGAAAGGAATACTAATGTATTTAAGTTGAAATGCTGTGGTGTCTAGGATTTGTTTTGATGGATTCCAAGAAAATAATGTGGAAGAAGAAATGAATCAACATTTGGCCATGTGTTGATAATTGTTGAAGCTGAGGGATGGGTACACATTCTAGAAAGTGAACAACGCTGTGCACCTTTTACAGGTGAGGAAATGTCACTTTCCCCAGAAAACAAGACATGGTGAAGCTGCAGTTCTCCAGCTCTGACTCCATCATGTTCTACAGCCTCTTGAGGGCAGTCCTGTCTCTCTCCATAGTGGATGTACCCCTCAGGACTCTTTCAGTTGTAAGTGCCAGAAATCCAACTCAAAATTAATGGCTTATGTGGAAAAAAAATTTATGTGCCAGAATATGCACTGTGACAGAAAGGTTAAGGAGTTCAGGCACAGCTTGATCCAGGTACTCAACTGATGTCAAGAATATGTCAGTCTTGGGGATTCCTGGGTGGCTCAGTAGTTTGGCACCTGCCTTTGGCCCAGGGCATGATCCTGGAGTCCCGGGATCGAGTCCTGTGTCGGGCTCCCGGCATGGAACCTGCTTCTCCCTCTGCCTGTGTCTCTGCCCCTCTCTCTCTCTCTCTCTCTCTCTGTCTATCATGAATAAATAAATAAATAAATAAATAAATAAATAAATAAATAAACAATCTTAAAAAAAAAGAATATGTCAGTCTTCATATCTCGATTCTGCAGCTGTGTGGGATGATGATTGCCGCCAGCTTTTCCTAGATGGTGACCAGATGGTCACTACTAGTGCCAGTCTTATAGCCAATCTTATAGCCGGTCTTATAGCTTTTTCTTGCAGCTTCAACCAGTCTGCTTCTGATTACATAGCCTTGAATCAAGTGCCCATCCTTAAACCAATCAAAAAAGATTGCTTGACTGGGGAACTGTGGCCCTGTGCCCACCCTGGACCCCCTCTTGAACTTCAGGGACTGCCAGTGAGGAAAGGTTGGTCCCCCAAAGGAAAATCCAGAGGTGGCCGTCAGTAAAGAGGGTTTGGTAAGATGGTGGGCCAGCAACACCCAACAGATACACTGTCCCAGCGCCCCTCATACGGAGCTGTCAGCCCAAATACCCAGTGATCATGGGGAGAGCCAACATTTATTAAGCACTTGCTACACCCAAGAGGAGGTGCATAAAGCTTTGCTTCCCCCTATAACCTCTCGAGTTAGGTAGGACTCTTACAGAGGGAGAAACTGAGGCTGAGGGAGGTTAAGTATCCTGCCCTGGTCACTCAGTAGTGTGACAACCAGGAGCCAAACTCAGCAAGCATCCTGATTCTGGAGTATGCCTCTCTTGCCCTCTGCATTGCCACCTCCCTGACGCCTTCTCCAAATCCAAGGGCGACGATGGATTCCTCCTTCCTCTTGAGTATGCAGTCTGGCTTCTACTCTGCTTGGCATCCCTGGAGCCCTCCTCTCCTCTCCCTCTGGGAGGCTGAGAGCCCTCTGGGGGCAGGAACCTGACCCTGACTCATTGACCTCTGCCGCTCCTGCAGGAAGAAGCCTCCAGAATGCCAGAGTAATTCATTTGTTCCCTGTGAGGTAGGCGAGGCAGAGGTGCTCCAGGGTGAAGACCTGAGATGGCAGAGAAGTGACTCTCCCGAGGCCACGGTTTGTAAACGGAGGAGCCTAGACGAGACCCCAGGGCTCCCCTCCTCTCCGTTCCTCGTCTGGGAGTGGGGGGGGGGGGCGAGGAAGGCAGCTCAGCCTTAGCTGGGGGTGGGCGTGGGGGCCTGATGGGCGCTTCTGCGAACGCCAGGGACAGGATGGTGAGTGGGCTGGGGACGGACTGAAGGAGGGAAGAAGGAACAGGGTATTTTTGCATTTTGACATTACAAAAGTGCCGATTAGATTGTCAGCGAGTGGCCGGCAGCATCTGTTTGGGTTGGGAGTTGGCAGGCGCGGCCGAGCGCGGCGGAGGGCGGGGCGGCCGCGGGCTGGGGGGCGGGGAGCCCTTCAGGAGCTCCGCCCAAAGGGGCGCTGCCACCCCTAAGGAGGCGGGCAGCGGCGCTTCTCATTCATTGTCTTGACAAGAGCATCCTCAGCGGGCAGCCTCTGGCTCCGCCAGCGCCTTCCTCCTCCTCTTCCTCCTCCTCCTCTCCCTCCTCTATCCGGGGGGTCCCTCCTCTCTCAGCGGCAGGTAAGCCCGGGTCCCCGGGCGAGGCGCCGGGCATCGCTGCCCTGGGCCACCTGTGGGGCAGGCGTGAGCCGGGCGGGAGGCGGCCGCGGGGGCGGCGGGGCTGTCAGCGCGCGGCGGGGACCGGGGACGGGGCCGTGCGCGCCGCGCGTGCAGGGGGCTCGCCGGGGGGCAGGGGGTGCGCGGGAGGGTCCGTCTGCGCGTCCGGGGCGCCGTGAGCAGGCGGGGTGAGGGACCACCGCAGCCAAGATGGAGGTGGGGGGCGGGGGGCTGGCTCGCGCCGGAACGGGCGGCGGGGGCGGGGGGGCAGGGTGGGGTGAGCCGAGCGGCTGCCCTGAGCTCCGAGACAGGAAGGGGTTGAGAGCAAAACAAGAAAAGACCAAGTTCCCCTTTCCGCGGTTTCTGGGCCTGGTACCTGCAGTGGGGGAGGAGGCGGGTGGGGCGATGGCTTCCTGTTCCCCAGCCTTGGCTTCGGGGCTACCCTCGCTCCAGGCCCAGGGTCTGACCCGGGACTGATCCCTCTGGCCCCGGACTGCTTCTCCTCACACGTGCTTCTCACCTGCTGTCTGGGCAGGTGGGCCCGGAGCCTCCCGGAGCCGACCAGGGCCGACCAGGGCAGCGGGGTGCCCCGCGAGAAGGGCCAGGGCCAAAGGCAGTCTAAGGGTGAAACCGAGGAGGGGGTAGAGGCCTGGCGCCCACGCTGAGCAGGGAGGTGATGCAGTTGGGCTTCAGGATGGAGCCTGGAGCCTGGGGAGCCAGAGGCAACACCATCCTCTTCAGTCGCTCTCTGACCAGCCTGGTGGGAGAAGCCCCGCTGGACCTCAGGGAAATCAGTGCCACCTCTCCCTGTGCATAGTTCCAGAGCAGGTGGAAATGGCACTTAGGGGCACCTGCTCAGGCAGACTCGAGAGGCAGAGGTGTGGGGAGGAGAGAGTGGGACCCAGGCCATTTGCCTGTTTCTGGTGCCCAGACACCTGCTGGGGAGGCCACCCTGCCTCTGATGACCTGCCTCCTGGGCAGGTCAACGTGCTGCTTCCCCCTGGATGCCTAGCCCCTGCCAGGAGGTGAGGGAGGCCAGCCCTGCCCCTGCCTTCAGGAAGCTCTCTGTGTGGGTGTGAGCAATGTGAGCTGTGGCTGCTGTGATGGAGTGAAGCTACCCTCCAGGCTGTGCCCCCAGAGGGTGGGAGGGTGAGCCATGGAGAGAAAGGGCTGTGTCTGGCAGCAGCCGACAGATGGGCTCTTGGTGCTACTGCCCCCACCCCACCCCCAGGCTCTGGAATAGAGGCTGAGGGTACAGACCAGAGGCCTGGGTGGGCAGAAAAGGTAGGCCTTGCAGGTTTGCCAGGAGTGACAAGGGGTGAGGAAGGTGAGCATGAGGGCAACAGGATGGTAGTTACAGAGGACGGAGCAGGGAGCCCAGGAAGATGCTGGGGAAGTTAGCTGAGACCCTAAACACCAGCTGAGGGGTGTCCTGGGGGGACATGGGGAACACTCTAAGGTCAGAGTCAACCTGAAGGGAGAAAGGCCCTCAAGCCCACGTGCCCCTCCCCCCCAGGATGAGCCGGCAGGTGGTCCGCTCCAGCAAGTTCCGCCATGTGTTTGGACAACCAGCCAAGGCTGACCAGTGCTATGAGGATGTGCGTGTCTCACAGACCACCTGGGACAGTGGCTTCTGTGCTGTCAACCCCAAGTTCATGGCCCTGATCTGCGAGGCCAGTGGCGGAGGGGCCTTCCTGGTGCTGCCCCTGGGCAAGGTGAGCCCCTGGAGTCCTTGGGGCAGTAGTCTTCCACTTGAAGGGGCCTCTGGTCCTGATTAGGTGACTGTCACCAGGCCTTCTGGGGCTGCAGCATTGTCATATGTAAAACTGAGCTGGGCCACATGAGCCTTAAGCCTCCTCCAGCTCCAACATGCAGTGGTCGCATGGAAACTGAAGCTCAGGTGACACCAGAAAGGTCATATAGCGAGTCCTGCAGACCCAGGGCCAGGTGTCCCAAGTCTTAGCCCAGGGACTTCTCCCCTCTGGAGCACAGCCTGGGCTCCATGGGGTCTGGGCAGACCCAGTGGTGCTCACGGGGTGGGAGGGGCTTGGGGCCAGGCCAGTCTGAGCCCCCATCACCCTCCAGAGCTCCAGCCAGTTCTGGCCCCGGGCTACAAGCAGGGAGGACATGAAAGGCCCTCTCCCCTCCCCCAAACCTGCCTTCCCTCTGCTTCTGCTGCTCACAACCCCCCTTCCGCTCTGTTGACCCCCACCCCCAGCACACTCCTTTGCCTTGAGGGGTGAGACAGGAAGGGGACATGGGCCCTAAGTTGTTACCTTAAAAGGGCTGATGAAAGCCAAGAGAAGAGGAAGTGGTTGTGGGGCGAGAGCTGGGTGAGCTCTTCACACAGGAAGCCCTGTGGCGGCAGCTGTCCCCGGAAGCAGCCATTTCCAAACCTTTGCTCCTGCTTGGGGCCAGTTATGACAGACTTCCCCAGTCCCTATCCTATTGGAAGGACCCATCCCCATTCCCACACTTCCTGGGGAACCCTACCCTTAATACAACCTCCCCTGCCCAGGGCCCTGGCCTATCATCCCCTGGGAAGCCTGGTTCAAGGAAGCTGGGGTGGGAGTGCCAGCCCTCAGGGCATCGGCAAGAAAGTGGGGGTAGAGATGTCAGGAGTTGGCCAGTAAGGCAGGACTGGGGCCCAGTGTGTCCCTGTTACCCAGCCCTGCACTCCTGTTGTGCACTTCTCACGGCCAGCCCTTCTGAGTTGCCCTGACACCTCTGGGATGGGGGTGGAAGACCAAACCCTCCCACCCTAGGGCCTGTCCCACCTCCCAGGGACTCCACTGCCTTCCTCTCTGGGCCTCTCTGAGGGGTGTGGGGAGGTTAGATCTGGTTCGGTGAGCAAAAGCCCCTCCCTCAGAGGCTCTGCTGTGCTCCCTAGACTGGACGTGTGGACAAGAATGCACCCACGGTCTGTGGACACACAGCCCCCGTGCTGGACATTGCCTGGTGCCCGCACAATGATAACGTCATTGCCAGTGGCTCCGAGGACTGCACAGTCATGGTGAGTAGTGGGGGGCCGGGGGAGCTGTAGCACTGGAGCTGACATCTGGAGCCCCCATGTGTCACTCGCCCCTTCTCTGCAGGTGTGGGAGATCCCTGATGGGGGCCTGACACTGCCCCTGCGGGAGCCTGTCGTCACCCTGGAGGGCCACACCAAACGCGTGGGCATCGTAGCCTGGCACCCCACAGCCCAGAATGTGCTGCTCAGTGCAGGTGCCTGTGGGGAGAAGAGGGGTGGGCTGGTTGCCTGACAGCAAAGGTGGGAGGCTCATGGCTTCTGACACCGGGGATATCACCCAGGTTGTGACAACCTGATCCTGGTGTGGGACGTGGGCACCGGTGCAGCTGTGCTGACGCTGGGCTCCGATGTGCATCCGGACACAATCTACAGCGTGGACTGGAGCCGAGATGGCGCTCTCATCTGTACCTCCTGCCGCGACAAGCGCGTGCGCATCATCGAGCCCCGCAAAGGCACTGTTGTGGCTGTGAGTTGCCATGAATCGTGACCTCTGACCCTAAGACTTTTGCCCTCCCACATACCATCAGCCAGGTCCCTAGATGCTGCCCTCTCTTGCCCTCAGCTGGAGTCTGGTGCTTAGGATGTGTGTACCTGACTGGCCACCTCCCTTTCCTTCCAGGAGAAGGACCGTCCCCATGAGGGGACCCGGCCTGTGCGTGCTGTCTTTGTATCTGATGGAAAGATCCTGACCACCGGCTTCAGCCGCATGAGCGAGCGGCAGGTGGCGCTCTGGGACACGGTGAGCATCCAGTCGGGAGCAGCCATCAGGCTGGACTGGAGACTTAATCCCTGCCCTGCCACTTGCCTGATCCTATAGAGCCATGGGCCTCAGTTTACCCTCTGTGGGATGGGGTTTCCGCTGGTTGTTCTGTGAGGGCCCTCCCTGAGTCCCTGCCCAGAGCTCTTCACAGACCCGATTTGGCCTAGTTCATCATTCTGTCTCACCCATCTCTACAGAAGCACCTGGAAGAGCCACTGTCCCTGCAGGAACTGGACACGAGCAGCGGCGTCCTGCTGCCCTTCTTTGACCCTGACACCAACATAGTCTACCTCTGTGGCAAGGTGTCCTAGTTGGGCAGGGGTGGCCGGAGGGAGGGAGGAGGGAGGAGGGCTGGGAAAGGAGCAGGCTGGAGGAATCTTGGTGTTGATCCTGGGGTGTGCGTCCACCGCCTGCAGGGAGACAGCTCTATCCGGTACTTCGAGATCACTTCCGAAGCCCCATTCCTGCACTATCTCTCCATGTTCAGTTCCAAGGAGTCCCAGCGGGGCATGGGCTATATGCCCAAGCGTGGCCTGGAGGTGAACAAGTGTGAGATTGCCAGGTGACTGACCCCTGACCCCGACCTGAGCATGCTCCCTGGGCAGTGCTGACCCCATGCGGACCTTCAACTCCAGCCGAGCATGCTGTGGGCACCGCTCACCTTCTTATTCCCACAGATTCTACAAGCTGCATGAGCGGAGGTGCGAGCCCATTGCCATGACCGTGCCTAGAAAGGTGATGCCCCCATGTCCCTTCCTGAGCCCTGGGCCAGGCACTGAGCTTGCACAGGTGCAGGGTAGCCGTGTGGCCCAAACACTCTCTTAACCAGCCTTGGCCTTGCCCACAGTCGGACCTGTTCCAGGAGGACCTTTACCCACCCACTGCTGGGCCTGATGCTGCCCTCACGGCTGAGGAGTGGCTGGGGGGCCGAGATGCTGGGCCCCTCCTCATTTCCCTCAAGGATGGCTACGTGCCCCCAAAGAGCCGGGAGCTGAGGGTCAACCGAGGCCTGGATACCGGGCGCAGGAGGATAGTGCCAGAGGCCAGTGGGACCCCCAGCTCGGTGAGAAGTGGATGGGGACCTGGGAGTCAGGACGGGAAGACGGATAGGGCAGGGGCTGCTACTGAGGTGGTCACTGTCTTACTGGAAGGAGGCTGATGTTTGGGCCGTGCTACATTCACATTGGGGATCCTCTGCGGGTAATCCTGAGGCCCCAGAGAACAGGTTTCATGTTTACTGGCTTGCAGCTGTCTGGGCAGCAGCTGACTGAGAGACAGAAGGGCCAAGCCCTGGGGCTCCTGGTAGAGGGGAAGGGGGGTGCCTGCATGAGGGGAGCCCAGGGTGGAGCTGGTACTGATGTGGCGCTGGATCCCCCAGGATGCCATATCCCGCCTGGAGGAGGAGATGAGGAAGCTCCAAGCCACAGTGCAGGAGCTACAGAAGCGCTTGGATAGGCTGGAGGAGACAGTCCAGGCCAAGTAGAGGACCCTAGGGCCTCAGCTGGGGCCACGGTATCACCTCCCTCCCTCCATTCACACCCTTCTCCTCAGGCCACAATGGAGATACAAAATAATAATAAAATGGCTTTATTTTCTGGTACCTCTGACTCTGATGGTCACATGAATGGAGGGTCTGCTGAACTGACTTGCCCTCGAACTTCCCCCTTGGTTACCTTGATGAGATTGGTCCATCGCAGGAGCTGGGGATGCCACAAGAACAGGCTGTGGTAGGCGGGGGCCACCCCATGTTCCTGTGGGTTGAGAGCTGGCAGCATCTCAGGCCCCTTGCCTGGGGCCTCAGGAATTCCCACGGTTACTCAGAATTTGCCTTTCTTGGGCAACCACAACAGGCTGCACGCGACTGTACTGTCACTGTCACTTGTGGGGAAACAAAACTCACATGACACTTGGCGCTTACACGGCATGTTTCAAACTGCAAGCCCAAGAGAGCAAAATCAGGGAATCTTTTGTGAGACAAAAGCTTACAGGTGAGGACACTGAGGCACAGAGCAGTAGAGGGGCTTGTGGGAGGCAGACCTGGGCTCAGGAGCCATCTCCCCTTCCTGGTTCCCAGTCTTCCCTGCAGTGTGGCCGCCTTGCAGTCCCTTACTCTGGGATCCAGACAGAAGAGACCCGTCAGGCCCTGTCAAGTGGGGGCTTAGAAGTGGGCTTCTGATGCCCAGCTCAGTGTGTGACCCCAAGCTAGGACAAGGTGACTGGGATGGGTGTCCTGGCCACAGCAGAGCTTCCCTCATTCCTGACAGGACCACAGCAGGACTAAGTGCCTCATTCATGGCCCCCTGCCCTGCTTCAGCAAGAGGGAGAAAAACAACCATTTGAGTCTCAATCTCTATGCAAGCCATGTGACCCGGGCAAGTCACTTCTCTCCAGGTCTCAGCTGCTCTATAGAATGGGAAGGGATAGCACTGTAGCTCTGAATGCAGTAAGTGGATCCAATCAGAGGTGTGATAAAAGGGAGCAGCAAAAATCTGGACCCTGGGCCTCTTAAAGTGACATTCCTTCCCTGAGCCTGTCTTGCACATTGGTGGGGGGTGGGGCAGAGGGAGTGTGGGTATATGAGCCCTTATAGCGAAGTAGTACTTGAGGATACTTAGCCACTAGCTTTCCTCCTGGCCCAAGGGAACTGAAAAAAGTTCAGGAGAGGATCCTAGGAACACAGAAGGGTTAACCCACTATCACCATGACTTATAGCTTTACTAGCCCATTCTCCCTCTGACAGGAACAAGAGAGAGGTAGCAAGTGGGATGGTTATTTAGGGGTCAAAAAACTGGCCCTGAAAAATGGGATCAGAGTGGTGGAGTGGTTGAAGACTTGGGTTGAAGACTTGGTTGAGACCCCTCACTACCCAAGAGCCCTGGCCCCATCTGGGTCTCTTGCTGCCCTCCTGGGTCTGAGGGACCCCATCTGTGCCAGGCCTTACCAATCCTGGTACCTGTGTTTAAGATTGATACTAGGGGCAGCCCGGGTGGCTAAGTGGTTGAGCATCTGCTTTTGGGTCAGGGCATGATACCCAAATCATGGGATCAAGTCCCACATTGGGCTCCTTGCTGGGAGCCTACTTCTCCCTCTCCCTGTGTCTCTGCCGCTCTCATGAATAAATAAATAAAAATAAATTTAAAAAAAAGATTGATACTAGGGACATCGTGCGCCCCAATTTTATGGCTCAAGGGGCTTTGTTTTCCCACTTTAACCCTATCCCTATCTCCTGCCCACAGCTCCATTCCTGAAGCCCTCATGGTCTACCCAGGGGCAATGTGGCCACATCAAGCCCTGGGCTAAAGGTTCACTGGACTTCCTCCAGTGGACCAGAAAGCATCCACATTCCAGGTGCTGTGGCGTCCTTGCTGGGGCACCACACCCCAAGACCCTGAAGGGCTGGGTAACCTGCAGGGAAGTGCGAATCCTCCAGTATGCCTCTGACATCAGGCGATGTTGGGGAGTGGGGGAAGTTTGTTAAATTGGCCATCACCCTGAAACCCGGGTACTTTTTCATCTGTGTGTCCCGAAGACTGGCAGAGAGGCCAGGAATCCCCAGCAATGGCCAATGAATAGGGCTGTGCCAGGAATTGCAGAGGCTGGTGGTGCCTGCCCTGAAAAAGACTTTAAGGATGGAAGTTCCATTTTGTAAGTGGGGACACAGAGGCCTGTGTGTGAAGGACTCGTCCGAGGTAAGACGATGGAGAGCGGGCGGGCGGGGAGAAACCAGGCTCTAGACTCCAGCCCAGCACCCCTCCCACCCTCCCATATACAACACGCTGACACAGAAGCTGGCCCTGATTCATAATTTAATGGCTGTGTGGGCCTTGGGCTCTTATTTCTGGCGCTCACGGGCCCACTGCTCTGGGGTCAGGGTTTTCTGCTCAAAGGCGTGAATGTGCAGGAGCTCTTCTGCCAGGCACGTGTTCACCAGCCTGGGGGAGAGATGGGGCGAGGAAATGGAAGGCCGGAGTCTCAGTCGTGGTCCCAGAAAGCAGGGTGACCCAGGACGCTGGAGGTCCCCGGGCCCTGGGAACCAAAGGGGCAGAGGGCCTCGGTCTCAGCACAGGGATCCTTGGAAGGCGGGATCCCTGGGGCCGTGGCTCACCGTGCGGGGCCCGCTGGCTGGGGCGAGGGAGTCAGGGTTAGGGGAGGGGCCAGGGTTGTGGCTCCAGCGCTGGGATGGCGCTGAGCGAGGTATTCCCGGGACCTCACCGGTGTCTCTGAAGCAGCGGCTTCCCCTCGAACTTGGCCGACACCACCAGCACTCGGAAGCTGGACGCGCAACGGTTGGGAGTCGTGTCCTCGACTTCCTATGGGGCAGAAAGAACGGCGCGCAGGCTGTGAAGCCCTCCCCTCAGGCGCTCTTTCCCCTCGTTGGGCGAATCCAGGCCTCTCAACTCACCACATGCTCTGCCTCCAGGTCCCGCTGCAGCTTCTCCCGGAGGTATTCGGCGCTGAGTTCCATTGCAGCAGTCCAGAAGGGGCGGCAGCCCAGCCGGGATGGAACCCCGGCTTCGACCCCAGCCACACTCCTTCCGCCCTTACTGACGCCACTTCCGCTGAGGCCCCTCCTCCCGCCCTTACTAGGGCGTCCGTAACCTCAGCACTTCCGCCCTCACGTAAGCCCGGCTTTCCGCGGTTACCATCCAGCAGCCAATCAGAGTCTGCACGAGGACGGACTCGGGCGCTAATTGGGGCCCGCCGCCTGCACCGCAGCCTGGGTTCTGCGAGCCGGTTTGAACACCCTACTCCAGCCAGGAGAGGGTGCGCGAACCTGCATTGCTGCGGCCTCTAAGGTACCTCGGGCTCGCCCCCAAACGCTCTCCCCGAGACAAGGATCTTGCGGCCCAGGCAGCCCAGCCCTCTCTGAGGTCACAGGCCCAGCAATCAACCCACAAATCCCGATGGGCCCTGCGGGGGGCGCGGCGAGGCCCGGGCCCTTTTTCGGCGTCTACCTGCTCTACTGCCTGAACCCTCGGCACCGGGGTCGCGTCTACGTGGGGTTCACCGTCAACCCTGCTCGTCGGGTCCAGCAGCACAACGGGGGCCGCAAAAAAGGCGGGGCCTGGCGGACCAGCGGACGCGGGCCCTGGTAAGAGGGAGCGGATTACTATCCGGAGGGAGGGCTTCAAGAAGGAGGCGGGGCTCGAAGGAGGAGAGGCCTGCCGAGGGGGCGGAGCCCTGTGGTGGCTGCTACAGGGCCGGAGGTGGGGCCCCGGTAAGCAGGGCGGGCCTATCACAGGGGAGGAGCGTGGCGAGGGGGCGGAGCCGGGGCCCCGGTGAGTAGGGCGGGCCTATCACAGGGGAGGAGCGTGGCGAGGGGGCGGAGCCGGGGCCCCGGTGAGCAGGGCGGGCCTATCACAGGGGAGGAGCGTGGCGAGGGGGCGGAGCCGGGGCCCCGGTGAGCAGGGCGGGCCTATCACAGGGGAGGAGCGTGGCGAGGGGGCGGAGCCTGTGAAACAGCTGTGGGATGATGAGGAAGGGTTTGGGGAGGAAGGGGACGATGATCTGGGCTTGGCCCGGCGACAGCACGCTGATGGACAAGGCTGGGGTTAGAAAAGAGAGCCCCCAAGGGAGAGGAGCTGAGGAGGGCTCTTAAGTACTTCCGCTGGAGGTGGGGCCTGAAGTTGGCAGGTGCGAAGGGACTGACCTCCGCGAAGGCGGCAGGGCCCCGCGGACTGGGTTTGAAGCCGGGTGGGCGTGAGGCCTTCGCTCTCGGGTCGGACTGGGGTTGAGCCATGGCGAGGGGATTCGGCTTGACCCGGGCTGGGGCGGGTCTCACGGGCCTCGTTCTTGTCCCCAGGGAGATGGTGCTTATCGTGCACGGCTTCCCTTCTGCCGTGGCCGCCCTTCGGGTAAGAAAGGAGACGAGGGTGGTGGGAGGAAGGCCGGGGCTTGGCGCCTCCCCCGGGCGGCCCTGAAGCCCCTACTCCCCGCCCGCAGTTCGAGTGGGCCTGGCAGCACCCGCGGGCCTCGCGCCGCCTGGTGCACGTGGGCCCGCGCCTGCGCAGCGAGGCGGCCTTCGCTTTCCACCTGCGCGTGCTGGCGCACATGCTGCGCGCGCCGCCCTGGGCGCGCCTCCCGCTCACCGTGCGCTGGCTGCGCGCCGACTTCCGTCGCGAGCTGTGCCCGCCGCCGCCGCCACACATGCCGCTGGCCTTCGGGCCTCCGCCGCCCCGCGCCCGGGAGCGCCGCGCGGGGCCCTCGGCTGACCCGGAGCCCGAGCGCGACCGAGACGCCGACGCCTCCTGCGCCCTGTGCGCGCGCTCCTTCCAGGTGAGCCGCCCACCTGGCCGCCAGGGCCGGCTTGGGATCCAGCTGCTCATGGAAGGACCGGGCGGCCCAGTGACAACCTTGGTCACCGCTAAAATGGGGATGGTACTTGCTGCCATTCTTCGAAACCGGCACCGTCCTGCTCAGGGCCTTTGCTCTTCCCCTTTGACTGTTAGCTTCTGCCCTAGACCTTCACTTCGGTCTTTATAAAATGCCTTCTCCTTCTCCACGAGGTCTTCCTTGGCTCTCCATCTAAAACTGCACTTCTTTCTTGTACACTCCCCTGCCCCCCCCTTTTTTTCCTTTAAAGCCTAAGGACTTACTAACATAGATGGGTTTTTTTTTTAGATCTTATGGTCAGTTTCTCCCCTGCCCCAATACAAGGCAGTTCTTGTTCACTGCTGTAAAAAGGTCTGGCAAAGAGCAGGTGGCCAATAAATATTTAACAAATTAACTGGGATGATAGGCCTGACTTCTGAGCTCTCAGGAAGTGTGTAAGTTGAATACTTGCCATTCAGAGATTAAGTGACCTGCCTGAGATCACTTAGCATGTAAGAATTATAGGTCTGGCTGCAGTGGTCATGCTGTTTATATAATCACTGCTAATGCTCAGAGAAAATTGGCTGGCTTAGTCCCTGTAGACAAGTAGTATAACCTCTCCATGACTCAGTTCCATCTGTAAAATGCAAATAATAGTATGTGTGTCATAGCGTTGTTAATGTAGAGCCTCTGCAACAGTGTCTGGTCCATAGAAATCCTGAGTGTTAGCTACATCATTCCCCCTGGTTTTCTCTCTCACCCACCTGCCACCTTCGACAGGATGAAGAGGGCCCCCTGTGCTGCCCCCACTCTGGCTGCCGCCTAAGGGCCCACATGATCTGCCTAGCTGAGGAGTTCCTGCAAGAGGAGCCAGGGCAGCTTCTGCCCCTAGAGGGCCAATGCCCTGGGTGAGTCCAACACCCCCACCCCAGCCTGGTCTAGCTCTGGGAAGATGGTGCCAGTTGTCTATGTCCAGGCCCAGGCCTGAAGCTGAGATAAGCTAAGTCCTTATCTTGGCACCCAGGGCCTAGCCTGGAGGCAGCTTGTGATCCTGACTGTATCTCCTACCAACCGTACCCCTTGGTAGCTGTAAGAACTCAGTGCTGTGGGGAGACCTGATCTGGCTGTGCCGAATGGGCAACGAGGAGGAAGAGGAGGACTTGGAGTTAGAAGAGGTGAGAGGTGGCTTGGGCCTCAGACTCCCTAGCCCACCCCATACCTGAGGCTGCCTTTGACCAGTTCTCTTGTCTCTACAGGAGCACTGGACGGACATGCTGGAGACCTGACCCTGACTCACCTCAGCAGCCCCAGCCCTCTGCCCACTCCATCTGTGCCATCCACCCCCCCCAGGGGTCTAGGCAATTTTTACTTGATTACAATAAAGAGTCTGAGTTAAGGGAACTTTGTGGTGTTTGGGGGGGCTGGTGCTAGGAGGCAGAGGCCCTGCGGGTCACTGGGGCCTGAGGAAAAGAGGAGAATTGGGAGGGGTCACTCGCCAGCATGGACCAGCCTCTCTTCTTCCTAGAGGTCTGTACACCTCAGCTTTCCCCAGCATGCTTGTGATGGCACAGAGTCCTTTGAGTACTTGGGAGACTTAGAGCCCATCTAAAATCAGTGCCCAGGGCAGCCTGGGTGGCTCGGCGGTTTAGTGCTGCCTTTGGCCGGGGCATGGTCCCGGGGACCCGGGATCGAGTCCCATGTCAGGCTCCCTGCATGGAGCCTGCTTCTCCCTCTGCCTGTGTCTCTGCGCCTCTCTCTCTGTGTGTGTGTGTCTCTCATGAATAAATAAAATCTTTAAGAAAAACAAAAATAAGTATTTTCTGAAAGAAATCACCTTTAAAAAAACAAAATCAGTGCCCAGCTTGACTTTGAGCTTTATTTACATTTTTTAAAGATTTTACTTACTGGGATGCCTGGGTGGCTCAGTGGTTGAACATCTGCCTTCAGCTCAGGGTGTGATCCCAGGATCGAGTCCCATATCGGGCTCCTTGCAGGGAGTCTGCTCCTCCCTCTGCCTGTGTCTCTGCCTATCTTTCTCTCTCTCTGTCTCTCATGAATAAAATAAAATCTTAAAAAACAAAAACAAGTATATCCTGAAAGAAATCACCTTTAAAAACACAAAATCAGTGCCCAGCTTGACTCTGAGCTTTATTTACTTTATTTAAGATTTTACTTACTGGGAAGCACCTGGGTGGCTCAGTGGTTGAACATCTGCCTTGAGCTCAGGGTGTGATCCCAGGATCGAGTCCTGTATCAGGCTCCTTGCAGGAAGCCCAATGTGGGACTTGATCCCGGACCCCAGGACTATGACCTGAGCCAAAGGCAGATGCTCAATCACTGAGCCACCCGGGTGCCCTGACTTTGAACTTTAATCCAAATAGTAAGGACAAAGGCCAAGAGCAGGGTGGGTAGGGGGATACATGACCCCATGGCTCTCCCCCCATGGTGGCTCTCCAGGCCCCAACTCCTGGTCTCTGTGTGGAGCCCCTTCAAACCCAGTGAAAGAAAAGTACCTTGTGGGGGCCATGGTTCTGTTACCCATTGTGAGTGAATCCATGCAATCCTCGGGAGCCGTGGAGCTGGACTCACTCCCAGGGTTCTTGCTCTTTCCTCCTGCCCCACCTCTTCTGCCCCTCCACCCCCACCCCTCCCATTGCTCCATACTGGCCTTGTGGTCAGAGGTCAGAGTGGCAGTTCTAGAATGCTTGAACTGCTGGGGGTCTGGGGTCCACTCCCAGCCTGAACCTTTGATATCTTCAAAACTGGCCTGGAGCCAGTAGGAAGGTGAGTGGCTTGCTCACAAGCATGCCACCTTTCCCCTCCACTCTGCACTCTCAAATCTGGCTAGCTCCATTAGAAAAAACATCAGTTGGCCCGCCCTGCAGGGGTGGAGTTAGAGGGCAGGTCAGGAGCCAGGATTACAGCTCAAAAAACACTCCCAAAATAAAAATGAAAACATATTGGACCTTTTGCCTAGTTTCAGTCTTCCTTTTATTTTCTATATCCTAAACCCACATCTTGGGTTTTCAGGCCAGTCTAAGCTTGGCTCTGGTAGGGCTGGTCTCAGGAGGGGAGCAGAGTGGGACCTTCCCACTCTAAACTCCACCCTTTCCTTCTTGGAAGACAGCCAGATCCCATCGCTGGCTCCGATCCCTCCCACTTTGGATTTATAAACCCTCAACTCAGAAAGCAGTTCTGCACTCCCCACACTGCCCCAGTAAGCCACAGCACAAAGTAGTCAGGAGGCCAAGACCCAAAGAGATCTGGTGAGTGCCGGGGGGTGGGGTGGGCTGGGCCAGGCCTCCCTCCCTTTGCAGGGCTAGCTCCTCTCTCTCTCTGGCCTGTACTGGCCTCCTTGCCCTTTCTCTTTATGGGGCATCTCAATCTGCCAACCACAATCTGGAATGAAATCCCCTTCTGGTGACTCCTCACTTTTGCTCATCTGCATATCAGACTCTAGCTCCCAAACAGGCTCAGTTGCTCAGCTGCCTGTTTATCCTTAAGCCAAGACGGGAGTGTGATTGGGCAGGAGGGATCACAGGCTCAGCTAGCCTTTGGAATGTTTCCCTGTGTGAGGGGCCCCAGGGGCCCAAGGGGATGGCAGGGAGAGCAGGCTGATACTGTAGGCCAGGGGCTGCCAGAAAGTAGTGGGAGAAAGCAAGCTGGCAGGCGGGGAGTTAGGCCAGGCAGACATTAGAGTAGTTCTCTCAAGTGCACAGTGGAGTCTCCTGGAAAGCTTCCAGAAAACAGGTTGGGCCCTGAGAGACTGATTTAATTGGTTTGGGGTGTGCCTCCAGGCACAGGGATTTTAAAAAGCTCTGCAGGTAAATCAAAGGTGCAGCCAACTGCATGACCCACTGCATGAATGTCACATCTCAGCTTGAACCCCAGCTCCCACCACCCACTAGCTTTGTGAGCAGGGGCAAGTCAGCCTCAGTTCCTTATCTTACAGCAAGATTTCAATACATGGCATATTGTGATGTTGTTAAGGCAAGTAGACCACACTCTGGTCCTTGACGCAGCATGGAGGACATTCCCGACACCTCGCGCCCACCACTGAAGTATGTGAAGGGGATCCCTCTAATCAAGTACTTTGCAGAGGCACTGGAGTCAATGCAGGACTTCCAAGCTCAGCCTGATGACCTGCTTATCAGCACGTACCCCAAATCTGGTAGGTGATGAGGGCCACCCACCCCTCTCCTGGGCCACAGTCCCCTGCGTTGGGCCAGTAGGGGCCTGCCCTTGGTCCTGCTCACCTCCCCTCTGCCTGCTCTCCAGGCACCACTTGGGTGAGCGAGATCCTGGACATGATCTACCAAGACGGTGATGTAGAGAAGTGTCGCAGGGCCCCCGTCTTCATCCGGGTACCCTTCCTTGAGTTCAAGGCTCCAGGGATTCCCACAGGTGTGTGGTGGGGCTCTGGGGATGAGTGGAGCAGAGGGAAGAGGCAGGACTGGGCTCCAGCTCAGCAGACCTTTCTCTACCCATGGCACAGGTTTGGAGGTTCTAAAAGATACACCAGCCCCACGACTCATCAAGACACACCTGCCCCTGGCCCTGCTCCCCCAGACCTTGTTGGATCAGAAGGTCAAGGTGAGTGGCAGCGGAATCTAGGGAAGGAGGCCACTGGGGCCATCCTAGCTTTGGCCCTCTCTGCTGGGAAGGTCTCACGGTAAGGGGGATGGCTGTCTGCTTCATCGTGTGGTGGGGGGTCAGTGGAAGTGAGACTTCTCTGTGCAGAGCTGAGAAAGGCAGTCTTCTCTAGGCCTCCTCAGGCCCGTGGAAGAGAGGGCTGGTGAAAACCTGGCATACCTTGTTCCAAATCTGGGTATGGCAGCACTGAGAGGATTAGATTAGCATAAAATAAGGTTCCAGGGACCACAAGCAAGTCAGCCTCTAAGCCTGTTTCTCCCTTTGCCAGACCAAGAGCTAACTTCCTCATAGGGATGCGCTGAAGGGTGGAACTGCCTGGCTTGCTGTGTGGTGATGATGCTTGGGGGGGCTGTCTGTGTGTGGGGGATGTCCTCCAGGTGGTCTACGTCGCCCGCAACGCAAAAGATGTAGCTGTCTCCTATTACCACTTCTACCGCATGGCCAAGGTGCACCCTGACCCTGACACCTGGGACAGCTTCCTGGAGAAGTTCATGGCTGGGGAAGGTGAGCCTGAGTCTGGAGGAAGGAGTGGGGTGGAGCTGAGCAGCAGCCAACCAAAACTAATACCAGCCTCTGTGTCCATATCTCCCCCCCCACCCCAGTGTCCTATGGGTCCTGGTATCAGCATGTGCAGGAATGGTGGGAGCTGAGTCACACTCACCCTGTTCTCTACCTCTTCTATGAGGACATGAAAGAGGTGAGGCTACCTGCTGCTGCTTCCCTCCAAGTCCCATGTGGAGAGGCAGGGACCTGCCGAGGCCTTCTCAGCCACCTGCCTTAGCCAGTGCCCTGGTCCCCCCGCCTGCCTTTCTGCCCGAGACTTGGGGCTACAGTGTTACCTGGGCAGCAACACTGTGGAGCTCAGATCTCAGACCTGAGTGACACCGGCCATTCCCTGCTGTTGCTCTCCCTGGGGCCACAGTTATTAAAGAGGACTGTCCCTGCCCTCACCCATCAGTACCCAAACAAGAGGGCCCAAGGGTCACAGGGCAGGGGCAACTAATGTGCCCCAGGGAAAGACAACCCAAGTCAAGGAGCCTGAGGCTGAGAGATCTCTAAGTGGAAGTGGCCAGATCCCCTGGGGAGGAGCTGGGTGGCCTCCCTCTTGTTTGCTCAGTAAGCAAGCCCAATCTCCACTGAAAAGCCCCTCTGCTGCTCCAGAACCCCAAAAGGGAGATTCAGAAGATCCTGAAGTTTGTGGGGCGCTCCCTGCCAGAGGAGACTGTGGATCTCATCGTCCAGCACACGTCTTTCAAGGAGATGAAGAACAACTCCATGGCTAACTACACCACCTTATCTCCTGACATCATGGACCACAGCATTTCTGCCTTCATGAGGAAAGGTGAGTACCCATGCAGGATGGCCATCTGGGGAGGCAAACATGAAAACGGAGGCAAGAGTTGGCCTGGGCCATCTGGGGCCTGCTCTGCAGCCGGGACCTGCAGCCACCTTCCCCTCCACCCACAGGCATCTCTGGGGACTGGAAGACCACCTTCACTGTGGCCCAGAATGAGCGCTTTGATGCCGACTATGCCAAGAAGATGGAGGGTTGTGGCCTCAGCTTCCGCACACAGCTGTGAGCAGTGCCCCCAGGAGGCACCCAAAGGCCCCGTGCTCTGACACAGCCAGCCCCCAGCCTCAAAAATAAAATTCCATTGGTATTACACTGAGAGCCTTTAATGCAAGCAAAAAGCAAACCTGAGCTGGAAGGAATTCCCCCTGGGATCAAATGAAGCTATCTTCCCTCCCTCCAGCTCTCCAATTCCCCAACCTGCCCTGGTATGGGGAGGGGCAGAAGGGCCTGGAAAAACAAAACCGAGGAGACGTGGGCAAAGGGGAACAATATTTATTTGCCACAATCTTTTGTTGCATTCCCCTGGGGGAGTGGCAGGAGATCTTGAGTCTGCCAGCCCACTTCACTTTTTCTTGGGCTCCTTACAAGCCACCACGTACCTCTGGGCCACATTGAGGGGAGGGGAGTAACCATCTGCATAGGAGGTGTCTTCAAACAGGACTGAATAGTCATCCTGGGGCTGCGGCAGGGGGCAGACAGGAGGGGCTAGTCAGAGACCCCCAGGCAAGGCCCCCGAGCCCAGACTGACAGAAACCTCTGGTACACGGGCTCCCAGCCTCTCCTGTCCCCATCTTCACTCAGAATTTAGTTCCTGCTATGACAGAACCCTATTCTCGGCAACAAAGTGCCAGGGGACAAAGAGCAGGGAGGAGGAAGATTCGCGGTCTACGTTGGGGGGATTCTACATGGAGAGTCTGGTGCCTTTTGGGGACCCTCTAAGAAGGAGATCAGGGAAAACACCGAGGGCAGCAGGCAGGGATCCTGGAGGAAGCAAGCAGAGCAGCCTTGAAGCTGCCATCAGGTGTTGGGTCACCAGCACAAGGGAGCATGGCCTCAGATGAAGAAAGGCCAGTGGTGGATGAGTCAAGGCAGGGAAGACAGGTCCTGGGCACAGTGCTTCCCACCTCAGGGCTGCTCGTCTCAGTGCAAAAGTGGGGTGAGACTAGAGGATATACTGGTTCCATTCCACTCGGGGTTTGCTAGGACTCTGAGGATTAGCTGGCACTGCCTTAGGGGACAGGGCTTGAGGGCCCCTATGGGGCAGAGTAAGCAGGAGAGAGGGAGAAACTTGCAGGACTCTCTTAGCTCAGAGGGGCTGTCAGATGAGGACAGGAGGGGAAAAAGTGGAAGGTGACCCCAAGACCATCTGGTCAGCCCAGTCCTGGTGTCATGGTCTGTCTCTCCTGCAGGGGTTACCTTACCCGTTGTGGGGGCGTGTGGATCAGGGCACGGTAGAAGCAGGTGGTCTGAGGATACAGGGCCAGCACGAGCTGCTCCTTCTGAAATAAGGCTTCGGGGTCTGTCTCTGGGTTGGCTTTCCACTGGGGCAGAGGGATGATGCGCCGCCGGCTCAGGGTATGTCTCCTGGAAGGGGGGCTTAGATCAACCCACAGCCAGGTGGGAGGCTCCTTCCCAGCAGCATCCATGGTCCCTCCCTGCCCAACACTCACTCTTTGCCTTCTTCATCAATGTCATCTACCTCATACCTGGAGAACAAAGAGAAAACAGAGGATGCAGGGAGATGCATGGTCCGAACCGGAGAGCGATGAGGAGGGGAAGCATCCCAAGGAGCTGGAGTCACACATCATCCCTGTCCCCACAGGGACCCTGGAGTGGGGTGGGGGGCTCTTCTCCCAGCCTACAGATGGGAGAGTCCACGGAGGGCCGGGTGTCCACTTACTTGTTGGTGGCGTGGCTGTAACTGACCACCTCAGCCAGGATCCACTGCTCATCCCCATCCACGGCCTTGACTCGGGCAGCCACCTTGTCTCCAGGTTTGGCCACGTAGTCCCCAGAGGCCGGAATGGCCCCACAGAGGGGTGGGGGCCTGAGGATGGACTGAGAGGTTAGTCCCAGCCCCTCCCTCCTGTCAGCTCCGCCCCTTGACCCCGGGCCTGCCCTCACTTGTCACCAGGTTTCCCGATCCACAAGGGCAGGGTCATGGCCGACTGCTGCAGCAGCGTCATCAGCACCCCCCTGCGCATGGTCTTCCGGGGGGGCTCCGAGTCATTGTACAGGCCCGCGATCTTGGCCGCTGCAGGAAGGAAGCGCGCCCCTGAGGCCCCAGAGATGGGGCTCCTGCCCCGGACCCTCGTTTGTACCGGTGCACGGAGCCATCAGTGGAGCTCAGCCTGGGGCCCACCTCCTTAATTACCACCAAGGGCCCCCCAGCAGATGCTTGCCGTCAGAGGCCCAATCTGCTCTCACAGATCTGGTAGATGTTGCTCTCAAGATCCCCTTGCAGGGAAGGAACCAAAGAGGGCAAAAGAAGGGTTCTGAGGTACTGGTCACATCTGTTTGCTTGGTTAGTGAAAATTTCATAAAGTTCTCTGTACAGTTAGGTCAGTCCTCTACTGAGTAGATGTCATTCAATAAAAAAAAGAATGTAGACAGTCTCCTGACCTTCTCAGGCATGGCTCAACACACTCAAAGTTGCACAAAGCCAACTGGCAGTGTGACGTTTTGATAGGCAAGCAGCCTGCCTACTGTGGGTTCACTGAAAGGGTAAGAGAGGTGGGAGAGCCACGGCAGTCTAAAAGTTCAGATTTGGAAGCCAACACCCTCTGTAAACTCCCATCTGAAGGATGGTTCTCACAAAGCAGCAGGTTGCTTACCGCAGCAAGAAGTGTGAGTGGGGGAGGGTAGCAGGAAGGAGGCTACTGCCTCAGGTACAAGGGGGAGAGAAGCCTTAGGGGACGGGGCACAATCTTCCAAGTCTGTAGAGGGTCACTGAGAGCCCCTGCCTCTTAGCGCTGGTAATGACCTCCAACCCCTCCCAGACCCAGGCTGCCCAGATGTGCTTCCCCATCAGAAATCCACGGAATGAGCACATGGGGCTGAGGTGGCAGGACTCCCTCCTGCAGGAGCCATGACTGCTGCTCTCAGAAGGCCTCACTCCGCCTGGTCAAGAAGTGCCAAACGTCTCCCACTCACCAATCCGCCTTTCTTCCAACAGAGACTTGATTTCCGCTATCTTATCTAGAGCTTTCCGGAGGATACTGAGGGTGGGGAGAAGGGAGAGAAGAGATCTGGATGAAGCACAAAGCACAGACTTCCTTTTCTGCTTATAGTAGGCTGAGTAACAGACCAGACCTACTGCCAAAACTATAAACCCTAAGTATTTTTTCAATTCATTCATTCATTCATTTTTTATTTACTTATGATATTTATTTATTTAGGATATTACTTAAGATATTTATGATTTTAGGGACACGAGGGTGGCTCAGGGCATGATCCTGGTCCTGGGATTGAGTCCCACATCGGGCTCCCTGCAAGGAGCCAGCTTCTCCCTCTGCCCATGTCTCTGCCTCTCTCTGTGGCTCTCATAAATAAATAAATAAAATCTTATAAATAACATCTATATCCAATCTGGACTCGAACTCACAACCCCAAAATCAAGAGTTGCATGCTCTACTGACTGAGCCAGCCAGGGGCCCCTGTGCTCTTTTACATTTTAAGGTCCTTAAAACTGACAGGGTAGGGGGATGCCTGAGTGGCTCAGAGGCTGAGCGTCTGCCTTCAGTTCAGGGTATGATCCCAGGATCTGGGATGGAGTCCTACATTGGGCTCCCTGCATGGAGCCTCTTTTCCCTCTGCCTCTGTCTCTCTCTGTGTCTCTCGAATAAATAAAATCTTAAAAAAAAAAAAAATCTTAAAAAAGAAAAAAAGAAAAGAAACTGACAAGGTAAGGAGAGGCTGCAGGCCCAAAGAATCCAAGAGGATCCCAGAGTGGTAACCATAGCAGAGAGAGATGCATTTGACAGAGCCTGGAGAAACTGCGCTGCAGTGGTAGCTGCCTGGAACAGTGTGGAAATGTAGAGGACAGAAGTTAAAGCTCCGGGTCTGCCCAAGCTGGGACATGTGAAAGGAGATACCCTGGAAGACTGTGGGGAGTTCTCTGGGCTCCAAGCCAGGCTGAAGGATGAAAGGAATTTGAATTTGTCTCTGAAAGGCTGCAGCGCCAGGAAATCTCTAGAGTAGTTTACGGGGTTCCAGAATGACCAGGGCCCAAGCAATCCAGCGGGAGTGAACACAATCCTCACTAGAGGAAAGTTTCTTCATCCTAGATCTTGAGGACTCTCCCCCCAAAAGGGAATAATCTTTTTAAAAAAGAGAGAGAGGGTAGCCCTGGTGGCGCAGTGGTTTAGTGCTGCCTGCAGCCCGGGGTGTGATCCTGGAGACCCGGGATCGAGTCCCACATTGGGCTTCCTGCATGGAGCCTGCTTCTCCCTCTGCCTGTGTCTCTGCCTCTCTCTCGCTCTCTCTGAATGAATAAATAAATCTTTAAAAAAAATAAAATAAAAAAGAGAGAGACAAAATTGTTAAACGAAGACACAAGGGGTTCTTTTCCATTTGCTGCAAATCAGGATGAAAACCAGCCAGGGAAGCCCTGGAGCATGTGCAAGAGCATCACAGGACCTGGGCTAGCTCCTGAGGCTGGCTCTTGGTGCCCTTTCAGTTTCCTAAGGGTTTTATTTATTTATTTATTTATTTATTTACTTATTTTTTAGGTATTCATGAGACACACAAACTGAGAGAGAGAGGCAGAGACACAGGCAGAGGGAGAAGCAGACTCCCTGCAGGGAGCCTGATGTGGGACTCGATCCCAGGACCCCAGGATCATGCCCTGAGCCTTGCTTAACTACTGAGCAACTGAGGTGCCCCTTCCCGAGGGTTTTAATTAATTTACTAAGACATGTGTGGTGAAGAAGAGTGCTGTAGGAACACACAGTGACATATGTCTCCCATCCTGACTTGGAGCCTTCTGTGGGCAGAGGTGGCGCTTTGCTCTGTCACTTGCTCCCATGCCCAGCATGGCACTCGGTGCTGACAGAGACTCTAGTGACGAATGTATGAACTTTTGAGAGTCTGAAAAAGTGAAATAGCAGGAGAATTGTTAAGGGGTTGGGCCCTGCAATTCTTAAGTAAGCTTATAAATGTTTAACTCCAGGTAGGTCAGTGCCAGAGGACAGCGTACACCAAACTAGTTTCAGAAACAGTCAGTTTGCCAGCAGTTAGGTTGCTCTAGCATGGATGAGTGGGAAAGGGCCTGACTGTGGCCAGATGACAAATCTGCAAATCAGGAAGGAGAGGGGGCAGGAAGGGTGGGCTGGGAAGCCAGTAGGCAACATCAGCCATCAAAAGGCACGTGTTTCCTCCTGCTTAAGCCAACCCCACCCCAGCTCAGCACAGGGAGCCCCATCAGGTCCCTCTGTCTAAACTATAAAGCCTGGAATCTTCAGCTCCCCCTCTTCCAAATGGTCCCCCAATTTTATTCCAGAACCTGCACTTGAACCCACCCTTGCTTCTCCATCCCTACTGCCACTAACTTGGCTCAATTCCACCACCATCTCTTGTCTGGCCTCCTAACTAGCTTGAATCTCACCCCATCTAACCCCACACAACAGCCAAGGGTTTCTCTGCTGCTTTACATCTTTGCTGGCTCCCTATGGCTTCCAGGATAAAGTCCAGTTACTGGAAGCTCTCTACCTCCTGCCTTGCCCTTCTTTAGTCACACAGGACTGGTTCTCATTCCTCCAGTGTGCACATGTGGCACACACTCCTCCACAGCCTCTGTCGTGTCCACCTGCTGACCCTTACTTCAAGTCTCTCCTCCTCCCTGTGGCCGTCCCAGTGCCCCAGGCACAGTGAGCCCACTTCTGTTAGCCCACCAATGACACTGCCCTGGTCACTGTTTTCTTAGGGTTCCTCTCCTTTCCAGACTGTGTGCCCTTGTAGGTAGGGTCCTCTCTATCCTCATGTGCCTGTATGGGGACTGCCCAGCACCAGGCACAGGGTAAATACCAGCAAAGATTTGCAAAACAGGGCAGACCGGGTAGCTCAGCGGTTTAGTGCCGCCTTCAGCCCAGGGCCTGATCCTGGAGACCCGGGATCAAGTCCCACATCGGGCTCCCTGCATGGAGCCTGCTTCTTTCCCTCTGCCTGTGTCTGTATCTCTGTCTCTCTCATGAATAAATAAAATCTTTAAAAAAAAAAAAAAATCTAAAAAAAAAAAAAACAACAAAAAACCAAAACCAGACTATATAACCAGTAACAGTAAAAACTGTACTTCTTGTTCCAATTCTGTGATATATATACATATGAAATGCATGTGTGTGCTGTGGAAAGGCGATTGTTACACCATGTTAGCATGGTATTAAAGAATATGGACTTTTGGTTTACAACTGGGCTCCCCGACTTACTGGTTATGTGACTTTTAGCAAATTACAGGAACTCCTTGTGTCTTAGTGTCCTCAACCATAAAATGGGGGTAATGTCCACCTTTTAGTCGTTCTGAGCATTACAGGAGATAAATACATAAAGTACTTGGAATAGTACCTGGCACAATACGACAACACAAGAGTCCTTATTAGTATTACTATGGCAATGATGACTAGATCTTTAATATCACGATTAAGCTACAACAGAGAATGTATTTCCTACCATGGGTTATGGTCAAGAGTTTGAAAATCACTGGTCTTAGGCACTTTATATACATTATCTCGTGCTATGTTGACAATTCTGTAGTAATTATGATCCCTGTTGTAATTAATGACGGAATAACTGGGTCTTGGGGCTCAGTGGGAGCAACGAACTCTTCACGGTCACCGGACTAGTAAAAGGCTGTGCTGGGGTCTGGCCCCCACCTTGCTGTCATCTAGGAAACAGCAGAGCTGGAGGGAGGAGGAGGCCCCAAAAGACAGCCCAGGGAGTGGAAATCTACTTTTTTTTTTTTTTTTTTTAATTCATGAGAGAGAGAGAGAGAGAGAGAGAGAGAGAGGCAGAGACACAGGCAGAGGAAGAAGCAGGCTCCATGCGGGGAGCCTGACTTGGGACTCGATCCCAGGTCTCCAGGATCATGCCCTGGGCTGAAGGTGGCGCTAAACCACTGAGCCACCTGGGCTGCCTGGAAATCTGCTTCTAAATGGCAGGAAAGACAGTAGGGGCGAGGGTTTGTGGGTTCCTATGGCTCACCACATGGGTGGGTGACAAAGGAGAGGGGACAGTACTCACTTGCACTCAGCCTCTGCATCAGCCTTGGCGGTTGTATAGAGCCCACGCAGCTTTGTCCGGTAGTAGGGAGAGACTGCAAAGTAAGCAGAGGAAGAGGCGTGGGCAAGGCGCAGCTGGCAGTCCTATGGTGCTGCTGCCCATACATCTGAATTGGGACTTCCAGAGTACAGAGGCCATGGATCGAGACATGAGCTTTAGTGGCTGGGAAGTGACCCCTGAGGCTGATGCCCCGTGTTTAACGAGTTCTCATTTTCTTATGGCACAGATGCCATCACTGTATTTGGCAGAGGGCTTTCTAACCTTTGCCATAGCATAACACATTAAGAAAATATTTCTCAGCACATAGGAAAATAGACCATGGTTCTCCAAGCTGCTCAGAGTTGGAAAGCACCTACCCAGTAGGCTGAGCATGAGGGCCTTTGGGGCATGTGCTGGAGATGCTGGGAGTGAAGCTCTCTTTCTAGAAAACACCAGCTAACTGGGGGGTGCTTGTGCACTCAAAGGGGTTCCCCTAAATGCAGCCTCATTACACTGACTTCCCAGTGCCTAGAGTTGGGGGACTTTAAGGTTCTTTAGTGCTAGGTAGCTTGTCATCTGTTTCCTGGGTCACCTTTAGTTACTCAGCAGAAGGAAAAACCGTCCCTATGGCTGAGGAGCAGTTCATTTTGGATTATGTAGATATATGCAGAAGTCCTGTCTGAAACTAATTAATAGCCACGTTCCCCGGTCTCAGCCCATTCCCCCCTTGCTCTTCCCCTTTCTCTTCTGAGCCCAGTGACTTACTCTTGTTCTCTGTCTGCATCCGCTCATGGGTCTTCTGGATGTTCACTAAGTTGTGTTCACTCCGTGAACGCTCTTCCTGCAGGGATAAGGTCAACGGGGCACGAGGTGGCCCTTTATCCTGCTGTGGCACCCTGCACCCAGGCCAGAGTCCCCAGAAATATGTCTATCAGCATCTCCTGACCCTTACTTTTCAGGTTACATTCCACTACAAAGGACATCATTTGGGAAGGAATTTCCAGGACTGCTCCCTTTTGGGCTACAGGACTGTGTGGTATATGGCTCCCAGGAGATGGGTCATTATGTAACTATAAACATGGGTAGGGGTGCCTGGGTGGCTCAGTTGGTTAAGTGTCCCAACTCTTGATCTCAGCTCAGGTCTTGATCTCAGGATCATGAGTTCAAGCCCCACACTGGGCTCCACACTGGGTGTGGAGCCTACTTAAAACAACAATAACAAAAAAACCTGGATGACAGAATGCTTATTAGAAAGGTCCCTGATAATAATGGACAAAGTGTAGGAGCAGCACGCCTGATATGCCATGCACAAATATATATCATCCTTATTTTTATGAATGAAGAGCTATTTTTTTAGAATAGGAAAAAATGGCTTTTTAATACGATCAAAGCAGCAAGCACCACATGGTGGATCCAAATTCTCCTGGGGAACACTTCCATCCTGAGGCAAGGAAGATTCTGAGAAACCAAATCACATCTAGGTGTGACTACCACTCAGCCAGTATAGGGCACCCAGTATGCTGGAGTACAAAACAGGTCTCCTAACTGCATCTGGGTCACTGGACACAATGGCAGCAAAAGACAGGCTGGAGGAAGTATACTGTCCCACAGACAGGAAAAGGTTTTCAGGAAGACAGGTGTTGGTATATGCATTGTGGGACAACTGAATACACTTTTAATGAGCAGCATTCAGAGGAAGACTTATTTTTTTTAAAATGTATTTATTTATGATAGACAAAGAAAGAGAGAGAGAGAGGGAGAGGGATGGAGGGATGGAGGGAGGGAGAGAGAGAGAGAGAGAGAGAGAGAGGCAGAGACACAGGAGGAGGGAGAAGCAGGCTCCATGCCGGGAGCCCGACGTGGGACTCGATCCTGCGACTCCAGGATCGCGCCCTGGGCCAAAGGCAGGCGCTAAACGGCTGAGCCACCCAGGGATCCCCAAAGGAAGACTTCTTAATTAGAATGAACAAAATGAGGTGAGTTTTCTTATAAGGAAGAAGACAAGGAATGGGTGTCAATGCAGCAAGACGATGAGGAGTTAGTGCAGTGGGTCAGGCCAACCCAGTAAATAGTGCTGGATAATTCTAGGACGTCTTTGTTGTTGGGAAAGGGTTTACCATCCTGACCCCCCAGGACCTCGGGTTACTTTAATACAACAGAGGCTGAAGCAGCCAGGGGGCAATGGCCCTCCATCACAGCCACTGAGCCCCAAGAACACACTTGTGGTAAGCAAGGATTTCTGAACGTGTGGAAGCCCTTCAAGGGCACTACAATGCACTATGCACATTTAAATCAACGCACTATGACTGCCCTGATCCAAGAACAGATCAAACTAAGACATTCTAAGCTATAGCTGGCAGAGATGGACTATTATTCTGAGTACCACTTGGGTCCTCTCCATAGGTAGGAGGTGGCCACATAACGAAAAGCAGTCTGAGCACAAGCCTGTGAGCTGCAACAGGGAGACTGGCTTTGTCCCCAGCTGATTCAGAACCCAGAAATGACTGAATCGTGGCCAACTAGAAGAAAGCAAATGTTCTGAAGTAAAAATACTGTAAAGTAAAAATATCGTCCATAACAATGCCTGACAAATGGGCAAGGCTAATTCTGTTGGGAAGGGTCACAAATAGCTCTGGAATTCTTACCAACCTTTTCTATGATGAAACTGACTTCTACCATGACTATAGCTGAACAAGGTGCCATACACTGGCAAGGCTAGTGAGATTCAGCTGCCTCACATAAAGATGTCGCATGCTAATACCAGGATTAATGACCAGTACTGATGCTGGGAGACAGAGCCAGAGCCTCTGCAGATTGGAACATTGATCGGAAACAACTGGCCCAAGGAAGGACTGGATTTAGCTAACCGTTAACTAATTTCTATGCTGAAGAGTTTTACACAAATTTATAATAAGGCACAACAGTACTGGATAAATGGGGGGAAACAGGTAATCAGATTAGTATAAAAATATGGAAATGTACAGAATGGCTCTATGGGACAGACTGCTTGTTTCTTGGAGTCTGTCCCTCACTGCACTAGTTCCTCCAAATGTTGGGCATCCTCATACTCACGCGGTTGCTGTACCTGCTGGATAAATGCTACACTAACTACAGATGCTCCAATAAATACCATTTTGCTATAAGGGAGCCTAGGCAGAGGGCTTGGAGGGGAGGGGCTGTGAGGTAAAAGATGAACTCGATAGGTTTATTTTCAGATCTTGCATGTTCCAGAAAAGGCCCCTCACCAGCTCTTGGGAGAGAACCTCTGTACTCTTGGAATATCCTGCCTGATAAAAGTATCTTTGTTCAACTAGGATAAGGGGATGGAGGGAAAAGGGGAGTGACCATAATGGGTACAGGGTATTTCTGTCAGATGACCAGAATGTTCTGAAATTGTGGTGACGGTTGCACAACTCTGAATATACTAAAAACCAATGGAATCGTACTCTTCAAATGGGTGAGCTATACGGTATGTGAATCCTATCTCAATATAGCTGTTACTGAAAAGAGAGAATCACAAAGTCCTGCTGCCGATAGAAAATCCAGCAGGAGGGATAGTCACACTCCACATTTTCCTCCTCTCTCATTCATCAGTCACCTGGGTCCCTGCAATGTCCAAAGTCTCTAACTGCACCGCCTGTACCCGCCCCTCTGCAGCTCACATGCTGCCCTCCAGGAGCCAAGGGCTGCGGCTTCTTACCTGGGTTTGTTTGATCAGCTGATGAAGCTCTGTGAGAAGTTCTGCGATGCGGGAATCGGCTGACACCAGGGCCATTGTGTCTGCGGTGCCTGCAGTGGAGGCGAACAGAAGAGAACCCTGCTAGTGGCTGTTGTATGTTGAACATTAGAATGTCAGGTGATGACCTTATACCAGAAAATATTAAAACTTTAGGAATTTCACATAATTTCTAGAACAGTTATAATAGCATTTACCCAAACAACAGAACCTACAAAACAACAGAACCTACAAAACAACAGAATCATTTTTTTTTTTTTATTTAAAGATTTTTATTTATTTACTCGTGAGAGACAGAGACACAGGCAGAGGGAGAGGCAGGCATCACAGAGAGAGCCTGACTTGGGACTCGATCCAGGATCTCCAGGATCACACCCTGGGCTGCAGGCAGCACTAAACCACTGTGCCACCAGGGCTGCCCCAGAATCATTTTTTTAAATAGATTTTATTTATTTGAGAGTGAGCAAGTACATGAGCAGGGGGAGCAGCAGAGGGGAAAGCAGACTCTCCATGGAGCAGGGAGCCCAACATGGGACTCGATCCCAGGACTATGGGATCATGACCTGAGCTGAAGGCAGACGCTTAACCAACTGAGCCACCCAAGTGCCCTATCATCATTTTTTTGACAGTGCTTCCTGAATAACTTAAAATACCACACAAACAAGCCTTACTAGTCAAAAAGACTTCAGAATTTGAATCTCGTGAAGTTTCAAAGTACATGCCTAATTAGGATCACAGATCATTATAAAATTCAGTATTTAGTTAACCAAGCTGGCAGTAGGATTCTTTTCTCATCTTTTTTTTTTTTAAAGATTTTATTTATTTATTCATGAGAGAGAGAGAGAGAGAGAGAGGCAGAGACACAGGCAGAGAGAGAAGCAAGCTCCATGCAGGGAGCCTGATGTGGGACTCAATCCCAGAACCCCGGGATCACATCCTGAGCCAAAGGCAGATACTCAACCACTGAGCCACCCAGGCATCCCAAACTTTTTTTTTAAAGTAGGCTCCACATCCAGGATGGAGCCCAGTATAGAGTTAGTTAGAACCCACAGCCATGGGATCCCTGGGTGGCGCAGCGGTTTGGCGCCTGCCTTTGGCCCAGGGCGTGATCCTGGAGATCCGGGATCGAATCCCACGTCGGGCTCCCGGTGCATGGAGCCTGCTTCTCCCTCTGCCTGTGTCTCTGCCTCTCTTTCTCTCACTGTGTGCCTATCATAAATAAATAAAAATTAAAAAAAAAAAAACCCACAGCCATGAGATCAAGAGTTGGACACTTGACTGAGCCTCCCAGGCACCCCAACCTAGAAACCTTTTTATTTATTCAACCTACTTGTCCTTAACAATTAGCACGAAAGCTTTACGAGACAGGTAAAATTAACCATCATTTTAAGCCATTTTTTTGCTGACAAATTGCAGCAAAAATAACGAGCTTATCTGACCTTTAATAAACCTCGGCAGAATAAAAGTTTTACATTTAACACTGATAAGTCTAAAGACACATCTTAAACTAACAAACTTAAATTAGCTTTAATACAGAATATATGGGGGCATCCGGGTGGCTCAGTGGTTGAACATCTGCCTTTGGCTCAAGTCATGATCCTGGGGTCCTGGGGTTGAGTCCCACATCAGGCTCCTTCCAGGGAGCCTGCTTCTCCCTCTCCCTATGCTTTTGCCTCTGTGTGTTTCTCATGAGTAAATAAAATCTTAAAAAAAAAACAAACAGAATATGTGGTACCTGTGCCTATTAAAAGTCAATTTGTTCCCCACTGTCAATTTTCCTTGGGGTACCCAGAGGGAAATCTGAAGGGAATGGTTAAATCCAAGGGAACTCCTGGGCCTCTTCATGCAGATTCAAGAGGTGCTTCAGTTTGAACCACATAAGGAGACAGCTCAACAGCTTGGGGTGCTCTTTGCTCCTCCATAGCGAGTAAGAGGAGCAGGAGCCAATGGCACCAAAGGCGAGGATTTACCAGAGCAGGTTTTGTAAGCCTCACCAGAAGGTGGTGGAGAAACTTGAGAGGGGAGGGTGGGGCAGGGGGGAAGGTGTGGCAGGAGAGGTGCTGCCAACAAGGCTGGAGGTGATAAAAGCCCAAACAGAAGAAATAGGACTACGGTCCTAAAGCTCATCAGCCTGGAGAAGAGCAGATGTACATTTTCTTCCCATCAACAAAAAGTGGGAACAGGCAGTCCATGTCAGGTGAGAATACAGGGAACCTCCTTGAAACAAAAGGAGTTTCAGCAGCTGCTTGGGAATACTTAAAGTCACCGTCCAGAGGTAGACTATCCATAGACAACCGGAAATTATAGCCATCAACATGGAAATGAATGAGAGGCCCCCACATACAAGAAACAGGCAGCACTCATCCAGTCCTCACAACACATTTCAGATCCAATGCACAAAATAAGCAGTAAACAAAGCGTTTGGGAGCTTGGCGGCAACCTGGTTACAGGAAAGGAGGGGGGAGTACACAAGAAACAGGACCTCTTGGGGAGGTGTGCTAGGCACTGACAGGGGATCACTCCCTTGGGACTGGACTATGGCTAAAGCTCATGAGAAAACTGACCGAAAAAAAAAAAAAAAAAAAAAGAAAACTGACCGGATTAGGGAGAGGTCCCAAACTTTTGTTTCTTCAGGTCTCTCATTTGTGCTTACCCATGGGTTGTTTGGCATCCTTGGTCCTGCTCTCAGATTAAGTGGTCCCCCTGTCAGGGGAGTGACCCAACAGGGTAAGACAGCTCCCACCCATTCCTTTCAGAAGCACATGGTCAAATGTATCTTGGATTTTATGCTCATAGAGGGACCACACTGGGTTATTTAGAAGGAAACCTTACACAGGAGTCTTTTAAGATTGCAGCAGCCATCCTAATGAATGTATAGCCATCCTGTGCCCAAGAAGAATATGAGTATTGAAAGAATGGGCACAACAGGGAGAGCCTGAGCCCAACACTGTTATGGTCAAGGTACTAGTGTCCAGCTGAGCGGCAGGAGTTTATTCCTTCCTGTACTGCAGCCACAGGACAGAGGTTCTCTCTCGAGCACTCAGACAAGGCATGTTCCAAAGGGTCCTATTGTGAGGACAGCTCCAAAAAAGAACAGGTAAGACACAAAGACAGGTATGTGTGTGTGTGTAAAGAAGACTTACCAAGTTGCACTAAATCTCCTGGATTTCTTTTGGCACAGTCCCCATACAGGCCACCAAAAATTACGCGGGGGGTTGTTCAGCGCAACGATCAAGAAAGAATTCTTGAGCTGATGACAATGCAACTTAGTAAGTTTATTTAAAAGTAGCACAGGGGGGCAGCCTGGGTTGCCCAGCGGTTTAGCGCCGTCTTCAGTCCACGGCATGATCCTGGGGACCCAGGATCGAGTCCCACATCGGTCTCCCTGCGTGGAGCCTGCTTCTCCCTCTGCCTGTGTCTCTGCCTCTCTCTCTGTGTCTCTCATTAATAAATAAATAAATCTTTATAAATAAATAAATAAATGTAGCACAGGGACAGGACCTATGGGCAGAAAGAGCTGCACTTTTGCTGTGTGAGGCTGGTGGTTATACACTTAGCAATCAATGGGAAGAAGCATGCAGGGAGTATCAGATTACAAAAGTTTCTTCAAATTTCTACTCAAAAAACTAGTTTTGCAAGATTCCTCTAGTGTTTATCATTCAGTTTGACATGAACTATTGGTGAGGTGTACAGGCAGTCATGAGATCCCTAAAGAACATAGCAACTGGGGCACACCTGGGTGGTTCAGTGATTGAGTGTCTGCCTTTGGCTCAGGTCGAGATCTCAGGGTCCTGGATCCAGTCCTGTATCAGACTCCTTGTCGGGAGTCTGCTTCTCCCTCTGCCTATGTCTCTGCCTCCCTCTCTGTGTCTCTCATGAATAAAGAAATTTAATAAAAAAAACATGTGGGACACCTGGTGGCTTGGCAGTTGAGCGCCTAACTTTGGCTCAGAGCCTGATCCTGGATTCCCGGGATCGAGTCCCACATCAGGCTCCTTGTGTGGAGCCTGCTTCTCTTCCCTCTGCCTGTCTCTGCCTCTCTTTCTGTGTCTCTCATGAATGAATAAATAAAATCTAAAAAAAAAAAACAAAAAAAAAAAAACAAAAAAAAAACGTAGCAACCAGCACGTATTTGATCCCTATCAAAAGCATGCAGGCTTAAGTCAGCCTTCCTGGCTAAGGGTAAACATCTTCCTGCTCCTGTCCCTCATCATTGAAATTAACAAGCTCATCATACAGTTCATACAGTAATTCAAGGGATCCAGAATAGACAAAACAATCTCGAAAATAAAGTTTTCCCAATTACAAAATGCATAACACAAAGCTACAGTAATTAAGACAGTGAGGTACTGGCATAAAGACAGACCCAAACATCAATGAAACAAAACTGAGAGGCCAGAAATAAACCTTCATACCCACCGTCAATTAATTTCCAACCAGGATACCAAGATAATTTAATGGGAAAAGAATTGTCTTTTTGACAAATGGTGCAGGGACAACTAGATATCCATATGTAAAAGAATGAATTTGGACCCCGATCTCAGACCATATACAAAAATGACCTGAATAGTTTTCCAAAGACAATATTCAAATGGCCAAGTTGCCTGTGAAAAGATGCTCAGTATCAATAGCCATCAAGTGGATACAAATCAACACCACAAGGAGGTATCATTTCACACTCACCAGGATGGTTATAATCAAAAAGAGAAATAATAAAAGTGTCGGGGAGGGTAAATGAAGGGATAAAGAGTGGTTCTATTCACACAAAGGAATATTTTACTCAACAATAAAAGGAGTCATGTACTGTTGTGTGCTACAACACAGGTGAATCTTGAAAACCTTATGCTAAGTAAAAGCTACACACAACTAATATTGTCTATGTCCATTTAGATGAAATAACCAGAATCCAAATCTAAAGTCTTGTTATTTTTAGATATATCTCCCTACCCTTACCCCTTCAGCCTTAGGCAAACACTAATCTACTTTCTGTTTCTATAGATTTGCTTATTCTGTACCTCTTTTCTTCTTATTGTGGAATAATATTCCTTTGTTTGCATATACCACATTTGTACACGTCCATCAACCAATGGACATTTCGGTCATATCCACTTTTTGGCTATTGAGATAATGCTGTTATGAGGAGCACCTGGCTGGCTCAGTCAGTAGAGTACACGATTCATGATCTCAGGGTCGTAGGTTTGAGTCCCACACTGGATGTAGAGATTACTTTAAAATAAAATATTTTTTTAAAAAAGAATTTTGTTTGTTAGGAACACTTGTGGGTAAGTTTTTCTGTGGACACGTTTTCATTTTCTGGATCTATAACTAGGAGTGGAATTGCTGGGTCATATGGTCACTCTATGTTTAAACCTTATGAGGAACTGCTAGACTGTTTCCAAAGTGGCTGCACCATTTTACTTTCCCATCAGCAACGCATGAGGATTCCACAGCTCTACACCAATGCATGTTATTGTCTGATTCCAGCCATTCTAGTGGAGTGTGAAATGTTAACTAGTGGTTTTGATTTGTATTTCCCCAATGGCTAATAATGCTGAACATGTTTTCACGTTTATTAGCCATCTGTGTGTCTTCTTTGGAGAACTGCCCTTTGTCCATTTTTATTGAGTTATTTTTATCTTTTTTATTATTCAGTTTTATCTTTTGAAACACATTTAAAAATTTTTTATGTAATCCAATTTATCTATTTTTGATTGCTTGGGACACAGACCTGTCTTCTCACATGTGTGACACTATTTGTAACACCACAGCTTTATATAATACATTTCAGTATAAAGAACGTGTCCCTTAAAAAAAAAAAAAGTCTAGTTGCATGAGCTAAAACCACATAAAATGATGGATCTTGGGTTTAGAGATTAGAAGTGTAAAATTTGAGAATTATCAGCATGGAGTTCCTTGCTAAACTCTAGGAACTGATCTGCTGAGTGAGAAAAGAGGAAGGAGGAAAGACTACCCCAAGCTCAGTAGAAAGATCCCAGGAAGGGAAGGATTAGCATGGAAGAAGGTTGTTCTCTTCTGCTAAATAAAGCAGGAATTCTAGGTAGAACCACCTGCCTTCTACTTGCCCACACCTATGTAGAATAAAATTGGGGCATGCCCCACAGTGGACGGACGGGGGTGCGGGGGGGACACTTTACATTGCACCATCACAAACACTGGCAGCAGGTGTGCCCACAATGCTGTCACGTAAACCAGTTATCCTTCCCAGTAAATCTGTCAGACATTTCAAACTTTCTTAATGTGTTTGTTGCTGCCCTCAGACCTGGGTCTGGGCCCTGGCTAGCTGAAGCCCCGGTTCCTACTTTGCTCACAAGCCAGAAATCTTGTTACCACCATCAACACATTGGGCTACATGCAGCAGCACCTGCCACCTCTGCCTCCTCGAAAAGGAATTACTCCCCCGACTTACTGAAAAGTAGCCCTTCATCTGTGCTCTGAACTTGTCTCCTCTTGGGTCACCTGATACCCCTTTCCTGCGCTGTATGAGCAAAATGAGCATACTTTAGGAGAGCCTACCTTAAAAAAGACTAAGAGCTTCCAATTCCCACTCACCTCCAGCTCCCCACTCTGTTTTTCTTCACAGAAAAATTGATGTCGTCCAAGCATGTGCCCCTTGTCCTCACCCCCATTTGACTTTTCAACCCACTTCAGTCTAGCTTCTGTCCTCACCAGTCCAGTGATGATGCTAATACAGGTCAAAGCATTAGATCCTTTCCTGCTTGAGCCCACCTGACCTGCCTCTTTCTCACTTGACAGAGGTGCCCACTGCGACCACCTCTGGCTTCAGGGCCTTCACCCTGCACCTCACTCTGGCTCCTCCAGTCTCTGGGGCTGGCCCCTCACCTGCCTGTCCTGCAAACACTGGCACGCCCTACAGGCTTCCAAGTCTCCTCGCTTCCCCCTTCCCTGCCCCCAGGTGCCACAGAAAAGGACTTGGAGCAATCTCCTGAGCCTGACAGAACTGAGGACCTCAGGGAAAACGTCTCCAGTGGAAGAGACAGGAGCAGCAAATGTACATAAGAATTTCCTGTTGGCTGAGCTGTGGCACCAGAGAGCGGAGGCCTGAGGGGGAGGCAGAGCAGACGGAGGTTTTCAGGTGGGGAAACAGGAATATGCTGGCTGAGCGGCAGGAGCACACTGAGAATCAGGGACCTGAGAACTGGGTTGCATCTGAAGAAGAGACAGGTGGGTGAGCAATGGGCTCCAGCCCTGACACACATGCAGCACCCCAGAGGACGATCACCCCAGGAAGCCCTTCTCTGTCTCTATGCACTCATCATCTGCTCTCGCTCCTCTCCTGTCTTACTTACATACACACAGCAGGGCCGTCCTGTCTCATTCCACTCCTCCCCTTCCACCCCAGCTTGCACCTCCCTCCTCCAAGGATACAGATGTTAGCTCAAGATGCGTCCTGCTGGACTGTCCGTAAGTAAACCAAACCTGTCTCTTGCTGGACTCTTCTTGGAACCTACCTAGACTTTCCAACCTACTTTTATAAATGTAGGTTTTTTTCTGGTTTTTCTTCCCCAACCAGACTGGAAGTTCCTCAGGCAAGGACACACACCTCTGCTTTGATCAACAATCCCTACACCAAGAACCACCGATAGGTCGGGTCAAGGACTTGGCAGGAACTTTATTTTTTCTACTTCACACACCATGTCTCTCCTGCCCTAATCCCCCATCCCATCTTTCCCATTAGGTCCATTTTGAATTTCCCATTTCAATTATTCCAAACTTTGTTAACGAGAGGCTTTTCCTCTGGCTCCTGTAGGCTACCTCATTATCAACGATGAACACAAGGTACCAACACCCAAATCTACCTCCAGCCCTATGACTTCCCCAAGATTCAGTATCTTATTTTCATGCCAGCTAGACAGCTCTATCAGAGAAGACCCCAAATCCCTATCGGCAAAGACACTCCTTACATGAGCCCCCTACTTTTATATGCTAGAAATACTCTACAATTTGAAAAAGATTTTAAATCAATGTGTCCAGAAAATATTCTAAAATTAAATAACAGATGGTTGTACAAGTCTACAAATATACTTTAAAAAAACAAAAAATGAATTGTGTACTTTGGGTGAATTGTATGGTATGTGAATATTTCAATAGAACTTAAAAAAACCAAATCAGTATGTCCAAAACCCTCTCTCCCTCCCCACCCCCGAAACTCCTGTGTGGTAGTTCTCCCCTTCCCTGTTGATGTGTCCATAACCCACTCAGCGGCCTGTGCTGGGAAGAGAGTGAGTTTCGAACCGCCATCTCCCTATGTCCAATCAGTCACCACTTCTGTTGACTTACTGCCCATAAACCCATCCCCTCCTTCTTGGCTTTCAGACACTGTTTCCCACCATACCAATGGTCTCCCTGTAACTGATGCAGCAGCCCTCCTGCATCTACTCTCCATCGAATCCATCCTCTGCATGGTCCAAGAACTACCCTCTAAAAGACAAGTGTAAAAAAAAAAAAAAAAAAAAAAAAAGAGACAAGTGTAGTCATGTTCTCCTAACAAAGCTTTCGACCCCTGCCTTGAGATAAGTCCAGCCCTTTACACACGACACTGGCTCAATGAAGGGGCTTCCATCCCCATTCCACACCTACCATCCCACTCCCACACCTACATCCACAGGCCACCCATACCATCTCCTCTCATCACTGCCCACCTCATACTTCATATTCCAGCCATTCCAAACTCTTCTGCTTTAAAAAAAAAAAATCTTCTGCTTTTGACTATACACCACGTGATTGATTTCTTAGCCCCATGCTGTTCCCTCTATCTGGGATGCCCTTCCTGCAAACAGGACACCCCTAATTATCTGCTTGATTTAGTCTCTAAGACCTGGCTTGCTTACCAAGTCCTCTCTTTCCACCAGCCATGGTCAGAACCCCCCCTGCTCCCAGTCTCCTAGGCTGAGTTAAGTTACCCTTCTCTGTGTTCTCAAAAGTTATCCTTCTCTATGCATCTCTCTACCACAGTGCCTACCAAATCATATTAGAATTCTTTGTGTGTTTCTGTCTCCTCTCCAGCTTGCCTAGTCTCTGAGAGTGGGGATCACTCTACCTTCCATACCCAGCACAGAGCTGGGCCATGGTATTCACCATCTTTAGTTCTACTCGTGTTCATGCCTCAACCTAACACAGCATGGCTCTCCCTCAGACCCCAGTGATCTCCTGCCATCTCCTGGACTCTTCCACTGCACTGATACTTGACCACACACTGCTTCTCAAAGCCCTGCTCCTTGGATTTCCAGACCTCCAGTCCCCTTTATTTCTCCTACCGCCCTGCACAGTCTTTCTGCTACTCCCTCCTCCACCCCAGAGGACAATCACCCCAGGAAGCCCTTCTCTGTCTCTATGCACTCACTGGGCATCTCATCAGCTATAAGGCCCCATATTCTGAAATTTCCAAATGGAGATCATCAGCCCTGATCTCTCCCCAACGTTCCCAACTCAGATTTCCAACTGCCACCCAATGGCTCAACCAAGATGCCCCTCAGATACCTCATACTTCCTGCCCTGCTCTGCCTTCCAAATGTGGGTTGATGGCATCCATCACTGTCCAGCCAGCTTCCCAGGCTGCAAATTCCAGTCATCCATTCCCCCTTCTTGATCATCTACAGCTCCCCATCTCTTTGGTCCACCTCATTCAAATTCTAGGGATTTTGCCTCAGAAGTTTCTCTCAAACCCAGCCCCTCCCTTCCACCACACCTGTCACTGTCTTAGTTGGGGCTCTCATCACATTATCACAGTATCGTATTATCTCTGTGACTCACTGAGGTTGGACACAAAGCCTGTTTCCCTCAAGATAAAAAAAATTTTTTAAATATGTACATACATGTTAACTATATTTATAGTTATATTTATATAGTTAATATATATGTATATGTATTAAACAAATGCAAATAATAAAATTCAAATGATACCAGAAGTACAATGAAATCTCCTACCCATAGAAGCAACCGCTATTATTTCTTGGGTATTCTCCAGAGGTCTCCCATGGATACACAGGGGGAAAAAGCATGTTATTTCCTAAAACCTTTCACAAATGGAAGATGCACAGACAGACACACATGCGAGAAATGGAGGTTGGCACGTGCAGCACTGGGCAGAAAAGTTGATCCACGTGGTCTGGGGCAGGGGGAGTAGATCAAATACCAAAGCAGGCAGCAGTGGCGGGGGGGCGGGGAGGGGATTGTTGGGCCTCATTTTTGGAGACCTTCGTCCCCTGACACTTAGCCCCTACACCAATTATCAGGATCCCCTCACATGTGAACAGTTACTGATGGTTTTAAAAACGGTTTCATCTCGTCTTGTCTCTTTCCAGTGTGAAATACTGTGAAGTGGTGACATGGGCGACAACGTTCTGAAAGGCTGCCTTGCCTTCTGGGTAGGAGCTGGCATGGGAAAACCTCACCTCATGTTCTCCTTGCTCAATGCCCTTTTTTCTTGAGGGCATTCTTTAACCACTCAGCAGTCAGAACTCTCTTGGCTTCCCACAGCACTCTGGCCACACTTTTCTTTCTACTTTTTCCTAATTTAGCAGGAAAAAAAATAGTCTAACAATATTAAAGAATTATTAAAGCAAATCCCAGCAACCTAAAACAATTTTCATTTTGTGTGCCACTCTCTGTACATGCAATGTCATTGCTATCAGAGTACACATGCTCTTGTAAAACTGTTTTCTATTTGTGAGGGAGTCCACTTCTCATATTTCCAGCCCCTCAAGTATAAGAACTGAGTTATAGTCATCTTTGTATCTTGGCACCCAAAATAAAGCCGAGAACATAGGGAGGGCTTGGCAGTTGTTTGTCAGTAACTGCTCTGGTAAAAACTGTTTTCTATTTGTGAGGGAGTCCACTTCTCATATTTCCAGCCCCTTGAGTATAAGAACTGAGTTATAGTCATCTTTGTATCTTGGCACCCAAAATAAAGCCGAGAACATAGGGAGGGCTTGGCAGTTGTTTGTCAGAAACTGCTCTGGTAAACACATGAAGAGGCAAACAGCATGCCCAGCACTCACAGCAGTGTTAAGTCATATAAAGAAATGAAATACACAACTTGCAAAATGGCCAACAGAGAAATAAACTGACATGCACACTTGAGGAATGTTCCAAGAAGGGGAACAGGGGCAGAACAGCTGTTAAGTTCTCATGGGGCCATATACTCCCCTTGGGGAGCTCCTGAACCTTTCTGAGTCTCAACCAGAGTACCCAGATTAACAACATAGGTAAGGTCCAAGCAGTGCCTGGCACGATGTGTATGCTAAGTAAACATGAGTTGCCCCCTCCTTATCTGGAATTGTGGTCAGGGAACTACCAGGAAAGAAACAGGGACGATGCTAAGTGGAGCAAAGCAAAAACACAGGCAAAACAAACAAACAAAAAACAAACAAAAAAACCCACGGATGCATCCAAAGCCTGAGGGAAGCAACCCTGAGATGATAGGCCACGCAAAGAGCATACCACTGGGGAGTGCTCTCCTGTTCGAGCTCCTGTTTGCCTACTGGGTAGTGCCTGGCTTGGGAGAACCACCGCATTTTATGTTACAACAAACTGTTATCTCCAGATCCATTCAGTCAGGAACTTGAATTTCCCCTGAAAACACCCTCAATGCCAAAGCCCAAGGCAAAGCACCGGGCACTGGAAACATACGTGACCAGAAGGCTGGTGCTCCCAGCTGAGAAGAAGTGGCTTCTAGTCCAAGCTGTCCGTTATAAGAGTCTGAGGGCCCCTGGTGATCCTATCACGATTCTCAACCTCCAGAGGCCAGACAACCCCTGCAAGGTTTTAGGCTTTCTTACAAATTTTGAGGAAAGGACCAACACTCTCAACTTTTTGGTTCCTGGCACTCTCTTCTTCCCACTGATTTAGAAGCCACACTTTCTATTTCTACCCACAGAGGGAACCACCATTCTGAAATTTTTCACTATAGATGAGCTCCACCTGTTCTAGAACTTCACAGAAATGTAATCATGGGGCACCCGGATGGCTGAGTAGTAGGTTGAGCGTCTGACTCTTGATTTTGCCTCAGGTTGAGATCTAGCCCAATGTTGGGCTCCACTTAGGGTGGAGTCTGGGACTCTCCCTCCTGCTACCTGCCCTCCCACTCAAATGCGCTCCCTCTCTAAATAAAATTTTTAAAAATGTAATCATGCCATCCACATTCTTTAGCATCTGGATTCTCATTTCAGAGACTTATCAGTGGTGGTGCGTGTATCAGGAGTTTGTCCCTTTCTATTGCTGAGCAGCATTCTCTCCTCTGAACAAATCTGTTTAGCTAGCTCCGTCCTGATGGCACCTGGGTTATTCCCAGCTTGGGGCCACTGTGAAGAAAACTGCCATGTAGTCATGTCAAGTCTTTTTGTAGACTTACTTTCCTTAAGTACTTAGGTCTGAGGTGGATGTTTAATTTTACAAGAAAGGGCCGGAACAGACCCTTTCCCTGAGATGTACCAGTGCTCACTCCCAACAACAATGTACAGAAGTTCCAGTACCTCTACCTCCTTGCCAGTGTACGGTGTTGTCATTTTCATTTTATTAAAAAAAATTTTTAGCCATTCTAGCTAGAGTGAAGCACTTTTCATTGTAGTTTTAATTCAGACTTCTTGGTAACTAATGATGTTGAGCACTTACCTGTGCACTTACTCGACTTCCTTTACGTTCAATTCAGTGGCTTCTTAGAATATCCCCAAGGTGGTACAACTATCACTGCTACCTAATTTTAGAATATTTTCATGACCCCCAAAACCTGTACCCATCAGTGGTCACTCTTCAGTCCCTCTTCCCCTCACGCATGGGCAACTGCTTATTCTAATTCCTGACTTTATGGATCTGCCTTTTCTGGACACTTCATAGAAGCAGAATCACACAGCATGTAGCCTGCGGAGACTGGCTTCCTTCACTGAGCACAATATTTTCAAGGTTCATCCATGCTGTACATGTCTATTTTGCTCCTTTTGTGGCTGAATAATATCCCATTGTATCGGCAGACCTCATTTGGTTTTTGCATTCATCAGCTGATGGGACATTTAGGTAAAATGACTTTTATATCAAGAATTTGGAACTCCTGGGCAGCCCCGGTGGTGTAGCAGTTTGGTGCCGCCTGCAGCCCAGGGTGTGATCCTGGAGACCCAGGATCGAGTCCCACATCAGGCTCTCTGCATGGAGCCTGCTTCTCTCTCTGCCTGTGTCTCTGCCTCTCATTCTTTCTTTGTGTCTCTATAAATAAATAAATAAAATCTTAAAAAAAAAAAAAGAATTTGGAACTCTTGCTGGCTATCTTGTTTCCAAGAGTCTTTATCACGTGACAAGGCATTAGAAACAACAGACAGGGCCACCTGGGTGGCTCAGTGGTTAAGTCTGCCTTCGGCTCAGGGTGTGATCCTGGAGTCCTGGGATGGAGTCCTATATTGGGCAGGCTCTCTGCGTGGAGCCTGCTTCTCTCTCTGCCTATATCTCTGCCTCTCTTTCTCTGTCTCTCATGAATAAATAAATAAAATCTTAAAAAAAAAAAAAAAAAAGGAAACAACAACAAACAAATAGGAGACTCATCAGTGCCATTCCTTTCTTCTGGGTATCAACTACTTTTCCACTTATTCCAGTTAGTGGGCTGTTTTGTTTGTTTTAATGCGTGTGTGTGCAGTTTATAATCATTATTTGTGGGAGGACTGGCCTGATATGAGCTATTCCACCACTATAGGAAGTGACCTCTGAGCATACTGCCCATCACCTTTTCTCCATTTTGGTAATAGTACTCCAATTTCTCTTTGGGAAACTGTCCTTCACCTTGGTTCCAAAGATGGGTACATGATCTGGGCCCATGAGCATATTCCATTCTCCCTAACCACCATGACTGGCTCAGGAAGGGGTATGTGACCCAGGTCTGGTCCAAATCAACTTGAGATCTTTAGCTAGTAGTCATCTGCAAAGTGATACCTCTTTCAGCTGGTTGTCAAGAGAGCAGCAGCGAAGCCTGGAACTGATGGAGGCCTTTGCCTGCCTGACCAAGAAGCCAACATGGAGAGAAACAGAGCTGAAAGATATAAAAAAATCCTGGTGACATTAGTTAGGTTTCCTGATATAACCCTCCCTGAAGCTGTTATGCCCAGGGCTTTTCAGTTAAGAGTCTAACAGATACTCCTTTTCTGCTTGGACTGGTCTGGGTTCCCTTTTTCTTAACTGCAACTGAGATATCTAATAGGTAATTCTAGGGACAAAGAATGTATTACCTGCTAATCACCCAGGCAAAACCTGTTCTGTAGCTCCTTTTCTAGAAGCCAAAGCCTAATACAAACAAATCCAAACATCCTGTACTTAAACCCCTCTAACATTAATCTTACAGGGCTCAAGACAATAAGAGTTCTGTTCTGAATCAAAGGGAAGAAAGTCCTCTAAGACCCTACTCTCAGATCCCATACTATTAATCTGGCCATCATCAACAACGATCTACTTTCATCGTCTGGTTTGAAAAAAAAAAATTAAGGAGATGATGATTCCTTTCCCCTAGTACCTACCATGCTTCTAGACCAAAGCTTACACAGGGAGTTTCTGACTGAAACCTTAGAGCAATCCCATAAGCACACCCTCTTTATAGTTGGGGAAACAAGTTCAGATTGGTTAAATTATGCCAGGTGACTTGGGAAATACAGGGAGTTGCAAAGCTGTAAACTCTAAAATCTGTGCTCTCCCTCTCATTTTCAAGCTTTGTAACAAGTTCAGCTTATTCAGTAGTAAAAGAGATCACGGAAATAGAATCATTTTATCTACTGGAAATTGTCAATCAACTGTTAGGTTATTAAGATTGCACTTAAAGAGTATCACCAAGAAGATGATGATTCATAGTAGCATCTGATGAAAAGAGGTAGAAAAATAAAGGTCATCATGATAGTTATTTCTTACTGAATACCTACTATGTACTAAGCAGTTTTATGTTGATGACTCCATCTAACTCTCCTAACAGTCCTGCAGAGTAAGTGCTGTACTCTTCATTTAGCACTGTAGAGACCAGGGTCTTGGAGAAATCAGGGACTTTACCCAGGTCACACGAGTAATAAATGGCAGAGGGAGAATTCAAATCCAGATCTGACTCTATGACCTAAGTCTTAAGGCTCAAACAGCCCTTGTATGATCAACATCCAAATCTTGTTAGTTCAATGTTCAAATAACTAGCTTCTACTCCACAGACATAGAGACACCACAAATCTTTTTTTTTTTTTTTTGTAAGATTTTATTTATTTATTCATGAGAGACAAAGAGAGGCAGAGACATAGGCAGAGGGAGAAACAGACTCCTCACAGGGAGCCCGATGTGGGACTCGATCCCCAGACCCCGGGATCACGCCATGAGCCAAAGGCAGATGCTTAACTACTGAGCCACCCAGGCATCCTAAGACCACAAATCCTAAAATGATGCAAACTGGGTATTTTTTTTTCCAATGCAGAAGATACATCAAAATTCTATAGGAGATTTATTTTCATTCATTTCATTTCCAAGACTCATTTAAAATCTTTGTAAGGGGAGCCTGGGTGGCTCAGTCAGTTAAGTGTCTGCCCTTAGCTTAGGTCATGATCCCGGGGTCCTGGGATCAAGCCCTGCATCAGGCTCTTGGTTCAGTGGGGAACCTGCTTCTCCCTCTCCCTCTAACTGCCGTGTGTGAACGCTCTCTGTCCCTGTCAAATAAATAAATAAAATAGTTCAAAAAAGTAAATAAAGTCTTTTTAAGAGTCTTTGTTTTGTTGTTGTTGTTGTTGTTGTTAAGAGCCTTTGTATACAAATTAAGAAATGAGGTTAAAAAGGCCTGTGACTTACTACATGTCCCCATTTCCAGCCCCAGAAAGTTGGGTCACTAAAACTATGTATGCTGATGGACCCTACCCACTGAGAACAGGGTGCCTCATGGTTGGGCCAGTTATTTATAAAAGATACACTGTAGTTTACAAAATACTTTTTTTTAAAGTTTTTTTTTTTTAAGTTTATTTATTTAAGCAATCTCTACATCCAACATGGGGCTTGAACTCAGGGCCCCAAGATCAAGAGCCACATGCTCCTCTGACTGAGCGGGCCAGGCGCCCCTACAAAACAATTTCAAGGCAATGCTTCAGATCCTGGATAGCCAGCCCCTCTCAAACAGCAATACCACATAATAATCATACTAAGCAATGTCAGTGCCCGCATCCCAAACAAGCACAGACTTCCATGCTTCTGTTATGCCTGCCTGAAATGCCTTTTGATCCTTTCCCCACTTCCCCCTGGGTCTCAAATTTGCTCATCTTTCAGGGTACAAATCAACTGGCAGCAAAGTTAACACTTCAAGAGTTGTACTTGCCAACCTTCTCACACCACAGCACACACAGTACAAAATACTTCTGGTAACATTTGTGTGGCACACTCAGGTAAAAGGCAAAGCTGCTCACAGCTGGAAAAGAATGGCAGGGGGATCTGGCTGCCCCAGGCCCCACTCATCTGCCCTGATGCCAAGGGCAGTCAAAACTTTCAAAGCATGGTATACAAACTTCTGTTCTTGCATTGTCACACATACATTGAGAGACTGTTTCACTTACTTATCTCTCCTGCAGACCACGAGCTCTTAGAAGACTGACATGCAGTTGTATTCGTCTTTATATTCCCAGAAACTAGCCCAGGGCCTAGCACCTACTAAGTCTTCAGAATACATTACTGAACCAAACTGAATCCTGGAAATCTCTTAAAATAGTCTCTCAACAATTCTTTTTTTTTTTTTCTCTCAACAATTCTTAAGTTGGGCTATTCACTATCTTCCCTCCAACCCCAGGAAAAAAAAAATTGCCCCCCTTTTTTTTGGGGGTGGGGGGGCGGGTTAAAAAGTAAGCTCTATGCCCAATGTAGGGCCCAAACTTATGACTGCAAGATTAAGACCTGAGTTGAGATCAAAAGTCAGATGCTTAACCACCTGAGCCACCCAGGTACCCCAATTAGTTGCTATTATAGATACTTCCCTCTATAAATGCACTCATGAATAGTTGTCAAATACCTACTCTATGCTAGGAATGAGAAATATACATCAGTGAATGAGACAAAGAGTCCCTGTCTTGCTTACAAAACTCACAGTCCAGAAAGGAACAGACATTAAACAAGTAGTTCCATATACTTATTTGTAGGTGAAGTAAATACCTTATAAAGGACATAGAAAACAGGATACATGGATAAATTTGAATAAACGATGACAGGTAATGTTGAAGAACGGAAAACACAAATTCTCAGGCAAAAATGACCAAGTGCCAAAGAGAATATCCACAGAACACTCAGTAGTGAAACTTCAAAGCCTTAAGGGCACATACACACTAATACACTGGAGAAGGAAAAGGGGGGGGGGCAGGGCCAGGCTGCAAAAAAACACCAAGAATATATCAGTATTTGGCCTGAGTTGGCCTGAACAACTGGAAAAATGGGAAGACTGGGGAAAGTGGTGAAGGTATGTGAGGGGTAAAACTCAAAATTTCAGTTCTGGACATGTTTGAGATGCCGACTCGACACTTTGAGATGTCATTTGAAAGCTGAATATAAAAATCTGGTCTTGGAGGTAGAGCACTGGGTCGAAGATTGACATTTGAGAGCACAATAGATAGTATTTCTATTTAAAGCCTTGAAATAGGGACGCCTGGGTGGCTCAGCGGTTGACCGTCTGTCTTCGGCTCATGGCATGATCCCGGGATCCAGAACCGAGTCCTGCCTCCGGCTCCTTGCAGGAAGCCTACAAGACTCTGCCTGTCTCTACCTCTCTCTCTCTAGCACTCAAGAATAAATAAAGAAAATATTTTTGAAAAGAAAATAGTTTTGAAATGGATAGCTCCTAGGAAGTGGACACAAAGAAGAGCTTAGGATGAGGGCGTGGGCGGGGGAGTATAACCATTAAAGATAGGGACGAGGAACAAGAAATCAGCAGAGGAGAAACCAGAGAGCTGAAGCTAAAGAAGAGAATGTTTAAGAGGCCTGGGTGGCTCAGTGGCTGAGTGTCTGCCTTCGGCTCAGGTCGTGATCCCAGAGTCCTGCGATCCAGTCCCACATCAGGCTTCCCGCAGGGAGGGAGCCTGCTTCTCCCTCTGCCTAGGTCTCTGCCTCTCTCTGTGTTTCTCATGAATACATAAAATATTAAAAAAAAAAAAAAAAAAAAATTGGGCAGCCCGGGTGGCTCAGCGGTTTAGCGCCGCCTTCAGCCCAGGGCGTGATCCTGGAGTCCGGGGATCGAGTCCCACATCGGGCTCCCTGCGTGGAGCCTGCTTCTCCCTATGCCTGTGTCTCTGCCTCTCTCTCTCTCGTCTCTGTGTATTCTCATGAATAAATAAATAAAACCTTTAAAAAAAATTGAAGAGAATGTCCTACAAATCAAACGAAGAAGTGCTTCAAGAAAGGGCAGTGATGAAGCGCATCAGCCATTGCTACAGAGGTGAGAACGAACTGAACACTAGATTTGGCGACCGAGAGGTCACTGGCGGTTTCCACCAAGTGCTATTTTAGTGGAGCGCTGGGGGCCTAGACTAGAGCGGGTTCGAAAGAGACCTGGAGATGAGGCGCCAGCTAGAGGCTGAAGCCTCACGCTGCAAACGGGCGCCGAGAGATGAGAAGGCAACTGGAAATCTCCGGAGGGCGAATGAAGTTGTCTCGTTAGAAGGGGCTCAACCCCGCTGCCGTCTTCTCGCACCTGAGCTGAGGACCCCGCCTCCGCCGCCTCTGCGGCTTCTGCGCCCCGCACGGCGCACGCCCGCTTCCCCTCCACGCCGCGCCGGCCAGCGCATGCGCAGACCCCAAAGACCGCCGCCGCAGCCCCACCCCTCCCCGAGCCCCGCCTCTCCCTGCCCAGGGCGCGTGCGCACCGCCCCCCGAGAGTTGCCCCAGCGAGGCCCGGGAATGGGGACGTACCGAGGGCGACCCCGGCCCTCCGCTCCCGCCATTCCCCGGGGGCCCCAGACTGCGACCCATCCCCACCTGCCAAGCCACGGAATAGGCACGTCGAGCTGGAAATTACGACGGCAGCCGCGGGCGCGTCCCTCGAATGTTTTTCAAAGTCTGAGTACCGTAACGCGCTTGCGTTCGAAGATTCGCGGCACGTCGAGAACTACACACGCTTTTTCCCTTTTACGAGCTAGTCGCAGCGCGAACCTTTCCGCGCATGCGCCGTCCTTCCTTTGTGACGTGTCGCGCTGCTCCTTGGGAAATGTAGTTTTTATTTTATCAGTCTATGCCCGATGCCCTAGGGGAACTTAACAAACCAGAGTCCTTGTGTGTTTTTAGTATCCTCTCTCATTCCCCAAAGCCTATAAGATAATTTAAAAAAATTTTTAAACCTCAAGCTGCCCCAAAAGATGTAGTTTATTATTTTAGTTTTTTTTATTTTATTTTTTAGCTCTATGGTTTTTTTAGTTTTTTTTTTTTAGTTGTTTTTTTTTTAATTGAAGTTCAATTTGCCAACATATAGCATAACACCCAGTGCTCATCCCGCCAAGTGCCCCCCTCAGTGCCCATCACCCAATCACCCCAACCCCCCGCCCACTTCCCCTTCCACTACCCCTTGTTCATTTCTCAGAGTTAGGTGTATGTTTAGTTTTTTAAAAATAAAGCAGATCGGATCCCTGGGAGGCGCAGCGGTTTGGCACCTGCCTTTGGCCCGGGGCGCGATCCTGGAGACCCGGGATTGAGTCCCACGTCGGGCTCCCTGCATGGAGCCTGCTTCTCCCTCTGTCTGTGTCTCTCTCTGTGTGACTGTCATGAATAAATAAATAAAATCTTAAAAAAAAAAAAAAAAAACAGATCTGTAGACCCAAAAATTGCACTTTGAGGGAATCTTCTCAGGACCGTATTAAGGACGTGAGTAAACATTAAACTACATTAGTTTACATTCTAGTAAATGTCTTATAATTTCTTACATAACCCCTATCAAAGTTTAAAATTACATTTTATATCGTTTATTTATTTTTTAAAAAAGATTTTATTTATTTATTCATGACAGCAGACACACAGAGAGGCAGAGACACAGGCAGAGGGAGAAGCAGGCTCCATGCAGGGAGCCCGACATGGGACTCGATTCGGGGTCTCCAGGGTCACATCCCAGGCCAAATGCGACGCTAAACTGCTAGGCCACTGGGACTGCCCTATATCGTTTATTTGATTCACTTGTCAGCTCAATAAGATTCGAATCATCTGTTTTGTTCACCTGTTTTCTCATTACCCAGCACATTCCTAGTACCTATGAGAGCAGATAATGGGCCCTCAACATTTTTGTATGCACTTAGAAGAATCTCAGACTTCAACACAAACTATTTCAGCCCCAAACTAACACATCAGTTTATTTTTCCCATCAAGGTTGTTTTTCTTTGTGTGGTCTCTTTGTCAATGAATGGCATGACCATCTATCCCGTCTCAGCTGTATATCCTGCATTTTATGAAGCTGATGTTGACAAGGATTTCACAAATTTTGCCTTTGTAGAGGTCTCGGGAGCTATTTCTCCTGAATGTCAAATATTGACCTTAGTTACTCCCCAGGAGAGATTTGGGGCTTGCAATTGTTTGTTTGTTCGAATTTATCTTTAATCTCTGATATTTCTACTGCTAAAGAACAAAAATTCAACTGAGTAACTTAAAAGGTCAAATTGACTCTATTGAATGATTCATGAATCAGGCAGCATCCCATCTGACAAATAGAAAGGAGCTCCACCTAGCTGCAGAAAAGGTAAGGTTTTTGAAAGCAGAAAGGAAGCAAAAAAAAAAAAAAAAAGAATATTATTAGTCAAGAATGCATTGTTTTAGATCAGGTCACCCCCCCCCCTTTTTAAAGATTTTATTTATTCATGAGAGACACACACACAGAGAGGTAGAGACACAGGCAGAGGGAGAAGCAGGCTCCATGCAGGGAGCCAGACTGTGGGACTCGATCCCCTGTCTCCAGGATCACGCCCTGGGCTGAAGGTGGTGCTAAACCGCTGAGCCACCTGGGCTGCCCAAGGTCACCCTCCTAAGGGGAATGAAAGGGATCTATAAGTAAATATCCGAGTGCTGACCAAGAAGTTCCATGTTGATTGGTTAAATAATAGTAACAGCTCATATTTGTTGGCCACTTACTATGTACCAGGGACTATTAAATATGCTTGATGTGGGATTCCTGGGTGGCGCAGCGGTTTAGCGCCTGCCTTTGGCCCGGGGCGCGATCCTGGAGACCCGGGATCAAATCCCACGTCGGGCTCCCGGTGCATGGAGCCTGCTTCTCCCTCTGCCTATGTCTCTGCCTCTCTCTCTCTCTCTCTCTCTGTGTGACTATCATAAATAAATAAAAAACAAAAAAACTTTAAAAAAAAAATATGCTTGATGTGTTTCATTCATATAACATACTCCACCCAGTTGTAGAGGTTGGGTTACTCATTGCTTGCTTCATGACAGACTATAATCATTGGGTTCTGCACACCCTCCCTCTTGTTTTATTTATTTATGGCCGTTATCTCTTTTCTCTATTCCTCCTCTCTTCCCCAGAGTGTGTGTCTTTGTAAAACATGTGTGTTGTCTAGTGTGCATGCATTTTTAATTTACTTAGATGGTATTGTGCTGTAAGCCTCATTCAATCTCTTATTTTTTCCCACTCTGCTCTAGGGTTTTAAGATTTGTTCTTGTTGTTGTGTGTGCCTGTTACTTAGAATAACTGTGTAGTATTTTATAATTTGGCTATGGCAGATAACATCACCACGAACAGCCTCATGCCTGTCTCTTGTGGCCAATATGAGGATTTTTCTGAGAAGTATCACTACCTGGTGAGGCTGAGTAATAGCCCATTAAATTGTCTGTCCTCACCCATTCTGTCCAGAACATTCTTCTCCCCCCCTTTCCCTAATCTCTTCCTTTTTAAAAATTCTACTTATTCATTTGAGAGAGGAAGAGCACAAACAGGGAAGGGGCAGAGGCGGAGGGAGAGGCAGACTGAGTGTGGAGCCCCCATGCTGGGCTCAATCCCAGGATATTGGGATCATGATCTGAACCGAAGAGGGACACTAACTGACTGAGCCATCCAGATGCCCCAAGAACACTCTTCTTAAAACAAAGATTTGCATGAGCTGGTACCTCTGCCTCCTGGCCCTACCACCTCCTCTCCCCACCATCTCCATCTCCCTCTCCCCTTCAGCCTCTTCTTTAGATCTTCCATACATGTCACATCCTTCCTCCTTCCTCTACAAAGTCTTCCCTGGAGCACATTTCCCTCATCTGTTTATCTCCAAATCTCCTACTCATCTTCAGATCTCCCTGACTGGGTCAAATCCCTCTGCCTTGATCCCTCAAGAGCACTATGTAGACCTCCTGCCATTGTGGCAGTAACAAAATGTCACGATTTTACATTTGTTTGTGGCAAAATTTATGTTTATCACTGTATCTTTAGCATGTGTGCCTGGCACATATAAAAATATTTTTTAGATGAAGGAGAAAATAAAGGTATTCTCTCTGCTTTGGAAGAGCCATGAGGGGGGCAGCACCTTGGTGGGGTGACTGCTATAGAATTTGGTCCTCAGCTCTACAGGACCAGAAATTCCATTTTTCAAGTGGGATAGACTCATATTGATGCAACTCACAAGAGACTGATGTGTAAATCAGAACCCATTGAATTATATGGGGAGATTTAGAACTGTGGAACTGACCAGAACACTCCCTTTCCCTGGGCAGCACAGTCCCTTCCTTGGGAAAGCACAGTCCCTTCCTTTCTTCCGTGAAGAAAGCTAGGTCTTTCTGGTCTATCCTTTAGTCTCATTCTATCAGAGCATCACATCTGAAATCCTTTCTAAAAAGCCTTGCAAAGTCACAAGGATATTTTTTTTAAAAAAGATCTTCTTTATTTATTCATGAGAGAGAGAGAGAGAGAGAGAGGCAGAGACACAGACACAGACACAGACACAGACACAGACAGAGGAAGAAGCAGGCTCCCTGCAAGGAGCCTGATGTGGGACCCGATCCTGGATTCCAGGATCACACCCTGAGCCGAAGGCAGACACTGAACTGCTGAGCTACCCAGGCATCCTGAAAAGTCACAGGGATCTTGACTGAAGGTCTCTTGAGGGTATGCAGAGGGAGTTACATGGTGGGACTTCCTAACAATCCCTTTACAAATCCCTCCCATCACAGAGTTCCACTGCTGAGGGCAATGCTCACATCTCTGCTCTCTGGTTTCTCCCCACTCAGAACGGGCTTTTTGCATAGGGGCTTCAGGCATCTTTTATGGAAAGCCAGCTACCCCTCTCTCAGATTGTCCCTGTTCATGCCTACCCAACACCACTTGAACAAAAAAAAAAAAAAAAAGACTTGAAACTCACATCCATCTTGTTAGTTCTGATAATAGAACTAACTAGAGGCCATATCATCCCCCAGGCACAGCTGGACTGGCCAGGGAACATACAGACCCAGACCCAAGGGATAGGAATGCTTGCTTACAATTCAAAGGAACGCAATGGAATTCAACCCAAATAGCTTACACACATACACACATACAGGCAGCTAATGGGCACTATCCTGGACACATAAGCACCAGATACACCTTATGAAATCTTTAACATAAAGAAAAAATATATTTTTTTAGATTCCAAGTCTCACAAAAGATGAAACAAACAGACCTCCCTGGCACCAAAGAAGCACCAGAAGCAATTGAGTAACATCCACTAACGTGACTTCATGGGCCTCCAATTAACAGCATCCACCTTCTGGGAAGACCCACCACCATGACCACCACCTGCTCCAAATTTTGCCCTTAAAAATCCTCGCTTGTAAGCCATGGGGGAGTTTGGGACTTTTGAGCATTAGCTCCCTGAATGGTACCACACCAATAAATAGCCTGTCTTCCTTCATTGCAAAAGTTTGATGTCAGTTTTTATTGGATTGATGTGCATGGGGTGAATGAACTCTCATTTGGTTTGCTTACAGGCACTTCAGTTGGATCTGAATGGCAGCCAGGTGGGGCAAGTTGTAACTGTTCATGCTTACTGCTTTTTGTCCCCAACACATACAAAAGAAGCCATAGCATGACCAGAAGGTGGCATAGTGTGTATGGAACCCAAGGAAGAAAGGGAATACAATACTTTAACTCTTAAAAATTGCTTTAATCCCCCTTGCTTCTAAAATAGGTATACGTCGTAGAAAGCCACACACTGCTGAGTTCTAGAATTTGTAATGAAGAACGTATAAATTTTCCATAATCCCAGTCTAGGATATGACCACTCTGGAGAGTGTGGTGCATATTTCATCCCCTAGGCTCCTCTCACCCTTTTTTGTTTTTGTTTTTACAATAACTACAATAATTTTGCTTACAAAAATAAGATTGGCCTGGGGCTCACTCTCCGTGCGTGGCAGCAGCTCCTCAAGCCATAGGAACCCTGTGACCTGGGACAACTGAGAGCAGCGCTGCAGGGAGAGAGGTGGCTGGTGGGAGGGGCACCAGATGCTACCCCTGAAGAGCACTGGGCTCTACAGCCATTCCCTACCCTCCCACCACCCACTCAACCTGCAATATGATGGTCTTTATTATTGACTACATAATTTGAGTACATTTTCCTCTAAGTATGGAATGATGTATCAGATTGAACAAGCCACCAAGCAAGTGTTCAAAGATCCCTCTGACAGGGACGGCTGGGTGGCTCAGCGGTTGAGTGTCTGCCTTTGGCTCAGGGCCTGATCCCGGAGTCACCGGATCGACTCCCATATCAGGCTCTCTGCGTGGAGCCTGCTTCTCCTCCCTCTTCCAATGTCTCTGCCTCTTTCTGTGTAAATAATTAAATAAAATCTCATGAATAATTAAATAAAATCTTAAAAAAAAACAACAAAGATCACTCTGATGGACCCCCAGGATTCCTCAGGCAGGATGCCACCTTTGAAGACCAGTACTTCTATAGGGGGTCCTAGGAGCACCTCCCCATCCAGAAGTGCTTGGACAGAAAGTCAGCTAGATCACATAAAAGCTGGATTGGAATTTATACACTTAAGGATTGTGATCCTATCCAGGAAACCTTCACCAGAAATTACAAGGTGACATTGTCCATCCAATTTTTTGACATACAGCTGGACATTAAAGACCTCTGTGTGTTTACTCCACTAAGAATGTGCCAGACTTCCCAGGAGAAAGGTGAGCTTATGAACACAGAAGTGACAGCATCAGATAGCAGACACCATGGCCCCAGGGACAAATGGATTTGAGACTTGAAGAGACAAGACTTCATTGGAGGTAAGTATCATTTTACAAAGATGAACATTGTTGTATGTATATACTTTTATTGATATGTACATATTTTTGACTACCCAAGCTATGTTTACAAAAGGAAACTGAACAGAGGATATATGGTTATATGAGCTAAATAGATGGCTAATATGGATATTTCAGATATTTCTGAAATCCACTTGGTTCTGTTCTTCACGTGTAAGTGTAATCCAGGTGCTGGGGCATACTAAGGGGTGAGGGTTTGCCGTGCCAGGGAGGCGTATTGTACTATTGACATTTTTGAGAATTGATGGTGATAATTCAAAGTAGATGATTTGGGTCAGTTTACAGACAATGACCCCTTTCGGCTCTCCCCAGAACATCAGACTGCCTGACATTCCTCTCCTGCCACCACTGAGTTTTCAATATGACCCAATCAATACACAAATTTTAGCTTAACTAGACATCTATACTATATCTCTAAAGAGACATTTTAAGTGACAAGGCTTGGAAAATCTTAATGTCTACACTTGGGTAAGCAGGAGCCACGTACAATTTTTTCTGTGCCAGAGTATTGATAAATGTGCTGAAACACCACATATTTGTCAATAGAACTAGAGAGGTAGTTTTTTAAAAATAATACTGAACTGGGGTGTCTGGCTGGCTCAGTCAGAAGAGCATACAACTCTTGATCTCCAGGTCATGAGTTCAAACCCCTGTCGGGTATAGAGATTACTTAAAGAAATAAAACTTAAAAAAAAAAGAAGAATAAAAAACAGCACTGAACTAGGAGATAGGAGACTATTGTCTCCTAAATCCAGGGTGAGAATCCCCTTGTACTCCAACTGCTTGGGTTAACTCAGTGCACTGTGCTTTCCTTCTCTTTGGCCTTCCTGAGACACTGATCTCCTGTTCTATCTGATTTTCCAGGTTAGCTCACACATGAGTTTTTTGGGAGGTGCTTGAAAGCCTGGATTAGGTGCACCATGCAGCTTGAACACACTTTTCTCCTTTTTTCTTTTTATGGTGAGGGCTAATGCCCTGCTTATTGGACACACTCTTCCACTAGCCTGTCCATGAGCCCCTTGAGTATTGGTACCATGTTCTGTTTGCTCCTATATCCCAGCACCAAGCAAGTGCCTGGCATATGGTTGGTGCCCTAAACATCTATAGAGTAGTGAATGCTAGTGTATCTTGTCCTTCCTTTCTCCTCCCCTATAGGGGTTGATTTGCTGATCTCTGGGGAGACTTCCAGGAATAAATTTATTATTCTCAAGTCCTCTACGATTGTTTTATCTGACCATCTGTCTTCTTTAGTTACCAGGAGAAATGTGTGACACCTATATTATGCTGAAAATAATGTATTATACACGTTACCTATGTTATTTCAAAAAACTTAATGCAAAAATGAGGATTATAGTGTACATAATGTTCTGCAACTTGATGTTTTCATTCAACAATATACTATGGATGACTTTATCATCAGAACTAGAGACAGCTTATTTTTTTTAAGGTTTTATTTATTCATGAGAGACACACAGAGAGAGGCAGAGACATAGGCAGAGGGAGAAGCAGGCTCCCCGTGGGGAGCCCGATGTGGGACTCAATCTCAGGACCTGGGAACATGACCTGAGTCAAAGGCAGACGCTCAACCACCAAGCCACCCAGGTGCCCCCGACATAGCTTATTCTTGTTAATGGCTAAGGAGTATCGATCAGTCACCTCCTGTTGGACACTTAGCTTATTTCCAGTTTGTCACTATTACAAGCAAGGCGGTATCAGGGAGTATGAGCATTTAATATTCTTATCAGTGTTGCCCCACTGCCCATTGAAAGAATATATCCAGGGACATCGGGGTGGCTCAGTTGGTTAAGCATCTGCCTTCAGCTCAGGTCATGATCCCATGGTGCTGGGATCAAGTCCCAGCTCAGGCTCCATGCTCAGTAGGGAGTCTGCTTCTCCCTCTCCCTCTGCCCCCCACCCGCCCCAGCTCATGCTCTCTCTCTTGCTCTCTCATAACTCTTTCTCAAATAAATAAAATCTTTAAAAAAAGACTGCATCTATTTATATTATTTTTTAAGATTTTATTTATTTATTCATGAGAGACAGAGAGAGAGAGAGGGAGGGAGAGAGAGAGGCAGAGACACAGCCAGAGGAAGAAGCAGGCCCCATGCAGGGGGCCTGATGTGGGACTTGATCCCGGGACCCCAGGATCACACCCCAGGCTGAAGGCAGGCGCTAAACTGCTGAGCCACCCAGGTGTCCTGCATCTATTTATATTAAAGGTGATGCTATTATACATCCAGGAATAATTGCAAGTCAGCTGCCGGGTTTGGGGGCTTCTCTGGACTGCTGCTCTAAAAGTGATACAGACCCATCTTGTTTCACCTCATTTAGTATTCTTGCATCTCCTTGGTACACAGTGATGCCACCAACCCAGCTTGATTACATATCCTGTCTTGGGCCTGGGAATCTCCAGATCCTTTTAGCCAAAGACTTCTGCACATCCCTCAGGCTACCCAGGCTTTCCTGACTTGTACAGTTTAACTCGTAGAGTTGGGTATACCTTGCTATCTTTCTCAGTCACTCATGTTTAGACTTTGCTGCCTCTAGGAAGCCTTCCCTGATTCTCTCCCCACCCTGCCCACCCTTCCCACCCTTCCTACTCCCCATTGGGTTGTGAGAGCTGAGAGCTCTCAGGCCTCTGGGTTTACTTCAGGCTGAAAACACTGGGTTGTAATAGGTGTTGCCTGGCAATCTCCTGGAATGCCACGAAGGTACAGTCGTGTGTAGAAAGAAAATAAACTTCCTTGTGGCTGATTACACATACACACTTGGAGGCTGGAGGATAGGAAAACACTTCAACTTTTCCGACTGAGTCACCTGGGCCCTACAGGTCAACGCCATGGGTTTCCTAAAGTCTCTTCTCTCTTGGCCACCCTCCCTCCGCCCTCCCTGCTCCCCTAGGATCTAGACTTTTTTCTTCCAGCACCAGCAGGATCAAGGCCAGGAAGAAGTCCTTCCCTGGCTGCACGGAGGATGGTCACATTGTCTCCACAGTCTTCTGTGGGACTAGAATCAGGCCTCTCAGTTCCCTCAGAGCAGTGCACCTGGAAGTTTAAAAACTCACAGATCAGGGCAGCCTGGGTGGCTCAGCGGTTTAGTGCCACCTTCAGCCCAGGGCATGATCCTGGAGACCCAGGATTGAATCCCACGTCAGGCTCCCTGAATGGAGCCTGCTTCTCCCTCTGCCTGTGTCTCTGCCTCTTTCTCTCTCTCTGTGTGTCTCTCATGAGTAAATAAATAAATAAAATCTTTTAAAAAACCCCAAAACCTCACAGATCATAAAATAGCTTCATGAATTCATCTGAGCATTTATTGAGCACTGACTGTGTGCAAGGCATGGGGGATGCAAGATAGATAAGATTCCTGCTCTTATGAAGGATGATAAGGGCAATAGCTTTATTATTACCATAAAATAATACTATGCCAAGCCTTTACAACAATCCTACCAGATACGCATTATTCTTAATCCCATTTTACAAATGAGGAAACTGAGGCACTGAGAGACGGAGTAACTTGTCTAAGGGCACAAAACTAACAAGCACAAGAACCAAGCTTTGGACCTAGGTGGTCCGGCTGCACAGCATACTCATTTCACCTCTAGCTAAATCAAACCAGGACTGCATTCTAGCAGGGGCCAAATCATGGAGAAGTAAATGAATAAAAAAGATATTTTCAATTAGTAATAACTGAATGCTATGGAGAAAGTACAATAAAATGAGGGTGATGGGGTAAAAATGGGGCATTCTTTTTTTTTTTTTTTTAAATTTATTTATGATAGTCACAGAGAGAGAGAGAGAGAGAGAGAGAGGCAGAGACACAGGCAGAGGGAGAAGCAGGCTCCATGCACCGGGAGCCCGACGTGGGATTCGATCCCGGGTCTCCAGGATCGCGCCCTGGGCCAAAGGCAGGCGCCAAACCGCTGCGCCACCCAGGGATCCCAAAAATGGGACATTCTTAATACCCAGTCTTGCCCAAAGCAGGGGGGAAGGGAGGAGGGGGAAAGGGAGGAGAGAAGGACGGAGAGGGCAGAAGGCAGGAATCTCTGACAGGTGCTTCCATACACACAGTCGCCAAACCTTTGCCAGTGTTTGGCCAGCTGTGGGGATTTAGAACCAGGCTGGAACTGGAGTCAGGTGGATGCGGGAGGAATCCTTCACTCATCAGCAGTGTGACCTCAAGTCTCTCTGAGCTGTTGTTTCCCTTCTTTGAGAATCGGTTGTTGATAGCAGTCCACCCCATACTGGCTCGGCTGGCTTGGCTGGCTTGGGACAAAGCCCTTTCACACCTAGCAGTGCTGTCACCACCCCCCCCCCTTTCCAGATGAGCAGATCGAGAGTCAGAAGTGAGCCCAAGATCTCGAGGCAAGTAATGGGGAATTTGTGGGGGTGTCCTTGGTAGTCATAGTGACTGGGAGGCAGAGCAGGACAGTCGCATGCAGAACTGTCCCACATTCTGCAGACGTTTGAGTGTCTTGCTAGACATAAAGCAAAAACACTCATTTACAATAAGCTGAGCCTAGAACCTACTCCACCCCATGTAATGAGGAAGCCTACCACCCCCATATCTCCTAGTGGTCTCCACTTTAATTTGTCTGGGTGTGTTACCTTTCCTTAAGGCTACTTTCTTTTTTTTTTTTTTTTTTTTAATTTTTATTTATTTATGATAGTCACAGAGAGAGAGAGAGAGGCAGAGACACAGGCAGAGGGAGAAGCAGGCTCCATGCACCGGGAGCCCGACGTGGGACTCGATCCCGGGTCTCCAGGATCGCGCCCTGAGCCAAAGGCAGGCGCCAAACCGCTGCGCCACCCAGGGATCCCCAAGGCTACTTTCCTCTTTCCCTCCTCATAGGGTCTGTTGTCACTGGTGAAAAGGAAAACTCCTATCCTTCAAGATCTTCCAGATGGACTAAGAATTAAATTGACCCGAGATAGATTAACAACAGAAAAGAGCAAAGTTTGGGTTGCCTGCCTTCAGCCCAGGGCATGATCCTGGAGTCCTGGGATCCGGATCGAGTCCCATATCAGGTTCCCTGCATAGAGCCTGCTTCTCTCTCTGCATATGTCTCTGCCTCTCTCACTCTCTCTGTGTCTCTCATGAATAAATCAATAAAACTTTTAAAAAAGAGCAAAGTTTTATTATGTGTGCATGGAGGCCCAGTCATGAAATCGGAAATGTCCGAGGCAGGTGGTATTTATCCTTTTAGACAAAGGGACGATGAAACTGTGAAGAATTGAAGGAGAAAGAAAACTTTGTAAATTAGTAAAAAAAAAAAAAAAAAAGAGTAACGAAAATCTCAGCTCTAAATGTTTTACTTCTGGGGGCAGATGGGTGGCTCAGTTTGTTAAGCATTTGCCTTTGGCTTGGGTCATGGTTTGGGGGTCCTGGGATCGAGCCCCGGTGTTGGGCTCTCTGTTCAGTGGGGAGTCGGCTTCTCCCTCTTGCTCTGTGCTCTCTCTTGTTCTCTCTCTGTCAAGTAAATAAAATCTTAAAAAAAAAAAAAATGTCCTATCTCTGATGATAAGGGTGTCTTTTTACCTCCCTGTACAGGGAGGGGAATTTTACCTGGGAGATTTATTTCCTGCTTTCAGGGGTACAAAGGAGGGCTGAAAGTCAGTCTCACCAGGCTGTCTCTTATTTTATTTAAAATAACCAATATGTTAAAGTGACTCATTGTTGGGAGACCTGCCTTTGGCCCCTACGTGATTATCCCAAATTCAGTTTTATTCAATGACCTCACTTTCATTTCCTGGAGGTTCAAGAATTCACACATCAACCAAACCTGAAAAACAAAAACTAAATTTTATTCTGGCTCCAGCCAGGGAGAAACACAAGCAGAAGTACCTCTTCTTGTTCAGCAAAGGACGAACTTGGGTTATCCCAGGGTTTGGGGGAAGGTGAAATTAGGCAACATGGAAATGAGACAGTGTTTGAATGAGTTCACAGCAAAGGGGGAATGTTAGCAGAGAATGAACACCTGGTCTGACCCAGCCTGTCCTATTTTTTATTTTATTTTATTTATTTATTCATGATTGACACAGAGAAAGAGAGAGAGAGAGGCAGAGACACAGGCAGAGGGAGAAGCAGGCTCCATCCAGGGAGCCCGACACAGGACTTGACACAGGATGCGATCCTGGGGCTCCAGGATCACGCCCTGGGCCAAAGGCAGGTGTTAAACCACTGAGCCACCCAGGGATACCCCCCGCCTCCCCCCCCCCCCCAGCCTATTCCTATTGTGCGAGACTACTAAGGTTAAAATAGAAAAAAAAGAAAGAAGAAAGAGAAAGAAAGAAAGAAAGAAAGAAAAAAGAAAAAGAAAGAAAGAAAGAAAGGAAGGAAGGAAGGAAGGAAGGAAGGAAGGAAGGAAGGAAGGAAGGAAGGAAGAAGAAAGGAAGAAAGAAAAGAAAGAAAAGAAAAGAAAAGAAAGGTGGAAAGTTGCATCTGCCTCCTTCCCTGCCCGGTACTGTGGGAGCTGGCACATAAACTTCAGCAAAAACATCAGTGGGCAGGGTGTGGCCTCTCTGGGTCAACCGGACCCACAAAGGGCAGATCCCTTGAGGCAAGAGTGGAAATTTCCATTTTCATGCGTTTCTTTTCTTTTTTGAAAGATTTTATTTATTTATCCATAAGAGACACTAAGAGAGGCAGAGACACAGGCAGAGGGAGAAGCAGGCTCCCTAGGGGGAGCCTGATGCGGGACTCGACCCCAGGATCCTGGGATCACACCCTGAGCCAAAGGCAGATGCTCTACTACTGAGCCACCCAGGCGCCCCTTACATGCGTTTCTTGTCTGAATCCCTTCCCTTAATTCATATTAGGTACAAACACCTGTTTACTTCGTAATGTCTTCTACCTCTGTATACTCATGCCTTGAAAGACATTATTTCATTATAAATCACTTTTCTTTTACATCATAGGGACGACATTATCGAGTTGTTTGGGAATTAGGTGAATGACTCCTGTAACACAGCTTACAAGGTACCAGGCACTGTTGCAAGTGTCCCCTACACACATGTGGGGGGTGTCTCATTCAATTCTCTCACGAAGTCTGTGAGGTTGATGCGATTCTCATCATCCTCATTTTTTTACAGAAGAGAAAACTGAGGCGCAGAGAAGTATGGTGACCTGTCTGGGGTCACCCAGGAAGGAGGAGGTCAGAGGTCTGAACCCAGGGCAGCTGGCTCCAGAATCTGCACCACACTGTTAACCTCCCTCTCCAGTGAGGGAAACTACCTAGGGACCCACTCCCCCTCACAGCTCAGGATATAAAGGGGGCTTTCCAGATGTTTCTTATCGAAAAGGGGTGTTGGGCGTGTTAGGGGCGAAAACCACTGACCTAGCTTGTGGTGTGTTGTTCATTCCACAATCTGCCACCAGGGTCCTGAGTCTGAGCCAGAATTGGGGTGGGGGTCAGGTGTGAGGCAGGGGGCAGGGGACAGATAGGGAAGAGTCGGCCAGGTGAGGCCCTCAGTTCCCCACTGGCCATTATCCCAAGGACTGTTTATGCTCAGACTCTGCCTCTTTCCTCCTCCTCCCTGAGGGGCGGGGATCTCCTCTGTGGAAAAATACCCAGCTGGGCGAGCCCCAGTGAGAGGGCGGAGGCGAGGGGAAGGGGCTGGGACTCACAGGACTGACTCTTTCCCCCTCTCGTGATTGCTGTTTACTGGGTCGGGTTCTGGGAAAGGGCCAGATTGCATCAGACAGGGCCTGAGGAGGACACGTGGCCTTTATAAGTTGGGGCCAGTGAAGAGGGAGGTGTCGGGAAACCCGACACAAACAAAGCTTTTGAAGACGACAGAGAGACAGACGGCAAGGGAGAGTCAGATATAATGTCCACCTTCCCAGGAGCAGCCAGCCGGGCTCAGCAGCCCCCAGGCCCAGAGGACGAAGACCCCAGCCTGGATGAGTATGACCTCTATAGCCTGGCTCATTCCTGCCTGGGTAAGGTCTGGCCCTGTCACCTTCCTGATCCCTCCACATCTACCCCCACGTCCCAACTAGGATTCCTCCTTAGATTTGTCCTCATCCCCAAGTCCTTCTTAACCCCTCTTACCCTGAGTGCTGTCCTGCTCAGCCCTGGGACCCCACACACCCCTAGGATATTGGAGCAACCATCAGGGGTCCCTCATTCCACAGATAGGGAAACAGGGATTATGACTGCCCCAAAGCCATGTGGTGACCAGTCCCCAGTCTGCCTCCCCCAAACCATGCTCTGTCCACCCTGCGCTCCCGACCCCCTGCTTCTCCTTGGATGTCTCATGCCTCCGCCAACCTCACCTCAGCCTCTTGCCTGGTTCCCAGGAGTGGGAGGCCGGAAAGGTCGCACCAAGAGAGAAGCTGCTGCCAACACCAACCGCCCCAGCCCTGGTGGCCATGAGAGGAAGCTGGTGACTAAGCTCCAGAACACGGAGCGGAAAAAGCGGGGGGCACGGTCCTGAGACGGAGCTGGAAGTAAGGAGTCAGGGGACCCAGAGGTCCCTCTGTCTCAAAAGGACATGCCTCAAAGTATGGTTGGGTGAGAAGAAGGGATCCAAGTACCATTGTCTCAAAGTACAGTGAAATGAGACACACATTCGACTCTGAGTTTCCTAGTGACCAGAGCAAAGGGGGAAATATGGAACCTTTCCAACTGGAGGGCAATTTGGTTTACAGGGAGGGAAATGGAGCCCCAGGGGGAGGTAGGGTCCTTCTCTGGAGACACAGAGCAAGTGACCAGGAGAGGCAGAGTCAGAACCCAAGATTAGAACTGTCCCGCTCAGGGATGCCTGGGTGGCTCAGCGGTTAAGCTTGAGGATCTGCCTTCAGCTCAGGGCATGATCCTGGAGTCCCAGGATCCAGTTCCGCATCAGGCTCCCTGTATGGAGCCTGCTTCTGTCTCTGCCTCTCTTTGTGTCTCCCATAAATAAATAAATAAAATCTTAAAAAAAAAAAAAAAGAACTGTCCCTCTCTTCCCTTGCCCCAGATGAGGCCAGAGCACGGACACCACACAGCGACGAAGACAGGACCACGGATCGGCACCTGGAGGCAGGATCCAGACCTGCTTGCCCCCCACCCCACCCCCAGGACTTACCCTACCTGACCGAGGCTCCGAGGGGCCACCAAGGAAGTGACTCCAGCCCCAGAAAAAGGACAAGATAGGAAGCAAGAGGCAGGGAATGAATGGAGAGGCAGAGTCGCAAAAGGTACCCCCTAAAAAGAAAGACACTGAAGAAATTGGCTCTCCTGGAGTGTGGGAAGGAAGGACAATAAACAAAGTACATCTGCAGGTTGTGTGTGGGATTTTGTCTCTTTGCGCGGTTTTGATCATCTGTGTTTCTGCCTGTGTGTGGCTGCGTTTGCATGAGCCAGTGAGAGCCCGTCTTGTTAGCGTGTGTCCTTGGTTATGCACCTGGGAGAGGGTGAGCCTGATTTTGTGAGGATGGGTAGGGGCTAGCATGTTTTCTTGTGTTTTCTTTTGGTATGCATATGTTTTGGCAAACATGTCTCCATGGTTTCTCACGAAATGCAAGGGGATTTCCTTTTTCTTTGTCATGCTGCCTGGGAAACAAGCCCCCTCCTCAGCTCTTGTCCATTTTCAGAATGAACAATCTTATTGATTGTGTCATTTTCATATAAAACCACCTTTGGGGGCACCTGGGTGGCTCAGTCGGTTGAGCTTTCGACTCTTGATTTTGGCTCACATCTCCAGTGTCAGAGTGGTAAGTTTTCAAGCCCTGCATTGGGGCCATGCCTAATGTGGAGCCTGCTTAAAAAGAAATTAAAATTTAAAAGAGGGAATCCCTGGGTGGCTCAGTGGTTTAGCGCCTGCCTTTGGCCCAGGGCGTGATCCTGGAGTCCCGGGATTGAGTCCCACATCAAGCTCCTTGCATGGAGCCTGCTTCTCCCTCTGCCTGTGTCTCTGCCTCTCTTTCTATGTCTCTCATGAATAAATAAATAAAATCTTAAAAAAAATTAAAAGATATAAAGCCACTTTTTGAAGTGAATGCTATTTATTGGTGCCACCTGCAAAATAGAGAAAACTGAGATTTATTTATTAAAGATTTTTATTTATTTATTCATGAGAGGCAGAGACACAGGCAGAGGGAGAAGCAGGCTCCATGCAGGGAGCCCGATGTGAGACCCAATCCCAGGTCTCCAGGATCACGCCCTGGGCCGAAGGCGGCGCTAAACCGCTGGGCCACCCGGGCGTCCCGAGAAAACTGAGATTTAGAACTTAAGAGACTTGCCCCAGATACTCAGGGCTCAAACTCAAGGATTCTCACTGTCCCTCTGCCAAGAGGGCTGCCAGTACAGGGTTCTGGGAGGTCACCTGCAGGGGAGGAAGATTCTTACCTTGTATATATATATAATCAGTCTCAGGACCAGAGTTTGAGAAGACTGTAGGGCAAATAAGAAGACCTATTGATTGAGATAGGTTTTGGGTGGCTGTAATGAAGACTCAAATTGGGAGAGAAAGTTCTCTGTCATATAACCGCTCCAAGAGTCAGTACTCTTTTTTTTTTTTTTAATTTTTATTTATTTATGATAGTCACAGAGAGAGAGAGAGAGAGAGAGAGAGAGAGGCAGAGACATAGTCAGAGGGAGAAGCAGGCTCCATGCACCGGGAGCCCGACGTGGGATTCGATCCCGGGTCTCCAGGATCGCGCCCTGGGCCAAAGGCAGGCGCCAAACCGCTGCGCCACCCAGGGATCCCAAGAGTCAGTACTCTTGAGCTAAAATGACAACTTCACTGTGTCAGGGATTCCAGCGACTTTTAGCTCATTATTCTGACACCCATAAAACATGGCTTCCGGGATGCTTGGGTGGCTGAGTCGGTTGAGCATCTAACTCTTGGTTTTGGCTCAGGTTCTGATCTCAGGGTCATGAGATCAAGCCCCAATTTCCAAGTTGGGCTCTTTGTTCAGCACGGAGTCCACTTGAGATTCTCTCCCCCTTTGTCTCTCCTCCTCTTCTCTCTCAACTAAATAAATAAATCTTTAAAAACAAGCAAACACACAAACAAACATGGCTTCCACTTTGGGATCCAAACTAGCTGCTTCGGTACCTGCCATCACATCTGCATCTCAGCCAAGGAAAGGGAGTGGGGGAAGGGACCAGGGGAAGCCACACTAATTTTTTTTAAGATTTTATTTATTTATTCATGACACACACACACACAGAGGCAGAGACACAGGCAGAGGGAGAAGCAGGCTCTATGCAGGGAGCCTGATGTGGGACTCGATCTCAGGACCCCAGTATCATGCCCTGGACTGAAGGCAGGCGCTAAATACGCTGAGTCACCCCGGGATCCCCACCACACCAATTTTTAAGGCCACAACCTAAAAGTAGAATCTGTTACATTGGGTCAGAATTTAATCACATGGCCACACCTTACTACAGGCGAAGCTGGGAAACATGGTATTTAGGTGCTTAGCCCTGTGTTAGCCAAAACTTGGAGAGGGCAGGAGAGGGAATACTGGAAAAAACTAGCAAGAAACATTTTCCATAGGCAGACTCAACAGGAGGGAGAATAAAACCTCCAGGTCTGGTCCTGGGCAAAGCATTTTTCCTTTTCCCCTGCTCTTCCATGTAAGCCCTAGGCTGCAAAACCTGGAGCCAGTTGTTCTTAGGGACCTAAGAATATGAGCAGAGAAATGAGGCAACTGTTGCATCAGTAACAGATGCACAGCCCACCAAGACCAGCTTGAACCTCTGGGAGCCCCCCCCCCTGAGTCAGACCTACAGTCACAGGATCTCTGGCTGGGTAGAACAGTAGGGACATCTTGCCCAATCCCACGGCACAACAGACCAGGGTCATCTCTGCTTGAATTCCACCAAGGACAGGGAACTTGCTGCCTTTGAGTTGCCTGATTCCTTCTCAGAGCACCTTATTAATAACGTGGGCTGAAGGGGTGCCTGGGTAGCTCAGTCAGTTAAGCCGTCTGCCTACAGCTCAGGTCATGATCCCAGGGTGCTGGGATTGAGCCCCACATCATTGGGCTTCCTGCTCAGTGGGGCATCTGCTTCTCCCTCTGCCCCTTGCCCCCCCTCCACTTGTGGGCTCTCTCTCTCAAATCAGTAAAATGTTTTTTAAAAATGGGCTGAAAATCTGACTCTCCCACCTGCCCCTGAACAAGCTTCTGGTCCTCTGGTCCTTTCTTTCTGAGATGTCTTCAATCCCACCTACCCTGCAAAGCTCAGCTCTTCAAAGTCTTCCATCACCAGCCCTCCACCACCTGTCGCCTCACCTCCACCCAGGGAGACACTTGTTCTGGAATCACACACACAGCAAACCTGTGCCCAGCCTCTTACAGCACTTGACCTCAGATTTCCCCTTGAGCCCCTCTTTCCATTCTATGATTATTCATTCAGTTAATGTTTATTGGATATCTGTTGTATTACCAGGGTCTGGTATGTGCTCCACTGAAGGACAAATGGGACCCTAGTATGATTGGAACCAGGCTTTAAGGCCAGTGTCTGCTCTCCAACTCAGCAGGCAAAGTGGGAGGAGCAGCTCTGGGCAGTGAGCTCTCAGCCCAGCACAGATCTCGTGTGTCAGCTTCAGAAAATCATGGCAACAGCTCCCAAGTATGGGGCCACTACTCTGCGACAGGTGTTTTATAGGTGTTTGTCCCTTTTAATCCTTCCAATAACCCAATGGGCATGCTATTATTGATCCTATTTTACAAACCAGAAAACTGAGGTTTGGAGAAGTTAAGTAACGTGCCCAAAGTCATACAGCCACTACCTGCAGAAGTGGGATTCTGAACTCAGGTCCATTTAATTTTCCAAGCCTAGGCCTTTCCCTTTTTACTAGATGCTTGTGAATAACCATGTACCAGTAATGTAGAATCCTAGATGTTAGTTAATTTCTGGTTAATTACTCCTTCTGAGCCTTGGTTTCCTGTCCTGTCAAAAGATATATATTTTTTTAAGATTTATTTATTTATTTATTAATGAGAGACACACACAGAGCGAGAGAGAGAGAGGCAGAGGGAGAAGCAGGCTCCATGCAGAGAGCCCGACGCAGGAGTCGATCCTGGGTCTCCGGGATCACACCCTGGGCTGAAGGCGGCACTAAACCACTGAGCCACCAGGCTGCCCTCAAAAGAGATATATATATATATATATATATATATATATATATATATATATATACACTGTTTTTAAAGATTTATTTATTTATGATAGACATAGAGAGAGAAAGAGGCAGAGACGCAGGAGGAGGGAGAAGCAGGCCCATCCATGCCGGGAGCCTGACGTGGGACTCGATCCCGGACTCCAGGATCGCGCCCTGGGCCAAAGGCCGACGCCAAACTGCTGAGCCACCCAGGGATCCCCCTCAAAAGATATTTTAAAGGTGAAAATGAAGAATGCAAAATGCTGTGTCTCTGGCTGAACCTGGCCACTCCCTGTGTCCTGGGTCCTTTGACACTTTGCAGAAGGCCCCACAGGTTACTCTCATTCCTGGCCTCTGATTGGCCTTCTCTGGCTCACCCTTCCGACTGCCCCCCCCCACCCACAGTCTCTGCCTGGAAGGCCTTTAAGTGGCCTTCCAGGAACCAGATAATTCTTGGAATAACTGAATTTCTGATCTGAAAGAATCCTGGGAGTTAGAGCCCCACTCTCTACCCTTTGCAAAAGGACAAATCAAGGCCTGGTGGGACAGGGGGCAGGGAGTGGCTGAAATTCACATGAGGACTGGTGACCGGTCCTGACTCTACTCCTCCAGAACCTCCTTCTTCTGTTCCACACACTCTTCTACCCCCTTTCTCTTTGATCCCCTAGTTAGTTGCATATAATGTTTGTCTCCCCTGTTTCTGGGGTTCCTCCTGAGAACGGAGAGATGAGTAACCTCTACTTCCCCTCAGGATCCTAAGGCCATTTCCCCATCAGGTTGCCAAGATTCAAAGGATTCCCAGCTCCATGTAGAGAGAGAATCAGGAAATTCACCACGGGCTCTTTATTTGCTTCACAGGACCCCAATCCTCTTCTGCCCACTCAGCTCTCAGATGTATATACTTTTTAATTTCAACATCACCCCACAGTTGGTTTTTAACTGGTACTCCTTCAAGGTAATGCTAATAATAGAAACAGTGACAGCTACCATTACTAATCGTGTGCCCGAGGGTTTCCCCAGCCTCATGTATGACACAACAGTTTTGTGATTTCTACTCTATGTGCGTTTAGGCTATACCATTGGTTACTTAGGATTTTTAAAACGACCTCCTTACCTTTTTCACTCAAATATATATATATATATATATATATATATATATATATATATATATATATATATAGATTTTATTTAGTCATTCATTCATGAGAGACACAGAGAAAGAGGCAGAGACACAGGCAGAGGGAGAAGCAGGCTCCCTGGGGGAGCCCAATGTGGAATTCAATCCAGGACCCCAGGATCACGCCCTGAGCCAAAGGCAGATGTTCCACCACTGAGCCACCCAGGCATCCCTCAAATATATTTTAAAAGGAGACTGGGGTGCCTAGATGGCTCAGGTGGTTAAGTGTCGGACTCTTGATCTCAGCTCAGGGCTTGATCTCAGTCAGGGTCATGAGTTCAAGCCGCATGTTGGGCTCCATGCTAGGTGTGGGAACCTACTTTAAAAAGAAAAAGAGAGAGAGAGAGAGACTATATAACCACCACAAGTGGAAAACCACAATCACTTGTCATAACCAGAAGACTGTAAAAAGAAACACCTAACCATAAGTTTTTTCAGTCCACTTATGCATAACTCGGATGACCTTGTATGCTAAGAGTCACAGGTGTTCATTTACACTTGGAGAAACACCACTTGTTTATGAGTCAGTTTGCCAGGTGCTTTGCATACATGGGAGAAGGCCTCATTGTAATCACTTGGTTACAAATGACTTAAAGAAGACACGGATGCCTGGCTTCCCCTCCCAGAGATTTTGATTTCATTGGTCTGAGATAGAGCCTGAGCATTCGAGTTTTGGAGAGTAATTCTAATGTGCGGTGACATGTGAGGACGTCTGATGCAGTGGGTTTTTGTCTCGGATTGCATACACCAAACATGGTCACAGCAAGGGCTCCCAACCCAGGTGCTCTCCTTACAATGTATGTGGCCAGCTTCCCATTAAATGGGGGATATGTGACTGTGATCCTTTTGAACACGGGAGGGCCTTTGTGAGCGCCTGGCCTGATAGAGTTAGAAAGAAGGGGTGGTATCATTACACACCATGACACCATGCACTTCTACCTTGCATTCTGGAGCCCAGTCACCCTGCTTTGGGAAAGTCCAAAATAACACACATGGAGAGGCAACACGGAAAGGCCACGTGTTGATGTTGTTCTGGTCTTCTGCCCTGCTGAAGTCCCAGCTGAAAGCAAAGTGTATAAGCGAAGAGAACCTGCAGATGGTTCTAGCCCCAGCAGTAGTCAGTCACCTCTAGCAACTGAGTCTTCCCAGATAAGGCCTGGCATATTGGGGACCAGAGACAAGCCACCTCCAATTGTCCACCTACAGACTTAAAGCATGATGAAATGGTCATTTCACAGCATTACATTTGGGAATAGTTTGTTACACAGCAATAGGGCCTGAAACAGCTCTACAGTCCTCAGACCTATGTCCAGATCCTGTCTGCAAACTTGGCTGTGAGCTAAGACAAATTATTTATTCTATATCTTAATGTTCATATGTGTAAACAGGAGATGAAGAGGACATCCACCTCCTGGAATGGCTTTGAGAACTCAAGGAAATGGGATTTTTCAAGCACTTAGCAGGGTACCTGACCCAGAACAAGAACTTAAGGAAACAGTGGAGTAGCAAACAGAATGGGTTCTGGACCCTGATTCTGTGGGTTCAAGTCCCTGCTCTTTTATTTCTTTATGACCTTGGGCCAGTTACCTAATCTTTCTTTCTTTTTCTTTTTTTAAAATATTTTATTTATTCATGAGACAGAGAGAGAAAGAGAGAAAGAGAGAGAGAGAGAGAGAGGCACAGACACAGGCAGAAGCAGGCTCCACGCAGGGATCCTGACACAGGACTCGATCCTGGGTTTCTAGGTTCACACCCTGAGCAGAAGGAGGTGCTAACCACTGAACCACCTGGGCTGCCCTTACCTAACCTTTCTAGCCTTGGTTTCCCCACGTGTAAAATAGGAATGCTTAGTAACATTCAGAATAGGGTTGGTTGCTGTGATTAAGTAAGTGTTGCAAAATGCATAGTAAGCAGCATATAAGTGCTTGATTAAAACAATGACACAGAAACAGAGCTCAGGCTTGCAAGAAACATGATCTATTGTGTAAATGGATAGTTCCTGCTCCTTTTCTGCACGCAGCAGGCGTTTGATGGGGTCAGTTCACAGTGTTTTCTCTCCTTTCTCCAGGGTGGCTCAAGAGTAGAGCTGGGAAGCGGCATGGAACGCTAGTGGCTCTAACATCCCCTTGATACCCTGGCATCTGCCAAGGTGTCCCCTCTTCTGCTCCTCCTGTCCTTTCTCTCTGCTCTTTAGCATCAACTCACACAGCCATGCACTTGGTGTGCTCTGGGCCACTTCCCACAGTCCCCATGTCACACCTGGGTGCAGGGATACATCAGGGATCTATCCACCGCTGGAAAAGGGGGCGCAGTCCCTCCTGTCCTCAGATCTATCCGTACTATTCAGAACGATCATGGCCTGGACTCTGTGGGAACACATGAATTCTAACTTTTGTTTCCTTTGCAAATCGCTCTCTTCTTTCCTTGACTTGGGGAGTATTTTCGAGTTTGCCTCACCCCACCCCCACCCCATCCACCTTGGTCTTATGTCACTGTGATTCTCCCATGCCTTCAGTCCCCCATGGTTGTTGAGCTCAAAATGAAACTGCACTGACATGCCTTCATTGCGGCAAGGAGAGCCACAGTGTAAATGAGTGTAAAAGGGAAGATGGGGAAACTCCACCTCGGTGTGTATGTAAAAATTGCATGGTGATAGATGGTCACCAGGCTTCTGGTGGTCAGTCACTCCATAGCACATACCGGTGCCGAATTATGATGTTACGCCTGAAACTTACATGTTACAGACCAATTTGACTTCAATTTTTAAAAAGCTTGAGAATATTATTCAGCCACAGTAATTATTGTTGTTATCACACTGAATATTTGCTAATGTTATCACACTGAATATTGGCTGTTATTACCATGCCGAATATTTGCTAAAGTCCTGTGGGAAGGGAAAGGCCTGGGTCATGGGTTCACTGCCCGTCATGGGCGGAGTGGGGAGGGAATCAGCTGTGCTGACACCCAGGTCCAAAGTTTCTAGAGAGCTCTGTGGCCTTCAGGGAGTCCGGGGGTGGAGGGGCAAAGTAGGGAGAAGAGCCCACCCCCAGAGTCTCTGTGCAAGCAGCCAGCCCCAACAGAGGACGCCTTTCCCCAGGGGCCAGACGGTAGCAGCACTCAGGTCTCTATCAACTAGAGGCCCTTCCTTTTCTATGTAAAACAAAGTGTTCTTAGCTTTTCTGATCAAAAGCAGTTAATGCCGAGGAATGAGAAGATAACCACCAACCTTTGGATTCAGTCCTCCTGACTGATCACACCCTCCTTCCAACTTTTTTTTTTACCCCTCACTTTTTTTCCCCTCTTTCCAACTTTTGTCTTACATCAGTTTTGCGCAAACTTATCCTGTTCTCTCTTTTCTGGAGAACTGATTTGGAGAGTTTTTTCTTTTCTTTTCTTTCCTTTTCTTTCTTTCTTTTTTTTTTTTTAAGATTTTATTTATTTATTCATGAGAGAGAAGGAGAGAGAGGCAGAGACACAGGCAGAGGGAGAAGCAGGCTCCATGCCGGGAGCCCGACACGGAACTCGATTCCAGGTCTCTCCAGGATTATGCCCTGGGCTGAAGGCGGCACTAAACCGCTGAGCCACCTGGGCTGCCCTCTTTCTATTTTTATTTTTTAATTGTTTGAGGAAATGATCATTTTATTCATTCAACAGATATTTATCAATCCAGGGAATATTCTAGAAGCTATGGATACAGTGTTAAAATGGAGCTTACGTTCTATTTTTTTTTTAAGATTTTGTTTATTTATTCATGAGAGACACAGAGAGAGGCAGAGACATAGGCAGAGGGAGAAGCAGGCTCCCAGTCGGAAGCCTTGAAACTTACATCAACCAAACACAAGAATTTCAACAGGGGCTTGTGCAATATAAAATGCCTTGATTAGGGAAAGCCTCACAGGGAAGGGAGGGCATTAAATGAAGGCCAGAAGGAAGTTAGGGAGTGCATTGTGCTGGAATTCTTTATTTCCTTAAGAGCACACAATACCATCTAACATACTATGTATTTTACTTCTCAATTTACTGTCAGAAGTTAGGGCAGGTGACTTCAGGCAGCCAAGAAATCTGGTGCAATGAGAAGGGCTGGAGGCTCAGTGACCAGAAGCAGAGAGCAGGGCTGGGGAAGGTAGCCTAAGAGTTCTCTCCTCTGCTGACACTGATCCCCCAGTCAGGTGCTTCAGCACTGGAGCAGATGCACTACCCCCAGGAGTCTCCTGCAGGTGTCCAGTGGGAAGCCCTCTCTGTCACCACCCTCCTTAACATGACACTTGACACGATCCATATTCTTGCCCACAGTGTTCTAGGACCTCAACCACTGCCCTTAAGATACGGTCCGCTTCAGGGCTGGTATCTGGCGCTAACTAGGTGCACAGTAAACATTTATGGAGGGCGCCCCGGTGGCTCAGTCGGTTAAGCATGTGCCTTCAGCTCAGGTTATGATACCAGGGTGCTGGGATTTGACCCCCCCGCTGAGCAGGGAGCCTGCTTCTCCCTCTCTCTCTGCCCCTTCCCCTTCCAGGCCTCCAAACATCTTGCTTCAGGCTGTCCATGTTGACCTCAGCTCCTCCTTGAATGAGAGCAAAGCAGGGAGGGGGGAGCATCAGTATAACTTTGCTGCTTCTTTTTTTTTCTTTTTTTTTAAATTTTTATTTATTTATGATAGTCACACACACAGAGAGAGAGAGAGGCAGAGACACAAGCAGAGGGAGAAGCAGGCTCCATGCACCGGGAGCCCGACGTGGGATTCGATCCCGGGTCTCCAGGATCGCGCCCTGGGCCAAAGGCAGGCGCCAAACCGCTGCGCCACCCAGGGATCCCAACTTTGCTGCTTCTATATGAGTTGTCTGGGCCTGCTCTGCTCTCCTCCTCTGGTACCAGGTGGATGGATGGATTCAGTGGCTCAAACCAGCAAGGAGAGCAGTGAGGACACAAGGTCCTGACCAACAAGCTCTGCCAGAGGGTCCTATGAGCCAAGCCAATCTACCTGCAAGATCTATCCCCTGCAGAGGAGAGTGTGAGCCAGGATGGGGGTTGAGGTGGTGGAGACGGGGGCCTGTACTACCTCTGACCTCTAACTCAGCTTCTCTCTGGCAGCAAGATCCCTGTCTTCACCTATCCCTTTGCTCCTGAGGACTTCCTGGTATTTACAGAAACCTTGGAATGCATATTCCTACTCCTGCTGGGCTTTGGGGGAATGGCCACTAGATTCCTAGTGGAGGAATGTGTGGAGCCCCCAGGGGCCAGGAGACTCCCTGAGGTCCCACACTCTGATCTGCCCCTCCCTCTGCCCTCTCACTATGTCTCTGCTTCTTTCACTTTTCTGACCTGTGCTGCTCTTCACAGTCACCCAGGTAAGATCCTCGGAGCTGGCAAACAGAGAGGACCCTAGGGTACGGGCCGGGTCAATAGGGCTCCTCACATTCTCAGCAAATAAATGCATGAGGGATCATCTCTTTATCAACATGGAAACCTGGCACCGTTTGGACAGGAGGGCTCAGGGCTAGGCCGCTTGCTGTCTTTCACTTCTGGGCAGGGTTTCTGGCCCCTCTTCCTGCCTTTGTTCATTCATTAGAGGAGGTATACACTGGACTATGGAGACTTGATTATACCGTCCCATGTCATTGAAATTTGCTAGATATTCTCACAAAAAAAAAAAAAAAAAAAGCATGTGAGATGATGGATGTGTTCATTAATTCAAAGGGGGAAGCTTTTCACAGTGTGTACACATATCAGATCATCACCTGGTGTACTTTAAATAGCTTAAAATTTTATTTGTCAATTACACCTCCATAAAGATAGGGAGGAAAGCAGTGTGGCCTTTCGAGCCATACTGTTTTAGTTCAAATTTTAGTCCTGCTACCACTATGTATTAACCTCAGTTTCTTCATCTGTAAAATGGATTGTTTTGAGGAATACATGAGTGCAAAGCATTTGAGCAGGGTCTGGCATATAGAGAAGACTCATAAATGCTAACTGCTGGCACCTGAGTGGCTCAGTTGTTAGGCATCTGCCTTTAGCTCAGGGCATGATGGCTCCCTGTAGGGAGCCTGCTTCTCCCTCTGCCTTTGTCTCTGCCTCTCTCTCTATGTCTCTCATGAATAAATAATGAAATCTTTTTTAAAAATGCTAACTGCTATACCAAGTGGTATAGTATAAAGGGCTAAGAAATCCAGAGGTCCTAGGTTCAAATCCCAGAGCTGCTGCTTACTAGCCAAGGGTAACCTTGGGCACAAAGCCTTAATGGTCTTCAGTTTCCTTTTCATACAATGAATGAAAATAATAATACCTACAGGATAATAATAAAACCCTACATTGTGAAGATCACATGAGCCAGTAGCACATATAAGCATTTGATTAAATGTTACATAATTTTATAAAATTATAATATAACTGCAACCTTATTCTATTCTGTGTAAGCTCCATTAAGGAAGAACTTATGCCGGTCCCATTCACTGCTAAACTCCAATGCCTCCAACACACTGAGTTGGCGATCAGTAAATATTGACCAAGGTTCTCCTCTGTTTTTACATTGTTCTTTCTATCTGAAACGCTCTCTCCATTGGCTTCTGATAGAGTGCTCCTTCTACTACATGATATATTTGCCTTTATCATTAAAAAAATCTGGCCTGTGATTTTTGTCATTGGAAATCCATTGTGAAGCTGGATCAAAGCGGGGGAGGGGACCTATGCTGCAAGTGGCAGAAACACAGCTCGAAATAGCTTAAGCAAGAGAGAAGAGTGGCTTGTGGAGCTGAACATTTCAGAACAACTGCTTCAGGAATAGCTGGATCCTGGAACCTAAAGAAAATATTAAGATTCTTGTCTCCCTCTCTGGCTCTCAGCTCTACTTTCCCATGTGTTGGCTCCAGCCTAAGGCGGGGTCTTTCCTGAGGGCTGCCGACAGCAAATCCAGATTCACGTCCTACCTATTTAATCATATCTGCAGGGAGAAAGTTTCCTGATGACAAGTCCAGGGACTGACTCTCAGTGTGTCACACACCCATCCTAAAACTGTCCACTCTGGTGAGGGGCATGGAGTCCTCTGACTGGCTGGGCTTGTCAGATGCCCACCATGGGGATGGGGGGGATGTTAGGCTCTGTAAGAGGATGGATAAATTCCCCCAAAGGAAAATCCAGATGCTCTTTTTTCTTTTTTCTTTTTTAAAGGAAGAATGGGTAGGCAGGTGGAAATGGCAAATGGCTGACATCCCAAGGGATCCTCTTCTCTCCTCATCCTCTTACTCACTGACTGGTTGACAAACTTTACTTTGTGTGGTCTCAATAGTAATAACACTTTGCAGGTTCTGGAGCCCCTGTGCACTCTCTCTGTGAGGAAGGCACTGCTATGCCCATTCTCCAGATGAAGAAAGGTAGGCCACAGAGTGGATGATCAGGGCTTTCCAGTAAGTTTCAAACTGCCCTGCTTCGACTTGCTACCTCTGGTTTCACATTTGCCCAGTCTTCGTGGCTAGGTGGCCACCTCTGTGGGTAAGGACCATGGTTGCCATGCCTTGGTACTCGGCCCCCAGTTCTGTCTTCCCCTCTCCTGCCCAGGGGCACCACTTCAATTCAGAAGCATGAAAAGAGTGGGATCCCTGGGTGGCGCAGCGGTTTGGCGCCTGCCTTTGGCCCAGGGCGCGATCCTGGAGACCCGGGATCGAGTCCCACGTCGGGCTCCCGGTGCATGGAGCCTGCTTCTCCCTCTGCCTGTGTCTCTGCCTCTCTCTCTCTCTCTGTGTGACTATCATAAATAAGTAAAAATTAAAAAAAAAAAAGAAGAAAAGAGTAAAAGTTGTTCATATCAATATTGCCAACAGGACTCTGAAGTCTCACGAAGTGGCTGGATGCTCAAGGTCTGGAGAAAGACCCTAGGGGTCTGGGAAGGTTTCAGAATGTGTAGAAAAATTGAAAAGCTAAGAGACTAACATCTAGATCTTAGGGCTACACATCAGGTCTTAGTGTAGATGGGAATAGGGTGGGACAGTCCTCTCAGAGCCATAGAAGGAAGAAGGCATTTATGAAAAGATGAGACCTGATGGAGGGACAAGGAGCCAGTTATTTGAAGAGCTGAGGAAAGAGTATTCTAGGCAGAAGGAACAGTAGTATGTACAAAGGCTCTGAGGTAGAAGTGTGCTGGGTGTGTTTGTTAGGGAGCCAGAGTGTGTGGGAGGGAATGAAAGACGTCAGTGGGAAGGATCATGAGGATTTTGTAAGCCATTGTGAGGGTTTTCACTTTTACTCAGAGTGACATGAGTTGCCACGGGAATCAGTGAACCCAGGACCAAAGTTGTGGCAGGAGGAGGAAAAGTGGTTGGGCAGAAACATGTATGTTGTATATATTATTTCGCACTAATCAGATAATACATAGAAATATAAGCAGGGATGGGGGGCCTGGGCGGCTCAGTCGGTTAAGCAACTGACTCTTGATTTCGGCTCAGGTCATGATCTTAGGGTTGTGAGATCAAGTCCTGAGTCAGACTCTGCACTGAGCATGGAGCCTGCTTAAGATTCTCTCTCTGCCCCTCCCTGCACCACCCCCTCTAAAAACATAAATATATATATATATATATATATATATATATATATATATATATAATCACCAGAATGGACAGTTCTAGGATGGGTGTGTGACACACTGAGAGCCATGGGTATGTACCATTCCTGGGGAGTGAGCTGTCCACTCAGCTGGGGGTTCATGCAGTGGGCCCAATGGGTGAGGGACATGGGAGCAGGGGTGGCTGAGACCCCGTGGAGGCCACCAGGTGAGGGCCCTGGGAGTGGTGTAGGGCCTGGTGTCAGCCTCAGAGCCTAGGGCTGCTGGAGGACCTGGTGTCTGCCAGTGCTTGCCCGCATCTCTCAAACACCTGGCGGGGCCTGTCCTGGGGCTCAGCTCAGGGTCTGTCTCCATTCTAAGCGCTCTTCATAGGCTCAATGAAGCCTCACCTTGCCAGGGAGGTGAATCTCACCCACTGGTTCTCAGATTTGAGGCTGTTCACACCTGACCCAGGGCCCAATTGCCTCGCTCCCTGAGATTTCTGGTTCTGGCCTGATTTCTGTTCTTTTTCTTTCTTTCTTTTTTTTTTTTTTTATTTATTCATGAGAAAGAGAGAGAAAGAGAGAGAGAGAGGCAGAGACACAGGCAGAGGGAGAAGCAGGTTCCTCACAGGGAGCCTGATGTGGGACTTGATCCCAGGTCTCCAGGATCAGGCCCTGGGCTGAAGGTGGCACCAAACTGCTGAGCCACCCACCAGGCTGCCCCTGATTTCTGTTCTGATGTATGTTTCCGGCTCCCTGGACCCTCTCTGCCTCTGCGCCCCACCACCCGCACCCCAACCATCCCTATTTCCTGAGATGTAACTGAAGCCTCTTCTGTTTCTTACCTTCTTCCACCCTCTCTCCTTCAGCCTTTCTTTGTCCATTGATGACAACCATCCCTTGTATTTATTAATGACAACTAACATTGCTTTCCTTGTGAGCGAGGCCTTATAATACTACTAATAGCTATAACCTATAGTTCTACCGTATGCCAGGCCCTGTTCCAAACACTTTATAAATAATAGGTCATTGAATCCTCTAAACAGTCTCATGAGTTTGTATTACTTTCCTCATGTTATAGATGACAAAGCAGGCACAGAGAGGTTAAGTAACCTGCCTAAGATCACACAGCTACTCAGCAGCAGCCATTTCTCTGCGTCTTATCCAGCTGGTAGAAGTAGCCTCCACACTTGCTAGATGAGCCAAGATCAGGGAGATTTCAGGCCTTGACCAAGGGAAGTGTTGGAGCTTTGAAAGCAGCGTAGGTCTGTCTCCCTCCCAAGCGGGACCTAGACCCATGATGCCCTTTGCCCTCCCAAGTGCACCTTCAATGTCTGAGCTGAGAGGTGGGCTGGGCCGGGATCATGAGCTTCATCTTGCAGATGAGGAAACCAATGCACAGAATGTTTGGGCCTCCTTTAAGAGAGCACATACATGGGGGGAAGGGCGAGAAGGGCTGGGACTTGAACCGGGATTTTTACCCCCAGGCTGGTGTTTTTCCTCTGCAGCCCTGCCTCCTGGGCTTCAAATTCTTCCTTCCTGGAACTCTACAGAGCTGGCGTCCCACTTTCTCACACCCGGTGTACTCAGTCCACTGGACCCTGCATCCATGTACACTTAACACAGAACACCCAGGGATAAACATCTCATCAGTAGCTAGCCATCCCTCTCCTTTCTCTCCAGACCCCTTTCTCTCAGACTATCCCACGGTTGATAATCCCAAAAGAGACTCCCCATTAGGGGCAGCCACCCAGGTCGATGGGAGGGGGCGTGGTGAGTGCATGCTGCAGAATAAATCCTGGTAGACGCTGGGTGTGGTGTGGTGTGGGGTGCATGTGTGTAGTAGGAAAGAAGTCAGGTGATGAGAGCTGGGGCTCTGGGGCTTTCCATCTCCTCTCTGGGGACCAGGCAGGTGCTGTGCCGTGGCTCAGGATCTCACCACCTGTGCTCTGGAGACTCAGAGGTGTGGCCCCAGCTCCAGCCTGGACTCACCTCCCCCCCCCCCCCTCCTCGCCTTCCTGCCCTCACCGAAGCTCATCTTGGCTTAACCAAAGGGTTAGTTCCAAGCCTCGGAGCTGACATCAGAGGGCCTAGGGATTCCCCTCAGCAGCCCAAGCTGAAAACGGGAGACATGAGTTCCAGTCTTCATTCTGTCACTGATCTGCTGCATGACCCTGAACAAGACTTCCCCTCCCTGATTCTATCCTGATGTCACATCTGAAGCTTCCAACTTCTACTTCCTGGGCTCAGGATTCCCATGCAGCCCCATGGAGTGCCCCACGGGGTCCGAGCTCTAACGGGGTACTTGGAAAATAATCAGAAAATTAGTGGATGGTTCTTTTCTCTTTTTTTAATCATCTAGGTTTTATTTTCCTTACGTAATAGTAGTGGCAGCATTTGAAAACTGTTAGTACTTTTAAATGAGGAACCTGAGGTCCAGAGCTGATTAGTGACTCACCTGAGGTCACCAGAAGTATTAGTTACACACTGGAATCTAGAGCTCAGAATTCTTGGCTTCCTTTCTAGCAATTCTCAGCCTTTACCACATCCCTTCCATTTCCTGCTGGGATCCCAGCCCAAGTCTCAGCTCACCAGCCAAGATCTGCTTGTGGAAACTGAGGCCCAGATAGACACATGGCCCAAGTCCATCCTCCAAAGGTAGGAACAGAGGCTGGCGCCGCCCTCATTGGCTCTCCAGCTTCTTGGCAAGGATCTGCTAAGATCATTGGCCAAGGGCCATGTCCAGCAGCCCAGCCTCCCACTTTACATCCTCCGTACCTGTCCAGAACCTCAGCCAGAGCAGTAGAAGGCTGACAGGGAGACGTGGGTCTCAGCAGCTGGTCCCAGACTTGTTGCTCTATCAGGGCAATTTATAGAGAACCAGCCCATGAGCAGAACCCAATTTAGGTACTTGTGGCAGAAGACAGATTAGTTCACTGATTTACTAAGAATCTGCTGTTGTTAGCTACTAGGGATATATCAGTGCACGTAACAGACACGAATTCTCACTCTCGTGGATCTCATACTCCAGTGCATGGAGGCAGGCCAAAAAAGGGGAGAGAGAAAATGATAGATATTTTAAAATGCTATGTAGAAAAATAAAGCAGGGAAAAGGACGGAGAATGTTGGCGGCGGGGGTGGTGGTGTCTTACTAGATATCGGTAAGCAATTTAAACAAAGGGAACATTCCTTAAAGATAATGTCCATGAGCTATGATTACATGGGATTTCTGGAATCTAATGAAGGGAATCTATAAAAATTTAAGACAAAAAATACTTAATAATGAATAATTTAAAGCTTACTTGCTGAAATGAAAAAAATAAAGGTGTTCACTATGACATCTAATTAACATGGCTTTAAAGTACCCAGCTAGAAGAGCAAAGTAAAAAAATAATGTACATTTTTAAAGGTATATACTTATGGCAGACACTGAAAAATGTCATATAAACTGACAAAAATATTAATCTGGATTTTTATTTTAATGAAACTCACTGCAAATTATAAACATAGGTCGTGATCCTGGGATCTGGGGATTAAGTCCCCTATCAGGGCCCCAGGTTGGGGTTTCTGGTCAGCGGGAACCTGCTTCTCCCTCTTCTGCCTGTCGCTCTGCCTATTTGTGTTCACTCTCACTCTTGCTCTCTCTCTCTGTCGAATAAATAAATAAAATATTTTTAAAAATGCTATTGTGTAAAAAAAAAAAGTAAACCATGTAAACACTAACCAAAAATAGCAGAACTTGTCAAATTAATTTCAGAAAAAGTAAACCTCAGGGGGAAAAATATTATCAGGGATAGAGACATCACATACTGACAAAAGGGTCAGTTCTTTTGTTTTTTAAAGATTTTATTTATTTATTCATGAGACAGAGAGAGAGGGAGAGAGGCAGAGAGGCAGAGACATAGGCAGAGGAAGAAGCAGGCTCCCCAGGGGAGCCCAATGTGGGACTCAATCCCAGGACCCCGAGATCACGACCCAAGCCAAAGGCAGATGCTCAACCGCTGAGCCACGCAGGGGCCCTGGGTCAGTTCTTTAAAAAGACATAACAATCCTAATTGTGTCTATACCTACACAATAGAACTTCAAAACACATGAGAGAAACTGATAGATCTAAAAGGAAAAAAAAAAGATGTATCTACAGTCATAGTTGGAAATTGCAACCTTTCTTTCTAGAAAAGAGAAAGTGCTAGGGCCAAGGTTGTGTCTTTTAATCAGGTAGTCAGTGAGGACTCTGTTTGAGAAGGTGACATTTGACCAGGGATCATAAGAAGAGAGTGAGTTTTGCAGATATCTGGAAGAAGAGTGTTTCAGGCAGAAGGGACAGTAAGTGCAAAGGCCCTGAGATAGGAGCATGCCTGGTATGTTGCAGGAGCAATGAAGGAGCCAGTATGGCTAGAGTGGTATGATCAAGGATAGAGCAAGCAAGAAAAGAAATATGCAACGTCCATTGGAGACAGGATTTATGGCAGGAAGGAATGAGCTATTCAGGGGAGGAAGCCCATGACAAGGGGTAGGTTCAGAACAGTTGAGAAGAGGGGACTCCAGAGAAGGGCATTCTAGGCAAAGAGAAGAGCTTGTGCAAAGGCAAGCTGGTATAAGATGGCTCATCGTATTCAAGTATGAAGCTCCAGTTGCTGGAGCAGGAATAGGGCAGAAGCCAGGGATGAGGATGCAGGTGTCGGCTGCAGGTGTCAGCTACAGCCAGACTGGGAAGGGCAGAAAAGCAGCAAGAGACAGGAGGTCTCTGGGAACCCTAAGAGAGGGTCAGGAGGGTCAGTGGGTTGTGATGAGAGAGTGGAGGATGGAGTTCAAGGTTTGAGAGGCACGGTAGCTCTGAGCAATGGCAAAGGATGGGGAGTGGTTGTGGTCAGAGGGTGAGTAGGGTGGCTCACCTCCCGGATGGATGGTAGGACTTGGGGATGTGAGGCAGACCAGTCAGGGCCTATGCCTTTTCTCATGATCAGTCTCAGGTTGTTTGAGACACCACCCTCTCTACACTCCCCCCCCCCACACACACCTTGCCCCTCCCGGAGTGAGGAGCCTCAGTTGCATGGGATGCAGGGGAATGAGCTGTCACCACTAGGGGACACTGCAGGGAAACCAGTTCAGGTTAGGCAAGTGCCAGGTACTCTTCCTTCTCCTCCAAGCAACCCTCCAGGAGTGCGCCCCTACATGTACTGGTACTTCCCAGGGCAGTGGGCTCCAGGCGGTCCTGCTGGGCAGTGCCTATGTAGGTCTGGTGAGGCAGAGTATAATAAGGGAAAGCCCCCTTGGTTTCTGTCTCACTGCAGGGACCCAGCAGGGAAACCCCACAGATCCCAAAAGGAAAGTGGGCCTTGGGGAAGACCAAGAAACCCCCATCTTGTCCCTGAAGATGGAAAATCCAGGGTGGGGCTAAGGGTGGAGCTGTGCTGGAAGGGAGACCTGTGGTTGATGCAGCCCAGCCCTGACAGCCATCCACAGAACAGAAACACACAGAGCAGGATTATTCTGGGACCTGGCTGAGCCCCATCCTGACCTCATACAACCCCAACCTAGTGAGCCCTGACCCTGGTCATCAGCAGAACTCTTACTCCAGCCCAGGCATGAGCCTTCTCTGTCAGAACCTTAGCCACAGCCCGAGCCCTGTGCCCAATCGGGATTGAGCTCTAAGTTCATTCTTGACTGGTTCCAAGCAGAGCCTCCAGGTCACTGATGGCTCTGACCCCAAACACAGACAGAGCCAGGACGATGACCCCAGACAAAGCTCTAGACCAAGTCCAGCCCTACACCATATCCTGGTCCTGGTTATAGACTGAGCTCTAATCTTAAATCTCACTCTGGCCAAAGCTGAACTTTTGGCCCTGAATGGGTCCATTCTCATTTGCCCTGACTGTGGCTGTAGACTGAGCCCTCATCCTGCCCGGACTGGGACCCCATTACTCCACACAAAGCCCTATCCCAGCCCCACGATGAGCTCCCCTCTTCCTTCGCACTCCCTCCCTCAGCTACCTGGTAAACCAGAGAAGAGTAGGATGACTCAAAACCCCAAATCCTCTCTAATGGGCAATCCCCTTACCTGGCCATCCATCTTCTAAAGGACTGTGAGCTGGTGATGGCACTAGGATGATAATGACAGAGCAGAGAAACAGGAGGATTTAGTCTGTGGAATCTATCAGTTCCCTAGAGCAGTGGCTCACCTGGGGAGCGGGATGTGAGGGGAGGGCTGGTCCCGGGAGCTCAGCAGGGGGTCTGGAGCTTGGATTGACTGAAACCCCAGCTTCCCGCCACCCCCCACTGTGCCTCCCGCCCCCTCTGGGAAGGGAAATGACATTTCCCCATTTCAGCAAGGGGTGGTGAGCAGGGAAGACTGAGTGCAAAGCCGAAAGTACAAGCAGACGGAAAGTGAAACCGGTGCAGCCCCCAGTATAAGACCCCTGCCCGGGAGATGGCTGGCCACACGGGCTGGGCCCTGCTATGGGCCAGATGGCAGGAGACCTTGGCTGGCGTGAGTTTGAGACCAGGGCTGGGGGCGGCGGGGTGCTAAGCGTGGCTGAGACTGAGCAAGGGATGGGAGGGCTTGACTGTTATGGATGGGGGCAACTACTTGGCCAAGACTAAGAATACAAGATATAGTCGACTGGAGAATGGGAATGAGTCTGGCATGAATAGGGGGGAGGACAGGGGCGGAGGGGCGATGGTTCAGCCAGGGCCGGGCAGAGGACAGGAAGGCTTGACTGGCCTGAATGGAGAGAGGTAGGCAGCCAGTTTGATTAGGACCAGAACCAGGCAGATACATGAAGAGTTTGGTTGGAGTGAATGAGCAGGGACCAGACAGTTTCGTTGAGAACTGGGGCTGGCAGAGGAAGAACAGCAGGAGGAGTTGGCTGGGGTATGGGGCTGGGGCCAAGGAGTCAGCAGCCTAACTAGGTCAAGGGTCTGTAACTTGGAAGGAGGTCCAATCCACAGTTGGTGACTCAAAGAGTCAGAGGCTAGAACCAGAGCCACAGGAAGAGGAGCAGATGGTAGGGCCACAACAGGGAGTAAGGGCTGGAGGCTGGGGATAGAGCCAGGGTCGAGGACCCAGCATTGGGTACAGAGCGTAAGGGAGAAGCCATGGGAAGGGTCTGGAGCTCCAGAGCTCAGACAGGAAGCAGGGGGTGAGTTCAAAATGGCACAGCTCAATTCTGGGTGGGGGTATGCACTTTCCCTTAAAGTAGAGCTAAGAAGAACCCCACACTGCCTGAAGTCTCTGTGATACCAGAGTGGTCTCCAAGCCAGGGGAGCCTGAATGCTGGGGGTCGCAGGCACCTTCCCCCCACCTCTGGAAGTACATTGCTGAATGAAAGTACCCAGAAGTGCCCTTTAGTCTTTATTTACAGGACAATTTGGGGAGCAGAGCCCAGGGATTTGGGATCAAGAATGGACAGGCAAGAGCCATGGAGAGGAGGACGAGCAGAAACTGACTTAGGCTTAGAACCTAGTTTTGGTTTGTGTTTCGAGAATTGTGTAACTCCAGTGATTGCTAGATTTCCTCTCCTTGATGGAGAGACTACCAAATACGGCCCTCTTCCCAGAGCTCCCACCCTAGGGCTCCTCTCCCTCTGTCCAGGAAATACAGGGCAGGAAGTACTTTCAGAAATCAGCTTGTCAGACTCCCCCATTTTACAGATGGGAACCTGAGGCGCAGAGATAAGAGGTGACTTGCTCAAGGGAAGAACCTAGATGAGAAACAGGTTCTGACTCCCATTCTGGGCCCTCCTCCTCTTCCAGGCACACTCTGTTCCTCAACACTGCAGAGTGACCCACCTGCGTTGGTGGTGGCTGGGCCAATCTGTCCTTCTGACTCCCTGGGGTAGAGTCTCCAGCATTGCCCGCCCACCTCTGGGGCTCTGGTTCAGGCCATTAGAGCTGCCTGGCTAAGCCCAAGGAATTCTCAGCCGAACACAGTGTGCCCACTCCAGGGGAGGTAGCTGCCTCCTCTAAGCTCCCTGGGGAAAGTACACAGGCTCTGCATTTGGGCAGATCTGGAATCCAGTCCTGGTTCTCTCCCCTTCTTGCTATGTGACCTCGGGCTAGTTAACTTCGCTGAGCCTCATTTTTCTCATCTGCAAAATGCACAGGATAATAGCACCCAGACTGCTACATACAGTTGAATGGTTTGTTCACTGAAAAAAGATACTTGGCTAACAGAGTTAGTGGGGGGATCAAGATCCAGCTTGAGATCTGCTTGCAAAGGTGGGTACTCTGTGCAAAGTTGTGTCTATCTTGGAGAAGAGGTACCTTCCTTTCATTCATATGGAGATGCCATATGGTGTCTTCAATAACTCCCATTTTCTCAGAGGCTGTGCGGGGTCAGTGAGATGGTACACAGGGCTTGCCTATAGCGCAGGCTAGAAAACGCACGTGAGTTCTCAAGCTTTCCCTTCATCCTGGCACCATCTCCCCCCTTCCAGGGCTTGGCCTTTTACTGCTCTCCCTGCTCCTGGCTCGAGCTGGTGTCTGGGGATTCCCGAGACCGCCAGGGAGGTCCCCCCTGAGCCTGCAGGAGTTGCGGAGGGAGTTCAAGGTCAGCCTGCAGCTGGCCAAGAAGCTGTTCTCAGAGGTTCGGATCCAGGCCCACCACTTTGTGAGTCTCCCCATGCAACTGGTTTGGGGGATGGGCAAACCCCCATTCCCTCTGGCCCCCACTAACAGACCTTACCCCACAGGCTGAATCCCAGTTGCCAGGAGTAAGCCTGGACCTCCTGCCTCTGGGAGATCAGCTCCCCAACGTCTCCCTGCCCTTCCAGGCCTGGCACAGCCTCTCTGTGAGTTGGGGGCTGGTGGAGGGGGGCAGGAGAACTGGCAGTAAGGCTGGGCTGGGTGGATGGAGATGAAGTCGGGGATTGAATGGAAAATGGATTTGGGAAGGAATGGAGGAAATAGATCTGGACGAGGTTGAGTATGTCATTGGATATAAAGATACAGCTGGAATACAGAAGTGGTGTGAGAATGAGGCTGCACATATGGAGGATGGATGGGATTGGGATTAGGAGTGGGACTAGGGTAGCAAGGAGGTTGGAGACAGGATAAAAACACAAGCTAGTTGACGGACAGGAAAGGGAATGGTGAAGAAGGGGAGAGAGTGGGGCTATGGACAGGGAGTCATGGGATGGTGGAGATGGCGTTGGCTTTGATCCTCAGCCTTTGAGCCTTCCTGATCCCTTCCTTTCTCTCCCACAGGACCCAGAACGACTCTGTTTCCTCTCCATGATGCTTCACCCCTTCCATGCCCTCTTGGAAAGCCTGGGAAGCCAAGGGGGCTGGACTAGCTCTGAGAAGATGCACCTGTGGACCATGAGGCTGGATCTCCGGGATTTGCAGCGGCATCTCCGCTTCCAGGTAGAGTACCCACCCACCTGCTCAACTCCCAGAGACCAACACACAAAATTGAAGCTCATTGGCTCCCTTTTAAAAACATCCCCTGCCCAAAGGTTGGGTAAGTTTGGAGGGAGATGCTCTAGATCCTCTGTGTGTGTGTGTGTGTGTGTGTGTGTGTGTGTGTCCGCGTCCCCGGCTCTGCTCCCTGAATCTCTGCCTTCCCATGGAGTCTTGGTCTGAACAGCTCTGAAGCACCCAGAACAGCTGCTGGCATCAGCAGGGCCTGCAACAAAGCTGGTTCCCTTCTCCTTCAGCCTCTGATCACCAGCTCCTAAACATTTCCAAGGGAAACAGGCACTTTACTCTTAAACAAATAGAAAATGCCAGCAGCATAAAAAAAAACAAACAAAACAAAACAAAAAAACAACAAAAAACTAGCTATACCACTTTTCTGCCTGTTTTGTATCCTAAGACGACCCTGAAGAGAAGAACTTCTGGAATTCCAAATGCCCAGGGCCATCCTGGATGAGTGTACCAGCTCCATGAGCAGCATCTTACCCTGTGACTTCCATTTTCTCGAACCAAAAAATCAGGCGGGGCCCCGTGAGATGATGACATAATGGAAGATCTAAAGTAGGGGCTGCCCAGGGAAATCATGATCTTGTGGTCTCTGATGTCATTCTGTACCATTGGGCACAGAAAGGAACAAGGGTTTGCTCCTGGCCTCCCCTTGACCATTGTCTGACCAGTGGGCCTCTCCTGGCAGGTGCTGGCGGCAGGACTCAGCCTTCCCGAGGAGGAGGAGGAGGAGGAGGAGGAGGAGGAGGAGGAGCAGCATGAGGAGAGGAAAGGGCTGCTCGCAGCGGCTCCGGGTGGCCCCTCCCAGACAGCAGTGCAGCCCTCCTGGCCTCAGCTCCTCTACACGTACCAGTTGCTGCACTCTTTGGAGCTCGCCTTGGCTCGGGCCGTGAGAGACTTGCTGTTACTCTCCCAAGCTGGAAACCCAGCCCCACCCGTGGGGCACTCCACATTTGGCTCCCAGCCCTGATGGAGCGACTTCTCAGCCCCATTCCTTCACCACCCTTCAGGACCTGGGGGCTGGAGTCTGGGCTGGCAGGACAGTCTGCATCCAGCTCATTTGCCTTAAACAAGGCAAGGCTCCACCGGCTTCCCACCCCAACCCCTACTCAATAACTTAAGACACCTCCAGTCCCTGCCAGATATTTATTTCTTGGATATTTATTTATTGGTTAGGGAAACGATGGTTTATTTATTGTTTCAGAGCCTGCTAGTTGTCCTCGGGCGAGACCACCTTGCGGGCTGCCTAATAAAGCACTCTCATCTTCCCTCGGAGTCAGCTTCTTTTCAGAGAAGGGGTACCTGACACCCAAAGGGCAAGGGCCTGGGATGGGGTCTATAGCCTCTGGCCACCCTGGACCCCTCTCTGATCCTAAATTCTGGGAGCTCCTGGGCCTACCTTCCTCCAGTCTGGCTACTGGGCTGGTTGTTGCCATAGTAACCAGCAGAGTCACGAGTTTTTGAAAGCTCGAGGCCAATGATCTGTTTGCCACCAACCTCTGATTGCAAATGGAGCTCCGTAGACCCTCCTGACCCCTTTCCACTGGGCTAGCTCCTGCCCCAGAGGTTTGTGTGACTGTCCCCCAGCTCTCTGAAGTCCTGGCTGGGGACTGGGAGCAGTCAGGGAGGGAAGGCTATGGGGACTACTGTCCTGTCCCCTTGGTCCTCCAGACAGCTGAGGCAGATTAGAAAGGTGGTCGGGACAGGCCATGAGAGGTGGTCCCAGGGGCCAGGGAGTCCGTCACCACATTGCCAAGTCATGCTCTTCCAAATCATGGTTCTAAAAACGTCTGGCTCTGTCTGCTCCACGAATGACACACGGAGAAACTGAGGCCCAGAGGGTGGGAAGGGTGTATCCAAAGTGGCAGAAGGAGATAGGCCAAGCAGGGTTCAGTGCACCCTCTGAGGACCCTCTGAGCCTCACCCAGGGCCTAGCTCCCAGGGGCTCAGGGCCTTCCCTAGGGTTTCGGTTGGCGCAGTCGGGCTTGCAGTTCCTGCATCATGCCGGAGTGTGCCAGGCCAAACCTGCAGATGGAGACAGATGATGGGAGCCGGTCCCCCAGGGTCTGTGGCCTCCTCCGCACCCCAGCCCCGCCACCTTACTCTGTGCTTACCCACGTCCCAGGGGCCTTCTGGCTGGCAGTGGGGTCCCTTCAGGCTTTGGGGGACTTGGCTCTGGGGGTTTCTCTGGCTGGAGAAGGCTCTGCTCAGGAGGTGCCAGCTCTTCCTCAGATGGGGGGCTGGGAGGCTCTTCCTGCTGCTCTGGGGCTCGGGTCCCACGGAAAGAGGGCCGGGAGCGTCGCAGCGAGGAGCTGCGAGACAGGAGGACACGGCTCCGGGGGATAGACACGTCCAGGAGAGACCCAGGGAGCGGGGCCTGCAGGGAAGGAGGCAAAGAATACCGTGGGGCCGGATTCGAGATTCTGCTCTGCCCAGCCCTGGTCCCTAGCTGGAGCTCTCACCTCGCTCCAGCTGTTGAGGGCATCCCCTCCGGCCCCATGCGGCCTAAGCTTGGCCTCTGCAGGCTCCTGGTTTGTTGACTGGTCCTCCTGGCCCTGGTCATCCTCCAGGCCTTCTGGAACAATGTCCTTGGCTTCTGCTCCCTGGTCTGTAGTCACCTCAGCATCCTCCACATCAAGGGGCCTTCGTGCCTCTCCCTCAGGGTGGTGGTCTCCACGCTGCCCCTCCCTGCCTTGCCCCTGCTCCTTCATCTGCCATCCCACAGCCTCCTTTTCCAATAGCATCTGCCCTCCTCGGAGGCCCTCAGCCTCCACAGTGGCCACAGCCCTCTCTGCCCTCACCACCTGGGAGCCTGAGGTAAAGCCATCCATCCCACAGCTTCCTTCTGCCACTGCAGGTTCCCTGACCTCAGCCCACTCTCCCCTGGGCTCATCCTCTCTGGCCTCCAAAGCCTCTGCTTGGCCTTCTCTGCCAGTCACCTCCTCCGCTGAGCCCTCCAGGCAAAACTCCCGCCCACCTTGGTTTTCTCCTGGTGCAGCCTCTACCAGTTCTTCGCCTCCCCCAGCCTCCTGCCTCCCTTCTGAGTCCCAAGCTTCCCCAGCCTCTCTTTTGGGCCCTTCCCCAGCTCCAACAGCCCTTCCATCCAGAGCTGCCATCTCCCTCACTATCTCAGTAGCTAAAGAACTGGCCCCTGGGTCCTCGCTGTCCTGGAGGCTCAGAGCAGTCTCCTCCAGCCTCCAGTCTCCACTGGATGTTGTGTCTGCCCCCCAGGGCACTGTGGCCTCCACCTCCTCATCCTCTGTTTCTCTGGCATCTGACTTTCCCAGTGACTGACCTGTCCCTGCATCTGCCCCGTGCCTTCCACCCAGCTCTTGGCTCTCTGGTGCAGGGACCTCTCCCTCCTCTGCTCCACACCCTGCTTCCTGGGCTTTCTTCCACTCCCCGGTTGCCTCCAGGACACCTGAGAGGGTAGACTCTTGGGCTCCCTTGGCCTCCTCTGGTGCCTGGCCTCCTGAAGCCTCCTCCTCCTCCTCTTCAGCACCTGCTTTTTCTTCCTGGGCATCCTCTCTCTCCACACCCATTCTCTGGTTCTCCCAGACTTCTGCCCCAGGGGCACCAGACTTTACATTTCCCATGTTCCTGGGATCTTCTTCCAGGTTCTCTTCTGTCTCTCTGCTCAGGGCTGAAAGGCCCCAGAGCTCTTCCTCACCCCCCTGTCCTTCCCCAGGCTGCTCTGTCAGGGTCTGGGGGCCTGCCATCAGCTCAGCTTCCTGGCCTGCAGTGACCTCATGCTCAAGGTCACCCGACATCACCCCCTGTGCTTCTGCAACTGTCTGAGCCTCCTCCTCGCTCCTCTCTCCGCTGAACTCCTTCTCAGGACTGCTGGTCTCTGGGGCTGCCTCCAGGTCAGCATCCCCTTCAGCCTCATTTGCCACTTTGTCCTTGGGCGACTCAGCCTCTACTGCCGAGCAACCCTCTTTCTCCTCTCTAGCCATCTCTGCCTGCGCCACCTCCTCCACACTGGCTGGAACAGTACCGATCACTGAGGCTTGCCTCCCCTCGGCCTCTATCACTCTCTGATCTGCCTGGACCTCAAAGCCTTCCTCTACCTTCCTCTCTGACCCCTGGCCTTCTGTAGCCTCTCTCCCTGCTGTCTGGTCCTTAGATGCTTCTTCCATGTCCTCAGTTCCCAGGGCCTGGGCCTGTTTGGGGGAAAACCTCATCTCAGCCTCTCTATTCTCATCCACTTCATCCTCCTCATCCTCCTGGTCTCCCCCGGAAGCCTCCTCGAATGCCCAGGCCTTCCCGGTGCCCTCTGAGACCCTTTCTCCTGAGACTTCCCCATATTCGGTCTTCCTGGCTCCTGAGAGGTCATCTCCCTTCCCAACTGAGGTTGTCCTGGCCTCTCTCCAGCCTAAAGGTATCCCATCCTTCCCCCTGCCTAAGGCTGTCTCAGCCTCCTCCTCCCTGCCTGAGGCTGTCTCAGCCTCTTCCCCACCTGAGGCTGTCTTGGCTTCTTCCTTTTCTGAGGCTATGCTCTCCTCTCCCCTGCCTGAGACTGTCTCATCTTTCCCCCTGCCTGTGATTGTTCTATTTCCCTCTCCACCTGAGATCCTCTCATTGCGCTCCCCACCTGAAGTTGTCCTGGCTTCCTCCCAATCTGAGGCTGCGTCATCCTTCTCTCTGCCTGAGGCTGTCCCATCCTCCTCCCTGCCCAAGGCTCTTCTATCTTCCTCCTCCCTGCCTGAGGCTATCCCAGCTTCTTCCCTTTCTGAGGTTATGCTCTCCCCTCCCCTGCCTGAGACTGTCTCATCTTTCCCCCTGCCTGAGATTGTTGTGTCCCCCTCCCCACCTGAGACTGTCTCATCCCCCTCCCTACCTGAGGTTGTCCTGGGTTCCTCCCTGTCTGAGGCTGTCCCATCCTCCTCCTTGCCTGAGACTATTCTATCCTCCTCCCCCACTGAGATTTTCTCCTTGTCCTCCCTGCCTGAGGCTGTCCCATCCCCCTCCCCACCTGAGGTTGTCCAGGCCTCCTCCCTGCCTGAGACTGTCCTAGTTTCCTCCCTGCCTAAGGCTGTCCTGTCCTCACTTTCTGTCCGTGGCTCCTGTGTTTCCTGTGCCCTCATGCTTCGACTGCCCCTGAGGACCACCCTCACCTCTTCTTCCTTCCCAGCTTCTTTGGTTGCAGACCCCTGGATCTCCTCTGCAACTGCCTCCTTGACCTGCTGCTCTAATGACTCCCTGTTGTCCCCTGCTACTTTCTGCCCATCAGCACCTACCTCCCCCTCAGGGTCCCTGTGCCAGGTCCACTGTGACTCCGCCTCCTTTGCCACCTCTGGTTTTCCTTCCTTGACCTCTTCCGCCTCCTCCTCCTGTTCCCAGGTTCTCAGTGTCTCCTCTCTGTTCACTTCCTGCTCACTGGGCCCTCGACTCTCCTGGACTTGGCTGCTGTTGTCTTGACCAGCCTCAGACTCTGCCTCGGACTCCTCTCTGGCCTCTAAGTGGGCACTTGGTCCCTGGCCCCTGGCAGCCTTGGGTGCCTCCCGGACCCCAATGTCCTGCCCATCTGCCTGAGACCCATGGGAGCTGCCTTCTTCCCAACCCCAGGTCTGTTCTGTAGCTGAACCTCCCTCCTGGCATCTTCCAGCCTCTCTGGGCCCTCTCAGCCCTCCATCCTCCTTGCTTTGGCTGCCTCCAAGGCCCTCCAGGGCATCCTGGGCTTCCTTCTCTTCGGTCTTCCCTGGCCTTCCTGCAGCCACCTCCCCCAGTTCCTCGGCTACCCTTGCTGCCTTCCTCTCTGCGGTGGGGACCTCATCTCCCATAAGGTAGGAGACAAAGGAGCTGAGGGAGTCCTGGAAGAGAAGGGGGAAGGGACAGAGGCATTAAGGGGAGGCCCAGCCCTCTCCCTTGGGACTTTGGCCCAGAGGAACTCAGGCCACAGAAGGGCTCTGGAATCTGGGAGGGGAAAGAACTGGATTTGCAGGAGGAAGAGGAAAGGGTTAGATTAGGGGTAGGTGGACATGTCTGTAGAGGTCGGAGGATTGAAACCCAGAAACACTCAGGCTAGAAGACTACCTGATCCTGGGGAAGGGATCTCAAGTCTGAGGAGAGTTTCAAAGGGAAGAAGGAAGGTGAGGCCCCAGGGAGCAGAATGAAAGCCTCTGGCATCTCTTTGCCCCTCTCACCAGTGCTCCCCTCAAGGCCTGATGCAGCCCAGGGAGATGTAGCCGAAGGAAATCCATCCTGTCTGTCTCTGTCTGTGTGTCCAGAAAGCTGACAAATGACTGTCCCCACCCACGGAGACAAGCCAGTCTTCCCCAGGGCCCAAGACACTTCCTCTTCCCCTGTGTCTCCCTGACACATCCCCTGTCCAGGCCCTGCCCACCTTCTGCAATGCCTCAGTAGCTTCCAGCCCTGGCTGGGAAATGGGCGTGTATCACACGGAGAGCTCAGGTGCATATCTGGAGCTGAAGGGCGAGGGGGGAGGCCATAAAGAAAAAACTTGGAAGCAGGAGATCTCAGAACTGGGGAGGGGGGAGGGGGCTGTGGCAACTGCAGCTCAAGTGACTCAGGTCTTGTATTCACACCTCAGCCATTTCCGGCTCCCCCCCAAGCCACAGCTACTCTGTGAGAGGAAGCTGGGGTTTGTGGTTCCTGTTTTGCCTAGGGACAAGGAGTAGGAGAGAAGAGGAGCTGGTAAGAGCTCTGGCTTCTCATTTAAGGGTCATTAATGCTTCCCCAAGGGGAAGAGGGGGCTGAGTTAGTGGCTCCAGTGCCCATTCCCTCATCCGCAGTCATTGTTGCGAAACAAAACTTGGCTAAGCTTTGTATTGTGGTTATTTGTGTCTACCTCCCACCCTCCTATGAGTTCCTTGAAGGCAGAGGCCAGGTAGGACATGTTGCTGAGTTTGCAGGGCCCCACAGGCCCCACATAGGACACCATTTTTCATTGGTTGAGTAACCTGGGAAGCAGACCAGAGGGGACACATTTCAAACAGCAGTCTGAGGACTTGGTGGTGAGAGAGCTGGTAGAGGTGGGCACCAGCCGTAGAAGCCCATAGAAGAGATTAGCAGGGGAAGGACTCAATGAAGAAAATTCAGGATGCTGCTTTACCACCTAGAGGAAGGTAAGAGAATAATCACTTGGTATTTTGGACTATGTGAAGTGGCTTTGATCTGTACCTCATCCCCCAATCCCCTCCCTGATCACCAATTCGAGGAACTAGATGAGGTCAGAGAATCAGAATCTTTGACCTTAGTATCCTCGGGTCTAAGCAGTCTTGATGCAGGCAGGAATTCTGCAGCCTGCGGAGCCAAGCACACCTGCCTCTGGTGCTCTACTTCCTATTGTTAAAAGGGTCTCTAAGGTCAGCTTTAGGTCTAAACTTACATCATCACCAGCAAGTTTCCTTTTTGTTTTCTCATCTGTAAAACCAGGGCTTGGACTATTTCTGTGATATTCTTTGGTTCTAGGATAATTTGGCAAAAGGGATCTCTTTTTTTAATTTTTTTTAAATTTTTATTTATTTATTATAGTCACAGAGAGAGAGGCAGAGACACAGGCAGAGGGAGAAGCAGGCTCCATGCACCGGGAGCCCGACGTGGGACTCGATCCCGGGTCTCCAGGATAGCGCCCTGGGCCAAAGGCGCAAAAGGGATCTCTTTAATGCTTTGGATGTTGCCAATAGATAGAAATCCTCTTAAGCGAGAGTGATCTTTATTTTCAGTTCTGAAAAGCAATCTAAGGGCAAGAGATAGGAAGTAAGAATGCCTCGAAGCTGGCTTTGTTCGCAGCCAGAAACAGGGACGAGAGCAGCCAGGTGGCCATTTTTATTTCTGGCAATTGAAGGCCGGCAGAGGAGCTGAAGCCGCTCACTGCCATGACTAGTGCTGGCAGGATACCGTCAAGACCTTGGGCGCCGCTAGTGTAACGTCACGGCTCTTCTTGCTGATCCTACCAGCTCCAGTTTTAAACCAGCGGTTCCAGCGTTCCCCCGGCCTCTCTCCGTCCCCCGCCGCGCGGCTAGGAAGGCCTGAAGCGAAGACACAGAGAGCACCCGGAAGTTGTGGTGACCTCCAAGCACGTGATGAGGAGCCCGCCGGTGCTGTCACGTGACCCGCCAACCTGCGGTACCTCGGGGCCGAACTTGCAGCTGCTCTTAAAGGTACAGACCGCGGAGCCCCCTGCTTTAAAGGGGGCTGGGGCAGAGTCCCACGGGTGGGCCGTGGTGGGGGGTGCGAGGGCGCGAGATGGAGCCCCGGGGTAACTCGGTGGGGCGCCCGGCGCGAGTGCAGCGGAGAAGCCGGAGATGGGACTTGCAGTGGGGCGTTGATCCTTCTCGGCTGTCGCAGACCCTCACCCGCGCGGTCGGAGCCAATTCTGGACGCTCCCTGACTTTGAACCCTTCGTGGGACCTGAACTTGATGCCATGGGAGGTTGTGCGGGCTCGCGGCGGCGCCTTTTGGATTCGGAGGGTGCGTATTCCCGCCCGCCCTCCCGAGAGTGACAGCCTCTGCCCCGCAACCCACCGACTTGGGGCTCGGGCGCGGGCTCGGGGGGGACACCTGTGGCACCTTCGTGCACCTGCGAGGGAGGTGGGGTTCATGCTGTTCTCTTCTCGCCCTCGCAGAGGAGGAGACCGCCCCGGAACCTCGGCCCCCTCGGTCTTACCATAAGGGAGCCCTTTGGAAGAACGTGATGGGTTTCTGGTGAGTGGCCTGAACACTTCAGTAGAAGTAAAAATGGGGTGAAAAAAGTTGGGAAGCAATAAGAGGAAAGAGGGAAGAAAGAGTTGAGCTGGGAAAAAGGAGTTGAATTCACAAATATTTACAGAAACCAGTTGGCTTGCCCTGAGGCAGCATGTAAACCTCCAAGACTTCACTCATTTACTTAACCACCTTCAAATTTGGGACAGATTCTCAGATCACCTGTAGGACTACTTACTTTCGTGTTTTTACTCCAAACAGTTCAGACTTTAAATTTGTAAATACATATGTTTTTTATTTTTTTTATTTTCGTCTATCTTTTAAAAGATTTTATTTATTCACGAGAGGCAGAGACATAGGCAGAGGGGGACTCAGGCTCCATGCAGGGAGCCTGATGTGGAACTCAGTCCCGAGACCCTGGGATCACACCCTGAGTGACAGGCACTTAACCACTGAGTCACCCAGGTGTCCCAATACATGTGTTTTTTAAAAGAAATCTTTATTTTATTTTTATTTATTTATTCACCAGAGAGACATAGGCAGAGGGAGAAGCAGGCTCCATGCAGGGAGCCCGACATGGGACTCGATCCTGGGACTCCAGGATCATGCCCTGGGCCAAAGGCAGGTGCTAAACCGCTAAGCCACCCAGGCATCCCTGAAATCTTTAAATCACTACTGTAGATAGAAAGCCAGTGTTTTTTCTAATGCATGTTTTTATAAATGCACCCCCACTTTTTAAAAGATCAACCATCTAAAACAAAAGAAAAGGGACGCTTGGGTGGCTCAGCTTTTGAGCCTCTGCCTTCAGCTCACTGTGTGATCCCAGGATCCAGGATGGAGTCCCACATCCGGCTCCCTGCGAGGAGCCTGCTTCTCCCTCTGCCTGTGTCTCTGCCTCTCTCTGTGTCTCTCATGAATAAATAAATCTTTAAAAAAAAAGTGAAAGCTCATCCATCTACTTTCTGAAATCATTCTGATATTGAGCCTTGGGAAATCCTTCTAGGGGCTAACCTAACATTGAGGGCTTGGGTGGCACACTGGGTTGGAAGTGACTTCCCATGTGACTCTGGTAGAGGCCTGTAACCTCTCCGAGCCTCAGCTTGACAGCCGCAAAATGAAAAGAACGGTGAGACCATGTCATGGACTTGTGAAAAGAGCACATGAAATCTCTGGCGCTGGGCGCAGTTCCTTTCCCATCACTGAGTGTAGCTCTGGGAAATGAGAGTAAGCAAAAAAGATCTTTCGTGGGTCATAGAAGGCTTTGGTATTATTTTAATCCCCACATCCCCCTGTGAAGTGGTGAAAAGAAAAACTTGTGTCCCCATTTATACATGAGTAGACCGAGGCTGCTCAAGTTGAAAGCAGCAGTCTTTGAGACCTGAACAGGGTCCTTTGGGCTTTGAGCCCCAGGATCTTTGTACTGCTCCACAGCACATCAGAGATGGAGAACAGTGGATGAGAAATGCCCCAGGAACTGAATTATGGTGGAAGCTTGGAGAGAGTCATCAAGGATGACTTTCTTTCCTTTTTTTTTTTTTAAATTTTATTTATTCATTCATGAGAGACACACACACACACACACACACACACACACACAGAGGCAGAGACACAGGCAGAGGGAGAAGCAGGCTCCACGCAGGGAGCCTGACATGGGACTCGATCCCAGGTCTCCAGGATCAGGCCATGGGCCGAAGGCGGCGCTAAACCACTGAGCCATCCGAGCTGCCCAACTTCTTTTCCTGAGAGGGATAAGGTGTGAACCCAAGTCTGTCATCCCAAACCCTGTATTTCTAACCCTAACACTGAAATGGAGATGGGGTCTGGTGATAGAGAACAACAAGGGAGTTGATTAAAAACCACAAGAGGGGAGATTTGGTGCTAGGACTGTGGGTAGATTGTATTGTAAGCATGGAAGGAGGTTAATACCTGTTTATATGTCAGTTATATCTCAGTAAAATTGGATCAGGGGGGAAAAAAAGTCCATCCTGTTCACTCTAGGCTCCTGGGCCTTTGCAACAACTTCTCTTATGTGGTGATGCTCAGCGCTGCCCATGACATCCTTAGCCACCAGAGGGCATCTGAGAACCAGAGCCATGTAAGTGATCCTCTCTACCACCACCCGACCATGTTTAGTCAGGGGAAGATGAGGGACTCACTCTAGAGCAGGGACCCCTTTGAAAAACTCATGGAATGGGGTGGCCAAGGAGTGGGGCAAGGGGATTAAAGTTCCCAGTCTCCCAGACCACAGAGCGGAAAGGGTTTTTGAGAATCAAATGGTGCCACCTATGCAAACTCAAATGTGGGTGAGGCCATGGTCTATAGCAGCGTTCCTTAACCCTCGTGCTGTTAATTTTAGGCTGGAGCATTCTTTGTTGTGGGGCTTTCATGTGCATTGTGTAGTGCTTAGCAGCACCCTAGCGGGTCCTCTACCCGCCAGATACTAAGTGTACCCCCTGCTTTCCAGTTGAGACATGAATGTCTCCAGACATTGCCAACTGTTCCCTGGGGGGTATAATCAGTTGAGAATCTCTTGTCTGTGATGAGCTGGAGTGGGGGGTGCTGGAGTAGCCACCACCTTGCAAATCCAACAGGGAATTTGGTCCAAGACCAGCTTTTCGGGAAACCTAATTTTTAATTTGTTTTTTGGATGAATAGCTACAAAGACTTTATCAAATTATTTTAAATGTTAGCATTTACATATTCTCATGTATACATAGAATAGTTATTTGGAATCCTCAGGCCATGGGGTTGCTAATGTGTCCACATGTGAGGTTGGTGGGGAAAAATGAGACCAGGCTTGGAGCCACAGGGCTTTAAAAAATTGGAAATCCTCCTAGGGGTTTAAGAGGAGTAGGTGGAAGAGGAAAGGGTCACTGAGGGAGTTTGGTTTAACTCCACCCTCACAGATCTCCAGCTGAATCTCCTTTCCCGTTCTTCGGGGAAAGGGACCCATTTCCAGCCTGTATGCCTACTGCATGTATATGCCCGCTCCCTAAAATTGACATGGCAAACATACCCAAGCTTCCAGTGGGATAGGGCCTTATAAATATATTTATCTCAGAGAAAATAAGGCACTTTGGGAGCATTACAAGTTCACTCCTCCTATCCACATTGTTCTAGACAGAAAGTAAAAATTTGGGAACCCCAATTTTTTTGGATGAAAGCTCCTGAATGTGTTACCCAAGTAGAGCCCATTTACAGAGCCACATTTGGCCTTTGGGTCCGTAATTTGAACTTTCTACGATGGTAATCTCACCCTCCCTGTTGTGCACTTAGAGAAACTGAGACCCCAAGAGGCCAGACCCAAGGCCATCCTCCAAGTTAGGGCTGAGCTGGGACTGGAGCTAGGCCCTTTGTGTGTGTCTCCTCTTGGCTCTGTGGGTGAAAGATTCTTTTCCATCATCAGGTGGACCCAGACCCTCCGCCTACTGCCCACAATAGCTCATCTCGATTTGACTGCAACTCTGTCTCCACGGCTGTGAGTACCCACCTGGTCCTCCCCAACCCCTGCCACCCCCACCCCTCAGCACCTGGCTGCTGCCATCATGATGATCATAATTAAGACTGAAGTTTCCTAAGCCTTTTCTATGTGTAGCATACATTATCTCCTGTGATCGTCACAGTGCTACTAGGAGCTAAGCACTGTAAGCATCTCTCCCCTGTCCCCCATATTCCAGGTCAGGGAACTGAAGCTCAGACAATGCACATGTCTTGACACAAAGCTACAGAGCAGCAGAGCTGGGACTTGAACCCAGATCTCTCTGACCTCAGAGCCTGTGTCTGTAGCTGGTCAACCTGGCCGGTGTCTGTCTTTCCTTGGCCGCTTGGTTGGGAGGCTTGTCACTGGGACTGTCAGGGATCTCACTCTGTTCTCCTGTTCCAGGCAGTGCTCCTGGCAGACATCCTCCCCACCCTCATCATCAAACTGCTAGCTCCCCTTGGTCTGCATCTGCTGCCCTACAGGTCTGGGTGGGATGGCAGGAAGAAGGGCAGGTGGGATCTGAAGTGGGGGTGGGGGAGGGCGGTAGGGGGAGGCTGGGAGGTTGGGAGGTTAGGAGGTTGGGAGGGCTGGGGAGTTGCAGCAGTGGAAGCTGACCTTCCTCTGCCCTCCCTACCTCTTGCCCCTCAGCCCCCGAGTTCTTGTCAGTGGGATTTGTGCCGCTGGAAGCTTCATCCTGGTTGCCTTTTCTCATTCAGTGGGGACCAGCCTGTGTGGTGAGTGTGAGGTTCTGTGTCAGGTGGGGAACTCAGATGAACCAAAACAGAGCATTGCAGGGGTAGTCTTCCCAACTTCTGAGAGGAAAGGGATTGTTTTTATACCCTCAGTCCTTCTGGGACTGTCACAAGTAGGAGTTGGGAGATGAGGTCATTTTGGAGGGATGGGTGATGGCTAGAGGAGGGTGGGGGTTGAGCTAGGAGGAAATGGATGGAGTATAGGTAGCTGGAGGTGAGCAGGGTCACCAACACCCCGTCATGAGGGTGGCTGAGGCATCAGGGATGAGTTCTCGTTCCAGAGCTGACACCTGGGTAGATAGAGGTACCATTCATTTCCTATAAGAGGGCATGCTGGGAAGCAGGTTGGTTCTTGGTTCTCTTCCAGATCTGAAGCATCCCCTGCCCAGGGGATCTGTTTTTAGTCCCTCTGAGCTGATGCAGAGGAGGCCATGGCCAGATACCTCAGGGGATCAGGGCTATGGGGGTGTGTGGCCACTGGCATGCTTGTCCTCCCTCCAGGTGTGGTCTTGGCTAGCATCTCGTCAGGTGTGGGAGAGGTCACCTTCCTCTCACTCACTGCCTTCTACCCCAGGTAAGCAGGTGGATCAGGGAGTGAGGGAGAGGACCTTCCGGTGCTGGCTGTGATCCTTGCTCATCTCTTGTGTTCTTTTCAGGGCTGTGATCTCCTGGTGGTCCTCAGGAACTGGGGGAGCAGGACTGATGGGAGCATTGTCCTATCTGGGCCTCACCCAGGCTGGCCTCTCCCCTCAGCACACCCTACTGTCCATGCTGGGTATCCCCGCCCTGATGCTGGCCAGGTAGGCTGCCTAGGCTGGGAGGGTGAGGGATTCGAGGAGAGAACTAGATCAGATGCTCCCAATCTTTGGATCCCCACAGCCTTGTAATGTGGGGGTATGGATTCTGGACTGTGATAGGCCTGCTTTGAGTTCTGGAGCTGCTGCTTGTTGGCTGTATGGTGTAGGACAAAGTACTCTACCTGTCTGGTCCGCCTTGCTTCCCCGTGTGAAGCATCTGGTACAGTGTGGGTCCCAAGATGACTTGAAGGGGGCAGGGGTGGACTTTACCTTATTAGTTTTGAGTGTATTAGGAAAACGTTTTAAGTAGCCAATCAAACATGTCATTTTACAGATTATTGCTTAGGACAAGGCCACATAGAAAAAGTGAATTCATTTAAAGGAAAATGATGAGCAAAAAATATTTTGTATAGGAGGAGTGTAAACACAGCCAATATAGAAGAGACTGAAATTTCCAAAGTTCTGGCCCAGCATGGAATGAGTACATGATAAATGGTAGCCAGAGCAATCATTAGAATAACAATGACAAGAAAACAGAGTTGACTTGCTTGGTGTGAGCCATGAGTCCAAACAAGGGCCGGTGGGTATAAACAACAAAGAGACAAATTTCCGCTCCAAAGAAGGAAGCACCTTTCTGTAGTTGCGGCTCTCTGGCACCGGATGAGGGGGCCTACAAGGAGTATAGGAATGATGAGGGGCTGCCCTGGAGGGCGGGCACTTCGATCTCATCTCCATCCCACCCGTTCCTAGCTATTTCTTTTTGCTCACATCTCCTGAGCCCCAGGACCCCGGAGGGGAAGAAGAGGCAGAGACATCAGCGCGGCAGCCCCTGATAGACAGTGAAACCCCAGAGTCGAAGCCAGGTAGGAGACTTGGGGTCCCTCAGACTCATCACTCTCTCTCTGAAAGGGCACCAGCCTTTCTACTCTACAGTGGACACAGTCAGGAGGGGAGGTGGACGGCAGTGCTGGTTAGGGTAAGAGCCAATTGCATCCATCTATTCAAGAATACTCACTGGGGCACTTAGGTGGCGCAGTCAGTTAAGCAACCAGCTCTTGATTGAATCTCAGCTCATCATATCAGGGTCATGGGATCAAGCCCCCTGGGCTCCACAATGAATGTAGAGCCTGCAAAAGAGCTTCTCAGTGAGTGCTTACGATGTGCTGATCACTAGGGGTACCAGGTGCACAACATGAGGAATGGGGGCAGATTCATAAACAAATAGCTGAATCAGAAACATGTTATTTTCGAGCCTTGGTAAGTGCTGGCCAGACATAAAGCAGAGAGGGCTGCTAGGAAATGAGGGAAATAGAGAAGGGTCCTACCTGGAGGAAGTGGTCCGAGAAAACCTTTTTGAGGAGATGTCATTGGCCTGAAATTTGAATGACAGGGAACCAGCCTTATGGACAGCAAGGTGAACAGGCTGCAGGCAGAGCGAACAGCAGTGGGGGGCACCTGGGTGACTCAGTTGGTTAAGCGTCTGCCTTCAGCTCAGCTCATGATCTCAGGGTCTTGGAATCAAGACCTACGTCAGGCTCCCTGCTCAGTGGGGAGCCTGCTTTTCCCTCTCCTTCTGCTGCTTCCTCTGCTTGTGTCTCTCACTCACTGTTAAATAAACAAAATCTTAAAAAAAAAGATCCTGTGTTGGGAATGAACTTGGATGGTCAAGAAATGGAAGGGGCCAGTGTGGCTGGGTTGGAGAGATAAAGCTATCAAACTGTACAAGAGCTATGGAGAGGTCCCACCCGTTAATTCCTTTTTTTTTTTTTTTTTTTAATTGTGGTAAAATATATTTAACATGAAGTTTACCAGTTTAACCATTTGAGAGGGGGGCAGGGACAGAGGGAGAGAGAAAATCTTAAGTGCAAAGGAATCTCACAACCCTGAGATCATGACCTGAGCTGAAGCCAAGTCAGATGCTTAACCAAATGACCTACCCCGCCCCCGCCCTCCCCGGGACTCCTTAACCATTTTTAATTGTACAATCCAGTGGCATTTAAGTGCCTTCATGCAGTGAGTGTGAATGTGGCTGGTTCTTACCCACCAGCACACCTCTGCCGAGTCCATGTGCCAATCTCACCTTCCTTTCCCTCCCCGTTCCCCTGCAGACTCCAGCTCAAACCTCTCCCTTCAGGAAAGGTGGACTGTGTTCAAGGTATGGTTGGTGGCTGTGGCGAGACCCCCACCCTCACAGCCAGTGCCTGCCTGCCAGCTTTCCACTTATGTCTTCTGACTCTTCCAGGGCTTGCTATGGTACATTGTCCCCTTGGTCCTAGTTTACTTTGCGGAGTATTTCATCAATCAGGGGCTGGTGAGTGAGAGTTGCCGGGAGGGGTGCAAGTCACAATAGAGGCAGGGGCCCCACTTGTCTCTGACCGTCTACCCTCTGTGCTCTTTGCTGCAGTTCGAGCTCCTGTTCTTCCGGAACACATCCCTGAATCATGCTCAGCAGTATCGCTGGTAAGAAGAGTAAGATGGGGCAGCAGGATGGGCGGGAGGCTGGGAGGGCCCCTTGATGATGGGGCTGGCAGCAGCTGGGGCCATCCTGCTGAGTAGGGGCCCAGAGGGGCTTCCTTCTCCTCTCTGCCCCCTTCAAAGGTACCAGATGCTCTACCAGGCTGGCGTCTTTGTTTCCCGTTCTTCTCTCCATTGCTGTCGCATCCGTTTCACATGGGTCCTGGCCCTGCTGCAGGTACCAAGCCTGGCTCTCCCTCCATTCCCTCCTTGGCTCCCAGCTACCCAAGACCCCAGGCCTCCTTCCCTCTGCAGGAAGTGTTTCTTGCCCACTGTCAGGTTGTCTGGGGAACAGAAGGCCAGCAGGACTCCAGCTCTGTATAAAATGTGTGGTCTTGGGAAACCTGGCAAACGTGGATGCAAATCCCACCTTCTGTTCTCTGCAGTTGTGTGACTTAGGGCAGGTCTCTAAACCAGTCCAAGATGAGAGTTCCTCATCTCTGAATCAGGTGTGGCCAACATCTGCTTCTCTAGGTAGTTATAAAAAATAGAGATGAGAAGAAGTGTTTTAGAGCACTAGAAGTACTTCCTTGATTATTTTCTCAAGCTTCATGCTAAGACACAGGCTTTCAAATAATATCTCTGTGGATAAAAAAAAAAAAAAAAAATGACACACTGGTCTTTTACTCTGGGTGGTTCATTATGATAGAACCAGTGATGTAGCCAAGAAGTTATTTACCGCCAGGCTGGTGAGCAAATTTAACTTCCTGTTGCAGAACTATGACAGCCTTAAGTGAACACACACCATTCTCTCCCATGGTCTAACTGAAGTAGCTTCACATAACCAGCCTTCATTGTTTCAAAGTCCGGGGTCTCTTAGCCTCTGAAGGTAACTATCAAAATAAACCTTCCATGAGTCCAGGGAAGTCATTTTTAATAAACTGAGCCTGATTCTAGGATAACAAGATATAGAACAAATCAAGGTTGCACTTGAATGTTTCGACAGTACTGTGTGAATGCCCTGTAGCTTTCTTCCTTATTTTTCTGAACAGTACTGCCCGCCCAGGGCCCTGTACCACCAAAGTCCCAAATTGTTGTGTCAACAATTCCGAACTCAGGGTTCTTCATTAGATGCCACTGACATGGGTAGCTTAGGATTTTAGCTGTAATTTTAACCAAGGCTGCTTTGTAGAATTAGTGGCTTATCATCATTTAATTCTATTACAGAAAGTGTGTAGCCCCATGACACAGACAAGTGTTGGTGGTGTACTGCCAGTCACATTAGTATCACCACATGTGTTCTTTTAAATGCAGACCTCTGAGCTCACCTCAGACTTAATGAATTAGAATCTTCAAGGGCAAGGCTTTTGTGGGTCACAAGGTGCCCAGGTGATCTGTATGTACATTGTGCATGAACCACCATGGCCGCCTACGTATTGGCAAGGCAACCCTACATGCTTAGGCCTGGGACACTGGGATCCTCTGAAGGACTGGGGCACAGAGGAGGGACCTACCCCCATGGGTGGGGCAAGAGAAGCTTCCTAAGAGACATGAGAACACCTCAGCCACAGTTTCTCAACCTCGGCCTTATTGACAGTTGGAGTTGAATCATTTGTTGCACGGCTATCCCATGCACTGCAAGGTGTTGAGCAGCATCTATGGCCCCTGGCAACTCCCTCCCCACTCAAGACAGCCCAGAACATCTTTAGACATTGCCAAATGTCCCCTGGGTGGCAAAAATCACACCCAGTTGGAAACTGCTGGTCCACCCAAAGCCTCAGTCTGGTAAAATGGTGGGAGAGGGGTGGGCCTCTCTCTTCAGGGAGCCCTTGGGAGGAGGCATGAGAGCCCAGGAGCAGGAGAGATCCTGTTCCTAGTTGAGCTGCAAATAGTGCTGACCAGGAGATGTTAAGTGAGGGAAGGGGAATAGTGTCCAGGAGTGACATGAGCCAAGGTGAGGTTGGGGGAGGGACAATGTCTAGGGTGCTGGGACAGGATAGGAAGGCCTCCCCCACATCCAGGGTCTGGTAGGCCAGCTGGGTGTTGGGATTTGATCCGGTTCTGTCAGCCCTCTCCTCAGCATCTCCCAGAACCAGGGGCCACTGGATGGGATCTCAGCCTCTGGTCCCAGGCTTAGCCTTCCCCTCCACCTGCATCCCCAGTGCCTCAACCTGGCCTTCCTGCTGGTGGACGTGTGGTTCAGCTTCCTGCCCAGCATCTACCTCGTCTTCCTGATCATTCTGTATGAGGGGCTCCTCGGAGGTGCTGCCTATGTGAACACCTTCCACAACATTGCCCTGGAGGTTAGTACCAGCTGGGCAAGGGCTGCGGGGTGGGGGGAATGGGGCGGCGTCTAGGATTGAAGCCTCACCCCTGCTTTCTGCCCTCCCCAGACAAGTGACCAGCACCGGGAATTTGCCATGGCAGCTGCCTGTATCTCCGACACTTTGGGAATCTCCCTGTCAGGGCTCCTGGCCCTGCCTCTGCACGACTTCCTTTGTCACCTGTCTTGACACTCTGGCTTCCCAGGACATGGAAAACACTAACCTAGGCCTACACTGACAGGCGGGCGAGCGCTGGCGCACAGCCCAGAGCCCACTCACCAGCTCTGCTTCAGACTTCCCAAGGGCAAGCAGCGGGGGCGTAGAGAAGTGCTCAGGTCCCATCCCCCCTTTGAGCAAGAGCCCACGGTTTTTGCCTACTCTCAGGCTGGCCTCGGGGAGTTTCTTCACAGTGTGACTTCCTCACAATAAATGCCTGTTTTACCAATTTTATCAGTTGACTCCTGTGCCATTTTTCTTCCTGAAAGAAAAAAACGTTCTTTTGTTATAGAAGTAATAAAAACGGACTTTGGAATATGTGCAGGAGAGTATAAAGAAGGCATTTCAGCAGATCTCTACCTATTCTTTGATACTTTACTCATATACTCATTCATTCATTCATTCATTCATTCACTGTACGGGGCAATCTACATATATTTTTCCCCGATGTAAGTTTTCTATAAGTTTTCAAACATACAGAGAGATTGAAAGAATTCCCAGAATAAGTGCTCATGTATGTAAGACTGGGTTCTATGGGGAACATTTTGCTACAGTTACTTTATCACATATGTAACACTCCATCCAAATGAAGTCTCTTACTTTTGCAATATATTTCAAAGTAGGAGGCTGACTCTAATACACTTCCCTCTGTTTTTTTTTAAGACTATTTTTAAGTAATCTCTACATCCAACATGGGGCTTGAACTTTCAATCCTGAGATCAAGAGTCTCACACCACCAACTGAGCCAGCCAGGTGCCCCTAATATAGTTCCATTTAGATGCTTCAGCATGTGTATTAGCTAGAATCTGGTATTTTTATATAGTCCTTTTTTTAAGTTGTTTTTTTTTTTAAAGATTTTATTTATTCATGAGAGAATTTGTGAATTTTATTTTTTCATACCCTGAGCCAACGACAGATGCTCAACCACTGAGCCATCCAGGAGTCCCTGTATAGTCGTTTTTATAGGTACAATTTTTATACAGTAAGATGCACAAGTCATTATATATTTTCATTTTTTTTAAAGATTTTATTCATGAGAGACAGAGAGAAAGAGGCAGAGACATAAGCAGAGGGAGAAGCAGGCTCCCTACCAGGAGCCTGATGTGGGACTCGATCCCAGAACCCGGGGTCACAATCTGAGCGCAAGGCAGATGCTCAACCACTGAGCCACCCAGGTGCCCTACAAATGATTATATATTTTTAAAGTAATGCTGGCTCAGTAGTGTTTCCGATACTCCCATATTTGCCATGTATAACAGTACTTTTATTCACTTAATATTTTTCATTAAATGACTTTTAATATAAAATTTTTAAGGGATACTTAATGTGAGGGACTATTGAAATCATGAGTTTGAAATGCTAGTTACATATTTTTTCTACAACACTTTAAAATAAATGCAGATAGTCCCTGACTTATGATGATTAGACTTAATGATTTTTCAACTTTACAATGATGTGAGAGCAATAGCCATTCAGTAGAAGCTATACTTCAAATTTTGAATTTTGATCTTTTCCCAGGCTGGTGATAGGTGCTATATTCTCTTGTGATGCTGGGCAATGGCAGCCATCCACAGGCTCCCAGTCACCCACTCAATCACCAGCATCAACAATGGACACACAACCCTTCTGTAGCCATACAACCAGTCTGTTTGCCACATTCAGTATAGTATTCAATCAATTACATGAGATTTTTTTCTTGTAAAATAGACTATGTTCACCAACTTTGCCCAGCTACAGGCTGGTGTAAGTGTTCTGAGCACGTTTAAGGTAAGCTAGGCTAAGCAATGATGTTCCTATTGGTTAGGTGTATTATATGCATTTTTTACTTAAAATAGTTTCAACTTATGATGGGTTTATCAGGACAAAACCCTATCGTAAGTTGAGGAAAATCTGTATATAACTTTTGGAGTTCAAAGTGAACATCCACATATGCTCTGAGACTATCCCATCACCACCAGTGATGTTTATGGCTCACGCTCAGGGAAGTGCTGACATAGTGGTTAATAGCATGGGCTTTGCTGGAAGAGAAGCCTGGCCCTTTAGGCCTCAGCTCTGCCATTCATAAACTCATGATCTCAGGCAATCATCTTCATTTCTCTGCACTGCAGTTTACTGATCTGGTCAAATGGGGATGACAGTAGTATCAACATGTCATAATGTGGTTGTAGAAACTGCATGAGCTCTTGGGAAAACACGGTCTTTGTTCATGCTAGGGATGGGCTCCTGCCTTTATCTTTATACTGCATTATACTAGTTGTTCTCAAAACTTGAGTGTGTTCCAGACGGCTTGTACAAATACAGATTACCAGGGCTCACCCCCACAGCTCTGACTGAGGAAGTGTGGGGTGGGGACCAAGAATATGCCTTCCTATCATACACTCAAGTAATGCTGATGCTGCTGTTCTTGGGACCATACTTTGAAAACCACTGAATTGTGCTTTTCCTTTTTTAAAAACAAATTTAAATTCAATTAGCCAACATATAGTACATTCTTAGTTTAGATGTAGAGTTCAGTAATTCATCAGTTGCATATAACACCCAGTGCTCATCATATTATATGCCCTCTTTAATGCCCAATTACCTCATCCATATGCTTTTCCTTTTTAAAATATTCTCCATAGGGACTTGTATCTAGGATACATACATGAAGAACTCTTCCAACTAAAAAAAAAAAAAAATCTTGAGGACCTCCCCCCCAACCCTGGGCCCAACTTCATTCTTTTGGATGTGAATATTCAGTTGTCCCAGCACCATTTGTTGAAAAGACTCCCTATGGATTTGTTTTAGAAAATCAGCTGTTGAAAATCAGTTGACTGCAAATGTGGGGATTTGTTTCTGGACTCTTAATTCAATTCCAATGATCTACATGTTTATTCTTATGCTAGCACAACACCATCTTGATTACTGTAATTTTGTAGTGAGTTTTTGAAATTGGGAAGTATGAATCCTCCAACTTTGTTCTTTTTCAAAAATGCTTTATGGGAATGCCTGGGTGGCTCAGTGGTTGAGCATCTGCCTTCGGCTCAGGATGTGATCCCCAGGTCCCAGGATCAAGTTCTGCATCAGGCTCCCTACAGGGAACCTGCTTCTCCCTCTGCCTATGTCTCTGCCTCTTTTTCTGTGTCTCTCATGAATAAATAAATAAAATCTTTTTTTAAAGAATGTTTTATGAATTTTAGAATGAGCTTGTCAATATCTATAAAGAAGCCAGTTGCGATTTTGTTAGGGCTTGCATTGAACTGTATATCAGTTTGGGAAGTATTGCCAACTTAACAACATTAACTCTTTTGATCCATGTACATGGGATGGCTTTCCTCTTATTTATTTATTTATTATTATTTTTTTTTATGATAGTCATCACAGAGAGAGAGAGAGAGAGAGAGAGAGAGAGGCAGAGACACAGGCAGAGGGAGAAGCAGGCTCCATGCACCGGGAGCCTGACGTGGGATTCGATCCCGGGTCTCCAGGATCGCGCCCTGGGCCAAAGGCAGGCGCTAAACCGCTACGCCACCCAGGGATCCCTTTCCTCTTATTTAGATCTTTATTTTCTTCCAAGAATGCTTTCTAGTTTCAGAGTATACATTTTGCACTTATTTTGTTAAATTTATTTCTAAACATTTTATTCTTTTTTGGTGCTTTTGTTAAGTGGAATTGTTTTGCTTTGTTTTGTTTTTAGAGAGAGGGGAGGGGCAGAGGGAAAAAGAGAGAGAGAATCTTAAGTAGGCTCCATATCCATCTCAGAGCCTGATGTGGGGCTTGATCTCACAACCCTGAGATCAAGACTTGAGCCAAAATCAAGAGTTGGACACTTAACTGACTGACAACCCCAGTGGAATTGTTTTCTTAATTTCCTTTTTGGATTGATCTTTATAAATGTATAAAATACAATTGCTTTTTTGTCTACTGGTCTTTTATCCTCCAACCTTGGTGAGCTCATTATTATTTTCAATAGTTTTTGGTAAATTCCATAGGATTTTCTATATATGAGGTATGTCATCTTCAAACCTATCTAATCTAGATGTCTTTTATTTGACATTTTGCTGAATTGTCTTGGCTAGAACCTCTAGCACAACATTGAATAGAAGTTGTAAGAGTAGACTTCCTTGTCTTGTTCCTGATTTTAGGGGAAAAGCTTTCAATCTTTTATCATTAAGTATGATGTTAGCTGTGGATTTTTTGCAGATGTTCTATATATCATATTGAGGAAGTTCCCTTCTGTTCCTAGTTTGTAAAGTATTTTTATCATGAAGATGTTTTGCATATTGTCAGATGCTTTTTTTTTTTTGCATCTATTGAGATGATCATTTGATTTTTGTCTTTTAATTTACTGACATGGTATATAACATTAATTCATTTTCATATATTAACCAAATTTTGTGTTCCTAATAAATCTCACTTGGTCATGGTTTGTGTATTATATTTTCTACTATTTTGTTGAGGATTTTTGCGTCTCTAATTTATAAGAGATATTGGTCTGAAGTTTTCTTATGTCACTTTTGTCTGATTTTGGCATCAGGGTAATACTTGCCTCATAGAATGAGTTGGAAAGTATTCCCTCTTCTATTTTTTGAAAGAATTTGTGAAGAACTGTTGTTAATTCTTTAAGTAATTGCAGAATAATTAACCAGTGGAACCATCTGGACCTGTGCTTTCCTCTGTGGGTAGTTTCTGCTACACGTGGTTTTTAAGCGCTTGAAATGTGGCTAGTATGACTGAGAAACTGGGCTTTTAATTTCATTTAATATATAACAAGTTACAGATGACTATTGTCAACTATACTAGACACAATAGGTCTTGGAGAGTGGTTCTCAATGGGGTGGTACTGCCCCCTATGGTCATTTTGGAAGTTTGTGGGTGGCCCACACCTTACAAGGTGAGGGCCAATTTCCTATGCCTGAATGGCTTGTCAGTGTTCCCACCAGACATCTAACAATATGTGCCAAGAATCTAACTTCATTTTACATGTGAACTCAAGATATATCTTGCTTGCTTTTAATATACACCTATTTTTCCAGGAATTCAACTGTTATGCACATTGAAAGAAGATTGCTTTTTGTTTTGTTTGGATCTTTACCAAAAGCTGTTCACCATATTTGGAAAATCCCTTCACTGAAGGCAGCACTCATAATAAAACCTATTGTTTCTGGCTGCCATTGTAGCTGGCTTGTTCACTGTGATTCTAAATACATGTAAAAAGGCTGAGTATGTATACACATATCTCTTAAAATATCAAATATAAAGAAAAAAGTTCAACATTTTTTCACATTATAATTGTCTTCTCATAAGTCCAAATTACATCATTGCAAGTAGGTACAAATCTCTGATTACTTCTTTATATCTTTTAGGAAAATCACACTTTAGCATTTACATATTTTGGTACATGTTTTAAATAAAGAATATTTTCCTTTTTCTCCTTCATAAATACAGTTAGAATATAGCAGTATTTACTGAAGCTGGATATACACTTACTCTGTGGTCTATCTCACCAAAGAAGATAAGTACTTAAGTAATTGCAGAATATAAGAAGAAGATAAGTACTTACGTCCACAAAAAGACTTGTATAGGCACCCCTGGTGGCGCAGCGGTTTAGCGCCGCCTTCAGCCCAGGGTGTGATCCTGGAGACCCTGGATAGAGTCCCACATCAGGCTCTATATGATGCCTGCTTCTCCCTCTGCCTGTGTCTCTCTCTTTCTCTCTCTCTGTCTCTATGAATAAATAAATAAAATATTTTAAAAAAAGACTTGTATAAACATATTGATAAAAGCTTTACTCACAATAGCGCCCCAACAGGGAACAATCCAAATCAACAGGACAATTAATACATTAAGGCATAGTTACATAATTGAAAGTATTCAGCAATCATAGCAGGAGGAACTACCAGTATGTAACAACATGGATGAATCTTACAGGATCCTGGAAGAAGACATAAAAAAGGACATACATTATAATTCTATGTATCTGAATCTCAAGAACAGGCAAAGCTAACAGATGATGGTAGAAGTGAAAACAGTTGGTGCACTTCCCTGTATGTATCTTGCCTTTCCTGTCAATAATAATCATAACAGTAACATGTGATTGGACACGTACTGCATGAAATGCACTGAGGGAGATACTAAGGTGTATAAAGATTCTATCCCTGTCTCCAAGGAGCTCAGAGGTTATTTAGGAAAATAAAACATACACAAAACAAAAAAAAGTTGTGTCAGAAGATTATATTTTCTATGAATTTCACAAAGCATCTCAAGATATTTAAAGCATTATATATTCTCAAGCATTTTTAGAAACAAAATGGGGCTCTGGAACAACTGAGTGCCTCAGTGGTTGAGTGTCTGCCTTTGGCTCAGGTCACAATCCTGGGGTCCTGGGATCAAGTTCTGCATTAGGATCCCTGCAGGGACCCTGCTTCTTCCTATGCCTACGTCTCTGCCTCCCTCACTCTGTGTCTCTTATGAATAAATAAAATAAAGTCTTAAAAAAATTGAGGCTCTGGATCTATTAGAACTGATGTGGCTGGAGTTGAGTGAATAAGAGAGCATGATACGCATGATTTAGTCCCAGAGAGGAGTCCAAATGCCTCCCTTCCTCTTACTCCATGCTCACTCCTCTTCCTCCTCTTGGTCATCCCCTCTTACAATTATAATGTATCCCGCTTTGGTCAACATTAGGAAGTAAAATGATGTATCTAGAAGAGATTTCTGTGGCCTCTGAATGGAAGGATCTGGTTTTGGGACCTCACTCTGTTGCTAGCTTAGCCACCATGTGCTCGTTCACATCTGTAGGATGTGTGGTTTTCTCATCTGTAGGATGAGGTTAGTAGTAGCTGCTTTGCCTGCCTACCTACAAGTTTGTCATGACTTTCAAATATCTTTATGTATTTGAAGTTGCTGTTCAAATGCCAGTAATGACTAACACCTCTCAGCTTGCTGGTTACATTATTACAGGCATTCAAGACAGAAGCAGTCTGCCAAGGGAAATGTGACGCCCACAAGAACCGTAGACACCAGACTGATCAAAGCTCTGCCTGGGTTTGCTTCCCGCTCTGGGACCATTAAGGACCCATCAAAATCTAGGCATTAACAAAACTCACCTATTAAAAACACCCATGTTATGCTTGGCTCCAGTTGTGAAGTTTAGTTATGCTCATAAAGGAAGAAATTATCAGATTTTCTTTACTCTGCTGCCTTTACTCTCTGCCCATTCCTATCCATCCTATTCACAAGACTGAGTTGTTTTAACTCAGTCTAACTCTGAAACAGTAAAGCTCTACAGGCTTTGAAATAATGCTTGGAAAAAAATGAAATAATGCTTGGGTTTGGAATACAATATCTCAGGTGTCTATATCCTTTTCTCTAAAGGGTTGTTGTGAAGATTTAAAAGAGGTATTCATCAAGAGAAGTCTGAGGAAATGCATTTTTTAAAGGATTTTATTTATTTATTTGACACACAGAGAGAACACAAGTGAGGAAGCTGCAGGCAGAAGGAGAGGGAGAAGCAGACTCCCCACTGAGCAGGGAGCCTGATGTGGGGCCCAATCCCAGGACCCTGGGATCACTACCTGAGCTGAAGGCAGACGCTCAACCAGCTGAGCCACCCAGGCTCCTCTGAGGAAATGCATTTTATGGTTCACGATATACTGATACAATGGTTTGCCATCTAAAAGGATGAGAGGGCAGCCCGGTTGGCTCAGCGGTTTAGCGCCACCTTCAGCCCAGGGTGTGATCCTGGAGACCTGGGATCAAGTCCTGCATCCGGCTCCCTGCATGGAGCCTGCTTCTCCCTCTGCCTATGTCTCTGCCTCTCTCTCTGTGTCTCTCATGAATAAATAAATAATCTTAAAAAAAAAAAGAATGAGAGAAGTCCATATGCCTTTATAGAAAGAGCTGCAAGATATGGTAAATAATGAAACAAGATACAGAAGAGCACAAAAAGAATGCTTTGATTTGTGTAAGAAAAAAGGTGGGGATATATATAACATATATAATAATAATATATATAATAATTATATATATCCCATCTCTCTATTGATAAACACTGTATAGCTATGGACACATAAAAATATGTAAATATATGTATGTATGTATATTATAAGGATTATATCAATAAGGATCTATCAGATACCTAGCTATCTATATATCCTTACTGATATAACCCATCTATATATATATATATATATATATATATATATATATATATATATCTGTATCCTTTTATGTATCTTAGCTATATATTCCGAGAAACATGTGGAATATTAACACGGTAAACCAGTAATTGTGTTTGCCTCTGGGGAGAGAAGCTGAGGAACTGGGAATCAAGGGTGGGAAAGAGATTTTTTTCTTTGTATATTCTTCTGTACCATTTACATTTTATAATGTACATTTAATTAATGTAATTACATTTTGTAATCATGTACATGTATTATTTTAAGAGAAAGATTGTCCATGTGAAAGGGCTTGGCACACAATAATATTTTGCCTTGAAAATATTTGTGGGTGTACCATGAATCTTGTTCAAGACCTCCATTTACCTAGGAGATCCTGAGTGTGTTTTTAATTTTTCTTTAAAAAATAAAGCTGGGGATCCCTGGGTGGCGCAGCGGTTTGGCGCCTGCCTTTGGCCCAGGGCGCGATTCTGGAGACCCGGGATCGAATCCCACATCGGGCTCCCGGTGCATGGAGCCTGCTTCTCCCTCTGCCTGTGTCTCTGCCTCTCTCTCTCTCTGTAACTATCATAAATAAATAAAAATTAAAAAAAAAATAAAAGATTTAAAAAAAAATAAAAAAAATAAAAAATAAAGCTGCATCAAATGTGGCATGTGGCATCATATTAAGTTGTGACAACACGGGATCCCTGGGTGGCGCAGCGGTTTGGCGCCTGCCTTTGGCCTAGGGCATGATCCTGGAGACCCAGGATCGAATTACACATCGGACTCCCGGTGCATGGAGCCTGCTTCTCCCTCTGCCTGTGTCTCTGCCTCTCTCTCTCTCTCTCTCTCTCTGTGACTATCATAAATAAATAAAAATTAAAAAAAAAAGTTGTGACAACACTGGGTGGATTGCAGATACATGGATGCTCATTAGAATCATCATCTATTTAAAAGATTTTATTTATTTGTTTATTCATGAGAGACGCAGAGAAACAGGCAGAGACATAAGCAGAGGGAGAGAGAAGCAGGCTCCCCGTGGGGAGCCTGATGCGGGACTCAATCCCAGAATCCTGGGATCATGACTTGAGCCAAAGGCAGATGCTCAACCACTGAGCCACCAGGTGCGTCTAGAATAGTCTTTATTCTTATCTCTGGGCTTGAAATTTTTATAATAAAAAATAAAATTTAAGAAGCCTGCTGAGTAGTAACTGGAGAGGGATACATGAGGAGAACATGGAAGTGGGGGGAATCTGGTCATGTCCTGTTTTTGATGTAAGTGCTGGTTACAGAAGTGGACTCACTTTTATGAAAACTCATCAGGTTGTATACCTATGACCTATCATTTATCTGAACCTATGTCCCATTTCAATAAAAAGTTCACTAAGAAAGCCGGCTCCCTGTAAAGTTTAAATTTTTCATGACTTAGTAAAGAACTAGTTGAAAATAGAGTTCAGTATGATTTTTTCTTTGCAACTTCTCAGGATCCTGGGAGTAACAAGAAGCCACTCTAAAATCAATGACTTCCCTTTAGCGTGAATTTGTATTTCTTCATCTTCAGTGACAATGATTTTTATGTCATTCAACCTCCTTTCCCCTTTACCTTGGGTTCCCTTAGCAATTTCTGTGCATTCCTTTTCTATTTGGGGAGGTGAAGAGGTTGGTATCAGAATCAAGTGGATCTGTGGGGAGAGAGGGAAGAAGGGAGGAAAGGAGAGAGGAAAAAAGGAGACAGAGAGAAGGGGAAAGGAAGAACAGGGGTGACAATCCAAGACATGTGGAGAGGCCCTGACACATTCTAACCCCAATATACCAGCCACTGACTGTGCTCTGGGCTTTCCTGTCTCCAGGATTTTCACACTATTTTTCTACCCAAAATAGTCTCCTTCTTTCCCTTCAGTCTGCTAATTCTTTTCTTTTCTTTCAGGATAACACTGTCTCCAACTAAATGCAGGCCCAGAGATGCAGCAAATACTGAATGAATGGAACTACATTTAAAAATGTAAAACAGTCCCTGTGCTGATGGTTTCTTCAACCCACCTGGATTTAAATCCACAGGCCTATAAGGACCTGTATGACCTAGTATTGTCTACTTCTATGCTATTAATGCCTGCTCACTTCACTGATAGCACACTGGTATTCTCTTTATCTTTTTAAAAATATTTTATTTATTTATTCATGAGAGACACACACACACACAGAGGCAGAGACACAGGCAGAGGGAGAAGCAGGCTCCATGCAGGGAACCTGATGTGGGACTTGATCCCAGGTCTCCAGGATCATGTCCTGGGCTGAAGGCAGCAATAAACCCCTGAGCCACCCGGGCTGCCCTGGCATTCTCTTTATTCCCAGAACTGGCCAAGTTCATTTCTGCCTCAGGGCCTTTGCACTTGCTGTTTCCCTTTTCCTAGAAGAAGAGTTGGGAGTGCTCTTTCCCTAGAAGACTATCTGCATGGCTCCCTTCTTTCTGTTATTTGGATCTCAATTCAAATGTCACCTCTTCAGAGGCTCTGCCCTTCCTATCCAAAATAATCTTTCCATCTAACCAGTTACTTTAATATCGTTATGGAGCTTATTACTATCTGAAATTATCTGTTTGTTAATTTATGCCACTCCAATATAATATGAGTTCCTTGTGAAGTCAGGGACCATTTCTATCTTTTTTTTTTTTTTTTTTTTTTTTTTTTTTTTTACCATTTCTATCTTATTCACTAATGTATCCAGCGCCTCGGACCCTGCTCAGTAAATAAGTATCTGTGGAGTAATGAGTGAATACTAGCTAATTATTTATTATATGCTTATTATGTACAAGGCACTGTCCGAAATGCTTCACGTATACTAAGTCATTTAATTCTTACATCCTATGAAGTAGGTGCTATTATTGTCATTTTACAGGTGGGGAGAATGAAGCACAGAGAGGTTAGGAAATTTCCCTAATTTACACAAAGTGGGGATCCAGGATTTGAATCCAAAGTCTGATTCTCAGTTTGCTTTAAAGCCCTAGCTCCAAAACCTAGCAGCTCAGCGTTACGTGGGAGCTTTATAAGAAAGTAAACTCCTGGCCCTGAAACTCTGATTCCGCAGGTGGTTCGTGCGAGTAACAAAACGCGACAGGCTTTGAGACTCTCCAGGCACCGCCCCACCTGCCAAGGTTACGTCAAGCCTGTCCACGCCCCTTCCGGCGCGAAGACCGCTGGGAGTTGTAGTCACCAGTATAGTTCGTCATTCTCCCGGAAATGACGTAGAGGCCCCGCCTTCCTTCTTTTCGTATTTCCGCTGTTGCGGCTTCGCGGTGTGACTCGCGAGCTCTGACGGGTTGTATTTCTCGGGCCTTGGCCTTTGAGGTGGGGATGCAAATCGGGGTATTTGCGGGGATGGTGAGAAGTAGAGGTCGGGAAGTAGCGACCCCGGCCCCTTCTTGCGGTCTGTGACTCCAGCTTTCCCGCAGGTCCCGCTGCGCCCGCCGCAGCCTCAGCGCCGTCGCCATGTCGCGGTTTTTCACCACCGGTTCGGACAGCGAGTCCGAGTCGTCTCTGTCGGGGGAAGAGCTCGTCACCAAACCTGTCGGGGGCAACTACGGCAAACAGTGAGTGGGGGGCCTGCGCCGCGGTGACCGGTCGGGGAGTGCTCGGGAAGGCCGCGTATGTGAGAGGGGAATGGAGGAGGCGGCGGGAGTTTAAGGGGCCAGAGCAGCGTCGAAGGGACAACCTTCACGCTTCAGGGTGCTGTGAATTGTGGGAGTCCATCCGCCGGGCGCAGGGGGTCGGAGTCAGAAGAGATTTCCCACTGGCTGGGTCTGTTGCATCAGCCTCGTAACTGGCCTGCGTGTTCACAGCCTGTGTACCACCTCTCCGCTCGGCATCGGACTCCAAAAGTTCTCAGTTCCTCTTACCACCAAAAAAATCCTGCTCACAAGAAATCCAAAATGCTCACTTGGTATTTGAGAGCTGCTCGATGTGGCTCCTGAAGCCCCGCCACCTGGTACTGAGGGCTGGCTCATCGTTATCTATTGTCCTGTTTCTGATATTTACTGAAATGGCATACTCCTGTCTCTGCAAAAAAGATTTTATTTATTTATTCATGGGAGACACACACAGAGAGGCAGAGACACAGGCAGAGGGAGAAGCAGGCTCCTCGCGGGGAGCCCAGTGCGGGACTCGATCCCAGGACTCCGGACCTGAGTCAAAGACAGACACTCAACTGCATCCCCTGCCTCTGCAAAATAAAAACTCTTTTCACTTTTTGAAACTGGAATGTTGTTTCTTGAACTTCATACATGCCACTTGCACATTTCTATATTCTTGTGCCACTGTTTAATAATACATATACATATGCACATATATCCTCCGGAATATGATTTTTTATTATTGCCACAATTGGAAAAACCAACATCACTTACTTTAAAATACAAAATAATTGGTAAATTAATAAAACAGGAAGAAAAAGAATGGAGATATGGCTGTAGTATAGTCTTTCCTTACTAAAGAAACGTGCTAGTAGTGGAGGTGTTAAAAGCCATTGGGACTTTTTCCTTGCCCATGGCCTCTCACAATCCAGGAAACATTGCTTTCTGTGATCTAATTTAAGTACCACCTTCTTAAAGCCTTTTCCATTCATTCTAGCTGGAGTACCCTTTTTTCTTGATTTCTTTCAGTGCTTAGTTATTTGTGTCTTTGTGTAATTAGTTTTCTGACACAGAAAATAGCTTTATTTTTGAGAGGATGGAGATGGTCCTCTTTGTATATGTAACAGTGTTTGACAGAATGGCATACCTGAAGTAGGCTTAGATGAGTGAGTTGTATATGATGAGGTTTTGAAGAGGAAGCATTAAGGATAAGCGTGGTATGATGGCTTGAGTAATTTTGTTCTTTTTTGTTTTGTTTTTTGTTTTTTGTTTTTTTTGAGTATTTTTGTTCTTTTGGGTTCACTGAGAAGGGAAATAGAGATCACTTGAAAAGACTGGAGCAAGGAAGGGAAGTTAATGGTGTCTGTTCTTTTAAACAGGCCGTTGTTGCTGAGTGAGGATGAAGAAGATACCAAGAGAGTTGTCCGAAGTGCCAAGGACAAGAGGTGAGGCCATGGGGAGGCCAGATCATGGGGAATCTCTGTAGCAGTAGTGGGTTTTCTGATGTTGGTGAGCAAGTCCAATGTGGTTTTGGGCTCCAACACAGGTTTGAGGAGCTGACCAATCTCATCCGGACCATCCGTAATGCCATGAAGATTCGGGATGTCACCAAGTGCCTGGAAGAGTTTGAGCTCCTGGGAAAAGCATACGGGAAGGCTAAGAGCATTGTGGACAAGGAAGGTGTCCCCCGGTTCTATATCCGCATCTTGGCTGATCTAGAGGATTATCTTAATGAGGTATGATGCTTGCAGGTGAGAGAGGATCCAGAGGGGATTGTGGACCTGGGGCCTGGTCCTAACCCACTTCCAGGGGTCCTGTCTCCTCTTGGTTGTTTGCTATCCATATAGTAGTTCCTAGAGCCTGAGAAAAAGAGGGGTGAAGCAAGGAGAGTCCAGGACCTTTTTTGGTCAAGAATTTTAGTCCCTTATTTTCCTATTCTTGTTTGTGGGGTTTTTTTCCCCCCTTTGGTGGTGAAATACAAAGGATCTTTTTTAAAAATAAGCTAATAAATGCAGTTGGTAAGCAGTACAGATGGTGTACAGATAGCAAAACTCATCATCATGGTTGCGGTGAAGCCTGAGATTGATTGATTGATTTATAAGTATTTTATTTATTTACTCACGAGAGACAGAGAGAGAGAGAGAGAGAGAGAGAGAGAGAAGTATAAACATAGGCAGAGGGAGAAGCAGGCCCCATGCAGGAACCCCGATGTGGGACCAGATCCTGGGACTCCAGGATCATGCCCTGAGCTGAAGGCAGACACCCAACTGCTGAGCCACCCAGGTGTCCCATAAGCCTGAGATTTAGGTAATACTGTGTAGTCTCACATCCCTATTCTACTTTTTTCCCCTCTCCTGTCCTTTAGCTATGGGAGGATAAGGAAGGGAAGAAGAAGATGAACAAGAACAATGCCAAGGCCCTGAGCACCCTACGCCAGAAGATCCGAAAATACAACCGAGATTTCGAGTCCCACATTACAAATTACAAGCAGGTGAGGATGCTAGAGATAGACTTTCTGAACTGTGGGGACAGTGATCCCCCCCAAGAGAGACAGAAGAGTATTTGCAAATGGAAGGGGTAACTGGAGAAGGAATCAGGACACATAGCACTAGGGTGGAGGGGGAGAATAGGGAGGATGGGGCAGTGGTTGGCAGGCATCATTTATTATTCTCACATCTCCCTTGTTAAGAACCCTGAGCAGTCTGCGGACGAAGACGCCGAGAAGAACGAGGAGGATTCAGAAGGTGAGGGGGACCCTCACTACTAATGATTACGAGTTCACAGTCAGGGGATCCTTTGGCCTGCTTTCTTGGTTGCCCTTCTGCCTTATTCATCACTCTCTCTCTCTTCTCTCTCCTTTCCCACCAGGCTCTTCAGATGAGGATGAGGATGAGGACGGAGTCAGTGCTGCAGCTTTCCTAAAGAAGAAATCAGAAGCTCCTTCTGGAGAGAGTCGCAAGTTCCTCAAAAAGATGGAGGTAAGAGCCACAGTGAGACTATGAAGGGCGATTTGCCTGCCATGGACCATTCTCAAGTTCCTGGGGGAAATGACGACTGACAGCCCTAGGATTGGGAGAGATAGGGTTTAGTGGAGCCTGGTTTGAGAACAGGCTTTGTCTTGGATTAGAGCACTGAGTGCCCTGAAACATGGGGCAGTAGTTTTAAGACCCCACTCTGCCCCCCGGAGAACTGTGGGTCCCTGGAGCAAGTCTGCACTTCTCTCTGGGTCTTGGTGGCCCAGTCCAGCTCTTCATATGATCATTCTTGAGTATCTACTCTTATTCTGCTCCCGAAAATTCCTGGGACTTGTGCCGGCAGGGAAACCAGTCAGTCTCCAGCCTTTTTCCTGCTGATGCTCTTATTTCTCTAAGGATGATGAGGAGGACTCAGAAGACTCAGAAGATGATGAAGACTGGGATACGGGTTCCACATCTTCTGACTCTGACTCAGAGGAGGAAGAAGGGAAGCAGACAGTGCTAGCTTCAAGATTCCTTAAAAAGTAAGGAAAAAAGTGGTGCCTTGGGCCATAGTGGGGAAGTGTAGGAATCCTGCAGTCACCTTTTTGTTGAGAAGCCTTTCTTACTCTGTGTTCCACTTGACTGGTCAAGCCCAGGAGGCATGTATATCTGATGTGTTTGTTTATAGCATTTCTGACACCATCTCTGCGGGTTTTTTTTTTTCCTTACACCTACCGGTTCTCCAACTTTCTGGCCATCAATGTGGTGTTCCACATGCAGCTCAGTCTGAAACGACCCAGAGTTATTGCCGACCCCACAGATTAAGGGCTCAGCCCTACAGTACTGCCCCCACCTCAGAAACCAGTGGCAAGGGGATCCCTGGGTGGCTCAGCGGTTTAGCGCCTGCCTTTGGCCCAGGGCGCAATCCTGGATCGAGTCCCACGTCAGGCTCCCCACAGGGAGCCTGCTTCTCTCTCTGCCTCTCTCTGCCTCTCTCTCTCTCTCTCTCTCTCTCTCTCTGTCTATCATGAATAAATAAGTAAAATCTTTTTAAAAAATAAACTATACACTGAAAAAAAAAAGAAAGAAAGAAACCAGTGGCAAGACCCAGGTTTGGCTCTTGTACTTCTGACCAACCAGCTATAAATTCCGAGTTTCCACAACTCCCTCCTCAGTTTCTTTTCTTTTCCTTTTTTTTTTTTTTTTTAATTATTCATGAGAGACACAGAGAGAAAGAGGCAGAGACACAGGCAGAGGGAGAAGCAGGCTCCATGCAGGGAGCCTGATGTGGGACTTGATCCTGGAACTCCAGGATCACGCCCTGAGCCAAAGACAGGCACTAAACCGCTGCGCCACCCAGGATCCTGCCCTCCTCAGTTTCGATAATTTGCTAGAACAATCCACAGAACTTGAGAGAGCGCTCTACTTGCTATTACCCGTTTATTTTAAAGGGTACATACAACTCAGGAAGAACCAAGTGGAAGAGATGCACAGGGCATGGTGTGGGAGAACAGGCACAGAGCTTCCATGCCCTATCTGGATGCACCACACTCCTGGCACCACAGTGTGTTTAGCAACCACGGAGCATTCCAAACGTCATCATTTGGGGATGTTTATAGAGGTTTTATTAAAAATGTGTGATCAGTTAAGTCGGTACTCACTGATTGCTCTGTTTTCAGCCCTTGTTTCTCTCCTAGTCATGGTGAGGCTGAAAATTCCAAACCTCTGATCATGCAGTGGTCTTTCTCGTGTGTGTTTGGTGTTGTCCTCTGCTCCCACCCCACCCACCCCAGCCAGCAACCACTGATTTGCTTTCTGTCTCTAGATAAATTCACCCTCTGTAGAGAATATAATGTAAATGGAATCACACAGTGTGTTACGGTAATTGAGAGGGATTTGGCTTTTCACTTAATAATTGAGGTTAATCCTATCTTCTATTTTCTTTCTCACTGACTTTTCTACTTCTTAAGCCATGTCTAGATTGTATTCTTTTTTTCCCTCTTAGTGTGTTCCTCTGTATTGGTTTGGAAGTTACATGCTATCCTTTTAGAGATTACCCTTGATATATATTTTAAGCCAGTGAAATTTTATTTTGTATACTTAATTAAAATATCTAGAATTAGATTGAGTTAAAATTCCAGTTGACAGGTTCGGTCAACGATGGCATCCTCAAAGGTCTTTGACATTGAATTTGACTTTATGTCAAAGAATAATTCAGAGACTGTTTTACTTGTGTCACGAAACCAGTTTTTTTTTTTTTTTTTTTTTAAGATTTTATTTATTTATTCATGAGAGATGCAGTGAGAGAGAGAGAGGCAGAGACACAGTCAGGGAGAAGCAGGCCCCATGCAGGGAGCCTGACGTGGGACTCGATCCCAGGTCCCCAGGATCAGGCCCTGGGCCAAAGGCAGCACTAAACCACCGAGCCACCAGGGCTGCCCTCAAAACCAGTTTTTAAGGTTGATTTCCAAACCAAGACCAAAGCAAGATATGTATAAGAGGAAAAAGAACAAGGAGAGAGAAACCACAGATGGTATGGGAACAGTGAATTTTGATCACACGTATTTTCTCATTAGCTAAGCCAGCCAGGGTTAGTGTTGTGAATGGGTTTTCTAGAAGCATAACCGTCTGTTTCCATAATGTCTGCCAAGATCTTTTTTCAGTGTCTCCATATTAAACCAATCTATACTTTATTCTTCATCACATTTTTTCAGCTTTCATTTTTTTTGGTTAAAGGAATGGGTTTAATCTCAAGAGCTTCTGTCTCTTTTTGGTATGGAATAAGGCTGTCTGGCAACATTAAGGGACTTGGACATTAGGTAGTGGATTTGGGCTGAAAATACGAGGATAATCACAGATATTATAAGAAACATTAGAGCTTTTGTTCCATTTAATTTTGTAATCAGGATAAGTCTATCTATGGGAATGCCTTAAGGAATCCGTTTAGTGAACTTTTAAATCGCTTTTCTTTTTCAAGTGGCTTTTTCTTTTTTAAAGATTTATTCATGAGAGACACAGTGGTAGAGAGGCAGAGACATAGGCAGAGGAAGAAGCAGGCTCCATGCAGGAAGTCTGATATGGGACTCCATCCTGGGATTTTGGGATCATGCCCTGAGCCAAAGGCAGACACTCAACTGTTGAGCCACCCAGGTGTCCCTTCTTCTTCTTTTTTTTTTTTTTTTAAAGATTCTAGTGCGAGCACCCAAGCCTGGGGGAGGGATGGAGGATGAGGGAGAAGCAAGCTTCCCTGCAGGGATCCCAATGCGAGGCTCAATCCCAGGACTCTGGGATCATGACCTGAGCTGAAGGCAGACATTTAACCAACTGAGCCACCCAGTTTCTTCCTTTTTTCTTTATTCTTTTCTTTTCTTTTCTTTTTTTTCTTTTCTTTTCTTTTCTTTTCTTTTCTTTTCTTTTCTTTTCTTTCTTTCTTTTCTCTTCTTTCTTTTCTCTTCTCTCCTCTCCTCTCCTTTCTCTCTTTCATTCATTCATTCATTCATTCATTCATCAAGAGGCAGAGACATAGAGGGAGAAGCAGGCTTCCCACGAGGAGCCCGATGCGCAGGGAGCCTGATGTGGGACTCAATCCCAGGACCCCAGGATCATGACCTGAACCAAAAGCAGACATTCAACCACTGAGCCACCCAGGTGCCCAAGTGACTATTTTCTTAATTGCCATATTTTTCCAAAATATTTCTCCAAGTGCAGTAAGATGTTACTCATTGAATATCTTTATTGTGGTCTTGGCTGACTCTTATGGGTTTTACTTAGGATTAATTAATTCTTAGCTAAGGAAGTTATTAGTGTGAGTTTGGGGCTAAAATGTTGATTTACTATATAGACATTAGAGGTAAATTACTGGATCACACATTAATATTTCCAAATTTGTAGTTGGGGTGGTAATTCTTAAGTACAAACTGATGAAATCCAGTGTCTTGGATCTCTTCTGATAAAATATCACATTAGACTTTTTTTTTTAAGATTTTATTTATTTATTCATGAGAGAGAGAGAGAAAGAAGCAGAGACACAGGCAGAGGGAGAAGCAGGCAGAGAGAAGCAGGCTCCATGGAAGGAGCCCGACATGGGACTCCATCCTGGGTCTCCAGGATCATGCCCTAGGCTGAAGGTAGCACTAAACCACTGAGCCACCCCAGACTTAGACTTTTAATCAGATGCGAGTGTTGGTTCACCACCTTGGGTGTTCTGAGGGTGAAATCTGAAACCAGCCCTAGTACCTGGCTGGCAGGGAGAAACCAAAGAGAGAGGCAGATGGCTGCAAGTGGCTGCTTTAATAAGCAAGGGAACTAACAGATGAGACTTTTCTTGGAAGCCACAAGGCTAGTACATCTTCACACCCAACCACCAGAATCATAAAAGTTTACATAGAGGTCTTTACCAGGCAGTGTCAAATATACAGTCCGGATGGTTTTAACATGTTATTCACAAGGTATGTTTTTGAAACAGCCCCTGGGGTAGGAATGATGGGCAGAACATACATCCCAAGGACAGGGCAGAAGGTGAGGGAGGGGCTTCCTGTTGCCAATGGCCAACTCAAGGGTCAGCCGGCAGTCGTGTCCTCTTGATGCCTTTCAACAGTGAGCAATCAAGATTTGTTTGAAATTTGGGTTATATTTAACTGTTGATAGAGTCAGCAATAGAGGAAAAAGGCAAAAAAAAAAAGATTAAGAAAGAGGAGGAAGACACGTAAAATTTAAGTGTTGTCTTGAATATGACCCTTTATTTGAAGGATGTATTGGAGGAAGTTATTTACCTCTGGTAGCATTATTGGCCTGTGGAATTTCACAGAGATGCTGCCTACTACTAAGAGTTAACTGGCTTCTGGAGGCCATTTTGTGTTTGTGTATGTGTGTAGACCTTAGGATAAATCTCTGGTGGGACTGAATGTCTAAATTGTTAGGATGCTAACAAGAGTATATAGGGGCTCTAGTCAGTAATTGTTAAGAGGACCTGGAATGATCATTTTCAGCATAGTTTTTAGGGCTAACTTCTGTTGGTTGTCTCTTAATATCTTTAGTCTCTTGGCTACATATTTATTTATTTTAAGATTTTACTTATTTATTTATGAGAGACACACAGAAAGAGGCAGAGACACAGACAGAGGGAGAAGCAGGCTCCCTACCGAGCACAGAGCCCGATGTGGGATGATCTCAGGACGCCGGGATCATGCTTAGAGCCGAAGGCTCAACCACTGAGCCTCCCCTCGGCTACATATTTTAATAGAAGTTTATTTGGTGATGTCCTACTGGAAAAGTAGCTTGCATCGATTTGATGTATAACTGAGAGCATAAACATTACTTTTCTAATTTCTAACAAGATGTAAATATACCAAGGTATAATCTATCAAGCCAAGTTTTAGTCTAATTAGAATTTTATAGGGTGAAAGTGACACCTAGCTGGCTCAGTTGGTGGAGCATGGAACTCTTAATCTTGGGGTTGTGAATTTGAGCCCCATGTTGGGTATAGAGATTACTTAAAAATGAAATCTTGAAGAAAAAAAAGGAATTTCGTAGGGTGAGAGTTCATTGTCATTTTTGAAGTGTGAATCCTGATATCCTTATGGCTAGCAGTAAAATTTTAGGCTAGAAACATTAAGTTCTTTTGAAGTTTAAGCAGCATTGATTCTAAAATTGCAGTAGGTTTTTTGATATTCTCAGAGCTTTAGGGATATGACCAAGAGGTTTCAGTTTAGCAAATGTTTCGTGTTTGCAAAGGATTTTCCTATAAAGTGAGCTTTTGTCATTAAAGAGAGTATTGCAGTAGTACAGGGGAAAAACCTGAAAACTGTGGGATTATGGCATACATTCTTTGGCAAGTGGAAAAGTTTGATCCAGCTGGCAAATTTATAAACTATTATAAATAAAACTATTATAATAAAACACGTTCAGACCTTTTAAGCAGTTAAAATGAAATTTATTTGTAGATGTTTAAATGGCAGTTGATGAGGATTATAATTTGAGTATCTATTGAGTTTGTCTGGAAAGATTTGCTCATCAGTATATGAAGTTTGAGATAATTTAGAAGTATTAAATATTTAAGTATTCAAATCTGGAAATGGTTTCAGACACCAAGTGGTCAAAGACCACTTTGGGATAGCCAGTGATCTTTTTGGAATTTGTGAGGGAATTTTGTTGTCTTGAACAATTGTTTTTTAAATTCAGAATTTAGTTTAATTCTCATAAGGGGAGAGGAGCCAGTCTGGGAACAGCAAATTTTTTTACACTAATTTCGAACTGATTAGTTGGTAACTGGTAAAAAGATTAGTCTAGAATAGAGCAACTAGTATTAAAAGAATAACTATGTCACTTACGGGTTGAATTTTCTCTGGAAAACCTGAGAGGTTGGCTGTGCGGCAGCATGGCAGGCTGTTTCTATGTCTGCAGTGGCCAAATTTACCCCTTTGCCTTATTAGACCAGGCCATACTGTTCCTTTCGTAGGATTTTCTTAGTGGGTGTGATACGGTGACAGGCCTTGGTAAGTATCTGGCAGATTCACATGCTTGATAATCCTTGCTTTGGTTATGGTTATGGTTAACTCTAGCTTACTTCTAGAGTGTAATTTGAACCCAGGGCTTATTGGAGAAAAAGAGGAAGTTCATGGGAAGGAGATGCCTCAGGTGGAGTGGGGACTGGTCTTTCATCATCTGCCATGTCTCCTGGCAGGGCCCCCACCACAGAGGAGGACAAGAAGGCAGCTGAGAAGAAGCGGGAGGACAAAGCCAAGAAGAAGCACGATAGGAAATCTAAGCGCCTGGATGAGGAAGAGGAAGACAATGAAGGCGGGGAGTGGGAAAGGGTCCGGGGTGGAGTGCCCCTTGTTAAGGTGAGGGCTTTAGTGTTGTGGTTTTTGGTTTTTTGGGTTTATGTTTTTGTTTTTGTTTTTTTAAGATTTATTTATTTACTTGAGAGAGCATGCGTGTGCGCTTGAATGGGGGAAAGAGGCGAAGGGAGAGAATCTTCAAGTAGACTGTGCTGAGTGCACAGTGCAATGCGAGGCTTGGTTCAATGACCCAAGAGATACGACACGAGTCAGAACCAAGACCTAGACGCTTAACCAGCTGAGCCACCCAAGCACCCTGGGCTTTAATATTAAAATGAATTGGGAAAAAAAAAAAAATAAAAAAATAAAATGAATTGGGAAGCTGTCTGGGAGAGATTTCCCCCGGTTGGTTTGGGAGAAAAGTTAGCACAAGAATGGGATTGTATCAGCTTGTACATGATAGTACATGTGTTGCCTAGGAGAAGCCAAAAATGTTTGCCAAGGGAACCGAGATCACCCACGCTGTTGTCATCAAGAAGTTGAATGAGATCCTACAGGCACGAGGCAAGAAGGGAACAGATCGGTAAGATTCATGGGCCTGTGAGATTACAGGGTGAATGCTCTTTTTTTCTCTAAAACATGGATGAAGGTTGGTGGGGAAATAGCAGTTTGGGAAGATTTGTGTGTGCTACTGTTGAAGGAATGGTATACTTGGAAAATACTTACATACCTGTCCATTTTCTGCTGTTTACTCTCCTTCTGTTTTTTTTTTGTTTTTTTTTGTTTTTTTTGTTTTTTTCCATCCCCCCTACTCTCCTTTTGATCTTAAAACAGTCACTTAAACTTTGGGGATTATTTTCCCAACTGTAAAATGGGAATAATGCTCACTTTCTTTAATTGTTTGGTAACTGAAGAGGATGGCAGATTGTTAGCATTACTGCTGCTTCTGTTTGGAATTTATAAAGGAGAAGCAAGTATGCAGGTGGTGGGAATAACGCCGCCTTGCTGTCTGAGGAGGGCATGCTGCATGACAGGATGAGGTTTTTTTATTTGTCTCTGATGCCTCACCCTCTTCTGCTCCTCTCCAGTGCAGCCCAGATTGAACTGCTACAGCTATTGGTTCAGATTGCGTCTGAAAACAACCTGGGGGAGGGCGTCATAGTAAAGATCAAGTTCAATATCATTGCCTCTCTCTATGACTACAACCCGAACCTAGCCACGTACATGAAGGTGAGGGCAATGAAGAGGAGCATCCCAGAGCTGAGCTGATGGGTTGGTTGGGGGGGCCGGGGTGGGGGAGGATGCTGGTATCATAAAACTTGAGGGCTGTGGAGGCCGTCTTGGTAGTTGACTGGATTCCTGATGAAGGGGCCCTTGGGAGGCCCCTGCTTCTTCCGCCTTCATGCCTCTGACGGCCCTCTGCTCTCTTGACAGCCTGAGATGTGGCAGAAGTGCCTGGACTGTATCAATGAGCTGATGGACATCCTGTTTGCAAACCCCAACATCTTTGTTGGAGAGAACATCCTGGAGGAAAGTGAGAACCTTCATAATGCTGACCAGGTAAAGAGAAATTGGAGGCTAATCGGAAGCGTATATTGTCTGTCTTGGGAAGGCTCAGTGAAGACAGAGGGGTCGAAGTCTGGCACTGAGATCTGGGCTAATTATTTGCTCCTCCTTTACTACCGCCTTTAGCCACTGCGTGTCCGTGGCTGTATCTTAACCTTGGTGGAACGAATGGATGAAGAATTTACCAAAATAATGCAAAATACTGATCCCCACTCCCAAGGTAAGTTTAGGCAGGCATGGGCATCAGTGGGAAGGTACAGAGAATAAAACTAAGGATTATACTGACAGGGTGTCTGATGAACCAACCCTTCCTTACCCCAGAATCCACATGGC